>NC_136918.1:93914477-96314477 GCF_949752795.1 Hyperoodon ampullatus
ATATATATATATACTTGCTGCAAACAAAAGTCCAGGACCAGATGGCTTCATTAGAGAATTCTACCAAACATGCAAAGAAGAACTTACACTGATCCTTCTCATTCTTCTAAAAGACAGAAGAGGAGAGAATATCTCAAAGTCATTCTATGAAGTCTCTATTACACTGATACCAAAACCAGACAAAACATACCACCAAAAAAAAAACAAAAGAAAATTACAGGCCAATAACTTTGATGAATAAAGATGCAAAAATTCTCAACAGAATATTCGCAAACTGAATCCAACAACACATAAAAAAGATCATACACTATGATCAAGTTGGATTTATTCCAGGGTCACAAGGATGGCTCTATGTATGCAAATCAATCAATGTGATACACCATATCAACAAAAGAAAAGACAAACACCATATGATCATCTCAATAGATGCAGAAAAAGCATTTGATAAAATTCAACATCCATTCATGATAAAAACTCTCACCAAAGTGGGTATAGAGGGAACATATCCCAACATAATGAAAGCAATTTATGACAAGCCCACAGCCAACATAATACTCAACAATGAAAACCTGAAAGCCTTCCCACTAAAATCTGGAAAAAGACAAGGATGCCCACTTTCACCACCTCTATTCAACATAGTATTGGAAGTCCTGGCCACAACAATCAGACAAGAAAAAGAAATAAAAGGTATCCAAATTGAAAGCGAAGAGGTAAAACTGTCATTACATGCAGATGAAATGATACTATATATAGAAAACCCTAAAGCCTTCACACAAAAACTACTAGAACTGATAAATGAATTCAGCAAGGTAACAGAATACAAGATTAACATACAGAAATCTGCTGCTTTTCTTTACACTAACAATGAAATACCATAAAGGGAAAGTAAAAAACAATCCCTTTTAAAATTGCATCAAAAAAACTAAAATACTTAGGAATAAACCGGACCAAGGAGGTGAAAGACTTATACGTTAAGAACTATAAAACACTGATAAAGGAAACGTAATATGATTCAAAGAAATGGAAATATATCCCATGCTCTTGAATTGAAAGAATTAATACTGTTAAAATGGCCATGCTACCCAAGAAATCTACAGATTTAATGTGATCCCTATCAAATTACCCATGACATTTTTCACAGAACTAGAACAAATAATCCTAAAATTTATATGGAGCCATAAAAGACCCAGAATTGCAAAACCAATCCTGAGGGGAAAAAAAAAAAAAGCTGGAGGCATAACCCTCCCAGACTTCAGACAATACTACAAAGACACAATGACCAAAACAGCGTGGTACTGGCACAAAAACAGACCTATGGATCAATGGAACAGAATAGAGAGCCTAGAAATAAATTCACACACCTGTGGTCAATTACTCTTTGACAAAGGAGGCAAGAATATACAGTGGAGAAAAGAATCTCTTCAGCAAGTGATTGGGAAAGCTAGACAGCCACATGTAAATCAACGAAGTTAGAACACTTTCTCACACCCTACACAAATATAAATTCGTAATGGCTTAGGGACTTTCGGGGAAGATGGCGGAAGAGTAAGACGTGGAGATCACCTTCCTCCCCACAGATACACCAGAAATACAGCTACATGTAGAACAACTCCTACAGAACACCTACTGAATGCTGGCAGAAGACCTCAGACACTAGGAAGCCCCTTCACAGGCGGAGACTGCGGGTGGCAGAGGGGGAAGCTTCCGAGTTGCAGAGGAGAACACAACAACAGGGGTGCGGAGGGCAAAGTGGAGAGATTTCTGCAGAGAGGATGGATGCTGGCACTCACCAGCCCGAAAGGCTTGTCTGCTCGCCCGCCAGGGCGGGCAGCGCTGGGAGCTGAGGCTCGGGCTTCTGTTGGGGCACAGGGAGAGGACTGGGGCTGGCGGCGTGAACACAGCCTGCAGGGGCTAATGCGCCACAGCTAGCCGGGAGGGAGTCCAGGAAAAAGTCTGGACCTGCCGAAGAGGCAAGAGACATTTTCTTCCCTCTTTGTTTCCTGGTGCATGAGGAGAGGGGATTAAGAGCGCTGCTTAAAGGAGCTCCAGAGATGGGCGCAAGCCGCAGCTATCAGTGCAGACCCCAGAGACGGGCATGAGACGCTAAGGCTGCTGCTGCCACCACCAAAAAGCCTGTGTGCGAGCGCAGGTCACTGTCCATGCGCCCCTTCCGGGAAGCCTGTGCAACCCGTCACTGCCGGGGTCCCGGGATCCAGGGACGGCTACCCAGGGAGAGCGCACAACGCACCTCGGGCTGGTGCAACGTCACACCGGCCTCTGCCTCTGCAGGCTCGCCCGGCACTCCGTGCCCCTCCCTCCCCCCCGGCCTGAGTGAGCCAGAGTTCCCGAAGCGGCTGCTCCTTTAACCCTGTCCTGTCTGAGCCGAAGAACAGACGCCCTCCGGCGACCTACACACAGAGGCGGGGCCAAATCCAAAGCTGAGACAAGGGAGCTGTGAGAACAAAGAAGAGAAAGGGAAATCTCTCCCAGCAGCCTCAGAAGCAGCGGATTAAAGCTCCACAATCAACTTGATGTACCCTGCATCTGTGGAACACACGAATAGACAACGAATCATCCCAAATTGAGGAGCCGTGTGGATGAAAGGTTCCTGGTGCTGCAGCCAGGAGTCAGTGCTGTGCCTCTGAGGTGGGAGAGCCAACTTCAGGACACTGGTCCACAAGAGACCTCCCAGCTCCACATAATATCAAACGGCGAAAATCTTCCAGAGATCTCCATCTCAACACCAGCACTCAGCTTCACTCAACGACCAGCAAGCTACAGTGCTGGACACCCTGTGCCAAACAACTAGCAAGACAGGAACACAACACCACCCATTAGCAGAGAGGCTGCCTAAAATCATAAGAAGTCCACAGACACCCCAAAACACACCACCAGACGTGGAACAGCGCATCAGAAAGACAAGATCCAGCCTCATCCACCAGACAACAGGCACTAGTCCCCTCCACCAGGAAGCCTACACAACCCACTGAACCAACCTTAGCCACTGGGGACAGACACCAAAAACAACGGGAACTACAAAACTGCAGCCTTCAAAAAGGAGACACCAAACAAAGTAAGATAAGCAAAATGAGAAGAGAGAAAAACACAGCAGGAGAAGGAGCAAGATAAAAAACCCACCAGACCTAACAAATGAAGGGGAAATAGGCAGTCTACCTGAAAAAGAATTCAGAATACTGATAGTAAAGATGATTCAAAATCTTGGAAATACACAAAATGCAAGAAACAGTTAACAAGTACCTAGAAGAACTAAAGATGAATCAAGCAACGATTAGAAATACAATAAGTGAAATTAAAAATACTCTAGATGGGATCAATAGCAGAATAACTGAGGCAGAAGAACGGATAAGTGACGTGGAAGATAAAATAGTGGAAATAACTACTGCAAAGCAGAAGAAAGAAAAAAGAATGAAAAGATCTGAGGACAGGCTTAGAGACCTCTGGGACAAAATTAAACGCACCAACATTCGAATTATAGGGGTTCCAAAAGAAGAAGAGAAAAAGAAAGGGACTGAGAAAATATTTGAAGAGATTATAGTTGAAAACTTCCCTAATATGGGAAAGGAAATAGATAATCAACTCCAGGAGGCACAGAGAGTCCCATACAGGATAAATCCAAGGAGAAATATGCCAAGACACATATTAATCAAACTGTCAAAAATTAAATACAAAGAAAACATATTAAAAGCAGCAAGCGAAAAACAACAAATAACACACAAGGGAATCCCCATAAGGTTAACAGCTGATCTTTCAGCAGAAACTGTGCAAGCCAGAAGGGACTGGCAGGACATATTTAAAGTGATGAAGGAGAAAAACCTGCAACCAAGATTACTCTACCCAGCAAGGATCTCATTCAGATTTGATGGAGAAATTAAAACGTTTACAGACAAGCAAAAGCTGAGAGAGTTCAGCACCACCAAACCAGCTTTACAACATATGATAAAGAAACTTCTCTATGCAGGAAACACAAGAGAAGGAATACACCTACAATAACAAACACAAAACAATAAAGAAAATGGTAATAGGGACATACATATCAATTATTACCTTAAATGTAAATGGATTAAATGTTCCAACCAAAAGACAAAGAATGGCTGAATGGATACAGAAACAATACGCATATATATGCTATTTACAAGAGACCCACTTCAGACCTAGGGACACATACAGACTAAAACTGAGGGGATGGAAATAGATATTCCATGCCAATGGAAACCAAAAGAAAACTGGAGTAGCAATTCTCATATCAGACAAAATAGACTTTAAAATAAAGACTACTAGAAGAGACAAAGAAGGACACTACATAATGATCAAGGGATTGATCCAAGAAGATATAATAATTGAAAATATTTATGCACCCAACATAGGAGCACCTCAATACATAAGACAAATACTAACAGCCATAAAAGGAGAAATCGACAGTAACACATTCGTAGTAGGGGACTTTAACACCCCACTTTCACCAATGGACAGATCATCCAAAATGAAAATAAATAAGGAAACACAAGCTTTAAATGATACATTAAACAAGATGGACTTAATTGATATTTATAGGACATTCCATCCAAAAACAACAGAATACATATTTTTCTCAAGTGCTCATGGAACATTCTCCAGGATAGATCATATCTTGGGTCACAAATCAAGCCTTGGTAAATTTAAGAAAATTGAAATTGTATCAAGTATCTTTTCTGACCACAATGCTATGAGACTAGATATCAATTACAGGAAAAGATCTGTAAAAAATACAAACACATGGAGGCTAAACAATACACTACTTAATAACGAAGTGATCACGGAAGAAATCAAAGAGGAAATTAAAAAATACCTAGAAACAAATGACAAGGGAGACACGACGACCCAAAACCTATGGGATGCAGCAAAAGCAGTTCTAAGAGGGAAGTTTATAGCAATACAATCCCACGTTAAGAAAGAGGAAACATCTCGAATAAACAACCTAACCTTGCACCTAAAGCAATTAGAGAAAGAAGAACAAAAACATCCCAAAGTTAGCAGAAGAAAAGAAATCATAAAAATCAGATCAGAAATAAATGAAAAAGAAATGAAGGAAATGATAGCAAAGATCAATAAAACTAAAAGCTGGTTCTTGGAGAAGATAAACAAAATTGATAAACCATTAGCCAGACTCATCAAGAAAAGAAGGGAGAAGACTCAAATCAATAGAATTAGAAATGAAAAAGGAGAAGTAACAACTGACACTGCAGAAATACAAAGGATCATGAGAAATTACTACAAGCAACTCTATGCCAATAAAATGGACAACGTGGAAGAAATGGACAAATTCTTAGAAATGCACAACCTGCCAAGACTGAATCAGGAAGAAATAGAAAATATGAACAGACCAATCACAAGCACTGAAATTGAAACTGTGATAAAAAATCTTCCAACAAACAAAAGTCCAGGACCAGATGGCTTCACAGGCGAATTCTATCAAGCATTTAGAGAAGAGCTAACACCTATCCTTCTCAAACTCTTCCAAAATATAGCAGAGGGAGGAGCACTCCCAAACTCATTCTACGAGGCCACCATCACCTTGATACCAAAACCAGACAAGGATGTCACAAAGAAAGAAAACTACAGGCCAATATCACTGATGAACATAGATGCAAAAATCCTCAACAAAATACTAGCAAACAGAATCCAACAGCACATTAAAAGGATCATACACCATGATAAGTGGGGTTTATTCCAGGAATGCAAGGATTCTTCAATATATGCAAATCAATCAACATGATACACCATATTAACAAATTGAAGGAGAAAAACCATATGATCATCTCTATAGATGCAGAGAAAGCTTTCCACAAAATTCAACACCCATTTATGATAAAAACCATCCAGAAAGTAGGCATAGAGGGAACTTTCCTCAACATAATAAAGGCCATATATGACAAACCCACAGCCAACATTGTCCTCAATGGTGAAAAACTGAAACCATTTCCACTAAGATCAGGAACAAGACAAGGTTGCCCACTCTCACCACTCTTATTCAACATAGTTTTGGAAGTTTTAGCCACAGCAATCAGAGAAGAAAAGGAAAAAAAAGGAATCCAAATCGGAAAAGAAGAAGTAAAGCTGTCACTGTTTGCAGATGACATGATAATATACGTAGAGAATCCTAAAGATGCTACCAGAAAACTACTAGAGCTAATCAATGAATTTGGTAAAGTAGCAGGATACAAAATTCATGCACAGAAATCTCTGGCATTCCTATACACTAATGATGAAAAATCTGAAAGTGAAATCAAGAAAACACTCCCATTTACCACTGTAACAAAAAGAATAAAATATCTAGGAATAAACCTACCTAAAGAGACAAAAGACCTGTATGCAGAAAATTATAAGACACTGATGAAAGAAATTAAAGATGATACAAATAGATGGAGAGATATACCATGTTCTTGGATTGGAAGAATCAACATTGTGAAAATGACTCTACTACCCAAAGCAATCTACAGATTCAATGCAATCCCTATCAAACTACCACTGGCATTTTTCACAGAACCAAAACAAAAAATTTTATAATTTGTATGGAAACACAAAAGACCCCGAATAGCCAAAGCAATCTTGAGAACGAAAAAATGGAGCTGGAGGAATCAGGCTCCCTGACTTCAGACTATACTGCAAAGCTACAGTAATCAAGACAGTATGGTACTGGCACAGAAACAGAAAGATAGATCAATGGAACAAGATAGAAAGCCCAGAGATAAATCCACACACATATGGTCACCTTATCTTTGATAAAGGAGGCAGGAATGTACAGTGGAGAAAGGACAGTCTCTTCAATAAGTGGTGCTGGGAAAACTGGACAGGGACATGCAAAAGTATGAGATTAGATCACTCCCTAACACCATACACAAAAATAAGCTCAAAATGGATTAAAGACCTAAATGTAAGGCCAGACTCTATCAAACTCTTAGAGGAAAACATACGCAGAACACTCTATGACATAAATCACAGCAAGATCCTTTTTGACACACCTCCTAGAGAAATGAAAATAAAAACAAAAATAAACAAATGGGACCTAATGAAACTTAAAAGCTTTTGCACAGCAAAGGAAACCATAAACAATACCAAAAGACAACCCTCAGAATGGGAGAAAATATTTGCAAATGAAGCAACTGACAAAGGGTTAATCTCCAGAATTTATAAGCAGCTCATGCAGCTCAATAACAAAAAAACAAACAACCCAATCCAAAAATGGGCAGAAGACCTAAATAGACATTTCTCCAAAGAAGATATACAGACTGCCAACAAACACATGAAAGGATGCTCAACATCTTTACTCATTAGAGAAATGCAAATCAAAACTACAATGAGATATCATCTCACACCAGTCAGAATGGCCATCATCAAGAAATCTAGAAACAATAAATGCTGGAGTGGGTGTGGAAAAAAGGGAACACTCTTGCACTGCTGGTGGGAATGTGAATTGGTACAGCCACTATGGAGAACGGTATGGAGGTTCCTTAAAGAACTACAAATAGAACTACCATATGACCCAGCAATCCCACTACTGGGCATATACCCTGAGAAAACCATAATTCAAAAAGAGTCATGTACCAAAATGTTCATAGCAGCCCTATTTACAATAGCCCGGAGATGGAAACAACCTAAGTGTCCATCATCAGATGAATGGATAAAGAAGATGTGGCACATATATACAATGGAATATTACTCAGCGTTAAAAAGAAACAAAATTGAGCTATTTGTAATGAGGTGGATAGACCTAGAATCTGTCATACAGAGTGAAGTAAGTCAGAAACAGAAGGACAAATACCGTATGCTAACACATATATATGGAATTTAAGAAGAAAAAAAATGTCATGAAAAACCTAGGGGTAAGAGAGGAATAAAGACACAGACCTACTAGAGAATGGACTTGAGGATATGGGGAGGGGGAAGGGTAAGCTGTGGCAAAGCAAAAGAGAGGCACGGACATATATACACTACCAAACGTAAGGTAGATAGCTAGTGGGAAATAGCTGCATAGCACCGGGAGATCAGCTCGGTGCTTTGTGACTGCCTGGATGGGTGGGATAGGGAGGGTGGGAGGGAGACCCAAGAGGGAGGGGATATGGGAAAATATGTATATGTAAATCTGAGTCATTTTGTTATAAAGCAGAAACTAACACACCATTGTTAAGCAATTATACTCAAATAAAGATGTAAAAAAAAAATGGCTTAAAGACTTAAATATAAGACATGACACCATAAAACTCCTAGAAGAGAACATAGGCAAAACATTCTCTGACTTAAATCATAGCAGTGTTTCCTTAGTTTAGCCTCCCAAGGGAATAGAAATACAAGCAAAAATAAACAAATGGGACCTAATGAAACTTATAAGTTTTTGCACAGTAAAGGAAACCATAAACAAAACAAAAAGACAACCCACAGAATGCAAGAAAATACTTTCAAATCATGCAACTGACAAGGGCTTAATTTCCAAAACACATAAACAGCCCATACAACTCAATAACAAAAAAAACAAACAACCCAATCAAAAAAATGGGCAGAAGACCTAAATAAGACATTTCTCCAAAGAAGGCATACAGATGGCCAAGAGGCAAATGAAAAGATGGTCGACATTGCTAATTATTAGAGAAATGCAAATCAAAACTACATCAAGGTATCACCTCACACCAGTCAGAATGGCCATCATTAAAAAGTCTACAAATAATAAGTGCAGGAGAGGGTGTGGTGAACAGGGAACCCTCCTACACTGTTGGTGGGAATGTAAATTGGTGCAGTCACTATGGAAAACAGTATGGAGCTTCCTTAACAAACTAAAAATAGAGTTACCCTATGATCCTGCAACCCCATTCCTGGGCATACATCTGGAGAAAACTGTAATTTGAAAAGATACATGCACCCCAATGTTCACAGCAGCACTATTTTCAATAGCCAAGACATGGAAGCAACCTAAATGTCCATTGACAGACGAGTGGATAAAGAAGATGTGGTGTGTGTGTGTACATGTACACACACACACACACACACAGAATAGAATACTACTCCACCTTAAAAATAATGAAATAATGTCATTTGCAGCAACATGGATGGACCTAGAGATTATCATACTAAGGGAAGTAAGTCAGAAAGAGAAAGGAAATTATTGTATCATTTATATGTGCAATCTAAAATATGATACAAATGAACTTATTTACAAAATGGAAACAGACTCACAGATATAGAAAACAAACATGGTTACCAAAGGGGAAAGGAGGCAGGAGGGATAAATTATGAGTTTGGGATTAGCAGATACTAACTACTATATATAAAATAGATAAATGACTGAATCCTACTATATAGCACAGGGAACTATATTCAGTATCCTGTAATAAACAATAATGAAAAAATACCTCAAAATGAATGAAAATAGAAACACAACTTTCAAAAATCTGAGATGCAGCAAAAGCAGTTCTAAGAGGGAAGTTCAAAGCGATGCAGACCTACCTCAAGACATAAGAAGAACCTCAAAGAACATAACTTTACGCCTAAAGGAATTAGAAAAAGAACAAATAATCCCCCAAAGTTAGTAGAAACAAGGAAATAATAAAGATCAGAGTGGAAATAAATGAAATAGACACCAAAAAAATTAGACAATATTAAAGAGGTGGTTCTTTTAAAAAATAAACAAAACTGACAAACCTTTAGACAGACTCTTCAAGAAAAAAAAGAGAGGGCCCAAATAAAATTACAAATGAAAGAGCAGAAGGTCCAATTGATATTGCAGAAATACATTTAACCCTTGAACAATGCAAGAGTTAGGGTGCTGACCCTCTACACAGTCAAAAATCTGTATACAACTTATAGTTGGCCCTCCTTATACATGATTCCTCCATATCTGTGGTTCCACATCCACAAATTCAACCAAATGTGGGTCATGTAGTACTGTAGTATTTACTACTGAAAAAAATTCACATATAAGTGAACCCATGCAGTTCAAACCAGTGTTTTTCAAAAGTCAATTGTACAATCATGAGACTACTACACAGATATGCTAACAAACTGCACAACCTAGAAAAATGGATACATTCCTAGAGACATAAAATCTTCCACGACTAAATCAACAAAAAATAGAAAATCTGGCTAGACCAATTACTAGTAATGAAATTGAATCAGTAATGAAAAACAAAAGAAGTCCAGGATTAGATGGCTTCACAGGGGAATTCTACCAAACATTTAAAGAGGAGTTAATACCTATCCTTCTCAAACTGTTCCAAAAAATTGTAGAGGAGGGACCATTTCCAAACTCATTCTATGAGATCAGCATTACCCTGACACCAAAACCAGACAAAGATACCACAAAAAAATTATAGGCCAATATCCCTGAGGAATATAGATGCAAAAATTCTCAACAAAATATTAGCAAACTGAATTCAAGAATACATTAGAAAGATCATACACCATGATCAAGTAGTATTTATTCCAGAGATCCAAGGATGATTCAATATTCACAAATCAATCAATGTGATACACCACATTAACAAAACAAAATGACAAACTCATAGCTAACATCATACTCAATGGTGAAAAGCTGAAAGCTTTTCCCCTCATATCAGGAATAAAACAAAGATGCTCACTCTCACTACTTTTATTCAACACAGTATTGGAAGTTCTAGCCACAACAATCAGACAAGAAAAAGAAATAAAAGCCATTCAAATTGGAAGGGAAGAAGTAAAACTGCCACTATTGGTACACGACATGATACTATATATAGAACACCCTAAAGACTCCACTAAAGAAACTATTAGAATAAATAACATTTGACATAGTGATTTGATATTTGTATACATTACAAAATAATTACCACATTGCAACACTGTAGTACACAAAATTAATATACTGAAATCTCTTCATTTTTATACACTAATAAACTATCAGAAAGAGAAATTTAGGGGGAAAAATCCATTTACGATTGCATCAAAAAGAACAAAATACCTAGGAATAAATTTAACCAAGGATGTGAATGACCTATACTCTGAATGCTATAAGACATTAATGAAAGAAATTTAAGGCAAACAAATAAATGGAAAGATACAGTATGCTCATGGATCGGAAGAATTAATATTTTTAAAATACCCATACTACCCAAAGAAATCTATACATTCAGTGCAATCCCTATCAAAATACCCAAGGCATTTTTAATAGAACTAGAACAAATAATCCTAAAATTTTAATGTAACCACAAAAGACCCCAAATAGCCAAAGCAATCTAAAGAATGAAGAAAAAAGCTAGAGGTATCACACTCCCAGATTTCAAACTATACTACAAAGCTATAGTAATCAAAGCAGTGTGGCATCAAAACAGATCAATGGAACAGACTAGAGACCCCAAAAGTAAACCCACACTTATGTGGTCAATTAATTTATGACAAAGGAGGCAAGAATATACAATGAGGAAAAGACAGTCTCTTCAATAAATGGTGTAGGAAAAACTACAGGTACACGTAAAAGAATGAATGTAGACCATATTTGTATACCATATACAGAAATAAATTCAAAATCAATTAAACACTTAAATGTAAGACCTGAAATCATAATACTACTAGAGGAAAACATAGGCAGTATGATATTTGACGCTGGTCTTAGCAATATATTTTTTGGATCTGTCTCCTCAGGCAAGGGCAGCAAAAGCAGAAATAAACAAATGGGACCACATCAAACTAAAAAGCCTTTGCATAGCAAAGGAAAACATCAACAAAATAAAAAGGCAACCTACTGAATAGGAGAAGATAGTTGCAAATGATATATCCCATAAGGGGTAATAACCAAAATACACAAAGCACTCATATGACTCAAAAAAACCAATCTGATTAAAAATGGGCAGAGAATATGAATAGACATTTTTCCAAAGAAGACATACAAATGGCCAACAGGTACATGAAAAGATGCTCAACATCACTACTCATCAAGGAAATGCAAATCTAAACCACAATGAGATATCACCTCATACATCATACAAGAAACAAGTGTTGCTGAGGATGTGGAAAAAAGGGAACCCTCATGCACTACTAATGAGATTGTAAATTGGTATAGCCACTGTGGAAAACAGTATGGTGGCTCCTCAAAAAATTAAAAATAGAACTACCACACAATCCAGCATTTCCACTTCTGGGTATTTTTCCAAAGAATACAAAAACACTAGTTCAAAAATATATATGCATCACCCCATGTGCAATTGCAGCATTATTCACAATAGCCAAGGTTTGGAAGCAACATAAGTGTCCACTGATAAATGAATGGATAAAGAAGATGTGGGGGGTGTGTGTGTGTGTGTACAGACACACACACACACACAATGGAATACTACTCAGCCATAAAAAAGAATGAAATCTTGCCATTTGCAACAGCATGGATGGACCTAGACGGTATTACGCTAAGTGAAGTAAGTCAGACAGAGAAAAACAAATACCATATGATTTCACTTACACGTAGGATCTAATACACAAAACAAACAAACATAACAAAACAGAAACAGACTCACAGATACAGAGAATAAACTAGTGGTCACCAGAGGGGATGGGGGTGGAAGAACAGGCAAAATAGGTGGAGGAGATGAAGAGGTGCAAACTTCCAGTTATAAAATAAATGTCACAGAGATGTAATGTACAGCATAGGGAATAATAACTTGGTATACTGACAGTAACTAGATTCATAGTGGTAATCATTTTGTAATGTACAAAAATATCAAATCACTATGTCAAACACCTAAAGCTAATATTGTCAACTCTACCTCCATTAAAAAAAAAGACAATAACCCAGTGACAGTATTTACACACATTAACTCACTGACAGTGTTTACATTTAGGGACTTAACACACAGATGAAATAAATAAAAAATGCACTACAATAGCACTTGTGAAGCAAAAATAATTTTGCTTCCTTCAACTCTTCCTTCCCTGTCCCAATCCTGAAGAATCAGAAACATAAGTGTGAAAAGGAGTAGTAGAAAAGAGTAGATCTTACACCTTCTCTTCTCCTAGCCCTGAGGTTGAAGCCTGGCCGGGGCTGGGAGATAGTGGACAGGTTAGACTGAATTAGAATGCTGGTGACTAGAGGACTTCCGGGGAAGATGGCGGAAGAGTAAGACGCGGAGATCACCTTCCTCCCCATAGATACACAAGAAATACAGCTACACGTGGAACAACTCCTACAGAACACCTACCGAACGCTGGCAGAAGACCCCAGACCTCCCAAAAGGCAAGAAACTCCCCACATACCTGGGTAGGGCAAAGCGGAGAGATTCCCGCACAGAGGATCGGTGCCGACCGGCACTCACCAGCCCGAGAGGCTTGTCTGCTCGCCCGCCGGGGCGGGCGGCGCTGGAAGCTGAGGCTCGGGCTTCGGTCAGAGCGCAGGGAGAGGACTGGGGCTGGCGGCGTGAACTCAGCCTGAAGGGGGCTAATGCGCCACAGCTAGCCGGGAGGGAGTCCAGGAAAACTCTGGAGCTGCCGAAGAGGCAAGAGACTTCTTCCCTCTTGGTTTCCTGGTGCGCGAGGAGAGGGGATTAAGAGCGCTGCTTAAAGGGCTCCACAGATGGGCGCGGGATGCTGGGGCTGCTGCTGCCGCCGCCGCCAAGAGGCCTGTGTGCGAGCGCAGGTCACTGTCCACGCCGCCCTTCCGAGAGCCTGTGAAGCCCGTCACTGCCGGGGTCCCGGGATCCACAGACGGCTTCCCTGGGAGAACGCACGTCACGCCTCGGGCTGGTGCAACGTCACGCCGGCCTCTGCCGCTGCAGGCTCGCCCCGCACTCCGTGCCCCTCCCTCCCCCCCGGCCTGAGTGAGCCAGAGTCCCCGAAGCGGCTGCTCCTTTAACCCTGTCCTGTCTGAGCGAAGAGCAGACGCCCTCCGGCGACCTACACGCAGAGGCGGGGCCAAATCCAAAGCTGAGACCCTGGAGCTGTGAGAACAAAGAAGAGAAAGGGAAACCTCTCCCAGCAGCCTCAGAAGCAGCGGATTAAAGCTCCACAATCAACTTGATGTACCCTGCATCTGTGGAATACATGAATATACAACAAATCATCCCAAATTGAGGAGCCAGGAGTCAGTGCTGTGCCTCTGAGGTGGGAGAGCCAACTTCAGGACACTGGTCCACAAGAGACCTCCCAGCTCCACATAGTATCAAATGGCGAAAATCTTCCAGAGATCTCCATCTCAACACCAGCACCCAGCTTCACTCAACGACCAGCAAGCTACAGTGCTGGACACCCTATGCCAAACAACTAGCAAGACAGGAACACAATGCCACCCATTAGCAGAGAGGCTGCCTAAAATCATAAAAAGTCCGCAGACACCCCAAAACACACCACCAGACATGGACCTGCCCACAAGAAAGACAAGATCCAGCCTCATCCACCAGAACACAGGCACTAGTCCCCTCCACCAGCAAGCCTACACAACCCACTAAACCAACCTTAGCCACTGGGGACAGACACCAAAAACAACGGGAACTACGAACCTGCAGCCTGCAAAAAGGAGACCCCAAACGCAGTAACATAAGCAAAATGAGAAGACAGAAAAACACACAGCAGGAGAAGGAGCAAGATAAAAACCCACCAGACCTAACAAATGAAGAGGTGATAGGCAGTCTACCTGAAAAAGAATTCAGAATAATGATAGTAAAGATGATCCAAGATTCTATTTCCAAGATCCAAAATCTTGGAAATAGAATAGACAAAATGCAAGAAACAGTTAACAAGTACCTAGAAGAACTAAAGATGAATCAAGCATCGATTAAAAACACAATAAATGAAATGAAAAATACTCTAGATGGGATCAATAGCAGAATAACTGAGGCAGAAGAACGGATAAGTGAGGTGGAAGATAAAATAGTGGAAATAACTGATGCAGAGCAAAATAAAGAAAAAAGAATGAAAAGAACAGAGGACAGTCTCAGAGACCTCTGGGACAACATTAAACTCACCAACATTCGAATTATAGGGGTTCCAGAAGAAGAAGAGAAAAAGAAAGGGACTGAGAAAATATTTGAAGAGATTATAGTTGAAAACTTCCCTAATATGGGAAAGGAAATAGTTAATCAAGTCCAGGAGGCACAGAGAGTCCCATACAGAATAAATCCAAGGAGAAATACGCCAAAACACATACTAATCAAACTGTCAAAAATTAAACACAAAGAAATCATATTAAAAGCAGCAAGGGAAAAACAACAAGTAACACACAAGGGAATCCCCATCAGGTTAACAGCTGATCTCTCAGCAGAAACTCTACAAGCCAGAAAGGAGTGGCAGGACATAATTCAAGTGATGAAGGAGAAAAACCTGCAACCAAGATTACTCTACCCAGCAAGGATCTCATTCAGATTTGATGGAGAAATTAAAACATTTACAGACAAGCAAAAGCTGAGAGAGTTCAGCACCACCAAACCAGCTTTACAACAAATGCTAAAGGAACTTCTCTAGGCAAGAAACACAACAGAAGGAAAAGACCTACAATAACGAACCAAAAACAATTAAGAAAATGGGAATAGGAACATACATATTGATAATTACCTTAAATGTAAATGGACTAAATGGTCCCACCAAAAGACACAGAGTGGCTGAATGGATACAAAAACAAGACCCATATATATGCTGTCTACAAGAGACCCACTTCAGACCTAGAGACACATACAGACTGAAAGTAAGGGGATGGAAAAAGATATTCCATGCAAATGGTAACCAAAAGAAAGCTGGAGTAGCAATTCTCATATCAAACAAAATAGACTTTAAAATAAAGACTATTAGAAGAGACAAAGAAGGACACTACATAATGATCAAGGGATTGATCCAAGAAGAAGATATAACAATTGTAAATATTTATGCACCCAACATAGGAGCACCTCAATACATAAGGCAAATACTAACAGCCATAAAAGGGGAAATCGACAGTAACACAATCATAGTAGAGGACTTTAACACCCCACTTTCACCAATGGACAGATCATCCAAAATGAAAATAAATAAGGAAACACAAGCTTTAAATGATACATTAAACAAGATGGACTTAATTGATATTTATAGGACATTCCATCCAAAAACAAAAGAATACACATTTTTCTCAAGTGCTCATGGAACATTCTCCAGGATAGATCATATCTTGGGTCACAAATCAAGCCTTGGTAAATTTAAGAAAATTGAAATTGTATCAAGTATCTTTTCTGACCACAATGCTATGAGACTAGATATCAATTACAGGAAAAGAGCTGTAAAAAAATACAAACACATGGAGGCTAAACAATACACTACTTAATAACGAAGTGATCACGGAAGAAATCAAAGAGGAAATTTAAAAATACCTAGAAACAAATGACAATGGAGACACGATGACCCAAAACCTATGGGATGCAGCAAAAGCAGTTCTAAGAGGGAAGTTTATAGCAATACAATCCTACCTTAAGAAAGAGGAAACATCTCGAATAAACAACCTAACCTTGCACCTAAAGCAATTAGAGAAAGAAGAACAAAAACATCCCAAAGTTAGCAGAAGAAAAGAAATCATAAAAATCAGATCAGAAATAAATGAAAAAGAAATGAAGGAAACGATAGCAAAGATCAATAAAACTAAAAGCTGGTTCTTGGAGAAGATAAACAAAATTGATAAATCATTAGCCAGACTCATCAAGAAAAAAAGGGAGAAGACTCAAATCAATAGAATTAGAAATGAAAAAGGAGAAGTAACAACTGACACTGCAGAAATACAAAAGATCATGAGAGATTATTACAAGTAAATCTATGCCAATAAAATGGACAACGTGGAAGAAATGGACAAATTCTTAGAAATGCACAACCTGCCAAGACTGAATCAGGAAGAAATAGAAAATATGAACAGACCAATCACAAGCACTGAAATTGAAACTGTGATAAAAAATCTTCCAACAAACAAAAGCCCAGGACCAGATGGCTTCACAGGCGAATTCTATCAAGCATTTAGAGAAGAGCTAACACCTATCCTTCTCAAACTCTTCCAAAATATAGCAGAGGGAGGAGCACTCCCAAACTCATTCTACGAGGCCACCATCACCTTGATACCAAAACCAGACAAGGATGTCACAAAGAAAGAAAACTACAGGCCAATATCACTGATGAACATAGATGCAAAAATCCTCAACAAAATACTAGGAAACAGAATCCAACAGCACATTAAAAGGATCATACACCATGGTAAGTGGGGTTTATTCCAGGAATGCAAGGATTCTTCAATATATGCAAATCAATCAACGTGATACACCATATTAACAAATTGAAGGAGAAAAACCATATGATCATCTCTATAGATGCAGAGAAAGCTTTCGACAAAATTCAACACCCATTTATGATAAAAACCCTGCAGAAAGTAGGCATAGAGGGAACTTTCCTCAACATAATAAAGGCCATATATGACAAACCCACAGCCAACATTGTCCTCAATGGTGAAAAACTGAAACCATTTCCACTAAGATCAGGAACAAGACAAGGTTGCCCACTCTCACCACTCTTATTCAACATAGTTTTGGAAGTTTTAGCCACAGCAATCAGAGAAGAAAAGGAAATAAAAGGAATCCAAATCAGAAAAGAAGAAGTAAAGCTGTCACTGTTTGCAGATGACATGATACTATACGTAGAGAATCCTAAAGATGCTACCAGAAAACTACTAGAGCTAATCAATGAATTTGGTAAAGTAGCAGGATACAAAATTCATGCACAGAAATCTCTGGCATTCCTATATGCTAATGATGAAAAATCTGAAAGTGAAATCAAGAAAACACTCCCATTTACCACTGCAACAAAAAGAATAAAATATCTAGGAATAAACCTACCTAAGGAGACAAAAGACCTGTATGCAGAAAATTATAAGACACTGATGAAAGAAATTAAAGATGATACAAATAGATGGAGAGATGTACCATGTTTTTGGATTGGAAGAATCAACATTGTGAAAATGACTCTACTACCCAAAGCAATCTACAGATTCAATGCAATCCCTATCAAACTACCACTGGCATTTTTCACAGAACTAGAACAAAAAATTTCACAATTTGTATGGAAACACAAAAGACCCCGAATAGCCAAGGCAATCTTGAGAACGAAAAATGGAGCTGGAGGAATCAGGCTCCCTGACTTCAGACTGTACTACAAAGCTACAGTTATCAAGACAGTGTGGTACTGGCACAAAAACAGAAAGATAGATCAATAGAACAGGATAGAAAGCCCAGAGATATACCCACACACATATGGTCACCTTATCTTTGATAAAGGATGCAGGAATGTACAGTGGAGAAAGGACAGTCTCTTCAATAAGTGGTGCTGGGAAAACTGGACAGGGACATGTAAAAGTATGAGATTAGATCACTCCCTAACACCATACACAAAAATAAGCTCAAAATGGATTAAAGACCTAAATGTAAGGCCAGACACTATCAAACTCTTAGAGGAAAACATACGCAGAACACTCTATGACATAAATCACAGCAAGATCCTTTTTGACCCACCTCCTAGAGTAATGGAAATAAAGACAAAAATAAACACATGGGACCTAATGAAACTTCAAAGCTTTTGCACAGCAAAGGAAACCATAAACAAGACCAAAAGACAACCCTCAGAATGGGAGAATATATTTACAAATGAAGCAACTGACAAAGGATTAATCTCCAAAATTTATAAGCAGCTCATGCAGCTCAATAACAAAAAAACAAACAACCCAATCCAAAAATGGGCAGAAGACCTAAATAGACATTTCTCCAAAGAAGATATACAGACTGCCAACAAACACATGAAAGGATGCTCAACATCTTTACTCATTAGAGAAATGCAAATCAAAACTACAATGAGATATCATCTCACACCAGTCAGAATGGCCATCATCAAAAAATCTAGAAACAATAAATGCTGGAGAGGGTGTGGAAAAAAGGGAACACTCTTGCACTGCTGGTGGGAATGTGAATTGGTACAGCCACTATGGAGAACGGTATGGAGGTTCCTTAAAAAACTACAAATAGAACTACCATATGACCCAGCAATCCCACTACTGGGCATATACCCTGAGAAAACCATAATTCAAAAAGAGTCATGTACCAAAATGTTCATAGCAGCCCTATTTACAATAGCGCAGAGATCGAAACAACCTAAGTGTCCATCATTTGATGAATGGATAAAGAAGATGTGGCACATATATACAATGGAATATTACTCAGCCATAAAAAGAAACGAAATTGAGCTATTTGTAATGAGGTGGATGGACCTAGAGTCTGTCATACAGAGTGAAGTAAGTCAGAAAGAGAAAGACAAATACTGTATGCTGACACATATATATGGAATTTAAGGGGAACAAGGGTCATGAAGAACATAGGGGTAAGACAGGAATAAAGACAGAGATCTACTAGAGAATGGACTTGAGGATATGGGGAGGGGGAAGGGTAAGCTGTGACAAAGCGAAAGAGCGGCATGGACATATATACACTACCAAATGTAAGGTAGATAGCTAGTGGGAAGCAGCCGCATAGCACAGGGAGATCAGCTCGGTGCTTTGTGACCGCCTGGAGGGGTGGGATAGTGAGGGCGGGAGGGAGACACAAAAGGGAGGGTATATGGGAACATATGTATATGTATAACTGATTAAATTTGTTAAATTAAAAAAAAAAAAAAAAGAATGCTGGTGACCAGACAAGAAAAGAGAGAACCAATAGTCAAAACTAGTGATTAGAGAAAAAACATCATACATTATTATCTTGGCAGACTATTAGTTTCAAAGTGTTCATTTAATGGGTTACTAAAGATAAAACAAAGATCATTTCATTTCAAAGGGACTTCGGTGGTTTCCTTAGCTTAAAAAAAAAAAGTATTCAAGGCAGGTGGCCATCATGAGAGGATCCTTCTCTGGGAAGATGCTGTGGGAGCTGGGTAGATCCATTTTCTTTCTCTAGAAAAACTTCCTGCCTGGCAAGTGGAATCTGTCCAGCCCTCACGCTGCAAACTCTGGCTAACCGCCACCATCCCCAATAGTCTCTTCATCAGAGATCCTCTCCTCTTTGTCACCCAACAGTTTAGGGTCCAATCTCATCCCCAAATCTCCCTTCACAGTAGACACTCCTTCTCCCCCAGTAAACTACTCAAACCTCATTTTTTAGCTTGTTTATGAAGTAAATATGTGGGCATGAAATACAACATCTGGCAGCAACTTACCCAGAATATCAGTGACTGTGGTGAAATTACTCTCAAAAGGAACCGTACGTTTCCCTGAAGAAATGTTCCAATGTAAAATGCAAGGTATCTCTGCTGAAAATTAAAGTTAATCACAGATACCTAGGCCCTAAGGCTACTCAGATATGAATCAAAAACAGCTGTACCAAGGTACTTGTATAAATGTCTAATCAAGAGTGATCGGCAATGTTATTTATCTGGAATTTCTTGCAAAATAAGGCAGACTAGATGGTCAAAAGCAAGACTAATGTATCTCTATTGGGCTTTTAAATCAGTGCTAACATCATTAAACATTTACATAGCGCTTTGGGTTTGGGAAAATTTTATATTTCGTTTTCAAGGTTATGTTGAAATGGGTACAATATACTTAGTAACTTCTCTTCACACACAGAAGTCATAAGCTAGAGAACAAAAATAACTTTCCCTGAGTCACTTGACAATTCACAAGAAGAGCTAGAGTTATAATCCATCAAGTAGTCCCAATTTACACATTAGATATTAAAAACAGACCTTAAAACAATCAGGCAAAAATCTAAGCAATCCTTTTCCGGACAAGAAAAGGAATTGAAAATGAGCAAGTTACTTTCACCTCTTACCTGCAGCAGGTGTGGGCCAGAACGATAAATACGTTTGCTTCCTGACCAATTGTTTTTTATGAAGAACAGTTTGGTAATTGGTAAACACCATCAACAAAGTAAACAGAATCACATAGCTGAAGCTGCACTATGCACTGGAAATTCTGCAGAGTGATTAGCAGCTTGAAAATGTGCAGAACTTAATCTGCATTCCGAAGTGGCTGAGCACTATGGGTCATTCCAGCTAGCCATTTTCAATGTGTATAAAATACTTATTTTGTTAGTAATTTACTGTGTATATTAAAAAAAAAAGAGGCAGAGAAAAAGATATGTTACAGCTTGCCATTTCTCAGCAGAAGTGGTTAATTGCTTGATTCTGTGAAAAGCCAATAAATAGGGAAAGGGAACAAATTAACATTCCCACAGGTTAAGTCAAAAAAGCATCTGTTTCACTTGCGGAGCTCCAGTGTGTAACACAGAAGCACTTTTGGCCGCCAGGCTGTTAATCTCTGAGAAGCTATAAACTTGTCATGTTAAGGACACTGCAAATTCAGCTTGAATATACTTTGCTTTTCACATTAATAGCATGTAAGGGCACTTATGCCTCTCATCATCACTTCAGCGCCTTGAGAAGACCAATGTGCTTGTTACCTTCTCAAAGGACCACTACTACTTCAGCGCGTGACTTCTGAATCCTTTGTGATATTAACCCCTTAAATTAAACTGACTTGGAGTTGAAGATTGCTACAAGAGCACTTGCTTCCCTTTAGAGATCACACACTACCATTCCACCTGGAAAATTCAGAAGTATTCAAACCCTCCACTGTTGATTAAAACCTGTTCTGATATCAGTAAGGAGATTCAAGCTTTCATTTACTCAGGAGAATGGCAGGGATTTGATAAAACATCACAGATAAAATGCTAAATCACAGCACAGTTTAGCAGTGCTCATGCTCTCATTTTGTGTCCTTTAGCTAAGTGAAACTGTAGCATCCTCAGATTTTACTTCATGCCCACATTTCTTCACCTAGAGAGAAGAGTTAATATGTGCCACAAGACACTGTAAAAATCTATGGGCAAGTTTAAAAGACTTTAAATGGGTTTGGTGATTCTCTCTACAATTTTTTTTCTTTTTTTTGCGATACGCGGGCCCCTCAATGTTGTGGCCTGTCCCGTTGCGGAGCACAGGCTCCGGATGCACAGGCTCAGTGGTCATGGCTCACGGGCCCAGCCACTCCGTGGCATGTGGGATCTTCCCGGACCGGGGCATGAACCCGTGTCCCCTGCATCGGCAGGCGGACTCTCAACCACTGCGCCACTAGGGAAGCCCCTCTCTCTACATTTTTTAAAGAATATATTCTTGGGACTTCCCTGGGGTGTCCAGTGGTTAAGACTCTGCGCTCCCAATGTGGGGGGCTTGGGTTCAATCCCTGGTCAGGAAACTAAATCCCTCATGCTGCAACTAAGACCTGGTCCAGCCAAATAAGTAAATAAAATAGAGAAAGAAAGAATATATTCTTACATTATTTACACTTTTTACAAAGATCAGGAACCAGAACTCTGTTTCACTAGTTGTTTATAGACTATTTTTTCCCAACCGCACTAATATACTGCCTCAACATATTGTTCCATCTCATCCAAGTTCTTAGGGGGAAATTCTAGAAACTTGGTCGTCTCAACGGCAAAACCCCCCAGAAAGAGTTGTGGCCTCTAACATTGTTCATCCATAACCTCAGAAGTCATCAGTCATCAGATCTCATTCTACTATTAACTTTCTTGTCACATAAAGAGACAGGAGAAATGTTCTACTCTCACTGAAGTCTGATCAGTGACCGCCATTTTGTTTTTGAACCACTAAGCAAGTCATGTCATCTCTCCAGGCTCATTTCCTCGTCTTCAACACATCAAGTTTGAACTAAATTTTTTCTACAGATTCTTTCAAATCTAAATCTACTTGGGGAGGAGGACATCACTAAAATGGCAACATAAGAGGCTGCTGATTGTCCCACCTCCCACAGATGTACTGAGTATACAGCAACACACAGATCATCTCTCTCTGAGAGAAATCCAGAAACTAGTTAAGTGACTCCTACACATTGGACAACTGACAAAATCTAAACACATCTAAACAGGTAAGAAAAGCTAATACACACTCTTACCATAAATCCCACACCGGCACAGCACCATTCAATCCCAGAGGGACCCCCCAACTCCTAGCTTCTCCCTGAGGAGTGAAGGTGTTGATAAAAGGGTACAGACTTCTGGTTAGAAGCTAAATAGGGCTGTAAGTATAGTTGATAATATTGTATTATATAACTGAAATTTGCTATCAGAGTAGATGTGCTTTCTCCAAAAAAAAAAAAAAAAAAGGTAAATATATGAAGTATGGATGTGTTAATTAACTTGATGTGGGAATGCTTTCACAATGTCTATGTACATCAAATCATCACGATATATGCTTTAAATATATTACAATTCTATTTGTCAATTGTGCTTCAATAAAGCTAAAAAATAGACACACACAAAAAAATCCATATGGCAAAAATATTCTATATAAACTACTTAACCTCTTGATCAGGACTGTGAAGACAATCAAACCTTACATTTCTCTGAATTTGAAAACTTGTATTTCCTTGACATTGGAGAACTGGTAGAGCTAGCTTAATGACACATGAGTCATATACACCTAATCTGATTGTTGGGACCTCCATGAATAATAATCCAGAAGCAATATGCATGACGCTATTTAGACAAGGGTATATTTCCTTGAACTTCAGCAATTCAGGAATTTGGAAGCCAATGCAATTTAAGGCAGAACTGCTGGGAGACTTCTGCACCAGCTTTCAGTTCACCACAAGACTGTCTCTGGTATGTTATTAGGGAGATTAACTTTAAGCACTTCCTGGTTTAGTTCTGAGCAAGATGAGTGACCTTTTGTTTCCATCAGGGCAGTGGGTTTGCTATAAATCCCTAAGTGTTAAATTCTGGGAGCCTAGAGATAAGCAGCGGCTGAGGGCTTTACATTTTCTCTTGTTATCTTAAGACACCCACAGCACATACTGCAAAACCTACCCACTTGAAGAAATCTTTAAAGCCCATGGGCTAAATGTGAAGTTATTTGAGAAATTACTGATGAGCTATACTCATAGATGGATGGACCTGGAAGGGCCCTCAAGAGCTCATCCTGTTCGACTTCCTGACATCATTGCTTTGTCCTTGTTATCTTTTTTTTTTTTTTTTTTTTTTTTTTTAGTTTCTGCTTTATAACAAAGTGAATCAGTCATACATATACATCTGTTCCCACATCCCTTCCCTCATGCATCTCCCTCCCTCCCACCCTCCCCATCCCACCCCTCCAGGCGGCCACAAAGCACCGAGCTGATCTCCCTGTGCTCTGCGGCTGCTTCCCACTATCTATCTACCTTACGTTTGGTAGTGTATATATGTCCATGCCTCTCTTTCGCTTTGTCACAGCTTACCCTTCCCCCTCCCCATATCCTCAAGTCCATTCTCAAGTAGGTCTGTGTCTTTATTCCCATTTTACCCCTAGGTTCTTCATGACATTTTTTTTTTTAATTCCATATATATGTGTTAGCATACGGTATTTGTCTTTCTCTTTCTGAGTTACTTCACTCTGTATGACAGACTCTAGGTCCATCCACCTCATTACAAATAGCTCAGTTTCATTTCTTTTTATGGCTGAGTAATATTCCATTGTATATATGTGCCACATCTTCTTTATCCATTCATCCGATGATGGACACTTAGGTTGTTTCCAGCTCTGGGCTATTGTGAATAGAGCTGCAATGAACATTTTGGTACATGTCTCTTTTTGAATTATGGTTTTCTCAGGGTATATGCCTAGTAGTGGGATTGCTGGGTCATATGGTAGTTCTATTTTTAGTTTTTTAAGGAACCTCCATACTGTTCTCCATAGTGGCTGTACCAATTCACATTCCCACCAGCAGTGCAAGAGTGTTGAAGCAACTGACAAAGGATTAATCTCCAAAATTTATAAACAGCTCATGCAGCTCAATAGCAAAAAAACAAACAACACAATCCAAAAATGGGCAGAAGACTTAAATAGGCATTTCTCCAAAGAAGATATACAGACTGCCAACAAACACATGAAAGAATGCTCAACATCATTAATCATTAGAGAAATGCAAATCAAAACTACAATGAGATATCATCTCACACCTGTCAGAATGGCCATCATCAAGAAATCTAGAAACAATAAATGCTGGAGAGGGTGTGGAGAAAAGGGAACACTCTTGCACTGCTGGTGGGAATGTGAATTGGTACAGCCACTATGGAGAACAGTATGGAGGTTCCTTAAAAAACTAAAAATAGAACTGTCCTTGTTATCTTAAGAGATATGCACACCACGTACCATCCAGACCCAAGCTTGCCTAGATTTCTGACTAAGAGCTGTTTGCTATTCTTGATCATTTCATAACATTCCTTCCAACTCTAAGAGGGAATTCATAGCCTTCACAATATTTTTCAGTTATGTAAATTGAAAGCAAAGACATATTCTTGACATATTGCAAGACTACCCAAACTTCTGGTCATATGCACATTTTTAAAGTATATTTAGAGACAATTAAGTTTCCCTTAGATTAAAATATATATTCTGGCTCCCTATAAGTCAAATATTATCAGTGTTTTACTCAAAAGTATCCACCTTAGGGACTCACTGCCTAATGGAACGGAAAATTCCACCCTAAAGATCTTTATTGACAAACTTTAATATTAGAGCCAAATCACTGTAAGCTCTCTATATTAATTTTACATCAATTAACTGTTTATGTGTGTGTGTGTATTGAGAAAGGATATATAGTCTGAAATTGATTTAATGGAAAAATACCCTGAAATACTAGCTGTGCCATGATTATTTACATGATGATGAGAAAGATCACTGAAAATATTTGTGACATAGTTTCCTTATCCATAAGGAAAAATAGTACTATAGTCTCTTATTCATTTAAAATAACTTGGTAAAAATTAAATAAGCATTATCTTGAAAAGTTCTGAAAAGATTATTCAAAATCAATTAATAATATCATGAAAGATATATTGCTTTGACCACTGTGAATGAGTGTGCTCGTGTATGGTTAGTGAGTCCATCTTTAAAGTGAGGGAAGGAGGCATTTCTTGAGAGACAGTCACACCCTTACTTGAGGCATCCCTCCTCCCACCCTCCACCCCCATATTAATCGGCACACAGCAAATCTCTTTAGTCGGCGTTAAAATTGTGACAGCCTGCTACGCCTGCCGACTTGACATAGCAATTACAGTGCAGGAACAAAACATTACTATCAATCTCTAGCTGCTGAACCAGTGACAGTCCCCCCAAAAGGGAGTAAGTCAGAAGAATTGGAAGAAAAAGACAAGCAGACAACTGAACAGAGAGAAAGGGAGCAAGGGAATGCAGGACACAGATAAAACAAAGCTCTAGAGGAGAATAAAGATATTAAAAGAACAGAGAAAATATGGCACCAAAAATTCACTGCTGAATCACACTTTTATTTTCAACAGGCACCTTTGGCAGATTTAGCATATTTGATGAGCATTAATAAACAAAACTTCTCAGAATTTTTGAAGTAAGATGTGAGCCTGTGATTTATTTTCCACCATGAGAAGTTTGAGAGAGCAGGACTAGCTTCAAGGAAAAAGTGTAAAGGAGGGCAAGGCCATTTTGGATGATTTGTTAGCCCTTTCCATTTAATTCAACATTCATTTATTTGTTGAGTGTCTACCCAGTGTCCCACATAAGATAATGGAAATGAGACACAGTCCTTACTTCAAGTTCAAGGTCTGCAGATATGGTGGGAAACATTCACAACGAGTTAGAATGGAATGAATCAAGGATCTACTTGCAAGTGTGAACAGTCTCTCTGTTATTGCTGACACTTAACCCAGAAGATGGGTACCCTCGGAGCAGCTATCCTCATCCACACGCTCAGTGCTAGAGGTCTTTTTGATTTGACTTTTTTTGGCAATCCCCTGTGCTCTGGAATTTTCTCTTCCCCAGTACCCATGTCCAAGAACATTCCTGGAAATTTCTGCAGAACCATTGTCATCTACTAGTTACCTACATAAGAGAAACTTCATATTGTAATCTGGGAATGTGATCTAGAAATTTACCCATAATCTAGGAATTAAACATATAGACTTGGAGTCAGGCAACATACAGTCAAGTCACTGGACTGCATCTTACTACCTTCATGATTTTTGACAAGTTACTCATCCTTTCTAAGTATTTTCTGTAAAATAAAGATAATATGTAATTGTATTTATCTCATAGAAAAGTTGAGAGGGTTAAATGAGCATTTAGTAAACACTTAAAATGTTAGCTATTATTTTCTATTTGGGGATTGCATTAGTTTGCCAGGCTGCCATAACAAAACACCACAGACTGAATGGCTTAAACAACAAAAACTTATCTTCTCACAGTTCTGGAGGATGGAACTCCAAGATCAAGAGGCCATCATGGTTGGTTTCTCCTAAGACCTGTCTCCTTGGTTTGCAAATGATCACCCTCTTGCCACCTCTTCACAGGGTCTTCCCTCTGTGCACCATGACCCCGGTGCCTCTTTGCATGTCCAAATTTCCTCTTCTAATAAAGATACTGGTTAGAATGGATTAGGGCCCACTCATATGACCTCATATAACTATAATTACCTTCTTAAAGACCTTATCCCCAAATACAGTCACATTCTGAGAGTGTTAAGACTTCAACATGTGAAGTTTTGCTGGAATTCAGTCTATAACAGAGGGTATAACATGCTTACAGCAAATTTACACACACACACACTCACATCTGTGACTAACTCTTAGAAGATGATGTAGAAATCTTTCCTTCACTCCAAATGCTCTATCATGTGCTGTCCCAATCAGTACTATGTCCTCTTCCAGAAATGACCACTATTTTTTTTTTTTTTTTTTTTTTTTTGCGGTACGCGGGCCTCTCACTGTTGTGGCCTCTCCCGTTGCGGAGCACAGGCTCCGGACGTGCAGCTCAGCGGCCATGGCTCACAGGCCCAGCCACTCCGCGGCATGTGGCATCCTCCCGGACCGGGGCACGAACCCGCGTCCCCTGCATCGGCAGGCGGACTCTCAACCACTGCGCCACCAGGGAAGCCCAGAAATGACCACTATTTTTGACTACTATAATGACAGATAAATTTTGCCTGTCCTTGAAATTCATATAAAGGAAATTATACAGTGTGTACTCATTTGTGTCTGGTCTCTTTTAGTCAACAATATATCTACAAAATCCATCAGTCTGGTAGGTTCCATGTTGCAGTAGTTTGTTCTTTTTAACTGGTATGTATGAATATACCATATTTTGTTCACTCACCCAGTGAAAGGCATTTGGGTTATTTTCTGTTTGGGGGTATTATGAATAAAGCTGCTATGTACATTCTTACACATCCTCTTCATGAACATATGCATTCATTTCTCTTGAGTGGAATTGGTTATTTAGGAGTATATTACTTCATTTACAAAAAAGAAAGTTTCTAGTTATCTTTTATTTATTTCTAGTTTAATTCTAAAGTAGTTAGAAAATATACTGTGAATTATTTTAATCCTTTGAAATTTGTTGATATTTGCTTTGATGCCAGTGTATAGCCAATTTTTATAAATATGCCATGAACAGTTGAAAACAATGTTTATCCTGCAATTGTATACTACAATGTTCTATAAACATAACTGGTGCCAATTAAGTCAAGTTGGTTACTCATTTTTTTTTCGTCTTATATGTATTTACACTTTTGATTATTAAAATATCTAGTTAATTATGTTTTTTCTGTTTCCTTTTTTATTTTACTAACCTTATTTATGTATTTTGAAACTATAGTATTAGATGCATGTAAATTTGACCTGTTACACATTCCTATTGAATTGACTTTTGTCATTATGAAATATCGCTCACTACCTCTGGTAATATTTTCCCCTTAAAACCTATTTTTCTTATACAATAAAGCCAAACCTATTTTGTTTTGATTAATGTGTTCATAATACATTTTTTTCAATACTTTTACCTTCAACATTTCCTTCTCTACATATATTTAAAGTGTACTTCCCATAAACATATAAAATCTTATTAGCCAGCAAGCTCACCTTTGTTTTTTAATTGGAGTATTTAGACCAAAAGAATTTCAATTAATTACTCATACACTTGGGTTTAAGTCTATGGTTTTGCTATTTGTTTTCATATATTTTTATGTGTTTCTTCATTTTTTGCCTTCCTTTGCATAAATCAAACTTTTAAAAATTATTCCAATTTTTTATTCCATTGTAAGTTTCTCAATGATACAGTCATTCTCTTGGTAATTACAAAAGTTATGTTTTTCTGTTTTAAAACTGAATTTATCTTTGACTTACATTTATAAAATCCAAGAATATTCTGAAACTACAAACACATTTCTCTGCTTTCTTGAACATATTAATTGCATTTATTTTAAAATTCTTTTCTGAAAAATATAAACATCGGAATCATATTTGTATCTCCTATTAGGGTTTTTTTTCTTTTGGCTTATAATTCTGATTGGAAGCTAGACATTGTGGATGGGAAACTGTAGAGGCTCTTCATATTTTCTTTCTCCAAAAAAGCATTAAAATATTTTTTAAATGTATTTGGAGCTCAGGTTGATCACTTAATATTTCTTTTTTTTTGGATCACTTAATATTTTAAGGTTAGTTTTAGTCTTTAATAGGCCTGGCCTATTTCGGTTTTGCTCTTAATGCTAGGATATGACCTTTTGGGGCCTCAAGGGAATGGCTGTTTACTGGGACCCTCTGATTTTGACAGGATTTGAATATACATCTGTATGTCCCCTGAATAGCATTAAGATCTCCACTAAACTCTTCAAGTACCAGCTGCTGCTATTTTCTTGGTTTTGTAAAATCTTTATGTTTATGCAGTTTAGGAGTAAGTTAAAGTAAAATTATACATGAATGTTTATCCTCTCTTCTTTATGGCTCCACTTTCTCTGGGATTGTACCCCTCTGGCAGCCCTCGTATGGGTATCCTCAGCCCATTTAAATCAGTGTTTTGGTTTGTGCTCTATTCTCCTGCTTAATTCCTCTCCAGTACCATTAAATACACACACACACTCCATTTCTTATTTGTTGTTTATTGGCCAATGGGTTGATCCAATACCAACTACTCACTCATAAACAGAACAGGTACTTACTTCTGGGCTACTACTTTTAATATATTAGTGTGGTCTACCCCAGATTTGACATTTATCTAGGGTTTTAAGAAAGTGTACAGTGAGAAAAAGTGAATAAATGAAATGAGAGGAGAGTAGGGAGTTGGTAATTATGTGAAAAATGGATGTCAAATAAAGACCATGAAATCAAACATGTATGGAGTACTTGTGTATTAGTCCTCTACTAGACACAGTGGTAAAACTGAAGGCTATTTATTTCATGGTATTTGACCCCCAAGAAGTTTATAATATTCTTGAGAAAAAAAGATTAAATGTAAAATTGTAACTAAAAAATTCAAGCATTATATAGCAATTTAGAAAATAAGATTTCTGAAAGAAGTACAAAGAAGAACTCAGCATGTGCATATTGAGTTTAAAGTTTTCTCCATTTAAAATAAGCTGAAGTGAATAAAACAAACAAGCAGGACATTTAGCTCCAGTTAGCAGCAGGATAAAAATTTTAAATGTCTGTATCTTCCAAAAATGAAATGATGCCAACTTTCACTTTACCACATAGGTGGCAGGACAGAAAACACTAGTTTGCATGCCCTAAATAAAAATGTTATGATTCAAATATTATGGTTCTTTTTCTGTTTGCTATCAACAAATTCTAGGGCTAGTTGGATGCTGGTTAGCAACATTTTAGACTCGGTGGGGCACAAGATTTTTGAGGCCATGAGAGTTTCAGGACATGTTTGAAGTAGGATTAAGACTTAAGTCCATTTATACATGGCTGCACCCTAGATTTACTGAATCACAATCTCAAATTATGTTCACAAAGCTCTAAAAATTTTTCTAACATAGAGCCAGGTTTACAAACCACTGTTTCAAACTAGGAATTACATTTTATCACTCCTTAATTTGCACAGTGCCATTCAAAAACTGAACACAGAACACCCCTGCATGTTCAGCTTCAGTAAGATATTTTATAAGTCAAAAAAGGTAAGAAATATATTCCTCCCCAAATAAAACTAATAGATAATTCCAAAGATAAAGAAGAGCTAGGAGATCCTTCTTGACCATTATGACTCTCATTTTTATATGTGATTCCTTGAGAAGCAATTTTCATTTTTGATGCTTTAGAAAATAATATAGAATCTCTGGTCAGGCAACATGATTGTGGAACTGAAACATTTCCTCCTCAAAGTAAGTAGAGATGCTGAACACAATAAAATAAAAATAATTTGGAATTCGTAACAGAGCTTGCAAGGATGAAAAGAAAATCTCAAGGTGTAAGAAAAAAACAGTGAACTGAAAACTAAGGTAATAAGTATGAGAATTCATGTTGTTGCTGCCCAAGCGGCTGTTACTGTAATGAATCATGGAGGGACTTATTGTATAAAGTTCATGCAAAGAGAGTTGATAGGACTGTGGGCCCTTGAAAAGTAGGAGCTAAAACTTGAGACTCCTACATAAAGCTAGGATCTCAAAGGGCTAAAAACTCAGCAAAAGGCAGATTATTAAAAAGTCTGCACATAAACACAGGGAATTGAAAAGGAAGCTTACCTGTATCGACCTAGACTATAGATAGAAAATAAGTATCGTTTGAAAATTTGGAGAGCTAAGTTTTGAAAAATCCTGCATATTTAGATCTTGAAATTACAACACCTTTAAACTGATAAGATAACGTGAAAAACAGCACAAAATAAATATGAATAATATTTACTGTGGTAAAGAAAAAATTAAAAACATAAAGATGAAAAAAGAACAATAAAAATTTGAATAAGGACCAATTAGAACACCTAGATATAGAGAATGAATAACTAGAAGATGGATCTAATATATTATAGTGAAATTCCTAAAGGCCATGTTAGAAAGCTGAAAAGCAAAAACAGCAGAAAGATCACACACAAAGGAATAAGTAGACTAATAGAAAAGGTCTGACTTCTTTCCAGCAATGAAAACATAACAAGAACAAGACTTAACCTCTGGAAATAGATAACCAGAAAAATGTTTGAAAAACAACTGTTTTCAGACACTGAGCAACAGGCAGTTTCCAGACCAGGGACAGAAAGAGGTAAAAACTACACAGTATGTAGCATCTTATAGAGTTGATCAGTTGGAGGTCAGTGTTAAGGGAGACCAATGCAAGAGAAATTTGTGGACAGAGTTCCAGAAAAAGAGAGAGGTATGCAGAAAAATTACCCCCGATATCTACACTGGCTTCTCCTTGAATCTTTGGTAAGGACTATGCCTCATATGCATACAGTAAAACTCCACAATATAAAATGAAGAAGGATGAGGGACTTGTAAGGAGAGCAATTCCCAGAGCTCACAGTGGGTAGGGAGTTATCTCAGTTGCAACCAGAGTGGAAAGTCCTCAGTGGTCATCAGGTGATTCAGTGGAGACCCAGCTGCATCATACCTTAGTAGTAGGACAGAAATATTCCCAGAGTGTAGGCTATTCTAGACCCACTTTAACAAAGCTTAAAAGAAATACTTCAAAAGGTCAAACTGATCTGTAAATAACTTAATTACTTGTTAAAAGAAAGCCCAGCAGCCCTTCGAGTTAGACAACAAAATCTAGACCTTCAACAAAGTGATCATCATAATGTCCAGCATCCTGTCAAAATTACTAGATATGCCAAAAAGCAGGAACATGTAACTCATCACCAGGAAAAAATTCAATTGATGGAATCAGATACAGAAATGACAGAAATGACAGAAAAAAACATAAAAGTATATCACAAGTTTATATATGACATTATTTAAGCATTTAAAGAAAAATATGGATAAAATTACATAGAGAAATGTTAGATATTAAAAAATAAAAGGAACTTCTAAAGATGAGAACCACAATGTCCGAAGTGACAATATCACTGAACTGGCTTAACAGCAAATTAAACATATTATTTGGAGAAATATCAACAACATATATCTGAATGAAGCATAAAGAAATAGACTGGAAAAGAAGGAGCATCAGTTGACCTGTGATCTAACTCCAAATGTTCTAACATGTATATGATTGAAGAATCAAGAGGAAAGGAGAGAGGGACGTAGAAAAAAATATGTGGAGAAATGTTATTTGAAAAATTTGGAATTTGGTAAATACTACAGACACTGACTCAAGATGTTCAACAAATCCTAAGTAAGATAAACACTAGGAATACCATACCAAATCACATTTTCAACTCCAAAATACAAATATTGATAGAAAAATCTTAGCAGTAGCTCCTTCCCTGTCCAAAAAGAAATATTACTACAGAAAAAGAACATTTTTGAAGTGATAAAAGAAAAAATCTCAATCTAGAATCTGCAACCTCCAAAAAAAAATAAGAAAACTAAATACAATTTTCTTTTAGACAAACAAAAGCTGAGACCATTCAATTTAAGCCCAAGATGACTAGAAGAACAGAAATTTCCACAAGAATATCCAAAGAGTAGAGAAATTCTAGGTTTCCAGTTCAACACCATTTCATTTGATGTCCAAAAGATAAGATGACCTTTTCTAATATTTGGGCTATGTATGTTGTAATTTTGAACCAGTGGGGAAAACTTAGGCTATCAAAAATGGCTTTGGGAATTTTAAAAGTATAAATTTAAGTTGGTATCTCATACAAGAAATTTGAGCTGGGTTAGAGACTTACATATGAAAGATGAAACCACAAATGTGCTAGACTACATTGTGGGAAAACATATTATCTCGTTTTGGGGAAGATTTTTTTTTTTTTTTTTTTTTTTTTGCCATGCTGCGCAACATGCAGATCGTACCCTGACCAGGGATCGAACCCCGTGTCCCCTACAGTGGGAGTGCTGAGTCTTAACCACTGGACTGCCAGGGAAGTCCCGGGGAAGACCTTTTGAAACCAGACATTAAAGTCAGAAAACATAAGGGAGAAAGTGTGTGTGTATGTGTGCAATGGATGGACAAACACATAACTTCCCTCTTTTCCCTTCCCACTTTTCAGAACGATTTGAGGAATAAGGCTCATGAGATGGAGGTCAAAAGATCAGTTTTATTACTGATAGAGCTAACTGGGGAACATGACTTTACTCCTCAGCCAGTTTGCTCTCCACCATGTGAGATAGTGGACTGAACAGTCTCTGCCTCTGTGGGGGGAACTTGGGGCAAGGGGAATGAAAGCTCCAACAGATAAAATTCCTAAATCTGATAACACAGAATAATATCAGCAGTCACATGTAGCAAAAGAATATTCAGTCCATATCTAGGGACATTAGTCCCAAATTCCCACAATTTATGTGCTCTGACTGGCTCCAGAACATAATTTTTGTGCCTGCACCAAGAAAGTGGATGAATTTTTCTGGAGTTTCCATGTTTAACTCCTTGAGGGAGAGGGTGGCCTAACCTTTCTTCTCTGTTCCTCTTCCATCTGATCACTCTGTAACTGTTTTCCTCACATCAATAGTAGGTGCCTCCAGTGAGATAAAGAGGGCAGCAGATCCACAGATTCTTTATGTTACTGACTCTACTATTTCTTCCATTCAGTATGGATAAGTATCTTTAAGAATCTGCAAAAACAGATTCTAAAATACTATCACCTCTGGGTGGTGAGATCATGTGTTATTCTTAATTTCCCCCCGGATCTCCTTATTTTCATCAACAAAGGTCAAGAAGGACCATCAGATCCCACGAGCTCTGCTTCTCATGGAATTTTATTAAATTGATGACATCCCCCTTACTGTTGCAGTCCTTTACCAGCTCCTGGGTCATTCCCCATCATTTCTTAATATAAGTCCTAGATGCATAAAATTCTCTCTCACACTATTACTGATGTAAATCTTAGTGATTTTAATACATAAGTTAACAATCCTTCCAACAGAGTAGCGTCCTAGCACTTTGACCCTCTCCCCTCCAATTATCTTGTCTTCTATTCCATCTCAGCCACTCACTCCAAGGGGCATACTCGAAACCTTATCACGGCTAAAATGGCGACCCTCGGTAATCTCAACTTCATGTAGCAAGGCATCTGACCATTATCTTCCCCTAGGATCCTGACTCATGACCCCTCAACCCTACCAGTGACTTCCATCTACTGACTCTGCCATCTTGTCATTCTCCCTCATACCTTTGGTGTCCTCTTTCCCCTCCAGTCACAGCTTAAATTTGAGGCCAATTACTGTAATCCCTACCCACACTCTCCACTCCCTTGCCCCTCTCTTGTTGTCATATTTTCTTGGCCATACTAAACCCTGATTAAATTCAAGCCCAGATTAAATCAAGTTCTCTGCCTACTCCATGCTTGCAGCGATGAAGCTGAACATGGCAAAAGAGAAATACAAACATTCTGACTGGTCTCACTTTAGAATCATGACCACGAACCTCGAGACAGTCTGTAACACTGGTAGATAACTAATGAGAACCTACTGTAGAGCACAGGGAACTCTACTCAATGCTCTGTGGTGACCTAAATGGGAAGGAAATTCAAAGAAGAGGGGATATACATATACACATAGCTGATTCACGTTGCTGTACAGTAGAAACTAACACAACGTTGTAAAGAAACTATACTCCAAAAAATTAATTAAAAAATAAAATAATAGTATCCTGATATACATATATCATGTACATTATATACTATGTGTGTATGTGGGTGTATCTAAAATGGTGGTGAGCATAAGAAAGCAAATTTAGGTACAAAACACTGTTTAACAGGAAAAGATGATTTTTCTAATCAGTAAGCAAAAGAAGAAAATGAGGATTTGTTGAATATCTGCTATGTTCCAAGCACTGAGCTAAGGTCTTATATCATCTCATTTACTACATAAAGTAATGCACATAAGGAAATTGAGATTTTGAGCAGTTACATAACTTGCCCAAGGTCACACAGTTAGTAAAATGGTCAAACTGGGTTCTGCTCCAAGGTTGGTCTGACTCCAAAGCCCATGCTTTATTCAATATGCTATGAGAGAAAAATACTATAATTTCCCATATGGCTGGTCCCAATGTAAAGACCATGCTTTGTAATACCAGCTTCACAGCACTGAATCGGGAGTCGACATGTGGTTGGTTAGGCTGGGGCCTCTTTGCCCCTGTCTGAGTGTGGCTCGGCTGTCTTGCTAAAGAGCTGCCAGATAGCCCCACAGGCAGCAGTGTTCCAGTCGTAGGTGTGCTGATTCCTAGATGTTTTCTAAGCAGGTTATAAAGTGCTCTGGGATTCCTCTGGATGAAATGTACCCTATAAATGCAATGTGTAGTTTCATTTGCCTTATAGTTGGGAGCTGCCTAGTGATTTAATTCTAAGTGCACTGTATTTCTTAAAGTGCATTTAAAAACCATCTTTCATCTACTGGCAGACTTTGTAAACTCCTCTCAGTTTTCAGAACAAGGGGGAAATTCTACAGCAATTTTCTTTTTTTTTCGAATTTTATTTTTTTATACAGCAGGTTATTATTATCCATTTTATACATGTTAGGGTATATATGTCAATCCCAATCTCCCAGTTCATCCCTCCACCACCACCCCCGCTGCTTTCCCCCCTTGGTGTCCGTACGTTTATTCTCTACAACTGGGTCTCAATTTCTGCCCTGCAAACTGGTTCATCTGTACCATTTTTCTAGGTTCCACACATGTGTTAATATACAGTATTTGTTTTTCTCTTTCTGACTTACTTCACTCTGTATGACAGTCTCGAGATCCATCCACGTCTCTACAAATGATCCAATTTCGTTCCTTTTTATGGCTGAGGAATTAATATTCCACTGTATATATGTACCACATCTTCTTTGTCCATTAGTCTGTTAATGGGTATTTAGGTTGCTTCCATGTCCTGGTTATTGTAAATACTGCTGCAATGAACATTGGGGTGCATGCGTCTTTTTGAATTATGGTTTTCTCTGGGTATATGTCCAGTAGTGGCATTGCTGGGTCATATGGTAATTCTATTTCTAGTTTTTTTAAGGAACCTCATACTGTTCTCCATAATGGCTGTATCAATTTACATTGTCGCCAACAGTGCAAGAAAGTTCCCTTTTCTCCGCACCCTCGCCAGCATTTGTTGTTTATAGATTTTCTTATGATGCCCATTCTGACCAGTGTGAGGTGATACTTCATTGTAGTTTTGATTTGCATTTCTCTAATGATTAGTGATGTTGAGCAGCTTTTCATGAGTTTCTTGGCCATCTGTATGTCTTCTTTGGAGAAATATCTATTTAGGTCTTCTGACCATTTTTGGATTGGGTTGTTGTTTTAATATTGAGCTGCATGAGCTGTTTATATATTTTGGAGATTAGTCCTTTGTCCGCTGATTCATTTGCAAATATTTTCTCCCATTGGGAGGGTTGTCCTTTCATCTTCTTAGTAGTTTCCTTTGCTGTGCAAAAGCTTTGAAGTTTCATTAGGTCCCATTTGTTTATTTTTGTTTTTATTACCATTACTCTAGGAAGTGGATCAAAAAAGACCTTGCTGTGATTTATGTCAAAGAGTGTTCCTCCTATGTTTTCCTCTAAGAGTTTTATAGTGTCTGGTCTTACATTTAGGTCTCTAATCCATTTTGAGTTTCTTTTTGTGTACGGTGTTAGGGAGTGTTCTAATTTCATTCTCTTACATGTAGCTATCCAGTTTTCCCAGCACCACTTATTGAAGAGACTTTTCTCCATTGTATATCATCCATTGTATTTCCTTGTCTCCTCTGTCAGAGATTTGTTGACAATAGGTGCGTGGGTTTATCTCTTGGCTTTCTATCCTGTTCCATTGATCTATATTTCTGTTTTTGTGCCAGTAGCATATTGTCTTCATTACTGTAGCTTTGTAGTATTGACTGAAGTCAGGGAATCTGATTTCTCCAGCTCCGTTTTTTTCCCTCAAGACTGCTTTGGCTATTCGGGGTCTTTTGTGTCGCCATACAAATTTTAAGATTTTTTCTTCTAGTTCTGTAAAAAATGCCATTGGTAATTTGATAGGGATTGCATTGAATCTGTAGATTGCTTTGGGTAGTATAGTCATTTTCACAAAATTGATTCTTCCAGTCCAAGAACATGGTATATCTCTCCATCTGATTGTATCATCTTTAATTTCTTTCATCAGTGTCTTACAGATTTCTGCATACACATCTTTTGTCTCCCTAGGTAGGTTTATTCCTAGGTATTTTATTCATTTTGTTGTAATGGTAAATGGGAGTGTTTCCTTAATTTGTCTTTCAAATTTTTCATCATCAGTGTATAGCAGTGCAAGAGATTTCTGTCAATTTTGTATCCTAGTACATTACCAAATTCACTGATTAGCTCTAGTAGTTTTCTGGTGGCATCTTTAGGATTCTCTATGTATAGTATCATGTCATCTGCAAACAGTGACAGTTTTAGTCCTTCTTTTCCAATTTGTATTCCTTTTCTTTCTTTTTCTTCTCTGATTGCTATGGTTAGGACTTCCAAAACTATGTTGAATAATAGTGGTGAGAGTGGACATCCTTGTCTCATTCCTGATCTTAGAGGAAATGTTTTCAGTTTTTCACAATTGAGAATGATGTTTGCTGTGAGTTTATTGTATATGGGCTTTATTATGTTGAGGTTGGTTCCCTCTATGCCCACATTCTGGAGAGTTTCCATCATAAATTGGTGTTGAATTTTGTCAAAAGCTTTTTCTGCATCTATTGAGATGATCATATGGTTTTTATTCTTCAATTTGTGAATACGGTACATCACATTGATTGATTTGCATATATTGAAGAATCCTTGTATCCCTGGGATAAATCCCACTTGACCATGGTGTATGATCCTTTTAATGTCCTGTTGGATTCTGTTTGCTAGTATTTTGTTGAGGATATTTCCATCTATATTCATCAGCGATATTGGTCTGTAATTTTCTTTTTTTGTAGTATCTTTGTCTGGTTTTGGTATCAGGGTGATGGTGGCCTCACAGAATGAGTTTGGGAGTGTTCCTTCATCTGCAATCTTTTGGAAGAGTTTGAGAAGGATGGGTGTTAGCACTTCTCTTCATGTTTGATTGAATTCACCTGTGAAGCCATCAGGTCCTGGACTTTTGTTCGTTGGAAGATTTTAAATCACAGTTTCAATTTCATTACTTGTGATTGGTCTGTTCATAGTTTCTATTTCTTCCTGGTTCAGTCTTGGAAGGTTATACCTTTCTAAGAATTTGTCCATTTCTTCCAGGTTGTCCATTTTACTGGCATAGAATTGCTTGTAGTAGTCACTTAGGATGCTTTGTATTTCTGCAGTGTCTGTTGTAACTTCTTCTTTTTCATTTCTAATTTTATTGATTTGAGTCCTCTCCCTCTTTTCTTTGATGAGTCTAATGGTTTATCAATTTTGTTTATCTTCTCAAAGAACCAGCTTTTAGTTTTGTTGATCTTTGCAACTGTTTTCTTTGTTTCTATTTCATTTATTTCTGCTCTGATCTTTATGATTTCTTTCCTTCTGCTAACTTTGGGTTTTGTTTGTTCTTCTTTCTCTAGTTCCTTTAGGTGTTAGATTGTTTATTTGAGATGTTTGTTATATCTTGAGGTAGGATTGTACTGCTATAAACTTCCCTCTTAGAACTGCTTTTGCTGCATCCTATAGGTTTTGGATGGTCGTGTTTTCATTGTCATTTGTCTATAGATATTTTTTGATTTCCTCTTTGATTTCTTCAGTGAGCTCTTGGTTATTTAGTAATGTATTGTTTAGCCTCCATGTGTTTGTGTTTTTTTACGTTTTTTTTCCCTGTAATTCATTTCTAATCTCATAGTGTTGTGGTCAGAAAAGATGCTTGATATGATTTCAATTTTCTTAAATTTACTGAGGCTTGATTTGTGACCCAAGATGTGATCTATCCTGGAGAATGTTCCGTGCGCACTTGAGAAGAAAGTGTAATCTGCAGTTTTTGGATGGAATGTCCTATAAATATCAATTAAATCTATCTGGTCTATTGTGTCATTTAAAGCTTGTGTTTCATTATTAATTTTCTGTTTGGATGATCTGTCCATTGGTGTGAGGTATTAAAATTCCCCAGTATTTCCGTGTTACTGTCAATTTCCTCTTTTATAGCTGTCAGCAGCTGCCTTATGTATTGAGGTGCACCTATGTTGGGTGCATATAGATTTATAATTGTTTTATCTTCTTCTTGGATGGATCCCTTGATGATTATGTAGTGTCTTTCCTTGTCTCTTGTAACATTCTATATTTTAAAGTCTATTTTATCTGATATGAGTATTGCTACTCCAGCTTTCTTTTGATTTCCATTTGCATGGAATATCTTTTTCCATCACCTCACTTTCAGTCTGTATGTGTCCCTAGGTCTGAAGTGGGTCTCTTGAAGACAGCACATATATGGGTCTTGTTTTTGTATCCTTTCAGCAAGCCTGTGTCTTTTGGTGGGAGCATTTAATCCATTCACGTTTAAGGTAATTATTGATATTTATGTTCCTGTTAGCATTTTCTTATTTTGTGTTTGTTTTTGTAGGTCCTTTTCTTCTCTTGTGTTTCCCACTTAGAGAGGTTCCTTTAGCATGTGTTGGAGAGCTGGTTTTGTGGTGCTGAATTCTCTTAACTTTTGCTTGTCTGTAAAGCCTTTGATTTCTCCATTGAATCTGAATGAGATCCTTGTTGGGTAATCTTGGTTGTAGGTTCTTCCCTTTCATCACTTCAAGTATATCATGCCACTCTCTTCTGGCTTGAATTGTTTCTGCTGAGAAATCAGCTGTTAACCTTATGGGAGTTCCCTTGTATATTATCTGTTGATTTTCTCTTGCTGCTTTCAATAATTTTTGTCTTTAATTTTTGCCAGTTTGATTACTATGTGTCTCGGCGTGTTTCTCCTTGGGTTTATCCTGTATGGGACTCTCTGAGCTTCCTGGACTTGGGTGGCTATTTCCTTTCCCATGTTAGGGAAGTTTTCAATTATAATGTCTTCAGGTATTTTCTCTGGTCCTTTCTCTCTTTCTTCTCCTTCTGGGACCACAATAATGCAAATGTTGTTGCATTTAATGTTGTGTCAGAGGTCTCTTAGTCTCTTTTCATTCTTTTTTCTTTATTCTGTTCCACAGCAGTGAATTCTACCATTCTGTCTTCCAGGTCACTTATCCGTTCTTCTGCCTCAGTTATTGTGCTATTGATTCCTTCTCGTGTAGTTTTCATTTCGGTTATTGTATTGTTTGGCTCTGTTTGTTTGTTCTTTAATTCTTCTAGGTCTCTGTTAAACATTTCTTGCATCTTCTTGATCTTTGCCTCCATTCTTTTTCCGAGGTCCTGGGTCATCTTCACTATCATTATTCTGAATTCTTTTTCTGGAAGGTTGCCTATCTCCACTTCATTTAGTTGTTTGTCTGGGGTTTTATCTTGTTCCTTCATCTGGTACATAGCCCTCTGCCTTTTCATCTTGTCTATCTTTCTGTGAATGTGGTTTTTGTTCCACAGGCTGCAGGATTATAGTTCTTCTTGCTTTTGCTCTCTGCCCTCTGGTGTATGAGGCTATCTAAGGGGCTTGTGCAAGTTTCCTGATGGGATGGATTGGTGCTGGGTAGAGCTGGCTGTTGTTCTCTACAGAAATTTTCATAACCATTTCTTACCTCTTGACTTATTTGTGCTTAATACATTATACTCTCATGCTTGTCCTGGCCTCCAAGTTGTTGTGTAGTAAAACTACCTTTCAGCATAACGCAAGATACTTTAAGGTGAAGTATTAGAGGAGTGTGTGTCTGCCTTATTCAAAATTCCTAATTCTGCAATTCAGAAACACGAATGCCTTCTGTGGCAACAGGAGCAGCAAACATATTTTAAGAGTATTTATTTTCTGAAAGCGTGGAAAGTTAAATACACATGGTCTCTTTTCCTTATGGGGCCATAACTTAACATGCAAGGTAGAAAAATGGCTGAAAAATTGCAGTTATGTTAGAAGCAGGAGACCTGCCCTGTATCTACCACTGTAACTGCATATGATTCTATAGCTGTGGGCAAAGCACATCAGCATTCTGAAAAGCCATCTACATGGTGATACAAAGCAGGAGTAAGCATAGTTTCCTCATCTGTTAAATAGAGGGTTGGATATTCCATGACTCTGTGAAGCTTATAAAGTGACATCATGATATGTAGACAGGTAACTTTACGGTACACTTGGGTTCTATGATACAGTTCACTGACTGAAATATCCATCACTTATTTTTGTATGTGGAGACAGAATTTTAGGGAGGAAGAGTGCTTTATAAATCATTTAGATCAACTCCTCATCTAATATGTAAAAATATTGCCCCAATATTCCCATCTGGTGGAAATCCAGCCTTAGTTTAACTTGGCTTCCATTTTAGCTCAACCTTTATTGTAAGATTTTCACCTGTTTTGACAATTTTTCTCCAGCTGAAAAGTTTCTGAATCAATTACTACTGTCTTTGGTAGGGGACACAGCACAAGAAAGAGACTGTTGAGTCCACAAACCAAGTGGCGTGGATCTAGTGTGTAAGGCTAAATTTTTTTCCAAAACTGTTTTGAATTTTTCTTAAAATATTTAAATTGTGATGAACTGATGAGATTGACAATCAAAAAGGTATTGTCATCCACTGTTCCAGAGTTCTTTATTAGTTTTGGCTCTTTGCACTAAGTGTTTTTGAAATTAATTTTCACTTATCTTTTGGTTAGATTTCTTTTCTATATTCCTTGAAGAAATTCATAGCCCTCTATGCATCACAGCAATTTAAAGGTGGGCAAAGAGGACTTCAGAGACTGGAGTTATATAACACATTTTTGAATGAATGATCTCAGTTGTAGATAAGAAATTGGCAGGTTGATTTAGAAATGGGGGCAGAAAGTCATTGAAGTAGATTTCATCTCTCAAGTTCAGTGTCTCGTTAAGAGGCACCTCTGAATCCTTCCACAATTGAAGAATTACCCAAAATACTTCTCATTTATATTAATAATAGTTATTATTATTAATTCTCACTATTCATGCTTTTGAGATTTTACTGTGTTCTTAGATGTGAATAATATGAAGGTGTTTATCATAAATAAAAGAAAGAAATATTACTTTATTGAGACCCAGGATCAATTTCTTTGCATTCAATATTTGGTTGCACAATATCTGAAGAAGAGGGATATAAAGGCACCTGACTTATAAGGAAGATTTAAAAGGTACACATTTGTCTATTTATCAAAACAAATGGAAAGTATATCTGTATTTGAACACTGCTCACAAGGAATCCAAAAGGATAATTTAGTTATTTTATTGTAATATAATCCAGGACCATCTGGGGGCAGTTCATGGGCATGTAAGTGAATCAAGCAATTGGTAGACTGCTTTCAGACAGAACTGAACTTCTCTGCGCATTTTATACTTTTCAAAGACGTCAAACATCACTTTATTTCTATTCAAAATGTGCACAGTTTTACTTTTTCATTAATTCAACAAATATTTATTTGGAAATTCCCACTATGTGCTGGTCTGGGGTGCCACTACTACATATTGGGAACACAATAATGAGTAAAAGCATATAGAGTTCAAATATTCATGGCTCTTTCATGGAAAGGCACTGCACAGACAGAAATGCTAATGAATATCTATAATGAACTGACGTAAATTCTCAGAAGGAAAGAAGCAGTCCTAGATTTAAGGATAATCGGGTGTGTACTCAGCAGCTTTCTAAAGGTGGCCCAACCAGCCAGTCTGGGAACCCCAGACTGACACACCCTCTATCCCTCTTCAGACAGAAGTCACAGAGATTGTACCAAACACCTTGAATCAAACACCACTGCTAGCCTTCTAACCCTCTCCTTTTACTCCAAAACTACCCAGTAGTGGTAATAGCTTCAGAAGCACACTGAGCAAGTTTCCTAATAGGCCTCAGTCTGCCTCCAGGGCAAGCCAAAGCTGTACCTAAGTGAACACTTCTTCCACTCTGCTAGGAAGCCTGCGGTGCCGGAGCCCTCCCTGGAACGTCCTCAAGAGCTGATTATGCACATCTCTTTCCATTTTCAATGGCATCATGTTGGTAGCTCCACATCGGCTAGCCATGATCTCAGAGGGAGAACTTACATTCTGAAAATACTTAATGAACAAATCAGGGCTCCTCCACCCCAGAGTTATTTTACCATCCCACTACTGTAGAGGTACCCCCAATTTTTTAAGTGTCTTAGGGTCCTGTGTCATATATGAGGCATAGGATTATTAATGTGCCAGATCTATGGTCAGTATCCCTACTATGAAATAGGGAGGCCTGTCTAGGCTAATCATCTGAGTGGTACAACAGACAGGTCCTGAGAATGAGCTCAGTGCCCTTCACAGCAGTCCTGTCTCCAGTCTACTGGTCATCTACTTCCTGGGCACAGAGTGGGATCACTATCAGAATGAGGGCCAGGCATCCTGTAATCTACAACATAAATTGTAGGATTTTAACAACACATGACTCCACATGTGACTGAAGGCTGCAGGACAAATCCTTAACAAAACTACTTCACAAGGCGTGTCTTCACTGCATAAATTTCTACTTTTTTGTGTGAGAACAGGTAAGTTGTAATCTCTCTGCAAGGTTAAATTATGCAATACAGTGTTAACAACTATACTCACCATGTTATACATTAGATCCTCACACTGAATTCATCTTACAACTGAAAGTTTGTACCCTTTTACCAACATCTCCCTGATTCTCCCATCCCTGGCCCTGGCCCCAGCCCCAGAAACCACCATTCACTGTTTCTATGAGTATGACTTTTTTTTTGATTCTACATATTAGTGATACCATTCAGTATTTGTCTTTGTCTGGCTTACTTCACTTAGCATAATGCACTACAGATTCATCCATGTTGTCCCAAATGGCAAGATTTCCCTATTTTTTTTAAGGCTGAATAATATTCCATTGTGTGTGTATATGTATACATAATATTCATAACATTGCATATATATACATATATATGCATATAACATCATGTCTGTGTATATATACTGATATATATACCACTGTGTGTATATATATAACGTTGTATACATTTATAACTGTGTGTATGTATGTGTCATATATATGTATGTATATATACATACATATACATAACATTTTCTTTATCCATTCATCCATCAATGAACAATGAACACCTAGGTTGTTTGCATACCTTGGTTATTGTAATAATGCTGCAATGAACATGGGAGTACAGATATCTCATTGAGATAATGATTTCATTTCCTTTGGATATATTCCTGGAAGTGGGACTGCTGGATCATATCTTTAATTTAATCTTTAATTCCATCTTTAATTTCTTGAGGAACCTACATACTATTTTCCATAGTGGCTGAACCAGTTTACACTCTCACTAACAGTGCAAAAGATTTCACTTTTCTCCATGTCAACACTTGCTATCTCGTCTTTTTAATAAGAGCCATCATAACAAATGTGAAGTGCTGTCTTGTGGTTTTGATGTGCATTTCCATGATGATTACTATTGTTGTGTACCTTTGCATGTACCTGTTGGTCACTTGTATGTATTCTTTGTTAAAATGTCTATTCAGGTCCTTTGCACATTAAAAAAATATTTATTTTTCCTTATTTATTTATTTATTTATTTGTTTATTTATTTATTTGACTGCATCGGGTCTTAGTTGCAGAACACGGGATCTTTATCAAGGCATGTGGGATCTTTCATTACAGCACATGGGTTCTCCATTGTGGTGCTCGGGCTTCTCTCTAGTCGTGGCATGTGGGTTTTCTCTCTCTAGTTGTGGCGCATGAGCTCCAGAGAGCGTGGGCTCTCTCACTGAGGCATGTGAGCTCAATAGTTGTGGTGTGGGCTTAGTTGCCCTGTGGCATGTGGGATCTTAGTTCCCTGACCTGGAATCAAACCTGCGTCCCCTGCATTGGAAGGCAGATTCTTTACCACTGGACCATGAGGGAAGTCCCCCTTTGCCCATTTTTAAATAGTTGTTTTTTTTCTATTGAATTGTATGAGCTCCTTGTTATCCTGGATATTAACTCCTTATTGGGTATGCGATTTACAAATATTTTCTCCCATTTGGTAGGCTGCCTTTTCATTTTGTTGGTGGTTTCCGTTGCTGTGCAGAAGCTTTTTTTTTTTTTGTAGGAGTTTATTAATTAATTTATTTTTGCTGTGTTGGGTCTTCGTTGCTGTGCTAGGGCTTTCTCTAGTTGTGGTGAGCGGGGGCCACTCTTCATCGCGGTGCGTGGGCCTCTCACTATCGTGGCCTCTCTTGCTGAGGAGCACAGGCTCCAGACGCACAGGCTCAGTAGTTGTGGCTCACAGGCTCAGTTACTCCGTGGCATGTGGGATCCTCCCGGACCAGGGCTCGAACCCGTGTCCCCTGCATTAGCAGGCAGATTCTCAACTACTGCACCACCAGGGAAGCCCCCTGTGCAGAAACTTTTTATGTTGATTTTTGCTTTACTGTCTTTGCTTTGGTGTCAAATCCAAAAATTCACTGCCAAGACTAATGGCAACCATCTTACCTCTTTTAGGAGTTTTATGGTATTGGGTCTTATTCAAGAGTAGATCTATTTTGAGAGAGTGAGAGAGTGAGAGAGTGAGAGTGAGAGAGAGAGAGAGAAAGAGAGAGTGTGTGTGTGTGTGTGTGTGTGTGGTGTGTTGTATAAGGTAGGGGTCCAGTTTCACTCTTTTACATGTCTATATTCAGTTTTCTCAGCACCATTTATTGAAGAGACTATACATTCCCCATTGTATATTCATGGTGCCTTTGTTGATAACTGACCATATAGGCATGGGTTTATTTCTGGGTGGTCTGCTCTATTTCACTGATCTATGTGTCTATTTTTGTGACAATATCATACTGTTTTCATTACCATAGCTTTGTAATATAGTTTGAAATCAGGAAGTGGGATGTCTCCAGCTTTGTTCTTTCTCAAGACTGCTTTGGCTATTTGGGGTCTTTTGTGGTCCCACACAAATGTTAGAAATGTTTTGTTTTCTACTTCTGTGGAAAATGCCATTGGAATTTTGATAGGCATTGTATTGAATCTGTAGATCACTTTGGATAATATGGACATTGAAGCAACATAAATTCTTCCAGTCAATGAACACAATGAACACATTTATTTCTGCTTTCTTTCTTTATATATTATTAGTTTTATCAATATTTTATAGTTTTCTATGTACAGATATTTCACCTGCTTGGTTAAATTTATTCCTAATTTTTTTTCCTTTTGGTTGTTTTTGTAAAAGGGATTGTTTTCTTAATTTCTCTTTCTCCTAGTTCTTTGTCAGTGTATAGAAATACAACTGATTTTTGTGTATTGATTTTTTACCCTGTAACTTTACTGAATTTTTTATTAGTTTTTTGGCAGTCTTTAGAATTACATATGTGTGTGTATATATACACACACACACACACACACATATATATATATATGTATAAAATATCATGTCGCCTGCAAAGAGAAACAATTTTACTTCTTCCTTTCCAATATGGATGCCTTTTATTTCTTTGTCTAGCCCAAATGCTCTGGCTAGGACTATGCTGAATAAACATGGCAAGAATGGGCATTCTTATCTTTTTCCTAATCTTAGAGGAAAAGCTTTCAGCTTTACACCTTTGAGTACGAAGTTAGCTGTAGGCTTGTCATATATGGTCTTTATTATGTTGGGGTACATTCTACCTATATCTAATCTGTTGGGAGTTTTTATCATGAAAGGATACTTCGTTATGTCAAATGCTTTCTCTGCATCTATTGGGATGATCATATAACATTTGTTATTTATTTTGTTGATGTCATGTATCACATTTATTGATTTGCATATGTTGAACCATCCTTGCACCCCAGGAATAAATCTTACTTGACCATGGTGTATGATCCTTTTAATGTACTGTTGAACTTTGTTTGGCAATATTTTGTTGACATTTTTCATCTATGTTCATCAGGGATATTGACCTGTAATTTTCTTCTCTTTTTAGTGTCTTTGTCTGGCTTTGGTGACATGATAATGCTGGCCTCATAAAATGAATAAGAATGTATTCTCTCCTCTTCTAGTTTTTGGAAGAATTTAAGAAGGATTGGCATTAATTCTTCTTAAAATCTTTGGTAGAATTCAACAGTGAAGCCATCTGGTCCTGGACTTTTGTTGAGAGGTTTTTGATTACTGATTCAATCTCCTTACTAGTAACTGATCTGTTCAGATTTTCTATTTCTTCATGATTCAGTCTTGGTAGATTGTTCATTTCTCGGACTGTATCCATCTCTTCTAGGTCATCTAATTTGTTGGCATATAATTATTCATAGTAGTTTATGATCCTTAGTATTTCTTGTTATCAATTGTAATGTCTCTTCTTTCATTTCTGATTTTATTTGTCTCTTTCTCTTAGTTCATCTAGCTAAACATTTGTCAATTTATTTTCTCCGAAAAAAAAGAAAAGAAAAGAAAAGAAAACAGCTCCTAGTTTCATTGATCTTTTCTATTGTCTTTCTAGGCTCTACTTATTTCTACTCTGATCTTTGCTATTTTCTTCCTTCTACTAACTTTGGGTTGAGTTTGTTCTTCTTCTAGTTTCTTGAGGTTTAAAGTTAGGTTGTTTATTTGAGATCTTTTTTTCTTAATTTATTACTATAAACTTCCCTTTTAGAACTGGTTTTGCTGCAACCTAACAGTTTGGAATGTTTGTTTCCATTTTCATTTATCTCAAGTTATTTTTTGATTTCCCCTTTGATTTCTTCTTTGATTGGTTGGTTGTTCAGGAGCCATTTTGTTTCATATCCACATTTGTGTATTTTCAAGTTTTCCTCTTGTAATTGATTTCTGGTTTCATACTTTTGTGATAGCAGAAGATGCATGACAGGATTTAAATCTTCTTAAATTTGGTCTAGTCTGTTATTGAACCCCTTACTGAATTTTTCAGTTCAGTTATTGTATTCGTCAGTTCTATGGTTTCTATTTGGTACTTTTAAATATTTTTTGAAATTATATTTCAAATAATATTTGTTGAAATTCTCACTTTGCCCATGCATTTGTCTCCTTACCTCAGTGAGCATCTTTATGACTATTAATTTGAACTCTTATCTAAATTCTTATTTATTGGGTAAATGACTTATCTGTCTCATTAAGGTTGGTTTTGGGGAGATTTATCTTATTCTTTTGATTGGAACATATAACCCTGTCTCTTCATTTTCCTTAACTCTGTGTTGGTTTCTGCACATTAGATAAAACAGGAACTTCTCTCCATCTTGACAAACTGGCTTTGTGTGGATGAACCTTGTCAATTAGCCAGACCAGAGCTCTTTGTTGCCTCTCAAACCTCTGTGATCGTCTAAGGCACCGTCTTGGTAATTAGTGGCTCCCGGAAGTTGAGGATATGCCAAGACCTGTCAGTTTCTCAAAGGCGTGGGAAAGGTCCTTATGCCTGTTCAGGCTCCAGGATGATTACGAATTGCTTGGCCCTTCAGCTCCCCAATGCAGGCTAACTGGAAGCTCGACTTTCAGGCAGCAGCTGGGAAAGTCGGGATGTTAAATATGCAGTCCAGCCTCTAACAAGGAGAAACTGGAAGGTGGGTATTTTGCCCACTAACTCTGTGCTGAGCCAGAGGGAATAGTGTCTGGAATTGTTTATGTGCCCAAACAGAACTGCTTTTTTGTTTTGTGTAGTCCCTTGGGACTCACGAATGCCAATCCCTGTCAGCTCCTAGTGCTAGATTTGGGAGTCAATAAGAGTTGGGTGACAGCCATAACAGTTGGGGTGCTACATGTGGATAAGCTCCTTCCAGGAAGAAAATGGACTCTTGGTTTTATTGTTGGAGGAAGCTGGGGGGGAATAGCAAGGGATGTGCCCACCAGCTCTCTCAGGTTCCTTGGAGGATCCCAGTTAGCACACGTAGTGATTAGAAGCCAGAACCTCAAGAAGCTGCTGGGGAGGTATGCAGTCAAATCCCTTCCAAAGACAAACTGGGAGGTGAATATTTTTGCCTGCTCCCTCTGTGCTTAGCCCTGGGGGGACAGCTGCAGGAAGTGTCTGTTTGCCCATTTGCAAATTGCTTTATTTTTTTTGTTTAATATGGTCCTGTAGTGCTTGTGAAGGCTGAGCCCTCTTGGCTATCAGAGCTGGTGATTTTCAGGCCTCACTGGAGTGGCTGCCTCAAAAGTTGGAACATCAAATGTGTGGACAAGCTCCTTCCAGGGAGAAGGTGGCGTCTTGGTTTTATGGTTGGAGTGAGACAGAAGGGAAAGACAGAGGAAGGCAGGGGAAGTGTACACTGACTCCTCTGGGCTCCTGGAAGGATCACAGTCTGCAGCTAGATTAAGTCTGATTAGAAGCTGAACCCTCAGTTACCAGCCTGGTAAGTATGTAATCAAATTCCTTCCAGAAAAACACTGGGAGATGGATGTTTTTGCCTGCTCTCTCTGCACTGGGCCCTGAGGGGAAAGCCACAGCCAGTGCACCCGTGCCTGTTAAAAACTGCTTCTTTGATTGGTATGGTCCTATGGGACTCATGAGTGCAAGCCCTGTTGGCTTTCAGACTTAGGTGATTTGGGGCCCATCTCTTGGGTGGAGGAAGCATTAAAAGTTGGGGCTCTAGATGTATGGCCCAAACCCTTCACTCCTCAGGGAAAAGCTGGGAGTTGGGAGTTCCCTCCCAATTTTATGGCACTGTGACGGGGGTGGGGTTTTTGTTGAGAGTGTGTCTCAGACTTTCCTGTTTTGATACTGGTTTTTCTCAGTTGCCTGATGCGTAGGAGACACTTAGCTAGTTTCCAGATTTCTCTCAGAGGGAACTGCTGTGTGCAGCTGTACAGTCAATGTGTCCATGGGAGGAGAGAATTCAGGAGCCTCCTATATCACCATCTTGGTGACATCCAGATTTCCACTTCTGATAAAAATTGAGTAAGGGCTCACTCATCCTCTAACCGACCATCCTATTAGGTTGGAAAGGTGTCAACTCTCTTCTCCAGACTCCCTTGCAACTTAGATTCTTTATCTGATTTAGATCCTGTTATATGAACTGGTTTAATATTTGGAAGGCTTAAGACAGGCAGTGTTAAGAGGCAATGTTTAAGTGTCTATTCTCTTTCTTCCTCCATGTTAAGATAGGGTTTCCATGACAGCTTATTTCCAATTTTACAAAGCTTGAATCAGAACCCCAGGGGTGTTCTTGAACTCTTAGCTCTAGTATTAGCATCTAGTGAAATAATACTTTTGTGAGTCAGTCCTGTATATATCTGAAAGTCAGCCTATAGACCAAACCTACAACTTTCTCCTAAAGCCCTTTGAATGATGTTCTAGCCACCTAATTTCCTATATTAAACTTCTTCTTCTGAATATAAGTGGTTTCTTTTTTCAACACATAAAATATTTGGAGTAAGAAGTTAACACTTAAGATGATCATCTGCGATTATTTTACCTGGTTTGGGTTAAAGGCAGTAATGGCATGATGTCATTGGAAAATGGGAACATGAAAAATACAGTGCATGAATGACCAAGAAAGTTACTGAAATTATTATACAGTGTCACCTGAAATAAAGACTAGACTTTGTTAAAACAATAGATTTCTAAAATGGGCTGTGACAGAGACAAAAAGGCATACAAAGACTGTAATTTGGACTGGCAGTTTGTAATTCCATCAGATATAGATTAAGGAGAAGGGGAAAGAGAAGGAGGAAAATGGGAAGGGAAGGAGGGAGGAAAAAGAAGGGGGGGAGAGAAACAGAACAAAGGATAGAAGGAAAAAGGAGGATGCTTTGAAGAAAAAGACAAAAATCAAGATTTTTAAATTCTTTGCTTAAGGTAATGGTATTATCAAGAAGTCTGTGCCTGCTGTAAAATGATCTCTTATTAGTATGATACAGCTAAAAATCAAAGGCACAAGCTGATCATGTAGGCTACCAAATTAAAATACATAACGAAGTACAGTGTCATCAACTCTCTTATACAATTTAGTGCAAATTTTCAGAAAAAAAAAATTCTCCCACTTGGAATGAACATACTTAGGTGGATTCAAAGGAATCTGAGCTCTCTGGCCCTCCAAACCTACTAATCTTCCCATGTCAGCAGAAACAGCCTCTCCTTCCGGTCTTATAAAGCTGATTCTTTGTTTGGAGATCCTGTTAAGTCCTCACATGAGGTAGTTATCGATACTTTGTAAGCAAAAACCCACTCTCCTTATGACACAGCTACAAAATCATTGCCTCTTGACTTAGAACAGTCAGACTCTGCATACCCAGGGACCAAAACCAAAACCCAGCATGGAATGAGATAGCATTACAGCAAACATTTTCTAGATTTTGTTAATTTATTTGGCATGAATATTAAAAAAATTGTGCAAGAATAGATTCCTGAGGTCCTAAATAGGAAAAGAGTTTCAATTTTTTAGGTTAGGTCTAATTTATCAATGTGTGTACATTTTCCAGGGATTTGTAATTCAGTGTGCTAGCTCAAGTATCTGACTCAAGATTGGCTTATGTAGAATGAAATACACATTCCAGAAAATTCTTAGTATTATAGAGAGAAGAATATAAAGATTTAAGAAGAATGATAGAGCAGATTTGTTATCTATAGCTTACTTATCCAAACTGAAATTAACGTCTGTAGGAGAACCCAAAAAGCACACTCTTCACCAAAGCACTGAGAAATGCATAACTGAGAGAAGTACCAGATTATCATAAAGCGCTATAGACACTGTCCCTTACAGGCAAGCATTAATCTGGTAAATGCTGCCATTTACATGGTCTGACTTATTTCACTGAGTTGATGGATCCCCAAAAGAGAAATGTGGTGGTTATTTTTATGTGTCAGTTTTGATAGGATATAGTGCTCAGTTATTCAATTAAACACTATTTCTGAGTTATTTTGTACATGAAGTTAATGTCTATAATCAGTTGACTTTAAGTGAAGGAGATTAATCCTGATAATCTGGGTGAGCCTCACCCTGTCAGCTGAAAGCCTTAAGAGCAAAACTGGAGGACAGCAACATCACCAATACAGTGACATAGGTTGTTCCTGACTTCACTCTACCTCACAAGAAGAGGAACTAATAACTGTTCAAAAACAAGACATCAGGAGGGAGCTTCAAGATGGCGGAAAAGATGTGGAGATCACCTTCCTCCCCACAAATACATCAGAAATACATCTACATGTGGAACAACCCCTACAGAACACCCACTGAATGCTGGCAGAAGACCTCAGACCTCCCAAAAGGCAAGAAGCTCTCCAAGTACCTGGGTAGGGCAAAAGAAAAAAGAATAAACAGAGAAAAAAGGATAGGGACAGGACCTGCACCAGTGGGAGGGAGCCGTGAAGGAGGAAAGGTTTCCACACACTAGGAAGCCCCTTCACGGGCTGAGACTGCGGGTGGTGGAGGGGGGAAAGCTTTGGGGCCACGGAGGAGAGCGCAGCAACAGGGGTGCAGAGGGCAAAGTGGAGAGATTCCCGCACAGAGGATCGGTGCCAACCAGCACTCACCAGGCCGGGAGGCTTCTCTGCTCACCCGCCGGGGCGGGCAGGGCTGGGAGCTGAGGCTCGGGCTTCGGTCGGATCCCAGGGAGAGGACTGGGGTTGGCAGCGTAAACATAGCCTGCAGGGAGTTAGTGCACCACAGCTAGCCTAGAGGGAGTCTGGGAAAAGGTCTGGAGCTGCCTAAGAGGCAAGAGACCTTTTCTTCTCTCTCTTACCTGGTGCGCGAGGAGAGGGGATTAAGAGCGCTGCTTAAAGGAGCTCCAGAGACGGGCACGAGCCGGAGCTAAAAGCGCGGACCCCAGAGACGGGCATGAGACATTAAGGCTGCTGCTGCCACCACCAAGAAGCCTGTGTGCGAGCACAGGTCACTATCCACACCTCCCCTCCCGGGAGCCTATGCAGCCCGCCACTGCCAGGGTCCCGGGATCCAGGAACAGCTTCTCCAGGATAACACATGGCATACCTCAGGGTGGTGCAACGTCACACCGGCCTCTGCCACTGCAGGCTCGCCCCGCATCCGTACCCCTCCTTCCCCCCGGCCTGAGTGAGCTGGAGCCCCCAGATCAGCTACTCCTTTAACCCCGTCCTGTCTGAGCAAAGAAGAGACGCCCTCAGGCGACCAACACGCAGAGGTGGGTCCAAATCCAAAGCTGACCCCCACTAACTGTGCGAACAAAGAAGAGAAAGGGAAATCTCTCCCAGCAGCCTCAGGAGCAGCGGTTTAAATCTCCACAATCAACTTGATGTAACCTGCATCTATGGAATAACTGAATAGACAACGAATCATCCCAAATTGAGGAGGTGGACTTTGGGAGCAAGTATATATATATATATTTTGTTTGTTTGTTTGTTTCCTTTTTCTCTTTTTAAGAGTGTGTATGTGTATGCTTCTGGGTGTGATTTTGTCTGTATAGCTTTGCTTTTACCATTTGTCCTAGGGTTCTGTCTGCCAGTTTTTTTGTTTGTTTGTTTGTTTTTTAAGTATACTTTTTAGCATTTGTTATTATTGGTGGATTTGTTTTGGTTGCTCTCTTCTTTCTTTTTAAAATTTTTTATTACTTTCTAAAAAACATTTAATGATTATTATTTTTTTTAAAAAAACCTTTATTTTTTAATTTTATCTTCTTTCTTTTTTTTTTCCTCTTTCATTCTGAGCTGTGTGGATGACAGACTCTTGGTGCTCCAGCCAGGCATCAGGGTAGTGCCTCTGAGGTGGGAGAGCCAAGTTCAGGACACTGGTCCACAAGAGACCTCCCAGTTACACGTAATATTAAACAGCAGAAATCTCCCAGAGATCTCCATCTCAACACCAAGACCCAGCTCCACTCAACGACCAGCAAGCTACAGTGCTGGACACCCTATGCCAAACAACTAGCAAGACAGGAACACAACCCCATCCATTAGCAGAGAGGCTACCTAAAAATCATAAGGCCAGAGACACCCCAAAACACACCACCAGACGTGGACCTGCCCACCACAAAGACAAGATCCAGCCTCATCCACCAGACAACAGGCACTAGTCCCCTCCACCAGGAAGCCTACACAACCCACTGAACCAACCTTAGCCACTGGGGGCAGACATCAAAAACAACGGGAACTACGAACCTGTAGCCTGTGGAAAGGAAACCCCAAATGCAGTAAGTTAAGCAAAATGAGAAGACAGAAAAACACACAGCAGATGAAGCAGCAGGGCAAAACCCCACCAGACCTAACAAATGAAGAGGAAATACACAGTCTACCTGAAAAAGAATTCAGAATAATGATAGTAAAGATGATCGAAAATCTTGGAAGTAGAATGGAAAAAATACAAGAAATGTTTAATAAGGAACTAAAAGAACTAAAGAGCAAACAAACAGGGATGAACAACATAATAAATGAAATTAAAAATTCTCTAGAAGGGATCAATAGCAGAATAACTGAGGAAGAAGAACAGATAAGTGACCTGGAAGATAAAATACTGGAAATACCTGCAACAGAGAAGAATAAAGAAAAAAGAATGAAAAGGATTGAGGACAGTCTCAGAGACCTCTGGGACAACACTGAACACACCAAAATTTGAATTATAGGGTTCCCAGGAGAAAAAGAAAGGGACTGAGAAAATATTTGGATATTATAGTTGAAAACTTCCCTAATATGGGAAAGGAAATGATCAATCAAGCCCAGCAAGTGCAGAGAGTCCCATACAGAAGAAATCCAAGGAGAAACATGCCAAGACATATATTAATCAAACTATCAAAAATTAAAAACAAAAAAAAAATTAAAAGCAGCAAGAGAAAAACAACAAATAAAACACAAGGGAATCCCCATAAGGTTAACAGCTGATCTTTCAGCAGAAACTCTGCAAGCCAGAAGGGAGTGGCAGGACATATTTAAAGTGATGAGGGAGAAAAACCTGCAACCAAGATTACTCTACCCAGCAAGGATCTCATTCAGATTTGATGGAGAAATTAAAACCTTTATAGACAAGCAAAAGCTAAGAGAATACAGCACCACCAAACTAGCTTTACAACCAATGCTAAAGGAACTTCTCTAGGCAGGAAACACAAGAGAAGGAAAAGACCTACAATAACAAACGCAAAACAATTAAGAAAATGGTAATAGGAATATACATATGGATAATTGCCTTAAATGTAAATGGATTAAATGCCCCAACCAAAAGACACAGACTGGCTGAATGGATACAAAAACAAGACCTGTATATATGCTGTTTACAAGAGACCCACCTCAGACCTAGGGACACATACAGACTGAAAGTGAGGGATGGAAAAAGATATTCCATGCAAATAGAAATCAAAAGAAAGCTGGAGTAGCAATTCTCATATCCGACAAAATAGACTTTAAAACAAAGAGTATAACAAGAGAAAAAGAAGGACACTACATAATGATCAAGGGATCAACCTAAGAAGAAGATATAACAATTGTAAATATTTATGCACCCAACATAGGAGCACCTCAATACATAAGGCAAATACTAACAGCCATAAAAGGGGAAAGAGACAGTAACAATCATAGTAGAGGACTTTAACACCCCACTTTCACCAATGGACAGATCATCCAAATTGAAAATATATAAAGAAACATAAGCTTTAAATGATACATTAAACAAGATGGAATTAATTGATATTTAGAGGACATTCCATCCAAAAACAACAGAATACACATTCTTCTCAAGTGCTCAATGGAACATTCTCCAGGATAGATCATATCTTGGGTCACAAATCAAGCCTTGGTAAATTTAACAAAATTGAAATTATATCAATTATCTTTTCTGACCACAACACTATGAGACTAGATATCAATTACAGGAAAAAAATCTGTAAAAAATACAAACACATGGAGGCTAAACAATGCACTACTTAATAATCAAGAAATCACTGAAGAAATCAAAGAGGAAAACAAAAAATACCTAGAAACAAATGGTAATGAAAACACGATGACCCAAAACCTATGGGATGAAGCAAAAGCAGTTCTAAGAGTGAAGTTTATAGCAATACAATCCTACCTTAAGAAACATCTCAAATAAACAACCTAACCGTACACGTAAAGCAATTAGAGAAAGAAGAACAAAAAATGCCCAAAGTTACCAGAAGGAAAGAAATCATAAGGATCAGATCAGAAATAAATGAAAAAGAAATTAAGAAAACAATAGCAAAGATCAATAAAACTAAAAGCTGGCTCTTTGAGAAGGTAAACAAAATTGATAAACCATTAGCCAGACTCATCAAGAAAAAAAGGGAGAATACTCAAATCAACAGAATTAGAAACGAAAAAGGAGAAATAACAACTGACACTGAAGAAATACAAAGGATCAAGAGAGATTACTACAAGCAACTATGTGCCAATAAAATGGGCAACCTGGAAGAAATGGACAAATTCTTAGAAATGCACAACGTGCCAAGACTGAATCAGGAAGAAATAGAAAATATGAGCAGACCAATCACAAGCACTGAAACTGAAACTGTGATGAAAAATCTTCCAACAAACAAAAGCCCAGGACCAGATGGCTTCACAGGCGAATTCTATCAAACATTTAGAGAAGAGCTAACACCTATCCTTCTCAAACTCTTCCAAAATATAGCAGAGGGAGGAATACTCCCAAACTCATTCTACAAGGCCATCATCATCCTGATGCCAAAACCAGACGAAGATGTCACAAAGAAAGAAAACCACAAGCCAATATCACAGAGGAACATAGATGCAAAAATCCTCAACAAAATACTAGCAAACAAAATCCACAGCACATTAAAAGGATCATACACCATGATCAAGTGGGGTTTATCCCAGGAATGCAAGGATTCTTCAATATATGCAAATCAATCAATGTGATATACCATATTAACAAATTGAAGGAGAAAAACCATATGATCATCTCAATAGATGCAGAGAAAGCTTTCCACAAAATTCAACACCCGTTTATGATAAAAAACACCTCCAGAAATTAGGCACAGAGGGAACTTTCCTCAACATAATAAAGGCCATATATGACAAATCCAATGCCAACATCATCCTCATTGGTGAAAAACTGAAACCATTTCCACTAAGATCAGGAACAAGCCAAGGTTGCCCACCCTCAAAACTATTATTCAACATAGTTTTGGAAGTTTTAGCCACAGCAATCAGAGAAGAAAAAGAAATAAAAGGAAACCAAAATGGAAAAGAAGAAGTAAAGCTGTCACTGTCTGCAGATGACATGATACTATAGAGAATCCTAAAGATGCTACCAGAAAACTACTAGAGCTAATCAATGAATTTGGTAAAGTAGCAGGATACAAAATTAATGCACAGAAATCTCTTGCATTCCTATATACTAATGATGAAAAATCTGAAAGTGAAATTAAGATAACACTCCCATTTACCATTGCAACAAAAAGAATAAAATATGTAGTAATAAACCTACCTAAGGAGACAAAAGACCTGTATGCAGAAAACTACAAGACACTGATGAAATAAATTAAAGATGATACAGATGAAGAGATGTACCATGTTCTTGGATTGGAAGAATCAATATTGTGAAAATGACTATACTACCCAAAGCAATCTACAGATTCAATGCAATCCCTATCAAACTACCACTGGCATTTTTCACAGAACTAGAACAAAAAATTTCACAATTTGTATGGAAACACAAAAGACCCCGAATAGCCAAAGCAATCTTGAGAACGAAAAAGAGGACTGGAGGAATCAGGCTCCCTGACTTCAGACTATACTACATAGCTACAATAATCAAGACAGTATGATACTGGCACAAAAACAGATAAATGGAACAGGATAGAAAGCACAGAGATAAACTGATGCACATATGATCACCTTAACTTTGATAAAGGAGGCAAGAATATACAGTGGAGAAAAGACAGCCTCTTCAATAAGTGGTGCTGGGAAAACTGGACAGCTACATATAAAAGAATGAAATTAGAACACTCCCTAACACCATACACAAAAATAAACTCAAAATGGATTAAAGGCCTAAATGGAAGGCCAGACACTATCAAACTCTCAAAGGAAGACATAGGCAGAACACTCTATGACATAAAACACAGCAAGATCCTTTCTGACCACCTCCTAGAGTAATGGAAAGAAAAACAAAAATAAACAAATGGGACCTAATGAAACTTCAAAGCTTTTCCACACCAAAGGAAACCATAAACAAGACCAGAAGACAACCCTGAGAATGGGAGAAAATATTTGCAAATGAAGCAACTGACAAAGGCTTAATCTCCAAAATTTACAAGCAGCTCATGCAGCTCAATATCAAAAACACAAACAACCCCATCCAAAAATGGGCAGAAGACCTAAATAGACATTTCTCCAAAGAAAACATACAGATGCCAAGAGTCACATGAAAAGATGTTCAACATCATTAATCATTAGAGAAATGCAAATCAAAACTACAATGAGATATCATCTCACACCAGTCAGAATGGCCATCATCAAAAAATCTAGAAACAATAAATGCTGGAGAGGGTGTGGAGAAAAGGGAACACTCTTGCACTGCTGGTGGGAATGTGAATTGGTACAGTCACTATGGAGAACAGTATGCAGGTTCCTTAAAAAACTACAAATAGAACTACCATATGACCCAGCAATCCCACCACTGCGCATATACCCTGAGAAAACCATAATTCAAAAAGAGTCATGTATCAAAATGTTCATAGCAGCCCTATTTACAATAGCCCGGAGATGGAAACAACCTAAGTGTCCATCATAAGATGAATGGATAAAGATGTGGCACATATATACAATGGAATATTACTCAGCCATAAAAAGAAACGAAACTGAGCTATTTGTAATGAGGTGGATAGACCTAGAGTCTGTCATACAGAGTGAAGTAAGTCAGAAAGAGAAAGACAAATACCGTATGCTAACACATATATATGGAATTTAAGAAAAAAAAAATGTCATGAAGAATCTAGGGGTAAGACAGGAATAAAGACACAGACCTACTAGAGAATGGACTTGAGGATATGGGGAGGGGGAAGGGTAAGCTGTGACAAAGTGAGAGAGAGGCATGGACATATATACACTACCAAACGTAAAATAGATAGCTAGAGGGAAGCAGCCGCATAGCACAGGGAGATCAGCTCGGTGCTTTGTGACTGCCTGGAGGGGTGGGATAGGGAGGGTGGGAGTGAGGGAGATGCAAGAGGGAAGTAATATGGCAACATATGTATATGTATAACTGATTCACTTTGTTATAAAGCAGAAACTAACACACCATTGTAAAGCAATTATACTCCAATAAAGATTAAAAAAAAAACTGAAAAAAAAGAAACAAAAAAACAGAAAAATGGGCAGAAGACCTAATAGACATTTTTCCAAAGAAGCTATACAGATTGCCAACAAACACATGAAAGAATGCTCAACATCTTAATCATTAGAGAAATGCAAATCAAAACTACAATGAGATATCATCTCACACCAGTCAGAATGGCCATCATCAAAAAATCTACAAACAATAAATGCTGGAGAGGGTGTGGAGAAAAGGGAACCCTCTTGCACTGTTGGTGGGAATGTAAATTGATACAGCCACTATGGAGAACAGTATGCAGGTTCCTTAAAAAACTACAAACAGAACTACCATACAACCCAGCAATCCCACTACTGGGCATATACCCTGAGAAATCCGTAATTCAAAAAGAGTCATGTACCAAAATATTCATTGCAGCTCTATTTACAATAGCCAGGATATGGAAGCAACCTAAGTGTCCATTGACAGATGAATGGATAAAGAAGATGTGGAACATATATACAATGGAATATTCCTCAGCCATAAAAAGAAACGAAATTGAGTTATTTGTAGTGAGATGGATGGACCTAGAGTCTGTCATACAGAGTGAAGTATGTCAGAAAGAGAAAGACAAATACTGTATGCTAACACATATATATGGAATCTTAAAAAAAAATCGTCATGAAAACCTAGGGGCAAGACAGGAATAAAGACACAGACCTACTAGAGAATGGACTTGAGGATATGGGGAGGGGGAAGGGTAAGCTGGGACAAAGTGAGAGAGTGGCATGGACATATATACACTACCAAACGTAAAATAGATAGCTAGTGGGAAGCAGCCACATAGCACAGGGAGATCAGCTTGTGACCACCTAGAGGGATGGGATAGGGAGGGAGGGAGACGCAAGCGGGAAGAGATATGGGAACGTATGTATATGTATATCTGATTCACTTTGTTATAAAGCAGAAACTAACACACCATTGTAAAGCAATTATACTCCAATAAAGATGTTAAAAAAAAAAAAAAAGAACAAGACACCACTGAAAGAATCCTACAACATGGGGGTAGGGCTGAACCCCCACCGAACCACAGAGTCCAAAACATACTGCATTAGAAGGGTAGGAGAAGTGGCTACATGTTGACTGCATTGCCTCTCCCCAGGGCCAGCTCAGCACCATGCAGAAAAGTCTCCCTTGAGCCTCCGGTTCCTCCAGTGAGAAAAGAAAGACATCAGCCCCCTCCAGCACTGTGGGTTATTCTGTGGGAAGCCCTACTCTGATCTTTCACCACGGGGATTGCAGGAGCATCTGTGGAGCCCAGCCTCTAGGAATCTCATGGGGATGGAGAAGGGGCCTTGCAACAAACCAGCACACAGAGCTCCCACTTGCAGTGCCTAAGCAGATCCAAACCAGAAGCTTTGCTCACCCACAAAACCTAGTTGGTGGCACACTGTGAATCAGGGAATTCAGCAGGGTGCAGATCTGCCTGAGTTGGATTCTCAAATAAGGAGTTTTGCTGGCCCTAGAGGCTGGTTTTCCTATGCCTTGGGCAAGGAGCTGAATCACACCTCCAGCTGCTGTGGAGAGTGGCTCCAGGTCACATCTGACTAGAGGGCCTGGCAGGAACATCTGGAAGCTCTGTACTTCAGTAACCCTCATACCAAGAGGCACAGGGAGATCAGCTCGGTGCTTTGTGACTGCCTGGAGGGGTGGGATAGGGAGGGTGGGAGGGAGGGAGACGCAAGAGGGAAGGGATATGGGAACAGATGTATAACTGATTCACTTTGTTATAAAGCAGAAACTAAAAAAAAAAAAAAAAAAAAGAGGTGGGCAGGCAGAGCTGATTGCTCCCAGAGCAAAGTCAATACTGAGCATGGAGAGTTCCCCTGCTGTGCATAGGTAGGGGAGTTAATTCACAGCCAATTAACCAAAATAGCTGAGTTAAGGCTGGCACTCAGCCCCTCCCAACTGGAGAACCTGTTTGGGAAATTGAGAGTTGCCTAGAGTGGACCCTCCCCTTCCCACCCAGGCAAGGGAGCTGAAACACAGCCCCACTCCCTGTGGCTCCTGGCCCCATTTGACCAGAGGGCTGGCAAGAACACCTGGAAGCTGTGCACCCAGGGGTTGCTCAAGCCAAGAAAAGGGAAGACAGAGACAATGGTTTTCGAAGCATAGCCAGTGGTCCTGTTCGGCCAGGGAGCTTAGGGCATGGATCAGCTTAAGACAGCAAAGAGCTTTACCAGCTTTAGAGTTGCTTCTCCCACTGCTCCCATGCAAGGAAACTAATTCACAGCCACATTCATTGCTGAATACACTCAGCCCACATGACCAGGGAACCTAACCAGAGCACATAGGAAGCTGCGTAGCCCGTTCAACAATGCTGCTTATAGTAGCACTTCAACAGCACAACCCGTGGCTTTCCCTATCTGCAGAGCAAAACAGTGGTCTCATCTGACAAGGGAATTAAGTGCACACTGTTGCCTAATTCAGGTTCCCAAACAACGAGCCGTACAGGCCCTGAGTCCCACCCTGCTGCCCTACCAGGGCAGGGAAGCTAATTCATAGCCCCGTCTACTACTGAATATAGTACCCACCCTCAGTTATATAGTAAGCCTGAGCAGAGAATCCAGGCAACTGTGGAGGCCATCCTATGTCCTCACTTAGGTAGGGGACCAAGTCAGCAGTGCTATCCAACTGCTTTTAGCCAGTGCCCCACCCCCATCCCCAACCTCAGAGCTTAAACAGTTGCCACACCCCCAAAACAGACCATAATAGCTGGTCCCTCCTGCTAAATGACATTAGCAGCAGACACGCCCAGAAACCCACACCAAGCTGCCTGGTGAGTATCTGTCTCTGCCAAAGCAAACCTGTAAAGTCTGGAAGAGGAACCCAATTGCTCAAATACACAGATACCAACATAAGGAATCAAGGATCATGAAAAACCAGGTAAATATAACACCATCAAAGGAAACTAATAAAGCTCTAATAACTGACCTCAAAGAAATGGAGATCTGTACTGTTAAAGCATTCAGAATAATCCTCTTAAAAATGTTTAGTGAACTACAAGAACACAGACAACTAAAAAAAATAAGGTGAACAATGTATGAACAAAATGAGAATTTGGACAAAGAATAGAAACCATCCCAAAATACCCAATAGAAATCCTAGCACTGAAGAATAACGAACTGAAGAATTTAATAGAGAATTTCAAAAGCAGACTCAGCCATACAGAAGAAAGAATTAGAAACCTGGAGAATAGGACATTAGAAATAAACCAGTCAGAGGCGCAAGAAGAAAAAAGAATGAAGAAAACCTATGAGACTTACAGAATACAATGAGAAGAAACAATATTTACATTGGAGAATTCCAAGAGAAGAGAAAAGAACAGAAAGTATGTATAAAGCTATAATGGCTGAAAACCTGGGGAGAAAAATGGACATCCAGATCCATGAGGCCCCAAAAGACCAAAACAGGTTTAACCTGAATAGGTCTATACTGAGACACATTACATTAAATTGTCAAAAGTCAAAGACAAAGAAAGAATTTTAAAAACAGCAAGAGAAAAGAGAAAAATTGCACACAAGTGAACCTCTATAAGACTAGAAGCAGGGCCTCCCTGGTGGTGCAGTGGTTGAGAGTCCGCCTGCCGATGCAGGGGATACGGGTTCGTGCCCCGGTCCGGGAGGATCCCATATGCCGCGGAGTGGCTGGGCCCGTGAGCCATGGCCGCTGAGCCTGCGCATCCGGAGCCTGTGCTCCGCAACGGGAGAGGCCACAACAGTGAGAGGCCCGCATACCGCAAAAAAAAAAAAAAAAAAAAAAAAGACTAGAAGCAGATTTTTCAACAGAAACATTTCAGGAGATAACGGGATGACATATTCAAAATATTGAAAGAAAAAAAACTGTCAACCAAGAATACTACACCTGGTGAAGCTGTCCTTTGAAATGAAGGACAGATAAAGACTTTTCCGAGCAAACAAAAGCTGAGGGAGTTCATTACCACTAGACCTGCCTTAGAAGAAATGCTAAGGAGAGTTATTTGAGTAAAAGTAAAAGGACACCAATTAACATAATAAAAACAGGAAAAGGTTGTGTAAAATTCACTGGTAATGGTAAATATAGAGTCAATGTGAGACTCTGTAAATTGGTAATGGTGTAGCATAATTAACTTACAACTCTAGTTTAAAAGTTAAGAAAATAAATGTAAAAAATGTAAAAATAACCATAACAACAATAATCTTATTACACAACATAAAAGTATGAATATTGTAATAATAGCAGTAACCTAAAATATGAGGAGGATGAGAAGAAGTAAAAGTGTAAAGTTTAGGAATTCTATTGAAGTTAAGTTTTTTCAGCTTAAAATTGTGTGATAATTTTAAGATATTTTATGTACGTCTCATGGTAACCACAGGGGGAAAACCTGTAGCAACTACACAAGAGAACGTGATAAAGAAGTCAAAGCACACTGGTACCAAAAGACATCAAAATACAAAAAAAAAAAAAAGAACAGCAGGATAAGAAATACGGAATAATGGGAATTTCCCTGGTGGTCAAATGGTTAAGACTCCATGCTCCCAATGCAGGTGGGCCCGGGTTCAATCCCTGGTCAGGGAACTAGATCCTGCATGCCACAACTAAAGGAGCCTGCATGCTGCAACTAAAGATCCCACGTGCCACAACTAAGATCTGGCACAAATAAATACATATATAAATATTTTAAAAAATAAGGAATAATGAATCTACAAAACAACCAGAAAACAATTAACAAAATGGCAGTAATAAGTCCTTATCTATAAATAATTACTTTAAATATAAACAGATTAAATTATCCAATCAAAAGACATAGAATGGCTGAATGGATAAAAAGATCCAATGATATGTTGCCTACAAAAGAGATTCACGTTAGCCTTAATGACATAAACACACTGAGAGTGAAGGGATGGAAGAAGTCATTTCAAGCAAATGGTAACCAAAAAAAGCAGGAGTAGCTGTACTTATAATCAGACAAAATAGGCTTTAAACTAAAACTAGTAAAAAGAGACAAAGAGGTCATTAAATAATGATAAAGGGGTCAATCCATCAAGAAGATTTAACAATGTAAATGTTTATGTGCTCAACATCAAAACACCTAAATATACATAGCAAAAGCTAACAGAGCTAAAAGGAGAAATAAATAGTAATACAGTATTAGTTGGGGAACTTTAATACCCACTCTCAACAATGGATAGATCATCCAGACAGAGAATCAGTAAGGAAACAGTAGATTTGAATAACACTATAGACCAAATGGATCTAACGGACTAGACGTAATCAGAGCATTCTATCCCACTTCTGAAGTACACATGCAACATTTTCTAGAATAGATTATATTTTAGGCCACAAAACAAGTCTTAGCAAATTCAAGAAAATTGAAATCATACCAAGTATCTTCTCTGACCACAACAGCATGAAACCAAGAATCAGTAACAAGAATAAAACTGGAAAAACCATGAACACATGGAAATTAACACTCTCCTGAACAACCAATGGATCAAAGGAGAAATTAAAGGGGGAATTTTAAAGTTTCTTGAGACAAACAAAACACACCAGAACTTGTGGGATACAGCCAAAGGCAATACTGAGAGGGAAGTTCAGAGAAATAAACACCTATAGTAAGAAGAAAATTCCCAAATAAACAACCTAACTCTATGCCCTAAGGAACTAGATAAAGAAGAACAAACTGAGCCCAAAGTTAGCAAAAGAAAGGAAACACCTCAGATTAGAGTAGAAGTAAGTGAAATAGAGAACAGAAGAACAATAAATAAGATTAATTAAGAGTTGGTTATTTGAAGCCAGGACATAGAAGCGACCTAAATGCCCACCAACAGAGGAATGGACAAAGATGTGGCATATATATACAATGGAATATTACTCAGCCATAAGAAGGAATGAAATTGTGCCATCTGCAGAGATGTGTATGGGCTTAGAGACTGTCATACATAGTGAAGTCAGAAAGAGAAAATATTGTATAATATCTCTTATATGTGGAATCCAGAAAAATGATACATAGGAACTTATCTGCAAAGCAGAAATAGAGACACAGACATAGAGAACAAATGTATGGATAACAAGAGGGGGAGGGGGGGATGAATTGGGAGATTGGGACTGACATATATACACTACTATGTATAAGACAGATAACTTATGACAACCTAATGTACAGCACAGGGAACTCTACTCAATGCTCTGTGGTGACAAAAATGGGAAGGAAATCCCAAAAAGAGAGAATATATGTATACATATAGCTGATTCACTTTGTTGTACAGCAGAAACTAACACAACATTATAAAGCAACTATACTCCAATAAAAAAAGTTTTAAAAAGAGTTGATTATTCAAAAAGAAACAAAATTGACAAACCCTTAGCTATACTAACCAAGGAAAAAAGAAAACACAAATCAACAAAATTATGAATGAAAAAAGATACATTACAACTGATACCAAAGAAGTGCAAAGAATCACAGGAGGCCATTATGAATGACTATACTACAAAAAACTGGACAACTTAGAATAAATGGAAAAATTCTTAGAAACATACAATTTAGCAAGATTGAATGAAGATGAAATTAAAAATCTGAATATACCAATTACTAGTAAGGAGATTGAATCACTAGTCAAAAATCTCCTAACAAAGAAAAGCCCAGGCTCAGATGGCTTCACTGGTGAATTTTACCAAACACTTAAAGAGGAACTAACACCAATCCTTCTCAAACTCTTCCAAAAAATCTAAGAGGAGGGAATGCTTATTTTATGAGGCCAGCACTGTCCTGATACCAAAACCAAAAAGGACACTACTAGAAAAGAAAACTACAGCCAATATTCCTGATAATACAGATGCAAAAATCCTCAACAAAATACTAGCAAACCAAATTCAGCAGCACGCTGAAAGAATCATTTACCATGATCAAGTGGGATTTAATCTCTGAAATGCAAAGATGGTTTGATATATGCAAAAATCAATTAATATGATACATCACATTAGTAAAATAAAAGAAAATAATCATATGATCATCTCAACAGATGCAGAAAAAGCATTTGGATTTTTCAAATTCAACATCCATTCATGACAAAAACTCTTCACAAATTAGGTATATATTAGAAATATATTTCAACATAATAAAGGCCATAAATGACAAGCCAAGCCCACAGCTAACATCATACTCAATGGTGAAAGGTTGCAAGCTTTTCCTTTAAGATCACAAACAAGACAAGGGTGCCCACTCTCACCACTTCTATTCATCATAGTACTGGACGTCCTAGCTGGAGCAATTAGGGAAAAAAATAAAATAAAAAGAATTAAAAAGTTATAAAAGGCATCAGAATTGCAGACGACATAATTTTATATATAGAAAATCCCAAAAACTCAACCAAAAAACTGTTAGATCTAATCAATGAATTCACTAAAGTTTCAGGATAAAATTAACATACAAAAATCTGTAGTGTTTCTATACACTACCAACAGATTTTCTGAAAAATAAAGAAATTGATCCAACTTACAATAGCATCAAAAACAATAAAATACTTAGGAATAAATTTAACCAAGGAGGTGAAAGATCTCTACCCTGAAAACACAAGACATTGATAAAAGAAACTGAGGATGACAGAAACAAATGAAAAGTTATCCCCTATTCATTGACATTGTTAAAATATCAATACTATCAAAAGCTATCTATAGATTCTATGAAATCCCTATCAAGATTTCAATGGCATTTTTTTAAACAGAAGTAGAAAAAACACTTCTAAAATTTATATGGAACCGAAAAGACCTTGAATAACCAAAGAAATTCTGAAAGAACAAAGCCAGAGGCATCACACTGCCTGATTTCAAGCTATACTATAAAGCTACAGTCATCAAAACAGTAGACCAATGAAACTGATTTGAGGGCCAAAATATAAAACCAAGCATAGAGGGTCAACTGATACTTGACAAAGGAGCAAAGAATACTCAATGAAGAAAATATTCTCTTCAATAAATGGTACTGGGATAGTTGGATATTCACATGTAAAAGAATGAAACGGTACCCCTATCTTAACTACCCACCACAATTAACTTAAAATGGACTAAAGACTTAAATGTAAGACCTAAAACCATAAAACCCCTGGAAGAAAACACAGGAATAAAGCTCCTCAATATGGGTCTTGGTAATGATTTTTTGGATATGACACAAAGCACAAACAACAAAATCAAATATAAACAAGTGGGACTACATCAAACTAAAAAGCTTCTGTACAACAAAGGAAACAATCAATGAAGTGAGAAAACCTACAGAATGAGAAAAAAATATTTGCAAACTATATATCTGATAAGGGGCTAATATTCAAACTATATTAAAAAACTCACATAACTCAACAACAAAAAAGCAAAAAACAAACAACCCAACTTAAAAATGGGCAAAGGACCTGAATAGACATTTTTCCAAACAAGACATACAAATGGCAAACAGGTACATTAAAAGATGCTCAACATCCCTAGTCACTAGGAAAATGCACATTAAAATCACCACACCTGTTAGAATGGCCATCATCAAAAAGACAAAGATAGCAAATGGTGGCGTGAATGTGGTGAAAAGGGAACCCTGTGTACCACTGGTGGGAATATAAATTGGTACAGCCACTATGGAAAATAATATGAAGGATTCTCAAAAATGCCTAAACATAAATACTGTATAATTTAGCAATTCCACTTCTGGGTATATATCCAAAGAAAACAAAAACATTAACGTGAAAATATCTGCACCCCCCTGTTCATAGCAGCATTATATTTACAATAGCCAAGACATGAAAACTACCTAAGTATCCACCAATGGACGAATGGATAAAGTAGTTGTATATATACACAATGGAATATAAAAATGAGGAAATCCTACCATTTGTTACAGTGTGGACAGACCTTGAAGACATTATGCTAAGTGGAATAAATCAGAGAAAGAATACAAATAGTGTATGAACTCATATACAGAATCTTAAAAACATAAAAAACAAAACAAACTCATAGAAAAAGAGGTCAGACTTGGCATTACCAGAGGCTGAGGGTTGGGGGAGGGGAATTGGAGGAAGGTGGTCAAAAGGTAAACGTCCAGTTATAAGAAAAATAAGTACTAGGAATTTAATGTACAACATGATGACTATAGTTAACACTGCTGTATGATATAATACAGGAAGTTGTTAAGAGAGTCATCCTAACAATTATCACAGGAGAATATTTTTTTTCTTTATTCTTTCTCTTCTTTTTATTGTATCTACATGAGATGACAGATGTTAGCTGAATCTATTGTGGTAATCATTTCACAATATATGTAAATCAAACCATGATGCCATGAACCTGAAACTTGTACAGTGGTGTGTGTCAATTAATCCTTAATAAAACTGGGGTAAAAAAAAACAAAACTGAGGTGTCCCTGAGTTAGAAGAAATTCCATCTATGGGCTGCAGTTAGCTCCTGCTTGAGAGTTGCTAGCCTGCTGGCCTGCCCTGCAGATCTCAGACTTTCCAGCCCTCCAATCATGGAAGCCAATTCCTTGATATCTCTCTCTCCCATTGGTTCAGGCAGAAAGAGGGACAAATGACAGCACCAGAATCAGTAAGCATGGCTGCTGTCATAGAAATCAAGTCCAGATTATTAATCAAAATGTTTTGATAATTAGGAATCATCCTCAGTGGTTTAAAATATTTGGGTAGAATATTGTTGCCAAACAGATTTTTGTATGAACCACCACCAAAAATCCTATCAAACTATAGGTCTGACCTGTGTACACCTATCTTGAATCACTATCATTATAATGAAGTGTCACTGCCTCTCACCCACCTCCCAGACCTGTTTTATCTAGACTGGCCTATCTAAGGCCTTTGACTCAAGAGATAATGTGTCCCTTTTGACACATACTTGTCACAAGGATGTAATATGAGGTTTCTTTGGCCTCCCTCCAAAGGTGCTGCACCTCTTTACTAGAGTTACAGTCAACTAGGAAAGGGCACTGGCTCTGGGAGTCTGAACACCAGCATGAGACAAGACAGGCTGAGGGCACGGGGTCAGGAGGTAAATGGAATTTCATTCTAAGTCCATATCAGAATAGGCTTAGTGAGTTTGCAGATACACTCTGAGGTTATTTTCCTTATTTCTGAATGCACTGTTGGTATATACATAAACTGCAACTACATGCAATCCCACTATCGGCTCCCTGACCAATGGAGTGAAGGCTTCTAAAATAGAAAGGGCATATCTGAAACCTCTGAAGTAATCCTTACCCATAAAACATAAGACTGAATCTTTGGAGAAATTTCAGAAATGAGTACCAACGTCAAGTCTTGAGAAGATATTGGGGTGCTGTTGTGGGTTAAATTGTGTTCCCCTCCAAAAGTTATGCTGCCATCCTGGCCCTCAGTATCTCAGAATGTGACCTTACTTGGGAATAGGGTTGCTGCAGAGGTAATCAGTTAAATTAAGATGAGATCAGACTGGTGTAGGGTGGGTCCTTAACCCAATATGACTGGTGTCTTTATAAGAAGAGAAGAGAGACAGAGAAGAGAATGCCATGTTAAGACACAGACACCACAGAGGGATGATTCCATGTGATGAAGGGGTCAGGGACTGACATGATGTAGCTGCAAGCTAAGGAATGCCAAGGATTGATGGGCACCACCAGAAACCAGGAAGAGGCAAAAAAGATTCTCCTCTGCAGATATCTGAGGAAGCACTGTCCTCCAACAAGTTGATTTTGGACTCCTAGCCACCAAGACTGTGAGACAATAAATTTTCTGTTGTTTTTAGATACACAGTTTATGGTACTTTGTTACAGCAGCCCTAGGAAACTCATATAGCTGTTATGTTTCCCATCTTCATTTAACTTCCGTTTCATCACTGAAAAAGTTAGATGGGTCTTGAAGAATGACATCGCAATATCTTTTTTTTTTTTTTTTTTTTTTTTTTTTTTTTTTTTTTTTTTTTTTTTTTTTGTGGTACGCGGGCCTCTCACTGCTGTGACCTCTCCCGTTGTGGAGCACAGGCTCCGGACTCGCAGGCTCCGCGGCATGTGGGATCCTCCCGGACCAGGGCACGAACCTGTGTCCCCTGCATCGGCAGGCGGACTCTCAACCACTGCACCACCAGGGAAGCCCGAGTTCACAATATCTTAACAGATCAGGTCAACCTTAATCAGAACTGACTAATCAGATATGCCTTGACTGAAGAAAATCAACAAAGCCTCTAGTAATTGGTATGAAGTTATTGAGAAGGCAGAAGATTTTTTTTGAATAATAATAAACCAAGCCTATCAGAATCAATTTTCTTTCACTTGGCAGAGTCAATAGTATTTTTTTACAATCTTAGTTCATCTCTATGTTACCTTTCTAATTCTCTATCATATCTAGGTCCATAGGGATTTTCATCATCTCACATTTCCACAGAACATTACCTGTCCACTACATTAAAGACATCATGTCTACTGGACCTGATGAGCATAATTCACATAATATCTCAGGAAGAAAAATGCATGCAAGGTAATGGGCAATAAACCCTAAGAAAATTCAAGGACATGCCAGTTCAGGGAAATTTCTGAATGTCTGTTTTTCAGGCATGTTACAGCCTTAAAGGAATGACAATTGCTGCACTTTGTCCTACGAACCACAGAGAAAAAGTTAAACATTTAGTGAGGCTCTTTGATTTTTGGATGCAACATAAATCATATTTGGATGTACTGCTCTGACCATTTACCAAGTAACCTGTACACCTTTAAATATAACCTAGAGAAGGCTCCCCAGCTGTCCGAGGTTGCGTTACAAGAGCTCTATCACCTGAGTCTTCACACCCAGCTGATCTAATGGTGCTTAAATTTCCCATGGGCTAGTTGCATGCTAAAGGGAGCCTGCCACAAACCTCCATGAGTGTTTCAGAGTTCTGAGCAATAAAATTCTCCCTTCAGCAACTACTCTCTATTTGAGACATAGCTCTGGATTGTTGTGGGTCCTAGTAGAGACTGAAGAAGTCAGTCACCATAGAGCCAGTAACCAGGAACTTGAACTACCTCTCTTATACTGAGCATCATCCACTCCCCTAAGCCATATCTGGGCATGTGCAACAGCACTCCACTAGCCACTGGAAGGGGTATATATGAGACTGGGCTTGAGCAGCTCCTAATGGCCCAAGAAATTTGCATAAGCAGGTGATTGATACAGCACACCTCAACCTAATGCATTGATTTCTCTCCCTCAACCCACATTTTTGGTTTCATGAGAAAGTTCCCTATGACAGGTTGACTGAAGAATAAAATGGCACCTGCTTTACTGATGTTCTCTTAAAAGATCTGGAAGATTTGTCCCTTTATTGTGATTTCCCCTGGTGGAGTTGTCCTGGCATGTGAGTTGTTTATGTTTTAAATACAGCAGAATCCCTTCTTTTTTTTTTTTAAACCTGTATTTTTTTAACATCTTTATTGGGGTATAATTGCTTTACAATGGTGTATTAGTTTCTGCTTTATAACAAATTGAATCAGCTATACATATACATATATCCCCATATCTCCTCCCTCTTGCGTCTCCCTCCCACCCTTCCTAGAGCTCTAATTTGAGCCATAAAACACGTGTATTAACTGAGTGGTAATTAACTTCTGCTCTAAAGATATTTTGATTTTGCTTATTTCTTTAATCAAAGATGGGACAGCTGAAGTGGTGGTGCTGGGATTTGACAAATTCACAGGCAACTCTCAAGGCTGAAGGAGTCAGAGCCACATGGGAGAATACCAAGCTAAAAATAAAAGTCTAAAATCAAAATGTGAAATGAAAATCACTAATAGAAAATAGAGAAGGATACAGAAGTCAAGATAAGTGCCACAGATGTTCTAACACATAAGGTCAGCAGAGCAGATTTGTAGTTGTCTTGAGAGTACAATAAAGGGAGCTTTATGACAAGGAAAATAGGTAGAGTTAATTGGGGGAAGGAGGGGGATATATGGAAAGAACCTATCAGGAAGATTTTTCAGAAGAGACCAGGCAGACAAGTATTTGAAATTTGGGGTTAGGTTGGATGTTATTGACTATGTTTTATCTAGTAAAGAGAATACACACACTAAGTATTTAAACCTTCACTAAACAACCGAGCTTTTAAACATTTTCTTTAAAAACTAGGAATTCTTATTTGGAATTCTAATATTTAAAATATATAAAAGCAAAGACACTGATTGGATGGAAGACATGCTGGAAGCTGACAGTTCCCTTGCCTTGGTCTCCTTCCTACCGTTAAGCTGCCACTGGTTTAAAAACCATCAGTGTTTATGCAAGTTTTTACTGAGAACAAAATCACTGCTGCATTTTAAAAAAAACAGCAATTAATTAAAATGGAAGACAACCTAAGTTTTCCCCCAAAATGTACTTGAAAGTTATAAAAATGGTAGCTATAAATTCTTCTCCTATATCTTTGACAACTTTTACATTTATATAAGTCTCATTTTTTTGCAGTCTCAAAAAAGTCTCAGTGTGATTCTAGAAGCACAGAGTAATGTAAATGCTTGAAATAGGGAAAAAAATGTGTTTACCAATTGTGTCTGGGCCCCATGGGGACTTAACAGTCTTATCCTACACCTACCTTGAAGCGGGAATTAACATTTCAGTAAAACCTATAGTAGTTTCTAAGGCTTTGTGAAATCAAATTTGCTTTGGGGGATTCAATAAAGATTTTGTAGAAAAAAGGAGGAGAGCGTTGTATTTGCAGGCCACACAAAAATACTCAATATAATTCCCTTAGACGTCTGAGTTCTATCTCCAAAGTTCTAATGCATCTACAGTCATGTCATTTCCCTCTCACCCTTCCAGAACCCAACGTTCGCAGCTCTCTTCGCTTCGGTTTTCCCCACCACTCCTATCCTCAGGTCTTGCTATAATCCTTCCCTTACTTCTTTCCCTAGGTACGGAGCAATTGAACAGCATTCCCAGCCTCACCATTTGCTCAGCAAAGAATACAATCTCCCCGCACGCCATTCCTCTGAGAAGTCAGTAAATAGCTGATTGTTTTTCTGTCATTTTTTCTTTAAAATTTTAACTCACTTAGCTTCAGATAACTGGTGGAGTAAATCCCCCCTGACAACCAGTTATATATTTTTCCTATCTCCTTCATTAATTCTATAGTTCCTAGCCCTACCTCTACCTAGGGCCTCTCCATGGCATATTATGGCAAACTTTCTAATATTGTATAGGCTAGACCGGAAAGGTTAGATTAAGTTGTAGTAACAAAGAAATCCAAAATCTTGGTGACAGGAAAAAAAATCTAAATATAGGTCTTGCTCTTTCTATTTACCTATTGTGCTTTTCCACCACACTCCAGAACCTAGTCTGATGAAGCAAACACCATCTCAAACATTGCTGGTCACAGTGACAGAGGGAAAGAGAGCTCTGGAGGGCAGGTGATGGTGGTGGTGGGGGATGGTCTTGCAGCAATAATTGAATGCATAGGCTAAGATGGGATCTATTTCTTATAACTCATCACCCATCCACAAAGGAGCCCAAAAGCACATTATTCTATACACCCAGAAGGTGGGAAGCCAGAAATAATTGCAGTCGTCACTAATGATTACCACACTGTGTTAATAACATCTCAACCCACCTCTCATGTTTCTACCCCGCAAATGCAGAGGTATAGTTTTAAGGTTTTGACACTATTTGTGCCCTGCCCACTTATTTTATTTCTTGCAAAACCAGCTCATTCTACTCTGCCATCTGTATTGCCTCCTTTTTCTCTTTTTAATCTCCACTTTCCTTTTTCTAAGTATTCTCAACAAAATATTTTGTCCATGCTATAGAGGAGCCGGAGGATGAAATGTGGAATTTTGCCAAATTCACTCTAAAATGTGGTTTGAGAGCTTTCCTGTGTGAGAACTGTCAGAAAATAATCAGTAGATTCTCAGTCTCTTCAATTATCCCAAGAAATGATAAAAGCTAGCCATAGATTTGTGGTGGATGGAAACCAAAGTTAATTTTTGTCACTTGCATCATTTTAGTCTATATGTGAGGGAGCAGCAGTAATTCACGACTGGGTTATAACTGATTCTTAAAATTTTCTCCTATTTAGATGGGAGGTGATTGGTGGCTAGTATTATAATTTATTCTTTTTCATCAGAACATCCAATACTGATTTGCACATGGTAGGTGGTTCCAAATTGTTACTTATATTGTACACTAAGACCCTGATTCCTGCTTAGGAATGTTTAAATAGGCCAGTAGAAGCAAGGACCACTTTTTTTTTCTGCAAAGACCCCTTATTGATTATAATTACTGTTAATACTCTATATAATCCACTTTCATATACAATTTTACACTTAATTCTCACAACAATTTTACAAGTATCCCTTATCTTCTCAAATTTGAAAGTGGAGGAACACATTCTCAGAAAGATTAAAATACTTTCCCAGTTGTAAGTGACAACTTAGTCGTCAGGGAAATCTGCAACAGGAACTCATAGCTTCTGAATATAAATCCAGTTTTTTTTTTCCATTGATAATCTATTATAACTCTTGAAGCCAGATGTATTAGTTAGGATCAGGTTTGGCTGCATATATCAATAACAACAGAACGAGACAGAAGTTCTTTTCCTTTTGCCTCTATGTGGAGGTGGGCAGACTAGAGCCGCTGTGGTGACCCTATGGAATCATCAGGGACCAGGCTTCAGTCTTTCTTCCTCACCGCCTAGCACATGGCTGCCACCCTCAGTATCAGTTTATGCTCCAAGAGGACAGTTGGTTTCCAGGGTTTCCAGCCATCACCTCCCTGTTGAGGGTTATGCAGAGAATTGCAGATAGTGCTAAAAATGAGTGCTTCCCAACTGAGTCAGCTCTTTTTAAGCAATGTTCTCTGAAGTCCCACACAAAACTTCCATTTATGTGTCATCGGTCAGAACTTAGCATATGACCACATCTTACTCTAAGGGTGGCTGGGAAATCTGGGGAATATAGTGTTTAGTTCTGAAAAGCAATGAACTCAAGGTAAAACTCAGGGATCTGTCACCAAGGAGAAGGGGAAGAATGGATATTGTATAGGACAATGGCAATCTCAGCCAGTTCGGTACCTGATTTCAATCTGAATTCTCTCTCCATCTCCAACCTCCAGTAAATAATTAACCAAGAGACTTACCATGAAATTGATAGTACTGTATTTTATCATTGTGAGGTGTACTCTTCCACCAACACCTTTTCACATGATATGACTTACTATAAATAGAATCAATAAAATCAGTGAGATTTTTGACTACCATTACTTGTCACCTGTCCTAACAGCCAGATTCTGTTTGCCTTAGTTTGTCATAGATGCTGCCTACATGTAGGCTTGCAAGAGTCCCAGGACCTGAGCCTCTCCTGAGGAAGGACAGTGCTCCATGCCCTGCCTTGCTTGGACTCAACACATTTATTAAGTTATTATTCTTTCATTTACTCAATAATTCAAAAATATTTCTTGAGTACCTAAAGCCAAGTATTGTACTGGGCCCTGAGGACACACCAGAGAACCATGCCTTTGCTTTAATGGGTATTGCACTCTTCTGGGGACAAAAGAGTCTCTGGTGACAGAGACAACAAATTATACAAAAATATATATACCAGAAGTGCTAAGTGCAAAGAAAAATAGAACAGGGTATGGGATAAGGGGTGTGCCTGTGGGGATTGGGGGACATTTTAGAAATTATAGTTAAAGAAAGTCTGTGATAGGTGATATTTGAGTGGCTACTTAATTGAAGCAGAGTGCCGATGTGCATACCCAGAGGAAGGACATGCCAGGCAGTATGGGATTTAAGATTAAGCTACTCTCTCAGACCCAATATTTGATCCAGTGACCCTGTGATAAAAAAAAAAAGAGCAATCAAACCATGAAAATACATGGAAGAAACTTACATGCATATAGCTAAGCAGCCAGTCTGAAAAGGCTATCCAATGTGTGATTTCAGTATATGACGTTCTTGAGAAGGTAAAACTACAGAGACAGTAAAAGATCAATGGATAGATAACAGGGGTCTGTGAGGAAGGAGGGATGAATGAGTGGAACACGGGATTTTTAGGGCCATGAAACCATTCTGTATGGTACTGAAATGGTGAACACATGGTATTATGCATTTATCAAAACCCACAGAATGTACAACAGAATGAACCCTAATGTGAACTATGGACTTCAGGTAATAATAATGTGTTGATATTGGTTCATCAATTGTAACATACCACAGTAATGCAAGATGTTAATAATAGGAGTGTGTGTGCATGCAAGATAGAGAGGGAGAGAGAGGCGGGTGGGAGAAAGGGAGTATATGGGGAATTCGTTCTTTCTGCACAGTTTTTCTGTAAATTCAAAATTCTCTAACAAATAGTCTCTTTTTTAAAAAGGGAAGAATGCATAAAGGGATGAGAAGAATTTGTGACTGCTTTTGCAATCTACCACAGCATCAAAGACCATCTGCCAAACCTTACCCTCCAGATTCACTTCCTAATTCATCTACCAAGCCTCCTGGTCCAATGACCTACCAACCCCCAACCCAGTCCCTGATACAACTGCATTTCTATACCCAGGTCCATTTTCTGATGTTCTTCCCTTAGCTGGGGGGGCTCTGAACTCCTCTTTTCTGTGTATTAAAGTTCTGTTCATTTCTTAACCAGACTCTCTTACTTTCTCCATGAATCTTGTCAGTATCCTTTAGTCAGGAAGAATCCCTTCTTCCTTTGCATTCCAGCAAAACCCTGCAAGTACCTTATTACTGATCCTGGTTGACCTTATATTATGCTGTTATTATTTTTTTATCTGTTTTCCTTGAAGGCCAGTTCCTTGTCTTAATTTTCTTTGATTCAACTATAATGCTAAACACAGTGCAAGGCACATAACTGGAATGGAGTGAATGTTGACTGGAAACTGTAACTAAATGTAGAAGAGATGTGATAATTTAGTCATGAAGGTCCTGTTTTCTTGGCTTTTTCCTAAGTAGTTTGGATTTCCTGGTCCTCTTTCACTGCTAATAACCCAAATGCCATTTTATTTGTAAAATATAAAGAACGGTATGGAGAGAATGTTATTAAATTACACAAATGATAATAGCAAATGATTTCACGTAAAGTATGTGGTGGAAAGGGAAATTGGATCTATTGCATATAAAGAATATGACATTTAACTTATGGGCTGTGGTGAAGGAAAATACATATAAATTAATAGCTATTACAGCCAGTAGATTCCTACTGTAATTGACAATACTAACATTATAAACATAGACAGAGTTTCACAAGAATGAATTTGGTATTCAATACTGTACCATTTGGGGGTACGTTTTTCTTTATTACTTTGACAATCGGAAACAACAGGAATTTGAGTTGCTGATTTTAATTGATAAGCAGATTGCCTTTTGCCAACTATTGAGCTCTAATGGCCCAAGGTCTGTTCATTTTTTCAACATCATTTCTGTGCAACTGAAATAAAATGATCAATTAGTCTTTTAAGCACAGCATCTGTGTTTCGAGGGCAAGTTGAGAATGGAAGTAAAAACTGATTTTGTGGACGAGTCTCAGAGGGGTACTGGCTCTTTCCCTTCAGGAAAGTTCCCATCTCTGAGCAGAGGGCAGCTGCTAGAATTAGGGCACAAGTGACAGATATGTGTAGGTTTAGTACACAACCTATGGAGCAGTTTTAAACTGGTAACAACGGACATAAGTGAGAGCTAATCTAATGCTACATTAGCTGAGAAAAACAAGTGAGCAATACTTAGTGTTACACACCTGGAAGGGAAAGAAGGCCATGACCCGAACTATACATGGGTTCTACCACTGCCACTATGAGGGACAAGTAGGGCTGGGATAGGAACCAAGGAGGGAGAATCTCCATTGATGGGAAACTCTATCTTCTCCAAAACTAGATAATGGCTTCACATAATTCCCTAGGTTTTGTAATATACACTTATCAATACAAATGCTTGTATGGATGTGCTTAGTGAGTACTGTTTATTTAGAAAATGGTGCTCAGAAATGTATGTATTCTAAAGTGTATATGTAGGACTATGATAACACCAGAAGAAATAATCTGTAGTAGTCAGAAAGAATCTTAGGTTAATGCATGTAGCCCAGAATGTAGGGGAAAAAATGAGCAAGACCATGATATGCATAAACCCAACTGACTATCAATATCCTACATGACAAGCAAGACATGCTTAGTTGGAAAAGCTCCATAGGTTCACTGACACCCCAAATTTTGATTAAAAAGATAGCCTCCTGTTGTTTAGTTTTCAGTGACGGAGCCTAGAGTTCATCAGATCCATTCCACTGCTGTGAACACTAGCCCAAGCAGTCATCTCTATCCCTCCCCTTTCCAACACACACACACACCCCTTCAGACTCAAAGGGGAGGAATGACAAAGTTCACTTATCAAATCATAATAAAAAATATTTAACTCAGTTGGTTGTTTTGATTATTAAATGAGCCAAACTTATAAAGTGCCTTGCACATGGAAATCTCAAAAATTGCTACTGCTGCTGCTACTGTCTGGCTCTGAAGCAACACATAATCTAGGTATTAACAATTATGCATAATGAGTCAGTTGTGATATAATGTAAAGAGCTGATCTTGGAATCACATCAGCCTGGGTTTGAAACCACTTACTAACAACCAAGAGTTTGGCTTATTTACTCAACTTCCCTGAATCACCACTTCTTCCTCTGTAAAATAGAGCAGTAACATTTACCTCAGGATTGTTGTAAGGAATTAATGTATAATAACTAGGAAGTAGGTGGTGATTGATAAATGTCAACGTCTTCTGAGATTTCCTCCTAAACATTTCCTGTGAGAGTCTCCACTCCAGACATGAGGATGCAGCACGGGAATAAGTGCATAGTACACCCGATATTCCTTCCAACACTGAGTGATTGATAGAAACCTGTTATCTCTTTCTGAGCAGCAGCTGCTGTTGACTGCCACACAAGTGCCCCCGGAAACATGCTGTTAGCAGATAGTGATGCTTTATTGCCCATAATCAGCTGACCATTTCTCTGGAGGAGCGAAAATCCCACATACAGTGTGAACCAATGTGGCCAAACCATTCAGAATTTGGTCCCGGATGGATATAAGAGTGATCACATCCTTAACTACCCCATTTCCAGCAACTTTGCATGCTTACAAAAGCACTGAAAGCCCATTCATTATAAGTGCCCACCTACAATGCCCCAGTTTATATGTTTATCTTGAAAGCCAATTATATTCCTAAGTTTGTTTTGCAACTTTTCTCCCAGGAAATTTCTAGCCATTCTCTAGAGTTAAGCTATTGTATGCCTTTTTAATCTCCGTCCAGAATCCTTCCCCGCTGTACTTCGCACCTAGAAGTTGGCCATGAGATTCGAAGTGAATACTAATGTGACTCCTGTACTAGCCCTTCTGCAAAGAGGCAGAGTAATCTTGGAGGCAAGGGCTTTACAGTACGATACAATCCTTATTATCTCCCTGTATGGGACCTATATTAGTTAAGCCTCGCTTCTCTCAATTGTGAAATGGAGAGAATGCATTCTGGTAAAGAATGGTTGATGCTTAAGTGAATGCATGAAAGGAAAATGCCTAGCACGTAGTTGATACTCAACTTTTTAAACGGGTCTTCCTTTTTTATACAGATTTGCTCAATCTACCTTCTTAATCCCCCTTGTTAAAAACTTACTCTGAACCTCTTGCCCATTTCAACTCAGCCCCGTCACAACTTGAGAGAAGCAATCTGTGAGCAAGTAGCTGCAGCAATGCCTCAGTGCTTCAATCCCAAAGCTTCAGTGCTTGGTGATGGCTTGGGAAGGATGGCGCCTTCCTTGGAAGAAGTGGCACTATGGTTCCACCTTCTGTGAGACCACAGGCAGCCTGACAGACAAGAACATTTCCTGGGCCCCCACGGGGCTCAAAGCACCTGATTAGGTTCAGTGAGGGATGACAAAGGAAGGAGAAGATGGGCCTCCTGCCTGGGTGCTCCCTCCACCAACTGCTTAGAAGCCTGAGAGAAGCCAGGGAGTCAAGGTTAGCTGGAAGATGGCACACCACAGTGCCCTCTACTCAAGGAGAGCTCATTTTGAGCTGGCAAGTATTCTATCTGTTAGCACAGAAAATATTCATTCCTGGAGTAAGGGAATTGGGAGTTAACCAGATCCAGGGTACCCAGGAGGCCTTGTAAATCACAGAGACGCTGAACAACCTCAAAACTCTGCTGAGAACACTGAGACTATGTATTCCAGTCACAAAGAGCACAGAAGCCTTTTGTAAACCAAGGGAAGGTAGATGCTGTGGGACTGCTTCACAGAGAGGACAAAATCTGGGACAGCAGCTGCAATAAAGCCACAGCGAAGCCACAGTCCTCCTGGTGTCTATTTTCACTCAGTCCTTCTTAAATTTTCTGATTTGCCTTTTTGTGGATATTGCCTGATCAAAAGGAAAATCTCTTGTTTGACCAGAGAAGGGCTGGGAATGGCAGGGGAGGTGTGCAGAGGCCAGGCGGGGGCTTGTTTATCTCTATGGTGGATCCGTCCCTCCTTCGGAAGAGCAGGCTGTTCCACCCCGAGATAATGGGGAGCATAACGCCCCACCGTCTCATTTCTGAAATTCAAACCTGCAAGGGCGGATTCATGTGTTTGGGTTTAGGAGAAAACCCAAGCCCTCCCACAGAGTCGTGGGCTTTGTTCACACGGTTTTCTTCTGCGAGTTTCACTCTCCCCGGGATAACTAGATTCTCATAGAAACTAAACTGAAGTGCAAGATTAATCCAGGTTGGTTACATGCCAGTTGTTTTCTATAAACCTTTGAAGGTGGATGTGTGACAGACATTTCTAATTATTTATAATGACACTTTTATTACTATGGCTATTTTCTCCTAAGGACTTTGTGATTTCAGCATGCTCTAGAAGGCTAGAGTTATTCATCACAGCTTATTTATTTAAAAATTGAGGTAAGGTGAATATGGAAATAAGCAACCTAAAACTTTCTTTTAAAATCATATTTTATACCTCTTTCCATTATTAACATTTTTATATTGCCAAGGGTGCTTACTTTCCTGTTCCAATTCAGTTATATATATATAGTTTTCAAGACAAATTTCAAACTTGTAACTTAAAACAATTTAAAACAATCAAAGTCAATAATGCTTAAAAGCAACTTTAGTATAGGAGAAAAACTCCAGATTTGAGACAAAACACTACGTCTAGTTTAGCTGTACCACTTTAGAAAATGTTATTTAACCTTTCCAGCCTCAGTGTCTTTAGGTATAAAACAAGGATGAAGATGTCTACTTGACTGAAGTGTGGTTATGAGAGTTGAATGTGATTAATTAAGTGCATGAAAGCTACCAGGTGAAAGAGTTTGATAATTAGTGTTTTCCTGGGTAAATATCATATAGAGACTAATGTTCACAGAATTGAAGAATAGCTTTGAACAGAGGTTCATATTTGAGGATCATGGATAAAGGTTCAAAGATGGGCTTCTTCAGGAAGCCCATGAATACCCTGAAAACAGTGTGCCAAACTTCTGGGCATCTGTGTATGTTAGGACTCCTCTGGGTCCTAGCTGTGACAGAAACTGAACCCATACCAGCTTATTCTATCAAGAAAGTACAGGTAGAAGCCTGGGTAGCTTGGGAACAGGTGGAATCAGGGCTTGGAATACAGCCAAGGTGCTCCACCTAGTGGCTCTGTTTCTTCTTCAGATGGGCATTATCTGTAAGCAGATAGGGTGAGGGATCCTGGAGAAAGACAACCAGGCACGACTTTCTTGACACAAGCCATTTTGGCCTAAACTGTTTTGTGATCTAAGCCTGGCCATTATGCTTGCCCTAGAACAGGTGTCAGTAACTAATGTTCTTAAGGGAAGTAAGGGAACGCAGGAACGAAAGAAGTAAAAGCAGTCAAGAAACAATAGTTCAGCAATAAAACAGAGTCCTAGGTCCTCCTTAAGGGATCTACATAACAATCTGATACAAGTCTGAGTTCTGCAGGAACTAAGCCCCCCACCCAGCTGCAGGATGGAATGATGATGTTGACCCTCCTGACTTCAATCAACTAAAGCCTGGACTCTGGCAACCGTTGTTGCCCCAATGTTATGGTGAATTCTTCTCTGCTCAAGCCCCTTCATGAGTACGCATGTTCCCTTAGCTTAGAACTTCCCCAATTTTGCAGTTCGGGGAGACACTGCTTTGGGAAAGACCCCTGGTGTTCTCCTTACTTGCTGCAGGTAATGATAAATTCTTCCTTCTCCCCCATCTTTGGCTTGGTTTTGTCTTTCGGCTCAATACCCACCAAGAGGCGAACCTAGTTTTTGTTTAACATATTCACTTTTACACAGGTGACCAGCTTCTTGAAAACGCATTGAGGGGCATGGATTCAGACGATTACATCACCCATACTAGAGAGGAATTGGTTCTCTCTCTTGCCAAGTTAAGAAGTCTCAGGAAAGGACACTGATCATTCTGTCTTGATCAGAACAGCACGGTGGCCAGGAGGCAGGGAATTTAAGATGCTGGGGGGACCACTTGCATGACAGAGTAGAAAAAAAAAAACATTTCCTAGGAGAAAAACAGGCTTGAGTGTGGCTCCAGGGAGACAAAATTCACATAAATGGACTATTTTGTGGGACTTCTTTATCAGATTTTCAAATGTTTTCATTCACCATAGAAGAACCACATATCTGCAGATTTGAGAATTAAGAGGTTGTTTCCTTTTGTGGAAATATCTTGTGGCAGATTTTTTTTTTATTAGTTTCTGCTTTATAACAAAGTGAATCAGTCATACATATACATCTGTTCCCACATCCCTTCCCTCTTGCGTCTCCCTCCCTCCCACCCTCCCTATCCCACCCGGCAGATATTTCTTAAAGAAACCCAATGTTTCTGTGAATATGAAAAAGTTTTCACTTAAATGCAGGCCTATGATTTAAAAATTAATGCAAAGTTATTTATTCATAACCTTCACATAAATTAATATTCCAACTGAAGTGCACAGAAGACTCCAATTAAGTTTAATAATTCTCAGTGGGCATCTTAGGTTCCATAAAAATGGCTAATATCTGTAACTAGCTGTCAATTTAACTCAACAAATATTTGAATACTTATTATGCATAAGATTTGAGCTTAGATAATGTTAAAAGAGAGTTGACCACTTGAGGAAAACATCCTTAGTATCTGTGATGAATAATTTTACGTGTCAACTTGGTTAGGCTATGGTGTCCTATTGTTTATGAAACGCCAGTCTTGACGTTGCTGTGAAGGTATTTTTAGATGTGATGAACACTGAAATTGGTAGACGAGTAAAGCAGGTCAGTTTCCATACTGTGCGTGGAGACTAATCAGCTGAAGGCCTTAAAAGCAAAGACAGGTTTCTCAAAGTGGCAATTTGGCCTCAAGACCGCAGCATAAAAACCTTGCCTAAGTTTCCAGCCAGCAGGCTTCCAGACTGCCGATTTTGGACTGAACACTGTAACAACAGCGCTGCCTGGAATTTCCAGCCTGCTCTACAGATTTCAGACTTGCAAGTCCCCACAATCATGTAAACCAATTCCTTAAACTAAGGCAGAGTCTCTCTCTTTCTCTCTCTCTCTTATTGGCTTTGCTTCTCGAGACTCCTGGCCAATACAATATCCCTAAAATATAAAGGGTATCTAAAATTTAGAAGAAAAAGCCAACAACCCAAGAATAAAATGAGCAGAAGAAGCAGAGCTTCCACAAGTTCACCTACCTTGGCGTGAACTTCGACCACCTGCTTGGCCAAGTCCTACCAGCAGCTCGGGCCGCGAGGCTGCGGGGGTGCGGGGGTGCGGGGCTGTGGGGCTGCGGGGCTGCGGGGCGGCGGGGCGGCGGGGCGGCGGAACCAGCCTGCGGAGGACGCCTACTCCCGGCTAAAGCGGCTACGCAAGACCGAGACCGAGGCGCCGCCCACGAGAAGCCCGGCGTGGTAGAGCTGCACCTGAGGGTCATAATCGTCCTGCCTGAGATGGTGCGTAGCATGGGAGGGGCGTCTACAACGGCAAGAGCTTCAACCAGGTGGAAATCAAGCCTGAGATAATGGGCACCTACATGAGCGAGTTCTCCACCACCTACAGGCCTGTGAAGTACAGTGGGCCCGGCATCAGGACCACCCACTTCCCGTGCTTCTAACCCCTCAAGTAGCCTGACAGCCAATAAAGTAAGAGCCTTCTCAAAAAAAAAAAAAAAAAAAAGTGTTCCGTGACTTTTACATAAAAAGAAATACAAAAGATACTTAATGTTGCTCAAAATTAGGGATGTCACATTAACAGTAAGTTAAAATATCTATCTTACATATCAGACTGACAAAAAATCAAATACTTTAATTTCTTATCAAAAAACAAATGAACTCAATTGTTGATTATGTAACCACACAGAGATGAAAGTTACTTCAGGTTAAAAAAATAACTTCAAGTGATTACTTTTAGTAGTAAATACATTGTTATTTTAAAACTACAAAAGGTGTGTTTAAGATAAAACTGGGTAATTACATTAAGGTAGTTAAGGGAGGGGTTTTCATCATGAGAAAAGGGAGAAAACATACACATGTAAAGTAAAACAAGTAAATATAAACCTACAGTCTTAAATTTGAATTGGAAACTTTTTTTTCTCTTAAAAAAACCCCTACATTTCATGACTCTGTCCACAGAAAAGGCCTAGTAGCAATGAGAAGTTGTGTGGTTTGTAAATAATTTTCCACTAAAATATTCTAGGACTCTTGGTGAAACCACTGTTTATAACCAGACCTGGGGCAGATAATGGGAAGATGAACCTGAGACATCTTATTGAAATAGGAAATAAGGAATTTATCTAGACCAATGTACTCATATCAAGAGAAAACAGAAACCAAATGGAAAGGACTCTCTCCCCAATGGTCTAAAATAAGATAATGTGAGCATCAAAAAAAAAAATAATAATAATAATGCCAACCATAGATTGAAAAACACACAATATATGAAAACCCATTAGCTCATTAATAGTCTTAAGAAAAAAATATTCCTTGGTTACCATTTGGAGTTCATAAGACCCAATGTCATTTCTCTAAAAACTGACATGTGTTCTTCCTTTCCTGTACACACTTTATTTTAGGGTAACTAAGTAATTAATGTGTGAAGTTCTTTATAGAAGAATCTTTTCTAATACATGCTGAAAGAATGATAGAATTAGAAAATCATTATTTGCAACCTCTAGGTTATCAATGGAACTGGGAAAAGATCATTAATGGATATTCAATCATTTGTTAAAGGTTAATAGGGAACTTCATAAGAAGTACCTTGCATCCCCAACTCTAATCATCATTAAAGTGAGACTAACACTTCAGTGTTGGTGATGATGTGGAAAAGTTACTACCCTTGTGCACTATTGGTTGGCATGTAAAATGATACAACTGTTGTGGAAAACAGTGTGGCAGTTCCCCAAAAATTTAAAAATAAAATTACCATATGATGCAGCAATCCCACTTCTGGATATAAACTCCCCAAAAATTGAAATCAGGGTCTTGAAGAGATATCTGTATACCCATGTTCATAGCAGCATTATTCACAATAGCTAAAATGTGGAAGCAACTTAAGTGTCCACTGAAGGATGAATGGATGAGCAAATTGCAGTATATACACACAATGGAATACTATTCATGCTTAAAAAGGAAGGAATTCTGCTACAAGATGGATAAAACTTGAGGATATAATGCTAAGTGAAATAATCCAGTCACAAAAAGACAAATATTGTATGATTCCTCTTGTACTTAGGATAGTCAAAATCATAAAGACAGAAAGTATAATGGTGGTAGCCAGGGGCTGGGGGAAGGGAGAGTGGGGAGTTATTTTTTAATAGTTTTAAAGTTTTAGTTTCACAGGATGAAAAAGTTGTAGGGATGGATAGTGTGGATGGTTGCATAACAATGTGAATGAATAAATACTACTGAACTGTACACTTAAAAATGGTTGTGCTGGTACATTTTATGTTATGTATATTTACCACAATTTTTTTTTTAAAGTGAGACTACCAGGTGCGTGCGTCCTGATGTGATACAAAAGGAACTATGTATTACAACCTATAAGAGATGTTTGCCTAGATAATTGCAACTAAATCTACTCAAGCATCCACATTTAACCACCTGCTTACAGGGAGTACAGAGTGACAAATGAGTTGAATTTGGAATGGTAAGCAGAACTTTGAAGTTTGACAGGAGGAGGGAGGGCTGAGAGGAAAGCATTAAAAGCAGGATCAAACCACAGGAACAAAGGAGCAGCAAGCAGTTCCTGTGGGAAATAGGCATTGAGCTGCTTTCTGAAGACCTTGAATGTCTGACTGAGAAGTAAGAAGACACAAACAAATAAAAATAATGGCAGTCACTTGTGAATGCTTTCTAGGGACCAGACACTGGGCTTCTTGTGCTCATTTATTTCTCACCACAATCTTTTATGAGAGGCATTATTTTCATTGTTTTACAAATGAAGAACCTGGGGCTTATGAAAGGTTAAATAACTTGCCCAAGGACACCCAACACTTACAAACAAAGAAGGGTTCAAAGGTTCAACATCATCGCTTTCTTGACTGTAGAATAGAAAATTCACTGAAGAAAGTATTGCTTATACCTCTCTAGCTAATGCAAATCACTCTTTGTGACTTGTCCTTGGCTTACTTATTTAGCACATACTATATTTCATTGATTCAAAATGCCATCAATTGCAAGACTCACAATTATTTCATGTACCAAGAAAAATGCCGTCAATTAAAATAAAATACCGTGTTTTATCATTTAGAATTTTTATTTGCTACCTATTGAAGGAGTCCCTATGGTATTATTTAGACATTTATTTTGAATCATATATCACTTTTATCATACATAAAATCAACAATATTAGCAAACTATTTTGGCTAAGAATTCCTAAAATTTCTTACCATTCATGACTTTTTCACATTGCTTTTCAGTTCAGTCAGCAAGGTCTCTGTCCTTCCACATATTTTCCTTTGTGCCATCAAGAGCCAAGATATAATCAAAGTCCACTGGTGCTGGGCTCTTAAGTCAGTTTTGCCATGATATAGAGGTAGTCTACTTTTGAGTTCCATTTGGAACTTAACCCATTTTTTTCATGTCCTTCCCACCTCCTCCTGCAATTGTTTATATCCTACGGGTTAAAAGAGTGTTTCTGATTTTCCTCCAATGTACTGAAATTTAATTTTGCAAGTTTTGAGGCTGAAATTTTCATATTTTCTTATAAAATGACAACTATGTCATGATTGGTGCCAGGCAAAATAGGGCGTCATTGGGCACAACTTGTATCTTGATTACAGAGGTGTTAAAATGTGACAAAGAAAAATGCAGGCCTTAGGATTGCTAAATATAGTAGTTAAAAATAACATATTTGCTTAAACATTACGAGATGTGGAGACAGAATTAGAGTAGCTAGCTGGGAGACTGCCTGGGTTTAAATTCTCTTCTTCAGTTACTTACTTCCTGTGGGTCCAGATCAGTCTCCCTCTCTCCCTACCTTCTCCCCTTCTTCCCTTCCTTCTTTCTTGCTCGTATTTATTGAACGTCTGTCATGAACTAGACATTAGTATAGGTGCTTGGAAGTCATTAGAAAATAAAATAAGGATCACACCCTTATCCATTTTGATTTTAGTCTTAAGGAAGAGAAGTCTTAAGAAAAACATTTTAGATGTGGACTATCACAAGTAAGTCAACAAAGTCAAAATAAAAACATGTTTTTTCCTACTATCAATTTAGACTCTTCAGAAATTACTTTTCTTATCTTCAAATTCTTTACTTGCATATTACATGAATAAATAGTGTATGTGTGCATATTTGTATGTGTGTGTTACTCTTTAAAATCAAAATATAGATGGAGCTATTTCTACAGAATGTCATGTATTCTTCAAGGTGAAGCAGAAAAACTTCTGCCTAAAATGATGATCAGCGAAATGCAAAAAAGGTAACAGCATGGAAAATGAAACATAAGTGAGGTTTATAAAATTATCTTGGTTATATTTCTCTATGGTGTTGTCTGCAGCCCAGATGACCCTCTCATTTAGCACATGAGTTCTTGGTTAACTAAGTTACCTTTGGAGTTACTTTACTGTTGTTCATGTGTGTTATGAATTTTATTTTTCCTCCCTTAAATCCATGGAGAATATATATCATCCCAAATGCACACAGTCATTTTGAATTTGAAATATTTCCTTGGACTGTTCATATAGGAACAAATCTATTATTTTGTACAGGGAATATTTTTTCCTTTGCTTGACATCACAGGCTAAAGAGCATATCATCTTCAGCAATTTAAATTTAAATGAATCAATGGGCTAACTTTGATTTGCCTCTGTTCCTTCACAGCCACATATAGTAGTTTGCATTAATTAAATTAGTAATAAAGGAATTAAAATTGCTAGCTTCTAAGGGAGGGACATGTCAGTGGTATTAAATGTTGCACTTGGAATGATTGTCCTTGCATGTTAATTATTAGCTGCCTGAGATGCAGAGGAAGTTCAAGGAAATGATACTCTAACCACATGTTATCTTAATTTGGGAAAAGTTCCTTTCAAGGATGAATTACATTGCAATGGGCTTTCTAATCAGACCATGCACTAATTTAGAATCAATGACCTCTAATCCTTTAAATCCACTATCACTGGTAGTAATTGGGAGGCTTCTGTAGGGCTGTTTACAAGTTACCTATCTGGACACAACAAAAGATGGATTTGTTTACAAATTCGAATTTGTAATTGTGTGCACTAGAAAGCTCATCTCTTTAGTTGCAGTGGTGATCAGATTATTTGTGGCATCGTGTTATTGGTGTATGTGTAGACTTGCGCAAGAGGAGAAAGAGGAAGGAAGAATAAGAAAGAAATGACCACTAATGTGGTTCTTACCAATTGCCTAATTTCTTTCGGCAGCCTAACTGCTGCCACTTTTGGACTGCACAGTGCAGATGACCATTTTTCCTTTGTTAAGCCTAGGTATACAAGTAATAATGGGGCAAGATTAGCAATTGTTTGGTTGCTGTAGCGTCCATTCAATGACTTTTGGTCTCAAGAACAAGACACCTCAGCAGGAAAGTTTTCTTTTTGAGTTTCTTACCCCTGGTTGGAAACTTGGGCAGGACTCATGGCTTTTTGGTTCACTGAGAGATAATAGACAGTTTTGTAATTACTTGAAATCACAAAACATAGTCTCAATTCAGTAAGCATGTGTCCAGTCCAAGGTATTAATCAATAATTCAATCTTCAATCTTGTGAAGGAAGGCTTTCATTTTCCATTTTGCTCTAACTAAAGCTCGAGCACAGAAGTGTAGTGTGAATGTTTTTTTCCCCATTCTCACCACACCCTTGCTTTGTATATGTAGCTTCGACTCTGGACCTGGAGTATGGGAAAGGAGGTGGGAAAAGGCTTAGGGAGGTAGGCTTCAAGGTCTCTGGCTTTGGAGGATATTTAAACCTGTCTCTTCTGATTATTTAATTTTTTCCCCTCCAACATAGCATAGTGGGTCACAGTTGCAATAGACTAAGAAACAAAGGAAGCAAGTAATGAACCTGATTGACTTGGAAGACTTGATGTCACCCCAAACTTCACTCCATCAATCTTAGCTATACTGGATCACCTAAGTCCATATTGCTGTAAACTGCGGTAGACAAGGACAAAGTAAGATGAACACACATAAATCCAGTATCTCCTATATAGCAGGTGCTGCGGTCCTTTTGCCTATGTCAAACCTTGACATTGCCATCGAGCCTGCTGACAGCGGCACAGACCTGACGTTAAGCTAGAATGAGGACAGTTCTGTATGTGTGGAGACCATTTCCAAGAGTAACTACAAACAGGTAGGCCAGCATTTGCCCAAGAGCTAATCTATTGGACCAGATACCACCAGCAAGTCAGCCGTTCTCAGAGACTGTTTTCCCAATGTGGGAAAAGATACTGCTCGTTGTTTTCATATTTAAAAAACATATCTATTTCTTTGCTTATGGCCTCCATCTTTGTAACCTATACTTTGTTGAACTGGGCTTCCCTGCCCTGCAGAAATCTCCAATTTGCACTCAATAGTCCACGCGGAGTCATTTTCTTCTTAACATGTGCATTTTATTCTTTTAAGGACAACAGGCTCCAATGTAATTAGTATTCCTGACATTTTACAAAGGAGACAACTGAGGCTCAGGGGTTTGGTGTTGTGCTCCAGGCCTTACTGCTAATAAGTTACAGATTCACATTCATTTAGGAGTCCATTCAAGGTCTGCTTGTTTTTAAAGACTATAATTTTTCCATTAAGCCAATAAGTACATCTGTCCCTCAAGAATGCCCTGTGCCATTTGGGGAACACAAAAAGCAAAGTAACCATCTCTCCCCTCACACCATCGCCACCATAACTTCGTCTAGGATGTGGTGGATAGTCAGGTCTGCTGGATCTGTGAAGGATTTGGTGAGGGTATATGTATATGTTGGTCTGTTTAATAACGCCCTCCCAGTTGTTATTTATATAGTCCTATCCATATTTTCCTCTCCTTACACTGAACTTTCCTGCTGAGCAGTTTTATGTCTTCAGAACTTGTGCCTGAAATGTGAAAACACAAGGAAAAGGTTAATGAAAGCAGTGAGAAAACTTTTCAGATGTCTTTCAGGATGTTGCCTGTGATCTTTTAGATTCATATTCCGATTTACTGCCTGGATACCTGAGTGCTTGCTGATCAGTATGATTGTCCAAATGACCAATGACACGAATTACTGAAAACCTAATTAGGCCTTTTGAGCTAAGAATATTTTTTAAGAGACTCTGACATTTGGTGAGAAATGTGGTGTCAGCGGAATATCTAGCATGAATATAATTTCTAATTTGGGGAAAAGTATTGGCATGTAATTATGTGAGCATATAGAGAGAGCAATTATATGAACCTGTCTTGAGTGCTGAACTTTGGAACAATGAAAAGGGACAAATGTGGGCCAGAGACAGACAGAACACATAATGTGTCCAGTCTGCCCAGAAACTTGTATACACGCTTAAAATTTATACGCTTAAGATCTCTAAATAGCTACCTGGCATTACTACAAATAATTCTTATGTGTTGATGCCAAAGAGTATTTAATACCATACAGAGGGATTCGAGGTCCTGGGGGAGGGGTGAATGTTGGTCCCAGAAAGGTCAGAGAAGAGGGAAGCATTTCAGAAGCACAAAAATCTAATCATTGGGGTTTTAATAAAATGTCTCTGATTTTTTGAGGAAGGAATCTTCTTGATATTATCCTGACCTAATAAGCCATCCAGGAACTCAGAGTTGCCTCTGAAGAGGTGTACCAGTTCGTTATTGTCACATAACAACAATCTCAAAGCTCAGTGGCTTAAAACAACCCTAATTTATTACTGTAACGCTTGTGTCTGTGGGTCACAGCTGATGTGCGCTGTGCTCAGGTGATCTTGGCTGGGCTTGCTCATGTGACTGTGGGCTGGGTAGGAGCTCTGCCCTGGCCTGGGCTTGTCTGAGGCACCTTACCTGGTGCAGATCTGTTCCATGGGTCCTCAACCTCCTCCTGGCATTAACAGGTTTGCTTTGGCTCATCCTTCTCATGTTGTTGACAAGAGGGCAAGAAGAAACATGGTAGGCCACTTGAGATCTAGACTCAGAGCTAGAAAATTGTCACTGGTCACTTCTACACAATCTATGTATGGGCCAAAGCAAACCATAGGGCTGAGTCTAGTGTCAAGTGGTGGGAAAATATACTCTGACCCTTTTCTGGGAAGAGCTACAAAGTCACATGCAAAGGGTATGAAGACAGGGAAGGGTAAATAATCAGGATAACTAATGCAAGAGATGCACCATAAAAGAAACAGAAGCAGGATGCTTTTTGCAAAAGCATTTAATTTTAGGAAACGTCTTCTGAAACATACAAAGAGGGGAATGGAAGGAAAGGACTTATCCTATTGTATAGCTGTAGTTGCTTCTTCTAAGAAGAAAATATGAGCTAAGGACAAGATCAAAGGCTGTACAAACTGTTGTGATATGCTTCATCACACAAAGTCATCTTTTAGCAAAAGATCAGTTAACTGCAATTATAAATACAAGTGCTTTAAATCTGGAAATTCGAGCTGATCTGGAAACCAAATCATAACTGAACGCTCCCTGTGCTCATCCAAGTTTCCAAACGTCTGCTGCTCTGTTCTGCTCTTCCATGTCTAAATTGGAATAAAAATTATTTTGGTAAAGCCCATTTGACTTTGTTCCCAACCACATGGTTTCCGCATTGGATCAAATGTCTGGAAAAATCATTTTAAAGAAGAAATTGAGAAGTTGATTTCCACCCCAGCCTATACACATACATATCCTACTTCCACTAGTAAGAGTGGGGAATAATGGAGCTGACACAACAAGAACTGTCTACTGCCAGTTTCTCTTTGGTGCAATGCAAGAGTCACAAGGCAACGATGCTGAGGGGATCAATGTAAATTTCACTTCACTGATGTTGCAGAAACACCATAAAAACTACAGCATTATTATTTTTAAGTCTGTACAACCCTTTGAATTGAACACTAATTCCATATATTGCTATTGTCATCAGGACAATAAAAAATATAGTGAGTCCTGTGGTGATAACTATAAAGTACGTATTTGATATTTTAATGACTTTATTTTATTACATTCAAGAAAAATTAAACTTAAAGAATGAAAGAGTAATCACTACACGCAACTTTTAAATTGCATTTCTCTGAAAACAGATTATCTGTTAGGAATATGGAGGAAGGTCTATTTGTTGCTTTTGTGGTGTTGTCAGTGTGACAAAAACCCATCATCTTTCAAATAGCTTAATATGCAACTATTATATATGAAGAACAAAGCTCTCTAAATTAAGAAAAGTCACAGATTATTCCTGTAAATGAACCTGCAAATGTTTGAAAAAATCATCTTTCCTTTTGGAATCAGACTCAAAAATAGGTAATGTCTATTTGTCTGTCAATGCAAATACTATCTTAAAGCTTTTGGTGGCCATTCTAATCAAGATAAGAAAAAGGAACTTAGTTGTTACTGCCAACAATGTAGAAGCCCAGAATTTCTGGGTAAATTGGGTTTTTAGTAACAGTTTAGCATGTAAGGAACGACTCTGATGCTTAAACATAAAACTTTTCTTAACAGATCCATTACATTTCCTTAATAAGCCATCCCAGGGAGAGTCCCATGAATCAATTTTCAAGCAGTAAATACATCTCATTTCACTAATAACATGGTTTTTTCACCGATGAGAATTCAAAGAATTATTCAGCGTTGCCCAAATTTCAACTATTATTTCTGTGCAAGTGAACATCTTGGTATGTGAATCGAGCCATCAATTTAAACTTCTAATTGAAGCTCAGTTTATGCTGGCCTAGCTGGGAAAACATAATCAGAAAGAAAATATGTATAGAAAAAGTTGAGATGACATTTTGATTATTTATCTCACAAATAGTCCAAATTGAGCTGCTGTCAGCTTCTGAAGGCATGTTTTGTCAAATGCTATACCTTCTGGAGACCATAGCCTGTGCTCTCTGATAATACACGTTTTCTTAAAGAATATAATAATTTATGTAGAGCTTCTAGATGTTGAGGACCTCATTTATTTCTTGGTAGTATAGAATTTATGCAATTAGGTTTACTCATACAAATTTCATTGCAACTATTGAGTCTAACACGTGCTATTATACCTTTTGTTACAATTATGAATGCCTCCCATCAAAGTACCATGAATATTTTTACCCCGTAGCTGCTTCCTATTTGACAAATATTTTGTAGCTCTTCAAACAATTCCTTTTCTGATAAGCAAATCCTATATCCTCCCTTACAGGTTTATGGGGTAAAGTAGCCCATAATGTGTGTGTGTGTGTGCGTGTGTATGCATGCACACGTGTAAATACCTATAAATGTAATTGAATATCTTTGAATTCACTCAGCTGCTTGGCCATCACAAGGTAAAACCTTTACCTGAGCTAGCTAATAAAAAGAGACAAGACAGATAACTTGAGAACGCCATCTGCCTTTGCAGTCTTATGCTTGTGTGTTCATTTTCCAATGAATATTTGTGCATTTGAGGAGCATTTATAAGAAAAAATGAGAGATGGACATCTGCGGAAGAAAAAGAAATTGGATTGGAACAGGTAAAGAGGGGGAAAAAATGAACTCCAGTATTCTGACTTCATGTTTCTAGTGTTTTTAAAATACTTTTTATTCAGAAGCTTAGATAGGAAATATACATTCTACGTTTAACTGAAGTAATTTTTATTGTTAAAGTATGATACTTGTAAAGCCAAATCTACTGTATTTTTTAAAATAGTACAGTGAGTTCCATTTAATTCCTTAGACATGTAATAAAAAACTAACATTTATATAATAATTTATTGTTTTCAAAGCAGTTTTCACATATTTCTTATCATATTACTCTGAATATGAATGGCATTAGTTACTAGGGGGAACAAGTAGGTTATTCAATGCAAATCTATCTTTTGGCACTCTTCCCAAGCATAGATTAGATGTGTATTCAATACAACAGGGATGATAAACAATGTAGTGAATAGAACTTAGACTTGGTCATCTTGAGCACGGGTCCTAGGTCAGCCACTCCTGGTGTCTGTGATTGTAGACAAACTTATTTACATTGTCTTCATGTGTAAGATAGGGACAGCACCTCCTGTAGCAGAATGGTGGGTGGATTCAAATGAAGCAGTGTAAATAAAACACCAATATAGTCCAGGTCTCATAATAGATAACTAGTATCTGAGAGCAGTATGTGTGTTTAAAATGTAATGTGGTATATATATATATATATAGTGTGTGTGTGTGTGTGTGTGATTTATATCTATATATATATAGATATATATATACATGTGGGGGCGGTATTTAAGTGTAATGTGATTGATATATATGTCACATCACATTTTTAAATACAGAAGTGTTTTAAATACACACATATATAATCATATATATAATGTCTAATACTCCAAATACAGTTAAAATATTATAATATTTGCCTATTAAGTGATTTGAATATCTTGGAATAATCCTTTATAGATGGTATAACCAGTTCATGTATCAATTAATGTTTTTCAATTTTACATATTGGGAGGGAGACGCAAAAGGGAGGGGATATGGGAACATATGTATACATATAACTGATTAAATTTGTGATAAAGCAAAAAAATAAAAATAAAAAAAAAAAAAAAAAAAAAAAAAAAAAAAAAAAAAAAAAAAGAAGTGTGGGAACTATAGTAGACTGGGGTGAGCATGGCCTTTAGCATCAGGTCGGTTTGATACCTGACTTATCTTCTTAGAAGCTAACGTACTTGGGAGTTATGGAATCTCTCTAAACCTTAATTTTCTGCTGTGAAACGGGGGATATTTAATACTATTTATAACCGTTCAGGATTAAAAAAGATAATGTATAGATTGCCCAAGCACACAGTATGAGCTCAATAAATATTAATTACTTTCTCTGACGCACATAGCTGGCTTTACCTTACTTGGAGGGGGAAGCATTTCTAGGTTCATGACTAGGTAACTCCAGATGGTACGCTGAACAGGCAAAGGTCCTCTTAAGTCAGTTCCCAGGACAGCCACGTGGGAGGCCCACAATAAGTGTGACTCTATGGCTGAAAAGGGAGATACGCGCATTATAGAAATCACCCCTTGTGAAATCGGGGAGTAGATGAAGTGGCTTACCTGACATCATAGGAGGGCATGGACAATTTTATTTTGCTGAATTACTTCTCCAGGGAGATGGGGAGTCACAATGAGTTTTCCACTCTTTAATAAAGACAACTACTTCCTATGCATGAACATCCTAGTTTAGACAAGAGGCAGACAGCTGTGAGAGATATGTGAAGACATATTTCAGTTTTATTATCTTTTAGGCATAGACGGGTATGTTAATCCATTTCCACATACAAGTCCTGTAATCACAGATAGGGAGTGAACCTTGAACTGGCAAAACCTGTCTCCTGTTGCCAAACAGTTAAGTTTGGAAAGACGAAACCTCAAAGGTTGAGGATTGTGCATTATCTTCCTTCCCAGCCTTGCTGTGCTTATGGCTGCTGTTGCACACATAAGCTTTCCGTTTTATCCAGACATTGATCCACTGGTAACAATGTTGTCCCTTTTTTCCCCAGGCAAACTTTCTGCTTTCAGTCCATAGCTCAGAGTTTCCCATGTTCTGCTCTCTAGGTTCTGACAGCTGTTTTTGGACTTAGTTAACCATAGAAGCCAAGAAATGCAGTAAAAACCTCTCTTTCTATTGTCGCATTGCTTCTTTATGTAAAATGTCTCTTAGGAATTAAACTTTGAACCTTTGATCTCTCACACCAAAAGATAAAAAGAAAAAATATTTATATGGAAATAAGTTCATTTTAGTGTTCATGGTTTATTGTGGAAAGCAGGTGTTTAAAAATTTTAGAATTTTTTTAACAAAATTCTAAAGATAAAAGAAAAAAAATCACAGTATTTACAGAGATAACAGAATGGCGTAGCCATGCAAAACAAATAACTTTGGTTTTTCCCCTTTCACTTTGGTTTAAATATTGACCAAGATTCAATTTTTTCCTGCCAAATAAAACTTCAATAAATCAAAGTTTAGAGGCAAAATAATATATTTTCTTTTTTCCCATTATATTTTATACAGCATCGAGTCTAATAGGATATTTTATGTACTTAATTCATACCAATACACTATAGGAAGCTTTTAATAAACTGAGTCACTATTGCTCAGACAGCAAACGGTTTACAAATGTACAACAATGTGTGTTTCTAAATAATGCAGAAGTGACAAAGTATTTATTCCTAATCTTCATCTGACTTTAATCTTCAATTTATTTTTCATTGCCTTCCTAATTTTTTATTTCATCAATCTAAAAAACAAACACCAGTTTTCCTTTCCTCCCAAAGAACACAGTTCTATACCTGGAAATCTGATGTTCATTTTTCTTCAATAAAGTTATGTAAATCCATGACAAAAATGGCCATGCCGTGTTCTCCCAGAAACCAGGCTTCTGCTTGAAAGAGCAAAGTTTAAAAGTCTAGTCCCAAGTAGCTACTGGCACATATCCAGCCTACTTCAAAAAGTTTCCATTTACACTACCACCCTATAAATTTCCTCCAGCATAAAACATGTTTATAAAGTTACAAATTTGAATGTAACTAAAGGTATATAGACATTTTATTATTATACTTTTTGATGTACTGCTTGATAAATTATGTACCAGTTAAAAACACTAAATGATCTCAAGGTGCATTCAATATCTGTAGCGTAGTTAACAAAAACACACGAAAAAAATATATATTCTATATTCTGTGGAAAATAACACAGCTTTGATAATGATCACTGTTAAAAATCTCCAATTCTGACTGATATCTTTTTTTTTTAAAGGAAATAGGTATAATTTTAAGGCAGTGGATAACCCAAAGGATTTAACTCCAATTTTCAATTACAGTGATTTACATAGTGACCTATGAAAATGGGAATGTTATCCATGATTTTTCCAAACTGTCTCTCATTCATTGATTTGTTTTCTTATTTTGACAGAAAATAATTTACTAGCAGGTGTCTCTAAAGGTAAATGCTACCCAAATTCTATATGATGTTTTTTTCAGAATAGGCAAAATTGTCAGTTTGGGAGCACCATTATTATGTGTGTGTCCATACGCGTGCATGTGATTTCCTTGAGAGTCAGCTGGTGGCACATACACAGAAGTAGTTCATCTGGTGCTTATCAACCTCACTCTTTGCCTCCTCCTCCCTAGTGACAAAAATCAGTTTTTGATTAGGGCAATGTGTGTCCCCAATCTTCACAAGCTGCCACCTTTGGGATTTAGGTGTTTGTGAGAAAGTCTGTGGACATTACTGATAGCAATCAGAATCGGAAATGTACCTGCTCAGATTACCCATATAAACAATTGAAATAAAAGCATCACATTATACATCAGATTAACAGCAACTCCCAGAACAAAGCTTACAGTGTATAAAAATAGCTACGTAAAAAATTTACATAAAAGGCAAACCAAAAAGGAATTCTCAGTGCAGACATTTACAGAAAAGAAAATCAAACCAACACAACATATGACCTATTATCATGGCTGCCAAAACTTGTTGTTATTGTTTGTAATTTCATTTCATTGTTTTATTTGAGATAATTCTCTAAAATCCTGTGACAGCTTGGTAGGATGAACTGCTTAACACTTGAACCATGAATTGCCGTCAATGTCTTTGTATATGTCTTAAATACAATCCATGTTCATGCTTCAATTGGTCTATATAGTTTTCTTTTCTCTGAAATGATGAAAAAACCCACAATTCAGATAAGTTACCATAGCAATCACTTTTCACAATCAACATATGCTTTGTACTGAAAGTGATACTTCATAAGAGCTTTTTATAAAGCTCCACTGTCCCAGAACCTAACTGTAATCTCAGGTATTGCTGCAGCTCTTCAACTAATAATCTTTTTGAATTGTTGAAAGTATTTTTTTGTGAAAATTGCTTAATTCTTATGAAAATTATAAGGTTTCTCAGGAAAATATTTCATTCTGCTTCTCTTCAGGTTAACAAACTCACTTATCCCTTCAAATCACACTCCATTTTGTGGGCTTTGTCCTAAAGCTCAATTTTCCTTTGAGAATTTACTCTATCTAATTTTGAAGAAAAAAGAAGGTAAACTACATTTACAGAGGATTGAGGAACAAATCCTAGAGAAGCAGAAATAAGAATCAGGTGGGAATGCTGTGTACTTGGTCTCCAGTGGAAGGCAGGATAAGGGAAGGAATTCAGATCTTACTCCTTTCACCCAATCATTTTGAGATTCTGGTTTCCAGATTATAAAAATGTCTTATTTCAATCATTCTTATTTTTCTTTCCTGTGTGCATTCTTCTAATTGCAATTCTTTCCCTTGCTCCCTATCTCCTCTATGGGATTAATTTAGGTGACCCACTCAAATCATAACTTGCGGTTTATTTATAATGAACCAAAGTTTTACTATGGCTGTTGGGGATTTTTATATATTTGAGTAAACTATAGTAACATTATTCTCAAGGACACAAAAAATATTTTGTCCAAATGGCTTCTCTGTTTGACTGGCTCAAGAGAACATAAATAAAAATAAAAATTCAAATTGAAAGTGGCAATACCATGGAAACATATCTCTTTTGGAGATTATCTTAAAAATCACACTCATATAGCTCTTATATATTGATGTATGCAATATATATGCATGTATATATATTATATTGATATATACATAATACACACACATATATATGCACATATAGATACATACACACATATATAATATATACACTATTTGGAAAAGTGTGTGTGTACACACACACAAATTTGTTAGTCTTTTCATTAGAATGATTTGAGAGATGGCTGTATAAATATGCTGACACTTTTAAGTATATTAAATCCTTGGATTAAATTTTTTATATTTTAAAATTATTCTCATAATTGCTTTTAAAAATAAAGTATGAGAATTGCTTCTCATCTAATCAAAATATCAATTTATAAAATTAAGATTTTTGCACTCAGCAAAATTTTTGGCATTAAAATAAAAAATGTTCATTGAATGTTAAAATCTCAAAATTGATTTCAATTATTCTGAGGATAATGATTTTTATTCAGAGGATGAGGAGTCTGTTGAGATTCCATACTTCTGAGAACACCTTTCTGAGTAACCAAAGTTTCCTTTTGAAAAACTCTCTTCCTGTTTGAAAGCTGTAATTATAAGGCATCTTAATGTCATGGCTTTCCCTTTCATCTCTAGGATGTTTCATACTTCCCTGGGAATTATTTCTATAAACCTCAGACAGCCTACCCACCTGGACAACAAGTGGAACAGTTTCTCTCTTAGGCTTCTGTTTTGTGATTGTTTTCTTCTAACTTTTTGTTTTCTTCCAGATTACCAAGATCCTTGTTTACATGTTTTGATGCAGTCCTATGAGAGAATTAAACATTATCACATTGACACTCACATATTTAACCTTTCTTATTTTTAATTTTAGGGTTCACATTAATGTATCTTTGAAAAGCAAATGTTATACATCGAATACACGTAAATCCCTAGGACAAACAATTTCACATCTGTGAGCCTTGATTGGTAACAGAACACATTCCACTGAAATTACCTTGGTTGTAGGGTTGCATTAAATGTATGCTAAGAGAAAAAGAAGTCAGTTATTTTGAACACACACTATACATACTTAGTTGCATCATGTTTTTGCCTGGGTTGATTTTCTTTCTACTTTCCGGGAAGTAATTATTATCATTTGATAGTCAAAATTTTCGTTCTGGGAAAATGCATCCTGCAAAAATTTTCTGAAGAAGTTTCATTAGGGGCTTTCAGTTTCTGCATTCCCTATTATGCATCCATGTTGAACCAAATGTCCTGTATCTTAGCAGAAGCTAAGGCAGCTCTAATGTTGTAGTTCTCAAATTGTGGCCCCAGACCAGCAGTATCAGCAGCCCCTGGGAACGTGACAGAAGTGAAAATTCTGAGACCCCACCATAGAAGCATGTAAAAGAAACTCTGGGGATGGGGCCTGCAATCTATGATAAACAAAAGACCTCCTAGTGGTCCAGCTGCATGTAAAGTTTGAGAACCACTGCCCTAGTGGCTTCCAGGGTTACACACAACTACTAGATTCTCTCTTTTAAGAGCTGAAATCAGGTTTTCTTAAACACACAGCTAAATTCCTTGGTTTTGTGACCACTTGAGAGAAATCATAACTGTATTTCCAAGAGTGTACTATTTCCTTCCCTCCTTCCTTCCTCCCTCCCTCCCCTCTCTCTTCCTCTCTCTTCCTTCCTTCCATTCCTCCTTTATTCCCTAACTCTCTCCTTGTTATATGCACATAAGGGGAATCACAGTGATATGGTACTTCAAATTATTATTGCTATATAATTCCTAGTAATACTTCTACTTTTATATAAAAATTATATAGTACCAGATGTGTCTCTTGGTTAAGGAAGCTAGGGTAGAAAACTCCACTTTTCCCTAAAAGTATTTCTATGCTTTAAATAGAACTCCTTAACTCATTTGCTAAGAATCACAACTTAATAGTGTGATAGTGTTAAGAGTGTCATAGTGTTAATAGTGTGTAACTGTGTATGATTTATGTCCAAGTGAGATAAAGACATATGGCTCATTCATACTGAGACATTCATTATATTTAGCTTAAATTTAACTTAATTTGTGATTTTAAAATTCTTAATTTAGCTTAAACTACAGCCTTCTAAATTGATTCATAAGCAGGAGAGCAACCTCAAACCCTGCCAACATGATTGAGTCCTATAATATGTGACAGTATATTTATATATATATATATGAATTTACATGTATAAAATAAAGGTATATATGCCATCTACATTATATATATCACATTATATATATATATATATACCACAGATCATTTGAGGTCTAGTCTCTTTTGCTAATAAGTTACTTAACTAGTAACGAATAAAATCTTAGTAACCTCAATAATATCCATACAAGATAATGTACCTATCATAAGAGTACAGTTCAATGAATTTTCAAAAACTGGGTGCATGAATGTAACTAGTACCTAGTTCAAGAGTCAAAATAGTTGCAGATGAAGAAATCCCCCATTATACTCCCTTCCAGTCACTTCTACTTCCCCAAAGGTTACTATAATCCTGATATCTCACAGAATGATTTTACCTGGCTTTATAACTTGTTATAAATGGAATCATACCACATGTATTCATTTCTGTCTGCCTTTTATTTAAACTCAACTTTATGTTTGTGACATTCATATATAATGTTGCATGTAGTTGTAGGTTGTTTATTTTCATTGCTGTATAGCTTGTTATTGGGCTTATTTATCTATTTTACTGGTGACAGACATTTTTGCTCTTTATTCTTTCTGGGATTTCACTTATACATAAATTAGATCTTTTGTGTGTGTCCCACATGTCTCTCATGCTCTTATGTGTCTTATCTATTCTTTTTCCTCTCTGTGCTTCAACTTGGACGTTTTCTATTGATCTGTATTACAGTTTACTTCTCTTGTGTTCTGCTGTAGCCAGTCTGCTTTTAAATTTATCCACCAAAGACCTATTTTTTTTTAAGATTTGTTTTAAAAGGTCAAGCCTTTTATTTATATATTTATTTATGGCTGCATTGGGTTTTCGTTGCTGTGCACAGGCTTTCTCTAGTTGTGGCAAGAAGGGGCCACTCTTTGCTGCAGTGCATGGGCTCTAGGCGTGTGGGCCGCAGCAGCTGTGGCATGCGGGGGCTCAGTAGTTGTGGCTCGTGGGCTCTAGGACGCAGGCTCAGCAGCTGTGGCGCATGGGCCCAGTTGCTCCGTGGCATGTGGGATGCTCCCACACCAGGGCTCCAACCTGGCTCTCCTGCATTGGAAGGCAGATACCTAACCACTGTGCCATGAGGGAAGTCCCCAAAGACCTATTTTTTGATATTAACTTTTTCAAGTCTAAAATGTCAATTTGATTTTTAAATATTTTAAAGTACATTTCTATTTTCTATTCCATTCATCTCCTTTGGTCATCTTTTCTTCCCCTTTCAATATCTTATTTATAGTTATTTTAGTATCCTTGCCTGTTAACTACAATACCCAAATGCATAGATCTGCTTGTCTATTTTTACTCTTGATTATTGATTATATTTTCTTGACTCTTTGCTTATCTAGTCCTTTTTTTTTGCATGACACCATATATAAAATAACAGAAGAGATTACATATGATGTTATTTTCCATCACATAAGGTCACCCCTTTACTGCGGATAGGTGAGCAGATAGGGTCTGAAGCTCAGTTGCAGTTTTAGTAAGACTCAGTCTACATCTGGTTTGTCCCTACTCCTAAGTCATGGCCCTCTCAAGTTTCTGATTGAGACTCTGGCATGTTTTGCTTTCTTCAGACCGTAAACACAGAGAGATCCAACTCTTCCATTCAGTGAGTCTCTACCCAGATCTCCAGCCATCTGTCCCATGACACTTCAAATGTGGCCAATCTCTTTAGTCTCCTTGAGTTAAGTGTAAGCTCCTTGATAATAAGGACCATGTTTTATTATATCTTACTGTCTGAATATGGTAGGCATCCAAAAGATATTTCTTTTCCTGCATTGAACTAACTGATCTTATTACAGTTTACATCTATTCCCTTTTACTGCTCCTTATGATATTAGTGTTCAGCAATATGAAGTCAATACAGACCCAGCTGCTTTTTTACAGATAGGTAAAATAGAGAAAATACTACATTGAAATGACAGAACTTGAGTGACGTCTTACTCTAATGTTTTCAGGTAAAACTGCACAAAATTATATGCATAAATATGTACCTTGATTATTCTAGTAGCACCTATATATCCTAATATATAATAATAACTGTAATTTTCATATATCAGTAAGATATTGTGGCAATCAAGGAAAACTACATGATTCTCAAAGCCATTTTCTTTTATTTTCCTTGCCTCCTCTCATCTCCCTGACTTTTTCTTCATTCCTTTTCTCTCTACTTTTCTTTTCACTCCCTCTCTTTCTCTTTTATTCTTTCAAACTCACTTCATTAAATACTATTCTTTCCTCCAAAGTAAAAATTCAAAATTGCAGGGAGCCAGTAGAGAGAGAGACAGATAAAAGAGTCAATGTTGTTTAAGCATAAAAATAAAATAAAATAAAATAAATTTAGCAATGTAATAAATCAATTTTGCAACTGTGTTTTTTTTTCAACCTACTTGGACCAGTATGGGAAGAAGGAAGTTACAATAAGTTTGAGGACATAATATTTTCACAATGTAAAAATAAAGCACGGACCAGTCCCTCCCATTAGGAAACTTGCACAAGCCTCTTAGATACCCTCATCCACAAGAGGGCAGACAGCAGAAGCAAGAACTACAATCCTGCAGCCTGTGCAACAAAAACCACATTCACAAAAAGATAGACAAGATGAAAAGGCAGAGGGCTATGCACCAGACGAAGGAACAAGATAAAACCCCAGAAAAACAATTAAATGAAGTAGGGATAGGCACCTTCCAGAAAAAGAATTCAGAATAATAATAGTGAAGATGATCCAGGACCTTGGAAAAAGAATGCAGGCAAAGATGGAGAAGATGCAAGAAACGCTTAAGAAAGACCTAGAATGAAAGAACAAACAAACAGAGATGAACAATACGAAAACTGAAATGAAAACTATACTAGAAGGAATCAATAGCACAATAACTGAGGCAGAAGAACGGATAAGTGACCTGGAAGACAGAATGGTGGAATTCACTGCTGTGGAACAGAATAAAGAAAACAGAATGAAAAGAAGTAAAGACAGCCTAAGAGACGTCTAACACAACATTAAATGCAACAACATTCACATTATAGGGGTCCCAGAAGGAGAAGAGAGAGAGAAAGGACCAGAGAAAATATTTGAAGAGATTATAGTCAAAAGCCTCCCTAACATGGGAAAGGAAATAGCCACCCAAGTCCAGGAAGCTCAGAGAGTCCCATACAGGATAAACCCAAGGAGAAACATGCCGAGACACATAGTAATCAAATTGGCAAAAATTAAAGACAAAGAAAAATTATCGAAAGCAGCAAGGGAAAAACAACAAATAATATACAAGGGAACTCCCATAAGGTTAACAGCTGATTTCTCAGCAGAAACTCTACAAGCCAGAAGGGAGTGGCATGATATACTTCAAGTGATGAAAGGGAAGAACCTACAACCAAGATTACTCTCCCTGGTAAGGATCTCATTCAGATTCGATGGAGAAACCAAAAGCTTTACAGACAAGCAAAAGCTAAGAGAATGCAGTACCACCAAAACAGCTATACAACAAATGCTAAAGGAACTTCTCTAAGTGGGAAACACAAGAGAAGAAAAGGACCTACAAAAACAAACACAAAACAATTAAGAAAATGGTCATAGGAACATACATATCGATAATTACCTTAAATGTGAATGGATTAAATGCTCCAACCAAAAGACACAGGCTTGCTGAATGGATACAAAAACAAGACCCATATATATGCTGTCTCCAAGAGACCCACTTCAGACATAGGGACACATACAGACTGAAAGTGAGGGGATGGAAAAAGATATTCCATGCAAATGGAAATCAAAAGAAAGCTGGAGTAGCAATACTCATATCAGATAAAATAGACTTTAAAATATAGAATGTTACAAGAGACAAGGAAGGATACTTTGTAACGATCAAGGGATCAATCCAACAAAAAGATATAACAATTATAAATATACATGCACCCACCATAGGAGCACCTCAATACATAACACAACTGCTAAGAGCTATAAAAGAGGAAATTGAAAGTATCAAAATAATAGTGGGGTACTTTAACGCCTCACTTACACCAATGAACAGATCATCCAAAATGAAAATAAATAAGGAAACAGAAGGTTTAAATGACACAATAGACCAGATAGATATAATTGATATTTATAGGATATTCCATCCAAAAACAGCAGATTACACTTCCTTCTCAAGTGCGCATGGAACATTCTCCAGGATAGATCACATCTTGGGTCACAAGTCAAGCCTCAGTAAGCTTAAGAATATTAAAATCATATCAAGGTACATAGGTACATATCATATTTTCTGACCACAATGCTATGAGATTAGAAATGAATTACAGAGAAAAAAACATAAAAAACACAGACACATGGAGGCTAAACAATACGTTACTAAATAAGAAAGAGATCACTGAAGAAATCAAAGAGGAAATCAAAAAATACCTAGAGACAAAAGACAATGAAAACACGATGATCCAAAACCTATGGGATGCAGCAAAGGAGTTCTAAGAGGGAAGTTTATAGCTATAAAAGCGTACCTCAAGAAACAAGAAAAATATCAACTAAAATATCTAACCTTACACCTAAAGGAACTAGAGAAAGAAAAACAAACAAAACCCAAAATTAGCGGAAGGAAAGAAATCATAAAGATCAGAGCAGAAATAAATGAAATAGAGACAAAGAAAGCAATAGGAAAGATCAATAAAACTAAAAGCTGGTTCTTTGAGAAGATAAACAAAAGTGATAAACCATTAGCCAGAATCATCAAGAAAAAGAGGGAGAGGACTCAAATCAATAAAATTAGAAATGAAAAAGGAGAAGATACAACACACATCAGAGAAATACAAATCATCCTGAGAGACTACTACAAGCAACTCTATGCCAATAAAATGGACAACCTGGAAGAAATGGACAAATTCTTAGAAAGGTGCAACCTTCCAAGACTGAACCAGGAAGAAATAGAAAATATGAACAGACCAATCACAAGTAATGAAATTGACACTGTGATTAAAAATCTTCCAACAAACAGAAGCCAGGACCACATGGCTTCACAGGTGAATTCTATCAAACATTTAGAGATGAGCTAACACCCATCCTTCTCAAACTCTTCCAAAAAATTGCAGAGGAAGGAAAACTCCCAAACTCATTCTATGAGGCCACCATTACCCTGATACCAAAACCAGACAAAGGTACTACAAAAAAAGAAAATTACAGACCAATATCACTGAGGAATATAGATGCAACAATCCTCAACAAAATACTAGCAAACAGAATCCAACAACACATTAAAAGGATCATACACCATGATCAAGTGGGAGTTATCCCAGGGATGCAAGGATTCTTCAATATGCAAAAATCAATCAATGTGATACACCATATTCACAAATTGAAGAATAAAAACCATATGATCACCTCAATAGATGCAGGAAAAGCTTTTGACAAAATTCAACACTCATTTCTGATAAACACTCTCCAGAAAGTGGGCATAGAGGGAACCTACCTCAACATAATAAAGGCCATGTATGACAAACCTACAACAAACATCATTCTCAATGGTGAAAAATTGAAAGCATTTCTTTTAAGATCAGGAACAAGACAAGGATGTCCACTCTCACCACTATTATTCAACATAGTTTTGGAAGTCCTAGCCACGGCAATCAGAGAAGAAAAAGAAATAAAATGAATAGAAACTGGAAAAGAAGAAATAAAACTGTCATTGTTTGCAGATGACATGATAATATACACAGAGAACCCTAAAGATGCCACCAGAAAACTACTAGAGCTAATCAATGAATTTGATAAAGTTGCAGGATACAAAATTAATGCACAGAAATCTCTTGCATTCCTATACACTAATGATGAAAAATCTGAAAGAGAAATTAAGGAAACACTCCCATTTACCATTGCAACAAAAAGAATAAAATATCTAGGAATAAACCTACCTAGGGAGACAAAGACCCATATGCAGAAAATGATAAGACACTGATGAAAGCAATTAAAGATGATACCAACAGATGGAGAGATATACCATGTTCTTGGATTGGAAGAGTCAATATTGTGAAAATGACTATACTACCCAAAGCAATCTACAGATTCAATGAAATTCCTATCAAATTAACAATGGCATTTTTTATGGAACTAGAACAAATAATCTTAAAATTTATATGGAAACACAAAAGACCCCGAATAGCCAAAGCAGTCTTGAGAGAAAAAAACGGAGCTGGAGAAATCAGACTCCCTGACTTCAGACTATACTACAAAGCTACAGTAATCAAGACAATATGGTACTGGCACAAAAACAGAAACATAGATCAATGGAACAAGATAGAAAGCTCAGAGATAAATCCATGCACCTATGGTCAACTAGTCTATGACAAAGGAGGCAAAGATATACAATGGAGAAAAGACATTCTCTTCAATAAGTGGTGCTGGGAAAACTGGACAGCTACATGTAAGAGAATGAAATTAGAACACTCCCTAACACCGTACACAAAAAGAAACTCAAAATGGATCAGAGACCTAAATGTAAGACCAGACACTATAAAACTCTCAGAGGAAAACATAGGAAGAACACTCTTTGACATAAATTATGGTAAGTCTTTTTTGATCCACCTCCTAATGTAATGGAAATAAAAACAAAAATAAACAAATCGACCTAATGAATCTTCAAAACTTTTGCACAGCAAAGGAAACCATAACCAAGAAGAAAAGACAACCCTCAGAATGGGAGAAAATATTTGCAAATGAATCATCGGACAAAGGGTTAATCTCCAAAATATATAGATAGCTCATGCAGCTCAATAATAAAAAAACAAACAACCCAATCCAAAAATGGGCAGAAGACCTAAATAGACATTTCTCCAAAGAAGACATACAGATGGCCATGAAGCACATGAAAAGCTGCTCAACGTCACTAATTATTAGAGAATTGCAAATCAAAACTACAATGAGTTATCACTTCACACCAGTTAGAATGGGCATCATCAGAAAATCTAAAAACAACAAATGCTGGAAAGGGTGTGGAGAAAAGGGAACCCTCTTGCACTGTTAGTGGGAATGTAAATTGATACAGCCACTATGGAGAACAGTATGGAGGTTTCTTAAAAAAGTAGTAATAGAATTACTATATGACCCAGCAATACCACTACTCGGCATATACCCAGAGAAAACCATAATTCAAAAAGACACATATACCCCAATATTCATTGCAGCAGTATTTACAGTAGTCAGGTCATGGAAGCAACCTAAATGCCCATCTACAGATGAATGGATAAAGAAGATGTGGTACATATATACAATGGTATATTACTCAGCCATAAAAAGGAACGAAATTGGGTCATTTGTTGAGATGTGGATGGATCTAGAGACTGTCATGCAGAGTGAAGTAAGTCAGAAAGAGAAAAACAAATATCGTATATTAACGCATATATGTGGAACCTAGAGAAATGGTACAGATGAACCGGTTTGCAGGGCAAAAATTTAGACACAGATGTAGAGAACAAACCTATGGACACCAAGGGGGGAAAGTTGCATGGGGGTGGGGGTGGGGCGTGATGAATTGGGTGATTGGGATTGACATGTATACACTGATGTGTATAAAACTGATGACTAATAAGAACCTGCTGTATAAAAATAAATAAAATAGCTCTTTTCGGGGGAGCCGGAGGAAGATGGCGGAAGAGTAAGACGCGGAGATCACCTTCCTCCCCACAGATACATCAGAAATTCATCTACACGTGGAACAACTCCAACAGAACACCTACTGAACGCTGACAGAAGACCTCAGACCCCCCAAAAGGCAAGAAACTCCCCACATACCTGGGTAGGTCAAAAGAAAAAAAGAATAAACAGAGACAATAAGATATGGACGGGACCTGCACCAGTGGGAGGGAGCCGTGAAGGAGGGAAGGTTTCTACACACTACAAGCCCCTTCGAGGGCGGAGACTGCAGGTGGCGGAGGGGGAAAGCTTCGGAGTAGCGGAGGAGAGCACAGCAACAGGGGTGTGGAGGGCAAAGCAGAGAGATTTTGGCACAGAGGATCGGTGCCCTCAGGCACACACCAGCCCGAGAGACTTGTCTGCTCGGCCGCCAGGGCGGGCGGGGCTGGGAGCTGAGGCTCGGGTATCGGCTTTCAGTCGGAGCGCAGGGAGAGGTCTGGGGCTGGCGGCAGGAAGAGACCCTGAAGGGGTTAGTGCTAGCCCGGAGGGAGTCCGGGGAAAGGGTCTGGAGCTACCGGAGAGGCAAGAGACTTTTTTCCCTTTTGTTGCCTGGTGCGCGAGGAGAGGGCATTCCCCTCCCTCCCCTCTGCCTGAGTGAGCCAGAGCCCCCGAATCAGCGGCTCCTTTAAACCCGTCCTGTCTGAGCGAAGAACGGACGCCCTCCGGCGACCTACGCGCAGAGGCGGGGCCAGGTCCAAGGCTGAGACCCGGGAGCTGTGAGAGCAGAGACAGGGAAATCTCTCTGTGCAGCCTCCGAGGCAGCGGATTAAAGCTCCACGGTCCATTTGATGTGCCCTGCGTCTGTGGAGTGCATGAATGGACAGCGAATCATCCCAAATTGAGGAAGTGGACCTTGAGGACAAGATTTAAGACTTTCCCCCCCCTTTTTTTTCCTCTTTTTACAACGAATTATCTCAAATTAAGGAGGTGGACTTAGCAAGATTTCAGACTTTTCGCCCTTTTCCTCTTTTTACAACGAATTATCCCAAATCGAGGAGGTGGACTTGGAGAGCAAGATTTTTGATTTTTCCCCCTGCTCTCTTTTTGTGAATGTGTATGTGTAATCTTCTGTGTAAGATTCTCTCTGTATAGCTTTGCTTCCACCATATGTCCCAGGGTTCTTTCGGTCCGTGTTTTTTTTTCAATAATTACTTTTTAATTTTAATAACGCTACTATATTTCATACTTTATTCTATTTTACTTTACCTGCTCTTTCTTTTTTTCCTCCCTTCCCTTCCTCCCTCCCTCCCTCCGCTCCTCCTTTCCTTCTTTCTTTTTCTTTCCTCCATCCCTCCCTCCCTCCCACCCTTCTTCTTTCCACTTTCTTTTTCTTTCCTTCCTCCCTCCCTCGCTCCTGTCTTTCTTTCTTTCTTTCCTTCCTCCCTCCCTCCCTCTCTTCTTCCATTCACTCTTCCTTTTGCTTTCATTCCTCCCTCCCTCCCTCCTTTCTTTCCTTTCTTTCCATCCTTCCTCCCTCCCTCCTTTCTTTCTTTCTTCCTTCCTTCCTTCCTTACTTCCCTTCTTCCTTTCTTTCAATCTCTCTTTCTTTCTTCTACTAATTATTTCTTTCTACTTTTTCTCACTGTTATTCTGAGCCGGGTGGATGAAAGGCTCTTGGTGCTGCAGCCAGGAGTTAGTGCTGTGCCTCTGAAGTGGGAGAGCCAACTTCAGGACACGGGTCCACAAGAGACCTCCCAGCTCCACATAATATCAAGCAGCGAAAATCTCCCAGGGATCTCCATCTCAACACCAGCACCCAGCTTCAGTCAACGACCAGCAAGCTACAGTGCTGGTCACCCTATGCCAAGCAACTAGCAAGGCAGGAACACAACCCCACCCATTAGCAGAGAGGATACCTAAAAACATAATAAGGCCACAGGCACCCCAAAACACACCACCAGACGTGGACCTGTCCACCAGAAAGACAAGATCGAGCTTCAACCACCAGAACACAGGCATTAGTCCCCCCCACCAGGAAGCCTACACAACCTACTGAAACAACCTTAGCCACGGGGGACAGACACCAAAAACAACGGGAACTACGAATCTGCAGCCTGCAAAAAGGAGACCCCAAACACAGTAACATAAGCAAAATGAGAAGACAGAAAAACACACAGCAGGTGAAGGAGCAAGATAAAAACCTACCAGACCTAACAAATGAAGAGGTAATAGGCAGTCTACCTGAAAAAGAATTCAGAATAATGATAGTAAAGCTGATCCAAGATTCTATCTCCCAGATCCAAAATCTTGGAAATAGAATAGACAATATGCAAGAAACAGTTAACAAGGACCTAGAAGAACTAAAGATGAATCAAGCATCGATTAAAAACACAATAAATGAAATGAAAAATACTCTAGATGGGATCAATAGCAGAATAACTGAGGCAGAAGAACGGATAAGTGAGGTGGAAGATAAAATAGTGGAAATAACTGATGCAGAGCAAAATAAAGAAAAAAGAATGAAAAGAACAGAGGACAGTCTCAGAGACCTCTGGGACAACATTAAACGCACCAACATTCGAATTATAGGGGTTCCAGAAGAAGAAGAGAAAAAGAAAGGGACTGAGAAAATATTTGAAGAGATTATAGTTGAAAACTTCCCTAATATGGGAAAGGAAATAGTTAATCAAGTCCAGGAGGCACAGAGAGTCCCATACAGAATAAATCCAAGAAGAAATACGCCAAGACACATATTAATCAAACTGTCAAAAATTAAACACAAAGAAATCATATTAAAAGCAGCAAGGGAAAAACAACAAATAACACACAAGGGAATCCCCATCAGGTTAACAGCTGATCTCTCAGCAGAAACTCTACAAGCCAGAAGGGAGTGGCAGGACATAATTAAAGTGATGAAGGAGAGAAACCTGCAACCAAGATTACTCTACCCAGCAAGGATCTCATTCAGATTTGATGGAGAAATTAAAACGTTTACAGACAAGCAAAAGCTGAGAGAGTTCAGCACCACCAAACCAGCTTTACAACAAATGCTAAAGGAACTTCTCTAGGCAAGAAACACAACAGAAGGACTATACCTACAATAACGAACCCAAAGCCATTAAGGAAATGGGAATAGGAACATACATATCAATAATTACCTTAAATGTAAATGGACTAAATGCTCCCACCAAAAGACACAGAGTGGCTGAATGGATACAAAAACAAGACCCATATATATGCTGTCTACAAGAGACCCACTTCAGACCTAGAGACACATACAGACTGAAAGTAAGGGGATGGAAAAAGATATTCCATGCAAATGGAAATCAAAAGAAAGCTGGAGTAGCAATTCTTATATCAGACAAAATAGACTTTAAAATAAAGACTATTAGAAGAGACAAAGAAGGACACTACATAACGATAAAGGGATCGATCCAAGAAGAAGATATAACAATTGTAAATATTTATGCACCCAACATAGGAGCACCTCAATACATAAGGCAAATACTAACAGCCATAAAAGGGGAAATCGACAGTAACACAATCATAGTAGGGGACTTTAACACCCCACTTTCACCAATGGACAGATCATCCAAAATGAAAATAAATAAGGAAACACAAGCTTTAAATGATACATTAAACAAGATGGACTTAATTGATATTTATAGGATATTCCACCCAAAAACAACAGAATACACATTTTTCTCAAGTGCTCATGGAACATTCTCCAGGATAGATCATATCTTGGGTCACAAATCAAGCCTTGGTAAATTTAAGAAAATTGAAATTGTATCAAGTATCTTTTCCGACCACAATGCTATGAGACTAGACATCAATTACAGGAAAAGATCTGTAAAAAATACAAACACATGGAGGCTAAACAATACACTACTAAATAATGAAGTGATCACTGAAGAAATCAAAGAGGAAATTAAGAAATACTTAGAAACAAATGGCAATGGAGACACGACGACCCAAAACCTATGGGACGCAGCAAAAGCAGTTCTAAGGGGGAAGTTTATAGCAATACAATCCCACCTTAAGAAACAGGAAACATTTCGAGTAAACAACCTGACCCTGCACCTAAAGCAATTAGAGAAAGAAGAACAAAAAACCCCCAAAGTTAGCAGAAGGAAAGAAATCATAAAGATCAGATCAGAAATAAATGAAAAAGAAATGAAGGAAACGATAGCAAAGATCAGCCAAACTAAAAGCTGGTTCTTTGAGAAGATAAACAAAATTGACAAACCATTAGCCAGACTCATCAAGAAAAGAAGGGAGAAGACTCAAATCAGTAGAATTAGAAATGAAAAAGGAGAAGTAACAACTGACACTGCAGAAATACAAAAGATCATGAGAGATTACTATAAGCAACTCTATGCCAATAAAATGGACAACCTGGAAGAAATGGACAAATTCTTAGAAATGCACAACCTACCAAGACTGACTCAGGAAGAAATAGAAAATATGAATAGACCAATCACAAGCACTGAAATTGAAACTGTGATTAAAAATCTTCCATCAAACAAAAGCCCAGGACCAGATGGCTTCACAGGCGAATTCTATCAAACATTTAGAGAAGAGCTAACACCCATCCTTCTCAAACTCTTCCAAACAATATCAGAGGAAGGAACACTCCCAAACTCATTCTACGAGGCCACCATCACCTTGATACCAAAACCAGGCAAGGATGTCACAAAGAAAGAAAACTACAGGCCAATATCACTGATGAACATAGATGCAAAAATCCTCAACAAAATACTAGCAAACAGAATCCAACAGCACATTAAAAGGATCATACACCATGATCAAGTGGGGTTTATTCCAGGAATGCAAGGATTCTTCAATATAAGCAAATCAATCAATGTGATACACCATATTAACAAGTTGAAGGAGAAAAACCATATGATCATCTCAATAGATGCAGAGAAAGCTTTCGACAAAATTCAACACCCATTTATGATAAAAACCCTGCAGAAAGTAGGCATAGAGGGAACTTTCCTCAACATAATAAAGGCCATATATGACAAACCCACAGCCAACATTGTCCTCAATGGTGAAAAACTGAAACCATTTCCACTAAGATCAGGAACAAGACAAGGCTGCCCACTCTCACCACTCTTATTCAACATAGTTTTGGAAGTTTTAGCCACAGCAATCAGAGAAGAAAAGGAAATAAAAGGAATCCAAATTGGAAAAGAAGAAGTAAAGCTGTCACTGTTTGCAGATGACATGATACTATACATAGAGAATCCTAAAGATGCTACCGAAAAACTACTAGAGCTAATCAATGAATTTGGTAAAGTAGCAGGATACAAAATTAATGCACAGAAATCTCTGGCATTCCTGTACACTAATGATGAAAAATCTGAAAATGAAATCAAGAAAACACTCCCATTTACCATTGCAACAAAAAGAATAAAATATCTAGGAATAAACCTACCTAAGGAGACAAAAGACCTGTATGCAGAAAATTATAAGACACTGATGAAAGAAATTAAAGATGATATAAATAGATGGAGAGATATACCATGCTCCTGGATTGGAAGAATCAATATTGGGAAAATGACTCTACTACCCAAAGCAATCTACAGATTCAATGCAATCCCTATCAAACTACCACTGGCATTTTTCACAGAAGTAGAACAAAAAATTTCAAAATTTGTTTGGAAAAACAAAAGACCCCGAATAGCCAAAGCAATCTTGAGAACGAAAAACGGAGCTGGAGGAATCAGGCTCCCTGACTTCAGACTATACTACAAAGCTACAGTAATTAAGACAGTGTGGTACTGGCATAAAAACAGAAAGATAGATCAGTGGATCAGGATAGAAAGCCCAGAGATAAACCCACGCACATATGGCCAACTTATCTTTGATAAAGGAGGCAGGAATGTACAGTGGAGAAAGGACAGCCTCTTCAATAAGTGGTGCTGGGAAAACTGGACAGGGACATGTAAAAGTATGAGATTAGATCATTCCCTAACACCATACACAAAAATAAGCTCAAAATGGATTAAAGACCTAAATGTAAGGCCAGAAACTATCAAACTCTTAGAGGAAAACATAGGTAGAACACTCTATGACATAAATCACAGCAAGATCCTTTTGGACCCACCTCCTAGAGAAATGGAAATAAAAACAAAGATAAACAAATGGGACCTAATGAAACTTCAAAGCTTTTGCACAGCAAAGGAAACCATAAACAAGACCAAAAGACAACCCTCAGAATGGGAGAAAATATTTGCAAATGAAGCAACTGACAAAGGATTAATCTCCAAAATTTATAAACAGCTCATGCAGCTCAATAGCAAAAAAACAAACAACCCAATCCAAAAATGGGCAGAAGACTTAAATAGGCATTTCTCCAAAGAAGATATACAGACTGCCAACAAACACATGAAAGAATGCTCAACATCATTAATCATTAGAGAAATGCAAATCAAAACTACAATGAGATATCATCTCACACCAGTCAGAATGGCCATCATCAAGAAATCTAGAAACAATAAATGCTGGAGAGGGTGTGGAGAAAAGGGAACACTCTTGCACTGCTGGTGGGAATGTGAATTGGTACAGCCACTGTGGAGAACAGTATGGAGGTTCCTTAAAAAACTAAAAATAGAACTACCATATGACCCAGCAATCCCACTACTAGGCATATACCCTGAGAAAACCATAATTCAAAAAGAGACATGTACCAAAATGTTCATTGCAGCTCTATTCACAATAGCCCGGAGCTGGAAACAACCTAAGTGTCCATCATCGGATGAATGGATAAAGAAGATGTGGCACATATATACAATGGAATATTACTCAGCCATAAAAAGAAACTAAACTGAGCTATTTGTAATGAGGTGGATAGACCTAGAGTCTGTCATACAGAGTGAAGTAAGTCAGAAAGAGAAAGACAAATACCGTATGCTAACACATATATATGGAATTAAAAAAAAAAAAAATGTCATGAAGAACCTAGGGGTAAAACGGGAATAAAGACACAGACCTACTTGAGAATGGACTTGAGGATATGGGGAAGGGGAAGGGTAAGCTGTGACAAAGGGAAAGAGAGGCATGGACATATATACACTACCAAACGTAAGGTAGATAGATAGTGGGAAGCAGCCGCAGAGCACAGGGAGATCAGCTCGGCGCTTTGTGACCGCCTGGAGGGGTGGGATGGGGAGGGTGGGAGGGAGGGAGATGCATGAGGGAGGGGATGTGGGAACAGATGTATATGTATGACTGATTCACTTTGTTATAAAGCAGAAACTAATAAAAAAAAAATAAATAAATAAAATAAAATTCAAAAATAAAAAAAATAAATAAATAAAATAAAGCATGGACTATTAGAAGCTCTTGTAATTGTAATGATTAAAAAAACAACCCACTTCTATTTTGTCAATCCTTACATTTATAACATTATAAGCTCTCAGGAAAATACAGAATAAGCTATATGGCTGTACTTGAGAGGAACAAGAAGAAATTAGGAACTGAAGGAAAGTTGACCCCTATACTGGATGAGCTCTACTTTTGCATAAGTTTTCCTCTGAGGGCATCTCCCATGTGCAGAGGCATAGGCTAACTAGAACTAAACCTTGAAATCAAGTGTAATAAAATCTCAAAAAAGGAGAGAGCCAAAGTGTGGTGAGGAGCCCAGATTTGTGTATAAACTACACAAATGATCTCTAAATTGCACGTGTGGAAGAAATTTCATGTAGCCCAGAAGAAAGCAACACCTGGAAAGCTTAAAAACGTGACATAGATTTTAGCTGTTACCCACACAGAGGAGACAGAGTTTGTAGTTGAACCTAACCAAGCCAGGAGTTATTGGCAATCATGTCAATCTTTCTATTGAAATCCCAGAAAAACGTAGTAAAGACTATGTGTCAAGATTCAGCATTCACCCTGACAGATGTGAAATATAAAATGTAAAAGTAACCGTGACATGATCAAAGAAAATTGGAAAAACAATCCATATCCTTTAGCCTATACAGTAGAACCTAGGATCTCTACAACGTATCACCAAACAAAGAATAGTTATGAACAAGAAGTTACCACACATAAAAATGAAGAGTAAAATAATGTAACACAAAGTCCAGAGAATGTCCTTGGATAATAGAGACTTTGGAAATAACAGTTAAGAACTTTTAATCAGTATTACATAACATGTTCAATGACTTAAAGAAAAGTAAGGTAACGATGAGAGAACAGATATAAATCTCAGTACTGAAAATGTAAACGAAAGTCATTCTACAACTTAAAACTACAATATTGGAAATTAACAATTCACTAAATTATCTTATTACCAGATTGGAGGTGCAGAATAAAGCCTCATTGAACATAAGGACAAAAAATATAAATTATATATTCTAAAAAATTGAGAGAAAAATAATAGAAATAAAAGAAGCAGATCCTGAGTGACCTGTGGGACAATAGTGAGCAATCTAACAAATGTGTAATTGGAGTCCCAGTAGGAGAAGCAAAAGAGAATTGGGGCATAAAATATATTTGAAGAAACAATGAAAAATATTCCTAGATTTGTTGATGTCCATTAACTTGCATCCAAAATGGTCAGCAGCTCCAAGGAGGAATGATAAAAAGAAAAACACATCTAATTACATCATACTGAAAGTAAATGAAAGCAAATATAAAGACAATGATTTGAAAGTAGCCGTAGAAAATTTGTTCAGGGGAACAATGACATGAAAAGCAGCTGATGTCTCATCAAGAAAACAATGCATAACAAAGTTAATTCAACGTCTTAAAAATGCTGGAAAAAACCTCTCAAACTAGAATTTTATATCTAGTAAAAATATATTTTAATCAAAAGCAAAATAAAGACATGTTAAATTGAATAAAAGAAAACTGGGAAAAATTATCACTAGCAGACCTGTGCTAAAAGAAGTATTAAAGAAAGTTCTTTGGTTGAAGGAAAATGATACTAGATGGAAACTCAGATATATAAGAAAGAATGAATATAGATTATATATGTGCTAAAATATAAAATACTATTAAAATTTTTTTACAAAGACAACCGACAGTTTAATGCTATATATATAGCATTATATATGACCTTTGAAAAACTGTATTTTCATTTAACCTCTTCCATCGTTTTTGCTCTTGTTGTCATATCCATTACAACTGCATATATTATAAACCTCACACTACAATTATATGGAGGAGGATAAATGAAGTTATAATGTTTTGGGGTTTTAGATTATTACATAAGTTGACTGTTATAAACTGTCTTATTGAAATTCCTAGAGCAACCACAATAAAAGAATACAAAGACATATAGTTAAAAGGCCAGTAGATAAATTAAAATGTAACACTAAAACTTATTGGAGTGTCTCAAAAGAAGGCAGGAAAAGAGAAACAGAGGACAACTAGAAAACAAATAGGGAGCTGGTGGTCTTAAATGTAAATATATCAATAATTAAGTAAAATGTGACTTGGTTAAATCCTCCAATTATAAAGTAAAAATTGTCAGACTATAATAAACAATCAAGACTCAACTACATGCTCTATACAAGGGGTTAAGATTTTTTCTGAAAGGTCCAAATAGTAAATATCTTAGTCTTGCAGGCCACATGGATTTGTTTCAACTCTTCTGGCTTTGCAGCATAAAACAACACAGGTAACATGTAAAGAAATGGGCACAGCTGTGCTACCATAAAACTTTATTTACAAAATTAAGCAGCAGCCTGGGACTCATAGTTTGATCAGTCTCTCTGTATGTGAGATGCACTTTAAATATAAAGAGATAACTGAAAATAAAAGGATAGAAAAAGATACACATGTACCCCATAAGCATATGAAAACAGTATGGCTATATTAATATCTGGCAATGTAAAATTCAACACAAGGAATATTACAACCATAACGGGAGACATTTAATAATTATAACAGGTTCAATACATAAGCAGGTCACAACAATTGTTAGTGTATGTTCCTAATGAAAGCCTAAAGCAAAAAGTGACAGAACTAAAGGGAGAAATAGCCAAATATACAATCTTAGAGAATTTAACAGATCATTCTCAGTAGCTGATAGGGTAAATGGACTAAAATTCAGTAAGCATGATCATAATGAAGTAACTAGTACTGGGCTAACTCTAGTACTGGAAGTGTATGCTTGTAACCTTCTTATCAATGCATTATATGTGAAGTGATTTCATATAATTTGAAAAAAATCTATAAGAATAAGAGGATTTAAACCAACTATTATCTACTTTAACATAATATACTATAGAACACTCTACCCATCAGCCACCATATAAGTTTTTTCAAGTGTTGAGGAGCATCCACCTGGAAATACTGCATGCCTGCGTGCTAGGCCAAAAAAAAAAAAAAAAAAAAAAACTCAATGCATTCAAAAGACTAAAAGCATACAGACTAGGCTGTCTGAACAAAACGGAATTAGATGAGAAATGTTTTGAAGTTAATAGAGTTCTAGTTACATGGCTCCAAAGTAGAAATCACAAGAGGAATATAAAAATATTTTGAACTGAGTAAATATGAAAATACAACATATTGAAATTTGTGGAATGCAGCTAACCCATTGCTGAGAGGGAGATTAAATGTTTAAAAGCTTAAGTTATAAAAAAAGAAATGCTAACATCAGTGATCTAAATTTTTTATTTACTTCATGAAATTAGAGAAAGAAGATCAAGTCAAACTCTAAATAACTAGAAGAAAGAAAATAGTAATGACAAGAGCAAAAAGATTTTTTAATTGAAAATAAGCAATAGAAACAAAAACAAAGCAAAAAGTTAGTTATTTGAAATCATCAAGAAAATTGAAAGCTCCCTAAAAAGACTGAACTGATGTATGATAAAGGAACAAAACATAAATTAAGAAAATTACAGAACAATATTCCTCATGAATGTAGACAAAAAAATCCTTAATGAAACATTGGCAAATACTATCCATCAATATATATATAAATTATGATACATCATAATAGAGTGGGATTTTTTCCAGGAATGCAAGATTGGCTTAATATTCAATCATCAATCAATGTAACTGACCATTGTATCAGAATAAAAAACATGAGAAAACAATACGATTATTTTTAGAAATAATGTATATATAGATAGAATATAATATAGATGTAGATATAGAAATGGCATTTGAGAAAATGCAACAATGATTTGCAATAGAAACTCTTAGTAATCTAAGAATACTAAAAAATTTCTTCAACCTGTTAAAGGACTTTGTGTAGGAAGGAATTTGGCCTTGCCCAAAGAGAGGTCTGGCCTTCATGCTCAGTTCCTGGGAGATAATCTCTAAATATTTAGAATTTTTTGAGTGATAGGAGTGGCTTTCTTATTTGTGGTGGGCTTCTTGGATCACACCTGATAGTTTATGCTGAGGAGATGTCTCAGGGCAGGGCCATCAACACCCAATCATCTTGGGGTGGAGACTGGCCACACCTGAAAGAACAATCATACAGTTTAGGGTGGGGGCTTTGGGCCATTTGATATCAGCCTGACATCTGGGGAAGGGAGAGGCTGGAGATTGAGTTCAACCACATGGTTAATTAATCAATCAATCATGCCCATGTAATGAAGTCTCAACAAAAACTGTGGACACCAAAGTTCAGGTGAGCTTCTCAGATCAGCAATACTCCATGCTTTTGCCACTCATTGAGGCCAGTAGAGTAATAGGTCCCTGAGGACAAAGGAAACTTCACATTTAGAATCCTCCCAGACTCTGCCCTGCACTTCTCTTCTCTTAGTCAATTTTAATGTATTCTTTACTTGTAATGAATATAACCATGAGTTCTGTGAGTATTCTAGCAAATTATCAAGCCTGAGGGTGGTTTTGCAAAACCCCAAACTTGATAGCAGAAATGAGGGTAGTCTTATGTGAACTCTTCTCTCTAACTATGTATTTGGACCCTAACTCCTTGCAGCTGGAGTCAGAAGTCTTGGGCAGACATGGCAGTCTGGAGGACACTACCCTTAACTAACTCTGAGTAGGCAAATATGAAAAACGTACAGCTAATATCATACATAATGGCAAATATTGAACAATTCAACCTCTAAGATTGAGAATATGTAAAGATGTCTGCTCTCCACATTTCTATTCAACATTGTATTGAAAATCTCTATGAGGGCAAAAAAAAAAATAAATAAAAAGCATATGAAATGGAAGAAAAGAAGTAACATTATTTCTATTTGCAGATAAAATGATTGTTTACATAGAAATCTTAAGGGATTCACAGAACAACTAACAGAACAAGTGAATTTAGGAAGATGCATTTCAACAGCAAAAATTAATTATATTTCTATATATTAATATAAAAATGGAAAATAAAACTCACAGAATAATTGCATTTATAATAGCTGCAAAGTACATAAAACATAAGAATGAACTTTATAAGACATATCAAATGTCTACATTAAAATTTATAAAATATTGCTAAGAAAAAATGGAAAATATTTAAGTTAATGGAGATATAGAGGGTGGTCATGGTTTGGAAGACTAAATATTTTTAAGATGTTAAGTATACCCAAACTTATCTAGAAATTCAAAGCAACCATAGTCCCACAAAGCTTTAAAAATTGGGGGGGGGGTGTAGAAAGTAACAAGTTGCTCAAGTTTATATGGAAACACAAAGATATAAAATTACTAACACAAGCAGAACATCAAAGTTGAAGGACTATTATGAGGAAGAGGAGGAGGATGAGGATGACAAATGTGCCAAGGCCAAAAGGAAGTTTTTTTAACCAATGGTGCTAGAATGACTTGATATGTATATGCTATATATATATATATATAGCATAAAACAAGCAAATAAACTAACTTTATCTTGCACCACACACAAAATAGCAGATATATACTCAAATGTAAAACTATAAAATTTCTAGAAAAAGACATAGAAAAATATCTTTGCCACTTTGGAATAAGCAAAGATTTTGTAGAGTGGACATGAAAAGCAGTAAATATAATAGGAAAAAATTGGTAAGTTGTTATTCATCATAATTAAAAACTTCTCGTCAAAAGACAGCATGAAGGAAAAAATAATCAAGCCACAGACTTCGACAACATATTTACAATATATAACAAAGGTTTTTGATATAGAATATGTAAAGAACCCTTACAGAGCAATTACATAAGACAAATAACAATAAAATCATAGGCAAAAGATTTGAATAGTCGCTGCACAAAAGAAGCTAACCGATAAGTACATGGAGCTTAAAATCATTAGGTCTCAGGGAAATGCAAGTTAAGACCAAAATTAGGTATCATTTCACACCTCCTAGAATGGCTAAAATTAAACAGAACAACACCACCAAATTTATGCAAAGATGTAAAAGAACTGAAACTTTATATATTGCTGGTGGGGCTGCAAATAGGACAACTACTTTGAGAAAGCTGTTTGGCAATTTCTCATGAACAAGTATCTACCCTACAACCTAGCAGTTCCATTTCTAGGTATTTGCCCAGGAGAATGAAAACATATGCCCACGAAAAATGCTTGTATAGAAAGTTGGTTTTAGCCATATTATTCATGACAGCCCATACTGGCTGGAAATTATCCAAGTGTCCATAGATAAGAGAATGGATTAAAATAATGTGATATATTCTAACAACGGACCACTACTCAGCAATTCTAAACAATTAAATCATTAATACATGTATTGATATCTCAGAAACACTGTGTTAAAGGAAAGAAGCCAGATACGAGTACATTCTGTATAGTTCCATTTATATTAGGTTCCAGATTAAGAAAACATAATCTCTGGTGGTAATAATCAGCATAGTGGTTGCCTAAGGGAAAAAGGATGGCAGGGCTGGACAGGAAGGAATTCCAAGGGAACTTTCTGAGGTGATGGGATGCTCTATATCATGACTGGAGTAATGGTTACAAAGGTGTATAAACTTATCAAAACAGATTTAATTGCATATTTAATGTAAGCAAGTTTTACCTTAATATAAAAACATTATACAGCGAAAAGCTAAAGCATGATCCTTATGGCCAGGGATTGAAAGAACTAGGCAAAAAGTACAATGAGAATCTGGATACCTTTTCCATTTCCAATACTATTTACTTTCTAGGTGGATTTAGTATTTGTCTGGGGATGAAAAGTAGTTTCTGTGATTTTATCAAATTCTATCAAGTAAAAGGAGGTATTCAGAGGAAGGGAGTGACTAGAATTCCCTCGAAGGAAGTTGTGGTATTCAGGGCAAATCATAATATCTTTCAGCATATCTGTCAGGTAAAATCAGGCTAAGAATCACTGCTCTCAGTCTGGCATTACAAAAAAGGGTATGTTAAGAGCAGCATGAAACATATTTGTAGAATAAGAGCTGAGTAACTTCAAACTGATATTTTTCTTATTTTAAAGTTACAAAAGTAAAAACAATCTCCCTTCTTTTCTTAATCTCACTCTCCAAAATCATAACTGCTAACACTCTTATAATGCCTTAATATGCCAGGCACTGTTCTAAGTGCTGCATAGGTATTAAATTTATTTAGCCTTAGGATATCTGTGTTTTACATTGAGACTAATAAACTTGCTTGTGGTCACAGAGTTAGCAAGTAGCAAAACCAGGATTCAAGCTCCAGCCGTCTGGCTTCCCAGCCATGTGCCAAGTTATACAAATAAGCTAAGTGTTAAACACTGTGAAATGTACTAAATAGAAATAAAAATAGTGTTGCTGCTGGGGGAAGGGGTATTCACTGAGTCTATGTATATAAGATTTACTTGGAATTTTTAATGAATTTCTCCATTTTTGTTACTGAGAGTCTACTCTCTCTTGCAGGGAAAAGCCTCTAAAAATTATTCTGATTATTTTTGGGCTCAGTTTTGATATTGATGTGGTAAGAATAATATAATTTTATGGAAGTGTCCTTTTTAATTTGGGGAAAGTTCAGAGATTTGAAAGCAGGTTAGATTTCCATCTACTACTGGAATAGAACAAAAATTTATTTAAACCATTCCCTTTAGCAATATTTTCAGTCAACATTTTTTTTTCAGTCAACTGATTTGAGGGATGAGGTTAAGGCATTTATAAAGAATGAGCACTTGGGTTAAAATAAAAATTGTTACAGTTGTTTGGCTTAAATGTTCTCAATCAGTCAGCTTTTTTTATAACTTTAAAATGAGATAAAATTTAAATAATAGAATCACAATAAATTAATATTGGAAGACTCTCTAATTAGTGAGGCAGAGAGAAGAGTCTTGACCTTGGGGTCAGTGAGTCTGGGTTCTCATCCTCATGTGTCAAGTCTTAGCTGCAAGTCCCTGGACAAGTCCCTCCTCTTAAGATGCTTGCTCTTCTGTAAATAGGGGACAATAGGATCTACTCACAGGGCTGGTGTGAGGATAAATGTATAGTGTATGTGAAAGCCCCCAGCAGGTGACAGGGACTCACAAAACTGATGGTGAGTAATGGATAGCTGCCCAGGCCACATAGCTACTGAGTGGCCAAAGGGAGTTCAGTCCTCGCTCTCAACTCCCCTTCTGTGTTATTTCTGTAAGTGCAGGGCTATTAAGGGTTCAAGTTGCTTTTAAATAACTTTTTAGAAGATTCTTAAACTTTTTTTGTGAGATTTTCCCCAGTACCATAAACTTGTTTCTAGATCTCCTTGAAAGGAAGTAGGGAACTAATCTAGTGGTGTCTTCTAAGTGTGCCTTTATTTTAATGCTTCAGAGTTGCTAAGAGACTGGATGGAGGTGTTGCTAATGCTACAGTAGAAATCATATTGCAATATATAAATGTATCAAATCAACATGTTGTAAACCTTAGATTTATACATTGTTATATGTTAATTATATCTCAACTAACAAATAGGTTAGAGGGGGATGAAGGAGATAGGAAAAGTGAAGGAGAATAGGAGTTGCAGACATAACCAGTACATCACAATCTTGGAATGTGGTGTCATTTGAAAAGATGCATAAAGTGTTATAACAGAAATGTATATTTGGAAAATAAAAACAATACCCATGTAAAATAATTCACACATGAAAGAGTTCATAAGACTTTAGGTTTCCCAAGTGTAGGCATATGTATAACAAATTTGAAAACTCAGAGGCAACATGAGGAATTATTATCACTTCCTCGTTTAGAGGGGCATTTTCTGCGATTTCTAATTTATAGCTTGGCTGGGACACAGCACAGAAGGGCACCAGGACTATGGGTATTTAAGACTGGGACCCTGGCGGTGTGGAATTGCCACTTTCAGCAAACCAGCCGTTGATACCTGTGCAGGTAATTAGGATCATACCCATGAGAATAGTTATTTTTCTTTCTTCCCTGGTCACAGCTCTCAGCAAAGTAAGTTTCCTCCTGGGCCAAGCTTAATAAAGAGCTAGAGGAGGAGAGGAGGGCTCTAACCACTGCATCTTAGAAAGACAGTTGTCAGCAATTTCTGGGTTTGAGGAAGGAAACAAAGAAGAATAAATAGTTGGACTTATTACAAGTTTCAATTTGATATCCTTAGCATTTCTAAGACTCTCCAAAGAAACTCTCCATTCAAATAGATTTCCTAATGTCCTCAGTGAAAAATAGAAAATGGCTTTCACTTGGGCAATAGTAAATATGGGAACCACCATTATGTAAAATATTAGTGGATCAAAATAAATGTAACAGTACTGAATATGCATGAAAGCAGGATGCCACTGGCATGTATTCAGCATCATCATTCAAAGTGTTTCCTTTAGGTGGGTAATGTGCTAACACAGCCTGGGCAGAGGCAGATGCTTGAGGAACAGGATTTCCCTTCACCTTTGAAACAATAATTAAACCAAACACATGAAATTAAAAAAAAATAAAGTGAAATGCATACATACAGACAGCTAGAAGAGATAAAAATTGAAAACATTATGTTTTGATGCTATCTCTTTCCTCTGGAAATGTTTCAGTTCACATGTAGTAGGAGAGGGCAAGGCCATGAATGGCTCTGCCCTTTGGGTGGCCAATGACCCTGTGATTGACTAAAGGGGGACTCCAGCATTTCCACATTATCTTATTTCCCCTCTAGTCTCCCCTGTTATTTATGCTTTGATAGAATAATGGGACATTTTCTTTTCTTCCTTCTTTTGGCTGCCTGCCAGGCTATGGGTAGGGAAGGAAAAAGAAACGAAAACTTGGATTAGTTTGACGTCTAATACAAGGTGAGAGGCCACATCAGCCCTGCACTTGAGAGCACACCCTTCCACCCCTAGCACTATATTAAATGCCAGCAGGCAATCAAAGTCAGAGACGAAGTTTTAATTCCAAAGAAGTCCTGGTGAGGCAGCAAAATATATTTGAAAGTTTATATGGGATATGGAATAAGATATTGCGTGTGTTATCTTAGGCAGATTACACTCACTGAGCCTTAGATACTATGAACTATGGTTACCTTATTAAATTTACCTCATTAAAATTTGAGGATTTGAGTAAAAGTACAAAAAGAGAAGATGCTTACATAGTAATAAATGAGGAAAGTCACTCAAAATGTGCTATAAATGGTCCTTCAGCACTATATTTTCAACCTATTCAGCAGGGAGTCTGCATAAGTTCCCTTATGGGAAAATATATTTGATTTTAGACAGAGTATTGATTGGAAATAGAATTCAGTTAAAATCAACTTTCTTGCAAGATCCTGTTCCATATATTAAGAGATACTAATAAGAAAGGTTTTAGAAAGCCTTAATTTAACAGTATTTCTTGAAGTTTGGGGGTTATAGGCAGTCTTCTTTAGTCTTTTGCCAATTTAGGACTGTCTTTTTTTTTTTTTTTCCTAAGACAGTAGTAGAATAGTAAAGCATTATAAAAGGCAAAACTGACAAAGGTTATTTGTGATTTTTAGACTTCCATATTGCCTAGATATTGTCCAAAAGCTTCATGAAAATAGTCATGAGTTCCACAGTTGCAAAAGATAAATCTCTTGGTAAACTTCCAGTATTCACACAATGTGCATCTTGAGATTACAAATGTCTGGTTAATGCTTACTTCCAGTTTAGTGGTAAGAAGTATCGTGGTCAAGGGTCTCTTAAATGCAACCAACCTGGAAATTATGGTTTTAATACAGTTCTGAATCAGTTTGTGGCTACATCATGCTACCTTACATTTTTCCTTTATCTTTGACTCTTTTAATTTTTCATTAGTTCTTGTAATATAAGATATGCAGGAGAGAATTTTGAACTCAAATACTAACATTCAACTTCCTGCAGATATAAAAACAATGTTCAGAGAACAGGATGGAGAGAAAGGGAGTAAATAAATTAAAAAGTCATTGAATTATCTCTAGGTCATTAATGTTTCCTATCTGTTAAACAACTAGATATGAACTGGGTTTAGTCAATTAATACCTTTTGCCTGGAACTGTCAGTTAATACCCTACATACACAGGAAATGATTGGAGTCATCCATTCTCACTATCAAAATATCTCAGATTAAAAAAAAATTCCAGTGAGAAGTTATATGAATCAAAACAGCAGAGGAATCATGAGCCCTTATTCTTCAATGAATATACCATATCACAGTGTCAAGCACAACTGCTAAGCATATCCTTTCCATATTTAAAATAGATATAAAAATATGTATCTCATATTAATGGAATGGGGAGTGCATGTTATCTGAGTAGCCACTAGGTATGTTAACAAATGTATTCTTAAATTCTACTTGGGCATAAAAGATTGTTTCCCTCATTTCTCTCTCCACTGACTTTTTAAATTGCCAGTGCAAAGAACTAATATAATTATGGCTCAAAGTTGTTTGCAATAATGGGTGACTCACTAAGATTGTTCATGGTATTGTTTTGCAGGATGGTAAACACAAGGGTATATTTCTTTAGGTATCTGCAGAAAGAGTATGGACCATATCTTTATTAAAAATCTCTCATATCCACGTAAAATGGTGATGAATTAAGCTAAGACAGAAATGAAACTCTCATATTGATTTGTAAAGGTGAAGTTATCTAGAAGACAAAAAAGAGAGTATAGTAGACCCCAAAATAGACTTAGCAATTCTTAACCTGAAAGCTCTTATTATGAATCTGCACTTACTCTGGACACAGGTGTTAACAATAACTCATATAGCAAAAATACTTGCTTATCTCAGAGGGCAGTAGAAAGAATAACTAGTTAGGAATGTGAAGCACTTAGCAAATCTGAAAAGTTCTACAAATTCTTAATAAAAACATTTTGATGCTTGGGGTAAGAATTGCAATTTATTATTTTGATTACCAATAATACTGACACTAGAAAAGTTGGTGCACTTTTCAATTAAATAACAGTTATTTAGACAAATGTTCATGTCAGATGGTAAAATAAGCACTTAATTAAATGAAGTACTTTAAAGGAAATGCATGAAGTCTTAACCCTTAACTTAAAGGCACTATGAAGCTAAATGTCCAGCATTTTTTTACCCATGATTTTAATTTTGGGTTACTGTATGGTAATGACAGATGACATAACTAAAAAAACAGAAACACACACACACACACACACAATTCTTTTCTATTCATAGAAGGACAAACAGGGTATGATGAGACACTGGCAATCAGAATAGGATGGTTAAGGACGCTGGGGGAGCTCCAAGAATTTAACATTCATTTGAACATAATGTAGAGGACTGCTGTTTATTTTTCAGCTCAATTCCAGGATACAGAGAAATTTTATTTTCATTCTTTTAAGAAATAAAATTACTTTGGAGTGCATCAGAAACCCTAAATAAATAAAACCAAAATACCCTAGAGGCCAAGCTGTTAGATTTGTGAGCACCTCACTGTGGATTATAAAGGTAGGATAAGATTTTGATAGTCAGGAAACACACACACAGAAGGAGAATTTCTGTAAGATAGATACCACCTCTGGGCAACTGTTTGCACTTCCTTTCTTTTACGTAGTACAGGCAATCTTCTAAATTTTCCATGGAAATCATGGGCACAAAGCAACATGAAGTGTTTGTAGGTAAAATTTTCGCTGAGAAAAAACCCACATCTGTTATCAAGTGATAGTGCAGACTGTTCAAGATTGAGGACTGAAGTGCCAAGATTAGAACTGACTGTGCCCTAGTGTGAGTGGACATGTATATCAACTACAACACACAACAGCAATGTGTTTCTGCCTTATGTGACTGAAAAAGAGAAAAAGTAAGGCATAACGAGAGAAAATAAGAACTAGTAATTAAGCACAAAGATTCTAAAACATCACTGCCTTAAATCAAATATAATTCTGTCCCTTACAACTGTGTAATCTCAAGCAAGTCATTTAACCATTCTTTGCCTTAGTTTTTTCCAATGTAAAATATGTATAATAAGAGTACCTACTTCAGAGATGGATTGTGAGAACGAAATAGAACTCAGTACATGCTCACATTACGTGACTTTAAAAATTCTGGGCCACTGCCTCCCTTTGATGGCAGCTCCATTCAAATATTACTTCACTGACATTTGTAGCTTTACAGGGTGAGATCATGGATCTGATTGAGTCTGTTTTATCTTTTGATTTTCTTTTAAGTTAACTTACCTGAGTTGTTGAAAGGGGTTATATCAAGACATCAAGAAAATATAAAATAAAGACTAAAGTTGCCACTAGCTATACATATCCCCTTGCAAAATTCAATTTCCTCATTTATTAGATACAGGAGTTTGAAACCAGGGGTACACCACATAATCACCAATGGAACTTAAAAAAAATGCAATGCTAGAATTGCATCTCTGACCAGTTGCATCTGAACCTAGGGTCAGAGCTGGGGCAATGAGGAGTACTAGGCATGTGTGTATGTTAAGAATCTTCATTGGTCAACTGGATTTTCATTATAAACCACTGTTAGATGATTTGTGAGGTAGATACCATATGTATTATTTCATGACTCTAATAATCTTTAAACATCATCTAAATCATTTTTAAAGTAATCTTGGTACTTTGTCTAATCATTGTTTTAAAACTCAAGACAACATAATGATGACTTTTTCCCTGAATTAGATTCTTCTGTGGAACAAAGTGACCTAACTAGAATAGAGAAGTAGTGACAACAAGATGGCTCTACCTCACCAACACTTGCACTGCTGGCCAGACCTGTCACTGCAAAGACACCCGGCTGTCCCTGCAGGATGTACTAACGGCTTTTACTTAATCTCCAGCAACCTCAGCCAAACTGTTTAGAATGGCTGACTTTTAGGCACTACGTGCCTTTTAAAAATCTACCTAAGCATTGAAAAAAAATCAAATAATTGAATTCAGACTACTGACTGAGAAAAATAAGGGGACACAGGTGAAATCACTCCAAGCCATGTCCCCAGTCTTGGTAATATAGTCACAGTGAGCTGAAGACAAAACATGATCAGCCTGATTTGGGGGATATGTCTTTCCTATTATAGAAATTACATGCCCAGCTGAAATGAGCATAATGAACACACTGTATTTTCTCCCAATGAAAGTCAATGAACAATGAAGATCTTTTTTCTACAACTTACTTTGATTTCTTCATGTACAGCCAATAGACGACACCAGCAACTAGGGCAGCGAGGAGGAGACCAACAACGATTCCCACAATTAGTTTTGCCTGGTCATTCACCTTTTCTTTGTTTTCATCTACAACAAAAAAGAAAAGCCCATGCAATTACAGACAATGCCAAGCATTTGTGAAAACAAGTCAATCTAGTTATTATTTCTTATTAAAAATGACTGAGGCTCACTACTAAGAGTAACATGCAAACTTGTGCTTTTAAAGGATTAAAATTTTAGCATTCTTACTCTCTTGTCTCATTTGCTATTTTAATTCAAGTCAAAATTGTGACAGCTAAGAAAATTACTTATTCAATGACACTTCATAAATCTTGAGTGGATAGTCAAGGAAGAAGAGTCGGCAGCATAGTACCTACCACTTATCTCGTCTGCCTCATCGTGTTCTGGAATACTTACTGAAATGAAAAATGTTAATATGAAATTAAAAACAAAATTTGTTGATATATGAAAGTCACCTTTACCATTATAGTATGATGTAAAAATACTCAAAGATAAAATATCTATTCTACAGCTAAGGGCAGAAAAAAATTTACATTTAATAGAGTGTGAACTTCCCTACAAAGAAATTCATCTTGTTTTAAAGAAAGAGTAGTGAAAACTGCAAAGATATTAATCTACCATAGATAACTTCACAACTGACAAGCTATAGTATTGATCTGAAATCCATATTAATTTCCCCACTATCTACCACCTTTTAATAGGACTTCATTTTAAGAGAAACAAGTTGCAGCGTATGAAATCTTCAATGTAGTGTTTCTCAACTTTTTTCCAATTTTCTGGCCTCAGTGGAGGAGAATTCATTTTCATCCTCTAGCGTCAGGGATTTGCCACTAGAGACATTCTCAAAGTGGTAGGGGTGGAGGTTAAAACTGGGGACGTCTCAGAGGTGAAGGGGCAATATATGTGATGCTTGTAAAAGCCCTCCAAATGACTCTGATAGTGCTGGTGCTCCTGGCCCATGTTAAGGATTGTCACTGTGGTGGATTATCATCTAATATTAGACTAAATAAATATTCTTCTTTGCACATGGGATCGCATCAGAACTTCCAGTGATGCTTGTTAAAATGCAGATTCCTAGACCCCTCCTCATACATACTATATTGGAATTTCTCGAGGTGCTCACTGAACTTGAAAATGACGGTATTAGATGTTGATCAAACCACTGCAAGGTCTAGAAAACCACTATTTGATGGGTTAGAATAAAAAGAGAGACTTGTGTTCAGGAAGAAAGGATAAGTTCTCTTTTTAGGTAGGACAAATCAATACTCACTGAATTGAATTCAGAGAAGTCAGTGCTCCTATTTTAGAGTTATGTTCACTTGGTTCTTTTCTCCTGTCAATCCAAAAGGCTTTTAAATTCCAGTCATATTCTGTTAAGGACCATTATCTTTAGATAATTATTTTCTCCTAGCTCCAGCTAATTCCTAGCCAGTATATCTCTATCCTGCTAATGTCACATACAGGATTCCAACTGACTGAAGAATGAAGGTTTGGAGGGTCAGTTAGCATCTTGTCCAGAACTGAGCCTCATTCTAAGCCAGACCTGATTTAAGACTGACATGGCAAAAAAAAAAGAATTACATAATTGAAGATGAGAGATAATTTCAAATTAAATAAAGAAGCTGCTACTGTTATGTTTCCATTACCTTGATTTCAGCACTGACAGATTTTTTTTTTCACTTTCTCTGAGATAATCTCATTTGTTTGTTTTTGTAACCTATGATTCAAATATGATATTCAAAAGCATCAATTTTTTTTTTTTTTTTGTGGTACACGGGCCTCTCACTGTTGTGGCCTCTCCCGTTGCGGAGCACAGGCTCCGGGCACGCAGGCTCAGCGGTCATGGCTCACGGGCCCAGCCGCTCTGCGGCATGTGGGATCTTCCCGGACCGGGGCATGAACCCGTGTCCCCTGCATCAGCAGGCGGACTCTCAACCACTGTGTCACCAGGGAAGCCCCAAAACATCAATTTTTGAAACTAGATTTCAGGAATTCTGATATCAGTTTTACTACCAACTTGCTGAATGAGTTTAAGCATGTGGCATCCCTGTGCAAAATAAGAATAGGATAAATACTACAAAGAATTGAAATGCAAAATAATAGATTAAGGGGAATTAAAAATTTACCAAAATTAAAATTGTTACAGAAATGTTTTCAGATAATCTTTGAATTATCTGTACTCTGAACACAAAACATGGATTAAGTAAGAGCAACTTAGTCCTTATCCTCTGTTGATCTTGGAAATATTCCTGTACAAGGTAAAGTCTCTGACCCATAAAACATGAAATGATTTAACTAAGACAAGGATTGTACAAGAATGGACACCAGGAAAAAGAAAAAAAAGAACCTTATGATGATGATACCAAATGCAAAATAAATAAATAAAACTTACCATAATGCAGCACAGGAAGATGGAATTGAAGCTTTTAAACTAATGAAGAATAACTTCAAATTTTCTTACATTTTTAATGCCAGAAATGAAATACTCACTAGCAGAGACATTCAAGGAGTTTACTGTTCTCTCCAGCTGGTTTTCTGCTGTGCAAGTTAATGTAACATTCTCTTCAGGGGAAATGATAATTTTACTATAATACCTGCCATTGATATAAGGAGATTCCTCTGTCTGGAAAAAGAAAAGGAAAATGGATTTAGAAATGGAAATGAATTAAAAACATGGGAAAGAGTAATATTGAATGAAATGGGATAGGTGTGGTGTTCTGTCGTGTTATCTGGCGTTCAAGGGTACATGTAAGGTCATAGATGAGACCAGTTCAGGTTTATAACCACAGCATGGAGGAAAAAGAGTAGCGAATCCATATCTGGATTTCTGTTTATGCTTCTATTATTAATTCTAATAATTAAATCAATTAAACTCTTCTTTTTCAGTAGATGCTCAGGTTAGTCAATATTTTGACATGATAGTACCTGTCTCAAAATAATTAGTTAGAGATTAACTCATCACCAATTTTCTCCTAATAAACATGAATTTAATTCTATTTGTAAACTATGTGATTGTTCTTCACTACAGGGGTGAATCCCTTTATCTTAAGCCATGATATCTAAGTGCATATGTATGTATGATTTTCTCATGGGAAAAAAATACTATTTTTTTCCTCAATTTTCTTTTTTTTTTTTCTTTTTTTTTTTTTTTTTTTTTGCGGTATATGGGCCTCCCACTGTCGTGGCCTCTCCCGCTGCGGAGCACAGGCTCTGGACGTGCAGGCCCAGCGGCCATGGCTCACGGGTCTAGCCGCTGAGCGGCATGTGGGATCCTCCCAGACCGGGGCACGAACCCGCGTCTCCTGCATCGGCAGGCAGACTCTCAACCACTGCGCCACCAGGGAAGCCCTCCTCAATTTTCTTGAGTTAAATACAGAGGATAGGTTATTTTTTCAGTGACTTGTAAGTTCATTTGGTTTTTGTGAGGTATTAATGAGGATCATCACTGCCATTTAATTCCTTCAAACATAAGAGAAAATTCACTTTAATCTCTTCCCCAGGACATGACTCCTAAGTCCAACTCCACTAAAGCAAGCATGTACTTGTATTCTTTTCTGAGACATATTATACACACCACATCCTGTATTGTTCTCTATGTGCTTTCTCCTCAACTACATCTTAAAGGCCTTGAGGACAGGAGAGAGCTTCATGCTTAGAGACATCATGGAGCCCCTGGGGAGGGGTGGGGCACAAGTAACAGTAGTTGTAAAATAATAGATTCACCATGTGATTGAGGAGGGAACAAATAAAAAAATATGGATGTATCAGCACAAACCTAGGACAAGAAAAATAACATATCACCTAGTGGGCCAGAATCAGTCCTTCTGCTTGACAATGAAGAATGGCATTATTATTTTTAACCTCATAGTAAGTTCACCTGCTTTTTTTCCATTTCCCACTAGTATTTTTCACATAACTTTCTCACTGCGTCTTTGTTTTTATTATGTTTATCTCTACAATACATTTGCTTATTTCTAGGATGGCCTTTTAAATCTTTGTATCTTTTTATTCATCAAATATTTACCAGATGCTTATTTTTCTATTTTCTTTGTTTGCATTACCCAGTACCAAAAGTTATTTTTGCTGTAATTATTACTAAATTGAACTAGAAAGCAAAAAGAATAGAAGAGAAACAGTCATTTTTTATGCCAAAAAATAGATGTGTACATTGTCAGCAATTCAGGTCTTTTTTCTGAAATCAAGAGCCTTTTTGTCTTCCTCAGGCATGTTCTCTTCCTTGTGTGTCCGCATCACACTTAACCAAATCAGGAGGCATTTGCTTGTGTCCACTCCTTTGGGGACCTTCCATGCTTGAGCTATGCAAATTTATATCCATCACCCAGAGGTGAAAGAGCCAAAATTCACTTTGCTCTGCAAAACTACATTGCATAAGCTGGACCAGCAGCCCAACTTCCCCAGACAGAGAAAGAATGGACACTTTAACTTTATATTGAAACTCTGGTTTATGCATGCCTTCTCAGATTTCAACTGGGTCTGAAGCTGGGAAGAAGGCAGCACAGAAGATTCAAACAATCAAATGGCACATCTGGGTATTCCTGAAGAGTCTTTAGGTGGCTGCACTGAGAAGGCGGACATGAAGACTGTCTTAGAGAAAATGGAATTAACAAGTATGTCAGTAACTCAAGCTGACTGGCAATTTAATGGAATCACAGCTCTGAACTGTTAGTGATAGACCATATTCTCATCTTTGTGTGTGTGTGTGTGTGTGTGTGTGTGTCTCAAAGAAAATTAATGGTAGTGTTCATAAGTTCTTAGCCCTTTACTACTACAAACTAAAATGGTGTGACAAAGGTACAAATATTACTGTTTGCTTTATGAATATTTTATGAATATTTTTGTTCAGCAGGAACCAACCTAGACACTATATATTTAGCTAGCCTTACTCTGGCCCTGGCACACACAAATCAGACCATATGTTCACAGTATACTATGTTCTTCACCACAACCCAGGGCCCAGTTTCAAGAAGAAATAACACTTAATGTGCATAAGTAAGCAAAGTATAAGTGAGGCCACTTATACTCAGATGTGGAAGTTCATGATGCAGGAAAGCACATACCTTAGTGCTTTAATCACCCAAGTTTCAGGAATTAATGATCACGGAACAACACTTAATTTATTTCCTTTTAAAAACAGATATTGACCACAACAAAATGGTTCTTCCATTCTCCATGGCCCTACGATTTTAAATTTCTCTTTGAGTTATGGTCTTCCTTTGGGAAAATTAAGAAGTTAGCAAAAGCTTCTTCTGAAAATATACTGCAAATTTCATGTTGATAACAAGCTAGCCTACAGTTTAGGTACCTAAATAAAACCCCACATTGGACCAAGTTCAGCACATAACAAGAAGACAAATACTTGCTTGGTTTATGACGCTTCCGCTGCCAGTAATTGTCCACTGTATAGCTGGCTTCGGAAAACCTTCCACATGGCAGATTATTGTTTTAGACAGTCCACTGGGATCAGTTTTCTTTGTCATTTTGATTTGAGGTTTTCCTAAAATGTCATTACACTTAAAATAAGATGTTGAACTGAGATCATAAAAGAAAGAGATATTAAATTCTCAAAGAAAAATTTAAATTGGTGCTCACGTATTTTATTACCTTCTACAATCAGAGTCAATGACTCTCTTTTCTTTAGTCCTTCAACCTCTTGCAGAGCAGTCTCACAGACATAGTTTCCAGCATCTTGATAACGGAGACTAGAAAATGATGGGCTAGATCGAAGCCTGATGTTATCCTGATTCAATAAAAAGTTAATTATGTCACATGGCACAATTATAACTCTCCATGTATTTATTACATAATAATGAAGCCCAAAATTATACTTCTGGGTCTAATGAAAATGAAAGCTTTTTTTAACTTCAAATTCTTTCAAAAATAGATTTCCTTTTTCCTCTGTACTTTTAGAGTTAGACATATCAGAGTTTTACTTCAGACTCTTCCATTTACTGAATTTATAATTTGGAACAAGTTCATAAACTTCTGAGACTTGGTTTCCTTATTTGTAAAATGGGGTAGTAAACTTACCATACTGAATTGTTATGAGGACTTAATTATATGCATAATATAATGTGTTTACATTAAGGAGAATTCTCAGTTGATAGTAGCTACTCCTTATAGTAAACGTAGATGAATTTGAATTGACAGATATTGGACACTTGTGCTACATAATCAATGATGGATATAAACACCTGAAAGTCATTTTATAGGAGACAGTTTTCAAGACAGGGGATCCATTACACAGCCATGGCAATTATGACAAAAATGATTTTAAAAGAAATCTTTAATAACAGATTACTATCCTAATTCCTATGAACAAAGGAAACGCAACATTTAATTTTGAAAATCATTTTATATACAGAAAATAATGTTAGTTACCAGAAATTGAAATGCTCCTAAGAAGACAACTAAACACAATCTTAAGATTATGTGGTATTTGCTCACTACGAATTTTTTTCCATTTCCATCAACTAACCAATGGCCAGGCAATATTGATCAGCACTACTGACATGAGGTATTTAATCAACAGCAGTGACTACAGCTGATGTGGAAACTGGTCTAGCCAAGTAAACTTAGTTTCTCCAGCCCTGTAGTAAAACACACTATGAGTGTTCATATGCCTAGAACTTGTCTAGCCCTTTGACCATTAACTACTACAAATACCTCATGTTAAATATGCATTTTAACTATCTGAGTAAATTAGAAGTTGTGATGAGGTTGTGTTTAAAAGAAAATGAAGTAAGAAACTGAGCTTTAAGAGTAAGATAACAAGTAACAGAGGATCCGGCATGAAAAGAGATAAGAAAGCAATAGAAAATAATTAACATTTTCATCAAGAAGAAACTCTAGCAATAAATTTCCTGCAATTTTTTTTACAAAGATAATTCTTGCCAACCCCTATTTTAAGTGGTTTGTATGTGTTTTGTTAACACACCACTGGTTAAGTGCTTCTGTTATATGCCATGTTCTAGTAACAGATGGACTGGGTGTTCAGATACACTAGCCAAGGATTCGAGTGGAGGGAACATAGTTACAACCTTTCCCTTTGGTGATAACCTTGTCTCAAATAACCAATTACCAATTCTACTTTCTCACTCTAAAAAGATAATAGCAATGTTTGTGTCCCCAGGTAATGGCCTACATTTCAGACAATTACAAGAATATAAGTACTCAGGAAATACAGACAAAGCTCCTAGTATGTTCCAGGTGTTCTACTATGGCCCAGGGGTGAAAAGAGTTCTCTGCCTTCAAGGAGCTACTAATTCATGGAACCCACATTCAGACACTTAAGGTCAGTTTCAGCAGAAAGGCAGAAGGTTATGTGACTAGAGTGCAGTATTTATGCTGGGTAAGGCCTGAGCTCAAGTCTCCACTCTGTCACCTGTGGCTCTCTGATTTCTCCTGCCTCAACTTCTTTTGAATAATGTGGGGAAATAATCATTTTCCTACATATTTCACATGGTTGTTGTAAACACACTGTTTATAATGTTGTGGACTGAAACACATTGAAAGTTGTTAATCCCTAAAGTATATAACTGTATATGTGTGTGTAACCATGTGCATGTGTGTATGTGTATAATTACTCAGTAGATACACATAATTAAATTAATGCCCCAAACTAAGTTTCAGAGCATCAATTATGGATGCCATAGTGATGCTGAGTACCTCTAAAAGTTTATTGTGGTATGATTTGTATTACATATAGAGAAACAGAGTATGAGTGTGGGTGTATAAACATATTGTATAAATATATAAGAGAAGCCTAAAAAGGAATCAGTTCAAACAGTGGAATATTACCAAGGAATATTACTTACTTTCATCCATACCACAGTTGCGTTCCTACTAGCAGATATTGTGCATGACACAGGCAGAGCATCGCCAATCTGCTTGGTCACTTCCCCACTTGGGTTTAAGGACAAATCCAAATCTGTGAAGCAGAAAATATGCTTGAAATGCAACTCCAGAAAGTAAGATAGTAAAAATATTTTTTGAGAAAAAAATAGATGAAAGAAAAAAAAATCCTTCTAACTGCACTTGAAATTCAGAAGTGATTTATGTGACTGAAATAACTGAACTGTAGCATAATCAGTCTAGCTTTTCAAGCCAGCTTTGAGATCAGTTTGGACACGTGAATGGTCAATCTAATTGATTATGCATTTATTTGCAGTTAACATGATTGATGTTTTGATTGCATGTAAGTGTTCACCTGGGGTCTATCACCTTAAGAAAAAAATTCTTCAATCACTTCTGGAAGAAAATAAAGAAAGATGATGACTAGGTAAATATTATAAAAAGAGTTGATAAGGCACACTATGGGAAAATCAAGTATATTTAGACAGCAGGTGATAAACTAAAAAACCATTAGGTGTCCACGTGTTTCTTCAGAGAGAACTGACTATAATGGTTAGATATTTTTCAAAAATGCTATCCCATTTCTCATGCAGTTGAAATTTTAAATAAGATTTATTATTAGGTACACTGTCAGCAGATACCACTTTTTAAAAACAGAGTATAAATACATCTAAGGAAGTAAAATCTTTCAGATGGAAAGTAATTTCTATAAAAATCTTACTGTCATAGTATGATCTGTATGAGGAAAATCCAGTTCAATAGAACATTTATTGTACAACTACTATGTTCCAAGCAACGACAGGAGATACTGAGATGAATAATGAGCTTACAATTTACAATTTGAGGTAGAGGTAATATGCACTCAACTATGTGATGACACTACACGGAAGCATGAAATCAGCACCTAGTGGCAAACGTGCTATAGATTAGGAGCTCAAGAAATATTTGCTGAAAAACTAGAGTAAGGGCTACAGACAGAGGTACAAACGAAGAATTATGGGAGTGTGGAGAACAGAACCAACTTGGCTTTCAAAGCACTAATAAAGGCATTGCATGGAGGCAGTATCTGTTTGTGGCCCCTGATGGTTGAGAAGGGCTTTGATAAGCAGAGATGTTGGGAAAACTTCTGCCACATAAGCAAAGGCAAAGAGGTGAGAGAGCTTGGCAGATTTCACAGTGGTGAGTAAACTGGTATGAATGGTTATAACACATGGAAGGTAAACCTATACAAGTAATTAAGGCCAGACTAAGGACTGTGCTTGCCATACTAAGAGGTGGGACTTTATCCTATGGCAGTGGGATTTGCTATTGCATCCTGTGCTTCTCCTTGGTTTTACATGTTATAATTGTAATTTATTGACTGTTTACAGCATTATTTTTAATACTTGTTTCGCCTGCTAGGCTGTAAGCATCTTTGGGATAGGGACCATGACTTGAGTTGTCACTGTGTATATACAGTGTCTGCCACATTGTAGGCCCTCAAAAACTATTGTTGAATGAATGAAGGGAAGAAACAGGTTTCTCATTAATATTAAAATAGGCATTATCACATAGAAAAGTGGAGTTTCCTCAGAATATTTGGTTGAATTATATTGAGATGAAAATTCAATTCAGGGCAAGTTAACGCTTTTCTTAGCTGGACAGTTAACTTGCCAGTGAGAAGATAAAAGAAGTGATTTTAAAGGATGATGATGGACTTTGAAAGCTTGGATGAAGAATCTATATGTGTGTGAATTGGCAGAGGACTAGTAGATGCTTCATCAGCAACTATAGATCTGTGGGCTAAAAGCCTGATGAGAGGTCTGTTCTGCTAATATGTGCAAGTACTGGTTGGTGCTTCTCTATCTACTCCCTTTATTCATCTATGGAAAGGAAACAAATCATTTTTGAAAGCAAACAATTTAGAATAAATGTGCAAAAATAAGATTTTTATGTTTTCACTTCATGTAATTTAGAGTAAAATCTTGATTTACTTGCAATGCTATGTTAGCTTTTTTTTTAATAGATTTTATTGGAGTATAATTGCTTCACGATACTGTGTTAGTTTCTGCTGTACAACAACGTGAATCAGCCATATGCATACATATATTCCCATACCCCCTCCCTCTTGCGTCTCCCTCCCACTCTCCCTATCCCACCACTCTAGGTCGTAGCAAAACACCGAGCTGATCTCCCTGTGCTATGCTGCTCCTTCCCACTAGCTATCTATTTTACATTTGGTAGTGTATATATGTTGATGCTACTCTCACTTCGCCCCAGCTTCCCATGTCCTACCCCCCGCCCCACATTCCTTGTCCTCAAGTCCATTTTCTATGTCTATGTCTTTATTCCTGCCCTGCCACTAGGTTCATCAGTACCTTTTTTTTTTTTTTTTAGCTTCCATATATGTATGTTAGCATACGGTATTTTAGCTTTTCAGAGCAACACAGGCCTTAAAGCCCAGTGTTAAAGCCTACCTTCCAAAACCAAAATGTATTTAAATCCAATTAAATGCACTGAAATTCAATTAAACTGTTACATGCTTTTATTTAATTTCTTTTTTATCGCAGCTGATCACTGAGGTATTATGTAGCTGCAGCACAGCCTTTTGCCTAAAATTTCTGCCATCTATCCTTCTCTGCCTGATACACAGGTGATATAAATGAGAGTTCTCTTTCTTTAGCATCCTGAGTAGCTAGCATCTCTTAAACATAAGCAGATTGTACCATCACTAAGCACTGGAGATTATTGATTATTGGCCCAAAGATTTCATGAACAATGATATCAGAAAGTTATTCCACAGGCAATTTTATCTGCTGGTTATATTCCCTCACCTCACTTCTTTTCCTCTACGGAACAAACTGGATAAATGTCCTCAGAGAAAAAGTAGCACAGTTGTTATCCTGAGAACTCACTGCTTTCTCTCTAACTAGCCCCTGATGGCAGACACACTCAGATATGTTCAACATGAAAATGGAGCAAACAGAGAAGTAGCTTAGCTGTGAATATTTCATAACAGTCTATTGTAACCATAGGGCTCCCCAGGGTGTGCTCCCAACATCAGACACTCAAAAGCAACCATCTGGTTACTCTATTCCCTGATGTACCTCCTTCAAACTTCTAGCTCCTATCCTATGTGTTTTCCAAGCGTTATGGGTAGAGTAATAGATTTAGAACCATTTCCTCAGAACAGTTTCTAATATCTCTTTCAATTTTGAAACAAAGAAACACTCATATTCAATGGGATTGTAGTGGATCATGTCTAGAGAAACCTTACTGTAATGGATCATGTCTAGAGGTGATGTTGGGTGCAAAGGACTTATTAGAAAATTTGGCTTATATTTCCAAGCAAGACTGACATTTGCCCAAAGCACTCCGTGTATTCTAGTGTCACCAGGGAGCAGTTCAAATTAGTTTCCCATCTCTACAATGCACAGGGTACATCAATAATACAGACTGTCAGGAATTACAAAATGAAGAACTCAAGTGAAGTGTCTGTTTTCTATGTATATTTATTTTTTTCTATCTACTGGAGTAAATATAACTTTTGGAGTATCTGGAGTATAAAAGTGGGTTAAAAGTTCTGGGTGATTTCGAAGTGGTTCTGTTTCTAGAAAATTTCTGTTGCCTGGGCTTGGGTGTTGAGTACTCTGTAATTAAAAAAAGATACTTAATCTACACTTTTCTTAGCCAAATGCAAACCTTGTAAACTTCGAGAATATCCATATATTTTCTTAAGATATAAAATAATTTATTTCTTTAAGGTGCATGTGAATATTTTATTAATACCACAAACTGAAGACATTTAGAAAGAAGATGGAGATTTATCACTGCCAAAAGTTGCAATTATTAGATCCATTCAAGATTTCAATATTGTAAGGCAAATCTGGACCAAAGTTGGGTTCATGCTGATGCTCTTTAGTAAGTCTACTGAAACCACATTATTTAAGAAAAATACAGCTGCAATTTATTTGAAGAGATAGCAAAGTTAGACTATGAGAGGCCTTTAAAGTGAAGCTGGTAATGAAGAATAAGGTGACTTACAGTGAACTGTGATGGCTGTTGAAGCAATCATGCTTTTTTTGTCTATCAGGGAGCATTTGTAGTCTCCTGTTGCATTGCGCCTCACATCTGCCAATGTGTAAGTATTTGAACTTCGTATTCCTTCGGGCTGTCCCTTTTGATAGAGGCAAAATGTCAGATGATTACACTTGGTAGCTACAATAAGAACAGTTATATTTCTTGATTAAAATTACATTTTCTCAGATAAGAAAAAAAAGGGAACGTATTTCTTCAATTGGACAAATGAGAGTAGAGTTTGTATTATCTCAATCCTGGAAAAATAATTGGTAATTTGGTTCTAAGGAAATTGAGAAGCTAATTTACATTGTAATGATGACATCTATTTTATTGACAGCATGGCTTGTGTTTGTTAAGGCAGATTTAAAAAAATGTCTAATATTTTATTTTTACATTTATCACTTGCTTAATCTGACAAAAAGATTTGAGGCAGCTTAAAAGAAAACATAACATATAATCCAAATTAGGAAGGAAGGGAGGGAGGGAGGGAGGAAAGAAGAAGGGGAGGGAGGAAGAAAGAAAGAGAGGGGAAAAGAAATTTTAAAAAAGAGAAAAGAAAAAGAATTAATAACTAAGAATTTAAAAAATATATAGATGAATTAGGAGTATATAGTAACAAAAAAGATACTTGTTGTTAAAACTAAGACAGAAATTTGGCTCTGTCATCCCTGAAAATCAAGGTAGAAGCATAATTAGTTTCAAATTTTCATTTGTGCTTTAGACAAAAACAATGTCAGTTTATTAAGATAAACAGAATTTTCTGTCAACATTTAAGTAGAAAGGAAATCACTTATACTTGTCTTCTGAGTAATATAGTGGATGATACTGTTAAACATTACTGAACAATGCAGTGGGTGACATTTGTGAACAGATCCCTGCAGTACAGAGTTGTATATGGCTTCTCCTAATGGAAGGTTATGTCAAATGCAAACTTGGGAAGGCTGTGGGAGAGCAAGCGTCCTCAGACAGAGCTCTCTTCTAGTCTGGCTCCATAGCATCTAGAACACATCCAAATTATCCTCTAGGCATCATTTCTTTCAGCTGTGATACTGATAAAAGTTGAGAAAATGGCTGTTTAAGACCACATACAATGGCAAGATAGAGCCCATTGCTTTATTCTACCAAGCTAAATATAATGTGCAACAGAAGTGTCCCTATATCAGAAATTCAGGGACGTGTTCATGAATGCACTGTGTATAGATTTAGAATCCACATCAGACCATTTGCTGTCATCATTCTTCATTTTATATTTGTTTGCTTCTGAAGAGCAGATTCTTATAGTTTATTTGGATAATGAGACCTTGAGTTTCTACCATTATGGTTTCCTATGTTCAGATTTTTTCCTCTTTGTCCGTGATTTCCCTTAACACTGAATTTAAAAAAGGCAAGAGCACTGGCAGATGCCAAAAAAACTTTTAAAGGACATTCCACAGGTGTTCCTTGACTCCAAGAATAACATCCTTTCCTCACTTATGCTGCCCAAGAATATACAATTCTTAATGTCAGCCAGCTGCCAAACAACAGGACAGAATGATAGTGGTCTCGCTCAAGTAATAATTCTGAAGCACTTACTGGTAAGTAAAACAAAAACTCCTCAGGAGGAGGGTTACCATTTCCCAAGCATTTAAGAGTGATGTTGTCCCCTTCTTTGATGGCATTTTTTGATGGAAGCACTTGTATTGTCACCTGCTCTGTAGGATCTGCAAGAGTCACAGACACAAGTTAACCGTTTCATCAAGTACCAAATTACTCAGTACATACAATGAAAATGACTAAATTATACACAATTTTCTCAAGAAGCTAGTAATGGTAATTGCTTAAATGTATCTTTTTATAGAAGGATTGAAGTTAATAGCTACTTGATAAGTACTAATCTTGGTTAGAGCAAACTACAAAGAGACCCTGTTACATAAAAATCAATTTCTTCTTAGCAAAATGTCTTTACCTGAGGTAGGAATGACCATAATTATTTTATGTGTAAAAGACCAGTAGGAACAATCTCTGTATAATCTCATTATAAGGACATATAACTATATTATATGTATCTTACAGTTTGGAAAGACTGGAGCAGCTAGCAAAGGAGCTAAAACTATTAGCCCCTCCCCCACTCTTATTACACAATAATACCTTATATTAAATAAAAAGGGATAGGAGCCAAACAATACCAGCAAGATTTTTGGCATGCCGGAGAGTAGATCTGCTTTCAAAAAGATAAATCCATGAATGGCGGGAGACCCTTAACACAATCAACAGAACTGTGAATGTATTGTAATTTTTTTCTGTTCATTGGAGCCAAGATGCAACTTTCATTCCATTTTGGTCATTTTTATGGTGAAAATAGGGCTAAAGCATATTCTTTCGTTGAACCTACTGCTCAACAGTAGAATGCTAAAGAAGTTAAAAGCTGAATACACAGTGGACCATATCCACCTAACAGGAAAGAAAAGGAGGTGGTGTTGGCAGTTATAAATGACCCACTTTCTAATGTATCCACTTGTTATGTAGCTGATGATACAATGAACAATGCATTTTGAAGTCATATAATGCAAAGGTTTATTTTAGAGAACCTCTTCCACAAGGCTTGAGGCATGTGTCTATATTTCCAATCTGGCAGCACTAAAAATTATCTATGAAGACTTATTTTGCTATTAGCTAATAAAGTGAGATGAATAAGTGGTAGATTTTGAGGCTTTTTTCTATCTCTTGCAGTCATTTACTTACCTTTCTAAGATTAAAGTGCAGGAAAAACAACCTAGAAGGATTGTTATAGATTGCTTCTCTGACTTTTCCCCATGCTTGGGCATCTCTGAATATTTGCCCAGAATGTTCTGAGGCTAAACAAAGATTGGTTTAATATACTTGTTCACTTTTCTGAATTTGCCTGAGGTAGTTCCCTGACCAGCAGTTCTCAGTTAAGTCAGAAAGTAAATAAAGTTTGTCTTCCACTGGCCTTCCATTTCTAGGCCTCCCTCACTCGTTTGCATGGCCCTTCTCTGCCTAGCTTGGTCTGCAGCACATCACTGCAGCACATCTCTGACCAAAGCTGATGCAGAACAGCTAGGAATCATAATCGGTCTGACTTCATGTTTTATTTTAAAACCCCCCTTCTCTGTGTCCCCTTTTCAATAGGCTCTGCTCTGTACTAGAGAGTTGAAGAACTACACTGAGATCAGAGGTTAATGTAACACATCTGAGTTTTAACAGTAGCCTTCTGGTTGCCCACTAATGTGCGTAAAACAAAATTAATGATCTCTTGCTCTCCCTTTGACTTTCAGTTTGACTCTATTAGTAAATCATCAGTCCGCCAGTTACTCTGGCTTTCTCCTTTGCCCTCTCTTATCCACTCAATCACCCAGTCTTAATGATTAATCCTTATAGTTTGCATCTGATCCTCCCCTTCTATTCCCACCAACACTTCTCTAGCACAGGCTCTAAATAATCTACACCTGAAACATTGCCTTCAAACTTCATTTGGTCCTTCACCATGAGCCTTCTTTCTCTTTTCTACATCTTTATATATATATTTTTTTCTCTAAATAAGTTTTTGAAGTAGTGCTTTGAATATTACAATGATATTTAAAATTCTTCACGCATTCCCAATATGTAAAAATTGAAATAAAAATTTCTTAAACTGGTATCCACAATTGCCTTGAACTTAGTTCAGGTAAGACTCTTATATCTCACTACTCCATAAATACCCCTACGTAATAATCAAAAGAGTCTACTCAATTTTTATTTCTCCCTTCTCTCTATTTATCCTCTGTCCACTCATTTATTCACTCATTTGGCTAATATTTGTTTTGTGCAGGCACTAAGTGCAAGAGTTACAAAGTCAAAAAACAGCAATTCCCTGACCTCAATGAACTTTCAGTTTATTTATGATGACACCAAACTTATCAATTAAGACTGTAACAGCACAAAAACTGCCTAAGATGCATAAGCATAGTAATCACTGGTAGCTTACAGATCCTCCAGACTGGGAAGCTTCCTGTAGGAAATGACCCTGGAGCTGGGTTTTGAAGAATAAGGAGGTGTTTGCTGGATAATAAAGGTAAGATAGTGACAGCATATGGATAGGAATGTACATAGTATTCTACAGGAGGAATCTGGAAAATAGAACAGACTACAGAAAGTAGTTAAATGATGAAGGTTGAGACACGTCAGGACCATGGCTATAGGGGACTCAAGGCATTTTGAAATTGGGAGATTAAAGATTAACCTGAGAGATCTGGGGAGTCGCTGGAGTTTTAATCACAGTAGTGACATGTTCACATTTGTGTTTTAGAAAGATATTTCTGGCAGGAGCTTGCAGGGCAGTTTGGCGTGCACAGACAGGAATACTATTTTGGAAGTTGTTACAAAAATACCAGCAATGAGGAATGGTGGCATAATCTTAGGCAGTGTCAGAAGGCAGAATCAGACACATACAAAGATGAAAGAGCTAGATTCTGTAAAACTTCTGACTGGATTCTATAAAAATTACTGACTGGGGGGCTTCCCTGGTGGCGCAGTGGTTGAGAGTCCACCTGCCGATGCAGGGGATGCGGGTTCGTGCCCCAGTCTGGGAAGATCCCACATGCCGCGGAGCGGCTAGGCCCGTGAGCCATGGCCGCTGAGCCTGTGCATCCGGAGCCTGTGCTCCATAACAGGAGAGGCCACAACAGTGAGAGGCCCGCGTACCACAAAAAAAAAAAAACAAAAAAACTACTGACTGGATAGGGTAAAGGAGTGGACCAGCGCGTCTTTCTCAGGCTTCCTCTTTCTTGAGTGTACTCTTCTGTACTTTCCATTTAGCTCCTCCTTCTCTTCTCTAAAGTCACCCTAGAGCAGTGGCTCTCCAGCTGTGGTCCTCAGAGATTAGCATTAGCATCACCAAGGAACTTGTTAGAAATGCAGAGTATTGGGCCCCTCCCCACGACTACTGGATGAGAAGCTATAGAGCCAGGTCCTGTAACTTGTTTACTAACAAGTCCTCCAGGTGATTCTGATGCATATCCTGAAGTTTTGGAATCACTGTCCTTGGGCACCTGAGCTTTCAGGACTGTCCACTAAGTCCCTGTGGCACTTACCACTTGCAACTTTGCATTGACAATTTCCTTCTGATGTACATGTCTTACTTACCTATTGGAATAGTAAACCCCTTGAATGTCAGGACTATATATTAAACACTTTCGGGTCTTTGCCATGAAGCCCAGAACTGCATACAGTGTGCCTTCTCAAAAGCTGTGCCCAATGCTCCCCACACAGCCAGCCACAGTAAAATCATTTCCTTCTTCCTCATCCAAAAACTTTTCTGCCCATCTATTTGCCCATGCCTGACACTCACATACATTTCTGTTCTTTCTTAAGCCAGTTTCCCAATCCTTTTCACTCATCTTGATGCTCTTTCCTATCTTATACTCCTATACTTACACCAAGATAGTTTATTTCCAACTGAATATCTTTGAACAGAGTTCTGCTTCCACATACAGAAATAATAATTTGATTTTAGATAAGCTGTGCATGATGAAATCCTTTCAATCCTTGCTTTTAAATCAAGTTGAAATTTATTTACAAAGTTTAAGGCAAAACAACCCATTATGGTTAGGGCATGTGGAACTTCAGTTCTGTTCTTCTATAAGGTTCTGCACTTCATGGAGCCAAAATAAAAATGTAGCTGAGATAAAACTCTTTGAAGGTTCAGTGGGCATTTCTACCCTTTCTCTCAAATAGACGTAGAAGTACTAGGTTATTCTACAACATAAGGCAGTATTATGAGAATTTCTGATTCACTAAAAAGTAATAATAAAGTTTTCTTGCATCTTTCCCCAAAATATATCTCTAGTCTATCCTTATGAAGTAATAATGATTATATAGTAATAATGATGATAGTACTTAATAACGAACATTTAATGTGCTATATATTGTGCTATTTTAGATTTTTGATTTTACTTAATCTGCATAATAACACCATGAGTTAAGTATTACATTAATATTTTCCTATTTCAAAATAGGAAAACTGAGACGTAGAGTAGTTAAGCTTCTTTTCTAGAAATACAAACTAACAGCACTGGGACTGGATTGCCAGCATCTTTGCTCTTAATCATATTATCTTGACTCCTGTCTTACAGGAAAGAGCACAGCATTGGAGAAAAGGATTCTAATCCACTTGCCACAGCTAAGTTAGGGCAAGTCTCTAGGTCTCACTTTACTGTTAGCTAAAATAATGGACTTAGATCAGATGATCAAGAAAGTTCCTTTGTAGTCTAATATTCAAATCTATTAAGTTAACCAAAACATGTTGGAATTCAAAATCCTATTTAACCTTTATGCAATTGATCTCATTATTAAAATAAATTTCTTTATTAAAATGGAAATTCCACATCTAGAAAACCAATCAGTCATAAGCTTCTATTCATCTGTCATTCATTCAGAAAACCATCAGATGGCATTCTGAACTCCTACGAAATCCAAGGCTGTGCGTCAGGGCTGAGGACTACCAGAAGAAATCAGAGTAAGTTAGAGATCTTGTGTTTAAGAAAACTTAGTGTCTAGTGGAATACAGAAGAGATGATTATAAATAACAAAGTAGAGAGTGAAAGATATCATAGATGCATAAGCATTTATTCTATAGGTCTTGCAAAGAGGAAGAGATTATTTGGGTACCATGGAAGCAGATTCCAAAGAGCTTTCGGATTGGGACTTAAAATAGCATTGGAATATTTTTTCTAATACATAAAAATTGCATAATTTTATATTGAGTTACTTACAGTAAATATCAAAGACTGCTTGCTCGGAGTAAACTGTTTTCTGGCCAGATGGTCCATAATATGTCACAGAGCAGGTGAATGGCATTTGAATGTCAGCCTTGGTTGTCTTGTACTCCAGGGATGAAGTCATGATATAGAGCTGAGTCACTGGGTCCATTTGCTTTTTAAAAATTATGACCACCGCTGAAGAAAATAAAGAACACTAATGGTAGGATCTTTCATCGGAAAATCACAGTCCTTAATTAACTGTCACAGCAACTTTGAGAAGTAGTTTTGTCCTTCTTACTGTATTTAACAGGAGGGAAAATTGACATGTAGTGAGGTAGATGTCTTTTCAAAAACATGAATCAGAGACATGGACAGAAATAGAATCCTGGAATTCTATCTCCCACTCACTTTAATTAACTTTTAGAACATGCCATATAGAGAAATAATTTTCTCTGCTCTTGATTCTTCTGCACAAGATCTAAAATGATGTTTTAAAAATCCCTTCTGATTTAATGGATACTTAAAGTAACAAAGTATAGAGTCATAGATCAAAAGAGGGCAATGAATTTAGACTCAGGATAGTCTAAGGAATGCTTAGACAAGAGAAAGGCAAAACATGTCATCTGAATTTATTGCCCACTTCTTACCCACCTCCTTCAAGGGGTTGCAGAACTTTTCCATTCTTGTACCACGTGATGTTGCCATCCGGATAACTGTCTTTTGAAATGCACTCACCCAACTGCAAAATAAAGAGGAAATATTACAACCTTGGTTCCATCAGTGGTTGTCCATTTGAAAGCCCCAGACTCCTCAAGGGATGCACAGTTACTCCAACGATTTCCTGACCCATTCATTTTCCAAGCCTTGACTAAGGACTGAATGAATGCACTCTTGTATAAAAACAATGTTTTGTGTTTAAAATTATGGTCTTGCCCATTTTAAAATGTGCAATAGATGCTGCCATTAATAAAATCACATTCATTTAAAAGCATTACCCAATTCATTTTGACAGTATTCAGTTTTAAAATTAACTAAATAACATAACTATATTAACATTGGCTATTACCATGGTTCATAGATCTGTGTATTCAAGAATCATTAATGGTGTTAAAATGAGGCTGCCTCTCCAGCTTCATGCTACGTTTATTTCAGATGACATATACTTACCACGATCTATAATCCCCACCACTTTACTTCACATATGTTCTTAATATTTAGTGTTGTATTATGCAGTCAAATTCAATCTGATTCAAAGAATTCTGAACTTGCTTTTTCCCCCAGCCAAGGAAAATTTGGCTATTTTAGTTAGTGAAAATGAGATTATGAATCAAGTGATGTGCTCATATATGGAACTCCAGTTTTGTCCCTCCTTCAATACAGACTTCCTTCAAACCTCTGCTACTGTGATTGTTTAAATCTGATCTTATCCCTTAACTTCAAGTTTTCAATAGTTTAATTTGTCAATAAGATAGAGACCAAGCACTATACGTGACAGAAGGCTTGTCATAATCCAGCTTCTCTTTAACTCTCGAGATTTATCTTTTATTGCACTCTCTTGCCCACTGGCTGAGCACCCAAAATTCCAGCAACGCAAATAATGTGTTTCCCAAACATGCCATTTTCTTTAACATGGTATTATTTCATATTGTTGGAAAGCCCTTTTTACCTTTGCTCTGGAGAAAATCTACTCATGTGTCATTACTTCATTAAACATCCATTTTGTTCAAACAAGAAAGACTTATGCCTTTTTTTACTCTCATCTCCCTCTCCTCCCTTCAGAAATGACCACACCTTCCTCTGTGTCTCCTCTCTACCTTGTGCAGACTTTCTGACTGGCACCTGGAACATTGTCAGCTGTCAGCTCCACTGAGGAAAGTCTATCTTATTTGTCCTGGCATCTGAGGCCAGGAGAAGGCATTCAACACTAGGCTAAGGAAAGGCAATTAATCAAAAACAAGTTCTTACCTTTTTAAGCTGCTCTGTTTCAAGAAATGGAGCTTTGCTTACAATTTCGGGTTTAGATGGTTGCTCTAAAGTTAAGTAGAGAAAGATTTTAAGTGCATGTGGGAGAAGAAAATGAACATTTGTGGTTCAGTTTATAGAAAAATAATTCATTTACTCAAAGTAGAAAAATAAGCAACAAAATAAAAAATAGATTTCCCATATAATCTATAATTAAGAAATCTGGTTAATTTACCCCTTCCAAATATTTGCTTTATTATATTAAATATTATTTTAAGTGCTTATTATTCCCGCGAATAAAATATTGGTAATGTTTTCTGGATGCTTTATAAACAGTGAGTATGGGTTAGATTGTAAACAGAGGTTAATATACTAAAGAGGATATGTTATCTGCAATTGGTTACCATGTGCACTTTCTACTTAATAATTTCCATCTCCTTAGATGAAAACCTGAGTCCACATGAATCTGAATCACAGAGGTGTTTATTTAAAATGCAGATTTCTGGGCTCTACCTGGCCAACTAAATCAGCATATCTGGGGAAAATCCTATAAACCTACTTTTAAAACAAGTTCCTTTGGGGATTCTTGGGCACAGTGGAGTTTAAGAATCACTGCTCTAAAATCATGGGAAATGCAAAGTGGCTAAGGGATGTAGAAGCCCAAGTTTCCTGTGTACCTCACACCTTATCTTTTAAATGAAGTTATATTATGAAATTATAAACGTGAGAAAATCTTTCAAATTTGGAACCTGAGATAATGGACAGAAATGTTTTAAATATAGGAAGTTCTGTAAGCATAAATTCTAATAGAGGCTTTGGGGAAAATTGATTACAAATTGCAGCAAGGTATTATTTAAACTTATTTTATTCTTAGCTATTAGTTATCTACCATTGATGGATTTTTAAACTTTTTAATTAGCTCTAACAATTAGTCTAGAAAATGGATATTGCCTCATTGTCATTGATTTTTGTGAGTCTCATGGAGAATTATTCTATTTTCAAATAAATAGACAAAAACAACCAGCTATTCTCTCTTTCATAGTCTTATTGTCTACCATCTCTATACTTTTAATTTTGATTACCAAGCTAAACTAAATTCCTTTTGTATAATTATTACTCAATTTGGAATTCAGTTATCAGACATGTTACCTACCCAGACCATTATAGAAAACAAGGATGAAGACAAAAAGTCTTTGGAACAGCAAGATGGGTATCACCAAGATTGTATGCAAAAATAATGTAAGCTTCTTCAGGTTAATATCCTGAGTTAATTTTCCCTTTGCAATTGTTTTATATTAGAAATTAGAATAATTAATAATAATAGTGAATCTGCCTATCTGTTGAGCTTACACTTTAATTATAAGAGGCCCATTTACTATTAATTCTAGAAGTATAATTCTCTTGATACAATTTTCTGTAGAGCAATTATCTATATTCTAAATGCACAGATTGGAAAGAAAACATAAGAAAGATAAAAAAATGGAAAAAAGAAACATAGAAAAACATAACAGACAATTATATTAACGCATACAAGAAGTGACACCTGGCTACCTGATTGTTAGGAATGTGACCAAAAATATAAAAAACTGATCCAGCAATTTCACTCCTGGCATATATTCAAAGAAAAGAAAAACTTTAATTCATAAAGATTCATGTACCCCTATGTTTTTAGCAGCATTATTTATAATACACAAGATACGGAAGAAACCTAAGTGTCCATCACACATAAAGAAGATGTTACATGTGCACGCACACACACACACACCCCTAATGGAATACTAGTCAGCCATATAAAAGACTGAAATTTTGCCATTTGCAACAACATGAATGGGCCTGGAGGGTATTTATGTGTAATGAAATAAGTCTGACAGAAAAAGACAAATACTGTATGTTATCACTAATATGTGGAATATAAAAAATAAAACAAATGAATGAATATAACAAAACAGAAACACATTCACTGATATATAGAACAAACTAGTGGTTACCAGTGGGGACAGGAAAAGGGGTAGGGACAAGATATGTGCAGAGGGTTAAGAGGTAAAAATCACCATGTATAAAATTAATAAGTAACAGGTATATATTGTGAAGCACAGGGAAATATAGCCATTATTTTGTAATAACTTTAAAAGGAGTATAATCTATAAAAATACTGAATCACTATGTTGTACACCTGAAACTAATATAATATTGTAAATCAAGTATACTTCAATTTTTAAATTTTTTTTCAATTAGAAAAAATAAATTATAAAAATCAAAACAACGTAAATAGCAATTCCTGGGAAACATGTGGTAGGGGATTAAAGCCTTCTCCAATACACATCAGTAAGTCTTGGTTTTACCACTATTTTAATGTAACATCATTAATGTTCATAATTACAACTCTGAGTTATTGATAAAACCTTAAATTATGTTTAGAATTCAATGTTTTATGGCAAATGTCTAATACCTTTGAGAGAGGGCTGCATCCAAAATATTTAAACAGAACAAAAATCTTGGAGCTTGAGTAAGTGTAAGTTCTCTGGGAACTAAAATCAGTTATTCAGTGACACCTCTCTGAAAGCTCAAGAGAGGTAAGATATTAAATTAATTGTTGTGGTTGACCAAGTGTCAGGATTAACAAGAAAAAAAGAGCAAATAGTTTTTTGTTTCCTCAGTACTATCTATGCCTGGAATATATAGAGAGATTTGAAAAATCCTCCAAAAAAATTAGGCTCTTAATAGAAAACGAGGATGGGCAGTTTTGTTAAGTTATACTAATTTTTAGTTCACCAAAATCAGATACCAATTCACTTGGAACATACTTCCTCTAATGTAAAATATATTTCTCTACTTTGACTTATAAACCCCATATATCCATAAATACTGATGTGTTACAATTGTTGGTCTTTTCCACATGGCCATGTGTTCTTTGTTTACATAAGCACTTTCTAAAATTTATTCTTATTTCAATAAAATAAAACTGCAGCAAACCCAGGAAAACCTGATGAAAGTATGCTTAAAATTTAGCCCTCTTTGTACTGTTATTCACTTTTCCACTTAGAAGAGAGAGTCACAGTGGGTATTGAGAAAGTAATGGTAATACCTATCGCATTTCTCTGAGTTATTTTCTCCAACTTTTGTTTCAAACCTTCTATATTAAATACATATTTTGTATGTAACTTTCTCTTATATTAGCTTGTAACAATCGATGAGTATTAGTTAGAAGACCATAAAAGAGAATGTGTACTATTTTAGCAAAATTGCATATTGATTCCAAAGTGTTTTAAAAAAACTTTATGTGAATTATGTCTTAATATGATTCAAGGAGTCATAACTAAGTATAGAATTGAAAGGAAAAGTCATACCACAAATTTATTTGCATTAGTAAAATAATTTTGTCAAGAGTTTCACAGCCAGGTGAGGATGGAGTGATGAATGCAAAACTGCTCTATATCACCCAAATGCATGAGTGTTATTCTCAAAAACCTCACACAGAGGATGGCTCAATTTGATATGGGAGAGCAAGAAAAGGCAGGTGCACTGGTTACATTGAGTCAAGGGTGCTTCTCTCAGTACTTTGTCAGCAATCAACTCTTGATGTACTTTAAGTAAATCACTGTAAGCATGAAATCATAGTTTATTTTCCTTATGAGATGGGAAAAGGTATTTTTTATATTTAAAGAATCAAAATGAAATATACAGTGTAGATCTCATTTGTTAAAAAGGTATTTTCTGCTTCCTTCATTCTGAAAAAATAAAAATGACCTGCAGTTGAAAGTTGAATAACTTTCACAGGGAGGGTGGGAGGAGGGATGCTCAGTTTTGATAAAACATTGAGAACAGTGTCCCAATGAAAGCTCAAATAACACTGTGATGTCAGCCATCACTAGAAGAGCTGGTTGGTCCAGGTGGAAGTCACGGGAACAGTCTTCCTTTTAATACCACACACACCAGTGCAGAAGATTAGGCTGGATTGTGGTTTTCAAATGCTTTTTTAGTACTCAAGCCCTTCTCCCTTTTTTCCCCTTGAACAAAATATCATGGAAAAACTTCGAAATATTGAGTGGGCAAATTATAGCTAATCAAGTAGAAGCAGCTCCTCACCCACCTCAGCCCTATTCATTAGCACGTCAAGAGGATCCTAGGAACAAAGTGGGAAAACCACCACCTAATCCAAAGTACTCATTTACTGATGAGGAGGGAATCGAAGCCCCTGCCCTGACTGGTGAAGTCACTTGCCCAAGGTCAGAAATTAGCAGCAGATCTAATAAAGCCAGATCTCCTGATGACAAGTTCAGTGATTTTTCCATTATACCACTGACAGCCATTTGGCTCTCTGGGCAAGCATTCAACCTCTAAGATCTACTCTTGCTAAGGGATGGTTTTATTAACTTCAAATGTGCATTAAATGCAAACAGTTTGATTTTGATGCCATTCAACTACTAACCAACCAACCAAACAAAAATGCCTCATTAGTGGTGACAAAGCATGGGACTTACTTGGATCTGGTCTGCTTTATGGGCATGATTTCTTGCATCTGAGATATAGCTTAAAACTGAATAAACAAACCAACATCAGAAGTAATAAAGTCATCAGTCATGGCCTCTAGTTTGAATAAAAACAGTTTGTGCTCATCAGGAGGACACTTCAGCAAACTGATCTGGGATTAGCTCACGTTAACCACACTCATTCTGTGGTACACAGTGCATGTTGCTAGGTGCTAGGTGACTCGACAGAAGGAAACAGAGGACTGATTGATGAGCCTAGTAACTCTTAAGTGATTGCAATATATACATGTGTAGAATGAAAGCCTCCATGTCACAGCTGCTATTTGCTTCACAAATAATGATCCAGTGTAAATTCATTATTTTAAAAAAGGCAAAGCCCTTATATGCTCTTGCAAGCTCTTTCTTTATCAAGAGCTGTGCTGTTTATTTAATTGGACTTGGAGGGTCCCACAGTTTCTAGTATAAAACCCCATTTTCAAAAGTGTGTAACTTGTCTATTTAATTTCTCTCTGGCCCAGAGCCTGGAATGCAAATTCCGTTTCTGAGAATCACTTTGTGTTCAACAACATTCAAAAGAGAAGGGGGTAGGGGGAGCTGATGGTATGCAAGGTGTGAGTTTGTTTTTATAACCATAGAAATCCTCTGTATTCCAAAACAGCTTACAAATTTTATCAAATTAGGCCAAATGAACTTTTTTGGCATTTAAAAAATTATATTCTGAAAATTGTCACAAATGTTTCTTCGAAATGGAACAACCTGAATTTTCTCAACTTTCTTGTAGACTGTCTTGACATTTGGTAATTTTAACATAATAACAAAGAAACATGACAATGACAAATCAATACACATAACTTTAGAATGCTGTGACTTAATCTCTGTACCTACTGCAGTACATTCTTGTGTACTTATATTTATGATGTCATGGCCTAATTAAAAGATTTTGGGTGGTCTCTTTAGAAAAAGTGTTTTTAGCAGCACACCATCCATCTTCCTAATAACATCAAAGTGAAATAAAAGACAAGAAAGAAGAAATACATGGGACTTTGGCAAATACAGGATGGAGATTATCCGGGGTGTTTAATGGAAGGGGGCATAACTGGGAAATGCTTGGTACTTGGTTTGATCCATAAAATGATTGAGTTGAGTGGATGGTTTCTGGAAAGTACCTTCTAAGCTGAAAGGTAATAAACTGAAATGTGTACTATGCTTTTACAAGGTTCTTCGGGAGAACAAAGGTCTCCTTGATAGTATAAGCACTCTTTGAATCCTTGTCATGAGTCCATAGGAGCACTGAAGTCCATATAAATGCTTAAGGGACAGTTCTACTTAGTTGTATAGGCTATTACAAGAGAAAGGAAAAATCCATGGTTAATTGCTGTAGTAGCAAGGCCCTCTGGGTTTCTTTCTTCCCTGTTTATTTTAATAATTTCTAGGTGCTGTCAAGTTATCAGAAAGCAGAGGAAAAAACTGAAAAGTGAGACCTTCTTCCCTAATTAAAAAAGACTGGCATTCTGAAACTTTCGAGACCTATTTTTCTCCCTGTAATTTCTATTAGGATGTAATGAAGGTGGGATATTTTATTAGAATATTAAAAGATAAAAAAGTTTTAATTAGAACTTCTCAAGTCATTCATTTGCATAGCTAGTTGTACACGCACATTAACTATATATTATCATAAGGCAAAGTAACCTCCAGTAATTATTCCAAGTTTCTTCTACAACATTTTCTTGTTCCAACCCTCCTCTACTTTTTCTCCTTGGTGGATTCCATGTACACATTTAGAGTGTGGTGAACTTCTTTATTTTAGGGCAATTTTCTAAACTGCCTGAACAGTCTCAAGAAGTAAATCAACTAGCATTAAGCATTAAAGGTCAAAATGTGTGTGTGTACACACACATATACACATACATGTATACATATATATAGAAAACTTAGGTCTCTTGTTTGTACTTTATTGTTTTTACATATCAAATGGCAACTTTTATATGGTTTAGCCTAATGCATATATATGTAGGCACGATATGCATGAATATGTGCATGTATTATATATTTATGTATCAATATATATCACAGAACATTTACTTGTACATCAGTGAAAGTAAAGGATCACATGCCAGTTTTCATTTAGCAGTACTTCATATCACAGGAAATTTTACCCAACAAAACAACAGAATATTCTTTTAGTTCCTCATTGTAAAGCTCGTATTTGCATTTCAGGTTTTTTGTTTTCCTCACTGACAGCATGCATGAGCAGAATGAAGATCTCTAGAAGTCCTCTTACATAGATGCCTACTGTGGATACACTACAGAGAGTTCAGTCTTCTTTCTAAAGAACATTTTCTAATACCAGCCAACAATCCCACTTAGTAGTTACACTGCAGACTACTTACTGAACACCTTGACTACTGTAGGTGCCTCAAACACGTTGTCTTCAGTTACGAGCATGCACACAAATCTCTTTTCATCACTGATCTTTGCATTACTGATAGAGAGAGTGTAGTTTTCTGAGAGGTTCAGTCTGTCTTTGTATTCTGGTACATCGTCGTACTGCACACTTTTCTTTGTAGAGGACCTGAAGGCAATAAATACTGGGGAGCCATCAGGCTTTTCCTAAAAATTGAAATAACAATACATTTTTAAAAAACAGGCATATTTAGATGTTTCAGGATTACAGCCAGAACAACAAAATTTTCTTGGCTGTATTATTCCACCTAAATTTGTAGTTTGGTCCAAGAAGAATAATTTTAGATAAGTGCCTCATATAAATATTTGGTTATAGAAAATTACTCTTCATAAGAGGAGAAGCTGTAAGTTCTTTTACAGGTATCAATTTAAATATACAAAAATGAAAGGACAGAACTTTAGGAATCCAAGTTTTTCTTGCATCTGGAGGACAGAATTAGTAACTGTTTGAAAATGACAAGAGTTGGCCTTATGTCTAATGTAAAAGAAAAAATATAGATGAAAACAAACATATAAGTATTATGTTACAAAAGGATTTTCAGCTAACTATCAGAGCAAGCATACACTTGAGCTGCAAACACTCATTTAGAAATCCTAGGCAATTATCTTTAGCATGTTCATTACTTTAATCCACATACTTTATGTGTCCACACTTTTCAAGTTTCAGCCAGAACTGACACAGCTGACCTTTACACATAACACAGCTTAATGAGTCTTCATGGAGGAACAGTATTTGCCCTTGTGAAATGATCATGTCCATTAAGCAACAGAATTAGATTAATCACTAAAACCCATAGTTTTGCTATCTGAATCTTAAAACTTAGCTCGAAGGGCTTTCATATAAAATCTGGCATATACAATTATGCCAAGAACACTGAGACATAATTCATTTCTTTCTCTGCTCCCACAAACATTCTCTTACCTACTAGCAATAATCTAAAATAAGGGCCAATCCCTCTTCTACTTACCTCACAAGGTCTTTGAGAAAATAAAATATGATAAAACATTCTAAAGTGCATGACAAATTTCAAGGTGCTATAAGGAGTAACATTTTAAAAATTATTAATACTTACTAATGTTATGGACTAAATTTATATGCCTAAACCCTAAACCCCAATGTGGGATTAGTGGAGGTGCGCCTCTGAGAGGTGTTGAAGTTTAGATGAGGTCATGGGGATGGTACCCTCATGATGGGATTAGTGACCTTATAAGAAGAGGAAGAAACGTGTGAGCTCTCTCTCTCAATGAGAACACAAAGAAGAGGTTTTGTGAGCACATAGCAAGTGGCAGCTGTCAGCAAATCAGGAAGAGGGCCCTCCACAAGAGGTGAATCGGCTGGCACCTTGATTTTGGACTGCCCAGCCTCCAGAACTGTGAGAAATAAATGACTGTTTAAACTATTCAGTCTGTGGTATTTTGTTATAACAGCCCAAGCTGACTAAGACAATTACTAAGCTAATCTTGGAGTCCAAAAGGTTTAGATGGTTGAATATCTGAATACATCAGTAATATTCTCCTTAAATCTTTTAATTTTGCCACAGGTTTACAATGCAAATCCTTGTACTAAATCATTCCTTCATTAAGAAAAATATGTCAGACCAGTTAGACCAGTATCTTAAATTTCTATATTTGTTCACTTATGCAAGAAATAATAGTTATTAAATTTCGAGCACTTAACTGTATGCCAGTGTACTTTCTTTGGGCTTTCCATGCATTAATGGATTTAATATTCATAACAACCCTGTAAATTACACATAATATTGGCTTCATTTTTAGACAATGGAGACAGAGATTGGTTAAATAACTGGTCCATTGCCCCAGCCAGTGTATCTCAGCAGGGCCAAGACTGGAGCTCCACAGCCCGGCTCCGTTATAACTACATTATATCATTCTCGACAGCCGTTAGATGCCTCTTCTGTACCAGGCACAGAGGCAGATGCTGGTGAAGAGGTGGTGGGAGTGAGGTAGGGCGGAGTGCACAGGGAGCTATGATCTCCATTCACAGGGAGATTACCGTGCAGTAAGAGAGAAACTAATCCATCTTTCCTCTATGTTTGCTCCCTTTCACTCTTTCCAAATCTGCTCTTTGTCTTTCAGGTTACATTAAATTAGAGGTTGTATATTATGTCTGCGAATCAGGACTGCTTTTAGAGCGTATGGTACTTCAAATGTATCTCATCAGTTTATTGCTGAAGGTTTTTGTTTCATTAACAATTTGAAAATTGCCATTATTATTTGTTTTCACTGCCATTGTGCCAGTTCCATTTAGGTGAAAATTATTTCCTGGGCATCAGAAATGTCTATAATCACAGAAGTTTTCACCACTGTATTCTATTTATTTTAGCACTAAGTTTGACTCAATGGTGAATGAGGTGGTAGTCTCCCAGACCCTTGGAATTTTAGGGGTGCTAATAGACTTTGTCCTCATAGGCCTTAACTTCATATTTCCATTTTTATAGGGAGCCAGAAGTAGTTAAAAATTACCCAGTGTGAGCTGGATAACAGGAGGAGGGATCAGGGAAGTGCTATACTGCCTCATCTCGTTCTTTTGCCTTCACCTGCCCTTCACACAGTGTGTTTAGAGCTTAGTAGCCCCACACTCATAACAGCTTACACTCTTCGTGCAATTACCATGTGCCAAGTACTAGGTAAATATTCTGATATGAGTTATTTCATGTAACCTTCAGAACACTATAAGGAAGATTATTATTATCTCATTTTTTTTCTATGAGAAAATGGGGATTAATTCACTCATCCAGAATCTCACAGCCAATACATGGTAGAACATGTCAGTCTGACTTCAGAACCATATTTTAAAAGATTGTGTTATACTACTCCTGGGGTGCAACTTACGTATGTTTCTATTCTGCAGAACATTTGTTCTTGCAGATATCTGAAAGGAAAAGTTGTGTGGTTCAATGAACTTAAGAAATGAATGAACTCACACAATTCATCATGTATCTTAATATAGGAAAGGCTCTGAGAAGTACTGCAGTAAAAAAACTTTTCAAAAATTATTGGACCATCACAAGAATTAAAGTAATATAGAAGAAGTGTGATTGGATTTGAAGTAATTCAGAAGTGTAAGATGCTTTCAGGAATATATCAACCAATTAATTCTGCTTTTTTTTTACATGTGTAAGAATAATACATAATAAAAATCTATGCCCAAAGTCAAAAAAAATTATTGGACCATCAAATCCTTTTCCTATTCAAATACCTTTTAACATTTCATGGACCTAGGGAAAATTTGCCAGTTGTGTTCAATGAAACATATGTCCTCTTTTTAAGCTTGCAAACCATTGTGAGTCTCATGTGATCTAGCACTGGGAAATTGTGCCACACAGACACCTTTTGTTGGTCTTGGTAATGAAATTGAGATATTTTATCAAAGTTACCTAGCCTTTCCACATCACCTACCAGGATATCTACCCTTCATTTCCAGACCCATCGGTACCTTGATACCTGGGAAAATATGATTTTGCTACCTGCAAAAAATGAGTAAAATCAGCAATGTTAAATTTTAAAAGGACCTACCACTTCTACTGAGTTCTAAGACCAAGTACCAGTAACAGGCTTCTAATACTGATGACTAATTTTCAGTGAACATTTGAATGCTCTGGCTTATGATACATCTTGCCTTTGCAGTAACCACACCAAACAAAACATGAGTGTGTACAGAAAGGCTGCCATCTTCCACTAAGCTCTGTCCTATACTCCACTGATTTTACCCTGGAACTCTGCCTTTTCTTCTGCCTCAAACACTTCAGGGTGAATCTTTCGGACTAATTTGAGCTAAGAATTACCTATTTATTGGCTTTATTTTAAAATAACATTTGTTATGTAAGACTTAGGGATTATTCTTTTGACATATTCGACACATTAATTTCACCTTTTTACATTTATACCTACAGTAGAATATTGCCATTACGTTAATTTGAAATTCACATCTACTCACAGAAGGAATTTTCTTTCAAAAACTAGAGGCAATTAACCAAGTCCAAGGTAGGTCACACTTACATATTTCCATTTGCCAAACATGAGATTCTGAGGTACACTGAGTCGGCAAGGCATGACAATGGTATCTCCATATACTGAGTTTACAGTATACCATCCAAGACCTTTAGAAAAAAAGGAACACAAGAAGAGAAGAGTTTAAATGTTTTCTTGAAATAAAGTAAATAACTTCAGTTCAAGATGCATGTCTTAATGAAGCTTATGTATTATAATTTTATCTTAAATGGCATACAACAAAGTATGTAGTTAGAACATATTTCCTATAAATATCAACAGCTCTTATTTAGCCTTCAAATGTCACATAATTCAAATCTATAAAACTCTCAGTTTTAGCGAGGAATAGATAAGTAGTATATGCCAAAGGAACAGTGTGGAATCTGAGGGTTTATTTTCACCTTCACTGTATTTCATAAGAAAAATCTTCACTATATTTCATAGAAATGTGGGACTATACAAAGAGATTAACATGCTTAAAATTCTCAAAACTAGCTTTAAATATGTTTGTGTTTTTCATTTGAAAATATTGTTAAGCTTAAATTCGGAAAAATTCAAAAACTATTAAAAACTAAGAACTAACACATATAAGACCACAACAGAATCTTAAATATAAGTGGCAAAATGAGCATGAAAATGGCCTGCTTTACAGTAGTAATGGTTAAAATACTCATTTTCATTTTAATTATAAATAAAATATTAACAGGAAAAGAACTTGTAAGGAATTCCCTGGCACTCCAGTGGTTAGGACTCCACGTTTTCACTACTGAGGGCGCGGGTTCAATCCCTGGTCGGGGAACTAAGGACCTGCAAACTGCATGGCAGCCAAAAAAAAAAGTATTTGTAGTATGAAATTTCTTCATGAAGTGATTACACTGCTTTTTGGGTAGACAGTCTAACTTAAGCAATAGTTTGCTACTAAGGTACAGAAAACTTCCTGGTCTTATTTAATCTTTATTGAAAAGAACGTGACGATCAATAATTAAATTATCAACAATACCCACATTTTTGCATACGTATGTAACATACTATTCAAATCTGTATATATTTATGAACTTTTTAAAGAAACATAGGCATTTAACTTGGCAATTGTATAGTACTTAGGAAATATATCAGATCTTTTTACCTTATTTTGTTTACAACTATCTTTAAAGTTAGATACATTTACAATTAAATACCTATTAAGATATGTCATAATTGGGTACAGAATGTGAAGGGGCTAACTTTATTTTAAACTGAAAAGAAAAAGAAATGATATTTGGTCCACCAGGTGGTGCTAAAGTGCAAAGCTAAGGCAATTTACAACACATGAATAACACCATCTTATGACTTTCTGAAGAAACAAGACAGGGTGGATACTATCTTTCTCTGTTACCCATCAATCACAACATATAAAAATTTCATATAGGGAAAAAATTATTAACCTTAGTAAAGAAAGAAAAGGTAATAAAATTCCTATTTTAAAATTCTGTCAATTGAGGAAGCTACTTTCCTCTAAAGCAATTTTGCTCCAGTGAACAAAAGCATTACAAAGAACACAAATTTCATGTAAATATACTGCACAACTACTTTCCAGCATTTTTAACATTGTTAAAATAAAGAATACAAAGTATAAGCCATGAGAATGTGTTTTTAACTTGCTATTAGAGATAAAATTTTACTACAATTTTTATTACATTCTGTTTTATAATGAAAAATTACTGGGTGGGAGGGAGGGAGACGCAAGAGGGAAGAGATATGGGAATATGTGTATATGTATAACTGATTCACTTTGTTATAAAGCAGAAACTAACACATCATTGTAAAGTAATTATACTCCAATAAAGATGTTAAAAAAATTACAATTTTCCATCAAAAATTTTTAATTGTTTAGTGTCCACCATACTTTAAATTCCTTTTTGCTATAAATCATTGAAGAGCATAAGACTATAAGGTCTCTTCAGCCTGTTAAAATAAAAACTGTGAGGATTTAGATATGTGGTGGCAGACAGGCAAAGTGATGATAGTTAAGAAATTGCTTTATTTCACAATATAGTACTTGTTTTCTACAATACTTTGGATATTAAATGTGGAACTTGTATAATGTATTTTAGGATCTGTTCATGCAGGTTTGCCAAACCATGGAAACCATTTTTTGATTTAATATTTTGTTTTTTTCATCAATATACAGCAAGACACTTGAATATGTAATGACTCTAAGATAATGTGAATCTCTTCTTAAATTATGGCAAGACATGCACCTCTAATTATCTACTATAATTATAAAAACACACCTTCTTTTGACTACTGACAGTGCTCCCATGGTTGGTCAAGGAGTGAAAACAGTTTACACAGCTTCGGTACCAATGAGGTGAATCCTTTGCTAGGTACAGGGAAATAAAAAATTCCTTTTCCAAAAAATTTAATGCTTTGCTCTTTCTTACAGACCATTTTTCTTTCCTCTTCTCTACAGAACTTTAATATACACCAAATTTTATAATTTTATATTTTATAATTGATTTAAAAATTTTATAATTTTTATAATTGATTTTAAAGCTGTATGAATTTCAAGTACATAATATATTTGTATGATGAAAGCACAATCACAGCAGGAAGAGGACCATATATATATATATATTTTTTTTTTAACATCTTTATTGGAGTATAATTGCTTTACAATGGTGTGCTAGTTTCTGCTTTATAACAAAGTGAATCAGTTATACATATACATATGTTCCCATATCTCTTCTCTCTAGCGTCTCCCTTCCTCCCACCCTCCCTATCCCACCCCTCTAGGTGATTACAAAGCACCGAGCTGATCTCCCTGTACTATGCGGCTGCTTCCCTCTAGCTAGCTATTTTATGTTTAGTAGTGTATATACGTCCATGCCACTCTCTCACTTTGTCACAGCTTACCCTTCCCCCTCCCCATATGCTCAAGTCCATTCTCTAGAAGGTCTGTGTGTTTATTCCCGTCTTGTCCCTAGGTTCTTCATGACCATTTTTTTTTCTTAGATTCCATATATATGTGTCAGCATACGGTATTTGTTTTTCTCTTTCTGACTTACTTCACTATGTATGACAGACTCTAGGTCCATCCACCTTACTACAAATAACTCAGTTTCGTTTCTTTTATGGCTGAGTAATATTCCATTGTATATATGTGCCACATCTTCTTTATCCATTCATCTGTCGATGGACACTTAGGTTGCTTCCATGTCCAGGCTATTGTAAATAGAGCTGCAATGAACATTTTGGTACATGAGTCTTTGAATTATGGTGTTCTCAGGGTATATGCCGAGTAGTGAGATTGCTGGGGCATATGGTAGTTCTAGTTTTAGTTTCTTAAGGAGGCTCCATACTGTTCTCCATAGTGGCTGTATCAATTTACATTCCCACCAACAGTGCTCCCTTTTCTCCAGACCCTCTCCAGCATTTATTGTTTGTAGATAAATTTTTTTTTTTTTTTTTTTTTTTTTTTTGCGGTACGCAGGCCTCTCACTGTTGTGGCCTCTCCCGTTGAGGAGCACAGGCTCCGGACGTGCAGGCTCAGCGGCCATGGCTCACGGGCCCAGCTGCTCCACGGCATGTGGGATCTTCCCGGACTGGGGAACGAACCCGTGTCTCCTGCATCGGCAGGCGGACTCTCAACCACTGCGCCACCAGGGAAGCCCTGTTTGTAGATTTTTTGATGATGACTGTTCTGACTGGTGTGAGATGATATCTCATTGTAGTTTTGATTTGCATTTCTCTAATGATTAATGATGTTGAGCATTCTTTCATGTGTTTGTTGGCAATCTGTATATCTTCTTTGGAAAAATGTCTATTTAGGCCGTCTGCCCATTTTTGGATTGGGTTGTTTGTTTTTTTGATATTGAGCTGCTTATAAATTTTGGAGATTAATCCTTTGTCAGTTGCTTCATTTACAAATATTTTCTCCCATTCTGAGGGTTGTCTTTTCATCTTGTTTATGGTTTCCTTTGCTGTGCAAAAGCTTTGAAGTTTCATTAGGTCCCATTTGTTTATTTTTGTTTTTATTTTCATTTCTCTAGGAGGTGGGTCAAAAAGGATCTTGCTGTGATTTATGTCATAGAGTGTTCTGCCTATGTTTTCCTCTAAGAGTTTAATAGTGTCTGGCCTTACATTTAGGTCTTTAATCCATTTTGAGTTTATTTTTTGTGTATGGTGTTAGGAAGTGTTCTAATTTCACACTTTTACATGTTGCTGTCCAGTTTTCCCAACACCACTTATTGAAGAGGCTGTCATTTCTCCGCTGTATATTCTTGCCTCCTTTATCAAAGATAAGGCGACCATATGTGTGTCGGCTTATCTCTGGGATTTCTATTCTGTTCCATTGATCTATATTTCTGTTTTTGTGCCAGTACCATACTGTCTTGATTACTGTAGCTTTGTAGTATAGTCTGAAGTCCGGGAGCCTGATTCCTCCAGCTCCATTTTTCTTTCTCAAGATTGCTTTGGCTATTTGGGGTCTTTTGTGTTTCCATACAAATTGTGAAATTTTTTGTTCTCGTTCTGTGAAAAATGCTGGTGGTAGTTTGACAGGGATTGCATTGAATCTGAAGATTGCTTTGGGTAGTAGAGTCATTTTCACAATGTTGATTCTTCCAATCCCAGAACATGGTATATCTCTCCATCAATTTGTATCATCTTTAATTTCTTTCATCAGTGTCTTATAATTTTCTGCATACAGGTCTTTTGTCTCCTTAGGTAGGTTTGTTCCTAGATATTTAATTCTTTTTGTTACAATGGTAAATGGGAGTGTTTTCTTAATTTCACTTTCAGATTTTTCATCATTAGTGTATAGGAATGTAAGAGGTTTCTGTGCATTAATTTTGTATCCTGCTACTTTACCAAATTCATTGTTAGCTCTAGTAGTTTTCTGGTAGCATCTTTAGGATTCTCTATGTATAGTATCATGTCATCTACAAACAGTGACAGCTTTGTTTCTTCTTTTCTGATTTGGATTCCTTTTATTTCTTTTTCTTCTCTGATTGCTGTGGCTAAAACTTCCAAAACTATGCTAAATAATAGTGGTGAGAGTGGGCAACCTTGTCTTATTCTTGATCTTAGTGGAAATGGTTTCAGTTTTTCACCATTTAGGATGATGTTGGCTGTGGGTTTGTCATATATGGCCTTTATTATGTTGAGATAAGTTCCCTCTATGCCTACTTTCTGGATGGTTTTTATCATAAATGGGTGTTGAATTTTGTCGAAAGCGTTCTCTGCATCTATTGAGATGACCGTATGGTTTTTCTCCTTCAATTTATTAATATGGTGTATCACATTGATTGATTTGCGTATATTGAAGAATCCTTGCATTCCTGGGATAAACCCCAGTTGATCATGGTGTATGATCCTTTTAATGTGTTGTTGTATTCTGTCTGCTAGTGTTTTGTTGAGGATTTTTACATCTATGTTCATCAGTGATATTGGCCTGTAGTTTTCTTTCTTTATGACATCTTTGTCTGGTTTTGGTATCATGGTGATGGTGGCCTCTTAGAATGAGTTTGGGAGTGTTCCTCCCTCTGCTACATTTTGGAAGAGTTTGAGAAGGACAGGTGTTAGGTCTTCTCTAAATGTTTGATAGAATTCGCCTGTGAAGCCACCTGGCCCTGGGCTTTTGTTTGTTGGAAGATTTTTAATCACAGTTTCATTTCAGTGCTTTTGATTTGTCTGTTTATATTTTCTATTTCTTCCTGGGTCAGTCTCGGAAGGCTGTGCATTTCTAAAAATTTAGGACCATATATTTTTAATCACTTTATCCCAGGGACAATGTCTGGCATTTACTGGCCATCTAATAAGATGATTTTTCATTTGAAGCTTGTGCCATCCTTTCCATTTTGGTTATCAAATTAACATCTTTAAAAACCAGGGAGGAGTTGACAACACTGGAACTTTGAGAATTCTTTTTCCTACCAAATACTGAAAAGGCTGTCATACAGTGTCTTCGATGTGTAAGGAACATGGATTTGGGCTTGGATGGCCTTCTCTTACTTGAAGAGAAACAAACACAAAGCCAACATTCTTATGAGTTTATGGATTAAACTACAGGAGAGGACATTTCTCCCTTCCCTTTCAAGAGAAATTAAGGATTGTTTGTGCTATGTGATCTGCAAATGACACTAAGAAATGGCTTTTTCCTTACTTGTGATTACCACAAAGCAAAGAGTTATTTTTAAAAGTATTTGCAAATTCATGGATTGAGTCTTGTAGTGACAGCTCGATATCCAAAATTAGCCAGGACAGGACTCTTCAGAGCATGGCAAATGCAAGGGAAATAAGAGATCTGACAAGAATGAGGGCAGTATGTAAAAGGGCAATAGTTACAGATAGAAGCCCTGGTCCACAGACTGAGGGCAGAATGCATGCTAATCATTTGCATTATCACTTGTGGCATTAGGAGCCACAGTCATGATGATTTTAGAAATAATTTTCAAGTTTGTTATAATCAACAGCTTTCCTCTTCAGGTAAGAGTATAAGGGCTCCAGGTTCATCTGATAGAAAGACTAAGGCTTACACATGTGGGAGGGCTAATATCTCTAACACCCAAGGGATAAAGTAGCTACAAAGACTACTGTGATTTGGTGATGAATTAGCATCCTGATTTCTAGAGACATCTCAGTCTTTGAGATGAAGTGCCAGGGAGACCCAAAGCACCTGTCAAGACAAATAATTCTGTTTATACTTTTCATAGAAGCAAGAGATTTTTATCTTTGAATTGCCAAGTCTGAATTAAATTTAGCCTACTAGAATTCCCCTGCAATTCTCTCCCTGTAATATCAGTTGGTTAAATTATTCATGGTTTTGTAGCATAGATATTATTGGATACAATTGCAAATATAGAATGTCTATGATGTCCTTCCTCAAAGAGGCAAAATATAAAATATAGAAGGAAATGTGTGTGTGCACAAGGGTATGAATCTCTGTGTTATACATGTTATGTCTATGTGTATATTGTATGTCATAAGATACTTTAACCCGGGCTAAATCACCTTTTGTATTAAATGTGTTTTAAAATTTTAACATAGTGTTATGAATTATTATTATCACTGTTGCTATCAAAATGTCCTGACATAACGTAAAATGTAAATACGTTTGGTAGTGTATATATGTCAATGCTACTCTCTCACTTTGTCCCAGCTTCCCTTTCCCCATCCCCTGTAAAATAGATAGCTAGTGGGAAGCAGCCACATAACACAGAGATATCAGCTCGGTGCTTTGTGACCACCTAGAGGGGTGGGATAGGGAGGGGGGAGGGAGATGAAAGAGGGAGGGGACATGGGGATATATGTATACATATAGCTGATTCACTTTGTTACACAGCAGAAACTAACACAACGTTGTAAAGCAACTATATTCCAATAAAGATGTTTTAAAAAAATACGTGTTATATTTGAGAAGCAGTGTGTAATAATTTAATGATTCTTATGAAGAGTTATTAGCTAAAAATAAAGAACAATAGAACCTAGAAAGACTACATAGGAGAATTCAGTGGGAATAAAATGAGATAAGCACAGCATAAGAAAAATCTCTTGACCAAATAATTCTCACATGTAGAATTCTCAGGCAAGTGATCATAAAGTACAAGATAATTATAGTTACGCATTTTATACAGCAAATAATTTAAAGAGGCACTGAAACAGACTGGCAACCTTCTGAAGTTAGGTGAACAGTTTATATTTCTAATTAAAATAATAAAACTAATAATTTTGGCAATATTGATGAGAATTTCTTTTTCTGTATAAAGTAATTCTTAAGGGCTATCAAGGTCAGAGTAATCATTCTCTTTGCATTGCTGACAACTAGACATTTGAGCTGAGGTCACTTAAATATCAGAATCTGCTACCATGTTTCAAGCAGAAGTACAGCAAATAATATAGAATAATACAGGACCAGAATTCATCAGAGTCTATTTTACATGCTGCAATTTAGCATGGTTAATTATTTTTTATTGCACTGATACTTTAAAAGCAACATCATCCTTAAAAGCTTTTTTTTTTTTTTTTTTTTAGCTCTGTATCCCTGTTAGGTGCCATAGAAGGGTTAATCACATTATAATTGGCTCAGAGCTTACAACATAAAAACTAAATTCCAGTTCTACATAAATTTTAGAGATATATTTGTGCAAATGAATTGTTGGGGAGGAAGTGGGTAAAAATGAGAGTTATCCTTAGAAATTACGTTCATATGTATTTGATTTTGACAGATAAACATGCTAGTGTCCCTATTTGCTTTATTAATGAATTAAGATATGTACAACTTTAATTAAAACATGTAAAACATGTAGTGTTTCTCAGTCTCATTACTATTGACATTTTGGGCTGAATAAATCTTGATTGTGGGGCGCTGTCCTATGTACATTTAATAATATACCTGTCTCTGCCCACTGGATGCCAGTAGCACCTTCTCTTCAATATGACAACAAGAAAATCCTCAGACATGACAAATGTCCCCTGAGAGGAAAAACTGCACCCTGAAATCCCATCTAGTTGAGAACTACTGATTTAGACTTTCACTCATTTAATAAAACTGTGGTTTCCAATAAAGGAATCATTGTTGTAAAATAGAATCTTAGTGTAGGACTAAATAATCACTGAATATGAATGAAGGGATGGAGGAAGCAATGGCACATAGTAACATTGGTTATTATCAAATTTGTTTTCCTCACAGAAACATATTATATTAAACTATAATAGGAGGATTGATTTCTAACTTTGAAATATTGGGATCCAATCCAATCCAAGAAATTACAAAAAATATACTGTTTTAGCAAATCTACTTCATGTACTATAATCAAGCACAAATTATACCTACTATATATGCTTTCTAAAGTGTACATATCATATATATTTTATTTGATATGATAAAATATCATAGTTCTACTGATAGAGAATAAAGCTGATGCCTTTAAAGAGTCTTCCAAGCCTGATTTTATGATTCAATGACACAGTTATCTTATCTCATAATTCCTCCCATAAATTTATTAAATGAAACAAGAGTTTAAAATTTTTGGCAAGGTCATGTAATATATAACAAGTAAGATTTGTGTGTGTCTGTGTGTGTGGTGTGTGGTACAAGGGCCTATAATTCCCAAGTAACTTGGACTGCATGGCAGGTGGGAGAAGACATCTGAGGGAATCAAATGTCATTTTGAGAAATACAGAAAACTGTTATTCTATCCCCTTTTTCATTTTCAATTTCTCTTTATAAACTTGGGTATTGGGGGTCAAGTTGGGTTTTTGCTGAATCAGAGGTAGGAATACATTTGTTCAAACTTTACTTTCTACCTTGCCTTTCACAAGTGTCATATATTATAATGTAGGTATAATTGTGTAATGCCTACATATAAGAAAAAGAGTAATTCTTCTTTTCTCTTTCTCTCATCAGTTCCTATAATTTTATAAATGCATTATATTATATCTTTTAGATAAATGTTATTCAACTGTGGAATAACATTTCGATGGAAAAAAACATCTTACCAAATTATTATTGCTAGTACTCAGGAATATGTTTTAATATATGTGTTCTTTATATTACCTCCAAGTTTGGCATGTTACTTGGAAGTGCTCAAAATATATATCTTTTTAGTGATGTATAGGTCAATGTAATAATCCATATTATGCCATAGAAGGGAGATCTATAAAAACAATACAATTTAAAAAACACAGTACCAGTATTTGCTGTGCTGAAAATTACCTTCTCAATTTACCACATGCCACATTATACTCTAAGCATAGAATGATCTATGAGGCTGCATAAGTTACAATTCTTCTCAATTAGTTTAGGCTTTACCCCATCTCTGCTTCATTTTTTATTATTGTTCCTTGGGACCATCTGCTCTGGCTGAATTCCTACATATCCTTCAAGGACTATCTCAAAAATCATCTATTCATACATTCAAACATGCATCAAGTATTCACTGAACACCTATTATAGGCAGAGTGCTAGATGTTCTTTGTGGGGGAAATATATAAATAAGATACTGAGGCCTACTCCTGAAGGAACATGATGGAATTTGTATGAGCTGCTTATTAGGTAGAGAAAGTGGTATGGCAAAGCAGAGAAGGGAATCACAGCAAAAAGCTTGAGGGTACTGGTTTAGGATTCTTGGAGGAAATTTCATCTGGTCTGAACACTGAATTTCTATAAATGGGAAGATGAGAACTACTTCACCAGTCTGTCATAGCCAGGGACCAACCAGGCAGAGGCACTGAGTGATACTTGGTTTTCTCTCTTATGGCAAACTCCATTTTTTTTTAAATATCTTTATTGGAGTATAATTGCTTTACAATCGTGTGTTAGTTTCTGCTTTTTAACAAAGTGAATTAGCTATACATATACATATATCCCCATATCTCCTCCCTCTTGCATCACCCTCCCTATCCCACCTCTCCAGGTGGTCACAAAGCACTGATCTGATCTCCCTCTACTATGAGGCTGCATCCCACTAGCTACCTATTTTACATTTGGTAATGTATATAAGTCCATGCCACTCTCTCACTTCGTCCCAGCTTATCCTTCCCCTTCCCTGTGTCAAGTCCATTCTCTATGTCTGTGTCTTTATTCCTGTCTTCCCCTAGGTTCTTTAGAACCAGTTTTTTTTTTTTTTTTAGATTCCATATATGTGTGTTAGCATATAGTATTTGTTTTCCTCTTTCTGACTTACTTCACTCTGTATGACAGACTCTAGCTCTATCCACTTCACTACAAATAACTCAATTTCATTTCTTTTTATGGCTGAGTAATATTCCATTGTATATATGTGCCACATCTTCTTTATCCATTCATCTGTCAATGGACACTTAGGTTGCATGTCCGGGCTATTGTAAATAGAGCTGCAATGAATATTTTGGTACATGACTCTTTTTGAATTATGGTTTTCTCAGGGTATATGCCTAATAGTGGGATTGCTGGGTAATATGGTAGTTCTATTTTTAGTTTCTAAAGGAAACTCCATACTGTTCTCCATAGTGGAGGTATCAATTTACATTCCCACCAACAGTGCAAGAGGGTTCCCTTTTCTCCACACCCTCTCCAGTATTTATTGTTTCTAGATTTTTTGATGATGGCCATTCTGACTGGTGTGAGATGATATCTCATTGTAGTTTTGATTTGCATTTCTCTAATGATTAATGATGTTGAGCATGCTTTCATGTGTTTGTTGGCAATCTGTATATCTTCTTTGGAGAAATGCCTATTTAGGTCTTCTGCCCATTTTTGGATTGGGTGGTTTGTTTTTTTGTTATTGAGCTGCATGAGCTGCTTGTAAACTTTGGAGATTAATCCTTTGTCAGTTTCTTCATTTGCAAATATTTTCTCCCATTCTGAGGGTTGTCTTTTGGTCTTGTTTATGGTTTCCTTTGCTGTGTAAAAGCTTTTAAGTTTCATTAGGTCCCATTTGTTTATTTTTGTTTTTATTTTCATTTCTCTAGGAGGTGGGTCAAAAAGGATCTTGCTGTGATTTATGTCATAGAGTGTTCTGCCTATGTTTCCCTCTAAGAGTTTGATAGTGTCTGGCCTTACATTTAGGTCTTTAATCCATTTTGAGTTTATTTTTGTGTATGGTGTTAGGAAGTGTTCTAATTTCATTCTTTTACATGTAGCTGTCCAGTTTCCCCAGCACCACTTATTGCAGAGGCTGTGTTTTTTTCATTGTATATTCTTGCCTCCTTTATCAAAAATAAGGTGACCATATGTGCGTCGGTTTATCTCTGGGCTTTCTATCCTGTTCCATTGATCTATATTTCTGTTTTTCTGCCAGTACCATACTGTCTTGATTACTGTAGCTTTTAGTATAGTCTGAAGTCCAGGAGCCTGATTCCTCCAGTTCTGTTTTTCTTTCTCAAGATTGCTGTGGCTATTTGGGGTCTTTTGTGTTTCCATGCAAATTGTGAATTTTTTTGTTCTAGTTCTGTGAAAAATGCCATTGGTAGTTTGCCATTTTTTATTATAGTAATTTCTACAGATTAGATCTTTGTTCTTCATAAGGAACATGTCCTAAACTGGCAGTTTTCCCAAATTCATAAATGTACATTAAATTTTCCTAATAAAATGCAATAAACTGTAACATCTTTTTACTTTTTCTTTACTTTCATCATCAACACTAGCATTGGATTCCACTTGGGGTCACTTTTAAATTATAAACAAAAACCTTATTTAGAGATGATTTAAAAGTAACAGAAATTATTTAATTTGTGGACCCTTATTTTTATTTTTTGAGAAATGCCTCGTGAATTTTACATCAGCAAATGTACAGATTTTACTGTGCTTGTTAGAATTTCTTAACTTAGGATCCATGAATGGACATTAGGGCATCTATGAACCCTCTAAGTTATTTTAAAAACTCCCATATTGTGGTACACTGAAACATCTGTTTTTAAAGAAAGAGAATTCAAAGCTTTCATCAGGTTGTCAAAGGTAACCTTGAATTAAAACATAAAATGTTTAAGTTTCATTCTAAATTGAAGAGAAGTTGTGGAAGTACAATTTGATGGTATCTATCAAATTTTAAAATGCTAATACCCTTTGATCCAGTAATTCTACCACTGAGACTCTATCCTACAATAAGTTTCTGCACAAACGCAGGACTGTATATAAAGATAACGGCATTATTTTGAATACTAAAAAACTGGAGGAACCTAAATGTTCATTAATACAAAATATAAACTAGAGTGTGTATCCACACATGCTCTACACAAACCCACTGAAAAGAAATGAAAGCCAAATACATTGTTTCGTTTTTTCCATATATATATATTACAGTGTTTATAATTTTTTATCATTCATTCATTGGCTACTGAGTGCCCACTTTGTGCCAAGTGCTGTTCTAGGGTGGGCTATCCAAATTGATAAAAGGAAAAAACCCTGCTCTCATGAAGCTTAAATTCTAGACATTTATATTTATTCATGTATTTTAAAGTTTAATTTATTTCCAAAAAGAGGGAAATTATCAGTTTACTTTATCCACTATGTTGCAACCTATTTGAAGGAAAAGCCTACATTTCGCTCATTTTGAAATTCACTGCAGCACCATGAAGGTTGCAGGTGCTCAATAATAATGCATAAAATAAAGTCCCACTGCAGTACACTGAAAGGAACTCTAGCAGATCATATTCTCACGGCCCATATTCTTTAGTCTGCGTTTAACATTCCAGAAAACCATATACTATTCTTTGAAATTCTAGGGAATCCAGGATGGTGGGGAGGGGGGGCACTCTGGTGATTAAAAGTCAATACCTTAACATTGTTCTCTGCCAAAAAGCTATTTTTGCTTAAAAAATATTTTTTAATGGAATATAACATAAATGTAAAATAGTGCACTGATCTAGATTTACATTTGAAATGTCACTAAAAGCATCAGGATTTAGGGTTTCTTTGGCAACTCTCCTCACATTCTTTGTTCTGAGGATGAGACTGGGATTTCCAAAAATTTGTTCCACAGGGGAGCTCTGTGTCACCAAGTCCTCATTCCTCAGTGATGAGTTTCTGACTGGGCTATGGGGTCTCTGTCAACAAGCCAAGACACTGGTCCTTTCTTAGGGATAAAATCAAATAAAAACACTTAAAAACACTTCATGCCCTGTGTGTGTGTGTGGCAGGGGGCGGGGCTGGGAGACTACATTGAACCAGAAATTTCAAATTTGTATATGAAAAGAACAATATTCTACATTTTATTTTAAAATAGATTTCCATAGTGAAGAAGACTAAACAAGAGAATGTTTAAACATATTTTCCTTTATATTCTACAGTTTACTCATTGTAAAAATTAAAAACATTTATGTATTAATAATTTATGTAAGTTTAAGTGCATAAAGTTGACTATTTTCTACTATCATGCTTCTCTCCTAATTATCTAGGACTTGATGCTGTGTCTTTAAGGAGAGTCCACTCAGACAATTGATACAATGAAAAGAATCAGTAAAATATTATTTTCCTTTTGTTACTCTCCCCCAATTCAATTTCTTGATTAGTTCTTGCATTGTCTCTAACCAGATCCTGAGGAATCTGGATCATTTGGAACCAGCTTAACCAAAGAGGTAGGTAGAAGAAACCCATATTTGAATACTCCCCCAGGTTAAAATAATGCAAAGGAAAGATGAATACATTTATGCTACAGGTTTAATTAAGAGTATCATTTCTATCTGAATGGTGAAAAATTACATTTTCCTCTGCATTTTGCCACAGAAGTTGTACTGAAATTGTGAATATGATTTAATTATTTTAGCAAAGACAATAGCTGTACTGCCTTCATGAAAACACTATCAACAGGAAAGCAGGCACAATGTTTCACAAATGACTATTAACTGCATCATCTGAACTAATGGAAACTTTTTGGAATTTAGCTAGAGCCTGTCTTCAGAAAGAGTTCATAGTTATTGTGACATTATTAAATTTGTTTTCTGCAAATAATTTAATGCCATGACAACGAAAAGACCTCTTGATTTGAGATAATCAAAGCTGTCCTTGAAAACACTCCCCAACCCCCAAACAACAAATTCCTAATAGCTTTGATAGTCCTCAAAATGCCTTAGAAAAAATATATCACAAAGACTTTTAGCCAATAAGATCATCATTGTTTTCACAGAGAGCTTCTGTTAATAACAGCTTGTGCTAATTGTATTGCTTTAGCATTTAAAGTAATCAACAGCATTAGAGAATTTTATCTTATAATTGAGGTAGTGAATTACCGGGGATAGAAAATAAATTGTCAGGGCTCCTCAATGAGCAGAGTAGTAAACTCTTGCTTCTGAATTGGTTGAGTGATCTTGTCCAGTATGCCTGCTTCCGGAATATTCCCCGTTAAGTATTTAACTAGGTACCAAAAAAATGTTTACATGGGTTGAAATAGCTTTTTGCTCTTTTCTTCACATGAATCCCAATTAGCATTGCCTATGTCTCCTGAGGATATAGATTTGTACAATAAAACATAGTAAGTAATAAAGGTTAAAAAGCTATTTAGTAGGTTTTCCCACATATTTGATGCAGATTGCTGGCTGATTTCCAAGACTTAGATTTGTGAAATTCCAGGCTTTTAATTGACAACTCCCCACAGGGGTTGTAATATAAGTTAAGGTCATAGGAAGAAAATGATGGCTTTCTATGGCATTTTACCTTTTTTAAGAACTAAACTCAGCTTACTATGAAATCTAGTTTTCTAGTTCTGAGGGGGAAGGAGAAATAGAAACATTTGTCCAATAAAATTTTTCAAAGAGATTAAGAACACAGGAAAGATAAAATTTTCTTTAAAAAATTTAAAAGTAAAACAAATAGTTGCATAACAGGAAACAGAATAACCTTTTATATGAAAATGAAATAATCTTCCAGCCTTAAGAGATTTTGTGTTGCCTCAAGGACCAGGTAAGCATAGAAACCAGTACCCATTGTAGCTTGTCCACAGTGGGAACTCAATGGTGTTGCTCTGAAATGCATGAAGTTAGACAATAATGTCATCTATTAATATTAACTTTTCATATATGCCACTTTCCCTGGCAGTCATTATTTTTAATTGATGAGTGGGAGGAAAAGTGGGAAGGAGAACAAGATAATTTAGGAAGGCAGTGAGTAGGAATAAGAAATATAGGAAGCTGTATTGAAAGGTAGTTTTATCATTTCTAAGGATGTCAGAATGGAGGAATGCTTTTAAAGATCTTTTAAGATCTGGACCTGAATATGCCTCTAGCTTTGAAACTCTCCCTTACTCCCAAAGATTTTAACTTGCTGAACACTTTGTCTTACACCCTCAGAGGCCCATCATAACTTTAAAATGTGCCATATCTTTGCTCTGATTTAGGAAATGGTTTAATAATCTGCAGAATTTCTGGAAGACTAGCCATCATGGCTAAAAATAAAGGGCAAAAAATAAAAACCAAAAAGCAACAACAACAAAAAAACCATCTAGAAAGGGAGAACAAGTTCTTACAGCAGGAAATGGCTCTTCTGCATTCAGTTGGTTTTCTGTGCTTGTTAAGGTTTGCATCATATCTCACCTGCCTGTTTCACATCTTCATATTCTTATATAAGCATCAACTAAATAAATGCTTTCTCTTTATTATTCAAATGAAATAATGTTTGTGAAGAGTGATGAACATTAAAATGTACCTCACAGACCCCCCAAATGCTGGGAATGTAACTTACCAAGGACCCCAACTGCTGCACTCTAATCCATCACCAAGTTTGTTTTAAGGCCACACTTTCCAGGAGTTGTTCCCAGCTCAGGACTGAGCACAGCAGGGATACTAAGGCAGACAAGGTTCTTCCTTGAGGGCTGGCTATGGCTCAAGGACTCCCTGCCAAACCTTCTTTAGGCTGCAGGACAGTCTAGGACGTGTCCATCCAACCTTCCATCCCTTTCTCTTTTCCTTTGACCTTTTTTTTTTGGCGGGGGGGGGGGGGCTGCACCATGCAATATGCAGGATCTTAGTTTCTCGACCAGGGATCGAACCCGGGCCCCCTGCAGTGGAAGAGCAGAGTCTTAAACATTGGACCGCCAAAGAAGTCCCTCTTTTCCTTTGAAAAGATTTATAATGACATCTGACATTTCTTCCAGCCCACTAGCTCCTCCCTCATTGTTTTCTCACATTGATGTTTCCCCTAATACAATCCTGGCATGTTAATCCATTCTGGTATAATATCTGCTTCTCGGAAGATCCTAACACATGACTGAAATTAGAATATAACTATATTGACCCTCCAGCATCAGTAGACTATTGGATTCCAGAAAATTCAGATCACAATAGAGATGTAGTGAAAAAAAGATAAACCCTACAGCTTGATTTAGTAAGGGCTTAGCCAAATTAAAAGTAAAAAATACACTAGAACAATAATAGTAATAATAATGGACATTTTATGGTGTTTATAGTTTGCAATACTCTTTTATGTACATTGTACATTTTTGCATTTGAGTCTCACAAAAGCCCTGTATGATGAGCAAATAAATGTGTGCGGTGAACAGATATTATGATGCTTCCTTTAACTGATAGGACACTGTTCACCCTGCAAAGCCAAGAGACTAAACTAACATCACCAAGCCAGTACGTAGTGGAGCCAGAGCTCAAAATTAATTCTCAACTCAAGTCCAATACTCATCAAAATGATATGTTCTTATTTCATTTTAAATTGTGGTTAAGTTAGGAATATTGTTTGAAAAGTATTAAAATGTTTTCCATATTTAGTATTAAATAAAATTTCCATATTTAACATTAAAAAACCTATAGATCAGAAGGACTAGAAAGAAAATAAACTATTAAGTTTGAGCACCTCTTTCTCAATGGGCTGTAATGTAGCAACTGAGCATTTATTGCCAGGAAATATACAAAGTCCTGTCCATGATAGCTCATCTGATTCTCAAAACACAGTAGAAAACTGCAAATAGCTGAGGAGGTAGGCATCTTTCAGATAAGGAATCAGAGGTATAATAAGGCTCTTTAATATAGACAAGGCACACAGTTGACAGGCAGAGTAGCACTTTATGCATTTCAAACACCCAGCACTGTAGAGATAATACAGTAGACTACCAAGAAAAATTTATTGGATGAATAAAATGAAGGTTAGGATTCAAATCAAGTCCTTCTAACTTGAAAACCTATACCTTTCCTTTCAATCAAAAATACTTTTCACAATTACAATTTTTAGGTGAGTTGAAAATGTAAGTTCGCAAAAAAACCTGAACATGAATGTTTATAGTAGCCTTATTCATAATTGTCAAAATTTGGAAGCAACCAAGATGTCCTTCAGTATGTGAATGGATAAACCAACTGTGGTACAGCCATACAATGGAATATTCAGCAATAACAAGAAATGAGCTATCAAGCCATGAAAAGATAAAGGAAACTTAAATGCACATTGCTAAGTGAAAGAAGCCAATTTCATTAATATTCTGTATTAATCTGTATGACTCCAACTATAGGATATTTTAGAAAAGGCAAAACTCTGGAGACGGTCAAAAGAGGTTGCCAGGGGTTTGATGGGAGGAAGGATGGGAGAGATAGGCAGAGCACAGAGAATGTTTTGGGTGGTGAAATTATTCTGATACTACAATGGTGGATACAAATCATTATACATTTGTCAAAACCCATAAAATATATAACACAAAGAGGAAAACCTATATAACTTATAGATTTTACTTAATAATGTAGCAATATTGACTCCTCAATTGAAACAAATGTGCAACACTTATGCAAGATGTTAATAATAGGGAAACGGGGATGGCGAGTGTTGGAGTATATGGGAATTCTCTACTTTCCATTCAACTTTCTTATAAACCTAAAACAGATTAAAAAATTCTATTAATTAAAAAAATGGATGTGCATAGTTTCTTCAGCCTATGGAATGCATTCTCTATTTAGACAATCTAATCTAAATTCCCTTGGTTAAGATGGAAGGAAGGACATAAAATCTTCAAGGGCAAAGCTTTGCATCTACCAGCAAAGGTAATCTCCCCAGGCAGATCTCTGCAGGTGCTGACAATTCCAAGACCTCTGCTGAACAGTGTCCTGGGTGACCGTGCTGCAGCCCAGCAATTGCTGTTTTATGATTATGTTTCCCACATATTCCCAGTCCTACTGAGGTGCTAATACATAGGTTCATCTTTCCATTTAAAAGAGACAATGTCTTTGATAATTTGTCATGGTTACTGCTCAGGAAGATAATGACACTCAAAATTTCCCTAAACTGCATATTATAATATTACCTCTTTGTCTCTGCTATTTTTAACAGCTTTTAAAGACATAGTGTCATTAAGGTTAAAAAACGTTCACCATTCCTACACATTAAAAGAATTCCAGGTTACAGAGATGAGCTGTAAGAGGGTTAGCAAGGCTTCAGACTGTATTATGCCTTTTGTTTATGAATCTCATTTGAGTTCTATAACTGAAGAAACTCCTAAAGCTTCTCTCCACAAGAAGAAATTACTTAAAAAACAAACAAACCAAATAGAAAAGATTGAGATGCTTAGACTGTGTCCCTGTCTGAAAATCCAATGGCAATTTTCAAGTTAATTCCCCCTTAAGAGTTCTACCAAAACATGCTGTAAGTGTGCATTCTTCAGCCACAATTCTATCACTCTGTGTATACAGAATAGATGATAAAGAAGTCTCTGGAATCAACTTTAAAATGTTTTCTTCTTTATCATTTTTGAATTTCCAGCAGCCTCAACATACAAATATGATTATTGGTGCATGTTCAATCTCTCTGTATATATTAAATACTTTCCAGGTAATCAGTATGATTTTAGAGTGTGTTATTCAGAAATCCATTGATTCTTAAACCTCTAATTTTAAAAACTGGAACCTATACTACAAAGTAAATTTCCAACCCAACATCTGACCTAACAGTCACCTGGAAGTGTGCTATTTATTCTAAAACCTTTATAGCTAAGACAATTTATAATGATGTACATGGGAAAGCCAGTGCAATCTACTGAAAATGTAAAATTGCATGTGCCTGAAGAATAGTCTATAGTAAATATGGGTTAAACATTTATCCAATATTGTTGATGTAATTGAGAAACTGTAAAAGATATATGTTAAACTCCAAGAGCCATAGGATGTATCTCAGTATAAGTTTTTAATTACAGATCTGTGCTGTATTTTCCTTAATTTTTCTAAGAGTTTTTCCTATAAGCTTTTGAAAATAAAATTTCCCTTACCCCAAAAGATTCTATTTCATAATAATTTAAATACATTGTGCCATAAAGCAATCGGTTGGCTACAGTATGTCAGATACTATATTCCTGTTTGGCACACAAACATAAATAAGTTATCTACTCAAAGGAGATTAAAATCTAGAAGAAGACGCAACAGACAAGTCTGCATGGGTATGATTCCAGCCCTGCTACTAATAAGGTAAGTGACCTCCAGAGTTACTTGACCTTTACGTGCTCATGTTTCCCAACCATTAAATGGAAGATAACAACAGTATCAACCTCAAAGGGTTATTGTGAATATTAAATACATTAATATGTATAAGCTGCTTAAAAGAATACTTTTCATACAACAAATGCTCAATAAATGTTAGCTATTATGAAAAGATGCTCAACATCATTAATCGTTAGGGAAATACAAATCAAAACCACAAGATATCACCTCACGCCTGTTAGGATGGCTCTTACTAAAACAGTCAAAAGGTAAGTGTTGGTGAGGATGTGGAGAAAAGGGAGTCCTTCCTTCTACACTGTTGAGGGGAATGTAAATTGGTACAGCCATCATGTTACAGTACAGATAAAAATAGAACTACCATATGATCCAGCAATCCCATTTCTGTATATATATCCAAGGAAACAAAATCGCTATATCTAAGTTATATTACACTCTCATCGTCACTGCAGCATTATTCACAGGAGCCAAGATATGCAAACAACTTAAATGTCCATCAACAAAGAAAATGTGATATAGGCACATGAACACACACACACACACATAATGGAATGTTATTCAACCTTAAAAAAGAAGAAAATAAGGAAATTCTGCCATTGGTGACAACATGGACGAACCTAGACATTACACTGAGTGAAATGACAGACGCAGAAAGACAAGTACTGCATAATCTCATTTATATGTGGAATACATATACATATATATATATATATTTTAAAAGCCCAACACATAGAAATGGAGAGTAGAATGTGGTTGCCAGGGCTTGGGGAAGGGGAAATGGGGAGATATTGGTCAAAGGATACAAACTTCCAGTTATAAGATGAGTTAAGTTCTGGCGACCTAATGTACAGATGATTATAATTAATAGTAATGTATTGTACACCTGAAATTTGCTCAAAGAGTAGATCTCAAAGTTCTCACCATCCCCCCCACCAACGCACAAAGGGAAACTATGTGAAGTGATGGATACACTGATTAGCTTGAATGTGGTCATCACAATGCATATGTGTATCAAAGCATCACATTGCACACTTTGAATATATACAATTTTTATCTGTCAATAGTATCTCAGTAAAACTCAAAGAATGTTAGCTATTATATCTCTGTCTTTTATTTGGTGGAATTAAAGAGATTATGTGCCAAATGTTATAGGAGAAGAGGAGAGATTAATGGATAGACTGAAGAAGGCTTTACCCCAAAAGGACATTCATAAAATGACCTTCACAGAAAGGGATTTCTTCAAGTGAAAAGAAGAATGAAGGAAAGTCCATGCAGATGAAAGGCTGGGAGCAAGAGGCATGATCTCGTTCAGCCAGTGTGGCTGAGACTTAGGGCATGTGAGAAGCAATGGAAGGAAATACAGCTGGGAAGGTAGCTTTGGGAGTGGTACTTGGAAAGCCCTTAAATAACTGCTTAAAGAATTTGGGTTTTATCCTGTAAGGAATGTGGAAGCAATAAAAGGTTTTTGGTGTATTTTAAGGATGGCAGTGAAGTGGTCAGATTTCTGCTGTTGAAAATTATCTTTAGCAGTAGTGTGGAGGATGACCAACTGGATAAGGGACTAGGGGAGAATAACCTTGTTAGAAAGTTAAAATATTAGAAGGTCATGTAATCATAGTGAAATAGGGCCAGGGAATGAAGAAGAGAAAGCACAGTGAAGAGGAGACATTTCCAAAGTGGAATCTACGTGAGCTTCAGTAAGTGTGACACATCATGAGACTACAAAGTTCACATTTCCCAACCTAGCTGAGTACACTGCTCACAGGAAGAAAAGCTAATACTTCGTCTCTATAGAAGCACATCATGCAGTATGCGTGAAATCACACACTCACTAGGCAAATAGGAAAGCAGCCTTTTAGTGTTAGCTCTTTGGAAAAAACTTGAGACTAAATAAGCAGAACAGTCCAAAGCAAATATTAACCCTGGTGGTGTTAGGTGCCTGGATTTCTAAACACAAATTATTAATGTAACATGCATTTTGGTTTTAACACATGCAAGCCCTTTTTGGTTATCACGGCAAAATACAGAAAGAAAAAAGCCCAAGGTGCTGGAACTTAAATAGTCCTAAAGAAATCTTGCTGCTTTTTTAAGACTTTGTGCTTACCAATTAGTGCTTTGATGAAAAAATCACAAAAATGGAACGTAAAAGAAAAAGACCTACATTATTGTGCTTTTTAGGCACCACTGATTTTTCTCTTTTAGAGCAGTTTCTGAATTCATTTGGGACGCCAGAAGTGTTTCTGGAAGCACAGATGAGTGGATAAAGCTCATAAAGCTCTGATATAAAGTACAAAGCCATTGTACTATTATTGTTTAAACATTCTAATTCAAGTGATAGTGTGACCAAAGATAGTTACCAAAGACTATTCCTGCTAACTTTAGTTAACAGTAAATTTCAGTCTTGACTTGATGTACTTGATGTACAATGTCCCTCTCACAAAGGAAAAGGGTGGAAAATATTACTTATATATCTTTCAAATAGCTCTTTCCAAAGTCGCTGGTAGCTGGGAGTTAGCAGCCTCTGCTGTTCTTGTGTTTCTTTCCCTGCTGTACAAAAGGGTAATTGAGCAATCTGTGCTCTGGTCTGCCGGGAAGTCAATCCATCCAACTAACCTGCACCTGCCTGGCTAATGTCCTTTCTCCTATTCACGATTCAGTTGCTTTTGTGTGCTCTCCTTAAATGCCCTGACTTTAGGAAATGATTTCCAAAATTATGGCCTCAAGCCCCCAGGATCATGGACTGTCAAGTCCATCCAGTTTTTCATTCTTAAAATGTCTGCCATTGATGTTATGTAGTAGATGATAAGAAAACTTTATTAAAAATTCAGTATAAAATATCAGTTCTGCAACTCATAGTTGAAAGAACTCTGGCATAGGAGTGTAGGAACGTGAGTTCTTGTCTCATACTTACCTCGAAATCATTGAGAACTTGCTTTCCTGGGCCTCCATTTATTTATGTATAATATGATACAAAACAAGGCTTAAATATTCTAGGATTAACATTCCCCTATATGGGAAAAGCATATAGTTAATTTTCAGCTGGGATTTGAAGCCATATTACTTTTGTGTCTGGACTGGCAAAATCTTAAAGAAAAAAGAGAACATGTCAAATTTCTTATTTTCGCTGTATAACTTAATTTGCTGTTGGAGTTTCCAATGAATATTTTGGAAACTTGACACTGAACAAAGTTTGGTTTTGGTTTCTAACTCTGTATGAATTGATGGGTGTTTTTAGATGTAGCTTGAGTTTGCTTTAGATTGGTTACCACTATCACTTAAGAATTATTAAAAACTTTTATTACATTGCCTCAGCACGTAATATGTTTTAAGTATTGACATATACCATGTTTTGTATCTCTCTAATAGTACTATCATAATAAGCTCATGAGGTTAGAAACAGTGTTTCAGAAAGTTCTGAACCAAGCATAGAATAATTTTGTTTAAATATGGAGCGAAATGAATTAATATTATTTTATCTTAATTACTTCCCTTATGGATAATAAAAAAATTAACTGCCTTTCAAAATTAGAGTAGTACTTCATAGATTCAGTATTATTTAGGTATAATTTTCTAGGTAATTGAAATCTAACCCCTTATGTACCATATAGCTTTTAAATTTTTAATTCTTTTAGATGGAAAACATTTGTACCACATTGCATATTGTCTTGACTTCAAATCAAATTATACGATAATACCTAACATTTATACAGTGCTTAAAAATGCGCTTTCCAAGAACATCATCTCTTAAACCAAGTATCATTCAGAATATAAATGAACTTTCCTGTGATAATTCAGTTATTTCTATGAGCATGTACTGTGCTATAATTCAGAGAGGATCTTGGGAACTAGTGAAATGACTAAACCTATTTGCCAGTATACTAAAGAGCACAGCCCAACAGGATTTGGACATCACTATGTTTGTCTGAAATGATTTATCTTTTCTCTCACTATTCCTGTCAGTTGTCACTCTTGCTAATGATAACAGCTCACATTTGCACGGTACTTGAGAGCCTACAAAGCACTTTCCCATACATTGCTCCATTCTGTGATTGCCTCCTAGCCCTTTTCCAATTTGCCACCAAAGTGCCAGGCCTTTGAAAACAAGATAATCAGACTTAAAAAGAGATTCTATTTAAAGAGTAAACAACCTCTGAGTGAGGGCCCTAAGGAGTTTCCTAAAAAATAAGGTTTAGATCATGGACAACAGCATTTATTTTGGCTGCTCAGAACCTATGTGTTTCCCACAGATTCTTGGCTGGGCTCTGAATGGTTGAGGTTGGCGGATAAGAAGCCTCCGGCTCTACAAAATATTTCTGTTATTGCACTTTACAATGAATTGTCTAGTGATTTGAAGACGTTGCATATTGGAATGAGAAATAACCTTAGAGATTATTCACTGCAGGTTACTCATCATATAACTAAGGAGGTTGAAGACCAGAGAATTTTTAGTGCTAAAGGCAGAACTGACTTAAGGAAACAACTCTTCTGACTCTCAATCAATGTCCTCTCTATTAACGACACCATGCATTTGTTCTAAATGACCTTGGTATTTTTAATATACTAAGTTTTTGGAAGTTTGGCACAAGTGATATGATGAAGATAATATATTTTCAAGTGTATGTACTATGACATGCACTGAAGCATGTAATAGAACGACTGCCTTTCCCGCTATTAAACTGTAAATATTTTAGCAGTATTTTCTCCATAGTTTCAAAAGTTGAAGAGAAAACATTTTAAAAGAGATACTGATTTTTAAAAAATGTTATCTGACTACTCCCCCAACGTACAAACTCTGTATCTTGAAAATGCAAAATCCTAAAAGAAAAGGAAAAAAAAAAAGGAGGGAGAGAGGGAAGGAAGGAAAAAAGAAAGAAGGAGGGAGGAAGGAGGAAAGGAAGGAGAAGAGCTGGGGAAAATTAAATCATTCTTTGCATATTAATATTAAGGAAGCTTAGCAATTTTTGTGTTTCAATAATTTTCTCCTATCCTAATATTAACTATAATTAGTTTGTGGTTAAATCAGCATAGGTATTTCAATTACCTTTCTGGCAGCAGGGCTAAATTGGTCACTTCTAAGTGATGGTGTGTGAAAAAACTTATTACTATTCCCCCTAAATTCTTCACTTTCAACTAACCAACACAATTAATACCAAATATTTTGGTGTTCAAGTGAGTGACAGCTTTGGCTTGATATATAATTCTTCTTAGGGGTTGAGAGTAGGAAGAAAACAGTTGCCTAATACAATCTAGTTCATTCTCTTCTTTGTCAAATGACCACACTGTAATAGAACAAAAATGGAGCAAGGACTTTTAAGATTATAGTATTTCATCTCAATAAAAAAATGCATAATGAAATAAAAGTAGTCTATATATCTCACTGTAGAAAAGCCAGATTTTGAGGTTTTTATTACCTAAGAACTTTGCACCATGTTTATACTTAACGACAACAAAAAATGAAGTACACTTTTCCCCTTAGGAGAAATTGGCTTTGAATATTTGCAGATTTATTCTCATGACAAATTTATGATGATTCACATATTTAGCTTTGGGAGTAGAATTCTAGGAAAGAAATTCTACTATCAATTAATGTGGAAACTGTGCTGGTAAATCAAGTATAACATCTAAGAAATAAATTGGAGGATTTTAATTGGTCGATATGTGCCCTAAACAAAACCTATAATGAGGACCATGAGTAGGCTGTGTGAGTGAAGCCAATCCACAGCACCCTGACCTTCTTCAAAGAGGCTCTGAAAACAAAGTGGTTGTTAGGCAACGTAATTGGAAATAAAAAACAGGAGATACCGTATTAATTTAAAGAACCAGTATTCATCAGTACAGCAATTCTAAAATTCCTATTTTAAAAAGCAGCTCTCCTGGGGATTCCTAGAGTTAAGTGGAGATGCAGCAGTGAAGAATGTAGCCATATTTGAACTGAGATGATTTGGGTAAGCTGTTCTCTCTAGAAATCACATCAGCTTTCCACCAGAGGATCCTGAGGATATGTGTTTGCTTCTGCCTGCCATCCCTGCCACAGTTTATCCTATTTAATCATGTGTTTACAGATGTAGAGAAGAAACATATGGATACCAAGGGGGGAAAGTGGGGGCGGGGGGTTGTGGTGGGATGAATTGGGGAATTGGGATTGACATATATACACTAATATGTATAAAATAGATAACTAATAAGAACCTGCTGTGTATATATATATATATATATATATATATATATATATATATATGTGCATTGTGAAAAAAAAAATCATGTGTTTAAACATGATAGGATAATTACATCAAAAAACCACCTCTCCACTCCCAGCAGATTTTAACCAATGAATAGAAATTAATGGGTATGTAGAAGGATTGACATGAACTAATTTATAGAATACATATTTAAGGCAAAAAAATATTTCTTTTCTCTAGAAAGATAGGATTAAAGGGCTTTTCTATGCATGGTTGGAAATCAAAACCATGTTAATGTTATATGAGTTTTTTTGGCTGGGAATTTGGGAAAGAATTAATAAAACATATCTTATCACTGGGCCTATTGACTAAACTGGTAATATTATAGTATGAAGAAAAAACTGCATAACTTCTACATTCTTTTTTTAGCTATAATGTAACATTCTAGTCTGATCTTTTGTCTTAACTGGTAACTCACTTATCAATTTTTGGTTTCCTCTTACATAAGGTCTTTTACTCTTAGAAGGTATGAAATACAAGCACATTTTAAATTATTTTCTAGCTCTTAGATATTGAAGATATGAGATCTCCATTCTAAATGGCTGTGAAAATTCTACTTTGCTTGGATTTTTACAGTTATTTAAACATAATTTCTATTCAGCTGGTACATTTTAACCACTTTCATGAACTCAGAAATAATTTTGTGACAATATACTATTGTAATTTATTGCCATTCATTTGCTTTTCAAAAAGGTGAGATAGGTTGTGCCCTTCCTATTGCTAAACATATACATTATTTTGAACATACATCGATAAAATTTTAAAAACTCCAGAAAACATTAGTATTTATATAACATTGAAGAAATTGTTTCACTTTATTTTAGAGCAGTTTGTGATGAACCACATCTTCACTAATGGAACAAAGTTACAATCTAATGTCACATTGACCAGATGACAGCAAGACAGATAAACACATATTATATATTATACTAATAAACAGATAGATAGTTAAGGCACCACACACACACACACACACACACACACACACACACAGAGCAGGCTGACAAACATAACATGCTGGTAAAAAGGTTACCAAACTTAAGACAAACTGCATTGTGATTCTTCTCTATTTAGTATGGAGACCTAAGACTAGAGCACACTATTCACACATTTAATATTTAGAAAACTTCTCAGTAACGCTGATGTTTCGCATTTAGTTTGCCTGGCTAGAAAGTACAGAATAGTGAAGCAGAATATTACAGAGCTTGGGGGAAAAGCCCAGAGATTTGCTATTCAAATGTTCTGGTTTGAACCCTAGCACCATGACTTCCTAGATGTATAGTCTTGAATATATTGTTTATCCTCTATGCCTCTCTACTTCACAAACTGTAAAATGGGAATAATTGTACCTGTCTTCCAGCATTAAGTAGATAATGAATGTAAGACATCAATCACTCCACACATGGTGGGTGCTTCACAAAGGATAGCCCAATTTTCACTTTCAAACAATAAGAGCCAAGGAAATCCTGTTTGGCAACATATGAGTTCAGTGACCATATCTTCCAAATGAAAAATTGAGACACAGTCTGCCAAGAATGAATGCACTTTTGGTGACAGCAGAACAGAATATTTGAAACTGGAAATGTCACTGAAAAACCCTGATGGGTACTTATCATGCTATAAGAAATGTAGCCATCAGGAGAGCATCCAAGAACATTCATTTTTAAAGGAATTTTATTTAACAACCTTTGGTGTTTTCACTTTTAAAAGAAAGGAGACTTACTAGAGCACAACACCCCAAAAGTCATTATCTCTGAAAAAAGATACCTGCATTATACTTTTCCCTACAATTATAAATTGTAGTGGTGTCCAATCCTGATATATTACATATAGGTTCAAAGACAAAGAGAACTTAAAGGAAGTTCCTTATCATTTAGCATGGCTGGGGAATGCTCTTCTTCCTTCTCTACCTCCTCTTTCTATTTAGTGTCTAGAGAGAAATCACTTCTTATCTTCAATACATTCTGTGACCTTTTAAAAGTCCCCCTTTCCTAGTGAGAATGAATCAGTGTTGCTTAAAGATAAGTAAAAGAAAACATTCTCATGGTTTTCTGGGTTTAGGTGGGAAGTACACTTTATTTGAATTTTTTCCTTAAAGGATACCATAAAACTTTCTTTTCTTCATTGATTCAATTCAAAAAGAGAGTAGAAGACTTTTCTTCTTTAGCTACTAAGAATAGTTAGAAGGAGGTAATAGGTGAAAGAGGAGATGTAAAAGGCCTATTCATTTCATATTTGAGGGCTAGTCTTTACTGCACTTCTTCACTGTTCCCTCTTGTCTCTTCCTTACACTTCTGCAATAAACACACACACAGACTATTTTTTTTATAGAACCACATGGCAAACAAGCCAGAAAACTTTATTTTCAATTTACATAGCAAAAAATTAAATATTTTAATATGTAAGAAGCTCTTACAAATTAATAAGGGAAAGACAAGGGCAAGAATAGGAAATTTACAAAAAAATAAATCCAAAGTCATTCAACATATAACAAAGAACATAAATTAAAACAAAACACTATTTTTCGCTTATAAGATAGGCAGAAATGAAAAATATATACAGAATTGGACTTGGTATAGGGAAATAGCATTCTCAGATCTTTTCTGAAAGGCATTTTTAAATATAGTATTTTCAAAACACCAAAATGAGCACATTTCCTTAACCAAGCAATTCCACAACAGAAAATTTATCTTAAGGAAAAAATATGACAAGCTTGTAAAATGTTTGTACAATCATGGTCCATGCGGCACTGTTAAAAGCAACAAAATAAATTCATATAATAAATTACATATATATTTTAAAATAGCTAGTATTTATGAAGCATATATGAGCTAATTATATATATTACCTCATTTAGTCTTCACAAGAATTCTGAGAACTATTTTTCCCATTTTTATCTGCAGATGAGAAAACTGAAGTTCAGAAAAATAATGAGATTTGCTCAGCTCAACAATCTAGTAAGAGGCAGATACAGAATTAGAACAAAGTTGGTCAACTCCAAAAGTCAATGTTCTTTAGATTACATACCATATGACCCAGCAATCCCACTAGTAGGCCTATACCCAGAGGAAACCATAATTCAAAAAACACATGCACCCCAATGTTCATTGCAGCACTATTTACAATAGACAGGTCATGGAGACAATCTAAATGTCCATCGACAGATGAATGGATAAAGAAGATGTGGTACATATATACAATGGAATATTACTCAGCCGTAAAAAGGAACGAAATTGGGACATTTGTAGAGATGTGGATGGACCTAGAGACTGCCATACAGTGTGAAGTAAGTCAGAAAGAGAAAAACAAATATCATATATTAACACATATATGTGAAATCTAAAAAAAATGGTATAGATGATCTTATTTGCAAAGCAGAAATAGAGACACAGACACAGAGAACAAGTGTATGGATACCAAGGGGGGAAGGAAGGGTGGAATGAATTGGGAGATGACATATATACACTATTGATACATGTATAAAATAGATAACTAATGAGAACCTACTGTAAAGCACAGGGAGCTCTACTCAGTGCTCTGTGGTGACCTAAATGGGAAGGAAATCCAAAAAAGAGGGGATATATGTATACATAGAGCTGATTCACTTTGCTGTACAGTAGGAACTAACACAACATTGTAAAGCAACTATACTCCAGTAAAAATTTTTTTAAAAATAGAAGACTGATTACAAGAGTAACTGGTTTTGACCTGATTTAATTTCAGTGATTCTAGAATCTCATAAGTATAATGCCAGTTATTACTTTTAGATATACTTTATCATGTTGATGATACAGTCATTCAGATCTAATTTGTCATGAAATGTTTAAATAATGAATGTTTTAAAATATTTTCTTTCACACACACACGTTTTAAAATAATTGGACAACCAGAATATCTAACCTCACTGAGTATGGTGAAAAGTAATCTCTTCAGAAACAACCTTTTGTAGTAATAATAAATTACCCCACAACTTTACCTAAGATTGTCTTATCTACCTCAATCACCCTGCTCTGTTAATGTTCTTAACACCAAGAATGTCAAAAGACCTTGCAGAAAATGGAGAATCAGAGGGGGCATGCAGAATGACGTCTGCAAAGTCTAACAAAACTGAAGACAATGAGGGAGCTAGAAAATATATATTTCCTCTTCAGTGACTGAGGAGGACAGAAAGCTTTATTAAAAGCTCTGTTTGGATGATAGTGTGTAAAACATTAATTTTTCATCTCCTTTCCCTCCATCCTTAGCCCATATTTCCCGCTTTCTTTGCACACACAAAATAAGAAACAAAGCTCTTTGTAAATTCTTGGAACAGAATGGACTTTTTCTTAAAGGCTATCAATCCATATTGAATGACATTAAGACAATAATGTGAAATGTTGTTAGGTAATGAAGATATACTAGCAGCGTCATGCCTCCATCTAAACTAAAAGAATTGGCTAAGAAATCATTCACCTGATTTGCAAAATCTAGATATATCCTTCTATGTGACAAACATTATTTAATGTTAAAAAATGCAATGTATTGTTGCAATTTGTTGTCATGATGTGCAATGTTTCACATGTAGAAAAACTTTTCTGATCATATTTCTCTTTTCACAGGTCCCATAAGTTTTTCTTTTTTGTTTTAAAAATTAATTAATTAGTTAATTAATTAATTTTTTGGCTGCATTGGGTCTTCATTGCTGCACACAGGTTTTCTCTAGCTGCCCCGAGCAGGGGGCTACTCTTCGTTGTGGTGAGCAGGCTTCTCATTGTGGTGGCTTCTCTTGCTGCAGAGCACGAGCTCTAGATGCGTGGGCTTCAGTAGTTGTGGTGTGTAGGCTCAGTAGTTATGGCTTGCGGACTCTAGAGCGCAGGCTCAGTAGTTGTAGCACACGGGCTTAGTTGCTCTGCGGTATGTGGGGTCTTCCCGGACCAGGGATTGAACCCATGTCCCCTGCACTGGCAGGTGGATTCTTAACCACTGTGCCACCAGGGAAGTCCCAAGTTTTTCTGATAGAAAAAATAATTGGGTAATTTCAAAATCCACATATTTTAAAGAAAGATATTGCCATTTCTCATTTTTTACAGAACTAGAACAAAAAATCTTAAAATTTGTATGGAGACACAAAAGAGCTCGAAGAGCCAAAGCAGTCTTGAGGGAAAAAAACGGAGCTGGAGGAATCAGACTCCCTGACTTCAGACTATACTATAAAGCTACAGTAATCAAGACAATATGGTACTGGCACAAAAACAGAAATATAGATCAATGGAACAAGATAGAAAGCCCAGAGGTAAACCCACGCACCTATGGTGACAAAGGAGGCAAGGATATACAATGGAGAAAAGACAGTCTCTTCAATAAGTGGTGCTGGGAAAACGGGACAGCTACATGTAAAAGAATGAAATTAGAACACTCCCTAACACCATACACAAAAGTAAACTCAAAATGGATTAGAGACCTAAATGTAAGACCAGACACTATAAAACTCTTGGAGGAAAACATAGGAAGAACACTCTTTGACATAAATCACACAAGATCTTTTTTGATCCACCTCCTAGAGTAATGGAAATAAAAACCAAAAATAAACAAATGGGACCTAATGAAAATTAAAAGCTTTTGCACAGCAAAGGAAACCATAAACAAGACAAAGAGACAACCCTCCCAATGGGAGAAAATATTTGCAAACAAATCAATGGACAAAGGATTAATCTCCAAAATATATAAACAGCTCATGCAGCTCAATATTAAAAAAATGAACAACCCAATCCAAAAATGGGCAGAAGACCTAAATAGACATTTCTCCAAAGAAGACATACAGATGGCCAAGAAGCACATGAAAAGCTGCTCAACATCACTAATTATTAGAGAAATGCAAATCAAAACTACCATGAGGTATCACCTCACACCAGTCAGAAGGGGCATCATCAGAAAATCTACAAACAACAAATGCTGGAGAGGGTGTGGAGAAAAGGGAACCCTCTTGCACTGTTGGTGGGAATGTAAATTGATACAGCCACTATGGAGAACAGTATGGAGGTTCCTTAAAAAATGAAAAATAGAATTACCATATGATCCAGTAATCCCACTACTGGGCATATACCCAGAGAAAACCATAATTCAAAAAGACACATGCACCCCAACGTTCATTGCGGCACTATTTACAATAGCCAGGTCATGGAAGCAACCTATATGCCCATCAACAGACGAATAGATAAAGAAGAAGTGGTACATATATACAATGGGATATTATTCAGCCATAAAAAGGAACAAAATTGGGTCATTTGTGGAGACGTGGATGGATCTAGAGACTGTCATACAGAGTAAAGTAAGTCAGAAAGAGAAAAGCAAATATCGTATATTAACGCATATATGTGGAGCGTAGAAAAATGGTACAGATGAACCGGTTTGCAGGGCAGAAATAGAGACATAGATGTAGAGAACAAACATACAGACACCAAGGGGGGAAAGCTGCGGGGGGGGGGGGGGCTGGGGATGGTGGTGGGATGAATTGGGCGATTGGGATTGACATGTATACACTGATGTGTATAAAATTGATGACTAATAAGAACCTGCTGTATAAAAAAATAAATAAAATTAAATTAAAAAAAAAGATATTGCCGTTTCTAATAAGCATTTTAAACCTACCACGAATGGAAGTATTTAGACTTTGAGAACAGCCAGTTGTTGAAAGTTAAGAAAAAGCAAAAGCAAGAAAGCAGAAATAGTTTAGCTCTCATTTGTAAAAAGTTTATGTGCATTGCTCATAAAACATAGTCCATAAATCTATGATTTTCCATGCCCTTAACAGTTTCTTTATCTTTAGGTAGAATCATCAACCCATTCTCAGCTAATCATTTATTTGCTGTCAAAGGTAGTCAATGGCACTTTGATCTTGTTTGCTAATTTTAGACATAAACTGATTCTAAGCTCTTGCTGCACTGTGTAAAATGTATCCCACCCTGCTTGCATACTTTGACTACAACCTCAGGTTCTACAAAAACAAATTCTTATTCACATTGCTTTTTTCTTTTTTCCAAGTTTGGCACCTCACTCTTCCATCGCCAAAGTTTGAGTCTGTCATTTTTTTTTTTTTTAACCAGGACTCTATCTTTCACAGATTCTCTTTCTGTCTACACCCATCATCATGTTTTTCTTTTCCTTTGTAAAACAAAACAAGTTTCATTCTCCCCCTCTTCACACCAAAATGTCCTTCTAGTACTGCAGTTCATATCAAAGGATTCTTCTTACAGAGAGTCTGAGATACTGCCAACCCCTAAGTGGCCTCAAGGGCTTGCAGAACCAAAGAAGAAGAAGCCAAAGGGCTAAGATACCTTTGGTTCTCCAGCTTCCTGATGTGAAATGCAGTGTCAGTTGCAGTGCCAAAGAGACCTCATACCTCTCAGGAGCTTGAGCTCATCACATCAGATGTCACTCAGACACAGAAGAAGTGGTATTTCGGTGAAGAACATATAGAATGTTCAAAGCTCCCAGGCAAAATAATCTCTCCCAACTTGAATGAGTAAGGAGGGAGTTTGGAAAGCTTTTGAAAGAAGGGGGAAAGAAGCATTAATGCATCAAAGAGAGGCATCTGGGAGTAGCAATAATAATAAAAGAGAAGATAAATAGATGGGGGGGGCATCATAAAAGTAAAGAGAGGGCTTCCCTGGTGGTGCAGTGGTTGAGAGTCTGCCTGCCGATGCAGGGGACACGGGTTCGTGCCCCGGTCCAGGAGGATCCCACATGCCGCGGAGCGGCTGGGCCCGTGAGCCATGGCCGCTGAGCTTGCATGTCCGGAGCCTGTGCTCCACAACGGGAGCGGCCACAACAGTGAGAGGCCCGCGTAGCATAAAAAAAAAAAAAAAAAAAAAAAAAAAACCTTGGCATCCAATAAACAACTGAGTGGTATAGGTAAATTAAAAAAAAAAAAAAAAAAAAAAAAAAACCTTGGCATCCAATAAACAACTGAGTGGTATAGGTAAATTTACAAAAAAAAAAAAAGTAAAGAGAAAGTGTTGCTTCCTGGCAAATTGACATTGAACATATTTTTTAAAATAGAGACCTAACCTTTTTTCCTTTTTCTCTGATAAATGAGTTTAGCTGCTTAGGGTGAAAAGGAAAAAAGAAAGAAGGAAAGAAGAAAGGAAAAAGGAAGGAAGGCAGGAAGGCAGGAAGGCAGGCAGGCAGGCAGGAAGGAAGGAAGGAAGGAAGAAAGAAAGGAAAGGAGGGAGGGAGGAAGGAAGCTCCATCATCAAATAAAAGATCCTTTGCTACATTCTAGAATATGTCAGACTAGTGATGATATGCTTTATTCTTCCCTTATAAAATACTATCAAAATCATTCTGATTACAAGAAAAGTAAAGTTAATGACTTTAGAAAGAGAAATAAAACTAATTTTACACAATGACACAGTGACTTTTTTCTAAAGGACCCCAAATCCTCACAGAGGTATCCTTATTGGCCCATCTTTCCTGCAGGCAACTGGTAAAGAAAAACTGGTTTCATTCTACAGTAGGAGAAATAAAACAGGAAACTATTACTTGGTTTTATATATAAAGGCATTTTAAATACATCATCTTTAGTTGAACAAAACAGTCCTGGGGTCAAATGCTGGCTTCATCATTTATAAGCTTTAAGCTTGAGAAGTTATTCAAACACCTTAAACCTCAATTTCCTCATGTATAAACTGAGGATAATGATAATCTTTATATCTTAGGGTTGTGAGGCCAGAATGAATTAATTTACATTACTGTAGTGGAGAGCCTGATACATCAGATTTTTTTTTTATTGCTGCTGTAACAAATTATCACAAACATAGTGGCTAAAAAATAAGAATTTATTATCTTACAGTTTCTGGAGGTCAGAAGTCTGACCTGGGTCTCACTGGGCTAATATCAAGGTGTCAGCAGGGTTATGTTCCTTTCTGGAGGCTGAGAGCATCCATTTTTGTGCCTTCTGTTGCCTTGTAGAAGATGTGTGCAGTACATTCCTCGTCTTATAGCCCCATTCCTCCATCCTCAAAGCCAGCAACATTGCATGTTTTTCTCACTGAAGCAGTAAAGCTTTTCTGCTTTTAAGAACTCATGTAATTAGGTTGGGATACCTGGACAATCCAGGATAATCTCCTCCTCATCTCAGTGTTCTTAACATTAATTACATCAGCAGTGTTCCTTCTGCCATATAAAGAAATATATTCATGGCTTCCAGGGACCAGAAGGTGGACATGTTTGGTTGGGGTCGGGTCATTATCCTGCTTACCACAGCCTGGTACCTCAGAATGTGCTCCATAAATGTAATTAGTTTATTGTTTTTATCATTATCATTACTATTTTATTGGCATTATCATGGTCATACGCCTATAGATTCTCATAACTTAGGTATCATGAGTGACACTGACCTCCCACACACATCCACACCACTCATTTCTCAGTTGAAGAATTAGAGACCAAGAGACAGGAAATGATTTACCCAAGGCCATCCAGCCAGTTGATGCTGATTTTCCTCAGTTCATATTTCCTGACTCAACATAGTGCTTCTCCCATATTACCCTGCTGAGAACAGTAATCTAAAATGTACACCTAATATTTATGCCTAATTTGAAGTTTATTTGCATAGAATAAAATGTCAAAAATGTCAAACTAAATTCTTAATTTGCATAACCAAGAACATAAATCAAAACAATAATTATTCTTCTTTTCATAGAATGCTCTTAAGAAATATTAGGGAGAATGCTTATAATTGCTAAACTTTGCTGAAGTCAGGTTAGAATTTAGATTTGGAAAAAGTGACTTTTTAGAGCACATATATTCTATCTCGAAGTCTCTCCTTTTCCTTGTTTGTTTTTTCTTGTATCTTTCTTTCCTTTCCCCTTTTTGTTCCCATAGTTCTGAATGAATATGCTGTTTGTTCAGCGGAAAAAATTAACACCTCAAGAAGACAACAAATTATTTCATTTCTAATTACAGTGACAACTCTTTTTTTTTTTTTTTTTTTTTTTGCGGTACTTGGGCCCCTCACTGCTGTGGCCTCTCCGACCGCGGAGCACAGGCTCCGGATGCGCAGGCCCAGTGGCCATGGCTCATGGGCCCAGCCGCTCCGCGGCATGCGGGATCCTCCTGGACCGGGGCACAAACCCATGTCCCCTGCATCGGCAGGTGGACCCTCAACCACTGTGCCACCAGGGAAGCCCGACACCTCTTTTATATATCTTTCCCTGGAGAATAAAATGTTTTGGATGAGAAAATTTTCAAGATAACTAAAATATACCCATTTACTTATAAAATTATATTAACAAAACTGGCTTTGACATTTTGGGTGGCAATTTCTCTAAAATGCACTGAAAACTCCACTGATTTATCCATCAAACTTGGTAACAGGCTGAGCATAACCTATCCTATTTCAGATGACATGAGGATCAAAACTATTGTCCTGTATTTAAGAGAATGAATTCCCTGGAGGTACCATGTAGTCTAAGTGTGTTGGACCATCAACTAAATGCCTTTTGGATTGCTGTGTTTTTCTAGATTCTGATTCTTCAATCTCCTTCATCACTGTCAACCATCAATTCTTTAGTGTGTCTGGTTTAAGGATTTTCCCTTCCTTTCCTTGCTTCTTCTAAACTATCTTCCACTAGAATGAACTAAATCATAAGAGGGAATCAGACAACTGAGATATAAAATCCAGCAGCCCTAAATATTCACACAAGAACCTACACACTTGACTCTTAGTTTTTTTCATTAGCTAAGTCCTGGCAGCAATTTCTTCTTCTTGCGTCAGGATAGATACAGAGCTAGTTCTAGATGAATATTATTGTAATAATTTCCAAAATATGACATATGAATAAATATGGTATACATGGATTTGCTTTCTTTCACCTCAAACCATCAGAATATTACATGTATTGGGATATGAAAAAAAATGTGCTACTTATTGATATCACATGGGAGTTTGCTAGGAATAAGAAGCTCAGCATCATCCCCACCTTCAAGATCTACTGAATCAGAATTTTGACAGTATCCCCACGAGATCTTTATGCACGTTAAATTTGAGAAGCACTGATTTAGAACATAATACTCTCCAACAATAGGCTCTGCAATGATGGAGTTTCATTACTACCACCTGAGAAATCAGGATTTTCTGTTCTTAGAACTCAATTTTTCCCTTTAATACTCTTCAGTCCACCTTCATGAAGTATTTTCATTATCTAACATACTCTTAGCAAGATGTTATCTTCAAGAAAAGAAAATCTGAGTTTAAATAAATTTGTTGCAGATAAATAGATACATTATTCAGTTCGTTTAGAGCCATGAATCTTAAATTTTTAGATCCTTGAGGAACATTATAAAGTACCAGGTTCAATCTAATCTTCTCAGTTTGCACAAAAGAAAACTGAAGTCCAGAGAGATGAAGTGAGTTGGTTTAACATGTTATCAAGTATTAACATGCTTTTTACTCTATCTTAATTACAGATCCACTCATTCAATTATGTCCATTCAATTCCCTTTTGTTTGTCTGTTTTTTAAATTTGCTTTCTGTTGAAATTCATGTACTCACTCTTTTTCCACACATCAGTGTCAAAGCTGTTTAATGGGTTTATCCTCCCTTAGATTCCTCTCTACATATCTTTATCAAGACTTATAGTAGGAGTCCCATTTATTTATGCCACACACTTAGTTCAACTATTGCTACTGGGCCTGTGTCTAAATCAAAGCTTTATTCATTTTCTGCTGGAGCTCTCCTGGTCTCCATTTCTGCCTGGATTGACCTTTACATTCGGGTTGGTGGCACTCTCTGCAAGCTCCTTAAATTTTGCTGGCTCAGCCTAGGAACTCTTCTTAAAGTAGTAATTTAATCTTCCCCTACAACATCATCAGTTCTCAGGAACTAGTCTTGCTCTCTACCCTATAAAGTCTTTAGTCTGGGATTAGGATAAAAAAACTCAACTCCACCTCCCTCTCTGACCTCATAACTCTTAACAATAAGTACTAAAGTTAGTCATGGCAAAGGCATGATTGTGGGAGATTATGCTCTCTGGTGAAAGAAACAATTATTAAGAGCTCTTTTATTTCCGGCCTCCTTTTCTTGGGATCTGTTATAGCTCTTGGATTACTTGTCCTCTTTGCGTTATTTTTCTCTTATTCTTTCTGTGTAGCTAATAGGGGAACATGGGACAGGAACACTTCACTTTCTTCTCACAAGCCTATGACATAAACCAGAAAAAAGGGAAGAGGAGTTGACCTCAAAATTAGATTTTAGTCTAGGCCTTACTTAGATATACACTCCATTAGGTAGAAGTTCAGCCCAGCTAGCCAAGAGCACAGATTACATATGGCTTTAAGTTTAAACCCTAATTGGTAATAAAAACATATAATTTACCTAGAATCTCCCCTCACACATAAATCTCCATGAGGATCTGGGAGATGGATGCAAGGGGAAGAAAAGAATGGGAGGAGACCTTCTGATTAAAAATGTCAATGGGCCCCAGACAATTTTGTATAGTTAGATTTTTTTTAAATAGTTATTCTACCTCTAAAATGTATGCTCTTGAATCTTAGCTGATTTCCGCAAATGAACGCTTTCCTTTTTATAGGGCTTATAGATAAAACTCTTGCAAAACTAGGCAAAAATCCTCTTCCTTCATTGGTAACCTATTTTGAATCTGAGCCTAGTACAGCAACTAAATAAATAAATATGTTTGTACTCTGCTCAGAGAGATAGCATAAGAATAATTCACTGTTAAAAATAACCTAATTTTTAATGTAGGTGTTTATTTTAAAAATATAATTCATCCATTTTAAAGTTAGACCTCATGCTAACCAATCTGAAAATTAATGTTGAAAGATAAATGAAGCTATTCCCTAAAATATTTTTCATCTATATTTTTAGGAATGCCTTTGGATTGGTTAACTATCAGAAGCTGACCTTCCTAAATGCCCCATATCTAGCAAATTAATTTAACAGTCTGTATATGCATACTGTTTTGTGGTAAATTACTAGTAAACAACCACTGTAATTATAACAGGTGCATACTCACTAAGATGCATAAGATGAGAATTCAAAATGATGTAGAACACATTCTCTCCTGATTAAAAACAAATGTTAATTCCCCATAATATGGACTTTGTCATGCAATTTGCTCTCTTTCTACTGGCCTCTCCCTTAAAGAAGAATTACTGAGTTACAGTTAAGTATAATATAAAGACACAATTGAAGTTTGTTGAATGCCTACTTGGAACATTTAATAACAGACTATTATTAATTGATATAATAGTCTTACTCATAAAATTGCACTTTATGTGAAAACTCAGTAAGTGCCACAACATCTCAAATAACTTCAGTACAGTAAGCATCCTCTATGCATGAAAGCATTTTTAAAGAATCAAGCTGAGCTTTAGAAGTATCTATCACAGTTTTAAGATCTTCATTCAATAAATTGGACTGGTGTCTCTCCTAGTAGGGCTATCATTGTAATGACACTGCCCAGCAGGATGCTGTTTTCTAATGCATAGGAAGATCAATGTTTTCATCTAAAAACATTAAATTTAGAAAGGTTCAAAGTTGCTACAAATTAACTCTTTTAATGCTTCAGTTAAAGGTAATTGAAACAACTGTTTAATGCAAAAAGTTTTGTAAGCAGTAACTTTCTAATAAGAAATCTAGTCTTGCTATTTTGGTAGCTGGTAAAACAACAATAGGAACAAGGCCTTGCTTGACACAGATTGTAAGAATTATTCTTTTTAGTAATTGGTATAATTTGCGCTAATCTGTCTAATATAGTCAAAGCTTAAATTTGCATGTCATTATTTGGATTCATATAAATTTGTGCTTTTCTTAAATTGCCTTTACCAGTTGTTAATTAACATTTACCATTAGAGTACTCAGTGATAAATCAAATACTAGGTTCAAAATATGAATTAGCCCTTTTTGAGGTTAAAAATGACCACAGGTAGGTAATTTCATATTGTTTAACCTAAAACCAAGGTTGGTAGATATATAATTTCATTAATACCATGATTATTATTCAATAACCCAGATGGTTGGTCTGCACTACATATTTATTGAATGAGTAAATAAATAGTGAATAGTTGACATAACTCCTTCATCTATCAGTCCTCTTATAGACCTAATACTTAAATCCAACTTTCTGGGTTAAACCATATTGATTTAATGGGTCTTCTGCATTCCAGGAAGCATAGAAGCAGGTGAATTTCTTCTATATTTTTTTGTTATAGGCAATGCTCTTTTCTCTACCTCTCTCTTCTCTTCTTCTCTTTCTTCTCCCTCTCCTTCCCTACCTCCCTCTCTCTCTCTCTCAAACACACACACACACACACACACACACACACACACTGTAGTCCTGCTGTCTGGCATCTCCAAAACAATCCTAGACTATCTACTAGGATTCCTTTCAGGACTGTAATTGCAAGATTTCTTTCAAATATAAATCAATGAAGTACTCAAGGCAAAATGCAAGGGCATTTTTTGATCAGAAGCAGTCAAAAAATGTGTCAGCACTGATGCCAGCAATTTGGATGGACCATCCACAGGTTTCTTTTCATACAGCATTAGAGATGCAATATTTGATTTTGCAAGAATATCTACTTTTATTTTTGTCTTCATATGTAAAGCAGAGTTTATTTTTGTAACTCAACATTTGATCGTTAAACATTGGACAATGAATAAAATATTGTTATTCATTTAAACTTTTGAGCAAATGTTTATGGGACATTTGGTAAATATTGAGCATGCTTTTGAGATTTCTACTATTTTCCAAAGAAATCCTTCCTGATTTTAAGTTTGTTTATGGGCTTAGTGAAAATATTTGCTTTCCTAAAGTATGAGCATGTACTGGGTCACTAGCTTCCAAACTGTTTCTCTAGTTGAGTGAAGTTTTCATTTTGGTGGCACATTTCCATGATAGCTGTTTATCCCACATGTTTATATTGAAAGAATATTAATCTGAGCACCTGGGGGTAATTAGCATCAGGTACAAATGTCTTTGGATGTTAATGATTCCTCTTCTCCCCTCTCTCTATTGTCTGAAACCTGATGTTATTAGGTACTAATATCTTTGGGTCTTTGTGGTACTGATAACACCCTAAAAGTCATCCACATTGACTTTGGTTAAGAAAGCTTGAGTTTTGGTAAAAATTCTTCAGTTAACTGTGTATAAGTCAACAAATAGATCTTTCTTTTTTTCCGCATGGTGGTATGTATTAATATTGACTTGGTAATAATAATGTGACTCACTGATCTTTGTTCATCTGGAATCATTTAGATTTAACAATTTTTTCCTTGAGTCCTGGGTGTGACAATCATATAAGATGTCATTTGGATTAAGCTTGTGAGGGAAAACATTGCCAATGCCCTGATTATTGATATTCTTGATTTGGTCTCCCAATTGTTATATAATGAAAGTAATTCATCCAGTAGAGCAAACACAGCAAAAGTTGCTCTTGAACTTTCCTATTTGTACGACTTCAACATTTTCTTCCATCGTTGATCTTCTGATATATGATATGAACTTGACATAAGATGGCTCTATTTGTCTACTTTTATCCCCTGGGAAATAGCTTCTGGTCAAGAATGCTTACCTGCTTATTTCCAATACTGAATGTAAAATATTGGCTCCAGAAGGATCATTTTATTGAGTTTCTAAATTTTACAAATAAAGGAAAAAGATATAGACAGATTGAGACTTAAGAACCCTCAGCTTGTTAAAAAGCACTTTTAACTTAATTGGGTTTTGTAAAACCCCAGACAGCCTAAGCTCTGATGTTCAGAATAAAGCAAACTATAAATCTGATAAAAATTATTTGTTATCACATGTACTTCATTTCACCGCCTTTCACCCCAATGTAACTTGTGGTCACGTGTGTCCTATGATACATATTCCTTGTTTGGCATCCATGGTATCTTGCTCTCCTGCTACTCGTCTATCCTCTCTGAGTAATTCTTCTTTCTCTGCCTGCCTGGCTGTTTAAGTTATATCAACTGCATCCAGTTGCCGTGATCTCTCGGTTTGTATATTCAGCCCTGACCATGCTTCTGTGATCCAGACCCATCTTTGCAATTGCTCACAAGTCTTCTTCACCTGAATGTTTTACATCTTATTAAACTTAATATGGCCCAAGCGGAACCAATTATTTTCTTACTCTCCTCACTCTATCTTCCAAAGGCAGGAAATTTTTGTCCTGTATTTTCTACTTGGTCACTAATTCAACAATCTATACAGGCAATCAAATTGGGCAGGTGGGTGTCACTCTAGATTCCTCTACCACCCTGAGTTCCCCACACCTAATCAAACACAAAGTCCCCCTAACATCTTATATGGATGTCTGTCTTCTGTCTCCTCCTCACTCTCCCCATTCTACCACAATTCATTGTAAGGCCTAACACACAGTAGGCGCTCTATAAATTTTTATGGATGAATGAATAGAACAAGAATGAGCAAATGAATGATGACTTGGACATAGTTTCTACCGTCATTTAGCTCACTGTCTAGCAAATGGAGAGAAACAAAGAGACATGTATGTGATGCATGCTATGTGCCAAAAAAAGTGATACATAAGAGGTACTTTACCTAAGCTGGGGCTTGAGGAAGTCTTTCTGAAGAATGAAAACCTAGGTAATGAATACATTTATTTACTCATTTATAATCTACTTAGTTTTCCACTAATCTCTTCAGATTGAGTAGCAGGAGAAATTTGGATGGTGACAAAGGGAAATTCAGTGGTTTCCATACAGACCAGTTTGGCTTTTCTACTCCCCGGGTAGCCATGACTGCTTAGATGTTCTTGGGTACAATTTTTCCTGAAAGACCTCCTATCTCTGTTTTACAAAATTAATGACTCACAGAGAAAGACTTGGCCCCTGATTTTAGTCACAAATCATGAAACATGAGGCTTTGATTTACTAGCAGATTATATTGTTCTGTAAACTTAAATGAATTCAAATGAATTCTTATGTTTTAATATAAAGTATAGGTTAAATAAATATACTGATAAAGCTATAGGATAAGATTCAGTCTCAACCTTCTTGTGAGGTGAGTTCCATGGGTTGGTCTCAGCTATGTGGTGGCACTCCAAATGAACAGGTATTTCTAGCGTTCTTTACTAGATTTATTTGCTCTGAGGTGGACAAACTATGTATTAATAATAATAATAGTAATAATTCAAATTTTCCTAATATATTCTCTAGAAAAAATTCTCCTTGAAAACTTAGAAAATTTCTTCCCATATAATATGAATTAATATTAGTAGTAAATGGTCAAGTTTCAAGCAGTATTTCCTGGCTCTACTTTAAAATTTGTTTTCCATTAAATTTTCTTTTCAGGGTTAATTAGTCTACAGTTATGAAACTTATCAAATAATAGACTTGTTTGCTCTCTAATTACCAGACATGATGCAGTAAATAGTGAAGAGGCCAATAGATTTAATTCTCATTTTGAATTTAAACATACAAATTATCTTCAATGAATTGGTCAAGCAGCTCAAAGAACACCTTTACAATTTTATAAAGAAAAGACTAAGAATACCTAAACAACAAAGGGAAAACATAGCTTTCTTTTATTTTTTTCCATCAAGAAAACCTCTCATTCCTAAATTTGTGGAAGTCTATGTCTTAACTCACTTTATGAAATATGTGGAGACATTTAAGAAACAAAATATTCCCCTATTTGGTTCCTTTTGGTAAAGGCACCATTTAAAACCTGTATTTAATGCCACATAGCCAAAAGAATCTTCAGAAAGAAAAACGCTGGAGGTTATCATGCTCCCTGATTTAAAACTGTAAAATACAAAATTATAGTAATCAAAACAGTATAGTATTAATATAAAAACAGACACATAGATTAATGGAACAAAATAAAGAGCCCATAAACTCACACATATATATTCAATTAATTTACAACAAAGGAGGCAAGAACATATAATGGGGAAAGGACAGTCTCTTCAATAAATGATGTTGGGAAAACTAGAAAGATTCATGCAAAAAATAAAAATTGACCACTATCTAATACCATATACAAAAATTAACTCAAAATGGATTAAAGACTTAAATGAAGACCTGAAACCATAAAACTCCTAGAAGAAAACAAAGGTGGTAAGCTCTTTGACGTCAGTCTTAGCAATGTTTTTTGGGATCCAATTCCAAAAGGCAAGGGAAACAAAAACAAAAATAAACAAATGGGACTACATCAAACCAAAAAACTTCTGCACGGTGAGGGAGACCATCAACAAAATGAAAAGGAGAGCCTACTGGATGGGAGAAGATGTTTGCAAATCATAATCTGATAAGGGGTTAATATCTAAAATATATATAGAACTCATATAACTCAATAACAAAAAAACCCCCAAATAATCCAATTAAAAATAAGTAGAGGATCTGAATAGGCATTTTTCCAAAGAAGACATACAGATGACCAAGAGGTACATGAAAAACATCACTCATCGTCAGGGAAACGCAAATCAAAACCACAGTGAGATATCACCTCACACCTGTCAGAATGGCTATTATCAAAAAGACAAGATATAAAAAGGGTTGGCAACAATGTAGAGAAAAAGGAACCCTTATACACTGTTGGTGGGATTGTAAATTGGTGCAGTAACTATGGAAAACAGTATGGTGGTTCCTCAAACAATTAAAAATAGAACTACCATATGATCCAGCAATTCCACTTCTGGGTATTTTTCCAAAGGAAAAAAAAAAAAATTTGAAAAGATATAGCATCCCCATATGTTCATTGCAGCATTATTTACAGTAAGCAAGATATGGAAGCAACCTAAATGTCTATGTATAGATGAATGGATAAAAAAGATGTGGTGTATACATTCAATGGAATACTAGCCATAAAGAAGAATGAAATCTTGCCATCTGTGACAACATGGAAGGACCTTGAGGGTATTATGCTAGACGAAACAAGTCAGAGAAAGACAAATACTGTATGATTTCACTAATATGTGGAATCTAAAAAACAAAACAAACAAACACAACAAAACTGAAACAGACTCATAGATACAGAGAACAGATTGGTGATTGCCAGAAGGGAAAGGGGTGGAGGAGGCAAAATAGGTGAAGGGGATTAAGAAGTACAAACTTCCAGTTATAAAATAAATAAGTCATGGGCATATAATGTACAGCATGGGAAATATAGTCAATAATATTGTGTTAATTTTGTAAGGTGACATATGGTTACTAGACTTATTGTGGTGACCATTTCACAATGTATACAAATGTTGAATTACTATGCTGTACACCTGAAACTAATTAATATTGCATGTCAACCATACCTCAAGAGAAGACCAAAGCATTTTACATTAAGTCAACTGAAAAGGGAAAAATAATAAAATAAAATAAAATCTATATTTAGTCTGGACTACTTGTAGAATTAGTTCTTGAAAAAGATAAGAAAAAACTACTGATGCAGAATTACACACAACATTTTACCATCATTTCCATCACTTTTTTCTTTCTTTTAATGCCAAACATTACATTTTAACTTAGTGACTTATATAACCGGTGCTATGAATGTTCTGGCTTTTAGAAAGTAAAGGCATCACTTTCATCAGTAAAAAATGAAATTCGAGTTGTTTCCCAGTATGGGAAGATGAATAGCACTAAGCTATGCATAATGTAAGTCTGCCCTGGTTCCCCTTGCAGTCACTGAGTAACACTGAAAAGGTGGATTATGGACTACAGTTATGTGCTCAGTTTTTGGTTTGAGAAAACAAAATATTTTTATATGTCTTACATAAGTGCCAAGTCTGATGGCATTTGCTTTATTAGCCCCATTAAACAACCTGAGCTCACCAATTTTCTCTTAGCTTTCTGGCTAAAAAATACATACTGCTTTCCACTATCATGACTGCTGATGGTTCTATTCTTATAAATAGTGTTAGAGAAAAAAAAAATCAAAACTTCTTATCTCCCAAGGTTGTGCTATTTTCAGCCTCTCTGAGGGTCAACAGATAGGGCAGTGAGAAAAGTTATGCACTGTCACAGGCTGAACAAAATCTCATCAATCAGAGAACAGGATTTCACTCTCTGGTGCCTTCTTTTCACTAGAGTGGAAGCAAAGGAAAGAATCCCCAAGCAAGAAATTCTGTTGAATTACTGTGCAAGACTGGGGGAACAAATGACAGTGCTTGTATCTCGAGTAAGCAGTTTCTAACATGAATAAATTGTTCTCAGAAAATACATTGTATCTGAAATTTTATTTCATAAGCACAAGAGGCTCAAAGTAATAGCACATAAAAGTTTAAAAAATCTGAAGTCAAGCTTTATTCTATGTACGGAGAAAAGTTCTCATCTTAACAAGAACCTTTTTTGCTACATGTTAGCCTAGGATGCCCCTTCAAAAACCTCAGATGTCTGGTCATGCTGAAGCCATGCTTTGGAGGGATTTGGATCTCAGCTCTATGATTTTCTGTTAAGTTAATGGCTCTGAATTCTGCTCCCTTCTCAAACCACCTCTTAGGAACTATTTCAAAAACTTCACAGTATGCACACACACACACACACACACACACACACACACACTCACTCCAGCAACATGAGGTTTAAAAAACACTAGCTAGACCAGAAATTGGAGGCCAATGAATGAATAAACTTTTAAATTATTCTCACTTCCACTGTTTTTCCCAGATATCTTTGTTTGCTAATGGATTATGCCAAAATGTGTATTTCATACTGTTAGGATGGGTAGTAAGGAACACAGAGATGCTACATTCCAGATTGTGCCTGGTATGGGGTAGAAGCAGATTAGCCACAACTGAGTGTAATCTCCATAGTATATATATATCTGTTCAAAACTTTGCAGATACAGACATTAGGTGTAATTACATTTTATGGGACTGATTCACACTATCTAAATTCATAAAGAATGGCTACTTAATTCAAGTACAAAGAAATAGTTTCAAAACAGATATATGTAAAAAAAGATTGGCCATGCTAATAGTAAACATAAGAAACATATAACATGGATATTTTATATCAGATAAAATAGACCCAAACAAAGAGTATTACTAATATAAAAGAAGCATTTCAGAATGATAAAAGAATTAGGAAGATACAGCCATCATAAATGTATATGAACCTAATAACAGAAGTACATGAAAACAAAAATATATAGAAGTAAAGGGGAAAATAAATAATTCTACAATCATAGTTGGAGATTTTTAACATCCTCTCAGCAACGGATAGAACAAGTAGTCACAAAAACACAGTACAAATGTGGATAATCTAAACAACGTGATCAAGCTCCTTTAACCTGTTGATATGTATATAATATAACCCAGTAAATGCAAAGTGCATGATCTTTTCAAGTACACATAGTATGTACCCAAGATAGACATATGTTGGGCCATAAAACAACTCTCTCAAATATGAAAGGATTAAAATCATAAAGAATATTTTCTCTGATCATTATGGAATTAAATTAGAATCAACAACAAAATATCTAGAAAAAAATTTGTTACTTAAAGTGCCAAGCTTTTGTTACTTATGAAATATAGTTATGAAGACAATAACCTTCCAAAACAATAGATATGATGTATTACTCTAGTATACTCAGTTGTTCATAGAACTGAAGAGCTGAAAAAGTGCTCAGAGGTAAGCAAAAGTCTGGGGTCTTCTAAATGTCTTCAAAATATTTAGATGCATGTTGTCAGTGAGCTAGTTAGTGAAAGTTTTTCAGAACTTACGTGTTTTTGTTTAAGGCCTTAAAAGGAAGGAATATGAATGTAAAAACTAATTATGAAATTGGGTATTTATTTTTGCTACACTTCCAAAAACACTTTAATTTTGCAAAACTCATTAATCAGTCTTTTGTATTCAGTACTTTTCACTGATTGTACCTATTTGTAAGTCTATTTGTTATTATACAATTAACCTGGAAAAGAAACCTCTGTTAAATATGTATATTATGTTGTACAATAAAAGAAGAAAATGTTTGTAAAATATTGATTCCACAATTTAAAATACAGTAATGGAACAATCTGCAACCTGAACAAACAACAATAAAAGTTTTAATTCAATTCTTTAAGTGTGAATGACAGAAAACTTTAAAAAATCTTAATAAAGCTCTAAACATTTATTTTTATTTGACTTATATAATCATTTATTTGGTATTGTTTTAGTTTTTAAAGCACTTACTTTTTCAAATCTAATTAGAGAAGAAAATTTTCACTCATTATGTATTTATTAACTTGATAATTATTTTAAAAACACCCTCTGTATATGTGAGGCATCATGCCAAAAGTTAGGGATGTAATCATATTCTCTGTTCTAATAAAGTTTATATTCTATTGGGGAAGTTAGAAAGCAAATAAGAATACAAAAATAGCTAACTATTTAATTATAACTGTGTTATGAAATTAAAGCAAATAGTGATATCAAAGCATGTAGTAAATATCCTCAAGTGACAGAAAATGGAACTGAGCTTTGAAGAATGAACAAAAGTTAATTAATCAATGGAGAGAGTTTTACATAGAGGGAGGAATAAGTGAGGCTTGAATCAGAAAGGGGAAAATGTGTTTGAAGGACCCTAGGAAAAGCCTGTTAGTGAAGCACGAGAGAAAGGAAGATGGTCTCCAGGTAAGGCAGGCAAGGTTAGCTGAGCCTGGTAGACCAAGTAAATTACGTTTTTCTCATGTTGCAATGGATAGCTATTTAATGCACTTTAAACAGGGGATTTAAAATGGAAAGGAAGAGCAGATATTCTGGATCTGGAGAGTCAAAGAGAATAGTAAACAACAGTTCTTAGGTTTCTAGCCTAAGCAACTAAGCAGATGGTGATGCCACTTGCTGAGATGGGAAAGACAGAAAAGGTAGAAATCTGTGGAAGAATTATAGAGTACTTGTTGGGACATACTGAATTTTAGTGGAGGTGCAGTAAGACATTCAGAGGAAGAATTCACGTATACAGCTCAATATAGAATGGTAATCAGAGAAGTGTTTTGGTTTAGAGGTGTAAATTTGAGGATCATTAGCACACAGATGACAATGAATGCTATGATTGTAAATGAGAACATTTAGAGAAAGAAGAGAATTGCTATAGAAATATGCCATCTGAGCCTCAAGGAACTCCACCATTTAAAGGTTAGGTAGATGAGAATGAGCGAGCAAAGGAAAGAACGAGTGTTGTGTAGTGCGGTGAAGGGCAAGAAAATAGTGTCTGGAGGAAGGAATCATGATTAGCTTGTGGTGTACCAGAGAAGCCATATAAAATAAAGAATCAAAAATCCCATCACTTTAGCAACATGGGCCACTGTTGATCTTGCAGGGAATCACTTTTTTGTTAGAGGGCTGAAACTTGAAGGAAAATTAGACCCTGAGGAGAAAGGCATGCGTTGTTAAAAAGGAAGTTTGGTTGTTAAAAAAAGAAGAAAGAGAAAGAAGGTGGTGCTTTGAAGAGTGAAGAAAACGGGGGATATAGAAATACATTTTTTAAGATGGTAAGGTTTTGAGCATGGTAATGATTGCAAGGATCCAGTTCATTGGGAGAGAGTATAGACAAAAGAGTGTGTGAGGGCTTCCCTGGTGGCGCAGTGGTTGAGAGTGCGCCTGCCGATGCAGGGGACACGGGTTCATGTGGAGCGTGTGCTCCGCAATGGGAGAAGCCACAGCAGTGAGAGGCCTGCATACCGCAAAAAAAAAAAAAAAAAAAAAAAAAAAAAAAAAGAGAGAGTGTGAAGTTCCTGAGAAACTGGGAGAAGCTATGACAGATACGAGTTAAGTTTTCAGAGTTAGTCCAATAATCAGAGACAACATTTTAGAAAAGTTTTCTCTTGGACTTATTCAAATAATCTGATATTTTACTGAGCATTAAATTTATAACATAGCTATATTTGATGCTGAGAAACTTTACTGCCAAATTATGTGTGTGATTATCTTCTTTATTTAAAAATTATGCCACAGTTAATGAAAAGTTATAGATATGTCTTATCTACTCAGTAAAGACTATTTTAAAGGGAGATGCTAACTTAACCAGCAAATTAGTTTCAGGAAAGTACACTACTGAAACAGATGAACAGAATACATACTGCAATTTAGTGTTTTATTTCTATAGATTTACCTGAGTGATTTCCCCTCAGAGCAACCAGAGTGTTTCTAAAATCTCATTTTAAATTTTGCTAGCATACAGGCCAACCTCACATGAAAGATGTTATATAGTTATCTGTACCATTTTAAAATGTATTCATTGGGCTTCCCTGGTGTCACAGTGGTTGAGAGTCTGCCTGCCAATGCAGGGGACACGGGTTCATGCCCTGGTCCAGGAGGATCCCACATGCTGCAGAGCAGCTGGGCCCGTGAGCCATGGCCTCTGAGCCTGCACGTCCGGAGCCTGTGCTCCGCAACGGGAGAGGCCACAGCAGTGAGAGGCCCATGTACCACAAAAAAAAAAAAAAAAAAAAAAATGTATTCATTGAGGAAACTATAAACTTAAAACCTTCTGCGTTAATAGACTTTGCTTGATGGTTTAAATTCAAAATCCAGGCTTCAAAACAAATCCCCTCTGCCTACTGACAATGTAAGCAAACACCATCAAGAGAAAATAGGTTAGAAAGTGCACTGCCAGATTTTTAGCCACAGCAGGGGGATAAGTAGGTGAGTTTGGCTGTATCTACAAGAACATGGCAGTTGTTAGATAATCAGATATTATTTGCTCTAATTGAGCTGTCGTGGGGATGATCTTCAATGGGCCAGTTGAATCAATGCACTGGCTGGAACCTGTAAAGCATTTTATAGGTGACACAAATAAAAAGAACTGGGAAGCCAAAGGAGACTGAAAAACAATAATTCTTATTCATATATTATAATGGTAAGTGAAACATTATAGTTTATAATTAAAAATTATAGTATGTCTACTGCCAATGATATCAATGTTCTTCATTGTCAAGGTAGCAGATCGGTATCACTTACTCCCAGATATGAAGAGAAAATGACTAACTTTTGAATATAAATGATAAAGCTCCTTTTATCCCTTTTTTTAAAATAAGGAGAGGCTTAAATCTGAATATTTTTCATTTGTCATTGAAAGCAGAGCTACCTATAAAACTAGACCAATTATGAATGAAGGTACATATGGTTGCTATAAATCTCTTAGGTATTAATCTTATGTTTTGGGACAACTTAACAAACTGAACACCCTCTCACAGAACAAGAGAAAATATACTGTCATAAAATTTTCCATATAATACTTCAATCTAGTCTAAGAATTGCAGTATGGAACAAACTGGAGCACATACATAAACACACGAAGCTGCTTCATGAACACCACAGAGAGAAGCTGACGTGCAGATTGCATTCCAACAGTTCTATTTAGTGTCTAATTTCATCTTTAATTCAAAAACATGGAAGGGCAAGCAACAGAACAGCATCAAAATTTTGTAACAAGGTCTACATAATCTAATTTGACATTGTTGGAAAAATAGCGTATGTTTTGGGTAATTGCTAAAACCTCAAAGGATACTTTTCCAACTTCTGACAGTGAAACAGAATGCTACAAACTCTAGCCACTACCTGTGGTACTGATAGAATCACAGGTACATAACCACAGCGATGGAGTTGAAAGCTAAGTAGTCATTGACCCTTAAAAGCATGGTTTCAACCTTGAATGTAACTTTTTGAATAACTGAGTATAATAGACATTTGAAGACAATCACTTTCGCTTTTTAAAGAAAAATTGTCTTGTTCCTCATTGTTATCAGGAGCCCACATTGGTTAGTGGCTTTATTACCTAAATACCTCTCCAGGACTTCAGAGGGAGAGGATGGGGTAGGAGATGGAATGTGCCATGAAACTGTGGGTAGGAGTAATATACATATATTCCTTAGTCATAATGCTTTTTGGTGAGAAAATGTAAGCATATAAGAAAGAAATCTGCTGACCTTTAACAAGACAGCAATCAAGCTTTTTCAGCCAAGATGTTCTTAGAAAATGACATTGTTTCTTCCCATAAGTTTCTTTTTCATATAACTTTTTTCCTTTTCTCAACAGTGTGGCCAGAGTAAATTTAAATTCTGGCTTCCAAAAGAGAATGATTTAATCATCAAACAAAAAAGAATCTTATTCCCCATGCTATCAAATTTAATCTCTTCCACACTAATAAAATCTTCCAAGCAATATTCAAATTAAATGAAGATAAACCAGTAAATTAACCTACATGTATAAGAATAAATGGGCCCCCTATTTCTCCTATTTTCTTCCTTCTCCTTTCCCCAGCCTCATACTTTTTGGGGCAGTGATATTGAGAAGAAGGACAGGAAATTAGTATAAAGGTAAATGTAGCATTTCACAGAGCAGCTTGGAGATTTGAAATATTCCTTATACGTTAACAGTACAAAGCTCGGAAATGGGACGTTCTGACTAATCAGATTTTCTCATGAACTTAAAGTAAACTAGGGAGGAAAAACAGTTTTTGAAAATTTCAATCCTTCTTTAAAACCTTTTGAAAGTGATTTAATCCCATTCTTGGTTTATTAAGTATAATCTATGGAGGAGAATGAACATATTTGATGAGTTAGATTGTATGAATCAGAATCATCGTTATGAATAATAAATCTCATTGTATATTTCTGGGATGATGTAGGAGTTTGGACTGATTATACATAATCTTCAAGAAATGCCATAGAAGGTTCTCTTCTGAATAAATCCTGTTTACCACTTTCTCTTTTTTTCTCTTTTCTCTTTCATTCAAATCTGAGTGTTATAAAATTCTGATAAAGTGAGAACTATAGTTAACCCTACTTATAAAAACTTTAACTTTATATGTACAAATAATTTTCAATTGTCAAAATATGAATTATTTTAATTATATTTTAACCCCTATGCACTTGCTTTCTAACTTCCACTGACATGGTTGATTAACTAATTTTTTGACACAAATACATTCATTATTTACTGTGGCAAAGAAGAACCTGGAATAATGGTTCCTTTTAGTTATAAATTAATTGTGTAAGTTCTTTCTCATCCTGGTAAAGATATGAAGAACTTTTAGGGTGGGAGAGATTATATTCCTTCTTAATCTGGAGTGCACAGAAGATAGAATGTTAATCTAAAGGAGAGGACAGGAAACTGCATAGTAATCCAGGTTTTTTCAAGAACAATTTTGTTTATCTATTTATTAAATAATATTATGAACCTACTGTGTAAAAAGTACCCTTGAATTTTGCTACCTAGTTCCCACCTTATAAGACTTTAGAGAACAATTGAAAAAAGGACGACTTTCAATTTGGGTAAAAATTGTAGGCAGAAATTAAATCTATAATTTGCTGAGTACTTACCACATTAAAGTGTCAGCCACATTAAAATACTATATATATATGTATATATAATGTTATACATAGTATAATATACATATATAGAACACAAAACCACACACATACAACATATCATAGTGTCCCTAGGGGTTAAGAGTTATTATTTCTGTGTTTATAGATGTAAAAACCTAGGCTCAGTGAGGTTGAGTAAGCCAGAGAGTTTATGAGTTTATGTTTCAATATGAGATGGAAATCACACTGTCAGCTGGAACAGTAATGGTATATATTTTCTGCACACACCTTATTTGTTTATTTGGTCCGCAGGCAGAATCCTATAAAACCAGGAAACTTATCTGAATTTATCCAGTGCCATTCTCTATTTCTAAGTTCAACTGTCAATGCCTCTCTGCTTTCTGCTTACTTTTGGTCTCTTTTCAGTGTCTTCAAGTTATATAAATAACAGTAAGACCCACAGTCTCACTGGCTTAACAAAACCAGAGTTTGGAGCTAATAGCATTTGAAGAGTGAGGGGGGAAATCTTGGAAAAGAAACAGCTGGAGAGAGGCAGGGGAAAAATACTGTAGATAAACCCTGCCTAATATCTAGTAGAGTCCTGAACTACACATGAGCAGTGAAGATTCTAAGAAACCCAATTAAGGCTAAAAGATCTGAAAAAAATGTCAACTACTTCCCCAAGCTTGGAACAAAACTGGGAATTCATTGCCTCACAAAACAAACAAACAAACAAACAAACAAAAATCACTCTTTGGGAGAATATAACAGAACCCAGAGTCTCCACAACCTATTATTCACAAGTCCAGTACACAATCCAGAATTATCATGCATATAAAGAAATAGAATGGAAATAAAAACAAAAATAAACAAATGGGACCTAATTAAACTTAAAAGCTTTTGCACAGCAAAGGAAACCATAAACAAGATGAAAAGACAACCCTCAGAATGGGAAAAAATATTTGCAAGTGAAGCAACTGACAAAGGATTAATCTTCAAAATCTACAAGCAGCTCATGGAGCTCAATATTAAAAAAACAAACAACCCAATCCAAGAATGGGCAGAAGACCTAAACAGACATTTATCCAAAGAAGATATACAGATTGCCAACAAACACATGAAAGATTGCTCAACATCATTAATCATTAGAGAAATGCAAATCAAAACTACAATGAGATATCATCTCACACCGGTCAGAATGGCCATAATCAAAAAATCTAGAAACAGTAAATGCTGGAGAGGGTGTGGAGAAAAGGGAACACTCTTGCACTGTTGGTGGGAACGTAAATTGATACAGCCACTATGGAGAACAGTATGGAGGTTCCTTAAGAAACTAAAAATAGAACTACCATACGACCCAGCAATCCCACTACTGGGCATATACCCTGAGAAAACCATAATTCAAAAAGAGTCATGTACCACAATGCTCATTGCAGCTCTATTTACAATAGCCTGGACATGCAACCTAAGTGTCCATCGACAGATGAACGGATAAAGAAGATGTGGCACATATATACAATGGAATATTACTCAGCCATAAAAAGAAACGAAATTGAGTTATTTGTAGTGAGGTGGATGGACCTAGAGTCTGTCATACAGAGTGAAGTAAGTCAGAAAGAGAAAAACAAATACCTTATGCTAACACATATATATGGAATCTAAGAAAAAAAAAAGATCATGAAGAACCTAGAGGCAAGACGGGAATAAAGACACATACCTACTAGAGAATGGACTTGAGGATATGGGGAGGGGTAAGGGTAAGCTGTGACAAAGTGAGAGAGTGGCATGGACATATATACACTACCAAATGTAAAATAGATAGCTAGTGGGAAGCAGCTGCATAGCACAGGGAGATCAGCTTGGTGCTTTGTGACCACCTAGAAGGGTGGGATAGGGAGGGTGAGAGGGAGGGAGAGGCAAGAGGGAAGAGATATGGGAACATATGTGTATGTATAACTGACTCACTTTGTTATAAAGCAGAAACTAACATACCATTGTAAAGCAATTATACTCCAATAAAGATGTTAAAAAAATAGAATAATGTGATTCACATGTACTGAAATGATAATCAAAGAGAACTGGCCATTGTGTGACCCAGATGCTCAAATTAGCAGGCAAGGACTTTAAAGCAGGTATTATAACTACACTCAAAGACATTTACTAAAAACAAAACAAAACAAAACAAAAAAACACAATCAGTAAACAAATAGGAAATGACACCAAGAAATAAAAAGAAACCAGATAAAATTTTAGAACTGAAAAACGCAATATCTGAAATAAGAGGTTGGAGTGGACATATAGCATTCATTTAGATAAATACTAATGTTTTCAGACATGCCAGCTTCACATTCTAAGTATGAACTCACAATAAAACTGAACTGAATATTATTTTATGTGCTCTTGGTCACTGTCTATGGCTCTGTTCAGCCCTGTTAGTAAGAAATTCTTTTTCAGAAAAGGAATAGAGATGGCAGAGTAAATTGTATCAGCAACCTGTCACATGCATTGCCCACCACAGACATGGAACCACAGCCTTCTTCCAGTGGACATGCCTGTTCATGGGTTGATTTTCCTGCAATGCTGACAGGATGCAAAAAACATTCATATTTTCTATTACTCTATAAAAAATAACATAAAGAAATGGTTTCTGGTCAAGTTTACAGATACAGTCTGTAAAAACTAAAGAGTTCACTATATGATATTGCTTAGGAAGGGTATAGAATAGTAAAAGCTATGTCATTAGATCTCTTAGCATTACTATCTAACTAACCAACAGTTGATCAATGAAACTTCTTACTAACTTGTTTTTATTAAGTGGAAATTAGCAAGGTAGTTTTATTACATATTTTATAATTATCCTAGTCTGTAGCACTGTCAGAGAAAGAGCAGTAAAGCCAAGAGTTTAGTAAAAGGCTGTCTTACTATTCCTTGGACAAACTTCAGGTACATGTTCATTTTGAACCAGACACTTTCCTTCTCCTAAAACACAATTTGTTCTCCTATTACACCACATACATGGCTCAGTGATGAAATTAGCCCATTCTGTTTTAATTGTCCTTTTCTTGCCTACATCTTCATCATACTCAAACTTCTTGAGAGAGGGTATAAATTACTGCTACTTTCTCATCTGGCAATAGGCAACCACATGGAAAGAGTCACAAAAACTTGATTCCTACTTCCAGACCTCAACAAAACTGAAAGATTTAAAGTGAGAGATGAAAAAATGATAAAAGAAGTTTTACAAGTTGTCTGAGGCAGTGGTGGACAGATGTATAAGATTACAAGAAGCACAGTGCTATTTTGCAAGATGAGATCCCTCATTTTTATTGTTCATAAGTGTAATTTTTACTGGGTACACTGCAGGCATCAAATAAGTTTTCTCACTTCAAACTCAGGGTTTGAAAATCATCTGATATTTAAGCTAATAAGAACCAACATAAATCTGTAGAAATGACAACCTAATCACTCCTGATAAATTTAAGGTATCTCCAAACCTCACTAAAGATCCTGAAGTATTTTCCTAATCAAAAATGCATCATAAAAGATTAGGAGTTAAATTAGCTAAGAAAGTCATCTTCTAGGAAAGACCATACTATTGGAAGTACGCAACTACTAAGGAATTTTGAAGAATGAGAGGTATATAGTAAAATGTTTTCTGTATGTCTCTTATACCCTCTATGGAAGAGGTTTTTTAAGGCTAAAGTCCAATATTAGTTATCTACCCAGAAATATTCGTAGGTTGAAGAAGATCAATTCATTAAGCCTGTACTAGATGAAAATATCACTCTCTGTATAATTCTATGTTTATGAAATAGCTATTTAATCTGTAGATTGACTTTCTGAAGGAATCTACCTACTAGTGCACCAAACTTTCATTAGATAAACATTTCTTTGCTCAACAGGAATGAAGAAAAATAAAGTAATATTTATTTAGCCCATAATACATTCCAGAGAAGTTCCTACACACTTTTCATGTATAGACTATGTAATTCTCAGCAGAGTCCTGAATAAGTATTATATTCATTTTACAAATAGGAAAATTAAATTCAGAGGGATTAAATTATATATCCAAAGTTACACAGCTGTTAAATGGTGAGGTTGAGAATTAAACCCCATTATACATGGTTCCAAAGTCCATGCTCTTTCTTTTCCACTGTAAATTGATAAAATGCCATTTTGCTCCATAAATCAGTTTCCGACAAGCTTGCTTAGTGCAAATCACTTCTGCACAGGCTACTCACTTACCCTATGTGGTACTGATAAAATCAAAGTCATATATTCAGTGGAATATTACTCAGCTGTAAAAAGGAACGGAACTGAGTTATTTGTAGTGAGGTGGATGGACCTAGAGTCTGTCATACAGAGTGAAGTAAGTCAGAAAGAGAAAAACAAATACCATATGCTAACACATACATATGGAATCTAAAAAAAAAAAAGAAAAAAAATGGTCTGAAAAACCTAGGGGCAGGACGGGAATAAAGATGCAGACCTACTAGAGAATGGACTTGAGGATACAGGGAGGGGGAAGGGTAAGCTGGGACAAAGTGAGAGAATGGCATGGACATATATACACTACCAAAAGTAAAATAGATAGCTAGTGGGAAGCAGCCGCATAGCAGTGGGAGATCAGCTCTATGCTTTGTGACCACCTAGAGGGGTGGGATAGGGAGGGTGGAAGGGAGGGAGATGCAAGAGGGAAGAGATATGGGGACATATGTATATGTATAACTGATTCACTTTGTTATAAAGCAGAAACTAACACACCATTGTAAAGCAATTATACTCTATTAAAGATGTTAAAAAAATACAAAAAAAAATGTCTAACTCATTTAAAGAGTTGAGACTAGACCCTGGGTCTCCTCGTGGAAAAATCCAACAGCCAGGTTTGTAGCATCTGAGGCTAGAAGTCAAATACCTGCTTGCTCATTTGACCTGGATCTAGACAGAATCAATTCAGCTCATTTGTCACTAATTAATATGTGCTGAAACAATGTTCTAAACATTCAGAGTTTATAACCTTTTCATTCTGCATGTCTCAGAGATGCCAGAGTACAGTCACCTCTTGATTAAGCTGGAATGGACAAGTTAACCTTTGAGCTATATCCTGGCACATGAAAAGAAAAAGAATGGCTTTGATAACTAATGAAGCTGGGAAGAGAAGGATTTTTTAAAATATAAAAAGAACAAATGGATATAACAAGAGCACTTACACCTTCTTATACAGGAGCAGAATCTTCAGAACTTATGCAGCCTTAATAAATGAGTAACCAGACCATAAACAAGAGGAAAAGACAACCCTCAGAAAGGGAGAAACTATTTGCACATGAAACAACTGACAAAGGACTAATCTCCAAAATTTACAAGCAGCTCATGCAGCTCAATATCAAAAAAGCAAACAACCCAATCCAAAAATGGGCAGAAGACCTAAATAGACATTTCTCCAAAGAAGATATACAGATTGCCAACAAACACATGAAAGAATGCTCAACATCATTAATCATTAGAGAAGCGCAAATCAAAACTACAATGAGGTATCACCTCACACCAGTCAGAACGGCCATCACTAAAAAATCTGCAAACAATAAATGCTGGAGAGGGTGTGGAGAAAAGGGAACCCTCTTGCACTGTTGGTGGGAATGTAAATTGATATAGCCACTATGGAGAACAGTATGGATGTTCCTTAAAAAACTAAAAGTAGAATTACCATATTACCCAGCAATCCCACTACTGGGTATATACCCTGCGAAAACCATAATTCAAAAAGAGTCATGTACCACAGCGTTCATTGCAGCTCTACAATAGCCAGGACATAGAAGCAACCTAAGTGTCCATCGACAGATGAATGGATAAAGAAGATGTGGCACATATATACAATGGAATATTACTCAGCCATAAAAAGAAACGAAATTGAGTTATTTGCAGTGAGGTGGTTGGACCTAGAGTCTGTCATAGAGAGTGATTTAAGTCAGAAAGAGAAAAACAAATACTGTATTCTAACACATATATATGGAATCTAAAAAAAAAAAAAAGGTTCTGAAGAACCTAGGGGCAGGACAGGAATAATGATACAGATGTAGAGAATGGGCTTGAGGACATCGGGAGGGGGAAGGGTAAGCTGGGATGAAGTGAGAGAGTAACATTGACACATATACACTACCAAATGTAAGACAGATAGCTAGTGGGAAGCAGCGCATAGCACAGGGAGATCAGCTCTGTGTTTTGTGACCACCTAGAGGGGTGGGATAGGGAGGGTGGGAAGGAGATGCAAGAGGGAGGAGATACGGGGATATATGTATATGTATAGCTGATTCACTTTGTTATAAAGCAGAAACTAACACACCATTGTAAAACAATTATACTCCAATAAAAATGTTTAAAAAATAAATAAAAATAAATGAATAACCATTAAATAAAAAGGTGAAGATGCTTTAAAGAAGCATTAAAGAATGCTTTTGCCTGATCTCTGGCCCCTGATTGCTGAAATGGCTGTGATTTGCACTTAAGAGCAAAATCACCCTGGCCTACTCATCCATGCTTTCTTGGAGAACATTCAAGATGACCAGAAAGGTACTTATTAGGTGTAGAGAGCACTGGAAATTATGGGAATCTGGACCTACAAGGGCATGAGTTCCCTTCCAAATATTGAAGAGTTAAGAAAGTATAATCTTAAAGCATGGATAGGGGAATTCCCTGGCAGTTCAGTGGTTAGGACTCTGTGCTTCCATTGCAGGCGGCCTGGGTTCAATCTCTGGTCCGGGGACTAAATCCCAAAAGCCGTGTGGGGTGGCCAAAAATCTTTTTTAAAATAAATAAATAAATAAAGCAAGGATAATAAAACAGTTATCATCACATTCTTTGAGTTAGAAATCAAGGACCAAAAAATAAATGGTGGAAGAAATTTTTAAAAAGTAGATATTAGGGACTATTTGACTGTTTTCAATAAAAGATGAATGCAAAATTAATGTTGTGGCATTGCTTTGATTGTTAGTGAAACCATTGTAGAGTTGGGGTTTGAAGGACAACAACCATCCTTCTTGCGGTATTTTTCCTGGTGTTTAAAGTCAAAACCTATGTACCTCTTTGGTAATAGGCACTGGTCTAATTCTCTAGTCTGGTTTAACCTGAGACATAGATTTTTTATGAAAGATTAAAAGCTACAAAAATTCCATGTTTGGAGGAAGGATTTCATTAACAAATGCGTTTTAATGCTTACCTATAATAACAAAATGAAAAATCTCCTAAATTTGCTAAAGGATTATCAATCATGTTGTGTTTAAAGAAACACGTTGCCTCTTTAAAGCTGGAAAAAGAAATCAGGTATAAACTGGAGATAGTTACTTTCAGATATTATGCTAAAAGTTGTCACAAGCTCTTCAAACCACAAATAACCAGCGGGTGTAAATGTCTTACTCATAATAAATGCATTCCCTTGATTTTTTTTTTACCAAATTTTTTCTCTATGTATTTTTTTACTATGCTCTAATTATCATTACACTTTTGATCATCTGCTGAACCCATCTTGCCCATAATCAGTCTTGGCTAAATTATGTCTTCTGATTCCCCTGAACCCACTCCAGCTCAGAATTTGCTGGAAAAAGTCATGTAACAGTGTTGACTGACATCATTATGAATTTATGTTTACACATCTTGTTACCTCCAGTTCAGAAAAGATATGTTTCTACTCTTTCAAAATCACATCATTACTTATGCCCTCTCTCTTGAATCCTCTAGCTCTTTCTCTACACAAGTTCTTTCCCTGAGCCCATGAACAATGTAAACAAGTTTCTTCTATCTTGACAAAAACCTTCCTTGCCTCTTCTAACTACTGGGTGTTACTATTTTTTTTCTCATTTTTTTCATTATCAAAGTTTCTAAGTATATATCATATAATTTCATTTATAAGAAACTCAAGAACAGACAAAACTAATCTATGATGATAGAAATTGTAACTGATTGTCTCTGGGCAGGGGTAGGGGAGATTGACTGGAAAGGGACATGAGGGAATTAGCTGGGGTAACAGAGATGTTCTATTTGGTTAGGTTAGCTGAATTCATTGTCAAAACTTATTGAACCATATAATTAAGATCTAAATTCAAATTACATCTCAAAAACATGTTCAGAAAGTGTAGCATGTATTATCATATTTCCTCCACCAAACTAGTCACATACTTTTATCTCTTATTAGCTATTTCTACCACAATATTATTTTGTAGCTACTTTCCAATGACAACCACAGTCAGTCCTCATACTAAAACCCCATTAATCAGCAAATGTAGTCACCTATTCTGGGAAGGATTAGTTCTTGATAAGACTATTTTCTTTCTTTTGATGATAAAGTACATTTTCCTATAAAATAGAGAATATACTACATTATTCCACGGGCATCCAATGCAATAAAATTTATTTGTCCCAGTGTGCTTACAGTTAAGAAGGAGAAAATATAAAGAAAAAACTAGGCACCTCACTTGAAGACCCTTGAAATCTCTTTGTAGACTGAGATTTGCCTGTCTTGAATAACCAAAAGTAACAAAAATTTAGAAAAATTTCCTCTCTAAAATGCTCACTGCTTTTTATTTTACTAACTAAAAACTCTGTATACAGAAACTTTACGTTTGGGAACCAAGATTATGCATAATATAAACAATGCAAACTTACTAATTATTTTCAATTATTGTTCTATTACGTTGCATTTCATGAGTCAGATATTCCTCTAAGTAAGATGAAAATTTTGGTGAAAAAAATCTGAATTTACCAACACTCTATAATGCACTTGGACAAGAAAACAAACATACTTAACTGTCTAAGACATAACTGTCTGTCTCTGTTCTATGCATTACCTTGCAGTGACATGGAGGTTGACAGATTGGCTCTTTGAGAGCAGCAGATATTTTACAGGCACTAACTATGGCAAAAGAAACTGCACATTTTGTTAGCTTATTTTAATCTTGCTTGTGATGAACAAATATCTGTGCATTATAAAAAATCTTCCTTTGGAAGGATGCAAATTTTATAAATTGCCAATCATCCAGATAAAGTAATCTGCAGTCCCTGGGAAATTGCTATGCCTTCTATTGACTAAGTGACTTCAGAGAAAATACTTCAGTAACAGAACAAAATCTGCCCAGTTCCTAAATAGCTTCATCACATCTCTGAATCCATGGCCTCAATATTCCACAGTTATATATTATAACACATTCACTATGAAAAATGTAGTCAACAAAGGATTTTTTTAGAGTAATTGCAAATTTTAAAATTTCAAGAGAATTAGTTTAGTCTTGTGATGCAGGTGGTACTCATTGAGTAATCTTTTTTCTCAAAACCCTACAAACTCCCAATTCTTGTAAATAGCAAATCAAAAACCTTAACAAGAAATTTTTATTTTTTTATCAAAATGCCTTAAGAAAGTGTGTCAAGTTGTTCATTGTTAGAAAATTCTGTTTTTAAAGTTATGTCACTTAAAGGTTGCTGCACATTTACCTTCTCAGCATATAGACTTACTGGACACAGAAACAGACAAATTAGGAAACATATTTGTGAAGATAAAAATTCCATCAGAGCAGGCAGTAAAAGGTACACAAGAGAGTCACCATTAAAGACACAACCACCCTAATAGCTGCTGCCCAAGATAATGCTGTGCTGACACAGTAGAAACAGGACTGAGGAAAGTGAAATATTACTGAAATTCAAATGCTGGGATATTCCTTTTGGGTATATAGTTTTTAATCAAAATTATTAAGTGATATTGATTTGTATCCCTTTTCATGATTGAAATATGGTTTTCTGAAAGGTATGTAACAAAATAAGGTTAAACTGCATGTAGTATGTCAGCTATGAAGGAGTAGCTTTTAAAAATAATATCCAAGATACAGATTTAAGATGGCCATGCCGACACTTTATTTTTCTTGTACATATGGATCTGATCTCTCTCAATTTTCAAGTTAAATTTAGAGAGTACACAGCTAATATTCTGTGTGTCTTGGAAGAGTGCCAGGATAAGAAGACTGTGAGAAACGGATGGAGAGGTTAGGCCAGCAATATAGCATTTTTGAGCTGAATGTCACTATGCAATACAAGCTTTGTAAGTATGTATTTTATATTAAACTACCTAGACTTTCATGCTTTTGGAATGGTTTCCAACTGTTTGATCATGTTTTAAGAGTAATACTGAGTTTGAAACATCAACATAGACTTTTGTTAGCTTTATGTTCTGCAATTTATTTTGCTATGGGCAATGAACAATTGAATAACACTTCCCCCCGCAGTACTTACTCATATTCATTGATTAACAATGTAATTACTCTTTAAACACATTACATTTTACACTGTTAAAAATCTGGGTCTTTTGATATATATGTAAATCTATAAAATTCATATATATGTCAATCTATATTTTAGAAAGTACAAAGGTATTTGCTGAAGCTAGAAAGCCAAGTACCTTTATAGTTATACATGTATATTGTTTTTTCATAAAATGAAATGTTATATATAATGAAAGATTTTTGGGGGGACATACCAGTATTGCTCCCACCCCCCAAAATAGTTGTTCTTTCTCTTTTAGGCTCTCTACCTCTCTCTCTGCAAATCTATGTGGCACCTTCTCAAAGTGCATGAGAGGTAAGGAAGCAAAGTATAAAAATATTACTTATACTGATTTTAATATTTGTCCTGATGATAAATATTCATTTTGATGGCTGTTGAATGGAATTTATTCATTAACTGACCAAACTGTTGTTTTAGTTTGACTATTCACTTCTAATTTTTTATAAACTTTTAATGAACATGAGATTGTTTTATACCCGTTTGCTTCTAGAAATATTTGACAGAAGTATATTTGACATACTATAGAATCTCATATTCAAAATATTATTTTTGATTATATTTTCACAGGATTATGGAAATTCTCAAATAATTCCACTTTCTTCTAGAATAATTAAAGTGTATCTAGTGTGACTGTCCATGTAATCAATTTGTAATAAGTTTGACCTGTGTCCATACATATGGGAGAGCATGTATTAACAGGAACTGTCATCTAGAGCCTGAACTAGTGCTTGGCACAGAGTAGATATTCAATAAATATTTAGTTTCTTAATGAATATCTCTATTTCATCCTAAGTCAAGATAGGAGGTGACAGAGCATGGAGAAGAAAACAATGGACTAGGGGTTAGAAGAAATGGTTTTAGTCCTTTCTTTGTTCTCACTTAGTATAAGCTATTCACTGTCTTCCCAAATTATCATCTCTAGGCTTCATACTACTTTTGCTTAGAATGCTTGCCTCCCCTACTTACTGTGACAAATAGCCACTCATTCTTTAAGTTTCAGATAACATCACACTCCTTCACATAATTCTGGTTTAACCACAGCCAACATTGAGCTCTCCCCTTCTACACTTATAAATTTGTCAACTGACACCTCATTTTATTTAATTTAACATCTAATTATGTAATGACTTATACTTCTTTTGAATTTCTTAACACGTTGTGAGTCTTACTTCCCCAGTAAGACTCAAATCCAGAGGTCTCAAACTTGTAGCTCAATTGTCCCAAATAAGTGTTTTATTTGACCGTCACAAAATTTCAATGTTTAGCTAGTTGCAGATATTCATTTGAGAATGCATGACAAAAAAATAGTTTTCTAGTTTCTCTTGGGAAAATACAAAGTATGGTCCCACTGGGGCTGCTTTCTTGTTTGGCAGTGACCAACCAGAGCTGAATAGCTATTGCCCATTTAGTCCAGGCACATATTTCCATTAATCCCCACGTAGCCTGAACCTGTGGGATGTATGAGATTTTAACTCCTGATGATACTTCATCCTAATGTACCCACTCCAACACCCGCACAAACAGCTCCCCCCACCACACTCCAAACTTACTTGAAGTCTCTAAAAAGACCCAAGGTCTCTACCTAGGTATCTCTTAGGCATTTCCTATTCAAAATGTTTAAATTTTTAAAAATTATCTAAATTGTCAAGTTATCTTCCTGTTTTCTATGTATCCATACAGCAAGATTCAATTAAAAAATGGTGTTAAACCTACTTCTAATTTCCCATCTTCACTAACGGCACGTTGAGCAACTAGAAATCGAAAAGCCATTTTGACTTCTACATTTCATTATCCAGTGATTTCCCAAGTTCTGTCAGATTTACTGGCAGAGAGAGCAGTTAGGGTGGTGAAGGAGGACTCATTTTCTCCTCTCCACTCCTATTGCCTCTGCCCTCAGAGTCTGCATTTAGTGAAATGGTGCTCCTCGCTCTGTGAGCGTACGTGTCCTTAAACTTAACAGAGCCGCACTAAGAGACTCCATTTAGCTTTGATTTCAGATTCCAGAAACCAAAGTCAATTTATAGTCAATAGTAAAAGAGTTGCTTTAGAGCTCAAATTTACTTTCATGGAGCTTGCAAAATGGCACTTCGAAACATTTACAGTGATCTAAGAGACGACTGATGAAATGTTTTGGCACCAGCAAGTCTGGCATGCAGCTCTCAAGACAAGTGGCATTTCAACCTATATCCTACTTGACTTTATTAGAAGCACTGTATGTGAGAGAAACAGGAAATCTGCACAGCACTTTTAAAGCAATGCAGTGAATTATAAATTAATGAAGGTTTATTATGGGAAGGGAACATCTGCAGAAGAGTGGATTTCATAGACAAAAGGGAAAAACGTTTCCCTTAATAAAACATACCCTTTCTGCATGCACAATCAATTCTCAATTAGTCATACCAGAGAGAGTATCCACCACAGACTGTCAAACTGCCTCACTTTAACTGCTTCCTTCCCCCCACACTGTTTTCTGATTCTGCCTCCTCTCACCCAAGATGCTCCTTGAATTAATATTTCCAACAATTTTCTTCAATCTGTTTCCGCCATCAAAAAATCCAATTTTCTTTTTATTTTGATGGAGTCTCTACTGTACGATATAGCTTTTCCTCCCACAGTTTCCTGGCCCTTCTCTGCCCAAGCCTAATGCTTAGTCAATCAGAGTGGTAGCAAGCCAGAAGAGAACAGGAACTCAGAGAAGAAATGATTTCCCTAGGAAGTTCTCCAATTCCTTCTTTATACCCCTTTAATGAGCATACAGCAATGAAGTCATCATTTTGGAAGTTCAAACAGACTACAGAGAAATATGTTGGAGTGCTTTCAAAATTCAATTCAACAATTATGGATTGAGTACTTACTTACTACGTGCAAAGGCTTTTACTAGGTACATGGGAGAAAGAACTTGCTGCCCTACAGGGCCTTACTGTCTAACTGGAAGGGAAAGTAGAAGATAATTTTACAAATAACCAAGACATACAACAGGGCTTGTATCACAGTAGCACCATCAATGTATTGTCCATCTAAAGCAGGGAGGTGGCCATTCAGTAATTTCTTCAGTAGACATTAATCAAACATTCACTATTTGTTAGATGTCCTGTAAAGCTCTGGGAATACCAAGATGAACAAGATAATACCCCGTCTTTACAGTCTATTAGGAACGTAATGGAAGGAAACAGTTACAAACATCAAGATTAAAATGTTCACTTAGTGCTATGTAGAAAAACATGGCTATATGGGCACCAAAGAGAAAGTTTCTATCCCTGCCCAGTAATGGGCAGGAGTGCCAAGAAGGTTTTCACAGAGAAGGAGATGCGTCTTGAAGGGTGAAGAGAGAAAGGAACTTCATACTGAAGCACCAGGATGTGCAGAGGCTTGGAAGTGTGAGAGAACATTCTGCATTCTAGAAGAGTTCATAGTTCTGAATGGTGAGTGTACTCACAGGATCTGACCGGGGGTGCTAGGAGATGAATCAAGGAAGAAATACGATCCTGGAAAGCTTTTATATGTAAAGCACCCAGTACAGTGCATAGTGTGTCAAAATTTTGTGGGAATGAATAAGTGAATAAGGAGTTTGGCTTTTATCCTAAGGATGTTGCATATGTATAGAAGGATTTGCGTTTGGGAAAAGTCTCCAAAAGGTGAATGTGATGGTTGGAATGGAGGGGCTAAGATGAAAGGAACAGGACCAGACAGGACATTCCTGCAGTCATCCTTATAAGATGATATGAGCCCCCAATAAAGGGAGAGTTGACAAACTGGAGCAGAGCTATTTTAGAAGTTAAATGGCATAGCTTGTGGAATAACTGGATATGAAGAGGTAAGAGAGAGCTCAAACGTGAAAATGTTTTTCACATTTGTAGTTTGGATAATTGAATAGCCTTTGGTGCCCTTCATATAGATAGGGAATCTGAAAGGAAAGCAGGTTTAGTATCCACCTAAGCTACCACATGCTTAGAGGAAATTCCTCAGATACCTATTTGAGGTTCATCTTATTTTTATTTAGATAAGTTAAAAATAAGCCTAGGGACTTCCTTGGTGGTCCAGTGGTTAAGACTCACCGCTTCCACTGCAGGGGGGCACGGACTCAATCCCTGTCAACCCCTGGTCGGGGAAGATCCTGCATGCTGCATTGCGCAGCCAAAAAAAAAAAAAAAAAAAATTAAGCCTGCATATCTAGTTTACCAATTCATCGTAAGCTAGAAACTGAAATTTTTGAGTAGGTAGGTTTCAAAGAGCAGTAAGAAGCGATAGCCAATAGCTTAATTAGAGAAAGAGACAAAAAAAACAAAAAACCTTAAAAACAAACAAAAAACCACACCAACTAGTGCAGTCTTTACTTCTGGCATGCTTAATGACATTTAACATTTCTCTACATGCTGAAGTAGAATTCTGCCTTGGCCCACATATGCCTGGGTTTCTGTACAAAAGACAATGGTACACCCAGTTTCACTAACTGGTGAAGCACACAGCTCCTCATTTAAAGGAGCAGCATAGGACCACTGCTTTCAAGGTACTTTCCAGGGAAAGTAACCTTGAACTTAATACTGCTTAACACATAGTAGTCCCACCTTATATTCAGTTTTGATTTCCTTGGTTCAGTTACTCTTGGTCAACTGCAGTCCAAAAATCTTAAATGGAAAATTCCAGAAATAATTCATACGTTTTAAAAATTGCTGGCTGTTCTGAGTAGCATGATGAAATCTCGTGCCGTTGGCTCCATCCCAAGCGGGATGTGAATCATCTCATTGTCCAGTGCATCCAGCCTGTTAGTCACTTAGTAGTTGGTCCCTTAGTAGTCATCTGAGTTATCAGATCAACTGCTGAGCTATCACAGCACTTGTGTTCAAGTAACCCTTATTTTACCTAATAATAGCCCCAAAGTATAACAGTAGTAATGCTGGCAATTCAGATATGCCAAACAGAAGCCATAAAGTGCTTCCTTTAAGCAAAAAGGTGAATTGATAGGAAAGAAAAAAATTGTATGCTGGGGTTGCTAAGATCTGTGATAAGAAGGAATCTTCTATCCATGAAATCGTGAAGAATGAAAGAGAAATGCATGCTAGTTTTGCTGTAGCACCTCAGCTGTAAAAGTTACAGTCACAGTGCAGGATACGTGCTTAGTTAAGATGGAAAAAGCATTCAATCTGTACAATAAGATATTTTCAGAGAGAGAGAGAGAGAGACCACATTCACATAACTTTTATTACAGTAAATGGTTATAATTGTTCTATTTTATTATTGTTGTTAATCTCTTACTATGCCTAATTTATACATTAAACTATCATATGCATGTATGTATAGGAATAAACATAGTATATACAGGGTGCTGTATATTGGCGGTTTCAGGTATCCACTGAGGGACTACTGTATATCAAGCATTTGGGTGAAATAACTTCTTACGATTGTATAATGATTCTTAATCCAACTATTCCTCTAAAATTTATCTCTGAGTTGAGTTCCCTAATTGCAGATGTGTTGGTTCAGCTATAAAGTTGTTGTTGTTTTTCTGAACTGCATGTACAATAAGGAAGATTAAAAGAAATAGCTCTAAGAAAGTAGCTTTTTATTTTTATTTATTATTATTATTTTTTTTTGTAGTACGCGGGCCTCTCACTGTTGTGGCCTCTCCCACTGCGGAGCACAGGCTCCGGACGCGCAGGCTCAGCGGCCATGGCTCACGGGCCCAGCCGCTCAGCGGCATGTGGGATCTTCCCGGACCGGGGCACGAACCCGTGTCCCCTGCATCGGCAGGCGGACTCTCAACCACTGCGCCACCAGGGAAGCCCAGCTTTTTATCTTTATAATGAGTATATTGTTTAGGAAGTTCTTTAGTACAATACCAGTACCCTTTCATTCATTCAAGATATAGTTATTGATTATCTGTAATTTTCCAGACACTGCTAGGTTTTGTATAAAATATAATGAATAACACAGAGCCACTGCTATTAAGAAGCTTTCAAAACCATGGTGGAGAAAGATGATTAAACAAGTAATTATAATACACTGTTTTAAGTGCAATGATACTGATATGTCTCAAATGACAGTATTACAGAGGAGGGGCACCTAACAATGCCATTCTAGGAATGCATCACGGATTTTTGAGCAGTGTTTTGAGTAAGTCAGTGAGGAGTGGTAGGACATGCCAGGTAGAATTAGAGAGCATATGGGAACACATGGAAACACCAGAAAGTTTTTCTCAGTACCAGAAATAGTTCTGATTCTTCTGCACATCTGAACATGAGAACTTGCAGTACCTGTGACATATCCCTGTTTTTGTTGGCTGCTACTCACTTGTGCCTTCCTCTAACAAACGAACAGCACTTCCTAACATGCACTTTATACTAATATCATCCCCAGACTCATTTTATTGGTTTTACTTAATTCATTTGTGTCTTGATTGCCTCATTTTCTTAAAATTATTTAAGTCCTTAAAAATGTATTATTTTGTAAGGAACATTAAGCCCTTTAGCATAAGATGGGGTATAGATAAATAAATAACTCTAATGGGGGTCATGATAATAGTAACGTCATTTAGAACAAAGGCAAATAATCCCAAACACCTGAGTGCATCAGTGTGTAACTGATATTCATGATGTTCACCCCTAAATCACTAAGAAAGATTTAAACTTTATATGTTCTATATAATAAGGCACATTAGTTTTGAATACTCAGATCATTTAAAAATGGTTAATTTTACATATTTGTGTGAATATTTGTGTAAATATTTGTGTGAATACGGTTACAAACCTTTAGATTTGTAAACTTACAAACCTTTAGATTTAGAGAGAAAACATGCCTAACTGGAATTGTTTTTCCCTGAAGTTTATAATAAGCAGAAGCTTTCATATGTTTGACTTAGAAACACTTTTAATATAATGTAGCTAAAAATCTACCAATGGACTCTGCTGTACTCGTTTAAGAAGAAATATATCACCTTTCTGTACTTGAATGAGTCTGAGCTGACTATATATCCACATGTAAAATACAAACAGGAGTCCAGGGAAAACCCATTTAGTTGCTTTATAAGTCTCATTCAAGCTTGGATAAACACTTATTACACAAACTATGAATATGCTTTTGCTGAAAATGCATAGAAAAACAGCAGGTAATGATGCTTTGTACCTAATATAACACTGAAATTGTTTGTAAGGGCTCAATTTAGTGAATAACTTACCAGTATCTATTTGCATTTTGCCATTGGCAATTTATAACTTTTTAAGTCATTCAATTTACACTTTCATGTTTTTTATGTGTATCATATCTACATTGCCTTTTCTATATTTTGAACTTATCATCTCTAATACATGTTTTCTTACAGAAATCAAAACTTGGGTAAAATATCACTGTACAGCTAACAAAGCTTATGAATAACATTTTAGCTTAAATATCTTAAAAAACAGGGGTCTGCCTTAACCTCTTACAGTAACTGAACAAGTGTTTGTTATTACATGATGTCATTCATTCAACAAATTTTAATGAGCACCTACTGTGTGCCAGCACCATTCCAGGTGCTATCTAGCAGTAAACAATGAGGAAGAGTGTATTCAGAATTTCTCTTTCTAATGGGATATCACTGGAAATTACTAGTTAATAAATGAAGGAGCCAGGACGGAAATACAAGCTGACTCATGGTCCACCTTCCAAGCCTTTGGGATACTCAGCTTCCCATGTTAAAAAATGAAGTTAATACAGAGGAAAGCATGTAGAGAGATAGGGAGAGACAATATCCTATGACATGTTTTAGTACCTGAATCCAGCCAGACCTAAGGTCATCTGTACCCTGTACTTCCTAGCACTCCAAGCCAATAAATTCTCTTTTTAGCTTAAAATAGTTTGTTTACTGTTAGTTGCCACTAAATGAAAACTAGCTAATAGATAACCTCTTGGATAATTCTGTGATTAGTCTCTATGAATATGAATAAGAAACGTATTATTTGATTATAGAATTAGTTGATAAAAGCAAGACACTTGTCCTGATCCTGCTAGAATTTTCAGAATTACATTAAAAATATTATAAATATAATGTTATCTCCCTTTCAATAGGGCAGGTGTGTGCTCTTGAGCAAGTCATTTAATCTTCCAGTGCCTCAGTTTTCTCATGTGTATAATGGGTAAGATAATAGCACATAGGAATGATTTGAAGATAAGATTAAATGAAATAATACATGTTTTATATAAAAATTAAAATTGTACCTGACAAGTGAAAAGTACTGAAGTATATTACAAATATTATTATTACTATTAATCTTCTCAAAGGGGCTTATGGCACCCACACAATTAAAGAATCACTACCCTATACTTTCATGACTATTTTGTTTTAGAAGTTATGTGGGATAACCATGATTGATTCAAAGTATTTTAAATCCTTTTTTGTAATGCTAAATGGGTCTATGTGAGGTGGTTTTGGGAGATGACAGTTGGCCCTGGGCATTGAGAAGATGAAGAAGAATGATATGAAATCTGCATACCAATTTTGGTAGAACTTCTACTAAAATGCCTCTGCTTCTGCGGGGCAAAAAGGAATGATGCTGAGGTATAACATGGAGTCTCAGTCAATATCAGGAAGAAAAGAATGAAAGAGAAGAGAGATTCCAAGCATGGAAAACAGATAAGGAGATGAAAATACTGCGACCCTGTGATTGAATTGGTGGAGTATCTCAACCACTACTTGGAGTGGCTACTCTATGTTGTATGTGAAGCACCTTCAAACTAGTAAATTTGTTGTAAATATTCATGGTACTGTAATTGGAACTACTAGTAGCATTTGGGAAGCAATAACTAGTGCCCAGAAGGCAGTAAACATGTGGAACACTTTCTTCTTCAAAGACACAAGGACCTATCATGCTTTATTTGTTAATTACAGATGTGGTAGTGTAACAAAATAGACTAGTTTGGGTTCAACCAGCAGCATTTTTAAATTCATCGTTTGGAAAAAAAAAGAGAAAACAATCCCTTTGATAAAAGTAGTATACTTCCATCGAGATATACAAACAATGCCATCATTCTTTTGGTGATTTTCTTCCTCTATTTCTCATTAGTTTCATCCCATTAAAATTTTTGACAAATGTAAATCTTATAAGGCTGATTGGTTTGATTAACCTAATAAAGAAAAAACGTCAGCCACTTATCAACCTTCACCTGACATTGACATAAAGTCTTTACATGGCACAGTTCCTGGGTTTTGTCATTTGAAATGGGGCGAGGGATAGCTAGAAGAATGAATAGGGTTTCAGTGCAACAGATTAATTAAGCAGCTCTCAGGAATGATATTGAGACGTAACTGATTAATTGAACACCGAAACCATCTAATCAAATAGCAGACACAATAAATATGTTTCTTCAGAGATAAATTATGCCCTGATTATCATATTCATTTATAGAGTTGAATTAACTCTTTATGTGCTTTTTAAGCTTTGCTTAGCTGGAAATAGTCACCTGCTACAGATTCTCTTTCAGGTTACTCTAAAAACGCCTGGTGAACATGCCTGTATTCCTTCAAGATTTGAGCAGTTTATTCATTAAATATTCAGGCTTTCTGTTCACAAAAAAGGTTTAAAAATCCACTGAGTCATTATTATTATTCCACACAACCTGCAGTCAGACAAAGCATACAATAGTACTGAAGATGAGTCAGTAAGAACCTATTTTATGCTGAACCCAGTGTTTAATAAGAAAGGGAGAACATAGTTGTGAAAACGTTAAAGCCAAAGATCCACCAAGCCATTTACATATGAAAATATATCTTTTGAAGTGTGAAAACAGGGTTATTATTTTTTTCATATGCACCTATGGAAAAGATGGTCACTTTACAGCTATGAAGTTTCAGTAAAATAAAGCATGGATCTTAAATCAGGGCAACTGGGGAAAGATAAATTCACAGAGCGTAAAGCAGTTCATTTGTATTTAAACTGTCTTCCCTTTTGCTTATACTGAAGCCCTGCCCCCTATTTTTGACACCCGGGCAGGATCCAGTTGTCACAGCTGTGCAGCTCAATGAATAGCAAGAGTCTGCTCCCTGTGCTTGTGGATGCTCATCATCAAAGGGGGTCTGTCACCCTCTAGTCCAGAGGCGAGTTCCCTGCCAGCCTGGAGGAACCGAGCTTCATGGGGGAAGGGCAGAAAATCCCAGAGATAAGAAACATGGCCTTGTCAGCGTCTGAGCCCTGGCAGCATCTAGTCCTAAAGCAAAGTCCTGTTTGAATTCCTGTGTCAATGATTTTCTAACAGAAATTCAAGCTCCACCCAAGGGAGAGCTCTCCAGGAGAGAGGTCCTGTGAATGCCTCTGCTGCCACAGATGTCATGTGGAAAATTGGATGGAGCCATGGTTACTCATCTCTCTGAGTTGGAATTGGCTAAGAAGGCAGTATCACGTGTAGAGGCAAGATGTCACAGAGCTGTTGGCTGAAAAGGGATTCAGAAGATTACTGGAATTGTTTATTTTAATGGAAACTAAAGAAGTACAAGTGACATTCTTCTTTTAGCTTAAAAGAATTTCTTCATATCAGTGGTGAATAATCTTATACTGCCTAATATTTTATGCATATATATGTATTTTATGTATATATGTACAAATGAAGATTGCTTAAAATTGATCAGAAAGAGCAGGTCTCTCTCTCTGTGTATGGCTCACTTCCTCTCTCTCTATTTTTTATTATTTATTTACCACATTTCTACTGTTTATAAAATCCTAAAGTTCAAAGTTCTGTAAACAGAAAGAAATAATATGTAAAATATACTTCATATATATGATAATTATTTTGAATTGATCAGAAAAAGAAAGTCTCAAAATTGGAACTGAAATGCTTTCAGGAAGTTACTGAAATACTTACAGTTCAGCTTCAGATGACCTTTAAATAACTAACCTCCTCTCTAAAAATAAAGTGTCTCCTATACCATTAGAACTTCACAATCACAACTGCTTTTTGTTAGTGGTAGTGGTGTCTATATATCAAGAGTTCATGTAAAACACATCCAATTGCAGAAATCTAAAATCTATATGAAAAATAATAATCAGGACAATCAAACATCTTTCTCATGTTTTTGGTCTTCTCCTTAGAACATTATAAAGAGAAAAAGAAGTACATCTTTTCATTCTACTCGTGTTTATTGGTAACAATGCTATGAAGGAAGACTGAACCCCATTCCACTGCCAAACACCAGCATTATTTGATAACAAAAGCAGAACACTTGTCGAAAACATGCTAGAACTTGGAGGATTATATGTTTTAAAATTATAAACATAAACTTGTCTTCCTTTTAATAAGACAGGTGGTGATTTACCTTTAAAAATATATTCAATCTCTTTAAATTCTGAAATTCACTCCTGCACTGAAATTGCAACCCTTTTACATCTTTCCCTCTTAGCTAATCCTTCCAAATTGTATTTTTAAATTTTTTTTAGGATGAAAAATATTTTGTTCAATAACTTAGCTGAAGAAGCATTAATCCTTCCAAATTTTAAAGGTAAAAAACTATTACCTGTTCATGTATTACTTAACATTTATCATATTTGAATATGTGGCAATTGTGTGATGATTGACTTAGTTTATATATATCTTCAGTGTTAATTTCTCCAATTATTTTTGTTGTTGTTGCTCTTTAAGTTCATTATATATATTGTTATTGTCTTACAGACTAAGATGAATGTCTGTGGCAAAAATAATTTGTTTCATATATCATACATCAAATAAACTGTTAGTTTTTCCTAGATGTACTTGCAATGTATGAGTTATATATATGTGTATATGTATACATACATACATACATATATATATATATATATATATATATATAAACTTCTTTCTAGGGTAGCTTTCAATATTCTCAAAGGAAAGGTCATTGTTCATATTTGTTAAGATCTGCATCAGTGATTACTTACCTGACTACTTGTCTTTAAAAAAAAAAAAGATAAAATAGCAGAAAGATAAAAAGCATGATGAATACTTTTTAAAAGTATGTGTAAACAAAAATAATATTACTAAGCATTTTGGTTCTAATTATGAAGATGAATACCTTGTACCCTGGAGGGACCTGATTTAGATAGTCATAGCATTTTAAATTATTTTTTCATCTTCAGAACAAATTTTAAGATTTTTTTTGTGGTTTTTCGAATTTACTTTATTATATTTGGTCAATATTGTTGTTTACTTAAAGAAAAATCCCAAATAAACAATCTAACATAATTATTAAGGGAAGAAATTGAAATCTGAACAGACCAATCACTAGTAATGAAATTGAATCAGTAATCAACAAACTCCCAGCAAACAAAAGTCCAGAACAAGATGGCTTCACAGGTGAATTCTACCAAACATTTAAAGAAGAGATAATACCTATCCTTCTCAAACTATTCCCAAAAAATTGAAAAGGAAGGAATGCTTCCAAACACATTCTATAAGGGCAGCTTTACCCTGATACCATAACCAGATAAAGACAATACAAAAAAAAGAAAATTACAGTCCAATATCCCTGATGAACATACATGTAAAAATCCTCAACAAAATATTAGCCAACCAAATTCAACAATACATTAAAAGGATTATATACCATTATCAAGTGGGATTTATTCCAGGGATGGTTCAATATTTGCAAATCAATCACATGATACACCACATTAACAAAATGAGGGATTAAAAATCATATGATCATCTCAATAAGTAGAGACAAAGCATTTGAGAAAATTCAACATCCATTTATGATAAAAACTCAACAAAGTGTGACATACACCACTTTATTATGTTGGACATACATCAACATAATAAAGACCATGTATGATGAACCCTCTATGATGAGGAACAAGACAAGGATGTCCACTATCACCAGTTTTAATCAAGATAGTACTGGAAATCCTAGCCACAGCAATCAAACACACACACACACACACACACACACACACACACACAAGAAAGAAAAAAAGAAAGAAAAAAGAAAAATAAAGAGATAAAAGCCATCCAAATTGGAAAGAAAGAACAAAACTGTCACTATTTCCAGATGACATTATGCTATATTTAGAAAACCCTAAAGACTTTACCAAAAACCTATTAGAGCTACTAAATGAATTCAGTAAAGTTGCAGGATAAAAATCAATATACAGGAATATGCTGCATTCCTCCACATTAATAATGAACTATCAGACAGAGAAGTTAAGAAAACAATTGCATAAAAAAATAAAATACCCATGAATAAATTTAACCAAGGAGGTGAAAGACCTGTACTCTGAAAAATATAAGACATTGTGGAAAAAATTGAAGATGACACAAATAAATGGAAAGATACACCATGCTTATGAATCAGAAGAATTAATATCATTAAAATGTCCATACTACCCAAAGAAATCTACAGATTCAATTTAGTCCCTATCAAAGTACTGACATGTTTTCATAGAACTAGAACAAATAATAATAAAATTGTATGAAACTCCAAGATCCCTAAGAGCCAAAGCAATCTTAAGAAAGAAGAACAAAGCTGGATGTATTATGCTCCCTGATTTCAAAGTATACTACAAAGCTAAGTATCCAAAACTGTATGGTACTGGTATAAAAACAGGCACATAGATCAATGTAACAGAATAGAGAGCCCAGAAATAAATCTACACTTAGGTAGTCAATTAATTTATGACAAAGGAGCAAATAATATACCGTCAGGAAGAGAGAGTCTCTTCAACCAATGGTATTGGGAAAACTGGACAGCTACATGCAAAAGAATGAAATTGGACCACTTTCTCACATGTAAAATATGTAAAAATAAACTCAAAATGGATTAAAGACTTAAATGTAAGACCTGAAACCATAAAACTCCTCCCAAAAGACATAGACAGTGTACTCTTTGACACTGGCATTACCAATATTTTTTTGGATCTGCCTCCTAAGGCAAGGGCAACAAAAACAAAAATAAACAAATGGGACCACATCAAATTAAAAAGCTTTTGCACAGCAAAGGAAACCATCAACAAAGTGAAAAGGCAACCTACTGAATGGGAGAAGATGTTTCAAATCATATATCTGATAAGGGGTTAATGTCCAAAATATGTAAGAACTCACACAGCTCAATATCAAAAAAACAAACAATCCAAATAAAAAATGGACAGAAGACCTGAATAGACATTTTTCTAAGGAAGACATAACAATAGCCAACAGACACGTGAAAAGATGCTCAACATCAGTTATCATCAGGGAAATGCAAATCAATACCACAGTGAGATATCACCTCACACCTGTCAGAATGGCTATTACCAAAAAAACAAAAATCAAGTGTTGGCTAGGATATGTGTTGTTGGTAGGATTGAATATTGGTATACCCACTATGGAAAACAGCATGGAGATTCCTCAAAAAATTAAAAATAACACTACCATATGATCCAGCAATTCCACTTCTGGATATTTTCCCAAAGGAAAAAAACTCACTATGCTAGTTTCACTACAGCATTATTTACAATGCCCAAGATATGAAAACAAAATGGAATATTACTCAGCCATAAAAAAGAATGAAATCTTACCATCTGCAACAACATGGATAGACCTAGAAAATATTACACTGAATGATATATGTCAGACAGAGAAAGACAAATACTGTATAATTTCACTTATATGTGGAATCTAACAAACAAAACAAAAAATGAGCAAAATGAAACAAAACATAAGCAGACTCATAGATACAAAGAACAAACTGGTGTTCACCAGAGGGGAGGGAGGTGGGGAGTTGGGTGAAATAGGAGATGAGGAATTGAGGAACAAATTTCTAGTTATAAAATAAATAAGTCACGAGGATGTAATGTACAGTATTGGGAATACAGTAAATAGTACTGCAATAACTTGTATGGTGACAGATGGTTACTAGACTTGTAGTGATCAATTAATAATGTATATAAATGTTGAATCACTATGTCCTACACCTGAAACTAATATAATGTTGTATGTCAACTATACTTCAATGAAAATAAATTGCAATAACATTGTAAAAGTAAATATAACTACCTTTTATTTTTAATGCATTATAAAAAGCAGCATTTCTTGCTCTGTGATGAACAAATCATGCTGTTCTTACAATCATTTTCTTAAAAGGCCCTTTAAGAAATGAGTAGTGGTTTCATTTTATTTAAAAGGGGTAAAATTAGTTCAGCACTTAGACTGTACTATACAATTACCCCAGATTCTTTTTATCATATTGGGAACTTTATTAAAAGTTCAGTCTATGTTTTTGGCATCATGACAGCAGTCCTCCAAAACTGGGTATAGATTGAATGAAAGTAGGCATTAAAGAAACATTTGATTTATCTTTCTAATACTGTGAAAGTAGGAGTTTTGAATTCAGTTCAAAGTATGAAAGCTATAGCTGGCCTGACTTGAAATTATATATGTCAGCAAGTTTATATGCAGAACCGTTTGAAACTTGTCTAAGCCTATTTTAATAACAAAGATGTTTCATTCTACATTTGTCCAGTGTTTAAGATCCAAGCCTCCATATATATATACATTTTTATTATAGTTTCAAGAGAAATCATTTTAAATTAGATATATATTTTCTAGTTTAAAAAGCTTATTATTTTTGAAAAACCTCAGCTATGGTTTTAATTAATGACTTATTGAATTTTATTGTATACCTATTACTATTATTCAATGTCTTTTAGATATGATTGAATTAATGGTTCTCAACATTTTTTCAGCTTTTAGGAAGCTCATTTGCACAACATCCTTTACCCAGAAACACTGCAAGTCGACAGAATGCTTTTCATCACAGTAGAAATGGGAGAAACAGGGAGGAGGCATTTCAAATCTAGAGAAAGCTGGGGAGGTAGGGATGTAGTTTGAAAAAAATACCTCTAAGGAGCATGATTTAAACCCCATGAAATTATGCTTGTCCTCATACAAAAATTAATGATTAAATGAATAATCTTTTGATTTCATTTTCCAAGTAATACATACTAACATTTTAATGGTATACTTGATATCTTAGAAAGGGTGCATTCAAAAGAGAAAGAAGAAAAAAATCTTTAAGTTGAAACAACTCTTTTTATAAAAAAGAAGTATTCTACTTCTTTTAATAATGTTTTGATATATTAAATGCTTCTTCCATCTGAGAACTTGGAATTTACTCATTTTCACAAAAGTATCTCTTTCTTTAAAAAAAAATCTTTTTTCCCCTTCAAACATTTGATATTTTTCTTATTTATCCTAAGGAGCAAAATGAAAAGATATTTTCATTATTCCCTTGCAGTGGAAATAAGTTTCAATTTAAAATAAATTTTAAAAGTTACTTGGCTCATATCATTCAATGTTTTAACACACTTTGAAACCAATAAATATCATTAAGCTCATGATATCTCTGAGAGCTAGGATGGCCCTATGTGTACCCTGGTACCTTAAACCCAGGAGACAAAAGGAGGTATAAAGGCCAAAGATAGGTTGGTTCTGGTCATAATCTAGTCTTAATTAACAATATAAAATCTCATTCAGTCTCAAATCCAGCATTGACCCATTTTCAATCTTCTATTCTTCCCAATACTTTCACAAATATATACAGAGAAAAAGAAAATACATTGGTGTATATTAAATCCCCTTAGTTATTTTTAAAAGTGGATAATGAAAAATCTTCACCTGTAGTAAATAATGAAAATTGAGGCTTGACTATGAAGTATCGAAGCTTGAAAATACTGAATAGGTTCTAAATGCCATCCCAAAAGAACAACAGCAATAACCTACATGTAAGGGCAACACCCTTGGAATAAAAGTATTGCCACTCAGGGTGACTCCTTAGAAGTATGCAGTATTCATTTAGATATTTAAGTAGAGCTGGATTTCTTTAAATACCAGTCTTGTTAACTCATTATTTTATAGTCATACCTCAAAATTGAAAAGAAATGCTAAGCCTTTCTTTTATGAAATTTACAATATAATAAGGATTGGAGCCTGTTACAGGGAAAAAGAAGTTTTACAGAAGCTTAGATAATGTGTAGGAAAAACAGATATTTGAAGGTGAGTTGTGAAGGGGCTGGAATACTATGTCATTTATTGATCACAGGATTTATAAGAGGCAACTCAGGAAGGATGCATATTCAAGGTCAGCTGCACCTTTATATATAAGTTCACACATTAACTGATGAGCTACAACTCCATGTTTCCTACTGAAAATCTGTGAAGGCTTTCTCTTTCAATTGATTAAAAGCAAAGGAAAGTTGACAGGGGAACTAATGAGCTATACATAATGAATAAGGTGGCAATGTTCTCTTCTAGTCAATCTTTTTATAAAAATGGGAACACAAACCTGATTCTATGCATTGCCATAGAGGCTGATCCGTGAACTTCGGCCACTGTAGCTACTATTAGTTACCATAATTAAACGATATGTATAAACATGAAAAACAAAACCAATTATCTGGTTCTGGGCTAAAAAATGGTGAGCCCACAAGAAAAGTCAGATTTAGAACTTATATTTTCTTTGTTTGGTCACAAAGTACATTGGGCCATTGGCAAATGGTCAAATGATATTTGGGCTTCTATTCATAATCCAGTGATTATGGCTGATGTACAGAACCAAGTCATAACTTCAGGTCTTATTATTTTACATTAGCTCAGGCCTCAGCAGCTTAGAACAAATGCTCTTGAAAGGATTTTCTAACTCATACAAAGACCCTAAGTAAAATTTTTAAAAAGAGGAAGTTTCTTTTCCATGCCCTCATTCTATTCCTCCAAGCAGATTAGAAACTCACACCTCTCCTCTACTGCCTGAAATAATATCCTGGGGCAGAAGATCTGAGATAGCATAAACAGAAAAGCAATTTGTTTGGTTATCTGATGGAGCTAATTTATGTAGAAGTGTGAATCGACTTAAATTTCCTGCCTGACTTGCTTTTAAAAAAGGGATTATTAACATAAATGAATCTTGATTACTGACAGGAGGTGGTAGGCTCAGTGCTCTTTGCTAACGTCTTCCCTAGGGCATGTTGGAGATAAGAGGTCAGTAACTTGGCAACCCTTTAAAGACTGCACCAACTTTTATTTTAGTTGAAAGTCTCTTATTTGATGGCCTCTGAACGAAGTACTGAAAGCAAGGACATAAATGAGACACTCCAGTCCCCAACCTTGAGAAGTTCTAACTTGAGGAGGTTGTCTCCCAGCACCATCTCCCCTCCTCTCATTCCATCACAACCACAAAAAATTAAGCAACATAAAATAGGTATGAAAAGACTCTGTGCTACTCCAAAATGGGCAGCAGGATAATCAATAAATATTTTGCTTTTTAGTTTTATAATTGTTCAACAAATGGTTTATTTATTTTTCCTATCAAAAGTGCTACCTCTTAGAAGGAGTTTCCCTTTCCTGTTTCATGTTCCCTTGACTTTCCTGCCCCAAGGCTGACTTAGGAGTTGATTTAGGTGCTATTCCTTGTGCATCCATAGCTAAACTACTCCAAGGTGTTTTCTCTCATTCTGAATTTGTTTTCTCCTTGATCACTTTAATCTGCATTGATAAGTAGAGTTCCTTGCAAACACTAAATGGCCTTTACATATTTTGAATGAATGATATACAACTAATATTTTTCCCATAGGAAAGAAATAATACTGTGTATCTAAACCATCTTTAGAATGAAAAGTTTACCCAATGTGAGACCATAACTTCATATTCTTTTAGATGCAAGATAATAAGTCAAATGCTGCAGTCTAACAAAGAAATTGTCTTAATTCGTATTAAGTTGGAATTAAGAAGAATTTAAAATAACCATTAGTGAAAGAAAATTATTCAAGTTTTACTGAAACTTTGACTCAGCAAACTGATGAAAATTGACTCTGAGGCATTAACATTTGATATTATCTTCACAAAGGCACCACCAGAGGAAAAGTACATCTTCTAAATTTTGTCATTCTTACCTGTATTTTTTTTAAAAAAATTTACAAATGAAACTGAAGGACAGCACTTCAAGCAACCATGACAGTATTTTCTGACAGAATTCATTTAAAAATTTTCTCCTATTAAGATTAAATATTCTAGAATGATTTTACATTGTTTACAGTGCCAATGACCAATTATTAAGAAATGACTTGTAAATTATTTATAGTCATAAATCATAAGGTAAAAGAAAATTACAGTTTGTCTCACTTGGTATTTTGAACTTTTAAAGCTAAACAGTGGAAGTAACTACCATCTATATGATTAACAGTGCTATAGGTTGAGGGCTTTCATTCAAAATATTGATTTATGCCCTGAACTAAATAAGTAATGAAGTGAGAGAAGAGAAATAGCATGCACATTCAGAAATTATTCAATATAATGCACAGTTTTGAAAACAAAACTGCAAAGATGCTGAAATAAAATAATTTTCTTTTCTAGAATACAGAATAGTGTCACATAAAAATTTATTTTTAAGTTTTCAAAAAAAGCCTTGAATGGTAATGCTAAAAAGTAAAATGAAATTCACTTTTATTCATTTCTTTCCATCATTTAAAAAAATTAGAAAAAAATGATATTATCTATACAACTTAATCTAGTTTTTTTTATTTATATTACTTTCATCATCATTTAATCCTGGAAACCTTACATTTCTTATTTACTTTTTAGACAGTAATAATTAATATGCATTTTTCTTATGATGATATAGCAGAGCAAGGAAAAGTAAAGAATACAAACAAAAAGAGAGTGGAAATGTTTACAAATTCTGCTAGGGACTTTCACATGCCTAATTTTATTTTAAGACATTCAAAATCAAGAAGGAGAATTACTGTCATGCACAAAAACAGTACCTATGATTTAAGATAAAATAAAGTTATAATATTAGAATAATTATTTATTAACACTTTAAACTTTATTTTTGATGATATTCACAGACCAGAACTGGACTGTAAAAATATTCCTTTAACCACACTTTTCCTCATATGTTATAGCCAATAACAACAATGACAACAACAACAAAATGGCAAGTTTTACAGCCACAGGGATTCTGCTCTCTATGAAGCAACTATACTTATTACTTTGACCTTCAGCCTGGAAGACTCCTTCAGGAAATATAAAATAGACCACAGAAATTACTCACTCAGCCTTGGGATTTGGATTCATTCTGTGCTCTGAATACTTGTATCCTGATCTTACTGCACCTGACCTTTTAGATTCTAGATCAACACTTGCTACAACTTTCCATCTTAAAATACAACAAGCTCAGATTCCACACTGAACCCAGATTCTTCACATCCCCAATTCCTATTCATTTTTGTTACTTATTTTATGGCTTTCTTTCCAACAGAATCACAAACTCATTTTAGAAAGAGACTGTTTCTTTACCCAGATCATAGTAAGTATAATTTGTTGAGTGCTTACCATGTGGAAGGTGAATTCCATGATTTTCTATATATATAACAAAACAAACAAACAAATCCCAAACATATAAGGTGTTTTTGTTTAGTTTCATTTTACAGTTGACCCTTGAACAACATGGGTTTGAACTGCATGGATCCACTTACACACAGATATTTTTCAGTAATAAATACTACCATACTACATGGCCCGTGGTTGGTTGAATCCAAGGATGCTGAGGAACCTCGGATATGGAGAGTGGACTATAAATTACAGGCAGATTAACCACTGCATTATCCAAGGGTAAACTGTGTTTTGTTTTGCCATTTTTATCGATAATGAAACTGAGGCACATGTCAATTGCATAAGGCTCTCAGATAATCTAAATGACTGATCTGGGATTCCATTCCAGTTTGCATCATCACCATTACAGGACTTTGCATTCAGTACATGTTTATAATTTAAATAATTAAATAAAATCTCTAAGACCTATTTATTCTGAGCTAATGATTCTAAAATTCTTTGACTTCTGACTCTTAGTATAATCCTCTACCTTTTAGCCTAATTCCCTTACTTGTTACCCTAGGTACTAACAACCACAGAGACATAGTTTCTGCTTTCAATCTTTGGTTACTCACTGTCTAGGACCCTCCATTCATCTCACCCTTGCCTGAAGAGCAAACACTTTCACCTATTTTGTAATTGTCATATAACATCCCAATCCCATATACCTTGGTCAGGAGTATAACATTATTTCTATATATTTTTCTGTACAGTATCTTTAACAACATGAATGGTTCATTGTAGGAACAGCAATTTGACATTTTTCTCATTAATCTACACTTGCCAGATAGTTAAGGACTGATGGAACATCCAAGTACTGAGAATTTCAAGAAAATAATAATGCCTATTATATTTAATGAAATGTTTATGTAATAATTAAAATTTATCTATAATTTTGATATCTATTCCACAATGAAATATTTTTTACCATTTATATATTATATTCTCCCTAGTATATACTGAATAAATGTTATTGAATTATAGATTTTTTCATGTTTTTCTAAGAAATTCAAATTTTGATTAACATTTTAAAATTATGTGTGCCCATCACATATAAAAATAAAAAAATAAAATGCCAAAGAGTCATAATGTTGAATAAACATACTATGTCAAAAATAAGGAAGAGTTATATAAAAAGCAAGCCTGATAAATTAATCCTAAACTAGTATATAGTCTCTGAAAAATTAGGGGTTCTCTATCAGGCCCAAGAGCAAAAGACCATTAACTGGAATATCAAGCTTAATACCATAAGGAGGATCACATTCTCTTTAAAGAATATGACAGAGTAAATATTTAGAAAACATGTTAGGAATGGGCAACAGACGTTAAATTCATGCCTTAAAGATAACTTTGCATTATATAAGGAGTTGTGCAGAATCATGTATTCACAAATAGGGTTTGAGTTTAGGTTACAACTTTTCTTTTAAATTGAAATGTGGCCTAAATTTAAAATTGATAAAAATATAAATTTTCGGGCTTCCCTGGTGGCGCAGTGGTTGAGAGTCTGCCTGCCGATGCAGGGGACACGGGTTCGTGCCCCGGTCCGGGAGGATCCCGCATGCCGTGGAGCGGCTGGGCCCGTGAGCCATGGCCGCTGAGCCTGCGCGTCCGGAGCCTGTGCTCCGCAGCGGGAGAGGCCACAGCAGTGAGAGGCCCGCGTACCGCAAAAAAAAAAAAAAAAAAAAAAAAAAAAAAATATATATATATATAAATTTTCCTGCTCTGAGAGCTTAGGAATCTCTTCATATGCATGGCTGTAAAAATAGGCTGCTTCCAATTTATATACAATGGTTTAAGTATGGTATTTTGTATTCATTTGTAATTTGAAAAGGAATTCATAACATTGTAATGAATTTTGGGGTAGATTTGAAAAAGAAAACTTTTCACATTAACTTACATCCTTTTTCCTCTTTTGGAGGAAAAAAAGTGTTAAATCAGATTCAGGAAGAGCCTCTTATCCCAGGAAGATGGTTTACTATCAGGACAGTAGTTCCTTTAATATTATCGCTAACTAGAGTTCCCTACCAGATACATACCAAAGGTTCATGTAATAGAGTTGAATTAATTTAAATGTCCTTATGCATTAAACTTTTCTTTCTTATTAACTGTTGTGGATGAAGTGTTCTAATATTCTAACACATAAGAACCAGCTAGCACTTCTTTTGCAAAACACCTAGGATTTTTAAAAATCATTTTGTTTTTATTCCTTTAGAAAAGAAAAGAAAAAAAAAAAAAGAATCCTTCCAGGTAATATCAAGAATGCTAAGGAATAGTCTTTAAACATTTTCGTTGCCTCAAGATATCTGGGGAGGCTGAGGGGTAGAAGGGATAGGAAAATAAAAACTAATTTTATCTTTGCCATGAAGTCATATATTATCATGGAAACAGGAGTCCAGAAATTGGTAAAAGCTTTCTAAAGGACAGCTAATGAGCTCCCCAAAAGGTATATGAAAAATAATCTTTTTACTAATGAAATTAAGCAAAGATTACTATAATGTATGGCATATTGCAGGTTTAAAAATTCTGTTGTTAAGTTTTCAGAAGTTTGTTTCTATTATAGGCAATAATCAACTGTAAGGAGAATAAAACAAAATCCTTAGCATTTGTCCTCAAAATTACAGTGGGTGGAAGTCAGAAATGAATTAATCATGCAAACCCCGTCTTGAACCAAACTTGAATCCAAATAGTTCCCATATCATGAAGTATATTGCACCAGTTACTATGGACTGAATGTTTATGTTCTCCTGAATTTACATGTTGAAGTCCTAACCCCAATATGATGGTATTAGGAGGTGGGGCCTTTGGGAGGTGATTAGGTCATGAGGGTACAGCACTCATGAACGAGATTAGTGTCCTTATAAAAGAAACCCCAGAGAATTCCCTTGTCCCTTCCACCATGTGAGGACCTGGGAAAATGACCATTTATAAACCAGGAAGTGGGCTCTCATCTGACACTAAACCTGCTGGTGCCTTGATCTAGGACTTCCCAGTCTCCAGAACTATGAGTAATATATTTCTATTGTTTTTAAGCCACCCAGCCTATGTTATTCTGTTATAGGAGCCGGAACAGACCAAAACACAATATTTTGCTAGAGGTCAACACATATTCTATCTCTCCAACCAGAGTAAATAACATAAGAATAAGGATTTTTGTTTGTTTTGTCCATTTCTGTGTTCTAAGTATATGGGACACATAGCAACACTCAAAATATAGTTGTTGAAAGAGTGGTACTTTACTTTCTGACTTTTCTTCCTTTCTGGTTCCTTATTGGAGTGGCTATCTATTGCTTGAGCCTGCCCAGCAGTCATTCTCTCTTCTGAGAACAGCACCCTGATTGTCATTACATCATCACTCCTCCCCAAATCCTAGCCTATGCAATTCAGGCAGGTTGACATTGTTCCCACCTCCACCCCTGGCAGGTTCCAGGTCTGAGAACACACTTAATTTGGACAATAGGAAGAGTCCATCCCATTGAGCCAAATGTATGGTTCAGATGGCATGTGACCTCTAGGTGGTGACTCAGGCCAAGGTAACTCAGGTGAAGAACTTTTACTGGGACAATTAAGGAAGAGAAGCTTTTTACACTGAAGTTGCTGAGTGGAAGAATTGTGATACTGGCCATCCTAACCACACACACCACGGCAAGAAGTTGTTCAAATGAAGTCAAGACAAAAGTAAACCAAGCCAAGAGGTGGTAAGATGTGTATGTTGGCGTCATACAAGCTCTGGATTCTAGGCCTGAAGCCAGTACTATCCCACTATTTTGAAGTTATGTGACCCAGTAAATTTCATTTTTATAAATGTAGTTTGAGATAGATTCCTCCTTGCTACTGAAAGAGTCATAACCTCCAATACCATTGTATTAATTACTTAAAGATTTATACATGGAAGAAATGAACAGCACCATGCTGATGCTAGATCATATAATAACCATGGGAGGAAAATAGTGATAGTCATATGGTGTATTCTTAAAAATGTCTAGCAGTGCTTGTGTTCTCTTTTTAATTTACTCATATTAAATTTCGGAAGGAGAAAGAATAGCATTTATTTTTCCATCAACAGCTCTAGATGGTGTGTTTTTCCTTGTGTGACTTGCCACTGGTTGCTTCAGCTCTGCTGACTACAGAACTGAAGTAAGATAATTAATCATTATTTTTTTTTTTTGTCGATAACACACAACCATAAGCATGGTTTAAAAGCAGAGAAAGAACAATCCATATTTTAGAAGGAGTTACAATTTTCTAAATCATATAGAGGCCTAAAATGGCTTGAGGAATCAACATACATGCCCTCATTTCACAGTTAAAGAAAGTTAAGGGGTTTGCCTAATGTCATATCATTGCCTTGTAGCAGAGGCAAAGATTATAACACAGCAAACCATACTAGGATTTTACTTATTTTCACACTGTAATTTCTTTCCAGAGACTTGCTTTTAAATCACAAACATAAAGAGTTTAAAATATTTAGTTAGGCTTAGAATTCTATTCACATGTAGAAAACTGGTTCACAATTTCTACATACATGTATTATCATTGGGCAGAATTTCATACTGTGCACTACTAAATAAGAGCTCATTAAACAGTAATTTCATTAGCACCCTCAAAATTCCAATATAAACTTATATGAGTTAAGAAATAAACAGCTTCATTTCTAGAGAATTAGCTATCTTATAGGTCAATGGATCTTAATTTACCTAATGCTACTTTAGTGTCCTGACAAATTTAATTTATCTCTACTTACCAATAAGAACAGGTCTATGAATTACTTTAGTAATTGCCCAAGAGGATAAAAAGGCCAATGTAGAATACGTTTACATATATTAAGATATGAAATTTTTTTGTGAAAGAAACTCAAAATCTGAGACAAAATATTCTCCATATTATATTTTCAAAATAAGGACAAACCATTTAAAATTAAAATCCAATTTAAAATAAATAGATCCTTTATGTAACATACTAAATGGGAAAAGAATTTGAAAAAGAATAGATACATGTATATGTACAATTGAATCACTTTTCTGTACACTTGAAACTAACATAAAATTGTTAACTATACTCCAATATAAAATTTTTAAAAATAAACAAATAAAATAAACAGTTATTAACAAAGCTAACTTTCCACATTTCAGTCTCATTTACCATGAACTATAGAAAACTAAGACAATTGGTTAAGATAAAATCTTATGCATTTGAAATTTTTCCCAAAATTGTACTGTTTTTCTTAACGTTTTCTCACTTCAATATCAATCACGAAAGAAATTTATAGTCATATAAAATTAACCAGAGTATGTGACAAATAAAAAGTGCTTTGAAGTTCCTGGATGAAAGGTTTTGTGTTAATGGAACACATTATTAATCCCATAAATACCAAAGAATTTAAAAGAGAAAGTCATTTCACAGGGAAAATAGATTTTGAAGTTGATATGAATCATAAGGAATTCTTAATATCAACAGCACCTTAGTCTTATATTTTAAGATCAGTTACTCTTATAATTGAGACCCTCCATATATCCCCGTTGGTGGGACAATGAAGTAAGTGACTTTGGGGGAAGGAAATATGAGTACAAAGAAACACATCTATTGCTCTTAATTAATCACCCAGTCTTCTTCCTGGCAACAGCCCCAGGAGCACTTTTCTGCAGTGGGATAAAGAGTAATTGGTAGATTCAGTCTGACCATCTCATCATATGTTGTCTATCACGAAACTTAAAGACTCTGTCTATAATCCAGTTGCAGGGTGTCAGCTTGTCTGAGAGTGTGCATATATTTCTTACTGTGATGGAAGTAATAAGCTTTGTTTAGAAACCTCCTGAGCACCCTCCAAAGAAGGTAGAGGAGGAATTTGGTAGCTTAGACATAACTTATTCACGGATTCTATGCAAAACAATATTCAGGATCATGTAGTGAAAAACTGCTTTGCTGGAATATCAGAATGTTTCATTGAACCAGGGGAAGTTCTGATTTGAAAACTGCACATTGGGCTTCCCTGGTGGCGCAGTGGTTGAGAGTCTGCCTGCCGATGCAGGAGACACGGGTTCGTGCCCCGGTCTGGGAAGATCCCACATGCCGCGGAGCGGCTGGGCCCGTGAGCCATGGCCGCTGAGCCTGTGCGTCTGGAGCCTGTGCTCCGCAACGGGAGAGGCCACAACGGTGAGAGGCCCGCGTACCGCAAAAAAAAAAAAAAAAAAAAAAAAAAAAGAAAACTGCACATTGAACATCTATTTATTGACGGAGCCTGTATCCTTCACTGACACTGGCATTGAGGACCTGGCATCAACTAGGATATCCTGTGACAAGCATCTGGCAATAGCAGAAGAATCAAACTAAGAACAGTTCTTAGAAATGTATCTAAAATACTAGCCTGATTATTATAGCTATAAGCAAGAGTTTCATTGTCTCTGGAAGGAGGAAAAAGTGATAGTTAAACTGAAGTTTAATATTTACAATCCTGTTTACTTTCCTATATGGCCATTTCTCAAAGCTCAAAGTGTTCTGAACAAAGTTCTCCAGTTTAATTTATGTGTGTGTGTGTGTGTGTATTAGTGGGGCAAATTGATTACATTAAACTGGTTAATGCACATGTCCTGTTAAGTTTCAGAGAATGTGATTAGAATGAGAGTGTATATATAAAACCTTGTAACATACTGGTTTATACCATTCATTTGTTTTGCTCAGACTCTGCAGGAGGATTTTCTTTCTAGCATGCATTTTCCAGTGCCTACATTTGAACCAGTTTTTGTATATGGCAGATAATCTAAACCTGAGAATAGTAAATGCATGTACCCTGGCAAGTGACTGAAAAAAAATTTTAAAGGTAGTATTGGGAAGTAAGGTATTAAATAAATGTAAGAGTGTATACCAGTGATATCCGAATATTACTAATGATCTTATGTGTAAAGCACTGTACTAAGTTTGACATTTTATATATCATTAAATTCTCATTAAAAAAACATGAGATAGACACTATACTTCCTTTTTACAAATAAGGAAACTGAGGCTCGCAGAGGTTAAAAACCCCAGCTAAATCAATTTTTCAAAACAAAAAATCAAGATTTCAATGCAGATCTCCTTGGATCTGAAACTTTAATCTTTTTCACTACAAAGTGCTACCTCAAACATAAGCAGCTTTCTAAGGGAAGTGTAATAGAAACTGCTTCTTTAGGACTGTCTTTAGCATATAAGATGTAAACATAAAAGTTTATGTTTAATTACATCTCACACATTATTTTCACATGTCCTGAGAAAAAAGATACTTATTTCAGTTTGTTTCAATTTTCCTACAGAAAAAAATAGGATTTGATATGCATGAATTCTTAAAGGCGTATTTTATTTCAAACAAACCCTAACACAACAAATATTCAAGTTATATATTTTGCAGTTGTCAATAACTCTATTTGAAAGAGCATTTCCATGGATACCTCTTTAGAAGTATGAGTTTATCCTTTCCTAAATATTCACTAAGAATAGATTATTCATATGTCTAATTCTGGCATAAATATATATGGAGGAGATTTATAGGCTTAGCTAATTCTTTCATTTTGCAGACCTCTTCATTATTACACTTCAAATTTTGCTGCATGAACTTCTCATTCATATTGAAAATACACCCCTATTAAAAAGCTTTTGTTCAGTAAGATTTTATTTTAATCCGAGATGTGTGCAGAATTGAAAAGTAAATTACTATCTTATACTTTTAAATGATTTAGTCCTCAGTTTGGAAAGAACAGCTTTTGAAATATGACAGTTCATGATAATGCTGTACTTCCATTTACTGTCATAATTCATAACAAAAACAGGGTGGAAACTTATTTCAAAAACAATCAACACACAGCCGGGAGAGCTTAGACACTTTCCCTTACATAGTTAGGCATGGTAGATTGATTGCTTTAATGGCCCTATTCTTTACCCCTTCTTGTATATGCCACATTTGCCACGTGACCGTTTAGGTCCTCTTGCTAAGGAAGCACAACCTCTTTCCCCTCTTCTTAAATTTGGGGTCACCTTGTGTCTTGCTTTGGCCACCATAATGATAGCAAATGTGATGCAAGCAGAGTCTTCAGAAAAGTACTTACACATTTCTGCTCACTCTTGCACAGAACATGCCCAGGCTGGCCTCCTTCATGAAGAGAGACGATCTTGGAGTGGAGCTAATTTGCCCCAGTTATGCTACCTGAGGCATAACTAGCACCAGCTGATTCCCCCTGACCACTCTCCCACCCTCTGACACCTACAAATACGTGTAACAGCGAACCCAGCCAAAATCAGTCAAACTCAGCCCAGATAGGCTGAACCCCACAGACGCACGAACTATATAAATGTTTATTGTTGTTTGCTGCTAAGTTTTGGTGGTTGTTTATAATGCCACATTACTGCAGCAATATCTAAATTATATACTCTGTCTCCTCTCACTTTTTTTTCTTTCTAAGGGTATAAGTGGGGATCTGCAATTAAGGATTAAGTTTACCTTAATAAATTACATTTTCTATTTCTTAATCAGGAAATAGCCCGTGAGCATATTTCTACATTTAGGTTTGCATTAAATTACCATTCACTGAGTATCTACTATGTTTCTGGCACTGTGCTAAGAACTCCAAATATAAATAAATAGTTCAAAAGATATGTCTGGAACTGTTAGAGCAACAAAATAAGCAAAGTAGTAAAGGAATATAATTGAAAGCATAAAATAAATATCCATGAGCACATACTGATATAAATGATTAAATAAATAAATAAAGGAGAACAGATAAATATCCCATGCAGAATAATTCCAAGTTATTTAGGTAGATACTTCACCCATAACGAGGCAGAGCATAAATGCCCACTCCTTAAGTGAGGCCTGCACATAGTGACTTCCTTCCAAAAGCAATGGTATAGAAAGAGGGAAAAAGAGTAACTTTACTGGGCAGAAACTTGACAAACACCAACTCAGCCAGGTGTTCAAGATTAACGACAGCAGTTGTTAATTACGTTGATAGTATGGACCTCTGATATGATGGGATGAGAATTGCATTTTGCCTCTGTGGTTTCCCTCCTCAGAGCCTAATACTCCAATCCCAAAATTATCATAAGAAAAACATCAGACAAATCCCAATAAGGAATATTCTCCTAAATACCTGACCAGTACTCTTCAAAACTGTCAAGATGAATCAAAAGGAGGGGGTGGGATCTGAGCAACTGTCAATAGTCTAGAAGACCTTAAAGAGGCATGATACTGAATGGAGGGTGGTATTCTAATAATATTAGCTAAAAACTAAGAAATACTGAATAAAGTATGAATTTTAATTGATAATTATTTAATTATTATTGGTTTAATTGTGACAAATGTACCATACTATTGTTAAGATGTTAAGAATAGAGGAAACTGGGGACTTCCCTGGTGGCGCAGTGGTTGAGAGTCTGCCTGCCGATGCAACGGACACGGGTTCGTGCCCCGGTCCAGGAAGATCCCACATGCCGCGGAGTGGCTAGGCCCGTGAGCCATGGCCGCTGAGCCTGCGCGTCCAGAGCCTGTGCTCCACAACGCGAGAGGCCACAACAGTAAGAGGCCCACGTACCGCAAAAAAAAAAAAAAAAAAAAAAAAAAGAATAGGGGAAACTGAGTATGGAGTATATGGGAACTCTGTGCTATTTTCACAGCTTTTCTATAAATCCGAAATAGTCTGAAATTAAACTTTTATTAAAACTATACTGCCCCTGAAAACATGTAACAATTAGTATGTTTTTTATTTTTTATTTATTTATATTTTTGCGGTACGTGGGCCTCTCACTGTTGTGGCCTCTCCCGTTGCGGAGCACAGGCTCCGGACGCGCAGGCTCAGCGGCCATGGCTCACGGGCCTAGCCGCTCCGCGGCATGTGGGATGTTCCCGGACCTGGGCACGAACCCGTGTCCCCTGCATCGGCAGGCGGACTCTCAACCACTGCGCCACTAGGGAAGCCCAGTATGTTTTTTATTTTTAATGAATCATTCACTGTTCTACTGTACAGACTGAAAGTTTTGATTGATTATATACAATGTTTTTACTTATGTATTACTGATTTGTTTGTTTTCTCTTTTATTACCTAGTTAGGTTCTGTCGAAATTTCAGGAATAGTTTCTTTAAAAAATCTGAAAAATTGTAATTTCCCAAACAGTGCTATGGAGACATGAATTTTAACAGATTGCTAATTTACTATAAATTATTAGTAAACAAATAGTATCTCATTCTGAAAGATAAATTTTGTAAGTTAAAATAATTTTAATTCCAAAATGAATTTAAATGAATAGATTGCACACTATTTTAACATAATTTTGAAAGTTAAATGTAAATTGCATAATCAATTAATTTTCACTATCATTTTCTAAAATTATTGTCAAATATCACTTCTTGTCACAGTCTTTCCAGAGAAGATTAATGGTAGGATCACAGAGATACCAGCTGTTTAAATATTCTTTTTATTTACAATGCTAGCTTAATAAGTAACCAATCTGCTTAGCAACTATAACCTTTTTTTCAGCTGAAGAACTTTCATGGAGATCCCCTACATATATGGAACATTATTATTTTTTAATGCTAGGCCATTATCCTTAATAATTTAATGGTATGAGACAAATGTCCAGTTCAGTGACAAAAATAACGACTAGCTCATATCTTTGGTGGCTTTAAACAAATGAAGGATATCCAATGGGCTTTGGTAAACAGGTCTAAAAGATAAAGGAAGCAAGTGTAGAAGACATTTAATAAAACATGCCTCTCATTTTTATTCGTTTTCTGTTTGGTTTCTTGGGAATCTCTGTTTGACAGTGAACTGCAGTGTATTTGCTTCAGGCAGATGCTTTTGTTCTTTTCATCTACTGACATGGCAACCAAGAGAAGGATGGTGGGAAGAATGGTTGACACCTAATATTAAGTTTTAAAGAGCAAAATAGACATTTTGCAGACAGGATTATAGTGTGAAATAATTTAAGATGTTGGTGTTTCTTGGGGTTTTTTGGCTGTGCCACATGGGGCACCTTAGTTCCCTGACCAGGGATAGAACTCGCGCTCCCTGCATTGGAAGCAAGGAGTCTTAACCACTGGACCACCAGGGAAGTCCCAAGATGTTGGTTTAATGTTTATTATCTGAAGTTGGGCATGAAATGGAAGCATAGATTCAGATTCCAACCAAAGGTTAGAATGCAATCATATTACGTTTGATTTTTTTCTGTAACTAAGAATATCAACATAAATTCATTGAGAATGTTTCATTTTTGTCCAGTGTGAAGGTTATATTGAGGATAAATGGAGAAATGTAAGTCACTAAGTCATAAAGATTAAAGATTCATTTCTTCCTTTCTTAAGGGTCTGGTCATGCTAATTCCCTTCTGGCAGCCAACTCCAGCACACTCTGGCACTGGCTTGTTTTTTGGCATGCCCTCACAAACACACTCTCTAGTTTTAATAAATACTTTTGGTTAACTGTTTCAGAAACTAATTGTATTAATCTACCTTTGCTTTGTATAATGGTCCACACAACAACTACCATGTATCCACAGGAGAGATAAATAGTGGAATTATTAAGAGATATATAAATGCAGTGTTTTATGAATTACCTTTTAAAAGTAGCAATTCTGAAATTTTTTTAAAAGTCAGGACTGTAATATCTACTCCTTGTAATTTGCTCAATATCCAGTTCCATCATTAATGAGATTAGCAGAAAATTTTAAATGGTGTTTGTATATACATTCCTAGTATTTATAATACATGCATTGTATGTAGTATTCCAAAACTTATGTGTAGAGTACTCAATCTCTTCCAGTGCCAGAAAACATGAATATCACAGTATTTTGGAAAGAAGAACCTTTAGAAAAATTTTTTTTCCTTTCAAATCAAGAAAAGAAAGTGGCTAAAGAATATAAGGGTGAAAAACTGATAGAAGAATACTCTCTGATGTCCCTGGTTTTCTTTTTAGAGTTTATTGTTTCCAGGTTCATTAAACCTTAAGAGAAACATTGTGTGAAAAGGGCCTTTTAGCCCTGGAAATCTTTTGGTCAAAAAAGTTAAGCATCTAATTCTAAGGTTGTCTGATAATATTTATACAGTCATGGGGAGTTTACAAAGGATATGAGTAGAGTGATCCCAAGAGCACATAGCAACCCATGGCCTTCCTAGGCATTCAAATATTTAGTTCAGATGCTTCAAGATTACAAATGAAGGATTTAAAAATATTTTTCTTTCTTTTTCAAAATTCTTTTGTGTATGGGGCAGGGGGATAAAATATATCTTACCTCAATCCAGCCTTTGATTTGCCTATCATTTTATTTTAATAAATATTATAGGTTGTCTCTAATCTTAAAATTCTTTGTCTGGAAACTTCCTTTGTTTATCATTTGTAAACATTTTCCAAAGGAAAGCACTTTGTACACATGGTGGTTAAATTTTCAGGAGAACCCACAGAAGCAAAATAAGGTTTGACAAAGAGCTGGAGAGAAGACAAGGAAAAGAGTTAAAAAGCACACGTGAGTTAGGTTACACTGAACCAAATTAAAGTCCAGGCTATATCTAAGAATCTAGTCAATTCTATGCACTCTCTGTCCAAACCCTCAAAGACACCCCAAACTAATAATTTCACGGAGGAAAGAACATTGTGAAGCTCATTTAAGGACCTCCCCTCCCAGAAGCTTAGGATTTAATAGTCTTTGCTCTAAGTAAGGTGTCAGACAAGGCAGGGAAATAGAAGAAGAATGGTGGATACTGAGGGAGACCGGAGTTTTCCTATCTCCAGGTTCCTCTTTCTTTCCTTCACCGCTCAAAGGCAATCTTCAGCCTACGATGATGAAACAGTAGGGACAGAGGGCAAGAAGTGGCAGCAATGGGAGTTTTAAGGCAATCTAAATTTGAGTTTGCCCTTCTCCCCGCACACCCTCTTTTTTTTCTCTGCCTCCCAGCTCTTCCTCTCCCTTCTCCTCTAGCTCTTTATTACAGATGAAAGAAAGACACAGTAACAAGGGCAGTGGAAGTTTATCAGGAAAAGGAGAAGCATAGCCAATGGGAGTCCTCTGGTAAAAGAGTGAGAAAGATTACCTTGGCCAGCCATTCTGCTCTCCTAGTTACCCTGGCTCCCCTCTCTCCACATATTCTATCTCTCCTGTGTTTGCTTTCTCTCCATTTCCATACTGTATAAGGAACTACTAAGAACTAGAGATGGTTCTTTTGGAAAGTATGGGCAGTGGTGAAGGAAAGAGAATGATTTCCTTTTTTTCTCCTTCCTTTCCCACTCCATAAGGATTTCTTCTAAGACAAGACAATCCCACCTGGCATTGAGGAAGGCAGCAGGATCTCTCCATGTCTCTCCAGAAGGAATGACTGTTCAAATGTAAGAGAAATATCTCAATAGTATCTAAATACTATTACAAAAGTCTTTCTAGTGATTCTTTTTTGTTGTAAATTCTAGCCATATTTATAATATCCAGGAAGAATATATTTATATGCAAATTTACATTTTGCATTTGAAGCAAGTAGTAATTCTACATTGGCTAGACCTCCTTTAACATATCCAAGGTCAGTTATATTCTTGAGGGAAACCCTTTTCAAAAACAGACAATGCTATACACTCTTAAACTTTGTTTGCCAAACTATAACTTTGTTATAGTCTTTCCTCCATTTTGTATTAATCCTAAAAGTAACCAAAAGGATTGAAATAATCATCATCATCCCAGTAGAGATGTCTGGGGATTGAATCTAAGTCTTACTGAATTCTGGGTAGGCTTAAGAATTTTATAGTATTTTGCCCAATGAGATCCAAAGTCTAATTCAGAAGAATTCTAGTTGCTTAAGCAGTTAACAATCTGCATAACTGGAAAGCAACTGAACCTTTTTCTTCATGTCAGAATACTGAGGGGTTGCTTTTTAAAAAATTCTTTTAAGTATTTTTGACTTCTAAGATAATATTGAAAGAACTTAGGTGCCAAGAACCTTCAAAAATAGAATGGATATAGAAATATTATTTTGATTTGACACCAACCCTAAAATGAGGAACAAGTGTGTAACCTAAAATGAGCAAGGAAGCTCCTACAGAAATAGCAAAGTAGAGTTTAGTTTTGCTATGATCCTAAGGCCAACATTCCCTTCTACTGGAGGAATAGGTCTCCTATGAAAATAAATAAGTGAAATCTTCCAAGGATCTCATTGAAGTCTCAAGAGAGACTTCTCATTTTCTAAGAAATGAACAAATCAGCAACCACATAGCAACTAGGTAAAGTCTATTGCTCATGTTCTGAAAGAATATTTTGCCACTCCAATAATCATGTGATGGATACTCCCACTCTACAGAATCCACCCCACTTTACAGTAAAAAGTATCAAAACTATGACAGCAAAAATGCCTACTAGTTGCAGTATTAATCTTTTTACCATGTACGTACCAGTGGCTATTTAATTTACGCCTAGTTATTATAAGGTACTGACTGGTACATTTAAAACATAAGCTTACAGCTAATCAGAAGCTAATTAAAAACTTTATAATTTTCTGTGTTTGCTTTCATCTATAGTTTTACAGGAATAATTTGTGATTTTTACAGTGTAATCTATATAATTTTATGATAAATTATTCTTTAAATCATTTCTGGAGAACAAAGATCAGTTCTCTAGAATCAAAAGTGTTCAGCAGAAGCCCTAAAAGAACAAGATTCCTCTAATGGAGGCTCCTCCTTTGACAACTTGAGAGGGTCACCTCTGGAAGAAGAGAAAATTCCTCAAGCCTAGCTAGATAATTATATACCAGGAAAAAAAAAAAAAAAAAGGCAAAGCAAATGGATCACCAAACATACAGCACAGTCTTTACTCAAGTAGACAGTAATCTTTCCAGAGAGATTAACACTTACACTGAAAAATTATAGAAGTATTTAATAATCATGAAGCACAGAACAAGACTGCAAAGGTTCTGAATTTTAGCACTCATTCTTCTATTTATGGTTAAAATAACTTGAGGCATCTTTGAGCCCCATTCTCCCTATCTCTAGAATGAGACTCAAAATAGCTGAACATGCTGCCACCCACAGGTTGGAGGCAGTACAGTGAAATTAAGAGTAAAGACCACGTGAAACACCTGAGTTCAAGTTCTAGTTCTTCCACTTTACTTCATGGTACTTAACACCATGGAAGATACATAGCAGGTGCTCAGTTTTGATTTGTTCATCCTAAGTGAATGAAACTAGACTCCCAGGTTAGAGAGTAAGCTGCTTTTTCCTCTTCTTCACCTATCATGGTCAGTCTATCACAAAGCATTTGTTTCTTTGAAATAACTATAGTGTTCTGAACATGATTTCATTGTTTTGATGTCATTTTAGTCTGGCTGGGACTTCACATCAAGATTCCTGTAAGGTCATCCTCACTTCTCTTGCTAATCTTGTCCTTTTCCAAAGAAATTTCTCTTTTCTGTCACCTATAGACATTTCCAAATGTTCTCAGTGCCTTTAAATACCTGCCTTTAAAAAATCCCAAATTATAATGGCTCTCATTTAAGATATTCTCTAAACTGGCCTTACAACTATTTAATATTATTTACCCATAACTCTAAAATAAGCAAAGTTAATTCTCCAGCATAATCATAAAAATTCTCATTCCTATACCAATATGTTCTGCTCTGAAATTCCCTCTCATCCTCAGCATAGTAAAAATAACATGATTTTTGGATTCAAAAAATTCTAAGTGTTAATGTGAATTCTGATACTTGACCAGATGTATAATTTAGGGTAGCCTGGCTCCTTGTAAAATGGGAATAAGTACTCAATAGGCTTTTGTGAGGATTAAATGAGATAACAATAGCTAATAATAGATATAATTTATTGAGATCATACTGTGGCTCATGCCCCATTCTATACCTTTTACATGTATTTATGCATTTGATACTTGCAATAACCCTATGAAGTAGATAAGACACTATTTCTCATACATAAGGAAACTGTAGCATGGAAAACTAAAGCAATTTTCTAGTAAAGAGTGTGTGGCTTCTGAGCTGGCATGCTTAACTTCTAAAAAACATGTGTATCCAGAGTAGTAGTGTACCTGGTATATGCACCAAAAATGTTAGTAAATGAATAATCTGAAATTTTAATAAAAATGTATTTCTTTGAAAAATACTAGTTGTATTTCCCCCAAACTATTCAAATAAGGGTAGCTTATTGGACTGAAGATAAAATAGTTGCCATGAATCAAAGTTACTGTATATATAATTAGACCCTTATAAGCTCTATTTTTCCTCTATGAAAAGTGCATGAACTCTTACCTACAGGATCAAGGTTTATTAAAGTGTTGATTGCTTTAGACTTAAATACTAAGAGACTTTTTATTTATATTATACAATTAGAACAGTATTAATTTATAGAATAAAATGACATGTGTGTATATAATTTTCTAGTTAAATGTGTGAAAATACTGCTACCAACTAATTTGGCTAATACTGAACTAATACAAATCTTAGTCATTAGAGAAACAAGCATAGTCCTGAAAAGCATTAGAATTAGTACAGAACTTAAGAATACCTGATTGTATGTTGCTGTTTTTTTTCTTCTGAAAGAAAAGATGTAAAAAAATGCCCAGCAAATGTGATTATCACCCACACCTACAAAAATAATTCAATATTGAAATCCTAGGATAACTGATTCAGCTTAATGTCTTAATTAAAGCTTTAGTCCTGTTTGTTCTTCCCTGAAAGAATCTGTACACAAGTGAGACTCCACAAACAATGCTAACAGTTATTTGTTGCAATATTTATTTTTTTATAGGCCCTGAAGAAAGTTCATCACATATTTTTATTGCGTAGTGGGGAGGGGGTAGATTTAGTAAAGAACCAAGGATATTAAAGAACTGAGGATATTACAATGTTTGTAATACATTATTGCAATAAGGTTGTTACTCTAAAGACTTTCTGATTCACTGTCTATAATATAGAAATGAACATCTTGTACAAAATTTCCATTTTATCTAGCTTTATCAAAAATGCACTAGTGGCCAGTTGTTTCATTGCTAACAGTACAAAGTTATATTGGAAGATTACAGTAAAATTATGACTTACTTATATCCTATGTTCTAAAATGGGATGGCTACCATATTTTCAAACAAAACTAGTACAACTGTTAGTTCTGAGTCTAATAATTTCTGAAAAGTATGTTCAGTTGTTGAACTATGTCATTCCCTAGAGTCATGGCTACACTTGCTCTTTCTATTAGTGCTTTCCATACTTGAGCATTTTGTTTCCCACTGACTCTTTAGGAAGTGGCTAGAGAAAAAAAAAGTTTATCCAGCATAATTTCATAATTATCAATGACTGAAACACTGGTTGTTTGAAAAGCTGTTCTATCTTATTATTGTTCAATATTCTGCTGTATAATATACCAAAGGAATCCAGTACTGTATCATGATGATAACACCCAGCGTGTTGCACACACTAAGTGACTGCTGCAGTGTGCAACAATACTGGAAAAAAGGCACTATTTTCTCCATTTATAACTTGTTGTCTGGAAGAGCACATGTTTTGCCCAATGCTACAAAATATCTCAGAGGCAATGTAAAATTTTAGAAACATTAATTCATTAATTGGTGCCCATAAAGTTCATTGATTCAAATGAAAGGAGGAAAGTCAACAAATTTTCTGCCAGAGTGTATTACTAGTACCACTGAAAAAATCACGGAATTACTAGTTGTCTTAAAGTACTGTCACCTTGGAGAGGCCAAAATTATTCAAAACTAAGTAGAAGTGGAGTAAAATGTTTTTAACTTCATGAAGGTTTTGACTCAAGAGTGAACAAAGATCTCCTAGGAAATTTTGCAACTAGATCACTTCTTTGGAGCTCTAATTAATTGCCACGGATTGGGCAAAGTTGTGAACCTAGGATTTCTATTGATGACAAGTCTTAATCCACATTTTAGGGTGGCACTTTTCTGTCAGAAACCATCTCCTTCTTGATCCTTCATTAGGATAGAGGAGGCTAAGGAAAAGAACAGATACTATTAAAAGTGATCTATTTGTTTTTCTATTTTAAAAATAGTGAGAATTCTTCAAGTTACCAATTTGATTGGCTTCTTATGATAAAAGTTTATTATTGAGATCTGATATTCTCAATGTTATACTCAACACAGAGACTTAATTTTTATGGACCTGAAAAGAAACACAGCACAGATATCATTCTTTTTTTTCTATCAATTCCATAACTTGTTTCCTCATCATAGATTCTCCTCTTACATTTAATTCAATCAGCTAGAACGTTAGCAGTGATTCATAACTGTGTAAACACAGCCATTTGCTCACTCTCTCTGAAGTTATTTCTTCCTCTCTGAAATAAAGCTAACAACTCACCTCAGAGGGTTATTGCTACTATTAAGGGAGATACTATAAGCAAAACACCTCTTATCTAAAAATATGTTTTAAATTGAGTCTGAGGATTATAAACAAAGCTTTACTAAATCATTTGTTCACAGGTTGCCAATCCTGAAAAAACTGCTCCAGGTTAAAGTTACTACTAATTCATCATTCATTTCCTAGCTTAAAATGCAACCAAATTGTGTATGAAACCCCTGAATCTTTTACTCCATACTCCCACAGAGATGACAAGTCTCTGTCCTTTTTCCTTCCTCTCTTCTGCACAGACACCTTCCGCACCTCCACCAAAATATATTGCTCACTCATTTATGTTCCCACAGCAATATCTCCATTACAGTCCCCATCCCAGTGCATTATAGCTAGTTGTGAATATGTTTGTCATTTTAGCTGCACCGTGAGTACATCTAGGGAAAGTACCTGGTACCTGCTGGAACATGATCGCTGAACTGAATGGCCCAGGAGCGGCATTAAGAAATAAATACTCTATGAGCTAAGGAAGATAGTACTAAAAATTATTATTTGATGGGACACATAATTTTTAAAATTCAAATATATAATTCCAAATACTCTCATCTATCAAATCAATTCATTCAGCTCCATGAGAGTTCAGTCTCTAGTTAGTTGATTTTGGCTGATGTTTAGCTGCAATATTTCTTCAAAGCAAACATTCTTGAGCCAAATTTGGATTCTCTTCTAGTGGATAGCAGTGTGTGGAAACTGTCCTTGAATTTCGCTAAGTTAAAATGGTCTTCTCAATGTTTTGCAATATAGAACTCTGAGAATATAATAAAGGGCATCACATGTCTCAGTACTGAACACTTTTGGAGCACCTGTTTTTTTTTTTAAGAAAAGTAAGTTTTGTCTAAGCTACTGGAAGTGTCCTATATATGGCAAGTTGGAAAGGAGAAAGCTGCTCCTTCTCGAGCAAAAAAAGGGCAGGCTTCTCATTCTTCACATTTGGGTCCTGAGTATCTTCACTCCTTCCAACTATTTTCTAGGCTGTGTGCTACTTGTGGAATGAAGGAACTTCAGGAACTCTTACCAAGCACAACCCTGAATCAACTCCTATCCAGTTCTTCCTAAAGTACAATTCAGATATCTGGAATTTGGGAGAGGCTACCACAGAGATGTGCGAACTTTCCCTTTCTCTTGGCTTTTTAGGCTTTCTCTCTATTATACTGGTTTTCATCCTTTCAGAGGTAAAGGCCTTTTTGAGAAACCAAGAAAAGCAATGAAAATTCTCCTCAGAAGAATGCAAGTGAGCAGATACTGCAGGCTGTCTGTGGAATCCACATCAAGAACCCATGTACTTATGTTGAGTCATATCACCAAAACAACATGTATGCATCATATCAGTTTAGGTGTCCACAAGCATGACTTAAATTGAGTTACATGTCAATGAATTGTTCTAAACTTTTACTATTGAGAACCAATATAAAAATGACCACTTGAAGATCGTGTGTGTGTGTGTGTGTGTGTGTGTGCGCGCGTGTGTGTATGAAGAAGAAGAAAGTAAGAGAGGAGAACATCTAACAGTGACTCTACAATGTTAGGTAAGTCAACTGTCTATGGTAAAATTGGAGCACATACACTTTAGGGAATTTTTTAAAGTATTTAATATTTGCTAATCTTTCTCACTTTAAAATATGAAGTAATATTTGTGATTCTTCAAAAATTCCAAAAATATTTTTGTATTTGTGCTTATATATATAAGCCCCATCCACTTTCCACATACATATTCATATGGCTAAAACAGTAAACCTATAGCTGTGCCGGGCACACAGTAGGCATGCAACAAATGCTCCTTTTGGGAAATAAAGTTGAATTCTACCTTCACTATGTGCCCTTCATCATAATGTGAACTATGTGATACTACACTTACTTGCATGTCATTATTATTTATTCATTCTGCAGGGAAATTAAATTTTTCATAATCACCTGCTTATGTTGACCACCACATACTGTTAAATCTCAGATCAGTAGCAGATACTTCAACTGGAAAAATAAGACTCCTTTGGGACCACTCATAATTTCTAGTATGCTATATTTTAAAACATTCCCTATAGGAAATTTTATTACCATCTACTTCAAGGCCTAACAAAATTTGGCACTTTATATTCATTTTCATTCTTTATCTCTGGACTCTCCCTGTCAAAATGACTTTAAAACTTCACAGAGTTACTGCATTCACTGTGACGTGGTTTGGGGCACCACTTTTATCATTTCTCAAAGCGAATGTAATATAGCTCTCTTGACTTATTACCTCATTTTTCCATTAGTGCTCTAGAACCATTAATATTTTCCCTGACTCCTGTTTTTTGTTTTCATTTTTATTAGTTTTGCCTTTTATAGTCCAAACTTAACTGTTTGACACTACTGTCTCAAATGCAGCAATGAAAAGAAGTGGTACCAATCTGAATGTGACTCAGAAATCAAGTTGCCTCCTGAACTTAAACACTTTGCAGATTTCTTCCCTAAATCCTAAGTTTCTTTGGCCTCACTGTATCCTTTAAGGAAGTGAATGACAATTCAAAATGTGATTTTGTAATGTAATTAATTCTTTTACATTTTTGAGAAAAAGGAGGATAAATTTACTATTCTGTATGTATAAGAAGTATATAATGATTTTCTACCTTGTAGCATCCTCTTTTAGAGGACTATAAAAATCAGAGGTCCTGGGCTTCCCTGGTGGCGCAGTGGTTGGCAGTCCACCTGCCGATGCAGGGGACACGGGTTCGTGCCCCGGTCCGGGAGGATCCCACATGCAGTGGAGTGGCTGCGCCCGTGAGCCATAGCTGCTGGGCCTGCGCATCCGGAGCCTGTGCTCCACAGCGGGAGAGGCCGCAGTGGTGAGAGGCCCGCGTTCCGCAAAAAAAAAAAATAATAATAATAATAATAAATAAAATCAGAGGTCCTGTAGATGTACTGGAATTGGGGGGAAAGAGAAAAGAAATCATCTTAAAATAAAGCAGAATGTATCAACTGTTCAAGGAAACACAGAAATGGAAATTGATAAGGAATTTTATTTGTAAGCAGGCAAGAAGATGGTATTAATGAGCAGGTAGACGATAATACATAAGAAAGGAATGGAAATGTTTTAGGACTTGGTATAAAAAAACAGAACTCAGGAAAAATTCCATTTGTAACAAGTTGAACTTTTTTTCTGGAGTGAATATTTAGGAGACTCAAGAAACTAAAGATATAATCTAATACCTAAAATATCAAACGCTAGCTTTTGTCCTAAATGCACTTTTTATAACACTGCACTCCTTGTTTGTATTTTGGTTATAGCTTTTTAATGCTAAAACCCTTCAAATTCTGAGGCAGATGAACCTTAATACATCAAATTAACTTAGTAGCAAAACCAGACCAAACCAACCAACCAAACAAACAAACAAAAAAACCCACATACGGCAGAAGAAAAAATATCCAGTTCTCAACCATCACAGTCCATGGTTTTAGAAAAGTTTACTCTATGAAGTGAATTTGAACTGTCATTACTTTTTAAAATCTCATCGTAGTGCAGACTGATTTAATGAAGCACATTTGCTTGACTGCAGAATCAAGGAGAAACGGTGTCATACTCAACCTCTCAGCTGTTTCTTAGTGGAGAATTAGCTTCAAAGCTTTTAGAGCATTTAAATTCTGGCTCTAAAGATAACCAACACACACAGTGCCCCATGTGAGAAAAGGAAATCTAATTTCTAAATGGACAGCTGGTGAAGATTGTATTTTAATGTTCCTAAAACTGACGGAGTCACTTCTTCAACCCCTTTATTCTGTTTTACCTTTAAAAACCAAGTAACAGACATTTTTCAAAACACACAAGATTTGCATTAAAGCTTATACTTGAAGAATTTAAAGACCTCTGTAAGAAGAATGAGCCCAGCCATATATCATAGGAGGAAATGAAAATGAAATACATTTCTTCACTCAGGGTGAGTCAGCACCAATGCACCACATAATCAGACCACTCAAATTAATCAGCAAAAGGACAATTCCTTTTCTTCTGGTAGTTCTGACCAAAACATCATGCCCTCAACTTACAGCAAAGAAAATAATACTCACTCCTGAAGAAAAAAAGTGGGGAATAATAATTTCTCCATTCCCAAAGACACAAAAATGGCTCATCATCAATCATTTAAAGAATATTGACAAAAAGAAGGAACGAATTTTGCTCTGCATGTCCTAGGAGAATATACAATAAAAGGGCATGAATGCTTCACACTAATCAAAATTACTGCTACTACTTCAAAAAAAAAAAAAAAAGAAAGAAAAGAAAAAGAGGGCTTCCCTGGTGGCACAGTGGTTGAGAGTCTGCCTGCCGATGCAGGGTACACGGGTTCGTGCCCCGGTCCGGGAAGATCCCACATGCCGCGGAGTGGCTGGGCCCGTGAGCCATGGCCGCTGAGCCTGCGCTCCGCAACGGGAGAGGCCACAACAGTGAGAGGCCCACGTACTGCAAAAAAAACAAAAAAAAAAAACAAAAAAAACCAAAAAAACCCCTCTAAATGTAAATTGAAAACAAGAAGTAACATTTATAGAAAATACACTATATTAAGTGCTTTACATATGTTGCCTTATTTAACTTTCCTAATCATCATGAGGAGAGTATAATTATCTCCCAACTTCCTGATTTAAAACAAACAAACAAAAAACCCCACAAAACCTGAGACTAAACAATTTGTTCAAGGTAATAGAGTCAGCAAGTGGTCAAGCTGGGATTTGAGTCCAAGTCTGAATGGTTAGCAAAAGACTATTATCTTCTCACTATAGTTCATTTCTTTCAAGTATTCACTACATATCTATTCATCTATGTTATGTACTTGGGCCAAAATGGTGAAAAAATGGAATTGTCATGGTCCTCAAGGAGCTTAAGAATCAGTTGGAGAACACCTTGCCTGGAATTAGTAAACACAATGCAATGAATGTAGTGTAAAATCTAGAGGATTTAATAATAGATCAGCAGGGGGTGGAGTGGGGAGAGAGGGAAACATCAGGAAAGCTTTGGGGAAAAGTTCCTAGAGCTAAAGAGTAAGCGTTAACCAGGAGAAGCAGGAGCTTTAGATGCTGAGCAAGTGGTGTGTGTAAAGGCCTTGGGTGGGAGTAAGGCAAGGGGACTGCTGGCGAATAAAAGAAGTTCAGTAAAGCTGAAGCTTGGGGACAGAGGAGATGAATGTCACTAGCCCATTGTGTTGTACTTTTCCCATAGTTCATATCAAGGATTTTGGATCTTTTATAAGAGGTTATAAGGTGCCACTGAAATATTTTAAGCAGGGGATGACATGATCAGGTTTGGATTTTCTAAAAATCTCTCCAGCTATAATATGAGGATAGACTGTAGAGTTTACAAAAGGAATGTGGGGAAATTAGTTAGAAAGCTATTGCAGTAGCTCAAGGAAGAAATGAACTACGAATAAAAAATTTCTTTCTTATAGAAGTGGAGAAAATTTATTGAGACAGATATCTAGAAGTAAAATCGACAGAATTTGTTGATTGACTGTGGCATATGACGGATGGAGAGGTGTCAAGGATAATTCAGAATACTGGCCTAAAAATTGGTTGAATGGTGGTGCCGCTTATCAAGACTGGGAACACAGAGCAATAAGGGGCAATTTCATAAAAATAACATTGTTACTATATCAATAATAGGAATGATGATAACCAACCGTTGAACTTTTAACAGTGCAGCAGAAACTGTGCTAAGTGCTTTATATGTATTTTCTATTTTCTCCAACTATGCCCCTGAAGTTGTTATTCTTATTATCTCAATTTTATAAGTGAAAAACTTAAGAACTAAAAAGTTTGGTAACTTACCCAGCTAGTATGCAACAATGCCAACTGGATAGGGTGTAAGAAAAAAAGCATTAAAGAGGGATTAAATGCTATATTTGGAAAAAGATAGCTTAAGACATTGTTGAAGTCTCCTCTTCGTCATCTAAATGTCCTAAGGGGATGTCCTAATGAATTTATTCTCCAATGGAAATCATTGGTCAGAAAAGTCTATACTACATGCTTGGAAGAGAGAGAGCAAGGTCAAGTTGAGAATGACAGATGGAGCAAAGAATCAGGAGCCACATAGAAGCTAATAGAAAGGGCCAAATTTGGAAACAAGCAGGATTGTTGGGAGACTACCCCAAATAGCATTACCCAGCACATCTGCCTTGTCTATTAATTAGCAGGAAGATAGTGCATGAGAGTGCCTGGTTGTCACAGAGATGCAATAAAGAATATCAATAGGAAAATATACTAAAAACAAAATAAAACATATACTTACTTTAGGCCCCCAAATCTGAGTTATTTTCACTATATTCTAACTATACAACCTACCGAAAAATGGTAAAACCAACGGAATGAATGTTCTCTGATGTTCATTTATGGTGGCATCAAGGAAAAGCCATTGGTAAAAGTATAATGAAGCTATATCTTTTGACATAAAATTGTAGGGATGATTTAAGAAGAAAGAGTGCAAAGACAAAAATCTTGGTGGAAATAATACAACACATAACTCTATCAGTAATAACTAAAAGGTTTTACATTCAAGTAAAATTTATATATGGCCACTTTGATTCAACATACTCGCTCATTCATGTGGTTTCCAGAAGAGAACCAATAAATGTTTCCATGGTTGGCATTTATGTGGTGGTGGGGCTGATCAGGAGGTTGATTTCTGAAGGGACTATCTATAAACTGTCATACGTCAGTGGGCAGAAATGTTCACTTCCTTGCAAAAGCTGGTCCTTGGGTGATCACTTATTTGGAGATCTCTACTAATCTTTCACTTCACAAAATTTCTGCCTTTTAAAAATGTACTTTGAAAGCATAGACCTAGAGATACCTATAAGATTTATTTGTTTCGGGAAAACCATATGTTCTATAGTTCTTCTTTCTAAAGAACTTTATCTCAACTAATCAGTCCTTGAAACCTCTCTGAGACCAAAGTGATGAAAGCAAGTAATTCATGTTTACTGAGAAATAGCAAATTTAGGCATCTTGCCCAGAGTAAATGGGCATCCATCAACTATTCCAACATACTCTCTAAAGAGGACTCTGCAACATTTTCAGGCTACTAGCCTGACAATGCATGCAAAACAGTACTCTACAGAGAAGCCAAAACTTTCTAAGCTGGCACGGATCTTGCTTGTGCTTTGTCTAATATATCTCTTGAGTCAGCTCTACCAGTTCTGCTCTTACTGCTGTGGATCAGATCAAGTTTGTCTCTTGCTCTTACCTGCATCATAGCTTCCTAAATGCTCTCCCTCTTTCCAAACTCTCTCTCTCTGCAAACATATCTTAAATACTATCATCAGACTTGCCTTTCTCAAATACAAATTGGGTCTTTTCATTCCCCCAGTCAAAAAAGCTTTTAATATGTTTACAAAATAAGCTCCACACCCCTTAGCTTAGAACTCAAATCCTTCTTCAGTTTAATTACAACTTTAGTTTTTGAACTTTATCTCCCATTACACTCTGTTAGTCCATGTCTTACAAATAAACACTCTCTCTCTCTCTCTCTCTCTCACCCTATATTCCCTGAACATGCTCTGAGCTTCCTCAAATTTGAGTTTCTTTGCTCAAGCTGTTTTCAAAAGACTCAAACTTCATAGCAGCCTTCCCCCTCTTCACAGGTTAGCTACATAAAGAAGATACCCAATTCATCCCAGTTTGAACAAATCTATATTTCTCTTCCAAATTCATAGTACTTTGAAAGTGCATCTCTTCAAACACTTTCACTGCTTATCTTAAACTCTGCATTTTTGTGCATCACTGGATTTTAAATCATTAAATAGCAGAGCTTTATCTAGCTACTTACATGTATTCCCCGCCCCCATCAGCACTGGGCATGATGTTTTACATATAGTGGGCATTGCATTTGCTAAACTGAACTGAATTATGTTTGATAAATGACATCATAGCACATGTCCATTTTAGGCCTAAGTAAAGAAAACTATATTCTAAACCATTTTCTTCCATTCAGTGAGTGCAAAACTTCATTCCACATTCTATTTCTAATTACTTTTCATTTGTGTTTCTTTAATGAAAAGAGATTGTAACTAAAAGGAAGCCTACAATGATCAAACACATGTTGCAATAAAAAGGAGCTGTGGACACATTACTCATCCAGTATTAAGCCTGCTATATATAAAAGATAGAGATTCCTGACATTGTTATATCAATAATTCCAAACATCTTATATCAGTCCTCTCATTTTACAGATGAGAAGGTCAGAGATGGAATAGGTGACTTATCCTGTGCCTAGCCATTAGGTTCCAGAGCAGGAAATAGAAGTCAGGTATATTTTACTATAGAGTCTAGACATGTTCTAGGCTACAGTACAAATTCCCAGGTCTACAAGATTGAAATTATGTGCAAACATGTATAGTGGAGATGGAGAAACTATTTTTCATCCTGGTTTGTACAGCAAATTTATACAGAAGTTCAACACCAGAAAGAACTACTAAGCAAATATACCTTTTCTCTAAATGTCCAATCTGTAATAGTTAACCTAAAATATATGCTGTTATTATCAGATATATTTTAAATCATATGATAATTTAAAAATATAATCTTCACGGACATATTAAATACCAGTTACTGTGCCATGCATTTAATTCACTAATTAATTTAATCTTCACAAGAACACTAAGTTAAATACTATCATTATACACATCTTACAGATGAAGAAACAGAAACTCGGAGATGGTATTAATCTATCCAAGGTCACAATGCTAGCTAGTCGTAGGACATTGATTTAGAACCAGACCTGCTGGAATAGCAAAATGTATTTCCTAACTATATGCACAAGTTTATATAATCCAGGCAAAACTTAAGCCTCTGAAAATGTTAAATTTAGATAAACTTTTCATTATTGTTTATCATATGATAAGGAGTTTATATGCATGAGATTTATGATCATTTACTTCAAAATGTTTCCTTGGAGAAATTCTAATTAATATCCTAGTTAATACACCCTTTGGTTCTTATTGAGTATTTAATATAAAATATCAAACAGTGGATCAACATTAACTTATATTTCATATTTTTATTCACATGTTCTTGTAGTATTTTCCAAAATTAGTAGGCTAGGGAAATTTTTTCTTAAACTAGACAAAACCATCATTTGTTTTCTGCTCATGTTGACTTGTGGTGCTATATCTAAGTCATTTTTCTTCTGAAGAACATAGCACTTAGATTGTAAATCATCTCATATGTAAAAGAAACAGTATGGCAATTTAAAAAAATATGATTCTGAATCAAAATTTGAGCATTTCCCAAACACAAAAGTGCAATACAAGATTAATAACTTGCATGAAAATAAGCGTCTATGGATCACTAATTTTACTGCTTTTAAGTACAAAATCACTCTACTTTGTTTTACCTCTAACAACAGTGTTACTGTGAGAGGGATATATTTGTTTAAATTTTGTGTACTACATTACAAATTAATTATAATTATACAACTTAAACATCAACTACCATTTCAGTTAACGATGAGAATAAAGCATACTTGTTTCTAATGCTTTTTGACCTTCTTTTTTTTTTTTTTTTTTTTAACCACATTCTTCAAGGTTCTTAAAGTGGAAATGCTGAAGAAAACTGATGTCCTCATTATTTGGACACACTGATCTCTTTCTCCCCTTATGAGTACTATTCTGAGATACCAAAAATTTAAGAATTACTTTATAAAATCAGAGGTCTGAAAAGGACTCTAGAAGTTTATCCCTTCTTTCTCCAGCTTTTATTCATGTCATTCTATACTTACGCTATTAGTCCTGACATTAAATATCTCCAAGGGAAAAGCTTTCATTTCCTCCTTCAGCAATTTGTTTCAGCAATTTGTTTCAGTTCATAAAATGGCCTAACCACTATGAGATTTTTTTCCCTTTTTCCAATTTACAGTATAAATGTTTATATGCGATTAAATCATTTCTTATACTTTTCATCTTTAGGATAAACACATTCTGCTGCTTCACTTTAAGTTATATTTCACTCCTAGGTTCTGAGACCCCAAGCACATAGGACTGTAGAGCTTTCTATATATTCTGCTCTTTAGCATCAGAAGCTGTCCATGTCAGTAGTCACCTGAGAACTTCTGTTGCTTTAAAGGCAGCATTGCTAAGAAGCCCCTGTTCAGCTCTGTTCAGATGATAACCAGCATCTCTAAGCTTTGAACACTGCATACCAATTTGCCTTTAGTCCCTTTGCTGATTTTGATGAATAATGTTCTCATAGACAATATCCTGTAAAATGGGAATAGCTCATGTTTTAAGGGCTATTCTGAGAACTAAATGAGTTAAAACACATAAAGAGCTTAGAACAGTGCTTGACACAGAGTTAATAAATGTCAGTTGTTGCTCCTGATACCATTGATACTGTTTTAATTACTCCCATTACTTACTATTGCTGCTGCTACTACTACTACTACTTCTACCGCTACTATTATTACTCTTTTACTACTACTACTATTGCTACTACTATTACTTCTTTGATACTGCTTCTACTGCTATTATACCCTGACAGATGCACTTTCTTCTACCATGTGGGGCATCCAGAGTGAGCTTTAGGAGGCTAGACATCACCTCCTCCCAACTCCCAGCTCCTCTTAATTGTACAGTTGAGCTGGGCTCTCCCTGATCACATGGCTTCTAATACAATTATTATCCACAGGTGACAAAGACACTGCAGCAAATTTATACAGATCAGGGCCTCTAGGTTTTCTGGCCCTTCATCCTTCCTGAGAGCTTTCTGAAAGTCTGTCATTTTGTAAGATCTGCATTAATGTTCTTCTATTAACATGAATAACTGAAAGTTTGCCTAACAGAAATATCTTTCAATATTATATGATGTTTATCAACTCCATTAATGGGTTATGACGTTTTGTACACGAGTATGTAGAAAATTATAAGGATAAACCAAAAATTAAATTTCTTAAAAAGATCTATAATGGGAAATACTACTTCTTCTCATAAGTTGATGTCAAAGGGAATTTTGAAAATAATTAAAAATAATTTTTTCAAAACAATTTGTATTTTCAAAATGCCACACAATCATTTTTAATGTTCATTCCTCAAACAACTCCCCATGTGGGAGTATGGCATCATCAAACATATTTTCACAGATGAAGAGTCTAAACTGTGGATATGAAGCCATTTAAGGATGGGTCAAAATGTGATTAGATTTCACAATCTCTGAGTTGCTAGCATGCTGTTAAGTCTATTGAAGCACAGCCTGCCTCAGAAAGGTAACAGAATAAATGAGTTAGCATTTAGATTTGCAAGTAAACCAAAATAGATCATCAACAAAGTAAATAAAGCCTATTTCCATGGAGCTAAAAATAAGATTGGGGTACACAAACACATACACACCATAAACAAACACACAGACACACACATACACACACAAAGAAGAAATGGACATTAACTCCTCTGCCCTGATTTGCTTTAAACCCGCTCTAATTCTCTGATAGATTTAAGGAAGCCATCACAGCAGATACTACCTCCTTCCCTCCAACGTAAGGCAACTTGTTTTTGTGACTTCTAATGCAGCCTGTCTAACCTGACTTTCCCATTGTGTTAATTCTGGGTGACCCAGATTGGTGATCTTGGAGACTGAAACTGCAAATGGATGGCTGTTCAGATGGCCCTGTTATAGCATCAAAGGTGACTGTGAGGATAAAATAAAGCCAGTAGTTTAAAGTTACAAGTAGCAAATTCAAATTCATGTAGGTGTTATTATCTTAAATATAGACCAATCTGGTCTATATTCATTGTAATCATATAGCTCCTGTTGGCAAGGTATAGCACAGTAAACCATTTATTTTGGGGACAAGAAATTCCTAATACTATGACAAAGTGTCTAGAATTGGCACATTTCTTGACAGAAATTTCCACTGAGTATAAATGAAACCACTAGATTATCTAAGAATAAATTGTTTCACTTGTTTTCTGTATAAGCCATATACTTGAAGTATTATTTAAGTACTTCAGAAATATTATTTTTATTATTCTCTTTGCTTGGTGTTTGTCATTATTCATTATCCCAAAATTACATTAGTCGTTGCTGTTTCTCTTCTCTGTTTTCCTCTCTCAAGCAGTGGTTCTCAACCATGGCTGCACATTAGAATCAACTCCAAAGTTTTTTTACTTAATTGCCTGTGGTGAGACTCAGTTATTGGTATTTTTTAAAACTTCCAAGATGATCCTATGGTGCAGTCAGGGTTGAAAACCACCGATCTTGGTGCATTTACTTTGTTTCAGAGCATCGAATCATTATCTAATAATGATTAAAGGCAGGGGTCACTGACAGGATTATAGTATGGGAGTGGCAACTTTACATAATTTCTCCTACATAGTACCCTGTGAAAGAACTGAAATTATTAGTTTTTTAGACGCACTTTAAGTTCTATGAAAGCAGGGACTATATCTACCTTGGCTACTACTGTATTTACAGGTGTAGTTCCTTATTAATAACATAATAAACACTTGATAAAAACTTACTGGATAAATGAATGAACAAACAACCATACTGATAGAACCATGAATTTATTGGGAAGGAAAACATATTTCTTATGACAAAATTCTCTGAATATGATCTCTGGAAGATTCTGTCTAGCTCCTCTACTGTGTTGCTCCTGCATCACAGTCCCTTAAGAAGCTTCTCAAGTAGCTGTATATAGAACTCAGCAGGGTTTATATGTCTCAATGGCACTCCATCAAATACAAGATATAAATTCCAGGGAGACAGCGATTATGCTTTTAACTTCAATTGTTTGAAAACAGAAGTAGTGACAACATATAAAATTTGTATATAAGAATAAAGGTGTTTGTTAATAAGTCAGAGACAGAAAGTAGGTGATGGTAGTGAGGGATGCAGTAAGGGAATTTAAAGCAATGTTTGCTACTTTTTAAGAACAATTTTTGTACAAAGAGATGCAGGCTGTCTACTAAACAAGTTAATTTTAGCCAGCGGGTAAAAATACTCTGTATTCTCAGGCCAATGGCAACTCTGCTGAAAGAGAGCCAAAGTTTTCCAAACAGAGTGACCCTTGTTGTCTTTGTGTGAACTGACCAGCTCTTTTGGATTTTCCAGGGAGGGCAGGTTTTCACAGTTCGGGTGGTCAGAAAATTCCAACCTGCAAGACTGGACCGAAAAACACAAAACTATCATGATAGATAGAATCTTAAACAATTATGAGATAGAGACATTAACATTAATAACAATAACTAGGCATAGCCTTTTGCTTATTTCATTCACTGTTTTTCATTATATTGAAATTTGATAAGGAAATCTAAAGAGTTGCAGACAATAATTCTACTTAGGTCTAATATGTGTATATATGTGCAATACTATGTTTATTGAGCTAAATATTTAAAATATAGCTAAATATTTCTTGTTAGATATTCTGAATTGTTTTAACTAGTTATTTGGCACATGGATAATAACAAAATTAATATTCGCACACAGTGTTATATATTATTTATCTTTTCAAATTTATAAAATTTAAAAGGGAAGATGAGTCTTGTAAATGTAGCGGTGACTATCCTAAGCCTCAGAAAAATAACAGACATGCAATTTCCTCTGAAGTTAAAATGTATAGAACAAAAATAGTCAGGTCAGCAAATATTTACTAAAATGTATTAGGCACTATAATGGATACAGAAATAAGGCGACCAGTATCCAAACTTTATCTGAATAATTTCTATAAAATCTGAGGTGCATTTATTTTTGAAATGGAAAAGACCACCAAATTCAAGTAGCATTTAAAAAATATGACAAAAGTTTATTGCTATCTGTATTTTAAGGTAGTTTCAAATATACCTTATAAGAAATTCACATTTGGGGCTGTGCTTCTATGTACTTTGGGTAAACTGCCCCAAATCACTTAAGATTCCCAAGGGAAAGGGCTGAGACTCAGAACAAAATAAAGGAAGTGTAAAGGTAATCAAAAAAAAAAAAAAGGCTTATGAGGGCTAGAGGCCCTTTTCTTTTGCTGCTCTTGGCAGAAGGAACAAAGTGAAAGGCAATCTTCAGTGCTAAGAAAAATGCAGACATGAATTAGTGGTGATTAAAAATTGGTAAATACTACCAGCTTCTTTATAAATATCTCTCCTAAATGTGCTATATTTAATGGCTTAGGATACAAAAGATATGACCAAAGCAAAAGCCATAAAAGAGGCTTTCATACTAGGAAAATAATTTATACAACAAACACAAGTGTAGTCATTCCAGCTGGCATGCTGCTATCCATCTTAATTATTGCAATAAATGAACCACTGGCCATCACTTTTAAAAAACTATGGAAATCTGGAGGCTTACCAAAAGATCAGAAAGAAAAGCTTTATGTTAAAATAAAGTGATGATTAAATTGGAAATCAAGCCATAATGCTGATGATACATTTTTATTGGGATAAACAAGGTAGCTTTGTCTTTGAAAACTGTATCTATCTGACCTTGTAAATTTCTTGATTATTTGATAAGCAACTGTACAATCTGTGGGCTATCCAAACACCAGACTGCATTTACAGAAAGCATATTTACTACTGGAAATAACTACAAAGGGGGGTCCTGCAGTGGGTGTGGGTCAGCAGAAGGTAGGCTAATTGGAGACTGGGTAGATAGACAACATTGCCTCCCTCTGGCACAGCTGTTCTCAAAATGTGGTTCCAGGACCAGCAGCATCAGCAACATAAGGGAACTTAGAAATGCAAATTCTGGACCCCACGTCAGAAGTGCTGAATTGGAAACTCTAGGCACTGGACCCAACAATCTATGTTTTAGCAAGCTAACCAGGTCACTCTGATGCATGTCCAAGTTTGAGAACCACAGTTCCAATGAAATGAAAGCTCCATGGGACCATATTGTGTTTGCTGCTGTATCCCCACTGCCCAACCTAGCACAGTGGCTAGCCCATGGCCGGCACTCAAATGTTTGTTGATTGAATTCATTAAAAATAGAAGCCTTTTTTCTGAAAGAAAGTAGATTTTAAAAGATATCCCAAACTATCATTTTAGGTATTTCTAGTGTTAGCAAATACATAATTTCATTTATAGAACAGAAGTTAAGCTTTTTTAAAAGCTTCATTAAAATGGATACTTTCTTATTCAAATTTAGTCAATAGTAGTTGGAAAACAAAATGTTCTTTAAAAAGTTATTGTGACAATCATTACATAAATAGTTTTGAATTTGTGAATGGGTAGTTAGTTGGTTTTTTGTTGGTGTTGCTGGGGGGAGGATTATTTGAGGAGGGATTGGTCTTGAAAAATAAAATCTATTACCTATTATTCTCCATAACTGGCAAAATTTATTTTTTAAATTTAGTTATCCATTTAAACTTAGCTATCACTTCTTGTTACTCAACATAACAATATAATCATTAAATTTTGTGTCACAAAATAACTCTAGCACTTTGGATAGGTTCAATTCATATATACATGTGTAAAATTTGCAAAAAATATCCTTTATTTTTCAAATTAGTGTTTACAGAGAATGAACAAAAATTAAAATTTGAAAATAATAGTAAGGATTGCATCTGTACACTCTAAACTTATATTGCCAGTTAAATAAGGGAATAGATACCAAGAGGATAATTTATGAGCCTCAAGGGGCAGAATAATGGCCATCATCATTTCACAAAGTACAATTTTAGGAGACAATTTTATTGTATTTTTGTTTGAATTATAAACTTTACTAGAAAACAGGAAATTGGGCAAAGTAATATATTTTAACTCTAGCACACCATTTGATATAGCCTCACAAAAATATGTTACTTCAAAAAATTAATTCAATTCATCTGCAATAGGAAACCTGTCACCATGATCTGAAAACTGGCTGAAAGCTAACAAATAGAAAGTCAACAAACAATTTAATGCCTAAAGATATACATTCCCTTTTTATAAAAATTACTATTTCACATGCTGGTGTATAACAAAAGAACCAAAGAACTGCTACAAAATGAATCCAGAGGACATGACCTTTGGAAAGGAATGATAACCTGTAAGGGAACAATCTCTTCTCCTGAATGTCTTCTGCAGGGTTAGCTATGCCAATAACTGCCGACAACAGGAGCATCCAGGACAGGGGAAAAGAACAAAAGAAACAGAGGACCAGGCAGTGAAGAAAGCAATGATCATATTTTAACTCCTAGGGAGTAGATATCACCGTAGAAAGTCAAAAACTTTATTAAGTCCACTACAGATCTACTTTTAAAATTCAACTGGTATTAACACCTTTATCCATATTTTGTTTTCACCTCTGAGGAAGAAGCCCAAGTTCCTAAGCACTCTTCTCCCATTTCTTGGCTTCTCCTCCTCCAACTTTAACAGTTTGCTCAATCAATCCCCATTTGCTTCCCAGTTTAGTTCTGCCCCTTTGGCTTGCTCCTTCTTCTCTGTTGACCCACATACATATTTAGATCTCTTCTTTTCCAAATATTCTCAAGAGGATCAAACCTCTTATCTCCTTGACCTCCTATTTCTCTCCATCCTCTGTCTGCATTGTACTCCAATGATTTGTGTAGCTGCTCTGTCCTGTTGCACCTTCTGATACAGAAACTGTATGTTATTCATCTTTATTCAACACAATAGCTATATGCAATGGCATGTTCATAATGGATGCCCAATAAACATTAGCTTAGTTAAATTAAATTAAAAGTGCTGTTGTAAGCAAGTATTATTTTGCCTGCCCAGTCCCTTCTGTTAACACATGCCCAGTTTTCACGAAACTGCACAGAAACCTGTCAACTTCCCCTCCTCCAATCTTAGTTGACTGATCCAAAGTCAGTATCTGATCCAAGCTGAGCCAAAAAGAATCCTTTCCATGCTAATTTGGAACTGAAACTAGGCAAACCATGATGGTTAGTTTATTGAGTGGAGGAGAACTAAATCCAGGAGATAGACTAACCTTCAGCATTAGAATCAAAACAGGATAGTCTGTAGAAAGAGAGAAGGCACACAAAGATAAACAAGAACTGAGAAATGAAGACGGAGAACTGACAGCGTTCATGCCCTTGATTCTATTTAGTTCCCAAGTTCTAAGTCCTAGTTGTATCATCTCTCTTTGTTATAGAGGTTTTTTTTTTTTTTTGTACCCTCATTATAAATCCCCTTTTTTGCTTAAGCTAGATCAAGTAGACCACTGTCACTGCCATAAAAGATCCTAAGCAACACAGGTACCAGAATCATGGGTCATATTTAGTTAATTACTTTTGACTTAATAAGAGAAAGCTTATTTTCAGGGTAAATAATCTAAAATAGAAATCCAATGTGGAAAAGTCACTTGAAATCAGATAGAATATATAACATGAGTATACAGAGTAAGAAAGTAAGAAAAAACATCTACATGTGAGAAGTAGGAGTCTATTTGTTGTTTTGGATTTCTACATTTCTGTATTTTCTCCAAGGACAAAAAGCTCTAGATATCTATTTTACTATACAGGATGAAGGTGACAATATGTGGAACATCCCTATGAAAAAGTTCCATTGAATATGATTTAACATAAAATGTAAAAGTGTACTCTGTTGTGGTCACTAAATATTTTTTTTTAATGGAGAGCTATAAAAGAGTCCAAAGTAATTGTTAAAAAATTTCAATAGCACAAATCCCTTGTCAGTAAATTGGCAGGAAGGTCACTTGATTAGTTTAAATCACAGATACTGATTGTTAACGTATGATAAGCTTTAGGTGCAATTCTGTGGCATGAGGTGCATGATTTACTACACTTCCAGTTTATAACCTTATGAAAAACTCTATATGAACCTGGTTATTATTACCTACCCTACATTTGTTTCACCAATTATAAAACTACTCCTACTTTCCACATTAATGGAAAGGATAACAACATAAAGCAAAACCTTATAAGGCCACTATGATGGATTCAGAAAAAGTAAAGGCAATCTCTGTAAGCTACTGAATTATTAAATAATTTTCTAAAATATAGTTATTGGCCTGCCACACCTTCTGTATGGCTGCAGTTAATCTTAAAATGAAAAAAAATCATTTTCCAGGCTAAATAAGTTTGCTCATGACAGTAAACGCATGAGACCCATAGGCCACAGAGCTGCGTAGTTCTAAGTGTACACAATGTAACTCTGAAATAAGGAAAATAATAATTTTCTGGAGTACTTTGTGGAATATGCTTCATATCTTGCATTTTCTTAAAAAACAGTGATAACTTAGTAAAAGTCCTCTGGGACAAAGGTCTGTTTTACAAAGTCAGCCTAGGTTGAAGGAGTTAAAGGAAACCTTTGAGGCCTTAGTAAATGTAAATGGTAGCAACGAAGCAAAGAAATGTTGATTGAGAGGCCATGTGCCTCTTCAAGATGGAAAAGCCCAGGCATCCGGGAGTGAGGGTGGTAGCTGGCTGGCCAGGCCTGTGTGTGTCTACAGCAGCCAAATGGAAATGTCTCAAGATGACTGTGCTTCCCTCCTTGCTCATATGTCCAATTTAGGTACTGTCGTCTCAGACAGATGCACACAGGCAGTGAGTCAGGTGTTGGACTACACGGAAAAGGAAAAGAGGAACTAAATACACTCAACCCCTGCCCCAAACTATTCTGTGCTTCTTAGTGCGTTCAGTGATCTAAGAATTAATTTTAATTCTTTCAGCTTTAGGTGTTTTACATGCTGTTACCATACTCAGTGAAAGTGCTGTAGGACTCTGGCTACTGATGTGGCATTCTTGAGGAAATGGACTAGAACTATATTTTAAAAACACACAAAGCCTTTTTGTTTGTTCCTATAGCTATAGGATTACTATGGCAATTTGAGGGGATTCATAATGCCTTTCATATACTATTCATCCCAGCTCATAAATTGAAAGCACTTTTACTTAAATCAGCCCGGCTTCAATACTTGACAAGTGAGGTCAGTTATAATAGTTTGGAATTGTTGATTACCTACAGGCAGGTGTTCATTATATTTTTCAATAAAAAAACCAAGAACCTTTTACTACCTGTCTTAATTTTAGTATCTTATTCTTTCAGTTATTTCTTTTAAAACACGTTTACATGTGTTTTAAAGTCTAATCTCTTTTGAATTAACTCTTGACTACCTGTGAAATAAATGTCAGATACCAAGGAGGGCCTAGAAATCAGACCAATTTGGATTTCTAAACGCCAGAATACAATCTAAAAGTAAAACACCATTAGACTGTCAGTATGGAAAAGAATCATTTTATGAGTGATGTTTCTGAAAAATGCCAGAGATAAAGCTATAGGGAGATTGTGGCCAAGTGGTGTCTCTTTGATTCAAGTGAGTTATAAACGTGTTTTGTATTAATCTATACTTGAAAAGAATCATCCTTTATTGTTGCAAAGATTGCTAGGAGGGTTAACTCTACCTCACAGAATTTAGCCCTGCTAAATTCCTCCAATGAAGAGATAAGATTTAATATTCTTCCATTCCTCTAAGCAGTCCTTAAATTAGAATAACAAAAATGTTTTACTTGCAGATTATTTATGCTTCAAAATTTTCTACAATTGATAGAAATAGTTTGGCAATACAATTTTTCTCTATTCTGTGTAGTAAGGTTATATCTTTGATAATCCCTGAGGCTTCTAGCTTCCATTTATGAGATGCTAAGTATTCAGCATACCAGGCAAAAAATAATAAAAAAATACAATTATAATTGGCTACTTCCCCAAATTTAAAATTAGTCATAATTTAAGTAAGCTTAAAATTAAAAACTGGATGATATAAATTCCAAATTATGAAGAAATCTTATATGCAGCTTCAAAGAAATGAACTGTAGGCTTCTTTTGCAGGCTGTTTTGCTCTTCTGTTATTGTATTTTTATCTTTAATGCAGAAATATAGTTCTAGATGATACCAGAAATCAAATAATCCTAAATTTGGAAAATATGTTTCATTTGCATAACATATTTAATGTAATATATTTTATTTGTAAATGTGATTAAAGTAATGTTTCCTAAGCACTACTTCTCCAAGTGTAAAGTCACACACCAGATTAAACAATGTTAAACAAATTTCTTTACATCAGGCATTAGCAAAGTTTATATGTATTCTGAATTTTAAGAGTGCATATAAATTGTGCACCATTTCACAAATGAATTTGATCATGGCCTAATTATTGGCATCACAAGAGTCTGAGAAACATTTCTCCAGGACTACGATGCCACAAGCTTCTAAAGTTATCCATTTCATAAAACATGGTTCAACAACTTTGGTGTCAGAAAATTATTACTGATACAGAATTTAAATTCTTCTTGTATGTTTTCTTCTCGTGCTTACTTTCTTGTCTACACAGGTATGAATTCTGAACAATCTTTTAGTAGGCATCATTTAGGCTTACATTTGTATTTGCAAATCACTTCAAAATGCCAGTCAACAAGGTAACTCTGCAATCTTGTCTTCAATTGATTTAAACTTAAATGTGGACTACTATTTTGTAAGATGTTAATAAAAATGAAGGGTCATTTTATTCCAATATATTTGTAGGTTTACTGTAATAAATCAGAAAACTTTCATGGGCCTAAAGAAGAGAAAGAGAAGCGAGAGACATGAAAAATGAGTATAACTGTTATTCTAAAATTTTATAATCATGGATAGCACTATATGCAATGAAATGTTCTAATTTCTCAATTCAAAATAAATACATTACTACTTGAGTAGATATATCTCTTCTACAGTTTTGGTAGTAGCACTATTGTTATAATGATCTTTGTGCTAGTAGTTTATTTAAAAATAATACACAAATTATAAATATTCAAATCACATAAAAGAGTATGCACTTAAAAAAAAGGGGGCTTCCCCTCTATCTCATATCCCCAGCCCTCTCTTTCAGAGACAGCCATTACTAAATGTTCTTGTATATTTTTTAGAAAAAAATAGCTATGTGTATACAGGCATGTTAAATTTTTGTCTGTTTAAAGACATATTCCACTTTCATGCAAACGAGGATATCATATACATTGTTCTGTCACCACATTTTTCTTACTATCCTTATATTTTTAATAAAAAAGGATAAAGAAAATTATAGTTGGATAAGTTTCCACTTTACATGAAAATTTTTTCCTCTTATCTATTATATTTGAATATGTGTCATATTTAAACTTTTTCATGGAAGGTACAGTATATTAAAACAGTATTTAAGATGTTGATAATAATGGCAGTATTAACAGTAATAGATAACATTTCTGAAGCCTGTACTCCTTGCTAATTACTTTACAAAGATTATCTCATTTAGCTCTTTCAACAAAACTCTGATATAATTATTATTATTCCTTTCACTTTACAGATAAGGAAACTGACCTAGATCATTACATAACTTGCCCACTTAAGTAGCTTGTTTCAGTTATTCATTCTTTCTCTTTTCTTTCACAAAATCCTTAATATAGGGCTTCCCTGGTGGCGCAGTGGTTGAGAGTCCGCCTGCCGATGCAGGGGACACGGGTTCGTGCCCCGATCCCGGAAGATCCCACATGCCGTGGAGCGGCTGGGCCCGCGAGCCATGGCCGCGGAGCCTGTGTGTCCGGAGCCTGTGCTCCGCAACGGGAGAGGCCACAGCAGTGAGAAGCCCGCGTACAGCACAAAAAAAAAAAAAAAAAAAAAAAAAAAAAAAAAAATCCTTAATATAACCATTCAATTTATAGTCTTTATATCTTGATTGTAAAGTCTCAGGATTTTGAGCCTCCAAGAGCTAAAAGATCCACAGGGTGTGATTAGACTCATTTGGAATCTATTGCAATAATTATTAAGTTCAAAATCTACCCATTTTATCTTTTAAAAGAAAAAGAAAGAAAAGTCTGGTCTCTTACACTAAGTTTCCTAGAAGGATATTTCTACAATCAAATATTAAGCCTAGGTGTAGGTGCAACATCCCAACACTCAAAAATCATAGACAATTTGAACCAGAAGGGATCTTAAATTACAGTTTCTATCACTTTACAGGTAAGAAAAATGAAGTATTTATCACCAAATTTATTATCCTTTCATAGTGATGTCTACATTGAAAGAGATATCAGAAACATCTCTGCCTTGAGTATGGAATACATATAAAACATCCCAGACAGACAATTGGCTATAACATTTTCTAACACTATCAGCGATAGTGGTCTCTCAGTCGTTCTCAAAAGCAGCAAATTCAAAGTCAAGGAACTAGCTTTTTCTTTCAGCTGCTGAATCCTGTTTTGTGATTATTGGTGTGGGACAGCTGTCTGTGAAGACAGGGAATCATGGATCAGTGTTTTCACAACAGCTATTAATTCACAGTTTACACCTTCCTTCTCCAGACGTTAACTCTTCCTCACAGAACCTGTATTGTATAAGGTTTAATCAAGTTTATTGTTTTTCTCTGAACCAAATCCAATCTCTCTACATCTTTATTTAAAATATTAAGACCAAAATGAAATATAATAGTGTATTCTCATGAAGTATGTTCAGTGTTGAACAGGGGAGAAGTTGTATCCCTTCTTGTCTATCATAATTTCACACACTGTTAATGCTTGTCTATACTGTATTCTTTATTTCTATGACTTATTATTTTATTTATGGTCCACTGTGACTGGGAATCTCAATCTGCAAAATGTTACATGGCTAGCCCTTAATTGAGCATGCTGGTGAGAACAAAAGAAGAACAAATAATACCAAAAGATACAATGCAAAGATCCTTTTTATTTGGCAATGGAATTAAATCACACAACACATAATCACATGGAAGGAAATCCACCCAGTTCTGGCCTAATATCATCATTGAACAAGCAAAGAAACAAGGAACAAATATATGAAGTGACTAACAAAAATCCCAGGGCTGCTGACAAAGGCAGAACCGAAACTTGGGGCTCATATTCCCTCTCCAGTCTTCTACATCGCTCTGCCATTGACCATTGGCAGTCAAGCCCCACAGAGTAGGAAAGCTCCTGGTCACTGTTATTAATGCCACAATGATCCTGGTTACTGTTATTGATTCAACAATCATAAACCAACACTCACTATTAAATGTTTACTAGTTTAACTACTAAATAAAGTTAGTGGAGTGTATGAACTGTTTGCATGGGGCCTGTTTTCTTCTTTTTCATTTTATTTTATTATTTGTGAAGCAACTATGTTTAACAGTGTACTTATGTGGTTAACAAGTACACACTGGTTCTGCTGTGAGAATCAATGTCATTTTTTTTTAACTTAGTAGTACATTCCGTATCCTGCAAACATCTAAAGAGAAAAAGCTAGCAGGTTGTGCAATATTTCCGGAGGGCAAAGTAAATAACCAACAAAAAAGTAAAGGATGATCTTATGTTTGAAGCGTTTCTGGGCTTTGTTTGACGGTTTCTTAGGGTTTTTTGCGGGAGGTGGGGAGGATCGTTTATTATTTTTATTTCCTCCTGCCATTCCTATAGCAAACTCATTTGGAAGCTCAGTCTGTCTGACTACTAAATACTGCTGTGGAAACTGTAATTACTCCTCAGCTATTCTATTTCTCTTATGGAGAAATCTCTAAATTTCTATCTAGAAAATGATCTGAGGTGAAAAGAGAAGATAAAACTCAAAAGTTATCAATTTGAAATATCATTAACACTTAATATATTAACCAGAGTGAGATTAAAACTACTGGGAAAATAATGTTTATTAGATAACTTCTTCATACTACCTTTGATATTTGTTTTCATGTTAAAGGATTAAGCTCAGAAGGATAGCATTTTAAACATCGGAGACCGTGCTTGAAAAAGGCATACAGTGATACCAGTTATTTGGTAGTTCCTGAATTGGGCTTTGTGTCCCAACAGGTATGCTTCTTATAAATATGCCTAACTCGATAGGAAATAATAAACACCTTCCACATAATTTTAATTTTAAAAAATCTACAACTCACTAAGCAACTAAACATATATATTTACTTTAATATGATGATAGGCCAAGTCTAGGCTCTCAGGGAGTGGGGTCTGATGTCTAGATGTAAAGGTCACAGGGAAAAGGGGTAGGAAGGTGGGATGTAGGGAAAAGTCGTGCAAAATCTAAGCATGGGTAATAATGTCCCTAGCCAATGAGAATGGATTTGTTTGGGCTCTCTCTTTATGAATAAACCAGGAGAGGGAAGCTTTAAGTAGAACGAAATCTGCAGTTTATTATGGCCTTGAATATTTCTATTCAGTTGGCCCATGCATGAACCATTGCGTAGTTGATTCCAAACAGATGTAGAGGCACCTGTTCTAACCAAACACATTTCACTGGTTCAGTTTTGTCTTCCTAACTCTGGTTTTCTAAAATCCATTTCTTCTTCCTTCACATTTGTTCACCCATCAGACTTCCCTGTCCAGAACTTGACTAGTCACCCACTCATCTCTCTGTTATACTCATTTCTCTAATGTTAACTTCCTCTGCACACTTGGGAAGTAAACTCTTTATTCCAGCCCAGCCCCACTCTTTGAAATAAAATCCCAATGCTCAAGTATTATCTCAGGCCCTCTGATCTCTAGATTTAGAGCAGATAATTCAATACTATATTAATAGTATACATTCCATCCATCTCTTGGGGAGAGTAGTTTCAAAAACACTGTCTTACTAGATTCTCACTGGTTCAGGCAACTGAATCTGTACAGATAAGCCTTTAGCACTCACCAAAGATCTGAGTATACACAAATACGCTCAGTTGGAAACTGACAGATGTATTGTATATTTACGTAATTTCACTATTAAATGATATGCCCTAGACTGTTCAGAATTACTCAACTTTGATAAAGAACCATGAATTCACATTCTGCTATTGTAGAATTTGATAAGCACTGCTAAATTTGGTCAATAAGTATCTGGATTTCAATAGAGATTTACATCAAAATTTCTCTGTAAGAAGTTTCTTTCCAGCCATTGTTCTCCCCTCTCCAAGATAAAAAATTAAGTGATTTTTAGTTATTGAGAAGAGAGATTCAAATTTGGAATTATTAGAGTGTATTATCAACTACATGCAGATCCGAAAAGAAAAATTATTTTATAGTATGATGTTACTGGTCCACGTAAGCAATCTGTGGTTATCTCTTTTTAAACAGCAATTTCTCTTTCATGCTAGCATTCAGGTTTTGTCTCTCTTTTCTCTCTGTAGAGAGGTCCACTCATTCCCTCCTGTACCTTCCTCAGTAGTACAAGCTGCTCCCTTAAGTATCACATGTCCTCTACAGCATATACAGAACACTCAACGTTTCCTGTAATTACACCCATTATAGTAAAATTAATTTTTTAAACCTATTCACATAGAATAAAATAAGGCTTGTTGATGAGGAAACTTATTTCATTGTATTAACCTTAGATTCTGCTTCCATGGAAAAGTGAAATCTCTATTATTTTTATATTGTCTGACATGTCTGTGGGAAGACTATTTTGTTGGATCACAATATCATTAATGTGAAATCTATATTAGAACCCAAGAATCCATGCAATATTTGTCATAGAAATGGGTAACATTTTTTCAAGTAGAAGAGATAAAAAATAATAATTTTCATGTAGACTACTTGATTAATCCAAACTCTTAACAGGACATTGGTATGGCCCAACCAGTTTTAAATATTTAAAGAAAGAGAAAGACTCATTTACTTGGCTTTATTTGATAATACCTTTGCTCTGATTACTTTTTGATACATATGCTATACTGCATTCAAAGTCTTATATTGTAAAGGCTGAAAGTGAGAGTATTTTATAATTCAAAAAATAAAATAAAAAGTACAGTTTTTACATTTAAAATTGATTATACAAATATATTGGTCATTCTTTTGTAAAGTACTACTGTGCATGGAGCACATTAGGTATACAATACTTGGGAGCTATCAGTGGCAACATGTTACATTTATATTGGTTTATCTGGACAAGTAACTTTTATAACATATTAGAAAAATATTAGAATTTCTCTGTGGGAACTCAGGACTTGACTATCAGACCATAGAAGTAAAAATTTACTAACAATGTTTTCTATGGGGAATAAAACCACAGGGAAGTTAAAATTCAGAACAACTGGGAAGGATCCAAAGTAAAGTAAAAAAATAAATAAATAAAATAAAGGCTTATTAAAAAAAAAGACTTTAATTAAAAAGATTATAAGGATTTAGATTATTTTGCCCAGAGGAAAGATGTCAGTTTCAAGGTTTATTTTTCAGTAGAAAGAAAATCTTACAATTTTATCTTAGGTTTGTGTCTGAATTATTTTAATTCGTCAATAAAAAAATCCTTCTGCAAAAGTAACACTAGATTTTCTCTGAATTATCTCTGATATTTTACTGTTAACAGCATTCAAGGCATGGTCCACAATACACACATATTTTCTGTGGTACAAATATATTCAATATTACCTGTGTGATTGATCAACTTCTCATGAAATCTTTTCTATACTATTTTTGCCATATTCAGGAAAATGTCCTGATCCAAAGGTTTAATCTAAGAATTAAAAACAGGAGAAATAAAAATATTACCAGTCATTTAATGCCTACTGAGAATGTGTTCCTACAATTATCCTAGAAAAACTTAGTTAAATAAATCAGTTTAAATAAATTTTTGTATTTCTCTGGATGATCTTACATTTAATGTTCAATGTCTATGAAAACTCAAAGAAGACAGTTATTAAGGTTTTTATTTTACGTCAGTCTGGATTGACACCTGGAAGAAAAATTAGTCTAACTTTATTTCATTTCTTTTTATACTTCATTGCGTAGTTTGGGTAGAATACGGCAAATACTGTTTTTTTTTTTTTAAAGAACCATAATTCAGGAGATTAGTCACTCTCTAATTAAATTCTTAAAAGCAATTGAAAAATTGTCTCAATACAGATATTTCTAATTCATATGTGAATATATGTAGGCTTTATTAATAATAGATATTTCTAATTTTGACTAATGTGCTTATTCAATCATCATATATGTACTGGGGATATACTGTATATCAGTAGACACTGAGCAGAAAAAAGACTAAGACATAGCCCTGCCTCTAGAACACAAAAATCTTCTAAAGTAGAAAGAAATGAATAAACTGGCAATAGGCAATAAGTGAAATTAGCTCTGGAACTACACTGAACGAACACTTTAGGGCTATCAACGAAGAATTTCTGGAGAAGATGCAACCTAAACTGTGTTCTGAAGGATGGAGATGCTAGCTATTTTTCAGACAAAGGGAGGGTGATGGGGGAGGGTGCAGAGAGAGTTCTGGAAGAGGACAGTGACATGAATAACAACACAGGAAACAAGAAGGCCATGGCACACTTAGAAGTATGGCTGGAGCATGGACTTCCAAGAAAGACTGTGTTGAGAAATGCATGAAGGACCTTAAATGCTATGCTAATAAGTTTGCAGTTTATCCTTACTGTAACAGGGAGCCATTGAAGTAATTTAAGCAGAGCAGTTACAAGATTCTATTCATATCTTACTCATTTTAATGGCAGAGGGGAGAAGAGATTGGAGGGGCACTAGACTGAAAACTTTAGACTGTTTATTTTGTTCACTTCCTTAAAACTGTTTATGATCACTACTCTATTTTACTCAGAATCTAGAGTCTACATAAATCTGTTATAAGCACACACACATTTTCTTACTCCTAAGTTACCTCTGGCCAACTTACAGAAATGACCTAAAACAGCAATATGCTCTCAGACACTGTGAACTACAATCTGCAAGGTGTCTCTTTTTTAGCCTTAATTTTACCTCTAAGTTTAGACTTCAACCACAGGATCACAATGCAATGATGTTTCATTATCAGATAAGAATTGTGTCATCATAAATATGATACTAATAATTAATGAATAAAGTCTAGGCATTTGTGAATGATTTATTTATTTTATATAGTGAATAGATTCAAGGTTATGCCCAATAAATAATATGACATCACTCTCATTAATATTCCACTTCTTGAGTAGGAAAAAAAGGTGGAGTGGGGAGGAGCTACAGCTATCAATTTTATGATTTTGATCAACCTGAGACCTCTCTTCTTTATGTACTCATCGGAATAAGCTGGGTTTATATTTGTATTTGTGGGAAGGTGGAAAGATGAACTGAAATTAAATATTTCAATAATACTAACAATTTATTGAGAGCGTATTATTTGACAGTCATACTATTGAATGAGTTTGTCCCTACTGCACAAATTAGGACAGAAGACGGGTTAAGCAATCTGCCCAGTGTCACCGGGCTGGGAGGGTGGAGGATGGAGATACAGGTCTCAGAACCACACAGTCTGGCTCCAGAAGCCACATTCTCAAACTCTAATCTATCACAGAAAGAAAACTAAATAAAACCAGCACTTACTTGAAAGAACGCTTAAAACTGTAATGCATAAACTACAGGCCTCAATCCCAGGCTGCCCTACCAGCACCGCCACAAGAGCACATATCTAATTTTAATACAAAATGTTTAAAATCTGTCTCTGTTTTGGAGATTCTTACATGTACCAGAGAACTGGGCCGTTTCTTTAACTGATGGCATTTTCGAAATAAATTAGGAGGTCTATGTGTGAGATTATGCAATTTTCTTCAGAACTCAAAAATATAATTTCCATTTTGAATAAAGAGTAAATGGGGATTGTCATTTAAAACCTTTTTTTCCTTAATTGGACCTCCAGTAAAAATTATTGCTTACCATTGATTCAAACCTATATAAAATATTCTAAATCAATGTATAATTTTGAAGCTTAGAAATTTTAAGCTGCAAAGATCTTAGAAATCATATGAGACAATACTTCCTTGACAAAAGTGAACCTCATAAAGGGTAAATGAATTGTCAGGGTCACACAGGTGATGGATATCAGCTTAGATTGACAATATAGTTGGAGTTATCTAACTCAAGGGGATATTGGGGAAAATAAAAAAGAGGGAAAGATATGAGTATAGGCTATTTCCACATAGAAATCTATAATCACTTGATTAAAAATCTAGGCAGAGTGAGAAAAATACTATTTTTCTTCTCCTATTCTAATATATAACTGTTTTCACTTAATAGAGACTACAAAAGTATTATCAAAATATTCATTATTTTATTGGAAATAAACTTTGTTCTCCTTTGATGCTTTGCTATATTAAAGTATGCTTCTCAAGAGTATACCTACTTTATTTCTTCTAGTGATTTATTATGCAAAGGGTATAGGGAACTAAGAACTAGGGTTTTAAAACAATTATTTGTAGAAGCATGTTTTGAATTCCATTAACAAGAGGAAGATATTACTCAATTTCAATAAAACATTAATATTAAAATTACAGATTTTTAATAATTTCACCATTAAATTAGAGGTCACCAGAAAATCATAATTAATAAAGCACCCTCCATTGCTCACAAAAAAAAAAGTAGTGGAGCTCCCTCTATTGAATTATGGTTGAGAAAATATGCCTTGTATTTAAAATCATAATTTTATCTTCAAAACAATTCTATTATAATAATTGTAAATTTTTTCTCTTTCTAAGCTCTAGTAGCTTTCAAATTACAGAAGCACATATGCAATATCAATTTCTAAGAATAATATTGTAAATTACATATGTCTTTATAATTTTAGAATGTGTTCTTTCTCTTTCACAGTTTTTGTTTGCAAGAAATTACATTTTAAGGCTGCAATTTTCAATTTGCGCTTTTCCTTTGTTTTCCTTGAGTTGGTAAAACTAAAAAGTTATTTGACAGATACTGGGACTATGATACATCCTAGTAAGAATATGAATTCCAATTTTGTTATGAAAACTCAAAAATGTAGTTTAATGGAACTAAATATATCTTCCAACCAGTAAAATGCGGTATTTCACATATTTTTCTGACATGAATAAACTGGCATTTATTATAATATTGTGATTACTTAAAAATGTGATTCATAATGATTATTATTGGTTGAGAGTCCACTATGTGCCACGCACTGAGACATGCGCCATACACTAATTATCTTTTTGAATATTCATATAAAATGAACTTGATAGTACTGTAATCCTCACTTACAAAAGAGAAAAAAAGACAAGAGACAGTAATCAAACTAATGCTCTGATACAGAGCCCAAGCTCTTGAGCTCTTGTGCAATGGAATATATGCTATGTATTGACAGTCTGTGAAATCTGTAAGCCTTGACAGTCTATAAAAATTAAGCAATTAGTTTTTAATACCACTGAGGTATAGCCACACTGTACACAAAAAAGTCACTACTCAGGCAGTTCAGATCCTTTCTAGCTGAACATTTAGGATCAATTCTAAAAAATGATAACCTCTAAACTATACCTGGAAACTCTATTCTTTTTACTGTTTTATCATTTATTTTAGAAAGAAGACATACTTCTTATCAGCAAAGAGAAAAAAAGCTGAACAGATGCAGGTTTTGTTTTAATAAAGAGATACTTATTTGCCATTCTAGTATGATAAGAAAAGCAATTTTATCATATGCTAATAAATCATTTCTAAAGGAAAATTTCTATTTGAGAACTAAATTACCATATACTGGGGTTGGGTTGAGTAAGGGATTAATCCAACAGGGTAAATCCAAATATGTATTGCATTTTACTCTTAGATCTGATATCAAAAGCATTATTCATATTTAGAGCCATGCTCATCTCTGCAAAAATATAAAACCTATGCCTTATGACCAACATAAACACTTTTCTTGGGAAGTGTCATACCTATCACCACATAGAGAAAATGCTTGCAGAATGAAGTATAAATGCCACAAGTTTGGACATTTAAAACTGAATGCTAAGCAGAAACTGCTTTAGTTTCATAAAATTACAGTATATACATACTAATATTAAGTCCATTATGAGTGTTTGTTGCCTTGTTTTAAAAATATATCTTTAGCATATGCTTGTTGAAAACTCTTCATGTACATATTTTATGTTTTTTTAAATAAAAGTAACTATAAAAATATATTTTACTCCTTTTCACAATAGGTCCAAAAGTTACAGGGTGAAACATTTAGTAGCACTGACTTTTTTAATAAATTTACAGAAGATGGTATTTTTATCAGCTCATAAACAATTTTGACAAGCCTGTTAAAACAAACTTGTTGGAAGAAATGTTCAAAATATGATTTACTTAAAAATAACTGAAGTCTGTTTAGTAAAACTATTAAACTGGGTTTACAAAATGGCATTAGTTAGACGTATATTGCATCTACAATGAACAAACACGAATATTTGGAAACCATTTGTGTAATGAAAAACATTATCAACTACTCTTAAGGCTCACATCTTGTTGCCTGTTAATCCACTGCTTCAGTTAATCTCATATCACAGAGTATGAGTCTTCTAAAATGGAAGAAAATATGGCTTACAATTACATGGTTTATGTTCTAAAAGTTACCCATCTTATGTGGAAAGAGCAATGATAATAATTCATAATAAATGCACTTCTTTCCTACATTTGTGGTTCCATCTCATGTATAAAAATTTAGGCACAAATCTGTCTATAGCTTTTGCCTTACATATGAGTGTGTGTGCCTATTACTCCTATAATTCTCACTTTTTCCATAAACTTTAAATAAATAAGAACCAACATATCCTGGTTTTTAAGAAGTTATAGTAACAGTACAGAATTATGGAGGAAGTATGGGGAAGATGCATCCCCATATACTTTAGCTGGGACTAAAGATACTCTTTTTTAAATAGAGATATATTTGACATATATTTGTTTTAGGTGTACAGTATAATGATTTGATAGATGTATATATTGCAAAAATGATCACCACAATAAGTTTAGTTAACATTCGTCACCACACATAGTTACAATCATTTCTTGTGATGAGAACTTTTAAGATCTACGTTCTCAGCAACTTTCAAATATACAATATAGTATATACTCTTTGAACCGTAATTTTAGAATTTCTTTCTAAACAAAAAATACACATATTCTTTGACTCAGCAATTTCACTTCTAAGACATTTTCCTGCCAACATAATTGCTCATATGGACAAGAACAAGTATTAAGATGTCCACTGCCGTATTGTTTGTAACAAATAGATTAGAAACAATCTACATTTCCAAGAGCTGGGGAAACGGTTAATTATGGTGTGTACAGTAAACTCCAATACACCATGTTAAAAAATGAGGTAGAGCTATATGTGTTGATATTAGATATTCTCTTAATCTCCAACATGTGCTGCAAAGTGAAAAAGGAAAGGTACAGTACGTTCTCACTAGATAGTTTAAAGGGTGGGAAGTTTATATGCAAATATGTGCTAGTATATAAGCATTTGAATAAAATCAAAGAGATCCTCTTCTGAACCCCGTAACTGGTAAGTAAATTAGGGAAATTACAAAAAAAGTATTTGAACAACTTCAAGGAATTCCTGGTCACCTCCAGGAGTTAGAGCCATGTTCCTCCTCCTTAGTGTCTTCACTCATCCCATTCTCTCAGCCCATATCTTTTGTTTGATTATTTCTCATCTCATACTTCAGATATCACTTCCTGAAAGAACCTTTCTGAGTTTTTCCTAAACTCTAGACCAAATTTGGCCACACTGATGTAAAATGCTCTTTATGTGCCCTTGCTGTACTTAGCAAAAGTTCTAGCAAATAATTATATAATTAGTTGACTGATGTCTGTTTCCCAGAGAGAACATAATTTCTTGGAGTGACAGTGGACCTTAGCTATGTAGTAATTAGTTCATGGCAGTATCCCCAGCACCAAGTCCAATGCTTTGCACATATTGGGCACAATAAATATTTATTGAATGCTATTATTATACATTGAATGGTTAATTGACAAGAGTTTTAATTTTGGATTGGTTAACAATATGACCTTAGGCAAGTAGCTAAGTAATTTTAAGGTTCTTCATAGCTCCAAAACCTTGAACCTATGGGTCTAAACATACATCAAACTAAGGACATTGTTGTCTCTAAAAATGGTGGTTAATCTTCTACTGAATTTTAGGTAATCTCTTTACCTGTATCTTCATCTATCTCAGCTGTCAAATAAGAGAACTGAACAAGATAGACATCTAAGGCACCTTCTCATTTTTCCAATAACCCCTCTTCTACCACATTTTAGCTTCTGATCATGAATTGCATGCCTTTAACCCTTCAATTTCTCTCTCTCTCTCTCCCTCCACACACACACACACACACACACATACACTTTCCATAATTTTATTCCTGGGGAAGATAAAGTTTGAGCAGTAGGAAACAGTACTCTTACTGGACACTACTCTATAATATATGAGCCTCTATAATATTTCTTGCCCAATAATCTGAAAGAAGAGGGTGTAGACTGTGAATATGGGGCTGAGGATCTGCAGTAAGGATCCCTGCTGTTGCCACACCCCTCACTACTATCCTGAGAGGTAGACTTCCATCAAGAGAACTAGCCTAGGGAAGACTATTAGAAAATGAAAGACCATGGAGAAGAATTAATTTTTCCTGAACAACCAGCCAAATCCCAGAAGCAAAGCTTCATAGGTTGACCCACAGCAGACTACAGTAGAATGGCATGGAGCTAAAATCAGAAAAGCACCCAACTGTCCAGCTTAAATTGCCAAACTGCAAAATAATGAACTACATAAAATGGTTGCTGTTTTAAACCGCTTTATTTTGGAGTACTTTATTATGTGGCATAGTTAACTGATACACTGTGGTTCAAAATTTTAATAAGAGTAGCAAGACTTATTTTTCTGTTTTTTGCTTGATTTGGAGCTGGGTAAATTTTATAGCCAGAAACCTCCCTACTATTAGGGAAAGTACTTGGAAATGTGCTGACAAGAGTTTTAGCCACAGTGTCCAATGCCCGCTCCCTTCAATCCGTCTTATTAAGGACAAATCTATGGCATCCTTTACCCATGTGCTTAGATAATACCCTCTCACCTTTCCTACCTCCATCTGCTTTTGGAGTTTTCTGAATATCTGGAACACTCAGAGATATTTGAACCAAATAACATGTGGGTGATCAATTAGGAATAGTCAGTCTTGGCACCAACTGTTCTGGCTATATTGTTGGCTGTCCCAAGTCAGGTCACCATATCTAACTGATACAACTGTAGTTCACATGTACAAAAAGACTTGAGACCCTCCTTCAATTTTATAGATATCCTTGAAAATTGATTTTTAGATCTAAATTGATAGTGGAGCTACTGAGAAACCCCACAGAAGAACAGAGTGGGAATTGTGCAGTTGGCTAAGAAAGGATTTCAGGATCAAATTGAAACAGGCCTTCCCTAGATAACTGCATGGCTAAGTATAGCTCCCAGGTGAATTTCAAACATCATTATTCTCTTGGCATCTCAGGTCGATTCGGTTTCCACTCCAATCCATGGAATCCTTAATGTTCCACACCTACTACAATATTCTGGGTTTCCAGCCATAACCTTATATCTCTCTTATACTTGACATTAAAGAGGTATATAACCTCTTATTGATACTTCACTATAGCTGATACTTAAATTTAAAAGGTTAGAAATATTCAGTTTGTTAGGATGAGGAATGTCTTATAGTTAAGTATTCTATGACAGACACATAGACAGTCAAGTCATTAACAATTATTGTGATCATCTAATTTGCCATCCAAACTGCACTTTTGAGAGTAAAAAGGGTACCATTAATAATCGAATAAACCAGGCATAAACCAGGAGTGTCTTGGATATACCAGGATGTATGGATCATGGAGTGATAGAGAACAGAGCTTTAGGGGAAAAAAGGCAAGGAAGCAAGCCAGGGAAACTGGACAGCTGTCTAATTTCTGATTAGTCTATTCTCCCACAATTTTGTTTCATTTTATTGCAATGCTAGAAGATCAGACACAGTCATGTTCATTGAAGTACCTCAACTCAAAGTTGAATTATGTAATCCTTTGATTAGAAACTATTTTGGATTTTGCACAACTCTGATTGCCCCTTGAATGGAATGGATAATTGAAAACTGACTGGATAAATAAGAGAGGAAGCAGTAAAAGCTAATTTCATTCTTGGAACATACACTACAATAATGGGCTATGATAATAGGTTACCATAAAACAATTACTGAATACCACAGCACAATTGGAACTAGTCCTAGCTGAAATATATATGGTATTCTGTCTAATAAGGTTGGGGGAAAAGAACATAAATTTTGTTACTTAAACAAAGAAATTAGCTGGATGAAAATATCAGTAACTCCAAATATATGATAACATTTTGTACACTATAGGGATACTTGTAATAATTGTAGGATTTAACCTTATCAAAGAGCCTATAATATCCTCTTCTTAAACACAGAAGATATATTTTAGTCTTGGCTTTGTTCTCCATAGGGAAAGGAAACTTCTGCCTTAATAAAAAAAAGTAATGAGAAATATAAATGGAAATTTTTCTGGACATTTTATTGAAAATAAAAAGGAGCTGATATCCAAAAGTAATAACCAAATAAATATTAATTCATCAGGCAGCACTCCCAAGAAAATTTTCTTTAGTATTCCAGTGGGTTAGCTCGTCTTAATATGCCACATACATTCATGTGTGAGAAATAAAATGGGCCTTTTGAAAACCTAACAGTGAAGAATAAAATTAACACTTTGAGAAGAACTAAATTTAAGTTTCCATGTATACACACAGGCACAGAGATACTCTTTTATCATAGCTGTACCTATGTTGCTCTCCTGCGTATTTGGGATAACATGTTGCATGTGTCAGAGAGCTAGAACTCTTTGATGATGTTTTATGTGAAATAGATGGCCAGAACAAAAAGAGGTGTGTTTGGGAATATAAAACAAGGTGATTATAAAGCATTTAAAATACTATATGACAAAAAGCTGCCATCTTACACTAAGTAATGCTGACAACTTAGTGCTCAGTTTTACAAAGGCCTATATTTAGTGCCATGAAAACTTGAGGGAGAAAAAAAGAAAAGAAACATTTTTGCCTGCTTTTAATAAAATGGTCAAAGTGATAATTAAGTGGAATAAATTAAAGAGTGTTATTCTATTAAGAATATAATAAAAGTCTTAATATAGCATGTTTTACTTGAAAAATTCAAAATGCTGAGCAAGGGAGTTACTAATCTCACCAAAATCAGAACAATGTACTACATAGGGAGATAATTTTACAGATGGGAAATAAAAAGGAGTAGAAAAATAACTTCCCCCAAGTTTACAACATTCTTATACAGCACAGCTAAAAACTGAACACATGAGTACTGACTCCATTATAAATAATTTTTTGTTGACACTTAGGAGTCTTAAAGTAGGTTTTTATTGATTTTCTTCTTTTTAATAAGTCCACAGTAGACAAGCATTTTCTTCTAAATTTCTATTTAAAAAGATATGCTAGTTTGAATTTACTAAAAAGTCAGAAAAAGTTTGGAATCTAGTCATGAAAATATTTTGGATTTCTATAGATTTGAAAACAATGGGAAAGCATTATTATTTTCTATTTCCTTCTGTATTGTACTTACAACCCTGGAGCAAATCAACTTCTTTGTTTAGGAGCCTTTTTAGGGTGTACATATAAGGCTTTGTCACATAAACATATTAGCATCAACCATCACTTACATTTTATTCTAGGAACTATAAATGAAGTTTAAATAGAGCCAGTCTTCCAGAAGGAATGGGTTGCATAAATGGGTTTTTTTTTACGACCTAAAGCCCTTTCTGACTGTTGGGGTCTCTTTTCCCAGGAGAATGGGAGACTAATTCTCTCCAGTATATATATTTTTTAATAGCCTTATTCAGGCTTGGAGGAGTAATCACAAGATACAAGTTTATAAAAGTAGGAAAAAATAAAAGAAAACTAGCAATTGGGATCCACTGACATTTTTCTAGTAATACAACTTATATGAATCGTGTCTGTCCAGGCTGTCTGAAAGCATTAGAAAAATACAGTTGGAAAATGACTCTGCCTTGACTAAATGGGCTTTTTACCCTAGGTCATTAGAAACAAACGGTTGAGCTGGCAGAGCTCTCAGAGAGCAGAGCCTTAGTCCACCCTTTTCCTTACACATGAGAATACTGAAACCCAAAATGGTGAAATGACTTGCTCAAGTGCCTGAAGGTAAATGGTCCCAAAACAAACCTAGGAAAGCAGTCTACTGAAAATAGTGCCCCATTAAATCATAAATTGCTATTGGATTAAATAAATCATCAAAGAAAAAGCAGTATTACTGCCTACTAAGCAGTTTGCAGTTTTGAAATTATAAATTTTAATAGTCCCACATCTGTTAGTCTGAAAGGACATTATTTGAATTGATGCTCTTCCCAAGGCCTTTTGAGATAAACGGATACATTCCAAACATGATAACCCACTGAAAAAAAAAGCTTTAAGTGTGCTTACGTCTTGGAATGAACTTTTTATCAGTGAGCAATTAAGAAACATTCCAGAGGGGGTGCACACAGATGACCCAAGAGAAGAAACAGTTCAGGGCCCATCTCCTTGTTGTAAATCATCAAGGAAAGCCTTTTTTTTTTTTTTTTTTTTTTTAAAGCAATACAAAATGTTACCACAGGCTGACGCTCTTTCTACGAGAATAATAAAATTCTTGCTCCCTCGGATGCTGAGCTCATACTTCGTTGCCTTCATCTCCGAATTCAGTTTCCGTGGTTCATAGATAATTCTCCTCCTGCCTTCAAAACAGGTAACATGCCATGCCTAAAATATATCCATGGCTACGTAGCGACTACAGACCCGCAGACCTGCAGAGGCAGTTTCACAAACTCTAGTTTTTGTTCTCTAGGTCTGGACACACTATCAAAACCGCTCCGGAAATGAAAGGCTGCAGGCGGGCCAACCCTTCATTCAGTCCCTTTGCCTAAGCCAGCTATTGGTGCTGCATCCCCCCCGGGGCTCAGCGGTGCAGAAGGCTCTGGAGGAGGGGCACTTGCCGTCCAGGACTTGCACCCTGAGTCTGGACGTGGCGCTTTTAGTGCCATAATTCTTTCTTTTAAAACACACTGACGCCGCACAGAAAATCTGGCGCATTTGCCAGCCGGGTAATTTCAAGTAAAGCGTTGATCTGAGGATCTGAGTCTCCTGACCCGCAGATCAGCAGCGGGTAGGCGGCGGTGAGAGAGCCCGCCCCGCTGGCTGAAAGCGCGCAGCTGGGTGCCGGCTAGAAACGCGCGAGCTTGCTGCGTCAAAAGAATCGCCGAGAAGATCAGAAAGAGGAACCTCTCCCTTTTTAGCAGTTACATGTGCGGAAAATTCTGTCCTCTGAGGTGGCCCAACTGAAAATAAATTGCAGCACGGAAAAGGAAACTGGGAGTGTGCCTGTGGTCCGAGCGTGGTGGTGTAGGTGAGACTACGCTCTCGAAGTGGCGAGGGGGTTAAACCGAAAACCAGCTGTGGGGCTGTGGGAGTGTGGATCTTCGCACTGAACAAACTACAGAACCCTCATCCTCCCTCCTCTCTCCCCTCGGCTCCAGAGTGAGTGCCCCTCCTTCCCACACCACACACTGGGATCAGGAAAAAGTGAAATCCGTACAGTGCCAAAGCCAAGGGGGTCTCTCCTTCCTACCTCCCGGGGGGTTCTCACCCCCCTCCACCTGCTTTTAAATCCTCTTCGACTCTCGATTCACAGTCCCAGCCCCAGAGCCGGCGATCTGTCACAGACGCCTCTTGCTCTAGCCTCAAAACAGCAGGTGAGCTCATTACCCCGACTCGAAATGGAACTTTAAAAATGAGATCAGAACGGGAGGGGGCCCGCACCTCGCGCGTACACCACCACTAACACACACCGCGGCGGCAGTTCACAAACACTAGGGATCTGCAGGCACTAACCCCGAGCCCCACTCTCCCCCCTTTTCTGGGAGAGCTCCAGAGGCTTTCAAACCTCTTCTTTGACCTCAGCATGCCAACAACTGAAGGGATGTGCAGAAATTAAAAGACGCGAAAAGGAAGTGAGTTTTTCTTTGATAAAAACTAAAGAAAGGGACAAGAGTACAAACAGAAGCCGAAATAACAAGAAGTAGGAGTTTTATTTGCAATTGTCTACGAGGGGCTAGAGATCAAAACTTCAAAGGGAGAAAAAAATTTCCCCCCAAATCTTCATGTCTAGAGAAAAATTAACCTGCTGCTCTGTCAAGCGACGGCGAGCACGCAGAATTTCCTGTTAGGGTCAACTTACTTCAGCCACCCGGCGGGTCTCAGGCTGATAGTGCCAGGGGACGTCCCTAAGGGCAAGGAAAGAGATTTCCAGGCGAGATATATTAATTGTTGGGGCTTTTGCCTTTTTTTTTTTTTTTTTTTTTCTTATGAGGCTCAATACAGAACTGAGAACTGAGGTTAGGTCACAGGTCCTGAACAATCCACAACCCCCTCACTAAGGGCTCACAAACCTGGCTGCGAATTCCAGTCCAGGCTGCGTTCTTTGCCCGCCATCACCCCTACTCTCACCACCCACCCAGACAATGGGGGAGACGGCGTCCAAACCACGGTCGGAGCTTTAGGAGGTTTTAAAAGGGAGTGATTGAAGCCCTCCCTTCCTCCTCTACCCCTCCCCCTCCCATCCCCGCTTCGCCTCTCACCACGGGAAGTTACCAGGGGATTTATCACGAAAAAGTGCGAGCTATTGCCTCCAAGAGCTAAGCGAAAGGAAAACTGCCCAGAGCGCAGTGACGTGGACTTTGATATCCAGAGACTGGAGGGGTGGTCAGAGGGCGAGAGCTCGCCGCCCAGGCTGGAGCCGCAGGGGGAAAGGGGAGAGAACCAGATGAATCTTACCCGTGGGCTCCGCGGAGCCCCGGCCCCGGCCGCACCCAAACTTCCTGGAGATTTATCCAGTCCCCCCAATCGCTGCTCCAACTTCAGCCAACCGGTCGAACCCAAATATGCGGCACAGGTGAGGGTACCTAGGGCCAGCTCTGTGCCCGCACCGCCGTCCCCTTACCTCCCCCACGCGCCCCGGCGCGCCTCCCCGGGGGTGCGAGGCCCGGGCCGGGGACCTAGGAAACTGCCCCCCGGCCCAGGTTGGCCTGGGGCTGCTCTGAGGTCCCTGCTCTTACCTGGCCGAAGGACAGCAGCGGAGATCAAGAGGCAGAAGACCAGACGGCAGGAGGAGGCCGCCTTCGATGCCATATTCCTCCTCCTCCTCGGGGACCACCGACAGAGTCCGCGCCGCAGGAGGGGGCGTCCTCCCCGGCCCCGCGCTGCCCGCGCGCTCGCGGGTCCGGATGCAGCGGGCAGCGGCTTGTCCCAGACACACCGCCCCCTGGGCTGTGGCGCTGCACCTTCAGGTGTCCGCCGTCCGCAACTTTCCACCACGCAGTGCCCCAACTCCGCCTGTCTCCCCGTCAACACACGCCCTTGGCCCCTTCGGCTGCTCCTCCCGGGACCGGCGACCCTCTCTTCTCGGGAGACACTTGAGTAATTCGGAAAGGTATACGTGGTTCTTTTTAGCTGGTCTGTTATTTTCCTTCTCTTGGAATAATAATAATAATAATGGTAGTGGCAGGGCGCATAAAAAGCCTGGTGCTAGGAAACAGTTGCCGGGAGGGGCAACAGTGGGGCGACAGGTCCAGGCGGTCTCCTCAGGTGGTAGCGGCGGTGGCAGCGATAGGAGCGGCGCCAACAGCGGTCTCTGGGCTGCTCTGAGTGGAGGGACTGGAAGGCGTGTGTAAGCTGCCGCTTTCCTCCTCCCTTCGCCTCCTCCCTCTCTCCTCTCTCCTCCCAGCTTCGCGGGACGTGGAGCCAAGCGCAGGTGGTAGGAGCTGGATCTGCAGCCTAGAGGCGCTGCAGGACCGAGTCCGAGAAGAAGTCCGCCTCAGGAACTCCACTGGGCTGTCACGCTCGCCGAGGCCCGGAGACCCAGTGGGCGGGGCTTTCTAGTGGCTCCGCCCCGGGGGCCACGCCCGCCAATAGGGAGCCCGCCCAAGAGCTGCGCGCTCCTGGGTGGGCCCCCAGGACTGCCACTTGCCTGTGGCGTTATCTTTGCCCTAGTCCCACGGATTCTCACTTCACGCTGCCCACGCAGCTTCGCCACGGTTCAGATTGCCCTTTTCTTGCCCCCAGACGCCTATCCACCGGCTCACTCCTCAGGGACTTTTCGGTCGTGATATCTCAGCCTCCTTCTCCTATAAAGAGAGTAGTGGGGCAGGGAGGTGGGGGTCGGGACCTCGCCGGGGACTCGCACTTCGGGTCCAAGGGCGAGAGCGAAGGAGGGAGGAAGGGGCTGAAGGAGGTGGCAAAGGTGGGAACTCACCTCCTGGGAGTTAAGAGAACAGCTACTGGTTGGCGGGGTGGGGGCGGGAGGGGGTAACTCACTAAGCTGATTCCTCCCCCCTACTCCCGCCACGTGCCCTTCTCGCACGCACCTTGTTTTGCAGGCAGATTGAGTCGACTGCCCACTAGCAAATAGAAAATATTCACTCTTTCCCGGGGGAAATTAAATCAGGAATTTCTAGATCATACTTCGTTACACGGATTTTCCCAATGTCTACCAAAGCCAGAGCGAGTGTCTCTTTTATTTTGAATTAAGCGACGATTTTAAGTTACAAACAAATCCTCAAATTACTCAGATTAAAAGCCAAGCTTCTCCTCGTCTGTCCGTTCCAGAAAGCCAGGCATCCCAGCAGATGGACAGGCTTCTCTGGCAATTTCTAAAGATTGAACCACCTCCCAGGCGGAACGTCAGGAAGCTGTGTCGCTTTCAGATCAGGCAGAGAGCATGAAGGAATTTTTCCCTCTAGAACACCGGGGTGGAGCTGACGGAGCCCTAAGTGGCTCTAAATCAGGGATGTGGGATCACAAGTCTCATCCACGAAGCATAATAAAATCTTGGTCCCAGAACCGCTTCGCCGGGGCATTAAATAGCCTTCCGTGCATCACAGGGACACCCCTGTGTGAGACTAGTCTCCAGCAGAGAATGCCAACTAGTAATCGTCACATACTGCGCTTTCATCAGAAGACTTGAGTCACCAGCTAGATGGGGATGAGGGAAGTTGGTGGCAGGAGAAATAATAAAACAAGCGGGAGCGCGCGCGCGCGCGCCCACACACGCCTTTGAATTCTTTCTCTTTTCCTGCTAGAAACTATTAAGCTCCAGCTTCCGCTGTGATCTTTATCGAAAGTCTGCCAGTCTTGTCCTCCCGGTTCTCCTTACATTACATTCGCAGTATTCTAGAGTAGAGCTCTTATATTTTTCCTCTCAGAATAAGTAGTTTCTCCCTTTTTATTTTTTATTTTTTATTTATTTTTTTTTATTAGTTTCTGCTTTATAACAAAGTGAATCAGTCATACATACACATCTGTTCCTACCTCCCTTTTGATTTTAACATTAGCATTTCATTTGCATCTTATGAACCTACAAGAAGTTTAATGCTATGAGGCAAATGCCTTTTAATTCAGTATTCCATGAGCTAAGTATGGCTGAATTGCTAGCATTCTCATGGGATCCTGTAGAATTCCTTTAGGGAATTGTTTCCCCTTTAACAGCAGCTCTAAGTAGCTCTTACTCGAACCAATCATCCTAACTATATATTTAACCTGGATCCCTCCCAACCCACCCTCTGTCTCTCTGACCCCCTTGATTTTGGGGTGGGAGTTAATACAGCTTAATTGTTAAAAAGTTGATCTGCAAAGGCAGACTGTCTGATTTGGGCTTTGACATTCCCAGGGGCATGATCTTGGTGAACTCAACCCCTCTAAGCCTAAGTTTCCTTACTTGTAAAAAGTGATAACAATAGTGCTAGCCTTTTGCGATTGTTGTGATGATTAGATGAGATCACACAAATAACTGGCTAGATACAATAGAAGGAGTGTGGGCTTTGGGAAGCAATCAGAGCCTAGTTAAAACCCCTGTTCTGCACAAACGAGTGACCTTGAGCAAACGTCAGCCTCTTATAATCAAAGTATGATAAGTATGATGACACATCAGAGTACCAACTTCAAAGATGTGCAGCTAAGTCGGATCAAAATACATTCTATAAATTAAGTATTTTATACTTACCCACATTTATGACAAGTATGATTGTATGTAGTACAGTCAGTTGGTCCAGAATTCCTTTTAGAGAGGAATTTGTCCTAGTGTAGGAAAATGCCTTAACAAGCCGCTTGGAGCAGTAACTTCAAAAGCTATTAGTCTTATATAGCTAAGGCCACAAAGTGATGGTGAAACTACTCTATATTAACTAACATAATAAAAATAAAATGAGGAATTACAAAATAATAAAAATAAGAATTTGGCAGGGGAGTGAAGACAGGGATGCTGAGAAAAGAAGAAGGGACAAAGACTAAGCCATACAATTATAAATTGAAATGGTGGAAGACCTTTAAATATATTATAAGTAATTAGTTAATGACAGTTATTGAACACTTACTATATGTCAGGTTATTCTAAGCAATTTATATGAACTAGTGGCATAATCCCCCCTCCAAAAAAAATCCTGCGAGGGAGATGTTAATGTTATCTTCATTTTACTTATGAAGAAACTGAAGCCCAGAGATATGAAGTAACTTTTCCAAGTTCACACAGTGATTCATGATTCATAGTAATAGTAATAGTAATGCCACCATTCTACCAAAGGCACTTTGATATTAGAGCTTCATTTCTATCTACTTGCTCATCACTATCCACTTCACTTATCAGATATGTGCAAAAATAAATTTATGACTTTCTTTTTGGTTGAGGGGGGCTTGATTGAAACATAAATTCCTAAAACATTAATAAAGCCTCCTACTCTCAAATACATTGTCCTTGAGGAAATTAATAAGGCAGTGCACCCTATCTGCATGAGACAGATACAGTGCATATGAGATGACAAGACCATTTCTAGTAATTTAGCCTAAGTAAGAGCTCAGAATTGGAAATAAACTTGAGATGTAAGCTCCACAAAATAATGTAGTAGAGAGAGTATTTGTCTGTCAAGATCTAGGGAATGGGGGGTTGGATCCACCTTACCTAGTTCTTAACAGGAAGAGCTTTTCCAGCTGCATCTGGACCACAATTGCTTTTGTTACAACCAAGAAAACATAGTATTCCAATGATATTTACCAGTTTAATCATGCCTCAGAGCATCATAATGGGGACTGCTTATTGCAAGTAATAAAATGAATAATGTTCAGCCAGAGGAAAACGTATTTCTTATTACCTGAAACATGAGAAGCATTTTGCATCTCCAGTATAAAAGAATTCATCATCAGTCAGGACAGTATGCTCAAAGCAGTGACAGCACAGTAGGCAGCTTTCCTGCTTGGAATCTGTTGAGGTCAGATCTCAGGATCCCAGAGGCTCAGGCCAGGAACCTTTGCCCCATCTGTACTATTTCATCAGTATGTGACAACATAGCTAGGTGGGGCATGTGAGCATTTGAAGGGCTGAGGTGATTTTTTTCTTCTGATCAATGTAAACAATTTCCCACTGGAGATGAAATTTCCCAAAGATAGCTTTGGAGGCTGGTGACATTTGTTCTTACCACATTTATCATAGTGTTTTGTGTGCCTTCCTAGTTTTTGAACAAAACATGTATGCAATTCAAGAGCATGCAACGAATCTGACTCACTTTCTCCCCAACCCCACCTCTCCATCTATGATTACACATTTCTAGCCAATACTTTGCAAATACATTGGGTACTCTGTAAGTATTTATGTATGAATGATAAATCGTGAGAAAGATTTTTTATAGAACATAGACCCTGAAACAGACTTAACAGGGAGAATGAAATAAGGAGATGAAAGCTGTTTCCACTGAGCCTTCAATGATTGGACTAGTATGATTCTGATACCAGTTCCAACATGTGGGTTTTTTTTTTTTTTTTTTGCATACCACCAAAGCAATTCTTGGCCACTAGGTCGATGTTCTACAATTCAACTCAGTTCTCACAGTATCAGCCTGGTTATAGCATCAACCAGATAGAAGAGATACCTAGGGCAAGGTCTGTGGGAAGGAGAGCAGAGCATCCATGCTCTCTGAGCATGCCACTCTCCCCAAATAACCACGTGTTTACCAACCGGGAAGCTCTTGGAGCACAGCCCTTTCAAGTTTTTATGGAGGCTTCATTACATAGGCACTGTTGATTACATTGTAGGCCATTGGTGATTGAACTCAATCTCCAGCCCCACTGCTCTCCCAGGTGGTCCAGAGCTGGGACTAAAAGTTTCACCCTCTAATCACAGAGTCAGATTGGATCTCCTGGCAACCAGATCCCATCCTTAGGTGACCTAGGGACTTTCCAAAGTCACCTCATTAACAGAGCAAAACACACCGTTGGGGCTTCCCTGGTGGCGCAGTGGTTGGGAGTCCGCCTGCCGATGCAGGGGACGCGGGTTCGTGCCCTGGTCCGGGAAGATCCCACATGCCGTGGAGTGGCTAGGCCCGTGAGCCATGGCCGCTGAGCCTGCGCATCCGGAGCCTGTGCTCTGCAAAGGGAGAGGCCACAGCAGTGAGAGGCCCGCGTACCACAAAAAGAAAACAAAAAACAAACAAAAAAAAAACCACACCGTTGCATTACCACTCTACTCACTTAGGAAATTCCAAGGGTTTTAGGAGCTCTTGCCAGGGATGGAGTCAAGACCAAATATTAAATTTCTTAGTATAACATACAGTATCACAACTAGGCAGAACTAAGGTTTAGGGAAGGCAAAGAGAATGCGTCAGGACCTAGTCACCATAGTGAAAACCTCTGAAATATAAACTGAGGAAACCTAATCTACAGGAAGAAGAGAGTGAAAAAAAACTAGTTGCCATCAGTGAGAAGAAAACAGAGTCACAGGAGAATAGAATCCTGACTAGAAAAGGTTTTGAGTGACCAGGAAGGGAATAGGCAAGGGCCTTGCGTAATGCACTGATGAGAAAATTGAAATAGATAGCTAAGTGGCATTTATATTAAGTCTAAGAAGATATAACTATTTAAAGAGACAGAGCGATTACACAGGTATAAGATAAAGCTCTGTTTTATTTCTGGACCCTAAGGTTTTTAAGTCAATGATTCCTAAAATGACTCTATATATGGCCTGGGGAACAGATGGGTATCTGTTCTCCTAAGAAATATTCCCTTGAACTTTATTTTTTAATTCTGATTAGTAGTAATATCAGTCATGGTTTGAATAAAATTTTGCAACTCACATCTTCAATAACATTAGCTAATAAAGCTGTATCACTGGAGCTCAGGAGAGCAAAAACTTTCAAAGCCTATGGTAAACATTATGTTCTTATTTCAGACTGTAGCTTGCTCAATGTCTGGGTACAAAAAGAAATTCATAGCTATTTCAGTCGAAGTAGAAATCCACTTAGTCGTTTTCCTTCCTGTCTTAGACATGAGGAATGGAGAAAGAATCTAGCTAAGCCCTTTGACCATGAAACATACACCATAACTATAAAATAGATGCCCAAAACTCTTAGTGTATTAAACATTCATAATTCATTAGTGCTTTCGGTAGGTGTATAAAATTTACTCAAAAATTATAACAGTCTAAGTTCCTCCTACAACTTGAGAGTTTCTCCTTAGAGTTCTCTATATGTTTTCAACTTTTAACTGAAATATACAGTTCTTTCAGTTTGGGGTAAGTAAAAGTGATTCAGAGCATAGGTATTCAAATATTTGATACCTCAAAAGAAGTTTCAACTTGATTACCCCTCAAAAAGTTCTCCAGAGTTATCTCTACTTGCTTTGTCATATATCTGCTAGCCATTCTGATCTATGATAATTTCATTCAGGAATTTGAAGTGGACATGTAATGACTATAGAAGGTGAAAACAATGTATTTTTGATTTCCTAAAACAGATCACCATGGATTTAATGGACTTCTGGAAAACCAAAATGAAGTATTAACTAAGCTCAGGTTATCTATACTAGTTTTCCTTAAAATCAGCAAGATAGTTGCAAGAGTTTACAGGAAAGTATTAAGAAGAAATTCTTATGTAAATGCATAATCCCTAAGGAGTGATATTAATTAGCACAAAAAGATGAATAACACTGAATGAAGTCTCATTGATTATGTAATATATGACAGAATCTTATAATTTTAATGTTTCTTAGGGCCTTACAATAATTTAGATGAAGAGTTTTCAATCTTTATTTAAATACAAACCTTTTTCTTCTAATGAAGGCTCACTCTGAAGTCAAATTTCCTGTTTCCCCCTGTTTGACCCATTCAAACCATACAGGTCTCCTCATTATCCCTAAATATACCTACCATATTCCCACATCAGGACCTTTGCACTTGCTGTTTCTAATCCTCAGAATTCTTTAACCCAGTTATTAGTGTAGCTTACTCCATCACCTCTTTCAAGGTACTTGTGCACATATTACCTTCTCACTGAAGCTTTCCATAAACAGCTATTTAAATTTTCAACCCCCATCCCCAGTACTCCTTATCTCCCTTTTGTGCTTCATTTTTTTCTTTGTCGACTCTATCCCCATATAGCATAATAGATTGAAAGCTCAATGAGGGCAGAAATGTGTGTCTGTGTTACTCTCTGCTATATGCCTAGAATAGACAGACACATTAGTAGGCACATAATACTACTTGACCAATGAGTTCATCAATTCTTGAATACTTGATGAATAATGAATTATAGTGCAAGGTAATTAATAAACTGATACAGGTGGGGCTGCTTTGACTGAAGTTTGGTAAGTAGCCTGAAGTTTCACTTCCCCCTTTAGATACTTCAAAGCTTTTTAGCATAATTAGAAAACTCACCAGGTCAGTATCATATGACAGATGAAGTCATTGAGGTCCCAGGATCCAGAAGTCTTAACCAAAATTTACACAGGTATGGGTACGACTCTTGCTTAAATGAAAATGGACCGCTTTCTGGTAGAGTAAATACACAAGACACTCTGTAAATTTTTAGTCAAATTCTCAGAATAATAAAAAATTTTGGATGCATATAAGACATTATTAATCAATTTTAAATGCAGTATATTTGCCCAAACTCTTTTCAGAACAGATATTCTGAATAGTGTTCTGTATAATATTTCTCTAAGGCACGATTAAGGATGCAGTATCAATATTGCAAAGTCTACAGAGGTGGTTCAGTATTCAGGATTTTAAGCCTCAGTGTTCTTTATACTTTGTTCTTTTCTGGTGGATTTGGCAAAATTATAATTCAAAGCAATGTATTCCACAAACATAGATGATTCATAACCTATTCAGCTAACAGTGCTATAGGACAAATATTTAATTTAATTTGATGTCCAACATTTTAACATTACATGGAGGTGTTTAATGTGTTTACTTTTCTTTGTAAGGGCAAGAAATTCACTTAATAATTGTACCTCAAGGTGAAAAACTTATGAGAAAACACAATACATTTAAAAACAGCTATAAAATCCAGTGCACAAAAAGATTTATAAACATGTATATGCTTTCATTGACATCACCAGAGTCTGTGATGTGTCAGAGCCAGCAGGGAAGTAGATTATTTTTGGCTATTGCTTCCAGTTTTGAAATTCTATTAAAACCAGTTAATTGATACATCTCTTAAGGAAAATGATTTGCCTTTTTATAAAGAATGACATCCAAGTTATAGAGTAAAGCATACTGTCCATGTGTTATTAACATATCAAGTTAGAAGAGAATCCCCAAAGAGCATAACTCTCGATTATTTTTCCTAGACTCAAGGACATTTCAAAAGAGGTCAAGGTCCATGGTTATTTCTCAGGTTTTTTTCAGGGCTGAGACAAATCTTGCGTTCAGGATTAAATGAACTCTGAATTCAACCTTTAAAGGCAAAGACACGTCAAAAGGCAGCTTGAGAAGTGTGACTAGAAGGGGAATCATACACATTTAGCTTGACTGAGAAGGTGAGCCTTGGTTACTCAGGTCTTTCTTCCACACCAGCATCATCTATTCTCACTTCAACTTCTGGAATCTTCTCAAAAGTCTAAGAAAAACTCCCAAGTTACTCTATCTTGAGGTGGTTTTTCACCATCCACTCGAATTCCTGCCATGAAACTTAAGATGTGAAGACCTTTTTTCTAGTACTGATTTGTCCTTCCAGTTCTAAAATGATCAGCATTTCCTTCTCTTTTCTTTTCCTCTCAGCTTAGTACCTTGTCTTTTGCCTATTCAGTGAAAGCTCAGCATTTTGAATCAAATAATAAAGACGTGATAATTTATGAAAGGAGAAATGAAAGTATTGTGGCCTGTGTGCCAATGAAAGAAAGAGATGTTTAAAGAGAGATGAATCATAGGTCAGGAAAACACAAAATTAAATAAGCATATCTTAGAATATAGGCCCAAAAGGGAATTTAGTTCTTGGTATTTCCCCACCCCCTTTACTCTGCTGTTTTTTTTTTTTTTTTTAGCTAGAAAGACATTATTTTCATAATCTCAGTCAGCCAAAAGGAGTTTGTCATCAGGTCAGGAAATTTTTACTAAAGTTTTTGTAATGGTCAGGATACTTTCAACTGAAAGTGACAAAAACCCAGTCCAAAGAGTTTAACCAAAAAAAAAAAAAAAAAAAAAGAAAGAAAGAAAAGAAAAGAAGAGGGTTTAAATGATTTACTTACTGGTTTAAATTATTGGGAATCCCCAAGGTATGTATATTTTTGGGCATATCACGGTCAAAACATTTGAGCAAATTTGTCAAGGCTCTTTGTCCTTTTTTCCATATTCCAGCTCTACATGCCTTTGCTTGTCTTGGACTGTTTTCTCAGTTTCTCTACTGCAGCCCAACTTCCTTCATACCAAAAAGGTACCTTCAAACCTACTTTTGACCAAAAATATACTTTCAAACCTAAGCTTATATCCACAGAGATTGAAATCCTAGAGGCAGCCTCTCACTCTTAGAAAAGGTATGATTGGCTTTGTCCAGCTCTTGAGATGGACAAAGATCTAGGACCATTACTGACCAGGACTGAGTCATATGTCCACCCCTGCAGCCAGAGGGCAGGTGGGCATCATGCTTGACAGTACCTCAGAATCACAGAGATGGGTGCCATTCCCCAAGGAGCAAGATAAAAACAGTAGACAGTCATTTCATTTCCTTTATGTCATTTTTTAACTGATTCTTAGGACCAATATGCTTTCTGTCCAGATTGTGTACAACAAGAGCTTTGATTATGGAGGGGAAAAATAGAAATATTCTGCAACATAGGAAACCTAATCTTATTTTCGTCCTTGCTTCTTTTAAAGGGTTAGATTATTGGCACAAAGGGAAAACGGGCATTATTTGCAGGTACTTGTTAATGTTTTTTCTCCTCGCAGTCCTATGCACTCTCTGATTCTGTGGGGAAGGAAGGAAGCATTAGTGTTGTTCTGTGCTTAGAAGGATGTGAAATAAAGTGACAAAATAAATATTCTAAAGTATTTGGAAATATGTTTATTTCCCCTGAATACAGGTCAATATAAGGTACATTCAGAGAGTCTGCCAAACAAGCAGGTATTTCCTCAGGACTTCTTTTGAAAGTGAGCACTGAGTAACTCTTTTCAACTTTATTGTCCATATGCTTGCTAAAGCACATTTTCCATCAATTTATCACCTTCATCAGTCTGCTGTTGTCCTAACATAAAGAAAGAGAAAAGTAGATAAATAGCCAGAAATTCATAGTGGCCAATCTTTTTAATTCATCTAGCCCCAGTTTCAGTCTTTTAAGTATAGTTTCAGTTTTATCAGTGATTAAGACAGGTGACTGTAGAAAGTTTTGGATGAAATAAGTCAACATTTTGGTCTTTTATTTTCAAGCAAATTGCCACCCTTCAGGAATGGTGATTTTAAGCAAGAAGCTGTCCCCAGCCAATCCTCAATCAACTTTCTACTTGATCCAACTACAATTAGCTCAATCTATCTACCTTTTTTTAATGTAACTAAACTAATCCCCATTCCAGCCTTCATGCATTACTCCTTCTTTCTCCAAGAATTACCCCAAATCTTTCCCACTTATCCTCTAACACACTGCCCGAGCATCTCCTCCTCTGTGGTACAGTTGTAGGCTGCAGGCTGTCCAGAGCTGCTTGTGTCCATCACTTCTAAATGCCACCTTCAGTGATGTCACTCTGGAAGCTTGAAGTTGCCATTGTGGAATTATTTACACACTGTGGGAATCGGAAATTGGCAAACACTACAAATCCAGACTGTTTTTGGCTTTGTTTTTGAGACCTGGTTCTTAAACTACTAGCATACCGTACTGTCCATGGAACTGACTTCATTCTTCACTAACCACTCTAATAGTGTTTACAAGTCTGGGTTTGGTGTCAGATAAACTGGAGCTTGAGTTCTGGCTCATTGATCTAGTATTTATGTGACACTGAGCAAGTTATTTCACCTGTCTACATCGGTTTTCTTAAGTAAAATAATACATGTGAAGCCCCTGGCACAGGAAAGTGCTGAATAAAAGTAGCTATTTTTTCAGTAGCCCTTGATCCTTCATGCGTATTCCATTCATAGTTTTGATTAGCTATGTTTCTGGCTGTATGTTGATGTCATTTGTATTTGCTATTTCTTTTACCATAAAACCCCTAGTCTTAAAAAGGATCATCAGAGTATCTTGCCTCGTGTGTTTGGTAGATAGTGAGTGCACAATAAATGCTACTTCAGGGCATATTCATACAGAAGACAATCAAACAGTCGAAAATGTGTGGCCAATGATGCCTGAGAGCACTAGATTAAGAGTAAGGATGCCGGGCTTCCCTGGTGGCGCAGTGGTTGAGAGTCTGCCTGCCTATGCAGGAGACGTGGGTTCGTGCCCCAGTCCGGGAAGATCCCACATGCCATGGAGCGGCTGGGCCCGTGAGCCATGGCCACTGAGCCTGTGCGTCCGGAACCTGTGCTCCGCAACGGGAGACGCCACAACAGTGGGAGGCCCGTGTAACGCAAAAATAAATAAATAAATAAAAAGAGTAAGGATGCCTAATGGCAGAACGCAGCATAAAAAACTGTAAGAAATCCTGGATCAAATATCTCTAGTTTTGAATCCCAGTTCTGCCTCTAGTTATTTGTGCAGACTTCATCAAGTTACTGACCTCAGCTTCCTTATCTGTTAAATGGACAAAAGAGTAGCTTTTTAAAAATTAATTAATTAATTAATTAATTAATTAATTAAGCTGTGTTGGGTCTTCGTTTCTGTGCGAGGGCTTTCTCTAGTTGCGGTGAGTGGGGGCCACTCTTCATCGCGTTGAGCGGGCCTCTCACTGTCGCGTCCTCTCTTGTTGTGGAGCACAGGCTCCAGACGCGCAGGTTGAGTAGTTGTGGCTCACGGGCCTAGTTGCTCCGTGGCATGTGGGATCTTCCCAGACCAGAGCTCGAACCCGTGTCCCCTGCATTGGCAGGCAGATTCTCAATCACTGCACCACCAGGGAAGCCCCAAAAGAGTAGCTTTGTACTTAGCTTCATAGTTTAGGAGTGTTGCTTGTATTAAAGGATGTAAATGTGTGGACAGTCTTCTCTCAATAAAAAACGGCTATTATCATTCTTCCACTAGTTGATTGTGTGGTTTAATCTTCCAAAGCTTCATAGACTTTAACTATATCTATAAAAGTAAGAGGGCTAATTTGGTGCTCTCTCAAGAGGCCTTTTTTATTTTGAATAAAATTCTTTGTGCCTAAAGCCCTTTATTCTAGAAACAGATAAAGTCTTAATGCCAATTTTCTTTAGTGAACAAAGTGACCAGGTCCCCATCACCTGTACAGCAAGTTTCCAACAGTCTCTCCCATCACCTGGATGGCTCTAAGCTACTTTCTCCAGACTTCCCCGTGGTCATCTTAGACAGACAGACACACACACACAGAGAAATTTGGTTATGTCACTCCCTTTCTTTAAAATCTCTGCTGGAGTCATTTTACCTACAAATGAAAGCTAATCTTCCTAGCAAGATCTCTAAAGTCTTTGACATTCTCATCCCAGTTTCATATTTCCCCATCTTAGTTTCATGTCACAACCCTCCCTCATGAATACTATGCTTCAGTCAGGTTGAACTCACTGTTTCCTAAACATACCCTGGCAGTCTTTCTCACCTTGTGTCAGTACATATATGTTTCCCTCAGCCTGAAATGCACCTACTACACCTATCCCTTTGTTTTCCTGGGATACTGCTACTCATATTTCAAGACCCACATCACATGTCAAGTTGTCTTTTAAAAAGCCTTTCCTGATTCCCCTAAGCAGTGTTAGTCATGCTGTCTCTGTATTTCTACAGTGCTAGCACTTACCTCTTTGAATTATATTTATCTGTTTACAAGTCTGGCTCCTCCACTGGAACAGTGACTTACTAGTGATGTGCCACAAGTCTGGAGTCAGACTGTCTGGTTTATAAACCCCTGCACCAACACATACTAGATGAATGAGCTTGAGAAAGCTACTTAGCTTCTTTAATCGCCAGTTTTCTCACCTATAAAATAGAATGTTCCATTATCAGGGTCCTTATAATAATTAAAAGAGAAAATGCATGTAGAGCTCCTACCCATATGCCTGGCATAAACTAAGGGCTCAATAACTCAATAACTCTCAATGTTGATGGAGATGGCAGAGGAGATAGGACGGCAGGAGAGGGAGAGAAAGTGATGGAAAAAAAAACACATCATTTATCTTTTCAGTCCCTGGACCAGTTCCCAGAGTCTGGCATCTAGTAAGTACTCAATGCGTGTTTGTAGAATGAATGGTTGTGCTACTTTACAGTGCAGCTAAAATGACAGATACCAGCTCTTTTCTCATATCTAAGTCCACGATGTTGAATTAATTTTTGAGATGCCAACAACTGAGGTGCTGATAGAGAGGGAGAGGAGTGGAGAAAAAGGATGGTAGGAGACGGAGAAAGGAAATACTGTGTTGGGTGTGCAGAGAACAGCTCTTCAGAGCCTGTCTAAGCATTTCTATTATTGTTATTGTCAAGAACTGAAACAGTTTTTTTTTTTTTTTTTTTTTTTTAAGGAGTTAAATGGTGAGGATTCCCAGTCTAGGGAGCAGTCCCACCAGCAGGCACCACTTGGGTTGTAAGGGCAGTCAAAGTAAACTCCTTTGATGTGCTCTGAGAGCCTGAGGGCAAAACAGCAACACAGCGAGGGGTTGGAATGCAAGGAGCTTAGAATGAAAATGTGTTCCTGCAAGGAAGCGGGTAGGGAGGGACAGAACTCACTTCATAATGAAACCCCTGGATTAGAAAGGACTGGAACATTGAGAGTGGAAGTCCAGTTTAGCGGAATAGTAAACTCTGGAGGCATTTACACAGATTAAAACAAAAACAAAAATCGAAACAAACCCTGATACACAGGACGTAAAAACCGAGACAAATTCGTTCAATTAGTCCCAAAGACACCTGGTAATTAGACCAGAGATGCTGTGGGAATGGTATAGCAGAAAATAAACTGGGGAAGAAGAAAAACCGAGGTGGTGAAAAGAGAAGCAGTGCTGCTGAATTTATTTCAAAGAAGAAAAAAATGCTCTTGTTTTCATCAAATGTTGGATGCTCCCCAGACCAGAGAAGCGGCTGATTCCCTTTTGCGCTCGGTAGAGAAAACACACAAGCAAAAACAGAAATTGAAACAGAAAAAAAGAGGCGTGATTTCGTCTTCTCTTCCTCCTCCCTTCTTCCAACCGAGTCCTTCCTTCAGGCCCAGAGCCCGCGCGCGAAGGTTCGCCTTTGCTGTCCACCGCCGCGTCCTGCCGGACCCCCAGCAGCTGGCCGTGGTTTCCATTCTCCAGACCCGAGTTGGGTTTGGTCCTGAGATCTCACAGGCCAGGAAGCAGATCCAGTTCTCCCTCCTTCTCGTTTTCTCTCCTCCCCTCCCGCTTCTTCCCTCCGCTTCCCTCTGGTCCCTCCGCTCCTCTGCTCGGCTGTCACCCGCTCCCCTCCCTCCCCACGCCTACGTTCCCGAACCCGCGGCTGGGAGGAGGGCCCGCTGACACTCCGGGAGAGTTGGCAGGGTCCCAAGGGGAACCCCCGCTCTTCCTCTTTAGCAAACCACTGTCTTTCTGAGCAGAAACTGATTTCCATGGCCGAGGACTGTCCTGTCTACATCCCTCGGGACAGACACCGTGCGCGGTTCTTGGCTCCTGACTCGGGACCCGAGAGAGCCAGGCTGGCGGCGCCCTGGCCGCGGACGTGCTCGTGCTCCGCTGCCCCAACCGGCTGGGGCATCGCCACCCCGCAGGGTCGGATCGCGTGCTTCCAGCCTCGCACAGAAGGGATCACGGTCAAGGTGTGGTCTGCTGCAGTCGTCCGGGGATTCTGTTCCTCTAGATGAAGGGCCGCAGCCTGCCTCCTGGATCAGAAGCCGCTCATCCACCGTTTCCGGGAAGTGGATGGACTGATATACGTAGAGGAACAAAGACCACAAATATGTTAAACAAAATAAGCAAGTGCGTGCCTCTGTCTTGTCATTATCACCGGCAAAAAGAAGTTCAAGATTTTCCCAAGGAAAATCTTAGTAGCTCCACTCCCCCACAAACTTTCATTTTAAATGACTCTATATTCCATAAAATGTTTAGAAATGATGATTGCACTTAAATCAACACCTGACCCTGCTCAGATTAAATACAACTACTTTTACTGGGAGGAATTCCTTACCAAGGAAGAATGTGTGACTTCTGGAAGGCTACTACTTGAATTCTCCTCTGGAAGCCCAAGACAGGATTGTGAAATAGCTGACAGTACAGCTGAGTTGGTTGCAGGAAGTGAAAGCCCCGCTCAGGTTTTAGGAGTTCTGGGGGACTGTTTTATATTTAGGTCAGAATGCTGATCTGGGCATAATTGATACATAGGAAGTTATTGAATTGAGGCAGGAAAAAAAATCATAAGAAATCCTTGGGCAATATCTGAAAGAGCATTTAATTCTCTGTCACTCAAGAAAAAGGAACAGTTCAGCTTTCAAAATGTATCTACATTATACAGTCAGCCAATAAAACATAATCCCCACTCAAGCAATTAGAGGAGAGCCGGGGATTGCAGTTGGGATTTTTAGCCTGGTTAAAGCAAATAAAATACTATAGAAGGAATGAAATCAAACTTGTTGAAACTTGGATTTGCAGAAATATAAGATAGCTTGGAGAAGATGAATTCAGGTGGAAAATGACCTTTCTATTATGTTCAGGAAGGCATTAGAATGTCAGGAGAAATGCTGGAAAGGAGATTTATTACCATAAACACAGTTGACAAGTTCCATTTTGTTGAGTGTCTTGGATGGAGGAAGGAAACCAGCTTTTCAGGCGGTGATTAAAAAAGCTCTGAAAAGAGTGTTCAGTAATCCAAGGAGACCTGAGTGGAAGAGGAATGTGTTGCTCTTGGTCTGCTGAGAGGCTCCTGGGAGCCTCAGAATCCCCCGGATTTGCTTATTCCTTGTCTGAATATTTGTAGTAGATGAATTGCATGCGATATGAGATGGGGTGGATATAACATGTGTGTGTGTGTGTATCCTTCTCATTCTCTACAAAAATTTCTCCCCCCTCCCCTCCCTCTCTATGTGTGTATTTGTGTGTACATGTGTACATGTGTGTATTTGTGTGTGTGAGTATATCTATCTCTCTATATATTCAGAGATGAGGAGGGGATTCTCAAAAATAGAAATAATCTTTTAGTAGTAAAGTCATACAATATATTGTTTTACATTTTGAAGGCCACATTCATTTGAGACATACACACACCTTATGTAGCCTATAGGGCTAATATTAGGATTCCATTTGAACCATGAGGAAATGATGATAAGAGAAGGGAAGTCATGTATATATTGTTTTACATTGTGAAGACCACGTTCATTTGAGACATACACATGCCTGCCTCATGTGGCCTAGATGGCTAATGTTAGGAGTCCCATTTTAAAGATGAGGAAATGAAGATAAAAGAAGGGAAATGATTTTCTCAATGTCCTTTTCACTCTTCCATGAAATCTTTCACAGTACTTGTGATTCATAAGCACGAACTTTTAAGACCCACACTGGACCTCAACACATCCTCTTTTTTTTTTTTTTTTGCGGTACGTGGGCCTCTCACTGTTGTGGCCTCTCCGTTTGCAGAGCACAGGCTCCGGACGCGCAGGCTCAGCGGCCATGGCTCACGGGCCCAGCCGCGGCATGTGGGATCTTCCCGGACCAGGGCACGAACCCGTGTCCCGTGATTCGGCAGGCGGACTCTCAACCACTGCGCCACCAGGGAAGCCCAACACATCCTCTTTTCTTGAGCATTTTCCCTCTCTCCTTTTTAGTTTGAATAAGCAGTTAAAATCTGATAAAAAAACGTCAACAGTTCTCCATATGTGCTCACTTCCTATTCTTTTTCCTTGCTTAGCACTTCTGACTCTTTAACACACCTTACATTTATATTTTCATCTTTTTTTTTTTTTTTTTTTTTTTGCGGTACGCGGGCCTCTCGCTGTTGTGGCCTCTCCCGTTGCAGAGCACAGGCTCCGGACGCGCAGGCTCAGCGGCCATGGCTCACGGGCCCAGCCGCTCCGCGGCATGTGGGATCCTCCCAGACCGGGGCACAAACCCGTGTCCCCCGCATCGGCAGGCGGACTCTCAACCACTGCGCCACCAGGGACAGGGAAGCCCTTCATCTTGTTTTTTGCATGTGGTTTTCTTTACCAGAGAATACACTCAGTGGAGACAGGGAATTATTTTGCGGGGTGAGATGGTGACTACTCTTTTTCTGCTGGATCCTCAGTGTCAAGAAAAGTGCCTAGCAAATAGGAGGCACTCAAAAAATATCTGTTAAATGAATGCCCACATGCATGAATGAATGAAGGCTTGAAAATAGTCCATGTAAATCTAACTAGCATCTATCTGCCACTGCTTTTTTGTAAGGGAGGGGTGCTAATTAATTATCTACAAGAAGAGTAATGAAAGGAAGCTCGCTGCAGGTCTCTGGACACTTGAGGTAAAGATGATATCCCTTATTCGTTTGTCTTAGTTCTTTTTGACGATCAGCAAAATGTGGTGTTTGGAACCTCACTTCTGATGTCCAGATGATGCCTCTGCTATGGCTGGGAAAGTTTTTTGTATGCCTTATGTCTTTGCTGTCCTACTCTCCCTTCACCTTTCTCTCACATGTGCACAACACACAGGAAATGCCCCTTGCCTACACTCAGCCAGGAAAATATTTTTCCTGGACTAGTGCCTTTTACTTAGGATCTTTCCAGGCCTTTTCCTCCCTCATTAAATTTTACCTACCCTTTTCCCCATTCCCTCTGATGTCTACTTTCCATACTGGTTTATGCTTCGTAGTTAATACCTTTTTATTTTGTTAGAATCAAGTAGTAGAATTTCAAGACCACATAGTACAACTTCTCTTCAGGTGAACCAAATCTTTCTACAGTATTGACATGTAAGAAGCAGTGTGAATGAAAATTCAGTCTCTGGACATAAGACAGATGTGCTTTCTGCCTTTCATGAATTATGTGACTTTGGGCAAATTACTTAACCTCTCTAAGCTTCAGGCCCTTCATTTAAGAATGATGACAAAATAGATTTCATCTCCCAGGGCCACTGTATTAAATAGAATATGTGGAACAGTGCATTGAATAAATCCTTGCCAGTAGTAACCACTAATAAGTATTAGCTATTCCTAGTAATGTCCTTGATAAATGGCCTTCCAGATTCCATTCAACGCCAGCAGTGTTGGGAAAGAGATCACTACTTTCTTGAGTCAATCAGTTCTTTTTGAAGATCCACTGTCCACCTCCTGTAAAGATTCTTTTTAATCAGCCCAAACCTGTTCCCTAATAACTTCCACCCATTGGTCCCCAGTGTTTACTTGGAGAAACATGGAGTAGGAATGTGCTGCTATGGTCTGAATGTTTGTATCCCACTCCCCCCAAATTCATGTGCTGAAGTCCTAACCCTTAATGTGATGGTATTTGGAGATAAGGCTTTTGGGAGGTAATTAAATGTAGATGAGGTCAGGAGAGTGGTTCTCTCATGATGGATTAGTGCCCTAAAAAGGAGAGCAAGAGACAAGAGAACTCTCTCTCCATGAGCATGCCCTGAGGAAAGAACATGTGAACATACAGCAAAATGGCAGTCATTGCAAACCAGGAAGAGAGCCCTCACCAAGAACCAAATCTACTGGCACCTTGGGCTTGGGCTTTCCAGCCTCTGGAATTGTGAAAAATAAACATCTGTTGTTTAAGTCACCCAGTCTATGGTATTTTGTTGTAGTAGCCTGAGATAAGACATGTGACTTCTCTTTCATAAAATTTTTTTAAAGTTTCTAAAACAGTTTTTATAGTCTAGCTACATCTTCTCCGTTTTAAGCTAAGATTTTCCAATTCCTTCAAGTGCTGATCATCTGTAGTGATTTATCACCCCATCACCAACGGACTGTCCATGATGACGTCTAGTTTACCTATGTACCTCTTCAAGAGCTGCACTAGAAAGATATGCAATAGCCTAATTATTGTCTAACTAATACAAATTACAGGGGAGATAATTATCTTGTGTGGTCTGTACATTCTATTTTTGATGATGGCCGAGATCTCATTAGGTTCTTTGGCAACCATGTCACACAGTTGGAGGCATGTCTATCTTGCCAAACACAAGTTAGAAACAGAGTAGGAACTCCAGGTCTTTTTCACATGAGGCACTGATAAACCAGATCTAGCCTGGTCTGTACCTGAGTATCTAGGAGTGTGTCTAACAGCAGAGTTTATTATTTATTCCTATTATGTCACACTAAAGGAACTTCTGGAAACAATGTCTTCAACCTATTGTTCCCAACCTTTTTTTCCCCCTCTCAGTACACATTAATGATGATATTCACATGAAATACAAATGCCCATGGGCACACCCATGATTACTTGAAATTTCCATCTGCCAGTTTTAACACCACCCTTATTCTTCTGTGCAAAAGAGTATATTGGAACTTGAGTGAGTAAACCAAAGAACTAAATGTGAAAAACAATAGCCTAAAGCTTTTGGAAGATTACATTGATTAATATCTTCACGATATTAGGAAAAAAAGAATTTCTTACACAATGTCATAAAGAAAGAAAGCAAAAATAATAAAGGAAGAAGTTGAGACATTTGGTTTTATTAAAACAAACAAACAAACAAAAAATCACCAATCCCCATAAACAGAATGGAAGATACTGTGGGGATGTTGAGGAATGAGAGCTCCTTCTATAGTATAATGCAGGCTCCATGTTTCTGTCCTCTGGAGGTCAACTAGTTTGGTGCCCACCTGTATGCAAATCATACAACAGAACACAAACTCCATACTAACCACAGTTCTGATTTTAGCAAGTAACAAGCCTATGTCAGTGTTCTCATCAACTCCTTCAATGCAACATAGTGATGAGAACATGGTTCTAGAATCAGAGTGACTAGGTTAAAAGTCTGATTTTTCCCAGCAACCATAGACAATCTTCTTAACAGCACAGTCTCTCTGTTTTTTCATCTACAAAATGGAAACTTTAATAGTACCTACTTTACAGGGTAATTGTGGGGGTTAAATAATATAATGAATAATAATTTTACATATGCTCATTATATAGTAGGTGTTTGAAAATGCTAAGTTAAAAAATACAATGATTAAAAACATTTTTTTCGGTTAGCAATTAGTTAATACCAAGGGACATAGAAATGTAACACACTGCCTGGCCAAGTATAGAGTCTTTTACAATTTGTTATGTATGTGCAAAAACTAGTTCTAACATGTGATAGTCCTGGCATGTAATGGGTACTCAATAAATCTTAGATTCCTTTCATTTTTTGGATATTTGGAAGCTTTGTCCTGTTTCTTTCAATGTGTTATTATCCATGAATCTACTAATCAGAGTCGTGAGCTGTAATTGGGACATAGAATATCCTACAACCTCTCTGAAGTGTTGAAAATTTTTGTTTTAAAATTTTTGCTTGTGTCTGGAGGTCAGAATCTCAAGGGGTCAATGATGTAAAATATAATAATGTAAAATGGGATAACTATATGTAAGCTTCTAGAACTGTAATGGTATATAATAGGAACTTAATACACTTGACTTTTCTTTTCCTCACTTGGACTTGCTTTAGATGCTGTATAAAACACTAAAATAAATCCTTAATATATCTTTGTCTTTGGAATTTGAGTCTGATTTTTGAAAATAGCTCAGAGCCACTCAGAGCCAACTGTCATGAATAATAAAAGTGAACAAGTTGTATAATACCATTTTTGGTCAAAAATGAGTTGTGATAAAATTAATGAGACTTTTTTTTACTTGTACAAGTTTGTAAACGGGCTCTGAAGGCCATTCCAAAAAGGAGTTCCACACGTGGCTTAGGCAATGACAATATCTTTGGAATAAATTTTGACTCCTATTCATCTCATCAAGTCATGTTGACTTCACCCATGTATACTACAGTCGTATCAGTTTTAAAAACATTGAAATACTTCTGTACCTACTACTAATAGCCCCTGACCTAAATTCCCTTGAATACAGTTCTCCCCACTTCCCAGCTGCCACTGCCCATACACTCGGTTAACTCATGGTATAGCAAGGGGTCTCGAATCCTGCTTAAGCACTACAACTGGTATAAATTCTGATTGGCTGATGCCTGTGCCATTCACTCTGCTAATTATTTTGAATGTCACTACTGCTTGTCATGCTGTCTGACCAGCAATTTCATGGTCCTGGCAATGCTCATTTCGGTGTTAATCTTGGGTAGTTTGTATAATATCAACAACAATATCTTTCTGAGATGACTAGAACAGAAAATTAGTAGTTCTTCTTTGGAATAACTGATCACCCAGAAAATTCTTTCCTTAATAAAATGCTACAGGCATCAGATTAAGACTTCAGATGTATTTTCCTTCAACAAATAAATGCTTTATTGCTTTACTGCAAAAATCTGTTTGCAGTACAGACAGAAAAAGATCCTAAATAGATCTGGTTATCCAACACCCTTACAGATGTTAAGGCATAATTAATTCTGCCAATGATAATTCCATGGAATTCCTGTGTATGATAAAAATAAGTAGAATAAAATCCTAGATGCTTATAAAGCAAATAGTACAGATCAATCAAATCTGGAGACATGGTAGGAAAAAAATCTTTGAAAATCCATTTAGGTTTTTATGGTCCATTTATTTTCACAATTTTTCAGTTGTTCTTCATCGAACTCACCTCATCGATATTGTTATTGGTCACAGAATGGTGATTCTTTCATTTTTGTCATAAATAACCCCACCTTATTGGCAATTTTCTATTATGTTTTAATTTGGCATAAATTGCAATTGCCAGCTGTTGACATCATGTGATCATACATTCATGTGATCATACTGCTGTGGCTGCAGTTTACATCAACTAATCCCAAAGAAGCTGTATGATGAAGTGAGCTCTGTTTATAAATGTAATAAATAAAATATGTTATAAAAAGTTTATCCCTTTTTTATACTTTTTTGTATATACATTTGAAAGTAATTCTGCTTTCCTTTTCTGTTCCTTGCATTTTACAAGAAAGAGAAAAAAGAAAAAGCAAGGAAAAATAAAACTAAAGAATCTGAAGATTGCCAGGATCTCCAGCACCCAACACAGTGCCTGGTCACTCACCATTCAATCAATGGTGAGTGAATGGAGAACTATCTAAGCATAGAAATCAAGTGTCTTAAGTACTTTCATCAGTTATTGGCTGCAGCCCTGTGGTAGCCAAGAGTGGCATCTGGAGCAGTCAAGGCCCTTGATCCTCTCCCAGTTAATTTTTAACTTGAGAGAACTTCCTGGTAGATGGTATGTGGGAGGTTTCTGGGCTCTGTTGTCAAAAGCTTTCTCATTTTGAAAAAATGAGCCACTTTGCAAGCTATGGAGTGAAACAGTATGATAAAGATGTCCAATTCGAGACCAATAGGCTGAATTTCCTATAGTGCTGTGTTTGAAATAGCTAGAGTAGGCTAATGAAACAAGAGGAAAATGGAAACTGGAAGATGATTTTATGTTTATTGCCAAAGGGGATAATACTTGATTTCTTTGTTACAGAGTGACAAAGTCTAGGGAGTAAATGGTTCTCAGCACAGCAGTGTATTGATATACTATGAAGCATTGTATAATTTCATTCATCTCCTCTCTGAGGATACAAACTTAGTGTTTATTTTAATAGTTGGCTATGGTTTTATTACTTGGAAAAAATCAAACTAGAATGGTGTATTAGTTATTTATTGCTATATAACAAATTACCCCAATACTTAGTAAAAGTAAACATTTGTTATCACTGTTTTTGCAGGTCAATAACTGGAGAGTGGATCAGCTCAGCAATTCTGGCTCAGAGTTTCTCATGAGACCAAGCAAAAATGTTGGCTGGGGTTACCATCATGTGAAGGCTTGACTGGGTCTGGAGGATCCACTTCCAGGATGACTCATTCACATAGCTAGCAAGTTGGTGCTTGTTGTTAGGAAGAGGCCTCAGTTCCTCCCCCACATTAGCCTCTCCTCAGTGCTGCTTGAGTGTTCACATGACATGGCTGCTGGGTTTCCCCACACTGAGAGATAGGAGAGTTGGTAGCAGTGATGTCTTATAACTTAGCCTCAGAAGTCACATATTGTCACTTCAATATTCTGTCAAGCAGATCAGCCTTAATCACTGTGGGAGGGAACTACATAAGTGTGTGAATACCAGAAAGAGAACATAATTTGGGGATCATCTTGGAGGCAACCAGAAGTGCTAAAAACTTAAATGTAAATACTGTGCACTGGAGGACTAGGAAATGGTTGTATCCTATCCTCAGCTCCCCATCTCTCTAAAAGTTTTTATTAATTTTTTGTCTACTAAGACTATCTCATTTAATTCATACCATAAAATTGTAAGTGAGATATATTATTGGTCCCATTTTTAGGTGAGAAAATGGAGGCCTAGAGTGATTAACTAAGTTATACTATGTTATACAACTAGTACATAATTGAGTTAGCATTTCAATTCACTGCCACTCAAAACAAACAAATAGATGGGAATACTGTAGCTATTTAACTAATAAAAATAAGTAAAAGATTAGATGAGAATTTGCCTGAATTTCTATCAAAACTAGATAACCTCTCTTAATCATTAAGCTAGAATGTCTTTGCATGCTGCAAACGTGATTTCACCTGATTCTTGTACTCAAGTTATTTAAGTGTAGGAGCAATGGATTTATATATTAAAATTCTAGGTAATTCACTTATAATATGAAATTTAATTGCCAGAACAATTAGGTGTTTACTTTGATCTGATTGGCATATTCTCCCTCTGTAGGGAGTTAATTAGTTAATTGTATCAGATGTGATAATCTAGATTATGCTGCTGTAACAACCTCACAATTTCAGTGTGCTGAAACAACAAAGATTTATTCTGTGCTCACGCTTGTCCAACCTTTGTCAGCAGGGTGATCCCATTGTAGTGCATCAGGGAACTAGGCTGATGCAGGCTCTGTGTCACATGCTTCCAGGGCAGATCCAGGATATGTGGGGTCTGAGGCCTAAACTGTTTTGGGTGCCCTTTTTAAGAAATATAATACAAAATCACAAATACAGAATTAGATACGGAGCTTTGAAGTGGGCCCATGCAAATGCGGGGCCATAAAACTTAAGTTTTTTAAAATTAGCTTCACAATAGATCAGCTTCATGCTTCAACAATTTCCAGGGCAGGGAAAAACAATGCAGTGAATCACACACTGTTCAAGTTTCAATCTGGAAGTGACATAGCCCAAATTCAAAGTGGGTTGGGAAGCATAATTCTACCAGGTGTCCCCAAGGAGGAGAGCTGGGAATATTTGGTAAACAGCAGTAATAATTACTACAATAATCAAGGAACAGAGGCAGGAGAGAGACATGATTTGAATGCATGGTCATATTACTTTTAAACTTGATGCATCTGCTTGTCCACTTGTGCAAAATGTCGTTACCTACCTCTCAAACAGAGTGGAACCACAGGTTAGCTTTCTTGGGTCTCCATTCCAAGGATAGAACAGAGAAGGGTACAGGCAATGTTTGTTTCATACATTTCTATTTTTTTCCCTTTTCTTTTAAAAGTGATCAGTTCCTTTTCATATTGATACATTCTTTCTTAAATATAATATTATCTTTTGTCAAGTTAAATGATATGATATCTATAGATATATATACAGATATAGTACTATAGATATAATACTACAGTATACTATATATATATGTATATATATAGTAATATATTCTCTCTATATTACAGTTGACCCTTGAACAATGTGGCGATTAGGGGCTCCCATCCTCTGCACAGTTGAAAATCTGGATAACACTTATAGTTAGCCCTCTCTATTCATGGTTCCATACCCGTGTGGAACCAACTGTGGATTGTGTAGTAATGTAATATTTAGTATTGAAAAAAATCTGTTTATAAATGGACCCGTGCAATTCAAACTCATGTTGTTCAAGGGTCAAACGTATACTATACATATATACTATGTAAATAGATATATATATAGTTTAGACAGTATATATAGATTTGTGTATATATACACACACAGTAGAGCTATATATAGTATGCTATATAATAGCATATATACTATAAATACTATAGATATATAGATAGATGCTAGGGGCTTATATAGTATTCAATAGATATGTGCTATATATTGTAGATATATAAATATATAGGTATACTATATTTTACCAAGGTTTTTTGGTCTCTTTAATGTGGTTTTACATATAATCTGTGTTACTATATATTGATTTTCTAGTTTGTTGCAGAATCACTTTACTTTCAAATTCTTGGAAATGTACTGCCTAAAATATCTTCTAGCCTTTTTATAATGATGCCCATATCCCAAATTAGCAAGTATGATTGCTCTGAGCAATAGCTGCAAATGTGAGGATCTGAAATAATCAGCAGAATAAGATTTAGTACAAATAGAAGAGAAATATGTTCATCAAAAGTTTGGATTTTTTGTTTTTTATTGGGTATTCTGGGAAAGTAGAGTACAGAGATAGAATTCACAGTTAACTACTGTTTTTGAAATATGGATGAATTGGTGTCCTGTTTTATATTTGTATATTAATCATTCTTATAACATTATTTGGAAGACAAATCATTGTGTTCACTTGCTATTAATCTGGAAATATGCCAAAAATTCATGTATATACACATGTACATGTTAATCAATCGAAACAATTACAATAAGCCATTTGCTTTCTCTAATGTGATTTCTTATACTTCACTCTTAACCATTTACCTTAACAAAAAGGAGGCTGTGGCTTAAATAATTTTTAAAATAATGACAACAAAAATCCTAAAATGTTTTGAGTTCCTATTAATATACTAAGAAATGATTTAAATTCATGCTACTTAACTATGATATTTCACTGCATTTTATTTAAAAAAAGGTATTCTCTCTATTGTTTGAGTTGAATTGTACTAAACTTTCAAAGTCCACTATAATAAAAAGGAGCATTGGCATAAATAATATTTGAAAAAAATAATGACAATGTTTAAAATGTATTAAATGTGCTTTGTGTGAGGCATGATGCTACTTAATGAGTGTAATCTCATTTCATCCATTCACAATGACTCTATGAGGTAGATCTGATTTTCCCCATTTTACTGACGAAGCTGAGACTCTGCGAGGTTAATGAATTTGGGATCACACAGCTAATGAGTGATAAAGTAGGCCAGCTTAATTCAAAACTGCAATATATGGTTTCACTAATTGTATTATCCTTGCACTATTCAAATCCTGAATAAATGAGTTGTCAGTAAGAAAGGGGTAATTAAGAGTCTTTATAATAAGAAAATGATTCATCTCTAGATAATCTACAAATGGGGGTTGATTTTATGTTTTTGTAAAAAAGCAGAAAAAAAGAAAAGAAGGAAAATAGAACAAACAAGTAAATGTATAAATAAAGATCAGTCAAATATAGTAATTTGCGGATGGTAGAGGAGGTCATCAAGAGGACATGACCACTGGTTGACCAGAGGTCTGGACTTTCACAAACGGAGGCACTTCACTTCCTCCTCTGTCCTCAGAATGTATGCTCTGCCCACCCTGTTCCCACAGTGGAAGCTGCTCCAAGGACATATCCTTGAGAGGATAAGATGTCGTTGAGACCCTCTGGACTGAATACGTGACTGAACTCAGGTAAGGTCTCTGCATAAATTCTTAAGATTCTGGTAGGCAGGTGAGGAGATCTACAAGTCTCACGTGTAAGTTCCCTTGGTTATTAAAAGTGCCACCTACCAATCTGAAGTAGTCTGTTTCTTTCTTTGGTCTCCCCTTGGCCTCCATGTGCAGGGGCCAGATTGTGAAGCAACTATTGGCAAGCCAGCCAGGAAATTGAAGAGATGGGTCTTTGGAAAGAGGCATCTGAGGGGAAATCCTGGGTTGGCCACTGACTTCTGTGTAGAGAGGGATGACGCCTATGTTAGGTGCTTGTGGACTGCTGTGTGAGTGTGTTGAAGCTCTGAAGACACAGACTGGTTTAATGCACTTGGGTGAGGAACTGTACATAGTACACTGTGGCAAAGAAGAGAAACGAACGGCTGCCACTGTGTGCTAGCCTCTGATGCCCATCTAGACACTGAAGCTCGAGTTAGAAAGTTGGAAGAAGAGCTGAGGTTAGAGAAGGACATACAGTGTCCACTGCTCTGCTAGCTCGGGGCTGGCAGACAAGGTGGGAGAGCAGGATAAGAAGTTGTAGAAGTTAGTGTGCATTTTGCAAAGCTAGGAGAGGAGGGTGGAAACTGCCACAGGTTAAGGCCACAGCGCTTGTGAAGAAGCCTGATTGGGATGATAAGAAGCGGAACCCCTGGGAAAGTGAGGAGAGTGAAGAGGAGGAGGTTACGATGATTGACAGTGAAAGGGAAAAAATACCCCCTGCCATCTGACTCCTAATACACAGAAAAGGCAAAGTACAGTAACCATAACCCCAGCCAGCAGGGCAGACCCCCCATGAGAGGATTTACTCCCACTGAGCTCATTGATGTAGCTGCCAAGTTCCAGGGACAGGACAGGAAAAGTATCTAAGCATAGTTGGTGCAGTGATGGGACATGGGGTGTGATGGCATTTCCCTGACTGGGCAGGAGGCAGAGAAAATGAACAACGTCACCACACTCTCTGCCCTCTGGCAGTGCCTGTGTGGTGATCAGGCGGTTCAAGGAACTCACTCCCTTATAGGTTGGATTATTCTAGCTGCAGGGAGGCTTGGCCCAATGAGGGGGATCTCCCTGGGCATGTGAGGCCCTGGAAATCTACAGAGGAGATACAACAAATTCTTAGGGACTTGAGAATGAGACAGGCCATATACACTCCTGTCTTTGAAGGCTCTGATCCAGTCACAATCACTGCAGGAATGAAAGCCAAGATACTCTAGTCCTCGCCCAGCACCTGGTATGGGATCGTGATATCCATGCTGAGCCCAGTCGTGGGATAAGACATTTATGAGGTTGGGCAACCCACTGCTGATTTGGGGGAAACTGACAAATCTAAGGAATGGATACAGGTTGTGGGAAAGGCCCTAGACAGAGTGGGAACTCAAAAAGCCAAAAGGCTATCCCAATAGGGTCTGAAACGTTCAATAAAAATAACCTGGAAGCAAATGTGGTTTGATTTCAAGGCTGCTAGGACCCTACCTGAACAGGTAAACTGATAATCCAACATTATGTTGGTTGACCTTGACCAGTCCTTTCAGAGGATTGAAATTGCCTCATATTGTGATCCTAAACTTTATATTCACTATATTCCTTAAAGTATAGCTTAATAAATATTTTATGACACGAAAAAAAAAAAAAAAACCAAAACAACACAAAAAAACTGCATCATTCTTAGAATGGTGAGGTTCATCACTCTCTCTTGACTTTGTGTTGATTTTGCTGTGGAAAGCCTTAAAACCTGAACAATGGTTCAGAGCTGCCCCACCTGCCCCTACCATTTCTGATGGTAGGGGCAGGTGCCCCAGCAGAGGCCTCAGGGATACAGTCCTACTTGGGGTGGGTGCCTCCACAGTCCAGGAATAGGATGCAGGCCAAGGTAGCCTCCAGGGAGGCTGTTGGAGGTGATTGAAGACCCCCTGTTGAGCCCACTATTCACTGGTCCCCCAGAAATAAGCAAAAGGTGATGACTCTGTTGATACTGGAGCTGAATGTACTCTAATACCTGGTCACCCCCAGAAGTTTTCTGGCCCCCTCAGTGCCATCAGTAATTACAAACAGCAAATGGTTGTAGTTAGAAAGGTCCCTTTGACACTGTAAATTGGGCCTTTTCCCTGATGAGAACACTAGGTTTTTATCTCTTCAATACCAGAGAATATACTGGGCATTGATATCCTGCAAGGTCAAACTCTGCAAACCTTGTCAGTGAATTCTGCCTCCGGTGAGTAATCAAACCAGCCCTGAGGAGAAACACCAACTGGGAACCAGTAATTGTACCACTCCCATGAAGAATGGTAACTGTCAAACTATATAAATTGCCTGGGGGCCATAAGGAAATAGGAGAAACTATCCAAGAACTGCACTGAGTGGGCTTTGTACATCCTGCCCATAGCGCTTTCAAGAGCTCAGTGGAGCCGGTAAAAAAGCCAGATGGCTCATGGCGGATGACCATGAACTACAGAGAACTGAACAAGGTAGTGCCCCCATCCATGTGGCTGTGCTCAACATTGCCACCACCTTAGATGCCTTGGCCCTGGTCCTAGGAGTGTATCCTACTGTACTGGACTTAGCAAATGCTTTTTTTCAGTATATCCCTTGTCACTGAGTCACAAGATCAATTTGCCTTCACGTGGGAGGGACAACAGTGGACAATTCAAGTGTTCCCTGAGGCTACCCGCCCAGCCCCACCATATGTCATGGAATGGTAGCCTGAGATGTATCTCTGTTCTCCTTCCACGCCTTAGTAAAATGCGCTCATTGTGCTAATGATAAACTGTTAACACAAAAAGCCTTGGCTCTGCTGCAGGACACTGCAGATTTTGCTCGAACATCTTTGAGGGAGAGAATGGAAGGAGGTAAATTCATAGAATTATCAAGGCCCAGAAACTGCTGTAAAATTTTTTGGAGTCATTTGATTGGGTAAGATGCCTGTTGTTGCAGGAGCTGTAAATGATAAGAGGTAAACCTATCCAACCCCTAAGAACATGAAAGAGATGCAAGCCTCTGTGGGGATTTTGGGGATTTGGAAGACTTTTATTCCTCACCTGGCACAGTGCCTCCATCCCTTACACCACCTGGTTAAGAAAGGGCATGTGAGGGACTGAGGATCAGAGCATCAAGCCACCTTCCAGAAGGCAAAAATACTAATGAAGCAGACTAAAGTTCTGGGCATCTCCCAAACAGGGTACCATCTGGGTAGATGTGTCTGGGACTCTGGAAGGGATGGGCTGGGCATTGTGGCGGAGACAACAGAAGGAGAGAGCACCCCTAGGATTTTGGTCCCAGCTCTGGAAGGGGGCAGATACCCCATATACCCCATAGAGCAACAGCTCCTAGCAGTGTACACAGAGCTCCTCCAGATAGACCCTCTCATGAAGGAACAGCGTATTATGGTAAGAACTTCCTTTCCTATGAATGGCTGGGTTGAGAATACATTCCATCCACCCACCTCTGCCATGGCTCACACTCCCAGGTTAACTGAGTGGCCTACTTGCAGCAGACAAGCACCCTGTCCATCAGCCACTGTCTCTAGAATTGTGAGTGCTATTAGACCCTGTGGTGTATGTGGATCCTCCAATTGCCCCTGCCCCTGTTCTTGCAGAGGCCCCTGCAGCCTGTAGAGAGGGAGTGAAGAAATTCCCCCTAACACCTGCTATACAGATGGTTCTAGTAGGGGTAACACTTTCACACGGACTAGCCGCCATTCAGTCCAACACTGACACCATCTGGATGGAAAAAGGAACAAACCACAGCAGCCAGTGGGCTCAACTTAGAGGGGTTTGGCTAAAGATCACTCTTGACCCCTGGCCATTAACTCTTTGCATTGACAATTGGACTGTTCTAAAGACATTAACCCTATGGCTTAGACAATGGGAAGCCAAGGGGTGACTGATCATGAATAAACCATTGCAGGGTCAGGGTATGTGGGAAGACTTTTGGGTTGCTCTACAAAAGCCTGAGGCAGTCCTCACTGTCTTCCATGTCCAGCTCATAGGATCCTGACGCCCCCTGGCAATCAAGAAGCTGATGCTCTAGCTCAGGTACAAGCCCTAGCAACTGTATTGCCAAGGATGACAGATTGTTCTAGAAATACAGTAACTTGGTTAACACAGTCCAGCATGCCCTGTGTGTTCTAAGTAATGCCCAAGGCAAATTCCCAAGGATGCCAAAGGCCATTCCCTGGAGTCCCCAACTGGTGAGGGATTGGCCAACTGATTATATTGGCCCCCTCCCGCTGAGTGAGGGTTCTACGTTTGCCTTTGTTTCTGTGGACACTGCATCTGGCTTAAGCCAAGCTTGTCAGCAGGCAAGCCTGGCTGTCATCGTTAGAGGATTAGAGAAGCTGAGTACCAGGTACAGATACCTTTGCTGAATAGACAGTGATTATGGGTCACATATCAAAGGTCATGGTGTGTAAGACATGGTGTGCAAGAACATGATATTAAATGGAGGTTTTATCTCTCCTGTAACCTGTAAGCAGCAGAGTTAATAGAAAGGAAGAATGGAATATTAAAACAACAGATTAAATTACTAATAGGTAAACCTCCCCCCGCCTAGTGGACTAAAGTTCTGTCTCAGGCTATCGTATATTTAAATGATTGACCAGTAGGGCCTGTTGCTCCCTACACCAGACTGAGAGTGCCTCTGTTGCTGCTGGGACTCCAGGGCAGCCAGATAGCCGCCAAATGAGCCATCTCCATGCTAGTGACCCCTCAGGGCACATTGTGGAAGAGGAGGGCGTGTTAGCTTGTAAGAGCCGGGCATGAGGGTGGAGTGTTGGAGGAGGTCATAGAGGTTGACTGCAGAGCTAGACCCGGGCAACTGGAGGCTCCTCTCCCTCTCCATTGTCCTTGGAATGTACCTCTGCCCACCCTTCCTACAGCTGGAGCCATTTTCAAGGATGCAGCCTTGGGAGAGCAAGGTGTAGTTGAGACCATCTGGACTGCATACGTGACTGAACCCCGGTAAGGTGTCTGTGTAAACTTTTAAGATTCTGGCGGGCAGGTGGGTGCGGGGATCTTTTGCAGCAGCTGCTGCCAAGCCTCTCAGGTAAGTTCCGTTGCTTATTAAATCTGCCACCTACCAGTCTGGATTGGGCTGCCTCTTTCTTCCGTCTCTCCTTGCCCTCCGTGTACAGGGCCAATTTGGGAACCGACGGTGAAATATTTAGAACTTAACTTTCATAGGAATTAAAATCCTGTTTGAATTCTTTCCTAACTTTACCAAGCTACGTTTACAGAAGCCTGATATTATAACACGGGAGTAAACATGGCAACTGTGTTTTTGAGGTATTGCTTGTGATTACTGGTTGAGATAGGGATATTAGAAAAAAACAGTTGCAAGATTTATTGCTGTTTCACCATGCATGGAGAAACTAAGTACAGATTACATAAAGTTTGCCTAAAAGATCTATGAATTAATGTTATTGTATATTATTTATTTTTCCTGTGTTCCTTATATTAATGTGATGAAAAAATATTCAAAAGGAGTAGGGAAATAAGAGGAGAAAGATAAATTCAAAACCACAAGATATGTCTTATAAAATTAATTTCTCTCCCACCAACTCTCCTATCTTATTTACCTAAGTGCCTGCTATTTGGTTTCCCATAACCTCAGATACCTAATAGTAGAATATATACAGACTGTAGGTTATACAAATATTTAGTTTACAGGAATGTGCTTAATACTATTACCGATTCACTTATACATATTCCCAGTGTGTTTGAGATTAAAGCATGAACATTTATGAAAAATAGTATCAGCCTATTACTGTTTCAGGACCTATAATTTTGTGACAGAGTATTTGGACTCCCAATTTGCAGTTAGAATGTCTTTTCAACTGTGTTTATACTATTCACACTTCATGTATCATATTCCTTCACTTCAGTCCATAGTCGTATCTTACTCTAAACTTTTAAAGCATGCTTATTTGTAACATTCATTTGTGTCACATCCTGCTTTTTATTTAAATTCCCTAAATGGGTTTCCACAGTTCCAGTCATCAGAAGTTAATTGATGTAGCGGAATGTATACTTTAAAAAAAAAAAAAAAACTTCAGTGAGCCTAGCAATTAATATTTGTTGAATGAAGTAATAGAACACCAGTTATTCAACCAATAAAAAGCCTCTTTAGAACTTGTGTTGACGTTATGCACTTTAGTAGAAAAGAATAGGTACATACGTTAATTTATTTAAAATATTTTTAACCAGAAAAACTATAGATTAATAAACAAAAACACTTCTTTGGCACTTCCACCTCCTACAAAGCAAAACAGTATGAGGTAAAATAATTTCAGAAAACTAATTATTAAAAGAAAAGACAGCATAGAGTTGAAGCACTGGTGGTTTCTGTTCAGTGTTCCGTTAAGCACAAATATAGATTCTTTTAATAAAAAAGTAAAAGTGGAAAAACACAAATGTCAAAAAAAATTATTTATGTCAAGGTTGAGATTTGATAGCTAGATGACTTCCTGCATATTATTAAATTAAGTCACTTGTTCATTTTCGAAAATCCATTTTCTAGGTGGTTCAACAGATGTTTACTAGTCAGTTTTAAATGGAAATGCATATTAAAATAGTGCAAATTGGGGCTTCCCTGGTGGCACAGTGGTTGAGAGTCCGCCTGCCGATGCAAGGGACATGGGTTCGTGCCCCGGTCCGGGAAGATCCCACATGCCACGGAGCGGCTGGGCCCGTGAGCCATGGCTGCTGGGCCTGCGCGTCCGGAGCCTGTGTTCCGCAACGGGAGAGGCCACAACAGTGAGAGGCCCGAGTACTGCAAAAAAAAAAAAATTGCAAATTATTAACATGCAACACAATTTGTCCGAAGATGGAAAAGATGCTATGGAATGGCGATCTCAGTGTATTTCTTTGAAAATAGCATTTTAAAAGTGTATAAGGCACTCAAGGAAGTTGTGAGGGAAGTCTTACTATTTGCTGGACACTTTTCTAAGTGCTGTTTCATGTATTCCCTCATTTATTCTAGATAATACTATGGGGTAGACATTATTATGATCCTCATTTTAGAGCTAATGACAGTGAGGTCTATAGAAAGATATTTTAATCGAGCACCTTGCAGTGTGTGAGGACATAATAAGCTCTTCTAGGTGCTGTTTCCTGACAACACTTTCATGCTTTTGTTTACCGTCACTATTTTCTTTGCTTGCAATATACTTAACCTGCTGGTTCTTTGTTTGTAAACTCTTTTTCATTCTTCAAATCTCACTGATCTTGCCTTGGGTCTAGTTCTCGTTCATGAGGGCTCACAGAGTACTGCCCCCCCGCACTGAATTATCTATTGAATTTACCTGGGGCAGCTTTCATTTGGCTGTTAAACTGCTGAGGGCAGGGACCTCGGCTTACTCACCTAAATTTAGTCTTAGCTGCAGCTCCCTGCAAAACCAAACCTGTTATGTGCTATACTTTATAGAAAGATGCAATTTCAGGGCAGAAAGAATGTGTGAAAGGGAAGTGCGACAGGGAAGGGGGGAAAGAAAACATAAGGCCATTGTTCTGAGCTGGTCACAGCTTCACAGGACAATGCAGCTGGTTGCTCAGCCACATGGGATGTCTTCCAGGGCAGCCATGTGGAAACACTACACCTTGAAGAGTCATAGGAGGAAGAAGGATTGAGAGTTTGTCTACTTCCTCCTTCCTGTCTCTTGTCTTTCACTGGTTAAAGTTAGACCCCTTGGATGTTACCACTCTCTGCATTTCTGAATTGTTCTCTGGCACCCATAGGGCAGCACTTCACCTGATCTTCAAAGTAGTGGGAGAAGCCATTATTTAACATTTTGATTTTTTTGTTCATTGTGGATTTTGCATTAATTTGATTTTTAAAAAATATTGCCTTAAACTGTACTTTTTCTCGATTACTGAATTTTTTGCAACCACTTAAATTTTGCTTCACCCTAGTCCCAAACCTTCTACATAAGCATATATTCCCACAGGTCTAGGCTGTTCAACACGGCACTAGTTTAAAGTGGACAATTTTCAAATCACCAGATGCAGGAACTCAAAGATCCCCAGGCTCCAGACAAAGCCAGAAACACCTTAAGCCACTTTCATCGATTAATCAATCAATTCATTAATTCAACAAATATGTATTAATATTAAGGTTCTACATGCCAGTAAAGGTGTTAGCAGGCACCTGTGAAAATGACACTGAAACTATCATATCTAAAAGTTTAATTTCTATTGCGATAACCTTTAATTATTTTTCTGGAAATTTGCATTGGTACATAAGTAGTCTGTTTGCCTTATGTAATTAAAATGTATGACATATCCAGCACTTTTCAAGGTGAACAAATGCATCATGCTCCATTGTTTGCTTTCACATCAAAATTACCGTTTTATGGACAACCATTGAAAACAAAGTCTATAAGCATGCCCTACTCAAAAGCACATACTCAAATAACTTTCAATTAAAAACATTCTTTTGGTTGACAGGAACTTCATCTTCAAGTATATATACTATTGCAGGATCTTGAGTGCTGACGTTCTAAATTTTCCTTTATACTTGATATATGACTTCTATTAAAATTTACATTTTGTTGAGTTTGGATATTTGTTTAATCCTTCACTTTTTTCTTACTGCTTATGTTACATGACAGAAAACAGGAAAAATATATTTATATACTGTTATATTTATATTTCAAGGAGAGATAATGATCAAATAGTATAGAGTTCAGAGAAGGGAATGGTAATGAATTTCTTTGTAGCTGAACTTCCCAGGTTGAAACACTATGTCCAAACTCACTAAAATATTGCTTATGCACTAATATACTAATATAACTCACTAGTATACCAAGTATACTGTTGTCATTCTCTCTAAGGAAAAGAAATAATTTGAAGCACAAACTGATTCATTACTGCAACACGTAATTACATAAACAAAACTCCAACTGTTTTGGAATTGATATCGACGACAAGCTATACTAGATAATGAGCAGATGCAGACTTGAATGAGTGAGTAAGAACATATGGTAAGAAGAAATACAGAAAGATGAGCTAGATAACATTGGGAATTTTAAATGAGTTGAGGGAAAAAAAACTGAAAAAAAAATAACTGAATTTTTACAACAAAGAATATATCAAGAAGGTATTGTGATGAGATAAATAGGAATACCTGCAACAGCAAGCTGCTTTCCCTTTTGTTAATTGAGGCCTCGGGCTCCTATGGTTTTGAAGACCAGTAAATAAACCTGCAAGACTGGGGTAGCTGACAATGTAGAGGACACAAAAGACAACTTTTTTCTACCTATTTTATTTTCAGGGCAATAAAACAAAAATTGAGGCGTTAGAAAAAAAGGCAGTAAAAGGATCCATTCCAAGCTGGCCTACCATTTTGGCCTTATGTAGGAGAAATATATTAAGGTTTTAAAATAGGAGATTGAGTATAAATCCCCACAACATGATGAACACAGTTAGAAAATAGATTATGACCATGGCAAAAAGGTAGCAGTAATAGTGTTCGCTCTGTTACAGACACTGTGACCTAAGGAAATTTAGGATAAAAATGTGCAAGAGATGTTGCTGATAACCTGTATCTCCTGAGTATGTTGCATGTTTCCTAATTTTCTTTTTTTTTAAAGATTTTTTTGATGTGGACCATTTTTAAAGTCTTTATTGAATTTGTTACAAGATTGCTTCTGTTTTATGTTTTGGTTTTTTTGGCCACAAGGCATGTGGGATCTTAGCTTCGTGACCAGGGATGGAACCTGTACCCCCTGCATTGGAAGGCAAAGCCTTAACCACTGGACCACCAAGGAGGTCCCTCTAATTTTCTTTTGATGAGTCACTTTGTGTTGTAAACTATTATTTCTTCTAACAAGACAATGCATGACAATTACCTGTATATTTTCTCATGCTATTAACATTCTTTGAACATTGTTGATAATCAACCTTGATTAATCAGAATAAATTAGTGAAGTTAAATCTGCTCACATATATCACCTCCTGTTTTCATATTCATACTGACAGGAATCAGGGCACAAAATAAGCCTTTAAGTAATCTTCCATTCCGTTGCTCTTTTAAAAATAGGACTCTAGTCAAATTAGTGGATAGGTAAAGCCTCATCAATTTTTCTATAGAAATACATCAAGTTTTTATGGACTATTTTAGATATTTATTAAAGACAGTAACATTTATTAAAAATTCCAGACTTCTTGAGGATTTCCCATTTTTCAATGCGTTTATGTCTAGTGTATTATAAAACAAGGGCATGTAAGATACTCATACTGTAGTAAGTAGCAATGAATATAAGTCTATATTACTTCATTAGCAGGATATTTGTATTAATTGCAAACATTGTTAAGGGGAATACTCAGAATATGTATCACTGTGACTAAAAATTCCATGATTGTTATTTTATTTTTTAAGTGATTTAAACTGTTTAGGAAACAACATTAATTATGATTATTTCTTTAGTCGCCTTCATTTAAAAAACAATTTAGGTAAAACATTTTTTCTTTAACTGTTATGAGTTATTTCAATTTCCCCCTACCATCCTTACAGCAAAACACTTGGAAGTTAGCATTATTATACCACTGATGAGTTTGTGTCCCTGCTGTACACACTATAGTACATCTCACCCACAAGATTAGTGATAGCTTGTAAATGAAATGCCATCCATGCTTCTTGGTATCTGTGTAGTAACGCTAAGGAGTCTGAAAAATTCTTTTAGACAATATTTTACAGTTATTTCCATTTAAATCTCAGGTATCTTACCATGGCTTCAAAGGACTCCTTTTTAAAATATAAATTTTGAAAACTATTAACATCAAACCAGAAGCAATTTATAAAGAAGTAAATTAATAGTCATCCCAGGGACATAATCTTAGAAGCAGCTTTGTGGTTACTCAGAAGTAATAGTGTGACAGACACTATCTTGGACACTTAGAATCTTACTGTAATTTCCAAAACTCAAAAATGGGAAAAATCTAGCATAATAGAAAAACTAGCACTGCAGATATAAGAGATGATCACTGCACTGTGCTTGGATAGGACCTGGAAGTGAAAGCTTAGTTCACGTGGCTCAGGGAAGCAATAGATAATGGAGTTTGGCATGACCTGTGGAGCTAAGGATTACTGCCTTTGTAAAGCAGAATATTGACCTAATTATTACAGGCCAAAAAAAAAAAAAAAGGCATGTCACGTTACCAGTTTCACATACAGGAATTTCCCCAGTCTCAGGTAGACCAGAGGGTGACATTTGAAACAGAGGCTTGTAAAGACTGTTATAACACCCATCCCTATTTTGTTGAAGATTGTTTTTGCGTGTGTGTGTGTGTGTGTGTGTGTGTGTGTGTGTGTGTGTGTAGGTGGAGGTGGTGGTATAGAGGCAGAATTCCCCTTTTCTTACTGGTGAGAAGATTTACATGGCTCTCACAGCTCACTCAGATAAGAAGGAAAAGGCCCATTCTTTCTGTCACACACAATATCCTTATCTGTCTCTCTGAATGATCTGTCTAGTCCAGTGGGTTTGTGTTCTCACTGTCGGATGAGCTGCTGTATCAACGTTGAAGAGGAACTCTAATTAGCCAGCCTGGGGCCAGGGAGACCACCACTTAATTACTCCCTGCACCACAGAGGTTTAAAAAAAGTAGTTTCCCAAAGGAAGGGATAAAGAGAAAATGAAGAAGTAAAAGATAGGTCTTCCAAGGATGACCAAAATCTCCTCTGAAAGCAGCTAAAATTTAATGATTGAGTTGTGAGAATAGAATTATTTTTCTCCATGCAGACAGCCTGTTTTTTTCAAATATTATTTATTCTTTACCAAATATTGCTCTGTTGAACTATTGTAGTTTTTCATCCAGAAAAGATGAAATATTGTCATCTGCCTTACTTTCTTCACCCTAAGGATGAGAAGCTGCACCATTCAGTGGGGTAAAAACAACTCAGAGCAAGAGGTTTAAAAGGCAGCCCTGACTGATTAGTAACCTGTGGAGGGTAACCCTGAGTAAATCACCTCCAGTTAATATCTTCTCCAGTAACTGCAGCCTAGTCAAAGTTGTATTTGATGCCAGGAACTTGTGGACAGGTTGTATGGATTGATGCAGGAAGTAGTGTTAGAGTCTTGGAAAGAACAGAGATATATAAATTATCCATGAGCAAGGAATAGTCTGAATGGTGTACTTAAATTTCAGTTCTGAGCTTTCTTGAAAGATTTGCAAAAGAGCTCCTCTATACAGGTCACTTCTCTTGGAAACACACTCATCCTTATCTGCTCCCATCTTAACTTTCTTAAACTGGACTTGAGTTTTCAACAATCTACTGAAACTGTTGTAGTTTCCTTCTTGCCAAACCTAAGAACGTTTCCTCTGTTTTCTTTGTCTTGACCCCTTCGAGATTTCTTTAGATTATTGTTTCTTATGAAAACTCTTCCTCCTTTACCTTTAGTATCACTAATGCTTTCTTGCTTTATTTCTACAATTTTGAGCCAATTCTTACCCTCCTTTTGTGGCTCATTATTCCTCATTCTCTAGTTAAGGGTATTAACAAAGACCTAACCTTTAGACTTCTGGTTTCTTCTTTCTTTCTGTACATTTCCAAGACAGCTGATTCCTTCCACTCTCTCTCCCTCCCTCTCTCCCTCTCTCTCTTTCATTCTCTCTCTCCTTCCCAGCTCACTTCCTTCCTCTCTTTCTTTCCTTTTTCCTCTAGCTCCTTCTCATCCAACCTCCCTGTGACTCTAATGTTTTTTTCCTTTGTTTTGTTTCTCGTGGGAGAGTGATCTTTCTTTAAACTAATGTCCTTGTGTTGACCATGGCTCACACATGTTTAAGTATTTCCAAATTACACTATTGGCTCTACCTTCTTATCTTATTGGCCAGTTCCATTTGAATGTTTTATTATTACTTTAGTATAAACATGCTTAAAACTAACATCACTGTCACTATCGTCTTCATTTTTGTCATAGTCACTTGTCTCCAATCAAATTCTCAGCTCTAAAGAAGCCTTCTATTCTATTCTAATATACATTATTTTGCAAAACAAGAGAGCAAACAAACAAACCCATTGGGCTAATCCTTTGAAATGTCTCTCAGATATGTCGCTATCACCTTTCTCTGATACTTAACACCTCAGCATGGTACTAACTGCTACAGTTTCCTGTTCTTCCTGCCTTTAGTTTCTCTTTTTTTCCCACCTTACATATATTTTGGGATTTGTGTAACATCTAAATGTAAAAACTGACAATCTGAAAATACTGAATTAATCATGCTACTTTCAATTGTTATATATTCCAGTAATTTCTCTTTGAATCCACCTTTCTCAAGTGCGTCATTAAAGGTGGTCCACAATCTGATCTCAAATTGTAATTTGCTTCTATAGGTTGGCCCTGTCTTAGTGTCAAATTCTATTCTGGATTTAAAGTCCAGTAATAATATTAGCTTTTAATGATATTTTTCTCATTAATTCTGGCCTATTTGGTCTCTGTTTCTCTCAAATCCTAGAATTTGTGCCACACATTTAGTAGCTCTCTCTCTCTCCATGTCTGTCTCTATCTTTCCATCTATCATCTATTGTATAATATCAATTTCATGTTTATTATAGTATACTAAATTATCTCATACATCATCTAATTTAATCTTCAAAATATCCCTATTATTATTCCTATTCTAAATAATAGAAAACTAAGGCTTAACATTTTAAACTATTTCCCCAAATCACATGTTGAGACAGATCTAATATTCAAAAATCTTTGACTTTTTATATTTTATTTTTTTAAATTTTTTTAATTAACAAATTTAATCAGTTATACATATACATATGTTCCCATATCCCCTCCCTTTTGCGACTCCCTCCCGCCCTCCCTATCCCACCCCTCCAGGCGGTCACAAAGCACCGAGCTGATCTCCATGTGCTATGCGGCTGCTTCCCACTAGCTATCTACCTTACGTTTGGTAGTGTATATATGTCCATGCCGCTCTTTCTCTTTGTCACAGCTTACCCTTCTCCCTCCCCATATCCTCAAGTCCATTCTCTAGTAGGTCTGTGTCTTTATTCCTGTCTTACCCCTATGCTCTTCATGACCTTTTTTTCCCTTAAATTCCATATATATGTGTCAGCATACAGTATTTGTCTTTCTCTTTCTGACTTACTTCACTCTGTATGACAGACTCTAGGTCCATCCACCTCATTACAAATAGCTCAATTTCGTTTCTTTTTATGGCTGAGTAATATTCCATTGTATATATGTGCCACATCTTCTTTATCCTTTCATCCGATGATGGACACTTAGGTTGTTTCCATCTCCGGGCTATTGTAAATAGGGCTGCTATGAACATTTTGGTACATGACTCTTTTTGAATTATGGTTTTCTCAGGGTATATGCCCAGTAGTGGGATTGCTGGGTCATATGGTAGCTCTATTTGTAGTTTTTTAAGGAACCTCCATACTGTTCTCCATAGTGGCTGTACCAATTCACATTCCTACCAGCAGTGCAAGAGTGTTCCCTTTTTTCCACACCCTCTCCAGCATTTATTGTTTCTAGATTTTTTGATGATGGCCATTCTGACTGGTGTGAGATGATATCTCATTGTAGTTTTGATTTGCATTTCTCTAATGAGTAAAGATGTTGAGCATCCTTTCATGTGTTTGTTGGCAGTCTGTATATCTTCTGTGGAGGAATGTCTATTTAGGTCTTCTGCCCATTTTTGGATTGGGTTGTTTGTTTTTTTGTTATTGAGCTGCATGAGCTGCTTATAAATTTTGGAGATTAATCCTTTGTCAGTTGCTTCATTTGCAAATATTTTCTCCCATTCTCAGGGTTGTCTTTTGGTCTTGTTTATGATTTCCTTTGCTGTGCAAAAGCTTTTAAGTTTCATTAGGTCCCATGTGTTTATTTTTGTCTTTATTTCCATTACTCTAGGAGGTGGGTCAAAAAGGATCTTGCTGTGATTTATGTCATAGAGTGTTCTGCCTATGTTTTCCTCTAAGAGTTTGATAGTGTCTGGCCTTACATTTAGGTCTTTAATCCATTTTGAGCTTATTTTTGTGTATGGTGTTAGGGAGTGATCTAATCTCATATTTTTACATGTCCCTGTCCAATTTTCCCAGCACCATTTATTGAAGAGACTGTCCTTTCTCCACTGTACATTCCTGCATCCTTTATCAAAGATAAGGTGACCATATGTGCGTGGGTTTATCTCTGGGCTTTCTATCTTTTTCCATTGATCTATCTTTCTGTTTTTGTGCCAGTACCACACTGTCTTGATTACTGTAGCTTTGTAGTATAGTCTGAAGACAGGGAGCCAGATTCCTCCAGCTCCGTTTTTTGTTCTCAAGATTGCTTTGGCTATTCGGGGTTTTTTGTGTTTACATACAAATTGTGAAATTTTTTGCTCTAGTTCTGTGAAAAATGCCAGTGGTAGTTTGATAGGGATTGCATTGAATCTGTAGATTGCTTTGGGTAGTAGAGTCATTTTCACAATGTTGATTCTTCCAATGCAAGAACATGGTACATCTCTCCATCTATTTGTATCATCTTTAATTTCTTTCATCAGTGTCTTATAATTTTCTGCATACAGGTCTTTTGTCTCCTTAGGTAGGTTTATTCCTAGATATTTTATTCTTTTTGTTGCAATGGTAAATGGGAGTGTTTCCTTGATTTCACTTTCAGATTTTTCATCATTAGTATATAGGAATGCCAGAGATTTCTGTGCATTAATTTTGTATCCTGCTACTTTACCAAATTCATTGATTAGCTCTAGTAGTTTTCTGGTAGCATCTTTAGGATTCTCTATGTATAGTATCATGTCATCTGCAAACAGTGACAGCTTTACTTCTTCTTTTCCAATTTGGATTCCATTTATTTCCTTTTCTTCTCTGATTGCTGTGGCTAAAAGTTCCAAAACTATGTTGAATAAGAGTGGTGAGAGTGGGCAACCTTGTCTTGTTCCTGATCTTAGTGGAAATGGTTTCAGTTTTTCACCACTGAGGATGATGCTGGCTGTGGGTTTGTCATATATGGCCTTTATTATGTTGAGGAAAGTTCCCTCTATGCCTACTTTCTGCAGGGTTTTTATCATAAATGGGTGTTGAATTTTGTCGAAAGCTTTCTCTGCATCTATTGAGATGATCATATGGTTTTTCTCCTTCAATTTGTTAATATGGTGTATCACGTTGATTGATTTGCATATATTGAAGAATCCTTGCATTCCTGGAATAAACCCCACTTGATCATGGTGTATGATCCTTTTAATGTGCTGTTGGATTCTGTTTGCTAGTATTTTGTTGAGGATTTTTGCATCTATGTTCATCAGTGATATTGGCCTGTAGTCTTCTTTCTTTGTGACATCCTTGTCTGGTTTTGGTATCAAGGTGATGGTGGCCTTGTAGAATGAGTTTGGGAGTCTTCCTCCCTCTGCTATATTTTGGAAGAGTTTGAGAAGGATAAGTGTTAGCTCTTCTCTAAATGCTTGATAGAATTCGCCTGTGAAGCCATCTGGTCCTGGGCTTTTGTTTGTTGGAAGATTTTTTATCACAGTTTCAATTTCAGTGTTTGTGATTGGTCTGTTCATATTTTCTATTTCTTCCTGATTCAGTCTTGGCAGGTTGTGCATTTCTAAGAATTTGTCCATTTCTTCCACGTTGTCCATTTTATTGGCATAGAGTTGCTTATAGTAATCTCTCATGATCTTTTGTATTTCTGCAGTGTCAGTTGTTACTTCTCCTTTTTCATTTCTAATTCTATTGATTTGAGTCTTCTCCCTTTTTTTCTTTTTTTTTTTTTTTTTTTTTTTTTGTGGTACGCGGGCCTCTCACTGTTGTGGCCTCTCCCGTTGCGGAGCACAGGCTCCGGATGCACAGGCTCAGCAGCCATGGCTCACGGGCCCAGCCGCTCCGCGGTATATGGGATCCTCCCAGACCGGGGCACGAACCCGTATCCCCTGCATCGGCAGGCGGACTCTCAACCACTGCGCCACCAGGGAGGCCCCCTTTTTTTCTTGATGAGTCTGGCTAATGGTTTATCAATTTTGTTTAACTTCTCAAAGAACCAGCTTTTAGTTTTATTGATCTTTGCTATCGTTTCCTTCATTTCTTTTTCATTTATTTCTGATCTGATTTTTATGATTTCTTTCCTTCTGCTAACTTTGGGATGTTTTTGTTCTTCTTTCTCTAATTGCTTTAGGTGCAGGGTCAGGTTGTTTACTCGAGATGTTTCCTGTTTCTTAAGGTAGGATTGTATTGCTATAAACTTCCCTCTTAGAACTGCGTTTGCTGCGTCCCATAGGTTTTGGGTCGTCGTGTCTCCATTGTCATTTGTTTCTAGGTATTTTTTAATTTCCTCTTTGATTTCTTCAGTGATCACTTCGTTATTAAGTAGTGTATTGTTTAGCCACCATGTGTTTGTATTTTTTACAGATCTTTTCCTGTAATTGATATCTAGTCTCATAGCATTGTGGTCAGAAAAGATACTTGATACAATTTCAATTTTCTTAAATTTACCAAGGTTTGATTTGTGACCCAAGATATGATCTATCCTGGAGAATGTTCCATGAGCACTTGAGAAAAATGTGTATTCTGTTTTTTTTGGATGGAATGTCCTATAAATATCAATTAAGTCCATCTTGTTTAATGTATCATTTAAAGCTTGTGTTTCCTTATTTATTTTCATTTTGGATGATCTGTCCATTGGTGAAAGTGGGGTGTTAAAGTTCCCTACTATGATTGTGTTACTGTCGATTTCTCTTTTTATGGCTGTTAGTATTTGCCTTATGTATTGAGGTGCTCCTATGTTGGGTGCATAAATATTTACAATTGTTATATCTTCTTCTTGGATCGATCCCTTGATCATTATGTAGTGTCCTTCTTTGTCTCTTCTAGTAGTCTTTATTTTAAAGTCTATTTTGTCTGATATGAGAATTGCTACTCCAGCTTTCTTTTGGTTTCCATTTGCATGGAATATCTTTTTCCATCCCCTTACTTTCAGTCTGTATGTGTCTCTAGGTCTGAAGTGGGTCTCTTTTAGACAGCATATATATGGGTCTTGTTTTTGTATCCATTCAGCCAATCTGTGTCTTTTGGTGGGAGAATTTAGTCCATTTACATTTAAGGTAATTATCGATATGTATGTTCCTATTCCCATTTTCTTAATTGTTTTGGGTTTGTTGTTGTAGGTCTTTTCCTTCATTGTGTTTCTTGCCTAGAGAAGTTCCTTTAGCATTTGTTGTAAAGCTGGTTTGGTGGTGCTGAACTCTCTCAGCTTTTGCTTGTCTGTAAACTTTTAATTTCTCCATCAAATCTGAATGAGATCCTTGCTGGGTAGAGTATTCTTGGTTGCAGATTTTTCTCCTTCATCACTTTAATTATGTCCTGCCACTCCCTTCTGGCTTGTAGAGTTTCTGCTCAGAGATCAGCTGTTATCCTCATGGGGATTCCCTTGTGTGTTATTTGTTGTTTTTGCCTTGCTGCTTTTACTATGATTTCTTTGTGTTTAATTTTTGACAGTTTGATTAATATGTGTCTTGGCGTATTTCTCCTTGGATTTATTCTGTATGGGACTCTCTGTGCCTCCTGGACTTGTTTAACTATTTCCTTTCCCATATTAGGGAAGTTTTCAACTATAATCTCTTCAAATATTTTCTCAGTCCCTTTCTTTTTCTCTTCTTCTTCTGGAACCCCTATAATTCGAATGTTGGTGCGTTTAATGTTGTCCCAGAGGTCTCTGAGACTGTCCTCTGTTCTTTTCATTCTTTTTTCTTTATTTTGCTCTGCATCAGTTATTTCCACTATTTTATCTTCCACCTCACTTATCCGTTCTTCTGCCTCAGTTATTCTGCTATTGATCCCATCTAGAGTATTTTTCATTTCATTTATTGTGTTTTTAATCGATGCTTGATTCATCTTTAGTTCTTCTAGGTCCTTGTTAACTGTTTCTTGCATTTTGTCTATTCTATTTCCAAGATTTTGGATCATGGAAATAGAATCTTGGATCATCTTTACTATCATTATTCTGAATTCTTTTTCAGGTAGACTGCCTATTACCTCTTCATTTGTTAGGTCTGGTGGGTTTTTATCTTGCTCCTTCTCCTGTTGTGTTTTTCTTTCTTCTCATTTTGCTTATGTTACTGTGTTTGGGGTCTCCTTTTTGCAGGCTGCAGGTTCGTAGTTCCCGTTGTTTTTGGTGTCTGTCCCCAGTGGCTAAGGTTGGTTTAGTGTGCTGTGTAGGCTTCCTGGTGGAGGGGACTAGTGCCTGTGTTCTGGTGGATGAGGCTGGATCTTGTCTTTCTGGTGGGCAGGTCCATGTCTGGTGGTGTGTTTTGGGGTGTCTGCGGACTTTTTATGATTTTAGGCAGCCTCTCTGCTAATGGGTGGCGTTGTGTTCCTGTCTTGCTAGTTGTTTGGCATAGGGTGTCCAGCACTGTAGCTTGCTGGTCGTTGAGTGAAGCTGGGTGCTGGTGTTGAGATGGAGATCTCTGGAAGATTTTGGCCGTTTGATATTATGTGGAGCTGGGAGGTCTCTTGTGGACCAGTGTCCTGAAGTTGGCTCTCCCACCTCAGAGGCACAGCACTGACTCCTGGCTCCTCAATTTGGGATGATTTGTTGTCTATTCATGTATTCCACAGATGCAGGGTACATCAAGTTGATTGTGGAGATTTAATCCGCTGCTTCTGAGGCTGCTGGGAGAGATTTCCCTTTCTCTTCTTTGTTCCCACAGCTCCCGGGTCTCAGCTTTGGATTTGGCCCCGCCTCTGCGTGTAGGTCGCTGGAGGGCGTCTGTTCTTCGTTCAGACAGGACAGGGTTAAAGGAGCAGCCGCTTCGGGGACTCTGGCTCACTCAGGCCGGGGGGGAGGGAGGGGCACGGAGTGCGGGGCGAGCCTGCAGCGGCAGAGGCCGGCGTGACGTTGCACCAGCCCGAGGCGCGCCGTGCGTTCTCCCAGGGAAGCCGTCTCTGGATCCCGGGACCCCGGCAGTGACGGGCTGCACAGGCTCCCGGAAGGGCGGCGTGGACAGTGACCTGCGCTCGCTCACAGGCCTCTTGGCGGCGGCAGCAGCAGCCCCAGCGTCCCACGCCCGTCTCTGGGCTCCGCGCTTTCAGCCGCAGCTCGCGCCCGTCTGTGGGGCTCCTTTAAGCAGTGCTCTTAATCCCCTCTCCTCGCGCACCAGGAAACCAAGAGGGAAGAAATAGTCTCTTGCCTCTTCGGCAGCTCCAGAATTCTCCCGGACACCCTCCCGGCCAGCTGTGGCGCACTAGCCCCCTTCAGGCTGAGTTCTCGCCGCCAGCCCCAGTCCTCTCCCTGCGCTCTGACCGAAGCCCGAGCCTCAGCTTCCAGCGCCGCCTGCCCCGGCGGGCGAGCAGACAAGCCTCTCGGGCTGGTCGGCACCAATCCTCTGTGCGGGAATCTCTCCGCTTTGCCCTTCCCAGGTACGTGGGGGAGTTTCTTGCCTTTTGGGAGGTCTGGGGTCTTCTGCCAGTGTTCAGTAGGTGTTCTGTAGGAGTTGTTCCACGTGTAGCTATATTTCTGGTGTATCTGTGGGGAGGAAGGTGATCTCCGCGTCTTACTCTTCCGCCATCTTCCCCGGAACTCTCTGTTTGACTTTAAAAGTATAATTTTCGGGCTTCCCTGGTGGCGCAGTGGTTGAGAGTCTGCCTGCCGATGCAGTGGGACACGGGTTCGTGCCCGGTCCGGGAAAATCCCACATGCTGCGGAGTGGCTGGGCTCATGAGCCATGGCCATTGAGCCTGCACGTCTGGAACCTGTGCTCCGCAACGGGAGAGGCCACAACAGTGAGAGGCCCGCGTACCGCAAAAAAAAAAAAAAAAAAGCATAATTTTCCACTATACAATACTGAAGTATTTTGTCTTGTATTATTTTATTAGTACTTAATAAAATCCTTAACTAAGTGAGGGTACCAAGAACATGGATACAATGAATGAATGGATGAAAGTTTAAGGTTTTAAGTCTAAGACTCCTAAATGGATGATAAGCAGCTTAAAGCCTGGATTCATGACTTACACTAATGTGAATGTCCCTAATGTCATTGTAATTGTAGACTCTATAAATACTAGTGCTTGTTAAAACTTCACCATCAGCCATACTGTACATACATTTTCTTATTTAATCATCAGAAAAACCTAATTAGATAGTAGTTTTTCCAGCTTACCCATTGGAAGAAACAGAAGTTCAGACAAGTTAAATAAGTTGCCAAGGACACACAGCAAGTGCCAAAACCAAGAACAATATGCAGGTACCTTCACTTCATATTCTTGTTTACTACACTATGCAGCCTCCCAGTCAATACTTCGTATTAAAACACATGTATCTTCCTGAGCTCTCCATGGGGCTTGAAAGAGCAGAGTCAAAACAAGCTTGGGCATACTCTTTGCCATGTACACTGAGGCTGCTGGCTCCAGTGCTATGACAGTGCCATCTTGCATCCGGAGGTGTACCCCAGGTAGTGCTCCAAGGTCTCTTTTTCCAAGTGTGTTTGTCTGAGTGGCCAATTAGACCTTTCTAGGTTTTCTTCTGGGAAAAATCTGAAGACATTATTATTCTGCAGTGCTCTGAGTCTAGAGTGATTTGATAATCACAGGAAAACATGTGCAGAATAAGATTGAGAACATTTTGGATAAATGGATGAAATGAGTACCTATTTATATATTTATATATATAGATCATACTTGTTACAATCAAATTGAAAACATAACCTACATTTGTGAAATTTTTACTTCGTTGTAAGTTATTACCATTTAGTATTCTTTTGAAAAGAATATAGCCTTCCATTGGCTTTTGTTTTAAAATGTGCATGATAGATTAGGATGTTGAGAATAAATAGAAAATATTATAAATTATTTGGAATATACAAAGCTTCATATAGAATCTTAAGAACATTACAAAGTTCTGGGATGCAACTTGCTACTCTGTTACTGATTCAGGGACATTTTAGATAATGAATGGGGCCAAGTTATTGACCAAAAATAAGGATTTTCTAAACATGAAAAAAAAATCATTTAAGCTTCCCTGGTGGTGAAGAATCTGCCTGCCAGTGCAGGGGACATGGGTTTGAGCCCTGGTCTGGGAAGATCCCACATATTGCGGACAAACTAAGCCCGTGTGCCGCAACTACTGATCCTGTGCTCTAGAGCCTGTGAACCACAACTACTGAGCCTGTGTGCCACAACTGCTGAAGCCTGCATGCCTAGGTGCCATGCTCCACAATGGGAGAAGCCACTGCAATGAGAAGCCTGCACACTGCAATGAAGCGTAGCCCCCACTCGCTGCAAGTAGAGAAAAGCCCGAAGGCAGCAACAAAGATCCAATGCAGCCAAAAATAAATAAATAAAATTTATATTAAAAAAAAGAGACTGATGATTGAGTGGAAGATAAATAATATTGTCCTTAGCAAAATAATTTATTGAAAATTTTGGCAAATTATATGTCAGCAGATAATGTTTTGTATTCAAGACATTTTTCCCTACCTTAAGCACAGTAAGTATATATATATTTTTTATTATCACATAGTTACTGATATTTAATATTAAAAAGATCACAACTATTATATCATCACTTTCACATTTCTATTTCTAGTTCAATGAGTAATGAAAGTAAATAACACTGTGCTCAGTTAAATGTTAAAATTCAAAAGAAGTATGAAACATGCAAAATAGTAGCACATCCAGTATTTATGAGCAAAAGTGTTTGGCTGGTCTACATGGCATTAGCATTTTTCAATGATCACATAATCTCAAGCCAGAAAAAACAAACAAAAACTGTTTAATGCAAATCAAAGGGTTTCAGTCAAATTTAATAAACTTAATATTGGCAGGCAGGTCGGGGAAGTTGTGAAGGATACTTGAGGGCATGGTAGGTTAAGAAATGCAACTGTTTTGAAATAGTATGGTTTCTTATCAGTTTATTTCAACTCTACCTCTACAGTTAATGTTCTGTGTTTCATTTCATGAGTCTACATTGTAAGGAGTATGCCAGAGCTTGTTTTCAGATAACTGATGCCAGCAAAAGCTATGTTAAAGAGACACACGGTGAAAATCTATATGATAACAGATTTGTAAATGGATGAAATATTTTGGTATACGTTATGTTCAATTTCAACACAAATGTTGTTCTGGGGTCTTCTGTGGCATAAAGATGACATACTTTTAAAGACTTATTGCATGTCAGGAAAATGCAAGATGTTTCAAGTGTGCATTTCTGCAAGTCCAGATCACTGTGGTGAAATGAAATATAAGGGGGATATGTCTACCCAGTTAGGGCGCCAGGGTAAAGAGATGTTGATTGAGTCCAACACAATTAACTATCTCTCTTTAGCAAGAGGTCAAGCTGTTCTTTATCCCAGGATTGTATAATGGCAACAAAAGGTTTTTATCAATTATCTAAAACTGGATTGTTACCATAAACAAAAATATATGAAATAGATTATAAATACTGTTATAAAAAGGAATATATAGAGATGTCTGGTTATTAGTACAACTATTTAATGATGAAATAACATCTTAATATGTGCCAGGACCTTTCCAAATATTACTTTTTACAGATAGAGTAACTAAAGTTCAAGGGCAAAGAGAACTTTGCCAAAGATCACACCACTGATTGGCCTGAATCAAATTTTTATCCTACGCCTCAGGTTTAAGGCAACTTTATGTTCAGTTTTTTTACTGATTTGCGTAAAAAATCATTCCCACTTACTTGGTGAATCTAGTAGTGTTTCTGTCCAGCTCTGTCACCTCATATATTTTTTGGTCCTTTTATTTCTTCAGTCCATGCTGTTCCTGCTATATCTCATGTTCTCTATTCTGGTTTAATCCAAGTCAATACGTTCCCTGTAATAAACTTATTTTCTCTATTTACTAATGCTTAGAATTCATTTCCTAGAATATTAGACTTTTGACTTTAGCAATTGAGGGCATGGTGCTGTTGCTATTTTTCCTTCTTTTTCTTATGTTTTTACTTAAATCACAGTAAACAAAGGGAAGGAATATATATTCCATATCCCTGAAAGTTTTCTTCTGGACCGAGCACTGGTTGCACTGGAAGGCTTCAGTAGGTAGCAAGAAGACTGCTGATTTGGTTCTTTTTTTCTCTTTGTTTCATTTTTTCTCTTATCCCCTCATCTGAACATGTCCTCTGTTGTATTGTCCTCCTTTTATTTCACAGGGAACTACAGCTCTCGTTGCCTAGGCACCTTCATGTTTCTCATCTTGAAAGGCCCACCATGGCTCATCAAGGGTTTTTCCTCAACAAAAGTGTCTGCCATCATCTTTTCACTTAAGTAGGATTTTTTTTTTCCTTTCTGCTATGCTGTGAAAGCAGTATGTCAACCAAGTTGCCAACTTCTCTTTGTTTTCTAGCTGAACAACTGCAGAGCCTTGCCCTGGAAAGAAAGAGAGTCCCCAGTGGCTTCAGCAGTGTTTAGGTTGTGTCTGTGAAAAAGACTGGTTCAAAATGAAAGAGCTAGAAGTTAATGAACCTAAAATAATTTTGAGAAATACAGTAAGTGGCTCAACATCTTATGTGTCCCTAGTCCTGTTACAAGGCTGAGAAAAGAGTCTATGACTCGATGATTCACACAGATATATACAAGGAGCAAGGTAGTTTAAAGGATTAGTGACAGTGAAAGAGAAGTGGAAAACTCTTCATTATACTGACTCGGTTCTTGTATTCTTTTCTAGATCTTCCACAGTTTATATTCCTCTTGAGGGTTTTGTAAACCACAGGGAGAAAAATTAAAATGGAATACATGTTATAGCTTTTGGTTTGCTCACGATGAAGGAAGCAGGGATTGGGGCTAGCAATAAAGTCACCTTCCTTGAGCACATGGCTGCATGGTAGGAGGTTGAAATTCAATGAATTTGGATCACTGAAGTGGGGAAGGTGGTGTTGGTGAGTTAGGAGTTGGGACTTAGATGATGAATTACCAGCACGTACTGAGAATTGTATCTCTCCAACACATGGTCTACAGGATAAATCAAAGGGCAATATCCAACTAAAAGTCTTGCATTATTTCTTAATAATAATCATTCTTTTTTCATTTAGCTCAATTGAAGAAATGGATATTTTAGTCAAGATTGAAAATGACTACAGTTCCCATACTCTTAATTCATTCTCCATATTGTGGTCCCTGAATCTGACCAAAAGACATGAGAAGGTTAGAATAAAGAAATGGTTGCTTTAGTTTTGCAAATAATATTCTGAGTCCAAGGAATTAAGACAAATCCTTTTAGGTTGTTTTTTAGAAAGAACTGTTGATAAATTAATTTTGACTGCTCTGAGCTTAAACTGTGCCTCCCAACCCCCATTTCTTCATCTAGGCTTCTAGGAAGTTAAAAATAAAAAAATAATAATAATTGGCAAAGTTAGAGAGACAACAACTCAAGTGGAATTTAGATGAAGTCACACATAAGTGTATTAGGTTCAAATCCTTTTATAAGTAACTTATTCTTTAAAAAACTGAATTAAATCAATGGGAGTTCTGGGCACAAACATCAGTTCCAATCCAATAATATAGGTAGAGTAGGGAATGCTGTTTCTCATGTAATTACTTCTGTAACATAAATGACTGACTGAAAAAAAAAATGACTGACTGAAATCATCTAATGAAGAAGACCAGGCATATTACTTCTCTAGGTTTTACAGTTTTATGACATACTCATTTGCATTTTCTAACTTCCAGGATTTTCTTAAAGCTTGATCCAGCAACCTCATTAATTTAAAAAATTTAAAGCTAAAAAGGACTTAAAATTTTTTTCAAAAGAATTTCTCAGCTTCAACACTGAGTGATTGGATCATATCGATGTTACTAATAAAATTTAGACATATTTCCTCTGGATGGACTCAAATTGTAATATACTTTATATTAATGAAAAGTCCTTTCACCACCCCAAATTAGAAAGCTGTTTTATTCCAAATACTCTCACAGAATTCAATGCTAATCTTTCTCAACAAATTTTAAGATTGAATTTTAATATATTAACTTTCACAATGACAATGTACGTATAATCCATAGGCTACTGACACACTGTGAATAAATAAATACAGAAATTTTTTATAATACAAGAAAATGTATAGAACTATGTTAACAGAAATGTAAGAGCAGCTTAGAGGGTTTTTTTTTTATAAGTTTATTAATATGTAGCCAGGAAATATCTATTGATTAATATGTGTGATCTTGACATGAGTTAATTATAACATTTCAGTTGACTCTATACTTAGTTTGTATCTTCTTAAAATAAATTTGGATTTTTTAGTTTGTTTGCCAAAGGGAAAAGAGCTTTCCTATCATATGGAAAGATTTGTTTTAATAGATTCAAGAAACAAATATATTGTTAAAAGCCCTTGTGTACCTTCTAATTCCCTCTATTGGCTTATGGCTGTGGTCTCAATTTATTGTACTTTTTAAAAAAGTAGCATTAAGTGAATTTTATTGGCAGGTGTGGTAGGTTGAATAATGGCTTCCCTACAATGGCCACATCCTAATCCCTGAAACCTGTGAATACGTTTTGTTAGCTGGCAAGGGAGAATTAAGGTAGCAGATGGAATAAACATGGCTCATCAATTAACCTGGAGATGGGGAGAGCTTCCTGGATTATCCAGGTGGGCCCAATGTAATCACAAGCATCCTTATGAGTAAATGAGGGAGAAGAAAGTCAGCAGGCAGCTTCTAGAAGCTAAAAAATGCAAGAAAATAGAATATCCTCCAGAGCCTCCAGGAGGGAATGCAGCCCTGCTAAAACCTTGACTGTAGTCCAGCGATGCTCATTTTGAACTTTTATTTTTTTTGCGGTACGCGGGCCTCTCACTGCCGTGGCCTCTCCCGTCGCGGAGCACAGGCTCCGGTTGCACAGGCTCAGCGGCCATGGCTCACGGGCCCAGCCGCTCTGCCGCATGTGGGATCTTCCCGGACCGGAGCATGAACCTGTGTCCGCTGCATCGGCAGGCGGACTCTCAACCACTGCGCCACCAGGGAAGCCCCGTTTTGAACTTTTGACCTCCAAAGCTGTAAGGTAATAAATTTGTATTGTTTTAGTTCACTAAATTTGTGGTAATTTGTTAGAGCAGCAATAGGAAACTAGTATAGCAGGCATTACTCTGAGTAGCCTTAAAATTTTCTCCTGCTAATTTTAAGTATGTTCAAAAGATATTTGAAGCTTATAATTCTTACCTGTCCTAATAAGATTTTATTCTGGAAATAATATGACTTTTCCATATTTCCCAGGGGTGGATGTGGCAGTGGGGGACTTGGTGTTGATGGTGATGGCTGTGGTTTCAACTAAATATTTCTTTCAGATTTTGTTTAAGCAGGCTTGCCATAGCTCCAAATCCATTTCTTCAAATACACTAGGCCTGGGGAGATTTGAAAATAAGCCTTGGCCCCAGCATCTCCTACTTATAGTTCGGAATCCCTTTATCCACTCTGGCAACTTTGCCTGCTGTCTTGCTGACTTTTCCTAGCATTCTGCTTCTCTGCCGAGCCCCTCTGATGGAAACCTCAGTGGTTCTTTGATTGTGTTTTACTCTAGGGCATTGTCTGTCATACCATCTTTAGTTCTACAATCTGCCCCTTTGGGGTCAGTTTCATCCAAATTTAGGCTCAAGATCCAGGGCTATTGCTTGTCTACAGGGAAATTTAGATAGATTCAATATCTGTCCCTCTGAGAGAAAAACAATGTGGCTAAACACCAAGGCATGCCTGAGACTTAACCTAGGTATAGTTTAGGATGTTTCTCTTTCTGAGAATACTACAGGCTTCTAAATTATTAACACAGATTTGCCGGCTGCCTGAACATTGGCATCTAAGGCATAGGATTTCTTTCTAATAAACCAAACATAACCTCACTTCTTCAGGCAATATCAGGAAGTCTAATCAAGAGTTGACTGTGGGACTTCCCTGCTAGCTCAGTGGTTAAGAATCCACCTACCAATGCAGGGGACACGGGTTCAAGCCCTGGTCCAGGAAGATCCCACATGCCGTGGAGCAACTAAGCCTGTGTGCCGTAACTACTGAAGTCCGCGCGCCTAGAGCACGGGCAATGAGAAGCAGTGCACTGCAATGAAGAGTAGCCCCCACTCACTGCAACTAGAGAAAGCCCACCCGCAGCAACGAAGACCCAACACAGCCAAAATTAAATTAATTAATTCATTTTAAAAAATGATTTTTTTTAAAGAGTTGACTGTGAGCCAACACTTTCCATCTTCTCTGTTGAGACATAACAACGGAGGCTAAGACTATATTAACTATTCGTTTCTCTAGGTTTTCTAAATTGAGTCTCTGTATCAAGTTAGATCAGCCAGGATAACAAACCTGAGTGAGATTAGCTTGGTTCCTTTCAGAAATACTTGCATAGATATATGATTTAATGCTGTGCTCTAAGCTTTTATAGAGGGTTGATGTAAGAAATGGCCATTTGAACACTTTATTTGCTTAGGAAATGGTAGTTGAAGACATTGTCCATTATGTAGCCTAGAATATCTCATATAAGACTCCACATGATAAGGACCTCCTTAAATTTTGTGTTGGGGGAGAAATGTCTTACCAGACGAACTTTTATGTTTCTTTTAATCAATAAGTAAAAGTTATATAAGACAAATTTCATTTATAATTATGGTATGTAAACAAACGAATAAAACTTCATGATATCATTCAAAATAAAGCTCCTATCATAGCTTAACAAAAATTGTCTCAGAATTTCTCTATGTTATAAACATTGATTTTAACCACAACCCCTTTTCGTACCCCATCCTTGAGGGAAATGTGACTTTGACAAAAACAAAATGGGAAGTGAGGCCTCTCAGAATGATGTTCATTAATCCCCCTGCACATAAACTGGATAGGAAGCAGTGGAGCTTCTCTGTTGAGTGGTTAAGACCCTGGTTTAATTAAATCCCAGATCACCCCACTTATTAGCTGAAACCTTGGGCTATTTATTTAACCTTCATTTTCAATTTCCCATCTATAGTATGGAAATAGTATAATATCTGCCTTCTAGGATTGTGGTGAGGATTAAATGGGGTAATTCATTTGAAGTACTTAGCGCAGTGCCTGGCATATAAGGTACAAGACTCAGTAGCTATGGGTGTTGTATATATGGATGTGGTAGGTAGTAGGTTGCTGATAATTATGACAGTGATGATAACATCAGTGAAGGTAGACCTAGTTGAGGACAGTTCTCTCTTTCTTCACAATATTTTTTTGCGTCATATCATGGTGCTTCATTATTAGCTTTCTGCTGAGGAAACACCTGCCCTCAAGCTGAATACACCTAGGTAGGGAGAATGGAAGCTTCCTCAGGAAGAAATCTGCACGATCTTTTCACGAAGAAGTATAAAAGGTGTTGGTGGTTTTCCTTCTCTAATTGGAAGTATAAGATTTAGATTGAATAGCCTTTTTTTTTTAAAGCCTCTTGCCAGCTCTGCAAAGACAAGCATGGTTGGGTTAATCTTGAGGAAACTAAGGGTCAAGCTCTATTTTGTGTTGGGAGAAAGAAATATAAAAGGGGCTCTTTGAAGTTCATGCTTGGTCTAGCTCACATCGTAAGGATGGGTGACTACATAGGAATTTGTGCAGAATCCCCAGCCAGAATAAAAAAGTGTATATTTCATGGAGCAGTAGTTTGAAAACTTTTTGGCCTTAGGACCCTTATGCTTAAAAATTACTGAAGGTGATAAAGAGTTTTGTTTATGTGGATTATAGTTATTGATATTTACTACACTAGAAATTAATATTGAAAATATTTAAATATTAACTCATTTATAAACAACAATACTTAACCCATTATGTGTTAGTATAAAACTATTTTTTATGAAAAAAGCATAGTTTTCCAAAGCAAAAAGAAGTACGGTGGCATTATTTTACATTTTTTTCAAATTTACCTAATATTTGATTTAATAGAAGACAGCTGAATTCACATATCTGCGTCTGCAATTAGTCAGTTTTGATGTGTTATTTTGGCAGTAAACAAAGTAAATCCAAATTTACAAAGATAGGAAGTTGGAAAGGAGTATTTTAATGGCTTTTTGAAAAATTTTGGATATTCTTTTTCACTCTATCCCACTTACAAGTGGTCATTTCTTAAAGGTTAGTTGCAATGTGGAAACTGAAACCATACCAATGAACTTTTTAACTCCACGACATTAACATCATTAGATAATCTTTGTATGTTCTACCATGCTTGACCTTGTAACATCATGTTTTTGTCATTTGGAAAATGTTGGTCCATTGAATTATGTAGATTTCCAAATGTTGAAACATTTTATTATATATTATTAAATAGTAACATTTGTTAATCTCATTAGAAAAGTCTTTCTGTATGGAGGTGTCAAGCTCATAAAGACATATAAATTTCCCCAAATTCTGGTTTTTGCTTGGAAGCTCAAATTTTATCCTTGCCAACAAATACTGTCAGCTATTTCCTTGAAATGTCTGGCTGCCTATGTTCATTTTTGAGAAAATATCTGCCAAGTGCCCAAGTCTGAATAACCATAGTATATCTGTCCACAGTTCTTTCAAGTAAACTTAGTGCTCCATGAGAAAAGCAGCTAGTTCAGCTTGCAACTCCAAAAATGGCACAAGAGCTTTTTCTTGATCCAAACATCATAGATCAGTGTACATCAAGAGTGACTGATATTTAAAAAATCATGCACTCAAGGGTTGGGATGAAATAAAATGAATAATCTTTACTGCTTCATTAATGACATTCCTAAGTAAAACTGTCATTTTTACTGCAAGTGTGTAGCAGTTGAGAATGTAGTGACTATTAATTTTATTTGGTGTTATTGCTTTGTTTTCTGCTTAGACATCAGCAGTTTCACCCACTTTTGCTTTTGTAGAATCAGAGCAATATTAAGACAGTGAAATAGGCAAATAATATCTTAGTATTATTATTAACTGCTATGTTTATTGCTGGAAACCTAAGTGAGCTGATAAGCTATTATGTGGAATTGGGACTCAGAGATTTGGGATGGAGAGTCATGAGAACATGGATGAAATTGTCTATTTCACCTAAAGCCTCCAATTTTCTACTTATTTGTATATCAGAGATAAACCCTACTAGTTCCTCATTTTAGGCACTAAGACCAAGAGAAACATGAAGAGTCTGATGTCATTTTTTTTTAGTTTATTTTAGTGTTAATTTAATTAGTTTTGATCAGTATAACTCAGTGTACCCATTTAAAGAAATGTGTGTGTATACTTACATACCAATTATATAACTTTACAGCTATCTATGGTTATATGGAGTGTAGCGGGGTAAATTGTGTTCCCTAAAAAATTCATATTATATGTTTAAGTCTTAACCCCTAGTACCTAGAATGTGGTTGGTTTTGGAAATAGGGTCCTTAAGAGGTAATTAAGTTAAAATGAGGTCATTAGATTGAGCACTAATCCAATATGACTGGTGTCCTCTTAAGAAGAGAAGATTAGGACACATACACATATGGAGGGAAGCCCACGTGAAGACATAGGGAGAAGATAGCCATCTACAAGTCCAGGAGAGTGGTCTCAGAAGAAACCAAACTTGCCAACAACTTGATTTCAAACTGCTAACCTCCAGAACTGTGAGAAAATACATTTTTGTTTAAGCCACCCAATCTGTGGTACTTTGTTATGGCAGCCCTAGAAAACTAATACATGGACTATTAAAATAATTTCAAGCATCAGTACATAAGTATTGGAGATCAAGATTAAATTATATTCAATCAGTTTGGGAAGAAAAAGGATGGGATACTAACTGTAACTATTTAGTATTCATAGCTAAAACTTCTACCACCAGTTCTATTTAGGCTCTGGGATTTAACCTTAGCACTCATGTTCCTTATCCCAACTTTCAGTTTCCAAGCACATACTCTTCAACTAAATAGGCTGTATTTTCAAATATTATTTTTCTTAAAAACAGATACCTCACCAATAGAATCTACTGCCCAAACAGATTATAGATTTTATAGTGTTCAGTTATGGGTGTAGTATATTATAAAGTCTTTGCTCTTCAGAGTGCATCTGCAGACCAGCAGCATCAATATCATCTGAGAGTTTGTTAGAAATGCAGAGTCTTGGGCCCCACCCTAAACCTACTGAGTTAGCACCCACATTTTAGAAATACTCCCATATGATTCCTATGCACAGTAAAGTTTGAGATACACTGCACTAAAGGAATATGTCTAGAAAAATATTATTTTCTTTTATTGGATTCAAATATCCTATAGAAGGACAAGGCTTGGAATTTCCTGAAAGAATGTACAGTGTGTGGGAGTTTTCTAGGCCACATACAGTACACTTGGTTTTGAAATCATTTTTACAATATTTCAATCACTAGGGTGACAGTATATTTTGCTTGACATATGACTGCTCTCTTCTAAAAAATTCCAGGACATGAGGTGGTCCTGCAGGAAGCAGTGACATTTCTCTTTCAGTGTCAATACTTCATGGGGAAAAAGCATTTATTACTACAGTTGCCAAAACAAAAAAGAGAGAATATCTTATGTGTATTTTCAACAATTAAGTTTTTCTCTTTTCTAATGGCTGTCTTTTTTTAAGTATTCAGCGAGGACATCCCCAAATCCTGTATATATACAATGTGTTCAGAGTACATATTTCCTTCTTAGCTCATTACTAAATTGTGTGGCTATCATGAACTACTTCACAAGTTAGTTTGTTGAATGTAGGCTGGAGTCCAGTGGTTCACTATAAAGTGGTAAACAGCTGGATGTCTTAGATATTTCTCCTGTACCTTTTGTAGACCAGAATTTGAATGTATTTTCCCAGGAAATATACTGTGAAACTATGAGCATCTGTTGCAAATCTCTCCTGTCAGTAGTAGTGTTCAATCCGGACATATATTTACTCAGTGAAAGCAGTTTTCTGATGGTAACATCACCATCAACCTGTCAAATAGAAAAAAAAGTTTTTTTCATCATCATAAAATGCTATGATTGAAAATCCATTCTGAAGAAGTTGCCAGTGGTATCATTTTATTTGTAGGTCCTAAAATAATGGCTATTGGCAAATGTTGTAACTGATGTTTAGTCCTGCTCTATGTTGTTTAGTACTTTAATGACAATACTAGTTTTTAGCAACAGTTTCCACATGGGGGAGTTACATCATTTATTTTCACTTTTAAGTTGTTTGTACAACTGTGAGGATGCGTTTAAACTTAGACATACAGTGATGTTGTATGATAGAGGTGTCTACTGCTAATCCCACATAGCATGACCTCCAAAAAATCAAAATAACAGTCCTCCCCACCCTCATATGCTGACATTTGACAAGCCAGGTGGTCTAGCTTGTTCTTAGAAACCCATATCATCTTTTGTGTCCTCCCAGATGTTCCTAGCAGACATTTGCCAAAACTTTCCCAAATACAAATGGGAGAATAATAGAGGCATTGAATTTCTTTCCTAGAAACTTTAGTAGAAGGTTACTTTTATATTTTCAACATGGTCATTTCTAAGATGATATAATCAGGCGTTTGAGAAATTACAGCTGGTATCAGTTAATGATCACTGGCATTCTTCATATTTAACAACCTTCTGGGTGAATGAGCTGACCTTGGAATATATAATGTAGTTGTACAGGCTTCCAGTGGTTTTTCAACAGTTGCATTTTCAATAGCTGTACTGCTAAAAGATAAATGTAAACACATGGCAATAGGTTACAATTCATTATCTATTTTCTTTTCATAAAATAAAATGACCTTAGGAAAATGCCATTAATTATGTAAAGTTACTAAAGTCCTCCTCAAGATTTTCTAAAGAAAAATCTTAAATTGTTAATACTACATTTTATAACTTCCTTAGAAATTTGCATCAATGTGCTATTTTTAAATGTGTATAAATACAAAAACTACAAGAAATATAGTACCCATTTTCTCTTCTTTTTAAAAAGCTAAGTATTGAGTTATTAGTATCGTATTTATATACAATAAAATTCACCCTTTAAGTGTACACAATGATATGCAGTTGATTAGGAGATATTTTGAACTAAATGAAAATAAAAACGTGTCAAATAGCATAAACTATAAAAGACAAAAAATTACATCATTTTGCACAACTGTATTGTATAGTTATGGTAGTTACACAATTATATACATTTGATGAGTTGTAACAAATGTATAGTTGTATAACTTCCACCACAGTTGTTATGGGTGAAATGTGTCTCCACAATTCATATGTTGAAGCCCTATTCCCCAGGACCTCAGAATGGTGACTGTATTTGGAGATTGGGCCTTTAAAGAGGTAATTAAGGTTAAATGAGGTCATATGGGTGGGCCCTAATCCAGTATGACTAGTATTTTTATAAGAAGACAAAATTTAGATACACAAAGGAAGACCAAAGATGTACTTGCACAGAGAAAAGACCATGTGAAGAGGCAGCAAGAGAGTGGCCATTTGTAAACTAAGGAAAGTGGCCTCAGGGGACACCGCTGCCAGCATTTGGATTTTGGACTTCCCGCCTCCAGATCTGTGAGAAAAGAAATTTCTGCTGTTTAAGCTACCCAGTCTGTGGTATTTGTTATGGCAGCCCTAGCCAGTCAGGATATAGAAACTTTTCATTAATCTCTCAAAAGCTTCTCCTGTCCCTTCGTACCCACTCCTTCCCTCCACTCTCAGCTGCTAGTAATCTCTAGTCTGATAACTCTCTCCACAGTTTTGCCTTTTCCAGGCTAGAATGCCATTTAAAAGCAATCATATGGTATGCAGCCTTCAGAGTTTGGCTTATTTAACTTAGATAAAGCTTTAGATATTCATTCATGTTATTTCGTGTATCACTAGTTAACTTTTTATTGCTAAGTAGTATTCTATTGTTCAGATGTAATGCAATTTGCTTATCCATTCAGCAGTTGGGTTGTTTCTTCTTTTGGCTATTATAAATAGTGCTACAAACATTCTCATACGGTCTTTGTGTGGACCTCTGTTTTTATTTATCTTGGTGAACACCCAGCAGTTTGATTGCTGGGTCATGTGCTAAGTGTATTTACAGTTTCATAAGAAACTGTTAAACTTTTCCAAAATGACTGCACCATGTTGCATTCTGGCAACAATATGTGAGAGTTCCTGTTGCTTTACATCTTCACCAGCACTTAGCATTTTCAGTCTTTAAATTTTATCCATCCTGGTAGGTGGGTTATCTCACTGGAGTTTTAATATTTCTTTTCCTAGCGACTGAAGGTTTTGGGCTTCTTTATATGTACCCACTTGCCATCTACCTATATGTTCTTTGATACGATGTCTTTTCAAGTATTTTGCCCATTGTTAACTGTTATTTTTCTTCTGATAAAGGATTTGTATGAAGGATATATAAAGAATTTTTTTTAGATATGGGTTTTGCTTACATTTTCTCTCAGTCTGTGTTTTATCTTAAAATTCTTTTTTCTTCAGCTTTATTAAGATGTAATTGACATATAACATCGTGTAATTTTAAGATGTACAAGTTATGGTTTGATAATTGTGAAATAATTATCACAATAAGATTAACACATTCATCACATCACATACTTACCTTTTTGTTTTATTAACCATGCAGCCACTGTATGTCTTTTGATTAGAGAATTCAGTCCATTTACATTTAAAGTAAGTGGAGAAACTGGGAGGTGAGATTTTTTTCCTGGCTCTCTGTACTGGGCCTACTATATAGCCATGGGCAGGGAGGGATTCTTCTGTACCCGTTAATAATAGCTTCTTTTTTGTTACAGACCTGTGGAAATTGTGCATGCAAGCCTTTTTGACTATCAGGCCAGGTGATCCAGGGGTCTGTCCCTTGGGTAGCAATCACAAAATCTGGGGTGCTAGACATACGTAAAACTTGTTTCATGGAGGGTGTACTGGTGACTTGGAGCAGGATAGAGTGAGAGGGCAGAGGAGGTGTCAAGAGGCTTCCCTGTTTTCTGGATTGGATCACAGTCTATCCCTAGATGTGTGCTATATTAGAAGCTTGATGCTCAGGCAGCAGCTTTCATACTTTAAGTATGAAAATAAACATTTTTTAGGGAAAGCCTGGGAGATGGGTATTTCTGTCTGCTTCCTCTGCACTGAGCCCTGGGGAAGAGGGTGGGGGACTAGCCCCTGCAAGTCCCTGTGAGCCTTTTAAGAACTGTTTATTTGTTTGCTATGTAATCTTGTGGTTCTCGTGGATGCAAGCACCACTGGCTTTTAGAGCAAGTTGTTTTGGGGGCCTGTCCCTCAGGAAGGAGTCTTACAAGTTAGGGCACTGGATATAGGATTCAAACTCTTTTCTCCTCAGGGAGAAGCCGGGAGTTGGTGCTGTGCCAGGGGTGGATTTATGGTAATAGTGTATCTCAGCCTTTACTACCCATTTTGATGTGAGTGATGTGGATATTTTCTTGTTCACACAATGAGGAGTCACTCAGCTAGTGTCTAGATTTGTTTTCTGAGGGAATTGTCCCATGGCTAGCTGTAGATTCAGTTTATCCATAGGAGGAGGTGAGTTCAGAAGGCTCCTGTGTCCCCATACTGACCTGGACAGATGGCAACAAGAACCCATTGCTAGTGGAATCTAATAAAATCAATCTTTATCATTGGTGCAAACATGTGGATTTTTAAAAATATGTTGTTTTCTTTCAAAGTGAAGAAAATCACCCAAGAATTTCTATTCATAGTCAACAATTATTGAGTTGTATGTGTTAGGGATTTTGCTGAAGCTTTCATAGTATATTTCTTTGATAATTTCAATGACTGAAATTTCATTTTATATTGTATATTTTGATCGCTTGTATTTGTGAGGAGAAAAAACCCCACATACAAATAACCAGAGATATATCTGGTGTGAATAATGAGAGACTGTGTCATCTAGGAGTCTACTATGTATAAATAGAAGTGCTTTTTATTTTGTTATTCAAAAGAAGATCACTTCATAAATTACCCTCTCTAATTTCCCTTCTAGGGTTTTACTCCTAATACGCATAGTTTATTAAAGGTGAATAGTGAATGATTTGGAGGCCAGTGATTAATAAAGTTTGGATTACCTGAATTTTAATAATTTGTAGCTGAGCTATTCCTTTTATTAATGTGGGAAATTGATATTTTATAGTTATTTTTTATGAAAAATTATTTTTTAACCATACAAGTTCTTGTGTTAGTTGATATGATAGGTCAAATAATGACTCAGACTCAGATTTTGTTTATAAGAAGCGTGTTTTCTGGGAGTAGCTATAAGACATATACATTTAAAGAATAAAGAAAAAATTTTTATAGCAGTAATACTAATGAGTTGTATAAGTTTAGAGGAAGGTCTTTAAAATTTAAAAAATCTGAACATTAAAATAAAAAATAAATTAATGAACAGATGAAACAATAGACTGGTTAGGGCTAATGGCCAAACTGATGATCTGAAAGTTAAACTCCAGAAATCTCTGATACCACTGGTGAAAATGCCTAAGAGATGGAGCCTATGAGAAAAAAGTGAAATGCTATTGAGGGTGACACTATAGGGCCAATATCCTCCTTATAAGAATTCCACAATCAGACACAATGTATGGAAGGATAAAACTTTTATAAATAAAATACGTCCCATTAGTCATAATGTTTACTATCCATGAAAATATTTCTTGAGAATATATTCTTGAAAATGAACACAAGATTGACTGACATTAGAATCAAGAAACTAATAACTGGTTATGACTTGGAAAAAGTAAGGGAAACTAAAACCACAGAATTAGCTTATCAACAATGGAAACTAATTGGCAATGGTAGAGGGTTGTGGAGGGAATGATGTGCAAGGCAAAGAGAGGAAGGAGTAAAGGAGTGGAAGAATGCGTCCTTTTAAAGCACAAGGAAAATGGTGTAAAGTCAAGAGGAAAAGCTAGGATTGTAATGCAGAACCATTATCAACAACTTTCCTTACTTCTTTTACAGTCTTGCCACATTGTCTTAATTGGCTAATCCTTTGTTGTTATTCAAAACTTTCACAGTAAACTTTGAAAATAAAACAGGTTTCACTGTAAAAATAATGTATACATTTTGAAAAGTTGTCTATATGGTAAATTATAATCCTTGCCATCCACAGGTAGCCATTGCTAATCTCTTTTTTTGTGTTTTTCTTTTTTTAGAAATTGCTTTTATTGATGGCACATTTCCCCATATTGTTAACTCTTTGAAAACATAATGCGTAGTGTCTGCACAATATTCCAGTGAACATACATCTCATAATTGAGATATTAACTCCTAACTTCTTAAACAGGTCAGGAACTCTTGGCCAGGTCAGGAAGTGATAAAAAGTTATCAACAAAAACTGTTGAAAATTAGGAGTTGTTTAATATTGAGGTAATCGGTTGGGCTACATCAAGTCTTCTTTAAAATTTTTCTGACCCAAGGTTACATGCTAATGGACTTGGGTTTCTGAGTTTCATATCCTCTGCTTTTGGAATAAAGCAATTTGATAGAGAACAATTAAGTTAATTCTTCCCTAATGAACCTCAAATCCTAACTCTACCTGAAAAGGCATGTGTTTTATCTAACAGTTTTTTGGTTGTTTCTAGTTGTTTGATAATATAGATAAAATTACTGTGAATATCTGTTTGTAAAAATCCTTTTTGAACTATTAGTTTATTTGCTGAGTAGAGATGTCGAGAAGGGAAATTTATTTTTCAAAAGTTATTATACATTGCCTAACCATTTTCTTTAAAAATACATGTAACAACAGTGTTTTAGGGTTAATTTGATTTCAAATTCACTGGCATTGATAACTCACATTTTAAAAATCTTTGCTAATTTGATAGGATAAACTATTATATTACTGCCTTAATGTTCATTTTTTTTGTTTTAAATGCAGGTGAATTTTTCACACATTATTTACTCACTGGATTTCCTTTTTCAATGAATTGCCCACTTGTATTCATTTTCTATTAATCAATTTGTGTCCTCAGGAAAAAAAATCAGGACACAAATTGAAACTTTGAGTAAAAGAGTGTATGGATTGTAGCTTTGATATTTTCAAATTGCCATCTGTGAGGTTATACCAGTTTACCTTCTCATGTTTCCTTATATCCACTAAGTAATAATACTTTTAGATCTTTGCTTACCTGAAAAGACAAAATGAATATCTTGTTTCATTTTTCATTTATTTTATTATGAATGAGATTTTAACATCTTTACATATATTTAAGAGCCATTTTATTTCTTTTTCTGTAAGAAAATTTCTTTTTAATATATTTCAAGGGTTATTCTTTTTCCCTTTGAATTTTATTTATGCTGTGTTTTGCCAAGCAGATATCTTGTGTTTTTTTGTGCAGCTTGTTATATATTTTTTATTAAATGGTTTCTGATTTTATTGTCATACTTTATAATGTCTTTTCCAATTAAACAATAAAAAAAGGATTATTCCAGTTTTTCCTTATATACTTAACCTTTTTCTTTTAAGATTTAAACTTTGGTCATCTGAATATATTTTATGTGTAAGACATGACAGACAATAACTTAAATTTTTTCAGATGTCCACCCAGTTGTCCAAACACTGCTTAATGACCAAGTCATCTTTTATTCGCCTATGTAAAATATCAGCTTCATTTAACATATACTAAATTGGGTCTTGTTCTGAACTATATTTTTCCATTGTTCTGTCTACTCAAGCATCAGTACTACATCATCTTATAAGTATAGCTTTACAATATTTTTAACATGTTATAGAATTTACTGATTTATGATGTATCCTTTCTCATATGTTCAGTTCTCATAAAATAAGGTCTAGTTTCAGTCTTATTTTTTAACCATCAATCTGTGTATTCTTATGCAAGTTTTACATTGATTTAATTTTAGTAGCTTTAGATCATTTGTAAAATTTTCTTTGGTTAACTTTTGATCATTAATATTGTTTAAAAATTTTTAATTTATTTCCACCTGTTTATATTATTAAATTAACTCAAACATTAGCTTTTCTAATTTAAAAAATTCATTAGAATGGTGGTAATAATTTTGATAATATAAGGAATTTGAGAAAAATTGATATCTTTTAAACTTAGTAATATCTTATAGGAGAAACATGTCCAGCCCTGAAGCTAAATTTCCCAAACCAATCTGAATATATGAATGAGACCTCACAAGCTTTTGGTACTGAAGAGAACCAGGGAAATAGAGGCTGTAAATGCTTGTATGTAAGCTATTCCTGAGGTTCTCTCTGGGTCACTGACTTGGATTTCTGGAAATAACCAAACTAATTCTTCTATATCCTTCAGGAACATATTCAAAGATCAGTATTTTTCCTTTATGTGATCTGTAGAAGTAGGAAGTAGGTTTCTTTTGGTTGTTTGTTATTTATTTGTTTTATTTGTTAGAAGAATTACTATTTGGTCTTTGATCTACTATCAATGATTATTTCTGGTCTAGTGGAAAAAGATAGAGCCAAGCAGTTAAAAAATCGAAGAAATCTCAGATCTTCCTCTATCATAATTCTCTTTTAATTAGTTTTTATAGGTCTCAGTGGGCATTGCTAAAAAGAAGCATATATCAGTATCTTTTTTCCCACTACAAACCACTTAAAATTTTACTAGAAAAATCAACAGCCCTTTATTTAGCTCATATTTTGTGGCTTAGCTTTATAGGTTAGATTCAGCTGGGTGGTTCTTCTGTTGCTTTTGGCTGGATTCACTCATGTATCTGAAGTCAGCTGCCAGTCAACTAGCTCTGCTTCTGCAAGTTGACTCTTAGTTGATTGAGACAAGAGTGGGCCACAAGTTCCACAAATTCCTGCAGACTTTGACTTCAGCTTCTTTGCATGGTACCAATGGAAGAAGTCCCTAGAACAGCAAGGGAAGTTGCAAGGCTTCTTGAGGCCTTGGTTTGTAATTTTCACAGTGCCAGTTCTAGCACATTCTGTGGATTCAAGCCAATCATGTGTCCAGCTCAGATCAAGAAGTGAGGAAATAAACTCTACTTCTTAGAGGAGGAACTAAAAGTATTATGACTAATTTTGAGAACTACCACAAGGACCCAAGACTCTCTCTAATAATGACAGATTTCACCACATGGGTGTGTAACTTCACCTCGTGGTGTTGCTTGAGGAAAGCATTCCATAGATCTGTGGTGGGGCCCAAGATTCTGCATTTCTAACAAACTTTGAGGTGATGGTGGTGCTGTTGGTCTGTACCACTCAAGGGATCGTTGGTGGATGGACAGCATCAATTTCACCTGTAGAAAATGCAAATTCTTAACCCTTCGCCCAGACCTAATGAATCAGAATTTCTGAGTACTGTTCTGAAGTCTTTGTCTCGACAAACTTTCCTGGGGATTCTGATGTACACTAAAGTTTGATAAGCACTGTCCTAGAAGGCACTGGGTAGAAAATGAAGGTGTGCAGCGGAAGAGGAAGAGAATCACAAGAAGTCTAAATCACCTGACTTAGATAGTACATGCAAGGTTTGGCCCAGCAAATATGAATCCAGGTCTTTCAAAGAATACATATGAACTACAAAGAATATTGCCAAATACCAAGAAGTGGATGTAAATGTAATGCTTGCTCTAGAAGAAAAAGATGAGTAATGATGGTTGGCAATACTTATAGACGAATTTCCTATGTTCTCTTTATATTTTGGCAGCAGTGTAGAGCTGCCCATTCTTGTGTTATGTTTTTTTTTAATGTTCTCATAGTGAACATTGAAGGAAAGCCTCTCTTGTGTACGACTGTGAGTCTAATCAATCAAAGTTCAGGGATGTTTTACTCCTGTCAGCTATGATTTGTTTTTTTCATTTCTTGCCACAGAATTCTGATAAATTCATTCAAAATGGTACAGAGCAGGTAAATATACAGCAGTACCATCATAGCTTACATTTTTTCCCAATATGATAGTCCCTAGAACAAAACTTGGCACATAGAAGTTATTCATAATACCCTTGAGGAATTATATAGAATTCATAGAATTCTATGATATACACAATTGAAGTTTAACACAAAAGCCAAGTTATGTGTTAAGAGTTTGATTGTTTAGTTGAAAAATGTTATCCCTTTGTGGTGCAGGTATGAAGCACCATGGGATAAAGTGAGGAAACGTTTCAATTCTCAGGTTTTTTTCTTATACTTTAATATTTGTCTATGGACACTTTTTAGCTGAATAAAATAAGACTTCCCTTCAAACTATTTAAAATAATTTTTAAGCCACTGGACCACGTTAAATATATAGGCTTTATTTGTAGTTATCTGTAATTATCTTCAGAGTTCACAAAAAGAGTAATCTTTGATTCACCTCTTGTAATTTTCACCTATTAACTGACACAGTCCAAAGATTTCATATTCTAATCTTGTTAAACTCTTGAAGGCTCTACACATACTTTTTATCAACAGTGAACAACATTGGGCATAGCATTTTTACCAGCTATGTGACCTTAGGCAAATCACTTACCCTCTCTAAGCTTCTTGGTATTACCTCTTACTTGATGAAGATGCCTAGGAGATTTTCCTGACTGGTCCAAATACCAAAAAAAAACCCTTCTTTTTCTGAGTAATTGGTTTGTTTTGATCCCATGCACATGGTGAGTACTGTAACCAGTTTAGGGAGCTGGCTAGGTAGATAGATAAAAGCTAGATATATTACTAACCTAACATCTCTGACTCTCACGTTTCTCATCTTTAAATGCAGAATTTCTGTGTAAATATAAGGTCATTTCCAATAAAACAAATAAACAAGATGTTCCTCAATTTTATAATTTGATAAACGTTTATTAAGTCAAGCATGCAGAATTTTGTCTCTGTCTCTATGTTGGCTACTATTTGGTTATTTCAAAGTATCCAGATATTAATTTTTTAGTTATTATATTTGGCACTGTGTAGACATTTCCTCATTTACTTTCCATTTTCTGTTATATGCTTACAGACTGAAAGGCTAAGTGTGTATAATGTCATTAACAATGTTTTTAGGAAGTGCTCAGCCATTCTTGATGTTTATTCACAATCACATCATTGTGATTTAGTCTCAATGCTATCATATGCATCTTATATCCCATTTTGAAATGGCCGTGGGACTAAATAAAGTATGCTATGAAGTCAAGATAACTTACTAACTTACTTAATAAGTTAACTTAACTTATTTCTTAGTTTCATCCTTTTACTGCTCTTTTTATTTGTTTCTTGCAAATTTTTATGGGTTCTTTGGAAAGAGTTAAGGAGAAACACTAATAAATTTTCTCCCCACAAGCAATATATTTCATTGACTCCCTCTAAAATGTATCTCTAATTTCAGTGACTTCAGTCATGTTAGTTTCCAGGCTCTAAAAGCAGAAAAATTTTAGTAGAAAAATTCTTCAAATTTTCACAAGAGTACGTGGCTAAATATGAGAAAATACATACAAATATAGCAGAGAAAAAACTCCATTCCATGAAAATTACCAAAATGAATCAATCAGGACATCTTAATTCTAGAAATTTTATTTTCATAAAACAGGTATGTGCCAGAAGTTGGAATCTTCTTTTTTTTTTTGGTCACTAGCAGGAATATATTCCAGAAAATTCCCTTAAGCAACTTATGAGGTTTTCCCTCTTTAGTAAAAAAATCAGAGAAGAAAAAAGTTATGAGAGGCTTTTCCTGGCGGCACAGTGGTTAAGAATCCACCTGCCAGTGCAGGGGACATGGGTTCGATCCCTGGTCTGGGAAGATCCCACATGCTGTGGAGCAACTAAGCCCATGAGCCACAACTACTGAGCCTGCACTTTAGAGCCCGTGAGACACAACTACTGAGCTCATGCACTGCAATTACTGAACCCGTGTGCCTAGAGGCCATGCTCTGCAACAAGAGGAGCCACTGCAATGAGAAGCTCCTGCACTGCAATGAAGAATAGCCCCCGCTCGCTGCAACTAGAGAACACAGCCCTCCCACCCCCCAAAAAAGAATCTCTTAAAAGAGGGCTTCCCTGGTGGCGCAGTGGTTGAGAGTCCACCTGCTGATGCAGGGGACGTGGGTTCGTGCCCCGGTCCGGGAAGATCCCACATGCTGCGGAGTGGCTAGGCTCGTGAGCCATGGCCGCTGAGCCTGCGCGTCCGGAGCCTGTGCTCCACAACAGGAGAGGCCACAACAGTGAGAGGCCCGTGTACCGCAAAAAAAATAATAATAAATTAAAAAAAAAGAAAAATTTATGAGAAAATCCACATATAGTAGCAATATATGACATATAGTAGCAATATATGACTAAATATGATTTCCCTGGAACTCATATATTGTTTCTACAATTACAGCATAGTGTTCATAAGACCAACACTCATTCCATCATCGAATAAAAGGGGGAAGACTACCAAACTCTCATTCTGTAGTCTCCACCCTTGTCCCTTTGTGTCAAAGTTTCCTCATTAAATGCTGCCATCAATGGTCCCCTTAGGTATATTTGCTAAGAAAATAAAGTTATAGAAGGTAGAGAGGAAGAGGGCCTGGGAATGGACCTTCTGCTCTGGATTATCCTCCATATTATACATATATGAGTCTGCTGTAAAGAAGAGAAGTGAAAATTAGCAGGTGTAAATCTTACACCTTCACGTTGGAAACATATTACTTATGATGCTTAAGAATTCAACATGGCATAAACTTGAGGAAGTTCAGATTTACTCCATCATATGTGAATATACTTGATTCCATGTGTGGTCTTCCCTTGACTCTTTTTTTTTTTTTAAAGAACTCATGTAGAGGAATTCTCATTTCACCATATCTTAATAGATATAAGCTGTCAATAAGGTTTAGGTTCTGCTAGACAGTGTTTGATTTAAAAAAAAAAGACTAAAATATACATTCTATTTTCCATTTGGTGAGCTGAAAGAGGAATTTGTATCCTATGTGTTCATTCAATTTGTCTCAGAAATTCTTCAAGAGAACATAAGTGCTCAAATTATATCTTCTGTAGAATTGGATACAAAGAAATATATGATTTGAGGCAGTTAGTGAGAATCTTCATATTTTCCCTACTGTTATAGCTTTGATGGGAGATAGGGCAAAGCTTCACATTCACTAAGATCAAGGCAGTCCTATGTTCAGAAAGAATATGCATTATTTAAACATTTAGCATATTTTCAGAGAGACCCTTTGATTTAGTTCCATCTGTGTCCTCTGTGCTTAGAGCTCTCTGTTGGCAGTTGGAGAGTAGGCAAGAGCATGGGAGGCCCCACGTGCTGCATTGCATCACAGCATGTATGTTCTACATGGCTGTTTCTTAGAATATTGAGCTACAATTCTGGTATCAGTTTTCTCTAAAAGTTATTTTTTTTGTTAGCTTTAAACTACTGGCAATTTTTCAACTTCCTCTAGCCATATGGTTGATTTAAGTTGCTACTTATTTTAGAAATGTGTTGTTTTATTGTAGATTAAAATTTACAAATTTTGAGCCTGTGCTTGTTTCTGAATTAGAGATTCAAACTTATTATCCTTCTAATTTATACTCATGATGACCTAAGGTCCACTTTAGATTGAACTCCTTTCATGTTTTACTGCAGTTCTTTGGGCTTTGCTTGCTGGTCTTTGAGATCATGGCTAATTTGAGAGGGATTATTAGCTCTTTAATCTGTGAAGTAGTTACAATACTCCCTGTATCTAATTTTCACCACTTGCAGAGCTAGCCAGACTTCAGAATATTGGGGTAGAAATTGTCTAACCATGTTCATATAACTATAGCACCTTCAGATGTGGGTATAGGGGATAACAAGTTGGTAGTTTAAATATGAGGGTACGCCTCCTTTGAATATAACAGGTCACTTCCTAGAATGATGTTCCTGTTGGAAACAGATGGCATCCTCAAAAGGGTGGTTGAAGAGGGATTAAGGAAGGTACCATTTATATTTGTAGACAGACTTAAGAGAAACTAATGAGGATAGTGAAGCACATTGGGGCTAGCAATAGCAGAAAGGTATTACCATCCCTGGGCCTGAAAGACAAGTGATTATCAGAGCTGGGAGAGGGGGCAGCTTGAAAAGAGCCGTGGCCTATGGAAGAGGAAGTAGTCTCTGCTTATGTCTCTCTTCCTGCTCTCTTATCTTCTAGTGCCTTCTTATCAACTAAACCCAACCAGAAACTACATTCAAGGGAGATTCCCAGAGCAGAGAGAAAGGTGAGGAAGGATAGAGGCTGAATCTGGCAGGGAAGAATTTCCATCATAGACTACCTCTTTTGTCCCTCAGCATCCATTCTTGATGCTTTGTCTCAGTGGAAATCTTATGTCCCTATTAAGGGATGGGTGATGTTCATTCAGTCACACTTTCCCCCATAAATAGAAATCATTAAACATCACTACTGTGATTCCTACAAAGTTGCACAACCCTGCTTACTATCTATCTGCACCTTGACTGAGCTTTTTACCATTCTGGGTGACACAAATCCCAGAATATGAATTCTTACTGGTTCTATCTTTATTAGGTTGTTTTCTATTGACTAGTGCTATTGGGTAAGGGACTACCAAAAAGTGCCCAGTGAATCTCCAAGTTCCAGCCAGAGTCTTCCTTGCCTTCATTGTGAGGCAGCAAACCAATTTCTAGTTGCTAATTCACATCAGTCACTCAGTCAGCAGGATGATATACTTCTCTCCCTGTTCTTCTCTCCCAGGCTCAGCTCCTTTTAAGATAACTGTGTTCTTTAGTGGAACAATGCCTCTCCTAAGCATAAAAACCACCAAATTCACCAAGCTTCATGTTTCAGGTACCAGAGCATAAATTTCTTAAGTCAATTATTTGACGTAATGATAAGAAGGGACCATCCTTTCTCCATCTTTTAGTTATAGGTTATTAAATTTTGACTGTAGTTATGGCAGTGTGCTATGCTGGCTACTGATTAAACATTATACTCAATTCTAAAGGAGTATAAATCTCAGAAACCTCACAGGATGGTATCTCAGATGTATATCAAATGAGCCTTCTTATGGCCATTCCATTATTTTTTCAAGCTAGTTTTTCTTTTTTTTTTAATGTTCCAACAAAACTTTATTTACAAAAGCAAATGGTGGGTCAGATTTGGTACATGAGCTGTAGTTTGCCAATTTCTGCTTTAGATGGTCAAAAAACATTCTTTTTGTCCTTGACATTTTGAAATTTCCTAATGAACTATCTATAGACTTAATTAAAAAAGTTTTTCCACATCTTTATTGGAGTATAATTTTTTTACAATGTGGTGTTAGTTTCTGCTGTACAACAAAGTGAATCAGCTATATGTATACATATAACCCCACATCCCCTCCCTATTGATCCTCCCTCCCACCCTCCCTACCCCACCCCTTTAGGTCATCACAAAGCATCGAGTTGATCTCCCTGTGCTTTGGGGCTGCTTCCTACTAGCTATCTATTTGACATTTGATAGTATATATGTGTCAGTGTTACTCTCTCACATTGTCCCAGCTTCCCCTCCCCCACCATGTCCTCAAGTCCGTTCTCTATCTGCATCTTTATTTCTGCCCTGCCACTAGGTTCATCAGTACCATTTTTTTTAGATTCTATATATATGCATTAGCATACGGTATTTGTTTTTCTCTTTCTGACTTACTTCACTCTGTATGACAGACTCTAGGTCCACCACCTCACTACAAATAACTCAGTTTTGTTCCTTTTTATGGCTGAGTAATATTCCATTGTATATATGTGCCACATCTTCTTTATCCATTCATCTGTCGATGGACACTTAGGTTGTTTCCATGTCCTGGCTATTGTAAATAGTGCTGCAAAGAACATTGTGGTACATGACTCTTTTTGAATTATGGTTTTCTCAAGGTATATGCCCAGTAGTGGGATTGCTGGGTCCTATGGTAGTTCTATTTTTAGTTTTTTTAACGAACCTCCATACTGTTCTCCATAGTGGCTATATCAATTTACATTCCCACCAACAGTGAAGGAGGGTTCTCTTTTCTCCACACCCTCTCCAGCATTTATTGTTTCTAGATTTTTTGATGATGGCCATTCTGACTGGTGTGAGGTGATACCTCATTGTGGTTTTGATTTGCATTTCTCTAATGATTAGTGATGTTGGGCATCTTTTCATGTGTTTGTTGGCAATCTGTATGTCTTCTTTGGAGAAATATCTATTTAAGTCTCCTGCCCATTTTTGGATTGGGTTTTTTGTTTTTTGATATTGAGCTGCATGAGCTGCTTGCATATTTGGAGATTGATCCTTTGTCAGTTGCTTTGTTTGCAAATATTTTCTCCCATTTTGAGGGTTGTCTTTTCATCTTGTTTATGGTTTCCCTTGCTGTACAAAAGCTTTTACGTTTCATTAGGTCCCATTTGTTTATTTTTGTTTTTATTTCCATTTCTCTAGGAGGTGGGTCAAAAAGGATCTTGTTGTGATTTATGTCAAAGAGTGTTCTGCCTATGTTTTTCTCTAAGAGTTTTATAGTGTCTAAGCAAGTTGTTTTGTATTGATAAGGCACATGGTAATGTGGGTATGGGCCCCATTTTACAATTCTTGCACCATAATGTAAGTTGGTCTGTCAGAGGTGATGTGGTGTGAGATGTCATGGTGCAGGAGAAGGCATTGCATAAGTCCACCGATGGTGGAGCTGGCAAAATCGTCAAAGGGAATGAAAGCCAATGACAGAAGATGTCCATTGGCTGGCTGGATCCCCAGTAAACGATGCCATATTAAGAGCTCAGAGTTTGCCTCAGCAGTGGTGGTAAAGGGAAAAGGAAAGAATTACCAGGACTCAATGAGAGCTCAAGCATAGGACAGGTAAGCACAGGAAATGTAGATGAAAAATAACTACTCACACATTGCCGATCATCAAAAAAAGAGCTGAAGAAAAAGTACACTGGCTTATCTTTTCTTCCACCTTTACATCTCCTTCTGGTCTTATACAACCAAAAGCCAGAGGGCAAGACTGTTTGATGAAGTCCATAAAGTCAGTTTCCAGAATACAGAGTATGGGGTTGGGTAGAGAAGGGTGGAGAGTGGATCTCAAAAAGGTAAATGGAGACCTTCCCAAACTGTCACACAGTCCATTGAGTAAGCAGAATCAAATCTGATGTAGCCATAATGCTGAAAGCCCTTTAAAGACTCTCAAACTCAATAAACCACACTGAATTATTGTCAAACATATCTTGATGGTCAGACAGCTTGACTTCAAATCCTGTTTATTAGTTCAGTAGCCCTGGACAAGTTTCTTAGGCAATCTGATTCCCATATCAAGATATTTTTAAAAATGGGTGCCATACATGCTCTAAATCAGCCTTCAATATGTGGTATTGTTTTTCCCATAGCCAGGATTCACAGGTCCAGGAATCAAGGGGTGGAAATTGGAGAGGCACCACTCAGCCCTAGTGATCCATCAGCAAAATTTTTGCTTCCAGTCCCATACCCTTATGCTCTGCTGGCCTAGAGGTGTTAGTTCCAAAGAGAGGAGTGCTTCTACTGGGAGACAAAACAACGATCCCAGTGAACTGGAGATTGAGGCTGTCACCTAGTCACTTTGGGCTCCTCATGCTTCTGCATCAACAGATAAAGAAAAGACTTGGTGTACTGGCTGGGAAAATTGATCCTGATTACCAAAGGCAAATCAGACTGTTGCTACCCAATGTAGGGAAGGATGAGTATATCTCAAATATAGAAAATCCCTTAGGGCTTTTTTTAGTACTACCATGCCTTAAGATTAAAGTTAACAGAAAACTAAAACAACCCAATTCAGGTAGGGATACTAATGGCCTGACTCTTCAAGAATGAAGGTTTGTGTTACCCCACCAGGCAAAGAATCACAACCAGCTGAGGTACTTGCTAAAGGCGAGGGGATTATGAAATGGATAGTAGAAGAAAGTAGTTATAAATAACACTTATGACTACATGGCCAGTTGTAGAAATGAGGACTATAATTGTTATGAGAATTTCTTCCTTATTTTGTTATGAATATGTTTGTGTGTATGCTATTAAGCAAATATATTTTTTCTTCCCCTTTTTATTGTCTTATAACATAACTTTACATTATAGTATTTAAGTATTGTTAACTTTACATTGTAGTAATTAAGTTATAGAATATCAAGGAGAAGGTTGAATATCACCCAAGGACTTTGCATCCCCTTTGGGGAAAGCGTTAGTGCTTTTTCAGTTGTATATAGGATAGCTGTATCATGTGAGAAGTGTGACTTTGCTCTTGTCTTTATTTGGAGATTAAGCATGATATAAGGAGATGTGTCTTGGTGACAAGTTGCCTGCAATGGTTAAGTTTTATGTGTCAATTTGGCAGGGGTGTGGTACCGAGTTGTTTGGCCAAGCACTAGTCTGGATATTTCTGTGAAAATATTTTGTAGATGTGATTAATGTATATAATCAGTTGACTTTAAGGAAAGAAGATTACCCTTGATAATGTGCGGGGGCCTCATCCAGTCAATCAGTTGAAGACCATAGAGCAAAAACCAAAGTTACCTGAAAGGAAGGAATTCTGCGTTAAGCCTGCAAAACGGAAATCCTGCCTGAGTCTCCAGCCTCCTGGCTTGCCCCAAAGGTTTCAGACAAATGACGGCAACACCAACTCCTGTCTGAGTTTCCAGCTTGCTGGCCTGCCTTATATATTTCAAACTAAAGACTACAACTTCACTCTTGCCTGAGTTTCAAGCCTGTTACAATAATCTATCAGTTTTGGACTTGCCACCCCCATAACCATAAGCCAACTTCTTAAAATCTATCTGTCTGTCTGTCTATCCATCCATCCATCCTTCTATCACCTATCTTATTTGTTCTGTTTCTCTGCAGAATCCTGACTGATACAGGTGCTAAAACTACTTCCTTTCTATAGATGTTGTTCACATTAAATGAAATAACATATGTAAGTGTGATGTGAGTTGGGTGCTTTAGTTGCAAGAAACAAATAATTTAACTCAGATTGGCTTGCACAATAAATGTATATTCATGGCTTATGTGCTAGGTTAGTTTTTCCACACTTGGTACAACCAATACATGCACTATACCAAGTGCCCTTTTTTAAAATGTGATATTTATTGACTTCCGTAGTGAGGTTCAGGTTCATGTTTCTCAATCAATAGGATGACACAGAGGCAATCCTGCCTGAATTTTGTAGTTAAATCATCAAAGACAACATTGCTTGTGTGTGTGTGTTTGTGCATACGTGCATTCGTGTCTCTTTCTCCTTTGTCTGTGTGCTTTCCTTTCCTTTGTAACCTAGCTACCATGGTGAGAGGAAGCTCATCCCACATGAGGAGGCCATATCTGGGTGTTTCAGCCAACAGCCCCAACTAGTTCTCCAGCTGACAGCCAACATCAGTTCCAAATGTGTGAGTGAACAAGCTGCAAATGACTCCAGCCCGCAGCCTTCAACCCTTCAAGTATTTTACTTGATGACCTCTAATTGTGGAGCAGAGATAAGATATCCTACAGTGTTCTGTCTGAATTCCTGACCTATAGAAACATAAGAGAAAATAAGTATTATTGTTATTTTAAGCCAATAAATTTTAAGGTAATTTGTCATGTGGTAATATATAATGAATACAACTTGCTTTATTGAAGAAAAATCTAAAGGTGGTATAATTTTTAGGCATGATTTGATCATAGATTGTCTATGTTTCTCTGTGATTTTTTTCTAAGTTCTTATTTCCTTTGTGTGTTGGCTTTATCTACTTAATGGAAGGAAAATAGCTATATTGGTTCCATTGCCTCAGATCTATAGAATATATGGTCCAGAGCAAAGAGATAACTTTTGTTCAAGCATTCCCAGAAGAAATCGTGAAATTCAGTGTGACTGAGCTATCTTAAGTCGCCTGGCCACCTCTAAAATAATCAGAGGTCTAGGCATATGGAATTTAATTATTGGCTTATCTTGCTATATTTTTCCCATCCTTGGAATCACAGAAATTCTCAAACCTATATCAGGGGTTCTCAGGAAAACAGTAGATACTCTGGAAGCAACCACAGACTTCCACTATAAACACATGACACAATGTTTGATATACAAGTTCTTTATACATGATAGTTATGATTATTACTTAGTTTATCCTTAGGGTCAAATACTTTCTCATGTATTACGTTAGAATTCATCAGTCACCCAATCTTTTCATTACTGTCTCACTCAAGGAGATACAAACAATGCCATTATGCTCCAATAGTTTCCCCTTTAATTTCAAGGTTAACTATTTCTATAAAGCTTAGTAAATGTGTATATCCCTATATGAGTTAGCTACAGCATTCACAGGCTGTGTTTAAAATTAAGCCATTCTACACATTCTTTCTTGAAATTGTCTCCAGAATACTTGGCAATGTTAGGAGACAGCATATGTTTAATGTTAAGAGCAGAGTCATTTTAGCAAAAGTCTGGAATAGCACTTTAAATCTACAGAAGTACACCCCTCAGAGGTCCTAGAATAGCAATTAATAAGTATAGAAGGAAGAGAAATTGGAGTTCATACATGATGTAAGATATAACAAGTTAGTGTTAGTGGTTAGAATATTTCCCAAATTGTTTTCTGGAGAATGTCATTTTGGGGAAAAAAAAGTTTTTAGATGTTAAATATGTTTGGAAAATGTAATGCACTATCTTGACCTTTTGGAAACTCAGGATGCAGTTTAAATTATTAAGAGACCTAAAAAGCTTTATAGTAAAGGGACTGTTTAATTTTGCTAACCCAGCTTTTCCTAAACAGGTTTAGAAAACAAAGATGGGCCGCTTATTTTTAAGAGATATTCATCATTAAAAGTGGGAATAATAGGGCTTCCCTGGTGGCGCAGTGGTTGAGAGTCCGCCTGCCGATGCAGGGGACACGGGTTCGTGCCCCGGTCTGGGAAGATCCCACATGCTGCGGAGCGGCTAAGGCCCATGATCCATGGCCGCTGAGCCTGCGTGTCCGGAGCCTGTGCTCCGCAACGGGAGAGGCCACAACAGTGAGAGGCCCGCGTACCGCAAAAAAAAAAAAAAAAAAAAAAAAAAGGAAATAATAGTGCCATGTGTACTAGGGAGTCAAATGATGAAGTATGGTTTATTGCTAATAAAAATGAGCTACAAAACAAGAAATTAGTTGTTTGAAGCCTTAAAGTAGTGAAAAATGAAGAAGAATATAAGCCATACTAATGCCTTTTTAAAATGACAATTTTCAATTTCAGCTAAGAAGGAGTAAACCCATTTCAGCTTATTTTTCCCAGTGATAATGACTAAAATCCCAGGGCAGAGTTTATTAAGAAACTATCTGATGACTCTGAAAAGTAAATAATAGCAGGCAGATTCAGGAGAAAAATCAAACCCCAAAATACTAATAAGAGTAGTAAGTTTCCTGTTTGAGGTTTTTTCTTTTTCTTATCTGCTGGCTTAGATTCTAGGCAGTCTGAATCATGGAATTTCACAGTGGGCATGGACAGGAAAAGTTCCAGGAAAAATCTATTTTCAGCTGGAGAACCAGGAAGTGGGCCTCTGTCGGATGGAAAGTATTTGTGTGTGTGTGTGTGTGTGTGTGTGTGTGTGTGCATGGGTTTATGTGCATGTGCATGCATGCAAATCTCTGTATTTTTTTTTTACTCTTTTTTTTTTTTTTGCACTGTTGGCTCTGATGTGAGGCAAGACCTATTCATTAAACCACACTCCTGTGTTGGCAGTAGTAGTGGTGTCAGCAGCTTCATCGTTTAAAACACGGAGAGAAAACCCTTCTCTCTGACCAGAGGAATTAACAAAGAGATGTATGCAATCTGAAGTATGTAGAGGGGATCCCAGAGTAAATTATTTTTACTCTCTTTTCACTCATTACTTTGTCCAGAGGAAGATCCACTTATGGGAAGTGTGTAAACATAAGGAAGCTAAAACTCTTGCTATCTAGCTAGGACTCCAGGAAAGGAGCCCTTGAAAACCAGGAATTATGAGGGAAACAATGGAAGAGAGAGGATTAAATGTTTAAATCTGAGTCTGAAGCCCTAGACTAATCCTTGGGCTGTACTGTGGAACTGAAACAAAGCACCACAGTAAAACTTTGAGAACTCAATTATGGTGAAGACCACTGTCCAGGTTCCAGACTTGTCTTTGGATAGTACACATGCAAAGTGCACCAAAGTAACTCACAAAAGCTTTGAAAACTAAACTGATATTGGAACCACAACCCACAGAATACAGTTTGGAACTTGTGATCTGAACCTAACTGGGTTGGCTGCATGCTAAAACAAACAAATAAAGAAAAAAAATTAAAATTCTGTAGAGGTTTTTAATACTACTCACAGTCTCATAATATTTAAAATATCCAGGATACATCCAAAATTACTTGACCTATGAAGAACCAGGAAAACTTTAATTTGCTCAGAGGAAGAGATAATCAACAAATAGCAACCCTGAGATGATCCCAATGCTGGAATTAGACAATATAATAAAGCAAGTACCATAACTTTGCTCCTGAAGTAAGGGCAATCACTCTTGAAATTAATGGAAAGCTAGAGGTTCATAGAAAAGAGATAAAGGCTACAAAAAAATTAAATTGAAATTTTGGAATGAAATAATGCAATAACAGAAAAAAGTTCACTGGATGTACTCAGTGTGGATGAGAGTGGGATTGTGAATTTGAATATAAATTAATAGAAATTATTCAAAGTGTACAACAGAGGAAAAACCAATATAGAAGTGAAGTGAGTGTTGGAAACTTGTGGGAAATTATCAAACATTCATATCATTGACGACTAAGGAAAGGAGAAAGAGACTGATGCAAACAATTTTAAAAAATGATTTAAAACATCCCAAATTATTGAAGAACATGAATTTACAGAGTCAAGGAGCTCAGTGAAAATCAAACAAGATGAACTCAAAGAAAATGTCACCTATGTATATTGTAATCAAACTAATGAAAGCCAATGATAAAGAAAAATATTAGAAGCCATGGAGCACAGAAGAGAGTAGAACAATATTTTTTAATGGGATGAATGAGAATAACTGTCAACCCAGAATTCTACAACATGCAAATATACCCTTCAAGAATGAAAGTGAAATGAAGACAGTCTCAGATGAGGGAAAACAGGGAATTCATTGCCAATAGGCTTCCTCTAAAACAAATGTTAAAGAATAGCCTTTAGCTAAAGAAAAGTGATTACAGAGGAAATAATAGAAATTTAAGAATGGAGGAAGAGCAATACAACTAATAAATATATGGGTAAATATAATAGCCTACTTTTATCCTCTTAAGTTTCTTAAACTATATACAGGCATACCTCAGAGATACTGCAGGTTCAATTCCAGACCATTGCAATAAAGCAAGTCACATGAATTTTTCGGTTTCCCAGTGCATATAAAATTTATCTTTCATTATACTGCAGACTATTAAGTGTGCAATAGCACTAAGTCTAAAAAAAGGTACATACCTCAGTTAAAAAATACTTTATTACTAAAAAATGCCAACTGTTGTCTGACAATGCAGGGTTGCCAGAAACCTTCAATTTGTAAAAATGCAATACCTGCAAAGTACAATAAAGTGAATCACAATAAAATGAGGTATTCCTGTATGATTCCTGAAAGCAAAAATATAAGATTGTATGTTGGGATTAAAATGTACATAGATCTGATTCATTTGTATTCGTATGTACTTGATTATCGCTGCCATAAAAATAACAACTTTAGCAATTTAAACAATACAAATTTTTTATCTTATATTCTGTACATCAGAAGTCTGACATGAGTCTCACTGGGCTAAAATCATAGTGTTTGCTGTGTTCTTTTCTGGAAGCTGTAGAGGACCTTACTCATTCAGGGTGTTGGCAGAATTCATTTTCTTTTTAAAAAATTTTATTTATTTTATACAGCACGTTCTTATTAGTTATCTATTTTATACTTATTAGTGTATATATGTCAGTCTCAATCTCCCAATTCATCTCACCACCCCTGCCCCGCCATTCCCCCCTTTGTGTCCATACGTTGGTTCTCTACATCTGTGTCTCTAGTTCTGCCTTGCAAACTGGTTCATCTGTACCATTTTTCTAGACTCCACATATATACATTAATATATGATATTTGTTTTTCTCTTTCTGGCTTCACTCTGTATGACAGTCTCTAGGTCCATTCACATCTCTACAAATGACCCAATTTCTTTCCTTTTTATGGCTGAGTAATATTCCATTGTATATATGTACCACATCTTATTTATCCATTCGTCTGTCGATGGGCATTTAGGTTGTTTCCATGACCTGGCTATTGTAAATAGTGCTGCAATGAATATTGGGGTGCATGTGTCCTTTTGAATTATGGTTTTCTCAGGGTATATGCCCAGTAGTGGGATTGCTGGGTCATATGGTAGTTCTATTTTTAGTTTTTTAAGGAACCTCCATACTGTTCTCCATACTGGCTATATCAATTTACATTCCGACCGACAGTGCAAGAGGGTTCCCTTTTCTCCACACCCTCTCCAGCATTTGTTGTTTGTAGATTTTCTGATGATGCCCATTCTAACTGGTGTGAGGTGATACCTCACTGTAGTTTTGATTTGTGTTTCTCTAATGATTAGTGAGCATATTTTCATGTGATGGTTGGCAATCTGTATGTATTCTTTGGAAAAATCTCTATTTAGAACTTCTGCCCATTTTTTTGATTGGGTTGCTTGTTTTTTTAATATTGAGCTGCATGAGCTTTTTATATATTTTGGAGATTAATCCTTTGTCTGTTGATCCAATTGCAAATATATTCTCCCATTCTGAGGGTTGTCTTTTCATCTTGTTTATAGATTCCTTTGCTGTGCAGAAGCTTTTAAGTTTTGTTAGGTCCCATTTGTTTATTTTGTTTTTATATCCATTACTCTAGGAGGTGGGTCAAAAAAAGATCTTGCTGTGATTTAGTCATAGAGTGTTCTTCCTATGTTTTCCTCTAAGAGTTTTATAGTGTCTGGTCTTACATTTAGGTCTTTAATCCATTTTGAGTTTATTTTTGTGTATGGTGTTAGGGAGTGTTCTAATTTCATTATTTTACATGTAGCTTTCCAATTTTCCCAGCACCACTTATTGAAGAGACTGTCTTTTCTCCATTGTATATCCTTGCCTCCTTTGTCACAGATTAGTTGACCATAGGTGCATGGGTTTATCTCTGGGCTGTCTATCCTGTTCCATTGATCTATATTTCTTTTTTTGTGCCAGTACCATATTGTCTTGCTTACTGTAGCTTTGTAGTATAGTCTGAAGTCAGGGAGTCTGATTCTTCCAGCTCCGTTTTTTTCCCTCAAGATTGCCTTGGCTATTCGGGGTCTTTGGTGTCTCCATACAACTTTTAAGATTTTATGTACTAGTTCTGTGAAAAATGCCATTGGTAATTTGATAGGGATCGCATTGAATCTCTAGACTGCTTTGGGTAATATAATCATTTTCACAATATTGATTCTTCTAATCCATAAGCATGTTATATCTCTCCATCTGTTTGTGTCATCTTTGATTTCTTTCATCAGTGTTTTATAGTTGTCTGAGTACAGTTCTTTTACCTCCTTAGGCAGGTTTGTTCCTAGGTATTTTATTCTTTTTGTTGCAATGGTGAATGAGATTATTTCCTTAATTTCTCTCTCTGATCTTTCATTGTTAGTGTATAGGAATGCAAGAGATTTCTGTGCATTAATTTTGGATCCTGCAACTTTACGAAATTCATTGATTAGCACTAGTAGTTTTCTGGTGTCATGTTTAGAATTCTCTATGTATAGTATCGTGTCATCTGCAAACAGTGACAGTTTTACTTCTTCTTTTCTTTTTTTGTTTTTTTACTTCTTCTTTTCGAATTTGTATTGTTTTATTTCTTTTTCTTCTCTGATTGCTGTGGCTAAGAATTCCAAAACTATAATGAATTATAGTGGTAAGAGTGGACATCCTTGTCTTGTTCCTGATCTTAGAGGAAATGCTTTCAACTTTTCACCATTGAGAATGATGTTTGCTGTGGATTTGTTGTATATGGCCTTTATTATGTTGAGGTAGGTTCCCTCTATGCTCACTTTCTGGAGAGTTTTTTATCATAAATGGGTGTTGAATTTTTTCAAATGAATTTTCTGCATCTATTGAGATGGTCATTATGGTTTTTATTTTCAGTTTGTTAATACGGTGTATCACATTGATTGATTTGTGTATGTTGAAGAATCCTTGTATTCCTGGGATAAATCCCACTTGATCATGGTGTATGATCCTTTTAATGTGTTGGTGGATTCTGTTTGCTAGTATTTGTTGATGATTTTTGCAATTATATTCATCAGTGATATTAGTCTGTAATTTTCATTTTTGGTAGTATCTTTGTCTGATTTTGGTATCAGGGTGATGGTAGTCTCATAGAATGAGTTTGGGAGTGTTTCTTTTTCTGCAATTTTTTTGGAACAGTTTGAGAAAGATGGGTGTTAGCTCTTCTCTAAATGTTTGATAGAATTCACCTGTGAAGCCATCTGGTCCTAGACTTCTTGGTTGGAAGGTTTTTAATCACAGTTTCAATTTCATAACTTGTGATTTGTCTGCTCATATTTTGTATTTCTTCTTGGTTCAGTATTGGAAGGTTTCTAAGTATTTGCCCATTTCTTCCAGGTTGTCCATTTTATTGGCATAGAGTTGCTTGTAGTAGTCTCTTATGATGCTTTGTATTTCTGCAGTGTCTGTTGTAACTTCTCCTTTTTCACTTCTAATTTTATTGATTTGAATCTTCTCCCTTTTTTTCTTGATGAGTCTGGCTAAAGGTTTATCAGTTCTGTTTACTTTCTCAAAGAACCAGGTTTTAGTTTTATTGAACTTTGCTATTGTTTCTATTTCATTTATTTCTGCTCTGATCTTTATGATTTCTTCCCTTATACTAACTTTGGGTTTTGTTTGTTCTTCTTTCTCTAGCTCCTTTAAGTGTAAGATTGGATTGTTTGTTTGAGATTTTTCTTGTTTCTTGAGGTAGGATTGTAGTACTATAAACTTCCCTCTTAGAACTGCTGTTGCTGCATCCCATAGGTTTTGGATCATCATGTTTTTCTTATAATATGTCTCTAGGTATTGTTTGATTTCCTCTTTGATTTCTTCAGTGATCTCTTGGTTATTTAGTAATGTATTGTTTTATCTCCATGTTTTTGTGTTTTTTATGTTTTTTTTCCCTGTAATTTATTTCTAATCTCATAGTGTTGTGGTTGGAAAAGATGCGTGATATGATTTCAATTTTCTTAAATTTACTGAAGCTTGATTTGTGACCCAGGATGTGATCTAACCTGGAGAATGTTCCGTGCGTACTTGGGAAGAAAGTGGAATCTGCTGTTTTCAGATGGAATGTCCTATAAATATCAGTTAAATCTATTTGGTCTATTATGTCATTTAAAGCTTGTGTTTTCTTTTAATTTTCTCTCTGGATGATCTGTCCATTGGTGTAAGTGAGGTGTTAAAGTCCCCCAGTATTATTGTATTAGTGACGATTTTCTCTTTTATAGCTGTTAGCATTTGTCATATGTATTGATGTGCTCCTATGTGGGGTGTGTATGTATTTATAATTGTTATATCTTCTTCTTGGTGGATACCTTGATCACTATGTAGTGTCCTTCCTTGTCTCTTGTAACATTCTTTATTTTAAAGTCTATTTTATCTGATATGAGTATTGCTATTCCAGTTTTCTTTTGATTTCCATTTGCATGGAATATCTTTTTCCATCCCCTTACTTTCAGTCTGTATGTGTCCGTAGGTCAGAAGTGGGTCTCTTGTAGGCAGCATATATACGGGTCTTGTTTTTGTATCCATTTAGTGAACCTGTGTCTTTTTGTTGGAGCATTTAATCCATTTACATTTAAGGTAATTATTGATATGTATGTTCCTATTGCCATTTTCTTAATTGTTTTGTGTTTGTTTTTGTAGGTCCTTTTCTTCTTTTTTGTTTCCCACTCAGAGAAGTTCCTTTAGCATTTGCTGTATAGCTGGTTTGGTGGTGCTGAATTCTCTTAGCTTTTGCTTTGCTGTAAAGCTTTTGATATCTCTATCAAATCTGAATGAGATCCTTGTTAGGGAGAGTAATCTTTGTATCTTTGTTGTAGATTTTCCCCTTTCATCACTTTAAATATGTCGTGCCATTGATTTCTGGCATTTCTTTCTTTTTCTTCTCTGATTGCCCTGCTTGGACTTCCAAAACTATATTGAATAATAGTGACCCAAGTATACTGAAATCAGGTAAAATATTTTCATTTTATATTTTGTTATTACATGTGACACAAAAATAGACCCTTAAAAGAAAAAGAGCATTTTGGGTTATTTTATCATGTGGCTTCATACCTCAAATACTGTTTGGGGGTAAAAATCTTTTTGTGTTAAAATATTGGATCCATTGCTGTATATGCTGTTTCATAACACAATATTTTATTTTTTATCTTATTCTGCTTGTGTTTTATTTATTTACATTTTTAATTTTTATTTTTTTAAAAAATCTTTATTGGAGTATATTTGTTTATGATGGTGTGTTAGTTTCTGCTTTATAACAAAGTGAACCAGTTATACATATACATATATTCCCATATCTCTTCCCTCTTGCGTCTCCCTCCCTCCCACCCTCCCTATCCCACCCCTTTAGGTGGTCACAAAACACCGAGCTGATCTCCTTGTGCTATGCGGCTGCTTCCCACTAGCTATCTATTTTACCTTTGGTAGTGTATATATGTCCATGCCACTCTCTCGCTTTTCACAGCTTACCCTTCACCTCCCCATATCCTCAAGTTCATTCTCTAGTAGGTCTGTGTCTTTATTCCTATCTTACCCCTAGGTTCTTCATGATATTTTTTTTTCTTAAATTCCATATATATGTGTCAGCATACGGTATTTGTTTTTCTCTTTCTGACTTACTTCACTCTGTATGACAGACTCTAGGTCCATCCACCTCATTACAAATAGCTCAATTTTGTTTCATTTTATGGCTGAGAAATATTCCGTTGTATATATGTGCGACATCTTCTTTATCCATTCATCCGATGATGGACACTTAGGTTGTTTCCATCTCCGGGCTATTGTAAATAGAGCTGCAATGAACATTTTGGTACATGACAATTTTTGAATTATGGTTTGCTCAGGGTATATGCCCAGTAGTGGTATTGCTGGGTCATACGGTTGTTCTATTTTTAGATTTTTAAGGAACCTCCATACTGTTCTCCATAGTGGCTGTACCAATTCACATTCCCACCAGCAGTGCAAGAGTGTTCCCTTTTCTCCACACCCTCTCCAACATTTATTGTTTCTAGATATTTTGATGATGGCTATTCTGACCGGTGTGAGATGATATCTCATTGTAGTTTTGATTTGCGTTTCTCTAATGATTAATGATGTTAAGCATTCTTTCATGTGTTTGTTGGCAATCTGTATATCTTCTTTGGAGAAATGTCTGTTTAGGTCTTCTGCCCATTTTTGGATTGGGTTGTTTGTTTTTTTGTTATTGAGCTGCATGAGCTGCTTGTAAATTTTGGAGATTAATCCTTTGTCAGTTGCTTCATTTGTAAATATTTTCTCCCATTCTGAGGGTTGTCTTTTGGTCTTGTTTATGGTTTCCTTTGCTGTGCAAAAGCTTTTAAGTTTCACTAGGTCCCATTTGTTTATTTTTGTTTTTATTTCCATTTCTCTAGGAGGTGGGTCAAAAAGGATCTTGCTGTGATTTATGTCATAGAGTGTTCTGCCTTTGTTTTCCTCTAAGAGTTTGATAGTCTCTGGCCTTATATTTAGGTCTTCAATCCATTTTAAGCTTATTTTTCTGTATGGTGTTAGGGAGTGTTCTAATCTCATACTTTTACATGTCCCTGTCCAGTTTTCCCAGCACCACTTATTGAAGAGACTGTCCTTTCTCCACTGTACATTCCTGCATCCTTTATCAAAGATAAGGTTAACATTTGTGCATGGGTTTATCTCTGGGCTTTCTATCCTGTTCCATTGATCTATATTTCTGTTTTTGTGCCAGTACCATACTGTCTTGATTACCGTAGCTTTGTAGTATAGTCTGAAGCCAGGGAGCCTGATTCCTCCAGCTCCATTTTTCATTCTCAAGATTGCTTTGGCTATTCGGGGTCTTTTGTGTTTCCATACAAATTGTGAAATTTTTTGTTCTAGTTCTGTGAAAAATGCCAGTGGTAGTTTGATAGGGATTGCATTGAATCTGTAGATTGCTTTGGGTAGTAGAGTCATTTTCACAATGTTGATTCTTCCAATCCAAGAACATGGTGTATCTCTCCATCTATTTGTATCATCTTTAATTTCTTTCATCAGTGTCTTATAATTTTCTGCATAGAGGTCTTTTGTCTCCTTAGGTAGGTTTATTCCTAGATATTTTATTCTTTTTGTTGCAATGGTAAATGGGAGTGTTTTCTTGATTTCACTTTCAGATTTTTTCATCATTAGTGTATAGGAATGCAAGAGATTTCTGTGCATTAATTTTGTATCCTGCTACCTTAGCAAATTCATTGATTAGCTCTAGTAGTTTTCTGGTAGCATCTTTAGGATTCTCTGTGTAGATTATCATGTCATCTGCAAACAGTGACAGGTTTTTTCTCCTTTTCCGATTTGGATTCCTTTTATTTCCTTTTCTTCTCTGATTGCTGTGGCTAAAACTTCCAATACTATGTTGAATAAGAGTGGTGAGAGTGGGCAACCTTGTCTTGTTCCTGACCTCAGTGGAAATGTTTTCGGTTTTTCACCATTGAGGATGATGTTGGCTGTGCGTTTGTCATATATGGCCTTTATTATGTTGAGGAAAGTTCCCTCTATGCCTACTTTCTGCAGGGTTTTTATCATAAATGGGTGTTGAATTTTGTTGAAAGCTTTCTCTGCATCTCTTGAGATGACCATATAGATTTTCTCCTTCAGTTTGTTAATATGGTTCATCACATTGATTGATTTGCATATATTGAAGAATCCTTGCATTCCTGGAATAAATCCCACTTGATCATGGTGTATGATCCTTTTAATATGCTGTTGGATTCTGTTTGCTAGTATTTTGTTGAGAATTTTTGCATCTATGTTCATCAGTGATATTGGCCTGTAGTTTTCTTTCTTTGTGACATCCTTGTCTGGTTTTGGTATCATGGTGATGGTGGCCTCATAGAATGAGTTTGGGAGTATTCTTCCCTCAGCTATATTTTGGAAGAGTTTGAGAAGGATAGGTGTTAACTCTTTTCTAAATGTTTGATAGAATTCACCTGTGAGGCCATCTGTTCCTGCGCTTTTGTTTGTTGGAAGATTTTTAATCACAGTTTTAACTTCAGTGCTTGTGCTTGGCCTGTTCATATTTTCTATTTCTTCCTGATTCAGTCTTGGCAGGTTGTGCATTTCTAAGTATTTGTCCTTTTCTTCCAGGTTGTCCATTTTATTGGCAGAGAGTGCCTTGTAGTTATCTCTCATGATCTTTTGTATTTCTGCAGTGTCAGTTTTAACTGCTCCTTTTTCATTTCTAATTCTATTGATTTGAGTCTTCTCCCTTTCTTTTTTGATGAGTCTGGCTAATGCTTTATCAGTTTTGTCTATCTTCTCAAAGAACCAGCTTTTAGTTTTATTGATCTTTGCTATCGTTTCCTTCATTTCTTTCTCATTTATTTCTGATCTGATCTTTATGATTTCTTTCCTTCTGTTCACTTTGGGGTTTTTTTGTTCTTCTTTCTCTAATTGCTTTAGGTGCAAGGTTATGTTGTTTATTCGAATTGTTTCCTGTTTCTTAAGGTAGGATTGTATTGCTATAAACTTCCCTCTTAGAACTGCTTTTGCTGCATCCCATAGGTTTTGGGTCGTCGTTTCTCCATTGTCATTTGTTTCTAGGTATTTTTAGATTTCCTCTTTGATTTCTTCAGTGATCACTTCGTTATTAAGTAGTGTATTGTTTAGCCTCCATGTGTTTGTATTTTTTACAGATCTTTTCCTGTAATTGATATCTAGTCTCATAGCATTGTGGTCAGAAAAGATACTTGATACAATTTCAATTTTCTTAAATTTACCAGGACTCGATTTATGACCCAAGATATGATCTATCCTGGAGAATGTTCCATGAGCACTTGAGAAAAATGTGTATTCTGTTGTTTTTGAATGGAATGTCCTATAAATATCAATTAAGTCCATCTTGTGTAATGGATCATTTAAAGCTTGTGTTTCCTTATTTATTTTTATTCTGGATGATCTGTCCGTTGGTGAAAGTGGGGTGTTAAAGTCCCCTACTATGAATGTGTTACTGTCAATTTCCCCTTTTATGACTGTTAGTATTTGCCTTATGTATTGAGGTGCTCCTATGTTGGGTGCATAAATATTTACAATTGTTATATCTTCTTCCTGGATCGATCCCTTGATCGTTAGGTAGTGTCCTTCTTTGTCTCTTCTAATAGTCTTAATTTAAAGTCTATTTTGTCCATATGAGAATTGCCACTCCAGCTTTCTTTTGGTTTCCATTTGCATGGAATATCTTTTTCCATCCCCTCACTTTCAGTCTGTATGTGTCTCTAGGTCTGAAGTGGGTCTCTTGTAGACAACATATATATGGGTCTTGTTTTTGTATCCATTCAGCCAGTCTATGTCTTTTGGTGGGAGCATTTAATCCATTCACATTTAAGGTAATTATCGATATTTATGTTCGTATTCCCGTTTTCTTAATTGTTTTGGGTTTGTTTTTTTAGGTCTTTTCCTTCTCTTGTGTTTCTTGCTTAGGGAAGTTCCTTTAGCATTTGTTGTAAAGCTGGTTTGGTGGTGCTGAACTCTCTCATCTTTTGCTTTTCTGTAAACGTTTAAATTTCTTCATCAAATATGAATGAGATCCTTGCTGGGTAGAGTAATCTTGGTTGTAGGTTTTTGTCCTTCATCACTTTAAATATGTCCTGCCAGTCCCTTCTGGCTTGCACAGTTTCTGCTGAAAGATCAGCTGTTAACCTTATGGGGATTCCCTTGTGTGTTATTTGTTGTTTTTCCCTTGCTGCTTTTAATATGTTTTCTTTGTGTTTAATTTTTGACAGTTTGATTAATATGTGTCTTGGCGTGTTTCTCCTTGGATTTATCCTGTATGGGACTCTCTGTGCTTCCTGGACTTGATTAACTATTTCCTTTCCCATATTAGGGAAGTTTTCAACTATAATCTCTTCAAATATTTACTCAGTCCCTTTCTTTTTCTCTCCTTCTTTTGGAACCCCTATAATTTGATTGTTGGTCCATTTAATGTTGTCCAGAGGTCTCTGAGACTGTCCACAGTTCTTTTCATTCTTTTTTCTTTATTCTGCTCTGCAGTAGTTATTTCCACTCTTTTATCTTCCAGGTCACTTATCCGTTCTTCTGCCTCAGTTATTCTGCTATTGATCCCTTCTAGAGTATTTTTAATTTATTTATTGTGTTGTTTATCATTGCTTTTTTCATCTTTAGTTCTTCTACGTCCTTGTTAAATGTTTCTTGCATTTTATCTATTCTATTTCCATGATTTTGGATCATCTTTACTATCATCATTATTCTGAAATCTTTTTCAGGTAGACTGCCTCCTTCCTCTTCATTTGTTAGGTCTGGTGGGTTTTTATCTTGCTCCTTCATCTGCTGCGTGTTTTTCTGTCTTCTCATTTTACTTACTTTACTGTGTTTGGGGTCTCCTTTTTGCAGTCTGCAGGTTCATAGTTACCATTTGTTTTTGGTATTTGCCCCCAGTGGCTAAGGTTGGTTCAGTGAGTTGTGTAGGCTTCTTGGTGGAGGGGACTGGTGCCTGTGTTCTGGTGGATGAGGCTGGATCTTGTCTTTCTGGTGGGCAGAACCATTTCCGGTGGTGTGTTTTGGGGTGTCTGTGAACTCAGTATGATTTTAGGCCACCTCTCTTCTAATGGGTGGGTGTGTTCCTGTCTTGCTAGTTGTTTGGCATCCAGCACTGGAGCTTGTTGGCCTTTGGGTTGAGCTGGGTTTTAGCATTGAGACCTAGGTCTCTGGGAGAGCTGTCAGTGATTGATATTATGTGGAGCTGGGTGGCCTCTGGTGGTCCAATGTACTGAATTCGGCTCTCCCACCTCAGAGGCTCAGGCCTGACACCAGTCTGGAGCACCAAGATCCTGTCAGCCACAGGGCTCAGAAGAAAAAGGAGAGAAAACAAAAGAAAAAATTGTTTTTTAAATAATAAAATAAAATAGTTAAAATAAAAAATATATTAAAATAAAAAAATTAAAAAGTAATAATAAAAAAGAAGTGAGCAACAAAACCAATGAAGAAATCCACCAGTGATAATGAGCATTAAAAACTGTACTTAGATAAACATAAAAATCAAAAAGAAGTCAGTCACAGATAGCAAACCCCAAGTCTACAGTTGCTCCCCAAATCCACCACCACAATTTTGGGTTGATTTGTTGTGTGTTCAGGTATTCCACAGATGCAGCGTACCTCAAGTTGATTGTTGGGATTTAATCCGCTGCTATTGAGGCTTTCAGGACGTCTGAGGTCTTCTGCCAGCTTTCAGTAGGTGTTCTGTAGGAGTTGTTCCACATATAGGTGTATTTTTGATGTAGTTGTGGGGAAGAAGGTGATCTACATGTCTTACTCCTCCACCATCTTGAAGGTCCCCTGAAACCAGTGCTTTTATTCTTTAATTAACTTCAGTAATAACTGTGTGACATTAAAGCTCTATTACTCAGAGCTGAGTACTCCGTATCTAAGTACTTTCAGATGGTTTCTTTCACTTTCTAGAATTGAAAAATTTCTGCTAGCAGAAAGTTTGTGGATATGTATATGTGCTATGAAGAGGGATGATTAAAAGTCCCTTTGGTAGCAGTGAGTATGGCATGAAAGCAGTTTCTCCATTTGCATAGCACCTTGATACTTCTGTGTAACACCATTAAATATCCCCCACGCAACAGTGACTTGGAACACTACTATTTAATTCTTTAATATTCCAAATCCTCATGTGCTGGTAATACTTTATGCCTTATTAATCTTTCTGCCCTGACATTGCCCTTCTCCCTTTGGCCCTTTCAAGACATTCTTCCCTAATTATGTGGAGGTTGAACACAAACATTAGAATAAATATCTGGGTTTCTAGTGGTTTCTCTAATAGACTTCACCAGCTATCATGAGTCTCTTAAAATATTGTACAAAAGTTAATAATTATGTACATTAAGAATCAATTCACAGAATCTCAAATGGGCATTTGACATGTAAAATAGTAGATACTCCTTAAAAATGTCTTTATTCCTAAAGTTTAATACTTTGAATAAGTCGTATATTGGTTAACTAGAAAGTGCTGTGAACTAAGCGCACTAAGAAATCAATTTCCTGAACTCATTCTTTAGTTTAATGCTTTATGTACTAAGAATAATTATGATTTTCCTTCTTTCTAGCTAAGAATTTCTCAGTATATATCATATGAATGACAGTTTCTCTTTTTGTGTCTTAAAAAATAATTTCATTATGTTGGAGATGTATCTTATCACATTTGTATCTTCATGTTGTTAAGTTCTTATTTTTTGACCTCACAGATTTAAATGCAGATGATTTTGTGATTTTTAGTTATTTTTGACTGTGTTGTGATATTCTAGAGCTTTCCCTGTAGTGTGAACCTGTCTTGAACTAAAACAAAATCTTATTTCATTTTTTAAAAAGTTAGGTTATTCTTTTCACTAACATGGGAATCACCACGTGATGCTAAAAAGAAATCATATTCGATTCCCATAAGACCATTTTGTTCTCTTAAAAAAACATTACTTAACATAACACACAGTTAAGTGCTTCGCTACACTCATTCATTATTCATAATGTTCCCAGTTGTTAAGGGGTATGATATGCTTAGGGGTATGATTTCACCTTGGGAAATGGTCCCATAGAAAAATGAAACCAGGGGTCCAGAATAAATGAACTCAATAGCCAAATTGGAATTACAGTGTAGACTTTTCCTTAGATCTCAGATGACTCCAAATTCTCTACCTTCTCTATTCTTGTAGATAGTATTCTCTTGTTTTGAAGATTATCTGAAATTTGACTTCTTTAAAAAGCAACAAATAACTACTCTCCACCCAACAAAAAAGAAAACCATCTTTGTTAGCTTAAGTTTGTGAGATTATGATTGTATTACACTTACTGGTAATTCAGGAATGGTTATTCAGACTACATCCATAGACATAAAGGAATTTTCAATTTGGAGCTGAATTTAAAAGTCAATTCAAATAATTGCTTATTAACCATATCTAACGAATTAGTGGTGTCTGTTGTATAAGATAATCAATGTGGTACTATGCTTATAATTATGTAAGATAAAAAAATAAAGTTTAAAACACAGTGTAATTTCCCTATGCTCTTAGCAACAAGTCATTTAGAGTGAGAAGTCCTGGGTAGAAATCATGACTAGAACCATCAGTATAGCTGTGTGACCTCAAGTAAATCACTTTACCTCTCACCACTTCTTTATCCATGGTTAGGAATAATAACCTGCCCTGTGTGAAAATGAAAAGAAAGAATGCAGGATGGAATTGCTTTGCAAAATGAAATGCTTTACAGGTTTTATTAGTCATTATTACTTTTCTCACAAAATACACTTTTTTTATAGGTACTGATAGACCTTAACTGATTGTCCTCAGCAGATATTTCCCATACTGCCTGAAGTCTTAAGAATGATGAAACTAGTATTAGTAAAGAAGCTTAGAGGACATAGTATTTCTTCATTTTTCAATTTATGAAAATTCTACTGTCACTTGTTTTCTAGTGTTCTTGCAACAATAGGCTTGTGCTAACTTTCAAAGTGATGTTAATTTGTCTTTATATATCAGCATCAGTATTGCTTTCTTCTGACTGTGATCTTATGTAACAAAATAATTTGGTAGCAAAATTTTATAATGGTAATAATAATAGCAAATAGAAAGATCCCTTCTGATTTCTTAGGCATGTGTTTCTTCAGTATAATCATTTTGGCTTTACTTATTTTATACACACACATAGGTTTATATATAGATGTGAATATTTATAGACTTATAAATTTGAGACTAGTGCAAATAGGAAAAAAAATACTTCCTTGTAAGTATTTTGGTAGTGGCTGTAATTCAGCCAAATAGGAAGTCCATCTTCAACTGTAGAATAGCTTGCAGGATGAAACGCTTCAGACTTTTCTTAGAAAAGAAAGTCCATCTCATAGTCAAGGTGGCTGGAAAGTAGAGTCTGTAGAATTCACTTTTCTTCTTCTTTCTCCATGATCTGGCTCCATGACCAGGATTCCAGGGAACTATTTCATCCTTACAAATGCACAAGGTCCAGGATTAGGAAAACTATTCTTTTGTCTCACAAATCTAATATTGTTTTTTATAATTACTCTTTCCATCCTCTTTAATTACTTCCTCATTATTGGGAAAATCAAACTGTTAAATTCAATCTGACTCTCTTAATTATAAGTAGTGAATTTTTCTATGAGCAGATTAAGAGATTTAAATGAATGTTTCTCTCCTGGCTTTATTATGGACTTTATGTTAACCCTTCAAATTTCAAACATTACAATTTTGGAAGCTTAAAATGTGATAGTGGATTTTTGAATTTGGCAAACCCTGTGCAAGTATAGTTTCTCATTTTCTAAAAATGTAAAGAATAGGTTATTGACTCAACCCATTGTGAAATGTAGATGAAAGGTATAATTTTAATTTTCATATAAATTATAGGGCATGATAGGTAAGTTATATTGGTTTATAGGTAGTGAGATAAACTTTTGATAACATAATCTAGAATATTGGGCATGCTCTGCATTTTATTTCCCCTGGTGAATAAACTCACAGCTATATGAGTCAACTCACAGCTATATATGTATTATGTGTGTGTGTGTGTGTATGTGTGTATGTATACATACATATGTGTACCGTATTTATAAATCTGGTATTCTAGAGAATAGGTAGTAGTTATAGTTTACAGTTAATCCAATTAAAATAAGTAAAAGCCTTTTGAACTTGTTCCAATGAGCAAGGAAAAAAAAATCTAAAATTATATTTATGTATATGTAGTCTTTAGTTGATAATACCTTACATTCCAGTGTATTTTTAAAGTTCCTTTTATAATTGTAATATTACCCAACTTGCCTTTTCAGGCTATTGTCATTGTTTTCTTTTTTTCTTTTGTTCTTCAGATTTCCATACAGAATATGATAGATTTCTTTTTTTTTTCTATCATTCAGAGAATTATTCCTGGTCTGGAAAAATGCAAGACCATTGAAGTATAAGGCAGGAACCCACTAGCCAGAAAGAAAAAAAAACCTTTAAAAACAGGTACTCTATCTGACAAAGACACACTCTGGTCCAAATCAGCACATATACCTGGAATAGTAAATGAATTGATTTTTATTTTCTATCAACGTGCAATATACCAAAGCCTCATTATCAGCCGAGAGTAAATCATGAAAGAGGAGTCTTCCTTTATCCCCAAGTGATAAATGTGGTTATTCAAGAATGTTATTATAAGGACTTTTCTTTCTCTTATCAGGTGGTGATAATTGGGCAAGAAAAAAGAAACATAAGTCTATTTAGTAATTGGAACCACATTCTAAGGCAAAGTAATTGCATATAATTATCCCTTTCTTTTTAGTTTCCAAATTTGATTCTATGTAAATCACATGATTGCTAAACAAAGACTCTCACGATAAAAGTTAAGGAATCTTCTTTCGTGTTCCTTCTCAAATAACATACCAAGAATATATATATACTTTAACTCTGAATTTTAACCTCTTCTTTTTGGTTGATTACTGTGACTTGGGCAGCTTTTAACATAGTTTCTATCTCAATTGACCCTTCTAAGTGAAAGAGAATTAGAATTTCCAAATAGACATTTAATAAGAAATAATTTGGTATTGGTTTGAAGTGTTACTTCTTATTACTGACTTACAGTATAAGATGTTTTCAGAAATATCTCCATGACTATGTCAAAACTTTGCTTCTTAGCTTCCCAGAAAAGACCTGATCTCAAGTGTTATGATTTTAAGTCTGATTATAAGTAAATGTGTACAAGTAAATGAAAATACTTACATTTTCAGAAAATATGATTACCATAGATACGTAGCTTAGGATACCCTTCACATACTGAAAAAAATGTCTGGAGCCTGGAATGTAGGCTGGAACCTCTACTGTAACCAAGGCCTATATCACTTTTCTTTCTGGATCAGTCTAGGTCCAAGTATGTAGAGAGCTCAAAGCTTGTTCTTATTCACATTTATATGCAAAAATATATGCTTATTTATGTGGAAATTATATGTAAGTTTATATATATTTTTAATGATAGCTAATTAAAGTATATTTTATATACCATACATTTTATTCTTTTAAAGTGTATATGAAGTGGTTTTTAATATATTTGCAAAGTTGTGCAATCATCACTGTCCAATTCCAGAACATTGTTTTCACCCCCTCCCCCAAAAAAGCCCTGTACACATTAGCAGTCGTTCTCCATTTTTACTTTTATTTAGACCCTGGCAACTACTAATCTATTTTTTTCTCTCTATGGGTGTGCCTATTCTGGACATTTCATATAAATAGAAACACAAAATATGTGGCCTTTTGTCTCTGACTTCTTTTGCTTACCATAATGTTTTTAAAATTCATCCATGTTGTAGCATATATCAGCATTTTATTCCTTTATATGGCTGAATAATATCCCAGTATATAAATATACTGAGTTTTGTTTATCAGTTCAAGTTGATGGACATTTGGGTAGTTTTCACTTTTTGTCTATTATAAATAATGCTGCTATGAGCATTTGTGTATGTGCTTTTGCATGGACATGTTTTCAGTTCTCTTGGGTATACACCGAGGAGTGGAATTGCTAATTCTATGTTTAAGCTTTTGAAGAACTGCCAAATTGTTTTCCAAAGCTGCTGCAGTGCTTTACATTCTCACTAGCAATGTCTGAGGAGTTAAGTATATTTAATAAGATACTTATGTATATTTAATATTATATTCTAAGATTCTGTTAAAATATTAAAGGGAAAACACCCATATAAATAATAAACATATTTTGATTTTTGATATGAATGATACTTTCAATTATTAGTGTAGTATGTTTCTTAGAAAAGCATTTTAAAATTGTTACAGTCTACTGAAAAACAAACTTTTACCCCGCATGTTCAGATTATAGCAATGACATAAGCATATAAATTCAAAAACAATGATATGAAATTTCCAGAGTATAAATCTCTGCTCATCTAAATTGATGCATATAATCCTATTCAATAGGTATATGTTGACTAGGAAGTGGGAGACCTTTGGGGAACTTTTCTCAGAATGAGTGATTCCAGGAGAAAGTCTAGAGATGATATACTTTTGAAGTCATTAGAAAATAAGTTTACTATGAATATACTTGCAAAAGTTCACTGAGATTTATGTCCACAGATATTCATTTTTGCTTTGTGTGTGATATCAACACCAACAGCAGCAATAAAAAACAAACGTAGTTTCTTTCAATAGGAAAGAATTTGAGGAAGTTATATATCCACACAAGTTATATATCCACACAACCTCACGCAAACAGTACTCAAAAAGTATGAGTTAGGTCATTATATAAATAGATGGAAGAACCTCTAGAACAGATTTTAATAAATGTAGAAAAGTGGGTTCTTAATATGAAATCTTTATATGTAAAACTGTAATTGAATATATACATGTATTTAGGTATAGAAATTCTCAATGTCCAGAATCATTAGAAACTGTAAAGAAAAATTGCCCTTGAGGAGAAGGAGGAGGAAGTATGAGAAGAAAGAGGTTTTCCTTTTTCCTTTTGAAATTTTTGGATACAGTTTGAACTTTCTAATCTGTATACATGTTATAAGTTTTATTTGTTTCCCCCAACAAATATCAACAAGGTTATATGGACTGTTAGATTTGTTTTCTCCATACTAAAAAGTGTTATATTAAAAATAAAGATTTATGTACCAAAAAAGGATGGGATAAAAGCTGACATAAAACTGGCATAAGCACAGCAGTTACTTATGAAAAGCTAATGTAGCAATGCCCTGCTAGATATGCTTCATCATAGCACTATCTAATTAAAATAGCAGAATTAAACAACTTGGCAATGACACTGGTAAAGTTCAGGGGTTGCTGGGAGTTGCAGCTCCTTATTGGAGTCAGCTTGAATCCTCAGAACCTAGCCTGCCTCCTGCCTGGCTTGTGTTTCAATAGCTTGTGGCTGATATCCAGGGGTGATTTAGAAATCGTGTGTCCTAATTGCAGTCGGGCAAAGCCAGGTGCCTGCTAAAACAAGGTTTTTAATGTTCCCTGAGGGTTTTCGAATACAGGACGTGAGAGGACAATGGCACTCTAATGGAGGGTTCTGTGCCAGAAAACCCTGCTCCCCTGCTGTCCCGGAGTTAATCTGACTCTAAAGCATTTGTCACTTAGTATTCCAGTTGGCCTGTCTGACTCTGTGGTCAACATCCTCAATCCAGAGTCGAGCCAATCAACTGTCCTGTTGGAATTGGGTGCTCTGGGGACTCTGCCTAAACTCTAGCTAGATCAGAAATTCCTAGGGTATCCTAGAAGGAGTATATATGGCTAAGCTAACATCATGGATTTATGGAGATAAACGAGGAGAAATTGGGACCAAATTTCTGTGCAGCTTTGTACCTTATTCCAGAAACACCTATTTCTTACTCTTTGCTATCTTGTAACCTCATTGATGTTAATGCATTAGGGCAATTGGTGCTCCACCGGGACGACTGCCAGTGTCTGGAGACAGTTCGGATTGTAACTACTGAGGGACTTTACTGGCATCTAGTACATAGAGGCCTGGATTCTGCTAAAATCCTACAATGCACAGAGAGCCTCACCACAACAAAGAATTATCCTGTTTGAAATGTTAATAGTGCCACAGCTGAGAAACCTAGAATTAGAGGGGCATATTCAAAGAATCTTCTGAAGATCTTACCTGAATTAGAGGTAGGAAATATCAGCTGAATTTAAATCCCACTTTTTTTTTTTTTTTTTTTAGCGGAGGGTATTCTCTAAAGTGTAATCTCACTGGCCATACCTTTGGTAATTCAGAGAAGGCTTCTTTTTACTGGGCTGGTATGGCTATCAACTCTGAGGGGATCTTGTGTACTCTGAGCAATGCTCAGTCAGGGCTTGCAAGGGAAATGACCATATGTTCTACATCCACCATGCAAGAGCAGCAGGGGAGGATGAGAGCAGTCTATCTTTACCTAATGCTTCATAACTTCCTGTGATTTTCTACAGATTCTTCTATCCCAGTCAGTCTCTAGATTTCAATCTATCTTTTCTTCTTCTTTTTTTGAAGGTATTTGAAACATACTTTTTTTCTTTATTGTGGACTCTCTTTCTTCTACTTCTTTGTCTTTCCCATCATTTGACTTCTCCTTTATCTGCCTCTTTTGTCTTTTCCATTTCTGACTTCCCTCCCTGTGACTTTCTCATATGTTACTTCTCCCTTCTTAGATGTCTTCTTGTGTCTTCTGTGTTAATCTCTCTTCATGTGTATTTTCCTCAGCTTTCTCCTTCCCTTTCTTGTTCTTTCTCCTTCTGTCCCTCCTTTTCTTTTTCACTTTTGCCTTCACATACAGAAAGAGCTAAGGTATAAACCAAGGAGTTGTGCTTATTGAATACAAATTTAAGATCTTGTATTCTTCTAAAAGAAAAACATAATTAATTTGCGTTTCTTTACATTTTATATGATCTGTAAAGTCTATTGTAGGTATCACTGTGCCTCACTCCCTCCAGCATGACACATGGTGCCTCGTTTGGGATGCACGTGTGGACAAAGGATGTATTACCATGTGGTTCTTCATGCACTGATTTCCAGCCCCCGCCCAACTTTTACCTCTTAATTTAAACACACACCCCATGTGCACACACCCTGAGATGCTAAAGAGGTGAATTAATAATGGGCTGTTTGACCCTATTCAGACTTGATGAAATCACTGCAGTGAGGGAATCCTTTTACTGCCTCAAGTTGTAACAGAGAGGATAGCTGACCATTTCTCTTACGTACTCTTACATTGGTTGCAGATTTCTTAGCTTTGCCTCAGCTCTGATCTCAAATCTTGGGTGAATTTACAGGCTTAAGCCTCCCAACCCTCATTGTCATCAGACAGATTCTGAGTGGTTAAAAGTTCCCACATCCTTAGAATGTATTTAAAGGTTTGAGGTATATTTCACCCCTCCATAGGGGGAGGGGTAAACAATGACTTGAAAGGTGACTTTCTGGCAGGTTTGTGTCTCTCAGACTGTGATTACTCCGAAGTGGGCAAATTGTCTGGAATGGACTATGCAGTGCTCTGGGGCTACACATGTATTCATGCCTCAAGAGCTATTGTTGACACCTTATTGGTTGAAATGCATTATATTTATAGTAGCTTATGCCTTGGCCATCAGTTTAAAAATCAAACCACATGGTACTCTTTGATTTTCATAATGTCATGCAGACCTCAGTGTCTAGAAAGCAGGTGATTTTTTGAGATGGCTGTTGAAGCTGCAGAGATGGCATGTGAAAAATATCCATGAAGGTGTGTGCTTAATCCAGCTCTACTTTCAGCAGCACTAAAATATGTTGTCGATCTCAGGCTTTTAGGTGGTTAAACTTACTAGGGTTAGAACATCTAAAAATAAATGGGGAGAAATGCCACGTAGAGAAGACCTTTTGAAAGAAATGTTCGATGTCTGAGACCTAAAGTAACTGACAGAGCACATGAGCCATAGGGGTCTGACAAAAAAGCATTAAATGGCATCCCTGCTGGATGAGGAATGGCTTTCGTTTATTTTTTTTCATTGCTAATTGATGACTTTTACTATTGTTTTAAAAGAAATTTTCTTATGGCCAGAGAGAATCTGAAGGGCTGCTATTCATGTATAGACAGAATCTGACAGCTGATATATTCAGAACATGAGGTATACCGTGAAGGTAACAAGAACTGCTTTCTTTTAAATCTATATCTCATGTTTACGTTATGAAAATATGCAATCTATTTTTGACACAATTCTCTTTTAAAACTTTACTTCAGGCACTTCCCAGCCTACACTAAATGTTCCACATTATAAAGCTTCTCTTCTGTCTACCCTCCCACCGTAGCCCCACTTTGGAACGCTAATGGCAGTTTTTGTTCCACTTTAGATAATGAGCAGGATGAGCCGCAGCTTTCAAGAAGATTTGTGCTATCAGTTGACATAAACAATGAAAGGGAACCTGGACTCATTCCCTATTTCCTTTTAACCATTTCCTGGGAGGGGTGCCATGTAGGCATTAACATATCTCAGAGAGATATGAACAGAAATGCCTGCTCGGTATATTTTAGATATATTAAATAAATATATTCCAAAGCAAGTGATTTGTTTCCCTTTATAGGGATTTTTTAAAAAAGCAGCTTGAATATCAGTCTGGTTTGCCAGATTATTGGATCCTATCACCCAAATAGAGACAATATAGACCATTTGTAGGGCAGGCACTAATACTGCACACCTACCTCTTGGAGCAGGCCAGACAGACAGACCCAGCAGCCCTTGTTCCTCATGGAGATTTTCTGTCCATCACCACTCCAAAATGAGCAAAAGTATCATTCAAATGTCTCAGACTGCAGCCTCACTCAGTGTTGCAAAGGGATGGAGAGAATGCTCTTACGTGATCCTTCAGGGGATGCTCATGGTAGGTATCTTGCTATCCTCCCAGGTACTTATTTCTCTACCAGACTGCCATTTACTCCCTTTTTTAAAAAAATAATTGTCACATTTAACATTACTCAGCATTTTACACTGTTAATGTTTTATTTAAATTTTTTTGAAATTAAAATTACAACAACAACAAAAAGACCATTACTGATATTCCCACCACCCAGTAAAAATTTGCCATTTTGAAAGAGAAATTGATATATTGTTTTTTTTGTAAAAATAATTTATGCTCACTGTAGAGAATTTAAGCAATACAGAAAAGTACAAAATAACATTAAGAAAAAAAAAAAGCCTACTCTTTAGGAGTAATCCTCAGTACTGTAGGCAAACATTATTACAGACATAGTCCAAAGAAATAGCAGAAAAATAATTTTACAGATATTGGATTGTGCTATAGATATCTTCAAAAGTAAAAGAACGTTAATTTTACTTTTACTTGAAATCATGGAGAAAAAGTGACTGAAATGAAATTAAAGGATCTGTTGAATCTCAAATAAATTTATCTTTAACAAAAGATTTTCTTAAAAACTTTCTTCTAAGTAAAAACATAAAAATAGTAAAGACTTTTGATGTCATTATGTTTTTTAAAACAATATGTTTACAATTTTAGACAATTGAAGTTCTGCTGTGAAAGAGAAGAATTTAGAACTTTCAGCACATCTCAGTTATCCTGGTTCTTGTTGCTTATGAAATTGGTTTTGGATTTTCTAGACTTATAAAATTCACATTTAGTTTTGTAACCATATTCCTCTTGGTTGTTTGGTCATTTTATGTCTAAATGGGTGAGCTTCATGCACGCAAAGATATTATTTGATTATTTTCAGCATTATATCTCCTTCACCTAGAGTAGTGCCAGGAACATAGTAGGCAGTCAGTATTTATTCAATTGGATTTTATTTTTCTCAATAGTATTTATTGAGTTGAGTGAATACATGGCTCTATTTTTTTGAGAATGAATTCAGTGTTCACTTCTAAATCTTTTCATATAGTATCTCTTTTTACCAGGTGTGCATATTAATTCAAATCCAAATTGTCTAAGTTTTTCTTTTTCTCCCAACAAGGACTGTGAGTGGCATATTCCTGGAATGTTTTTCATGTTTAATAATGACTTCTTGGCATTTATAACTGAGTGGTACCTTATGTGGGTATAGTGGGTTATAGTTTCTGCCCTTAGGACCTCACAGATATCAGGCCATTTTGGTGAATGGTTTTGAACGGTGATGTGAAGTTTAAGGTCAGCAGCCTGACTTCTTTTTCCTTTGTTCCTTTCTTCTTCTCTTTCTTTTCCTTCTCCCCCCCCACCTTCTTTTTCTTTTCCTCTTCTTCTTCTCTTCCTCCTTCTTTGTGATGTTCTTTTTTTCCTGCCTTGGTATTTATTTAAAAGAATTCTTCATCTTACTTGCTGTATTTTTCATCTATTAGGGCTTTTAAAATATTAATCATAGTTATTTTAAATTCTTTATTTGATAATTCCAACACTGGTGTTATACCTAAATCTAGTTGTGTTGATTCTTTTGAATCTTAAGTTATGTTGTTTTGTCATGCCTTTTCATAGGCTTAGTTATTATTTGTTGATGGCAACCATCTATGTAGGACAGTAGAGATTGAGCTACATAGTTTTATCTCCGGAAATGGATATACCTCTCTTTCTATGAGGGCTTTAGAGTGGGTGTTTGACTTAATCTGGTCTGGAGACGGGCTGGCCTGGCAGTTTATTGTTTCCTTGGTTATCCTTAATGTACCATAACTATCAAATAACTCTAGTGATACCTTGTGTCTAGGATGAGGGCTGATATGCCAGAGAGTTTCTCTCAGGGCTTGTTCCTCCCTCAGCTTTAGGTCATTCCTTTGCACAGCACCTCCGGGAGGGTCATCTCCATGCTCTTGGTGCAGTATTCCATCATTATTAGTCTAGTGGTGGTGGGATCTGGTGGTGGTGGTGGTGAAAAGATGCATTCTTTATTATCCTGAATAAACCTCAATCTTAGGCAGGCGCTGTGTCCTGGGTATCAGTGTTATGGCCTCCTTAGTGCTCTTGTCTCTACCCCAGCTGTAGTTCTTGGTATAAGATGCATTTCTGCTCCTCCTCCAGACGTCAAGATTTTTTCCCACCTTCCTTCCCTTAGCTGCAGTGGGTCTCTGCCAGTCCACTAAAAGTGACAGATTTTGTTCCCCTTTCCCTACAAATTAAAGCTTTTTTTCCATAGGGATGATGGGTGGAAGGATCCCAGTAGAGATCTGTACCAACCCCACTCCCACTTCATGAAGGACATCTTCTTAGGACTCTCAGCAAATGAGGTCAATGGAGCAAAAGTCAGCAAGAGAATACATACTCCTGTGTCTGCAGCCTGATGGGCTCCCAAACTCTCTTAGCAGCCCACATTCACTCCCCCAGTTTTTTAAAACTATTCTAACTGAATTCTAACTAGTGTTGAAATGTCTGCTTCAGACAAGCAAATGTTCACAGGCTGTCTGTTTCTGCAGGCTCCTGTCTCTTTGCAGCTATACATCATCCTTCCCTACCTGTCCCAGCAGAAACTGGAAGCCCATCTTGATATGTAAAAAATATATATTTTTTCTGTTCTTGAAGTTCAGATGCTCAATATAGTATATGTCTTGGTGTGATCATTCTATTTCTAATTTTCCTGTTTGCTCCTGTAGTCTGTAGTCTTTCCTATTTTTTTTCCCAAGGAAATTTTCTTGAACTAACTCATTTAATAAAGTCTGTTACTTATTTGTTCATTTTATGAGTGGGTTTCTTACTACAGAAACAGCAATTATTATTATAATGGAGCATCTGTTTTTAAATCATCTTCTTTTCTCTATTCTCTGGACACTCATTTTCTTTCAGTTTGATGATAACAGTATTTCCTCTGTCTCAGTTCTTCAAATTCTAAGGCTCTTTATCCTGCTGCTTTCTTTGTTCTAATCTAATTTATTTTGCATTTGTGTAGAGATGGTTTTAGTCTTCAATTATTTTTCTTGGGGCTTAAGTCACCCTTTCTATCTTATTCTTTTGTTTTATTATCCATCTTTGATTTTTTGTTTTACTGAATCAATGGGTTTATTAACTTTTTATATAACATGGAGCAATTATGAGGAATTCCCATCTTTCCTGTAAGATTTACTTTGTTCTAGTTTAGGTTCTATGTCTATTGCTTGGTACATTTTTTTCTCTCTTTTTTTAAATATGATGTACTTTTATAGTATATTGTGCTTTCTAGAATCCAGAGACCACATATACCTGCATCATCTTCCTCCACGCCGCAATGGCCAATACCTATTTTCTTTCTATACAGCATATCTTTATTAAGAGCACTGCCATTTATCTACTTCCCCAATGCAGAAGCCTAGGAGTCATTCATGAATGTTCCCTCTTCTGCATCTCCAAGACACTTTTGCTGTCATTTGGGCAAGAGATGTTGGGGTCAGATCTTAGGTAACAATAGTCTGAATGTACAAGAAATATAAGTTTGGGAAGGATTTGTGACTTATTTGTTGCATGACCTTGGTCAGTTAATTTAATTAATTTTTTTATTTTTATTTTTGCTGTATTGCGTCTTCGTTTCTGTGCGAGGGCTTTCTCTAGTTGTGGCAAGTGGGGGCCACTCTTCATCATGGTGTGCGGGCTTCTCACTATGGCGGCCCCACTTGTTGTAGAGCACAGGCTCCAGACGCGCAGGCTCAGTAGTCATGGCTCACGGGCCTAGTTGCTCCGCGGCATGTGGGATCCTCCCAGACCAGGGCTCGAACCCGTGTCCCCTGCATTAGGAGGCAGATTCTCAACCACTGCACCACCAGGGAAGCCGAGTCAGTTAATTTAAATACACTAAGCTTTATTTTCCTCATTTAAAAATAAGAGGTACTGTTAATCCACATATCATATTATGGTGAAGTTTAAATTAGATGATAACTCTGGGCTTTTCATAGTGCCCTTTTTGTAGAGACCAAGACTTCGTAAAGTGCTTCATAAAGGATAGTTGTTGTTATTATATATTTCATGTGGATTAATACACCAAAAAGTTGCATAGCTCAGAAGTGGCAGATATGGAATTTGAAACCAGGCCACCTGAGTTCCAACATTAAGCTTTTTTTTTTTTATCATGCCACACTGTTCCAGAGGTAGACTGGAGGGTGCAGCAGACTAGAGGACAGACAAGTGCCTATCCAGCAATGGGTCAGTGTACTTCTGGATTGGGTACACAGGGCTTTTCCCTTTGTCACAAGCCATAGGAGGATTCTGTCACTGAACTTCTGAGCTTTTTCTGGTCGAGACATCTGAGTTTTTGATTTACACTTTGTCTTCTGCTTCTGTGCTATCCACTGTAAGAAAGCTTGTTCAAAATGCATCCCTTTCGGGCTTCCCTGGTGGTGCAGTGGTTGAGAGTCCGTCTGCCGATGCAGGGGACACGGGTTCGTGCCCCGGTCTGGGAAGATCCCACATGCCGCAGAGCGGCTGGGCCCGTGAGCCGTGGCCACTAGGCCTGTGCGTGCGGAGCCTGTGCTCCGCAACGAGAGAGGCCACAACAGTGAGAGGCCCGCATACCGGAAAAAAAACAAAAATCAAAATGCATCCCTTTCATCTTCATCCATATTGATAAATCAGGGAAGCCAAGGCTTGTTGTGGTCACACATTTTATTTGTCCCACCTGGATTAGTGGGCAGACCATCAAATACACAGTGCTTTCATGCCCAGGAAGCCTCCAGAATCATAGATCAGTTGGCAGACAGACTGTGAAACATGCAATGTTTATGATGATCTGTGTTGTACAATCATATGAGATCGATTGCGTATGTAATGCTCATCAGTGTGGAGTCATCTGGGGAAGCATCTGCTGAATTTTGTTTGCCAGCTTGAGGAAAAGATATTGCCAAAATGTTGGCAAAGGCATTTATGTTCTTAACGTATGAAGCAAATTTACACTTTTTACTGTGACTCCTGGAGTGGAAGTGAAGCAGCTCCTCACCTAACCATGATGTCACACCTGCCATTCTATCTTCTGCTGAAGATGTGCCATATGCCACCAAATCCTCAAGGGGGTTGATAGCAGAGAGTTTTATATGACTGGAATCATTTTCTTTAATGCAAAAACACAACTGGAAAATATTCTTCTTAAGCAATAAGAGCATCAAAGTGTGCTTATTACATATACACCTAAGGACATGAGTCTACAGCTTTGGTACTTGCACTGACTTTTAGCAGACCACACAAATCTATTGATAAAAAGAGAAAGAGATTATTAGATAAAGGCTATGCTGTTAGGCATAATACTACATTATAAAATTCTCGTTCCCATATACAATCTCATTTGAGCCAATTACTATTTAATTAAGTATGTTTAGAAATTCAGAATTTTAAAATTGCTATATATATGTAAAAGCTTTGCATGTACATTGTATTAGGTGAAAGATTTAGAGACACGTTTTGAGTAAGAGGCTAATTAAATGACTGGAAAATACCAGATAGTTCATCTGCAGTCTATCAAAACATAAATGCTTTGGGGCAACTTGAAGATCTAAAGAATTTTATTTTAAATATGACAAGGTCAGCAGATGCCAAATAAATAATTTAATATTTTAAAGAATTGTAACCTTTTGGTCAATTTGTGGAGAAAAGTTAAATTGTAAACTATTTGGTAGCAATTAGTAAATTACATCTTAAAGCTTATTCAATGATAACTAAGTAGTTAGTCTAAAAGCAGCAAATTGCTACTAATATAATGGTTTAACCTCTTACTTTCCTGCTTCTAGATCATTATTTGCATGATCTATTTTGCAAAGGTACTTATTTGTTAATGTACTTGAAAGTGCTGTAGATAAGGTGCCTAAAGAGTGCTGGATATAAATATATATATATATGTGTGTGTGTGTGTGTGTGTGTGTGTGTGTGTGTATAAACTAAAAGAAATCCAAAATTAATACTCACTGGGAAAGAAACCTGTCTTTTGTAGTTTGTAGCGTGTTCATTCAGATTGGTTTGATCTAGAAAGTATTTAAAAGATGAAGATTTCTTTTCATTTCCACTACATTAACTTCCGGTTCAGATGGATTACAATTCAGCTTCCTTGTTGTATTATGTGGCTATGATTTCACCCACAATAAAAATGAATTTATAAGCAATTGTAGAAGTCGAGGCTTCAAAGATTAGAGGATTCATTATATAGCCCTGAATAGGTTAAAACAACAGCATGATGACCTTCTATTATAGAAAGAATAGTTCTTAAAATGTATACCATGTGGTTATATTGCCAATGAGTATACTAACTAAATACAAAAAAATCAGATGACATCATCAGGCAGAATCAGTGTATTTAAGATTGTTGAGGAGCATGAAACCCATAGAGAAGCTCATGTTCCTGATGTTCCTCTTAGCCTCCTTACAAATTAAGTTTTTCTTCACCAAGCACTCTTCCCATCATTCCTCCCTTCAAGCCAAAATTTGCAGTTAAGAGATTATTGTTTTCTCCACTCTCTAAGCAAAAATGAGCAGATAAGGGATTATTATTTTCATAAAAGTTCTAGGTCTAAAACAATTCTTTTCATAGTACCCACTCTGTATAACCCTGTGAACCATCTGAAGAAAAGGCTAGGAAAGAATCTGGTGACAGGTTACTCTGGGAAATCCTTGTTGAGTGTCCATCCACTCTGTGCTAGTCAGGGTATAATGAACTGTAATATGCAAAAAGAATAGGTGATAGTTCTTTTTTAAAGAAACTTACAATCCATTCATTTTGCAGAGTAATCCTACTTGTATGAGCAACTTTATTTAGGTAGCAATATATAGGCAGCAAACCAAAAAATTGTATAGTCTAAATGAGTAATCCTGTCAAAATACTCCATAGGAATTCATGAGAGCAGTGGGTTCAAATGATAACAGAAGACATCATGGAGGTATAGTTGGGAATTGGCCCAACAAAGTGTCATTTGCTGGTTTTCCAAGGGCAGGGCTTGACAAACTCTAGTCTATGGGCCAAAATTGGCTCACTCTCTATTTTTGTAAATAGTTTTATTGCATCAAAACCACACTCATTCATTTATGTTTGTCTCTGGCTGCTTTCATGATACAACAGCAGAGTTGAATCCTTGTATCAAATACCCTTTGGTCTGCAAAGCCTATAATATTTACCATCCAGCCCTTTTCAGAAAAAAATGACTGATCCCTTTCCTAGGGGATTAAAATATTAAAATAAAAATCTGATTAGTCAGGAAGTGTAAGTTTAGGTTAAAGATGGGTTCATTTCTTGACATAATAGCTTTGAAGTAATTGTGGGACATCCAGGTAACATATAATTGGTAGTTGATGAGGCTGTAGAATTAATAAAAATGTTCCAGGTTAAGTCACTTCCAGTAGAAGTGCTGTAGTTGATGTTTTGTCAAATAATATATATATATATTCTGATTTTGTAATGATAAAAAAGAGAAAAGAAAGACATCTAAGGACTGTTGAAATATTCTTTAAAGTATATTTCAGAATGATGAAAACAGCTTAGATTATAGGAGGTTAAGGAATGAGAGTTGAGAAAAACATGTTCAGGAAATTTGGTTGTAAATGGATAGAAAGAAATATGAGGGTAATTTGAGGAGAGTCTCATAAAGGTTTATTTCAAGTTAAGGGATCCAGACAAATGAATATTTCAAGGCAGACAGAAGAAGTCACTGAAGTAAAAACGATGAAATATTTTGGTGAGAGGAAAGGATAATTGAGTGTGTGTACATGTGTGTGGGAGGTCCCAAAGGAATTGGTAGTAGATAGTATTTAGGAACACAGATGGAGGGGTGTATTAGAACTCTCTTGGTTACAGGTGACTGAAACCCAATTTGAACTAGCCATGACTCCTGTAACCAAACTCTCCCTTACTCTACCGTCTATGTGTCAGTTTTAATCTTGGAGACTAATTCTATTTTAAAAATGTAGCAAACCAGGAACTGCCAGCTACTTCGGGGTCCAGATATTTGCAAAGTCTCATCCTAAGAGGAAAGACTCTATTTGGGAAGATTACAGGCAAATTCTGTTTGGCTAAACTTGATTCACATGTGAGTATCTTAGAATAAACACCTAGACCTATCCCCTAACTAGTAAGGATATGATACCTTCTTTGTCCCATCTTCAATCACGTGTTCACCTCCCCCCCACCTCCAGCCCTCAAACTAATCACTGTTGCTAAGATAGTGAGGCAAATGATTGGCTCATCTTGGATCAGGAGTCCTCCTTAGGTGTATCATTGTGTCCAGGACAATGGCAGAACTGCAATTCAAAATTCTTCTTAGAGCCATGTGGATAACACAGTCTGGTCCGTTGAGGGAATTGTTATGAACTGGCAGCCACTGTGATCTGTGACTCTACAATCAAGGCTGCTAGTCACTAGTATGTACCTGTTTGGCTGGACTGATTGATAGGGGCTGATGTTCGTACTAATTGGTTGTGGCATCTGTCATAACTGGTTGAAACTGTGAGTTAAATACTTTAAGTATTACCTCTCTTTATGAGAGGATAGTCTTTTTTTTTTTTTTTCCCATATGTGGGCCTCTCACTCTTGTGGCCTCTCCCGTTGCGGGGCACAGGCTCCGGACACGCGGGCTCAGCGGCCATGGCTCATGGGCCCAGCCGCTCCGCGGCATGTGGGATCTTCCCGGACCGGGGCACGAACCCGTGTCCCCTGCATCGGCAGGCGGACTCTCAACCATTGCGCCACCAGGGAAGCCTGAGAGGATAGTCTTAGAAGTAAATTTTGTCATCTTATACACTGAGATAGGAAGGAAGGAGAAAAGAATGACTATTGAGGCAAAGCTTTAAAGTGGTAGAGAAAATAAAATGACAGACTTCACTGGATTGGACTAACTGGCAAGATAATCTTATTTTAAAGATAAACTGCAACATTACAAATGAATACAAGACTAACACTTAGCAGTTACTGCTTTAAGCACTTTACACACTGTATTTCATTTAAAACTCATCAGAATCTTTGAGGTATTATTATTATTATTTTATAGACAGAGGAACGGAGGTTTGGAAAGCTCTTGTGTCAGGTCACTAGGAAGTGGTGGTAACCTGAGCTCTTACCCTGTGTTCTTCTGATTTTCCTAAAAGCAGAAAAGAAAACCATGGTACTTTAGGCAAAAGCAAGAAATAATCATTGTTATATTATTATTAACTAAACCACAGACTTTATTTGGATTTTACCATTTTCCCAGTAATATCCTTTCTCTCTTCCAAGATCCAGCACAGGATACCATGTTGTATTTCATTCCTCTTCATTTTTGCTCTTCTCTCTCTCTCTCTCCCCCTCCCCTTGTGCAAACATGTGTGTTCATTTTGCTCCAACTTTCCCATCCTCTGATTGCATCAGTTTTTTTCCTTTTCCAGTTTTCCTTTCCTATCCTCCCGTCATTGTTTTATTTTATCTGATTATTTCCTGCCAAAATGATACAATTATCAAAAGGAAATTTTTGGAACTGTGTTGAACTTAGCTCAGGCAGTTTCATAGTGGCCTGGCAAAGTGTTGTTTAACACAGAGTTTTTGTTGTTTTATTATAATAAATTGAGAAAAAATGGATTTCAAATCTGTATTGGTTCATCTCCCTTTAGAACCATGACCTAGAGGAGTATTCTTGCATTTTCTATCATTCGTTGAAATCCAACTCCCCACAAAATAAAATGTATATTTAAAAAAAGCGAATTTAGAAACCAACTTCTAGAATGTTACAGGATTTTAAATGAAACTCTATACCTTTGAAGATATTAATGCCTGTGGTTACATAGAATGGCTGTTGGACTAGGGTATGTTTGTTTTGGTACTTTCTAAGGAAGAAGCAGAATGCTGCAATGCCAAGAGAGGGTCTTAATGTCAAAGCAACAGGCATGGAAGTCAAATTCTGAGAGGAAAGTGAAGGCAGGAAGCATAGTGTATGTATCAGTAAGCAGATATAAAAGATACTGCATGCAATCAGCTTGAAATGAAAGACAATTTTTACTGGAAATGTTTTTGAATTTTCCAAGATAGAGAAACGCGTCAATGTGAAAGCGATAGTGGAGAGAAGGTGAAGAGTGGAAAAAATTGTAAGGAGAGAGATAACCTCTAGAACCAAATCTCAGTTGAAAATAAGAAGGAAGACTAGAGAGAAATAAGGACAAGAGGGTAGAGAAAAAGAAAACTATATTGGACATTATAGAGACCTTTAATTTTAATTATGTTTTGTTACGATCAATGTGAAAAGTGAAGAAAAGGGATCCCATAAACTTTAAAAAGTAACTATCACCAAAGGAGCAAACATTTTAAAGCAACCTTATTTTCCCTTAAAGACAGTGGCAAAATCACAATTAAATTTTAAGGTGACATACATAAGGGATGATGCAGCTCCCAGTGAGCCGGGAGGGACATGCTGAACTGTAATTAGATTGGTACCTTCACAAAGTCGCTTTCTCGCTTGCTTGCACTCTGAATCTTTTAATTCAGTTAGCTTATAAGTTGTATAAAAAACCCCACACGCATTAAAAACTTCCTCATCCTGTGAGCCCAGCAATTTAATACGCATGAAAATTACCCCTATCTTTTGCTTATTTTGTTTTACTTTTTTCCAAGACACTGATTTTCCTTTGTTTACGCTGATGGCACTCACAAACTGCTCTACCATTGAGTATACCACATTTATTAATTTTATTAATGGGTTTTTGTGACAGTGTGGATGCTGTTAGTTTTGGAAGGTGCACACTTCTCTTGGTGTGATGTATTTCAAGCGCTATTAGTGCATAGCAGATAGGGAACATTTTTTTCTTCCAGTTTTATTGAGATATAATTGACATATAGCACTGTTTAAGGTGTGTAGCATAATGATTTAATTTACATACATCATGAAATGTTACAGCAATAAGTTTAGTGAACATCTGTCACCTCATATATTAAATACAAAGTAAAAGTAAAAGAAAAAAATATATTTTCCTTGTGATGAGAATCCCTAGGATTTACTCTCTCATCAACTTTCTTGTATAACATACAGCAGTGTTAATTATCTTTATCATGTTGTACATGACACCCCTAGTACTTATTTATCTTGTAACTGGAAGTGTGTACATTCTGACCACATTCATCCAACACCCTTCCCCCCCCAATACCTCCAGTAACCACAGATCTGATCTCTTTTCCCATGTTTGTTTGTTTGTTTTTTGAAGTCTAGTTGACCTACAACACTATGTTAGTTTCTGTTACACAACATAGTGATTCTATATTTCTGTATGTTACAAAATCACCATGGTAGAGAACTTTTAAATATACAAGGTGAGGGGTGGGCGACAACAGATGCCTGAGAGAGACAGCAAAGAAGCTCTTAGGTAGGCTGAATATTTACCACATAGGATCAAAAGGCAAGCAAAATTCTGAAGAAAAAAAATGGAAAGTAATTCATCTGGCTGTACCTTACTTACATTGCTCTCTATACACAAGGAAAGGATGTGGAATAGCACAAGACTTCTAGGAAGTGAGAAAAGGTTTGCAATTTGATCTAGATGTTGTTTAATGGAAATTGTCAGTGGTACCACTTGGGAATGAGAATGTGTGGTATCTTGGCAGCATCTGAAGGGAGACAGCTTTCATTATGCAAAAAAAAGCTGCCTGTTTCCCATCAGGCTTGCAACTTTTATTCTAGTGAACTCTGTTCATCGTGTTGGCAGTCTTTAGCATTCATTGGGCCAGTCTCCAGGGGGAAATGACATGCTTGAGGCTAGGGGTCAAGGCACAGGTAGTAGGAATTGATCCTAGGAGCTCACTTGAGCTTAGAGAAAACTTCATAGTAGAAGTTATAAAAATATCTATAGCAACATGTTAGTAACCAGTTGTAGTATGGCATAATAAGAAATATAGTTGGTCTTTCCCCTGTTCTTGGAACAAGCCTTTTAAAACCCTTGGAATTCCTTGAGTGATAGGAGTGCCCTTTGTTATACACAAGGATTCCCTTTTTGATTATTCCTGAGTTTATGCTAATGAGTTAGCTTAGAGTAGGTTCCCTTGATAGCCTCAAAACAGGGCTAGTTGCCTCACTCACTGACCTCTGGGAATGGGAAGAGACAACTGGAGATTAAACTCTATAAAAACCTTTGAACAACACAACTTGATGAGCTTCTAGGTTGGTGAACACATTGAGGTGCTGGATGGTGATACAGCTGGAAAGGGCATGGGAGCTCCGCACACCACTTCCCCCATCCCCATGCCTTTCCCTATGCATCTCTTCCATTTGGCTGCTCCTGAGTTCTGTCCTTTACAATAAACTGATAAAAGTAAGTAGAGTGACTTCCTCAGTTCAGTGAGCCATTCTAGTCAATTATCAAACCTTGGGAAGAAGTCATGGTGGCCCTCAACTTACAGCTGGTTGATCAGAGATACAGGTGACAACCTGGGACTTGCAACTGGCATCTGAAGGGGGGCAGTCTTGTGGGACTGAGCCCTTAACCTATGGGGTCTGCACTAACTCCTTGTGCTCACTGTTAGAATTGAATTGTAGGACAGTTGACATCCAGAGGATCAGATAATGTGTTGTTGGTGTTGGAAAACACTCCAGACTAGTTTTTTGTTTTTCCAAATATCTACCACATGCCAAAATATAGGAGATATTAGGACTTGGGTACTTAGATCAGTAGTATCAGTCTCATCTGGAAGCTTGCTAGAAATGCAGAATCTCAGGCCCCACCTCAGATTTACTGCTTCAGATTCAGCCTTTTACCAGGATCCTCAGGTAATGCATCTGCACATTAAAACTTAAGAATCACTGTGGGAGAGACTATAAAATTCATCTTAAGATTTACTACCCAAATTAAGAGCCCACATTTATCCCTAGAATGAAGACTAAACAGGTAAGTCTCTAAGAGATTCCAAAGTAAAATTGAATTCACTTGTGAGACTTGGAGATTTTGGTCTGTATCCTCATTACTCAGAAAAGCATGAGCTGTTAAAATTTGAGGATGCTTGCTCAGTATTCTGATCCAGTACTTAGTGTAATATTCAGAGGTAGGGTATAGGCTGGGTAGTATAGGCTGCTCGATCCCTGTGCTTTAATATTTTTGTACAGGCAAACTTATGGGAAAACAATGAACTGTGGATAGAATCCCAGAAGGAGAGATTGAAGGGAAGGCAGCTGAAGTGAGAGGGAATGGAGAAGATACATTATTTTGTTTTGGAGACAGTAATGGGTTTAAGAGCAGAGTATGTACACCTGAGACTGCAGATATATTTTAATACCAGCTGGCAAAGCCATTATTCCCCTTAGTGACAGCATGAGTCACTGCTACTTCTATAGCACCTAGTGAGTGTGAAATGGTAGGTGGGAGGGAGGAGGTGCTCTTACAGAGAAAACAACCTGAGTGATTTTGTTTGTTTGTTTAATCTCTGTCTCCCCTGCAGACCAGGATGGTTGAGTATATCTGTTCTCTATCCAAGTTGAACACCTTTAGATTTGCAAGAAACAGATTTCTTACAGTGCTTAGTAGTTTTTGAAGAAAAAGAGAAGGAAAATTCCCTGCTACCTCCTTGAAGATATTCTGTTTCTACAGATTTAATGTTTTGTTCACATTTCCAAAGTCTCTTGGGTCACTTCCTTCCCAATAATGAGACCATTTACATATATATGCAGAAGGCAGTAACAAAATCTCACTCTTATCTTCAGGTACAAGCACTGCGGGAGGTGGTAGGAGAGCATTGTATGGAAGGAAGGAAGACAAAATGAAATTAGAAATGAAATGAGGTGAAGAGACAGGCAATGAAAAGGGGCAAGGATATTTGCCATCTTAGCTGAGGGAAAAAAAGGCTACAAAAATTGGTATGTGTTCCCAACATTAACTCTTTCATATCTGAATGTGTAAAGATTTGCATGCCTACTTCTGCTTCCATTCTTGACAATGGACAGAACATAGAGTGCTCTTACATTGTAGCAGAGATAAAAGAATATTCTAGGGCTAGTTCTCCTTCCTAACAACCTTCTTTCTAAAGAATAAGCTGAGCATCACTACAAAGGCGGTTTTTGGGAGGGGTTTATCAAACACTTTTGTTCTAACTGGGCTCAGGCCTGTAATTTGGACTTGTTTCATGCTGCCATTAAGGATGCGCAAAAATAGGGCCAAACTGAGAGAGAATTTGACTAGTCAGCAAACCATGATAAGCTCACATCTTCACATTTATGAAATGAAACCATTTTCTGCATCCTGTCTGCCCTGATATAGTGTCATAAATTTGGATTATATGTCAATTATCCAAATTTACTTCTCTGTACTTTCTCCTTTGAATATGAATGTGAATTTTAATTTAAAGCTTTCTTATGCACGAAACTTCCCATCAGAACTATGTTTTAACCATCATCCCAGGCTATTTCATATTTGCCAAACATCTTCTCTTTCCAAGGTTATCTGTTTCACTCCATCACTGGAAATGAAGTGGGACGTATGGTTCCATTTAATCAAATTTCATGCTCTACTGCCACTGTCTTATGGCCTCTCTGCTAATTGATCAAGTTTTCAGTTAAAGTCTTCCATCTTTGTTTTAATTCTTTGTTAAGGTCTTTATTCCATTAGATGATTTCATGAGATCTGACCTGCTCAAAGCCCTGCTATCTGCCCCTTTTATCTGCCCAGGATGGAGTTTTTTCCATTGAGGAAACGTGGTTCTCTTTTTCTCTCTGACTTCACCCCATTTCTCACAGGTAAATTTGTCCTTGGACTGGGTTTGTCGACTAGATTCGGAATCTTTAAAATTTTGGTTTATTGTTCAAGAGGGGACTCCTTTACTTTGTGTGTTATCAGGGATTAAAAAAACAAACAAACCTTTGTACCTTTTCATCTGTCTCGTTCAGTGACAATTAAGCAAATTGGAAGTATAGTCTCTTAAGCAGCAGCTAAAAAATGACTGTATTAATAAATGGCCAGCACGTGACACTGTCTTTTATGTGGGGCACTTCTCTGTGAGGTCTTTCTAATGAGCTGTAACACTACTTGATTACCAAACCCATTTATTGTTTCTACAGATCAATTAAGGTGCTAACACAACAAATATATGTAACACTGAATCTCTCGGGCTACACTGATTCCTCCTTTTTATACTTGATAAGCAAAGTGTCATCCCCAAAGCTGCAGTAAATCAAATCTGCCTTGAGATTCACTAACCAATGGTGTAATAAAATTTAATAGTTATTAAAATCAATATGTTTAACAAAAAACCAGGAAAATATGTTTACGGGATCAATGTAAATATGCTTTGTCTAGGAGGGCTTTGCTCATTGCAAAATAATTCTTAATTTCAAAATGTGGAATTTTAACTTTGATATTTTCAATGCTGTGGGAGAAATTCAGACAACACTGTTTCCTAGAAGCCTTTGCAAAGCATGACAGGCTGTATTAAAGGTTTAGTGTTTAGAGGTTTTGCAATATGAAATTCTCACTTTATGGTAATCTTTAAATAAGGTGCGAAAGCCCATAAAATGTATTTCTTTTGCCTTCTTAAGATGCAAAGAGCAGGTATACTTTCTCATCTTGGTTACCTGCATCTTAAGAGCAGAACTCAGGCTTAGATTGGGTCAGTGGCTCTTGGCACTCTCTCAAAGCCTTGCTGTTCCATCCTACAGGCAGTGGTTTCTGGAGCACAAAATATTTTGCTCCTACAAATATGTTTTAAAGATTCAGAACCTAGTAGTAACCTTAACAAGATTTGTTTATACTTTCAGAGCTTCTTTATTTCCATTCACTGCTTGAAAAAGATGTAACTTCTTACATGGTTCAAAATGCCACAGAACAATTTTTAGAGTGTGTTTGGGTGCATGGGATATCACCCGCCTTGCAAGTTGAAAGACTAAGAACTCCAACGTGTGAAATAATTTTTAACCACATTTGAGTTTGCTGAATCCACAAAACCCAATCCCAAGCCAATGTGCATTTAAGGATATTTTCTGAAAGAGGCATAGAAATGTAATTAAGGAAGATGTTGTTCAACCTTTTCTGAATCTTCCCTATATTTTAGGTAGATAAGTCCTTAGAAAATTAAAAAACCTTAAGTGAACATTTTGCCAATAGTATAACTGCCAGTTTTACATGAATATTCTAGAGTCTCCAGATATAAAACTCTTCAACTGTCCCAAAGGTTTCTTGTCTTAACAAAAATCATTTTGTTTTAAAAATTTATGATGTGTTGTGGCTGATCAAATTGAACTATGCCATATCATAAATTCAAAACCAATTTTGTCTAAGAATGCACACTATGAGTTAAATGGCATTTTCCCTTGTTTTTAAGGCAGGGGCTTCCCACATTGAGGGTGTAGGAGAATCACTTGGGGAGACTACAGCCCCGCAGATTCAGATTCAGTTGATCTGCAGTAGATTCAGGAATCTGCATTAGTCATTCCCCCCTCCCCCATGTCATTCAAAAGCCACTACTTTTTAAAAAGATCCTTAGAGCACACTGTGAAGAACATTTTTTTTATCATTATGACTACTACATCTACCATTGTTATTTGTTTGCCATTTGTAATATTAGGATTAAATGTTTATAATAACCAGGAAAGGTGGATAAAGTGCATGGATTAGAATTATTCTAGTTTTTTTCCTTCCCCCCCACCTTTTTTTTAAACATCTTTATTGGAGTATAATTGCTTCACAATGGTGTGTTAGTTTCTGCTTTATAACAAAGTGAATCAGCTATACATATACATATGTTTCCATATCTCTTCCCTCTTGCGTCTCCCTCCCAAGGAACATGGTTTTAACAGGTTAATACTTCAGCTTCTTATGAAGACCTTGAACTTTACCTGTTGGCTAGAAGGTGTCAGAACCTCAGACATTTTAGTTATTTTTGGACTGAATGGCCAAAACCTCCAGAACGTTCTCTCTCCTTTTCATCATAGTTCCATTTAGTATTTGTTAATAAAAATCTGGAAAGGCAGCCTAACCTGCATATATTTATTTGAAAAATGTCTTGACAGCTAATTTTAACTTAAGAGAATCTGTTTTGGGGGGCTAAATAATCTGTTTTCTGGGTTGAGGTGATTTCTTGCAGTGATCCTCATTAGATAAAAAAATATTATACCTCGTAGTAAAACTACTGAATTTTTCATCATTTAATCTCATCAAAGGAACAAATAACACTTCTAAGACTTATTTAATGTTAGCTGTAACTTTGTTTCTATTCCACAAAGGCAGCCTCTTTTCCTTATGTGTTTCAATTTAAACTGAAGTGACAAAACTGGAGATCAGTTGTGTTAAATCTCCTGGGTTCTCGTACTTGGTATTTCATTGTCAGTTGGGGAGGTAGCAAATGCTACCTCCTTCAGTGTCCATGGGTAACACTGGATCATTGGAAGCCCAAGTTGATTAACTGGAGGGTAGAAATGAGAGTGGTGGTTGAAAGATGGCCCCGATTTGTGTCCAGGTACTACAGAGTTGCATTTAGTAGTAGGTGGAAAATTCCGGATTCTTATTCCTGATAAAAGTCCTGACTCTGATAGTGCAATGCATTCATGTTATCATTCTGTTTCTTTACTGCTGTATACAGGTCAACCTTATAGAAAAGTCTATTAGCGTAGGTCCAAATTGTTCTGTGCATTCAAGTACATGGCCATTTATAGTCCTTATCTGTTAGCTGAAGAGTGCACATGGGAGCTTCCCTACAGTACTTTTTAGGATGAGACTACCTTTGGAAGAACATTTTCTTCATAATAGTATTTCTGGTTAATTATGTTCTTCTAGGGAGATTTTTAGATCTGTGATGGCAGGACACTTCAAGGGAGAGTTTGATGATAAATCCATTATGTACCCCTGTTCTCCCAATCCTAGGACAGCCAACATGATTTTTCTAATTCTAGCCCCAGGCGTAGCAACATGAATCTTCAAATCCCAGGCTGGAGTTTTTCTTCACAGTGGAAAGGGGGCGATGCATGAATTTGAAAAGGAATATGAAGCTTATTCGTTTAAATGCTTCCCAAGAGAAGGTATGCTCAAACCTTCATTTCCTTTTGAGCTGTTCCAACTCTTTGAGCTTCCTCGAGAAAGGAAACTATATATATTGTTGGAGGAGAGGGAGACTAAGAGAGAAAGAAAATGTAAACATCAGAGAGATTAGAAGACTCTCAGAATAGGGCTCTCTGCCTTTTTTTTTTTTTTTTGCGGTACGCGGGCCTCTCACTGTTGTGGCCTCTCCCGTTGCGGAGCACAGGCTCCGGACACGCAGGCTCAGCGGCCATGGCTCACGGGCCCAGCTGCTCCGCGGCATGTGGGATCTTCCCGGACCGGGGCATGAACCTGTGTCCCCTGCATTGGCAGGCGGACTCTCAACCACTGCACCACCAGGGAAGCCCTCTCTGCCTTTTTAAGGATGGTGGTTTATTTCCTCCCATAGTTTCCTGCTTAAAGTGATTTGGGAGAAAGGTGTTGGTAAATAATAACATTCTTCGAAAGGGGTTTTTCATTTAGCAGCTTGGGAAAAGCAAAGAGATTAAAAGCTGTGTTACCCTACATAACATAAGTAAGATCAACTTGTCCTATAATGCAATGGAATTAGCAATGAACTTGGAATTGGAAGTGAGGCCAAGGCTGGCTATATGGGAACAGAGTGGGGCAGGTCAACTTATTTATGCAAGCTCCCTTTCTTATCTATAGGAATGTACTAGCACAATCTCTCAGTGTTCTTAGGCTTAAAATTCTAAGATTTTAAGTAAGGACTGATTATATTTCTTCTACTTCTGGAGTTGGTAAATGTTTTTCCAGGATAGATGCTTGTTTACATGTTTCCTCTGAGGGGCCAGCCCTAACACAGAGTACATGCTAAGCTTCAGGTCATTTGTGAACCCAGGAGATTTTGTGCAAATTTAATGGATGAGTTCTTGTATATATTTTCTAGAGATCACAGGGCTTTGGTGTTTCTTTTTTTTTAATCAGATTCTCAAAGGAGTTTATGACCCCAAACAATTGCCCTAAGGAAGGAAAGCGTAAGAGAAACTATACTTGTGCAAGTCCTGAGAGAAACTTGCAGAAAAGGTTGGAGGGAGCTGTAGGCAGCTTACACTTCCTACCTCCTTTCCGGGATATGCAAGTATTTAAAATAATGATTTGGGACTTCCCTGGTGGCACAGTGGTTAAGAATCTGCCTGCTAACGCAGGAGACACTGGTTCGAGCTCTGCTCCGGGAAGATCCCACATGCTGCGGAGCAACTAAGCCTGTGTGCCACAACTACTGAGCCTACGTTCTACAGCCTGTTAGCTACAACTACTGAGACCGCATGCCACAACTACTGAAGCCTATGTGCCACAACTACTGAAGCCCACGTGCCACAACTACTGAAGTCTGCACACCTAGAGCCCCTGCTTTGCAGCAAGAGAAGCCATCACAATGAGAAGCCCATGCACCACAACGAAGAGTGGCCCCCACTTGCCGCAAGTAGAGAAAGCCCGTGTGCAGCAACGAAGACCCAATGCACCCAAAAATAGATAAATAAATAAATACATTTAAAATAATGACTTAACGGGAGATATCATTACTTTAATAGAAATTTTAAAACATTGTGCCAGAAGTAAGAAAGTGTTCAAAAGAAAACAAAAATAAAACAAATCCCATAATGATGGCTATGTGTCAAAGGGACACAGAAGCCAAGTGAAATAGCTTCCAATGGCCAAAATGAAACCATTTTAGCAACAAAATAAACGAGTATTGGATTATAGCCCAAAGTATAAAATAAATATCCACAAGTCGCATATAGACTAAATAAATGATTGAATAAATAAATAAATTGGGAAGAATAGACAAATATTCCATACAAAAGAAGTCCAAATAATTTATGTACATGCTCTGCTCTTGAGATAGACAATATCTTGCTACTCCTTAAGTGTGGACTATGCATAGTGACTTCCTTCCAGAGTGCAGTAACTTTGGCAAGGTTGGGAAAAAATAGTGACTTTACAGTAGAGAAACCTGACAAATACTCTTTCAAGTCAGATAATCAAGGTTAATATCAACAGTGATAAATCATATTGATAGTTTGGACCCTTGATATCATGTGGTGAGAATGGCAATTTACCTTCATGATCTTCCTCCCCAAAACACATTTTCCCTAACTATGAGAAAACATCAGAAAAATCCCAATTGAGGGACATTTTCCAAAACACTGGGCTAGTAATCTTCAAAACTGTCAGGATCATAAAAAATATAGAAAGTCTGAGAAACTGTCACAACCAAGAGAAGTGTAAGGAGACATGACTACTAAATGTATATTGTGTCCTGGAAGAGAGGAAGGACACTATGAAAAACTCAGATAATCTGAATAAAGTATGGACTTTAGTTTAAAAATATATGTATATTATGGATTGTTTGTACATGTATGTGAACACATCCTTGCAACTGTAATAAAATTTTGGAGGAATGTAATATTGAACAGTCATTAAGAGCAGATTCTAGAGCTTATTTCCAGTGTTCAAATCCAGGCTCCGCCAATAATTAGAAGCTGTGTAGCTTTCAGTAGTTATTTAACATCTCTGATCCTCATTTTCCTTAACTCTAAAATCAATACATGTAAAGCCCTTAGGACAGTATCTGACCCACAGATAAATAATTACTATTAATCGGAAAAACGAAATGTTGTAGAAACCTGATCTCACATATTAGCCTATGCAGGTATACTTGTGTTTAATGATAACTGTTATAACTAACATTTGTATAGTGTTTTACAGTTTATAAGGCTATCACATGTACATAAATTCATTGGAGCCTCACAACATCACTATGAGCTATTTTGATATATTATGATCCCCATTTTACAGATGGGGAAACCAGTTCAAAAAAATTGAACTTGGAGTTTATAGGTAAATGCCAGAACTGGGATATAACATATTCTAATTTCAAAGCCTGTGTTATTTCAACAGTATAAAGCTGCCTCTTAGGCACTTTCTATTTGCAAACCCTCCAGAAATTTTAGATTTAAAAAAAAGGTCCTGAAGATATTGCTCTAAAGTTTTATTCTCAGCATTTTATTACATTATTTCTCACAGTATCCTTAAGGAGCTAGAAGAATAAACACTGAATTCTATATTTTGCAGAGGAAAAGGCAAGGCCCTAGGAATTTTCTTCTTTTCACATCAGGTATTTGTTAGATTCTGGGAGAAGATCCACATTAAATCAACCTAACTTTTATTTTTTGCTCCAATGTGATGGTCTGTGCTAGATGTTGTGGGCAATACAGTGATGCATACATTAGGATTATTGCCCTCAAGGATTTGGCTATATATTGTCTATACCTTCTTTTCATTTAAACCTAAATTAGGCAATATATTCCTCATACAGGCATTTCATGCTTAAAAGTAATATGTCATAGCATGATCACATTTTACAGCTAATTAGACAAAAGATAACCACGAATTTTTCTTGTGTTTTACAAAAGACACATCCAATTTAAAAAGTGAACAAATTAGTATTATTAAAAATAAAATTAAGTTGCATAAATTTGGATTTTATGGAATTATATATGTTAGCATACATGTACAAATTCAATAAAAATATACATGTATGTAGAAACATAATCCTGCAGGCATGTGAGTATGGATATTTTGCAAGGAGGGATAAAGGGATGATGGAAGCCCAAGCTGGCAGTAAGTCAAAAGTTTATTATTTATTATTGTATAACAAACTGTCCCCAAACTTAATGACTTAAAACAATACATATATCACAGTTTCTGGGGATAAGGAATCTGGGGACTTCTGGCTCAAGACTTTTCAGGAGATTTCAGTAAAGGTGCTGGCTGAGACTGTGGTCTCTCCTGAAAGCTCAACTCATGGAGGATTTGCTTCCAAGATGACTCACAGAGTTGTTGGCAAAAATCAATTCCTCACTGGTTGTTGGATGAAAACCTTAGATCTTCCCAGCAGTTGTCCAGAGACCTCCCTTCGTTCCTTGATCTGTGGGTCTTTTCATAGGGCAGTGCACAACATGGCAGTTGACTTCCCTCAGAGCATGAGAGCAAGTGAGGGCCTGGGGAAATCAGTCTTTTTATAACATTTCTGGAAGTGACATTCCATCACTCTGCCATTTTCTTTTTATAGAAGTTAGTCACTAGGTCCAATACACACTCAAAGGGAAGGAATAACACAGGGCATACATAGCTGGAGGTGGGGAACTTTTGGAGTCATTTTATGGTCTATTATACAGCATAATTTTTATGAGAAAATACTGAGAAACACTGAAAGAAAGTTGCCTTATTTTACCCCAGGGATAGATGAGGTTAAGGGGCAGGCCTAGCTCTATGGGCCCAGCTGGTGTGTTGTATCTCAGATGTCTAGGGGAATGCGGGAAGTACTGCCTCTTTTCTGCAGTTGCAATATAAGGAGTTGACAGATATTTCCAACTGTATATTTATCAAACTCATTTTCTCTGGGCACACAGCTAGACCATATTTGCAAGCATTCTTTGCAAGTAGGTGTGGACGTGCGACCGAGTTCTAGACAAAGTAATGCAAATAGAAGTGATGTGAATCACATCCAGGTGGGACACAAAAGACTCCCATGCATAATCCTCCACCTCCTTCTCCACTTCAGGCTGTATAGGATGGGAACAAACTCAACGGTGACTTTGTAAGGCCCATGTTGAATATGACAGATCTCAAGATGAAAGGAAATATGGTATCTGAACACATAACTGGAGGGAGCCACCCACTGATAAAGAATATTCATTTTGAACATTATGTGAGAAATAAACTTCTACTGAATTAAGCCTCCAAGGATGTGGCGATCATTGACTCTAGAAGCTAGCACTACTGTAACTACTACAAGAGCCAGATATCTGAAGTAGTTGTCCTGAACCAAACAATTAAGCTCTAACAATGCAAAGGCAAATCAGAAATGCAAGACCATAACTTAATTATTCTTTAAACAAGATGCTTAGCACAGTTCTTGTTACAAGGTGGGTTCTTTGTATTTTTGGTTAAATGGTAGATGCTGACCCAAGTTAGTCAGAAAATAAGGGAGCTGATGTACGTAGGTTTTTTTTTTTTTTTAAATCCCAGATCAAGAGGGCATTGTTTATTAATTCCAAGCTAAATTTTTTTCCCACATCTTTATTGGAGTATAATTGCTTCACCATGCTGTGCCAGCTTCTGCTGTACAACAAACTGAACCAGCCATATGTATACATGTATCCTCTATCCACTCCCGCTTGAGCCTCTCCCCAACCCTCCCTATCCCATCTCTCTAGGTCGTCACAAAGCATCGAATTTATCTCCTTGTGCTATGCAGCAGCTTCCCACAGACCATCCATTTTACATTTTGTAGTGTATATATGACAATACTACTCTCTCACTTCATCCCAGCTTCCACTTCCCCCCTGTGTCCTCAAGTCCGTTCTCTGCATCTGCATCTTCATTCCTGCCCTGCCACTAGGTTCATCAGTACCGTTTTTTTTTAGATTCCATATATATGCATTTGTTTTTCTCTTTCTATGTTACTTCACTCTGTATGACAGATTCTAGGTCCATCCACCTCACTACAATAACTCAATTTCATTCCTTTTTATGGCTAAGTAATATTCCATTGTATATATGTGCCACATCTTCTTTATCCTTTCATCTGTTGATGTACATTTAGGTTGCTTCCATGTCCTGGCTATTGTAAAGAGTGCTGCAGTGAAGATTGTCATACATGTCTCTTTTAGAATTATGGTTTTCCCAGGGTATATGCCCAGTAGTGGGATAGCTGGGTCATATGGTAGTTCTATTTTTAGTATTTTAAGGAACCTCCATACTGTTCTCCATAGTGGCTATATCAATTTACATTCCTACCAACAGTGCAAGAGTGTTCCCTTTTCTCCACACCCTCTCCAGAATTTATTGTTTCTAGATTTTTTGATGATGGCCCTTCTGACTGGTATGAGGTGATACCTCATTGTGGTTTTGATTTGCATTTCTCTAATGATTAGTGATGTTGAACATCTTTGAATGTATTTGTTGCCCATCTATATGTCTTCTTTGGAGAAATGTCTATTTAAGTCTTCTGCCCATTTTTAGATTGGGTTGTTTGTTTTTTTGATATTGAGCTGCATGAGCTTCTTGTATATTTTGGAGATTAATTCTTTGTCTGTTGATTCGTTTGCAAATACTTTCTCCCATTCTCAGGGTGGTCTTTTCATCCTGTTTATGGTTTCCTTTTGCTGTGCAAAAGCTTTTAGGTTTCATTAGGTCCCATTTGTTTATTTTTGTTTTTATTTCCCTTACTCTAGGAGGTGGGTCAAAAAGGATCTTGCTGTGATTTATGTCAAAGAGTGTTCTTCCTATATTTTCCTCTAAGAGTTTTATAGTATCTGGCCTTACATTTAGGTTTTTAATACATTTTGAGTTTATTTTTGTATATGGTGTTAGGGAGTGTTCTAATTTCATTCTTTTACACATATCTGTCCATTATTCCTAGCACCACTTATTGAAGAGGCTGTCTTTTCTCCACTGTATATTCTTGCCTCCTTTGTCATATATAAGTTGACTATATGTGTGTGGGTTTATCTCTGGGCTTTCTATCCTGATCCATTGATCTATATTTCTGTTTTTGTGCCAGTACCATACTGTTTTGATTACTATAGCTTTGTAGTATAGTCTGAAGTCAGGGAGCCTGATTCCTCCAGCTCCATTTTTCTTTCTTACGATTGCTTTGGCTCTATGGGGTCTTCTGTGTTTCTATACAAATTGTAAAATTTTCTAGTTCTGTAAAAAATGCCATCAGTAGTTTGATCAGGATTGCACTGAATCTGTAGATTGCTTTGGGTACTATAGTCATTTTCACAATATTGATTCTTCCAATTCAGGAGCAAGATATATCTCTCCATCTGTTCACATCATCTTTGATTTCTTTCATCAGTGTTTTATAGTTTTCTTAGTACAGGTCTCTTGTCTCCTTAGGTAGGTTTATTCCTAGGTATTTTATTCTTTTTGTTGCGATGATAAATGGGATTTTTCCCTTAATTTCTGTTTCTGATCTTTTGTTGTTAGTGTATAGGAATTCAAGAGATTTCTGGGCATTAATTTTGTATCCTGCAACTTCACCAAACTCATTGATTAGCTCTAGTAGTCTTCTGGTGGCATCTTTAGGATTTTCTATGTATAGTATGTCATCAGCAAACAGTGACAGTTTTACTTCTTCTTTTCCAATTTGTATTCCTTTTTCTTCTCTGATTGCTGTGGCTAGGACTTCCAATACTATGTTGAATAAGAGTGGCAAGAACGGACATCCTTGTCTTGTTCCTGATCTTAGAGGAAATGCTTTCAGTTTTTTACCATTGATAATGATGTTTGCCGTCAGTTTGTCATATATGGCTTTATTGTGTTGAGGTAGGTTCCCTTTATGCCCACTTTTTGGAGTTTTTATCATAAATGGGTGTTGAATTTTGTCAAAAGCTTTTTCTGCATCTATTGATATGATCATATGGTTTTTATTCTTTAATTTGTTAATATGTGTATCACATTGATTATTTTGCCTATATTGAAAAATCCTTGCATCCCTGGGATAAATCCCACTCAATCATGGTGTATGATCTTTCTAAGGTGTTGTTGGATTCTGTTTGCTAGTATTTTGTTGATGATGTTTGCGTCTATGTTCATTAGGGATATTGTCCTGTAGTTTTCTTTTTTTGTGACATCTTTATCTGGTTTTGGTATCAGGGTGATGGTGGCTTCATAGAATGAGTTGGGGAGTGTTCCTCCCTCTACTATATTTTGGAAGAGTTTGAGAAGGATAGGTGTTAGCTCTTCTCTAAATGTTTGATAGAATTTGCCTGTGAAGCCATCTGGTCCTGGGCTTTTGTTTGTTGGAAGATTTTTTTTTTTTTTCGGTACGCGGGCCTTTCACTGTTGTGGCCTTTCCCACTGTGGAGCACGGGCTCCAGATGCGCAGGCCCAGTGGCCATGGCTCATGGGCCCAGCCGCTCCACAGCATGTGGGATCCTCCTGGACCGGGGCATGAACCCGTGTCCCCTGCATCAGCAGGCGTACTCTCAATCACTGTGCCACCAGGGAAGCCCTGTTGGAAGATTTTTAATCACAGTCTCAATTTCATTACCTGTGATTGGTCTGTCTATATTTTCTAATTCTTCCTGGTTCAGTCTTGGAAAATTGTACCTTTTCAAGAATTTGTCCATTTCTTTCACATTGTCCATTTTATTGGCATATGGTTGCTTGTAGTAGTCTCTTATGATCTTTCATATTTCTGTGGTGTCAGTTGTAGCTTCTCATTTTTCATATCTAATTCTGTTGATTTGAGTCTTCTCCCTTTTTTTCTTTGTGAGTCTGGCTAAAGTTTTATCAATTTTATTTATCTGCTCAAAGAACCAACTTTTAGTTTTATTGATCTTTGTTTTTGTTTTCTTCATTTCTATATCATTTATTTCTGCTTTCATTTTTATGATTTCTTTCCTTCTACTAACTTGGGGTTTCCTTTGTTCTTCTCTATCTAGCTGCTTTAGGTGTAAGGTTAGATTGTTTATTTGAGATTTTTCTTGTTTCTTGAAGTGAGCTTGAATTGCCATAAACCTCCCTCTTAGAACTGCTTTTGCTGCATTCCATAGGTTTTGGATTGTCATGTTTTCATTGTCATTTCTATCTAGGTGTTTCTAAATTTCTTCTTTGATTTCTTCAGTGATCTCTTGGTTATTTAGCAGTGCAGTGTTTAGCCTCCATGTATTTGTGTTTTCTGTTTTTTTTTCCTGTAATTGATTTCTAATCTCATATCATTGTTTTCAGAAAAGATACTTGATACAATTTCAATTAAAAAAAATTTTTCAAGGCTTCACTTGTGACCCAAGATGTGATCTATTCTGGAGAACGTGTGTGCCATGTGCACTTGAGAAGAAAGTGTATTCTTCTGTTTTCGGGTGGAATGTCCTAAAAAAACCAATTAAATCTCTCTAGTCTATTGTGTCATTTAAAGCTTGTGTTTCCTTATTTATTTTCTGTCTGGATGATCTGTCTATTGGTGTAAATGGGGTGTTAAAGTCCCCCCCCAATTATTGTGTTACTGTTGATTTATTCTTTTATGGCTGTTAGCATTTGCCTTATGTATTGAGGTGCTCTTATGTTGGGTGCATTAGTATTTAGAATTGTTATGTTTTCTTCTTGGATTGATCCCTTGATCATTATGCAGTGTCCTTCCTTATCTCTTGTAACAATAAATAAGCCTTTATTTTAAGGCTGTTTTAAGACTTTATTTTAAGACTCATATCTGATATGAATATTGCTACTCCAGCTTTCTTTTGATTTGCATTTGCATGCCATACCTTTTTCCATCCCCTCACTTTCAGTCTGTATGTCTCCTAGGTCTTAAGTGGTTTTTTTGTAGACAGCATATATAAAGGTCTTGTTTTTGTATCCATTCAGCCAGTCTGTGTCCTTTGGTTGGAGCATTTCATCCATTTACATTCAAGGTGATTATCGATATGTATGTTCCTATTACCATATTCTTAGTTTATTTGGGTTTGTTTTTGTGAGTCTTTTTCTTGTGTTTCCTGCTTAGAGAAGTTCCTTTAGTATTTGTTGTAAAGCTGGTTTGGTGGTGCTGAATTCTCATAGCTTTTGCTCTAGAAGGTTTTGATTTCTTTGTGAATCTGAATGAGATCCTTGCTGGGTAGAGTAATATTGGTTGTAGATTTTTCCTTTTCATCACTTTAAATATATCCTTCCACTCCCTTCTAGCCTGTAGAACTTCTGCTGAGAATCAGCTGATTACCTTATGGGGATTCCCTGGTATGTTATTTGTTGTTTTTCCCTTGCTGCTTTTAATATTTTTTCTTTGAATTTAATTTTTGTTAGTTTGATTAATGTGTCTTGGAGTGTTTCTCCTAGGGTTTATCCTGTATGGGACCCTCTTCACTTCCTGGAGTTGAGTGGCTATTTCCTTTCCCATGTTAGGGAATTTTTCAAGTATAATCTCTTCAAATATTTTCTCAGACCCTTTCTTTTTCTCTGCTTCTTCTGGGACCCCTATAATTTGTATATTTTTGCATCTACTGTTGTCCCAGAGGTCTCTGAGACTGTCCTCAATTCTTTTCATTCTTTTTTCTTTATACTGCTCTGTGGAGTTTATTTCCACTATTTTATCTTCCAGGTCACTTATCCATTCTTCTGCCTCAGTTTTTCTGCTATTGATTCCTTCTAGAGTATTTTTAATTTCAGTTATTGTGTTGTTCATCACTGTTTGTTCGCTCTTTAGTTCTTCTAGGTCCTTGTTAAACGTTTCTTGTATTTTCTCCATTCTGTTTCCGAGATTTTGGATCATCTTTACTCTCATTACTCTGAATTCTTTTTCAGGTAGGTTGCCTATTTCATATTCATTTATTTGGTCTTGTAGGTTTTTACCTTGCTCCTTCATCTCTAACATATTTTTTTGTCATTTCTTTTTTTTTTTTTTTGATGGGTGGGGTCATATTCTTGTCTTAGAGGGTGTTTGGCCTGATGCATCAGGCACTGGAGTTTTCAGGCAGTTGGGTAGAGCTGGATCTTGGTGCTGAGATGAGGACCTCTGGGAGGCCTCACTCTGATTAATATTCCCTGGTGTCTGAGGTTCTCTGTTAGTTCAGTGGTTTGGACTCATTGCCTCCACCACAGGAGCTCAGGCCTGAGCTCCAGCTTGGGAACCAAACCTTGCAGGGGCTATATCTTTGTGAAGTTCAGTCTAGAGAATTTAAGGAAAACAAAGTTTATCTTTATAACATGCTTTAATGTGTAATATCTAAAGTGTAGCATTAACAACATAATACTTGCAAAGAAAATATAAGTAGAATACTGCAAATTGATGTTAATATTGATGTAAATGTCCTCTTCATTTTTGCATTCCTTGCTCCCAAACTCTGTACATTCACATACATCAGATATTTTTTCCTTTTGAATTATTTTCCAGCATATTTTCTCATACATTTTTCCATTTGGCTTGTTGCTAAAAAAGAAGGAAACTAATGCATGCTACATGCAGCAACCCTTTCTATATCATTTGGATAAAATGTTACAACTCTACAATTAGCAGGATATTGCTTTCCTTTCTGTGGTAAATGATAAATCTCAAGGGACAATACATCTGGCTGGTAGTTTGGCATAGAGCAGGCCACAGGATCTCTGTAGCCTGGGAAATGGGGGACAGGGAGGTGGGACACTTAAGAAAGGAAGGCTTCTCTCTGAACTTAAACATGTCCTTTGGGTTGGCAGAATAATCAGAATCCTGCTGAAGACTAAGGTTTAATAGAGTGAAGGAAGGCAGGCACAGTTCGAGGATTGCTTTTCTGTGTTTATGTCACATCTTAATTTTTTTCTTAGTGCTACTGTTTCATTTGCTGCTCTCTTGCTTGCACTCAGCTAATAGCTAGTGCTCAGTGCACTTATGCCATACCTGACACTGGTCTAAGTGCTTTACTTAGCATTATCTCATGTAATACTCAGAACAACCTTATGGGGCAGGCATCACCGTTATCTTCATTTTATGAAAGGAGAAAGAAAGTGAATGTAAGTCTAACTCTTGCAAGTCTAGTAAACGATGTGGCAGTCTTACTCTAGTGGGCTGCCTGTTGATAACTTTATTTTATGAATATTATGAATGCATGTAGCTGACATCCACTGGGCCTCTCTTATATGGTAAGTCTTACAGATAGAGAATGTTGTTAGATTCTTTCAAATTTCAAGTCACAGATATACATTCAGGCTAATTCAGTTAATGATGTTTCATGAATGTGTGTAGAACACCCGTAGTGGATAGAGCTCTCCTGTCAGGTTACCTTCAGGTAGGGTGAATTTATCTCAGATTTGTTCAAATAGTCTTTGTTCAAGCTTATTGATCCAGCATAATTATCAGCAGCATCTTTTCTCACTATTAAAATTTTCCCAGTTTGGATGATAAATCATATGATTATCTTGTTCGAGGCCACTGGCAAGCCAGTAGAGGACTGTCAAGTTAGTCAGTAATAGTTCTCAGAGATAGAAAAATAAGCGAAACTGCCATAATAAGATTCTCCTAATTAGACTGATAACAAGAAAAGCAAATAATTTTAAAAATTCTGCCTGAATAACATGATAAGTAGAATAGAATTAACCATTATTTGGAGAGAACATAGAGGCAGAATATGGAAATGCTCTTCCTTTTCAAGTGTACTAGGATTGTTTTCAAAAGGATCACTTGCTCGAACAACAACAAAAAAAAATGTATGCAAGAAATTTTAAAAAGCCGATCTCCTACAGATTACATTTTAGGCTACAATACATGAAAAATAGAAACAAATAATGAGAAGGGAATTAAAATGTGCCAAATGCATATAAACTTCAAAAAAAGTGGTTTTTAAAAGTGCCTAGGTCAGGGAAGGAATCCAGGATGTAATAGCAAGAAAATGCAATGAAAATATACATACAGTATATAAAAAAGTATGGAATGTTGCCAAAATAGCACTTAGGAGAAAATTTATCACTTAAAATACCTCTTTTTGTATGGAGGAAAAGGGAAATACAATGAACTAACTCTCTACCTAAAGTTCTTAGGAAATGAATAAACATCATGCCAAAAGAAAATAGGAAAAAAGGAAATGATAAGTAGAAATATGTGGGAACAATAAAAGAAAAGGAATACAATTCACAATAAAGTAAACATTAAATAGGAATAACTTCAAGAGCCAAAAAGCGTGCATAAACTACCAATGTTTATTGGGAGAATACTGAGATAAAGGAAGAAGCAAACTGTATTTCTGAATATGAAGACAATAATATTCCAAAATGTCACATGTTCCCAACTTCCCTTAGAGCTTTGATATAGTCTCAGTTAAAGCATCAACATGATATTTTTATAAGTTGAACAAAAAAAATTTCTAAGAATGCATCTGAGAGAATTAATAGGTCAGAATAGCAAAGATTTTTCTGAAAAAGAGAATTGAGAGTTATTAACTCACATGTATTAAAGTCCAGAGTAAAATGATAAAAATAGAAACAAGGTTTACTTTTTGCGGAAATAAAATGAACAAACTTTGAATATATTAGAAATTTAAATGTAAAAATTCATGTTACAAAAAATAAGAAAAAAATGACTAGTGACTAGAACTTTGGAGTGGTCACTTTGTAAACAGAGGTGATAGGAAATATCAAAATGGAAAAGAGCCACAGATTACACTATAATTTTTAGCTTCTGTACAAAGGAAAGATTGCAACTAAATTAAAAGAACAAATACAGAAGCAGTTTCAGAGAACGTGAAAACATTTTAAATAAGTCCTATATAAAATCTTCATTTAGCATTTTAAGAAAATTTTCAACAACAGAGCAAATAATTAGAGGATATTTAAAAATAGTTACTTAGTTCAACAGATATTTTTTGAGCTCCTAGGTTCTCAGGATACTTATAAAAATATTATCACTGCCCTCAAGGAGCTTGCAGCTGCTAACCATATAAACATATGGTAAAGAAATGCAAATTAGAAGACCATTAAACCATTTTATACCTACTTAGCTGGTATAATTAAAGCTAAATATAAATCCTTAGTATAGACGATTTTTTTAAAAGTAGTTCATTCAAATTGCAGGTATCAATTCTCAAAATCCATGTACATTTTGTACTTTAAAAATTTTATCATAATTCATATTAACTCTTGAAATATTCAGAAACTAATATTGGTGCAAACATCACTTATAACATCCAGAAATAACTATAGTTGATATTTTAAGGTACATTCTTCTCAACATTTTTTCTATTCATACTTATTTATTTACCAAAATAAGATTATACAATATTTGTAATCTCTTAGTATTTAATTATATGCTATACATATTTTCCATATTAATAGTATACTTTCAAATTATAATTTTCATTTATTTTAAATTCCATTGTAAAGATATACCATACTGTATTTGACTAATCTCCTTGTTTTGGCTTTCTGTTTCTAGTTTTTCACTATTATCTAATTCATTCATTCAGTAGACAATTATTGTATTAATTGATGTCTTAGGTTCTGTGGACAGGTTGATGAGCATAGTAGATGTGGTGCCTTTTCCCATGGGGCTTGTATTTTGGATTGATGTGTTGATCATGCTGTTCTCTTTGGGCTCCAACTTGATAAGGCATGCCAACATGAGGATTACATCCTACTGTTGCAGTATTCTACCTTCTGAAGGGTAGAATGCTACAACCATCTCCCATAATATACTGTTAAACTTTGCTCCCTAGCTGATCCTTGCTGCACTCCTCCCCATAGACAAAGGGAAAAAAATCTGACCCTACATTAGAGCCAACTGTCCTTTTATTCCAGCCTAGAGTTGAATTCTATAAATGTGGATTGCTTCCTATATGCAGGGTACTGTTAAGGCCAAATTCATCATGCTTAACTTCTTTTTATCCTTGCTCATCACCCAAAATATGAATTCTTGCAGTCATCTAGCTGATTCCTACATGTATTTCTCAAATGCCTAGAGAAGCCTTTCTCTTAACTTTCTATCTCTCTGTATCCTCCCAAACTTTGTCACAGTGCCCTGTGAAATTTTCCCTGTATACAAACAGGTTTACCTATATCTACAAACATTTTTCCTCATTAAATCTTTATGTCCTCTGAGGAAATCACTACTAGCCTCTTATAGGCTGCTCATTTTCTTCAATACCCAACTACCTTAAGGTTGGATAAGAAATTGGTGTTTGTAGGGTCATTACCATGTATTATTTTACATTTTCTTTTATATCTCTTCCCCTAGGCATTTGTTCTAGTTTGTTTAATTTGTATATTTGTGTTTGTAAGTGTTCTTCCAAACATATGCTTTTTGTGTGCATCAATTTTTAATAAGGCATACCTCATTTTCTTGTGCTTTGCAGATATTGGGGTTTTTTTTGTTTTTGTTTACAAATGGAAGGTTTGCAGCAACCCTATGTTAAGCAAGCCCATCAGAGCCATTTTTCCAAGAGCATTTGCTAACTTCGTGTCTCTGTGGCACATTTTGATAATTCTCAAAATATTTCAAACTTTCTCATCATTGTATTTGTTATGGTGATCTGTGATCAGTGACCTTTGTTGTTCCTATTGTAATTATTTTGAAGCACCATGAACCATGTGTAAAGAAGACAGCAAACAATAAAATATTTTGTGTGTTCAGACTGCTGTACTGACCAGCCGTTCCCGTCTCTCTCCCTCTCTTGGCTTCCCTATTGGGAAGACACAGCAATTTTAAAATTGGGCTTCCCTGTTCCCTGAGACACAGAAATATTGAAATTAAGCCAATTAATAATCCTGCTACAATGGCCTCTAAGAGTTCAAGTGAAAGGAAGAGTTGCAAGCTTCTCACTTTAAATCAAAACAGAAATGATCAAGCTTAGTGAGAAAGGCATGTCGAAAGCTGTGATAGGCTGAAAACCAAGGCTTTTGTGCCAAACAGTTAGCCAAGTTGTGAATTCAAAGGAAAAGTTCTTGAAGAAAATAAATAGTGCTATGCCTGTGAAGACATGAATGATAAGAAAGCAAAACAACCTTATTGAAGATATGGAGAAAGTTATATTGTTCTGAATAGATCAAAGCAGCCACAACATTCCCTTAAGACAAAGCCTAATCCAGAACAAGACTCTAACTCTCTTCAAGTCTATGAAGGCTAAAAGAGCTGAGGAAGCTTCAGAAGAAAAATTTGAAGCTAGCAGAGGTTGGTTCATGAGGTTTAAGGAAACAAGCCATCTCCATATAACAAAGTACACTGTGAAACAGCATGTGCTGATGTAGAAACTGCAGCAAGTTATTCAGAAGATCTAGTTAACCTACTTAATGAAGGTGGTTACATTAAACAACAGCTTTTCAGTGTGGATGAAATAGCCTTATATAGGAAGAAGATTCCATCTAGGACTTTCATAGCTAGAGAGGAGAAATCAAAGCCTGACTTCAAAACTTAAAAGGACAGCCTGACTCTCTTGATATGGGCTGTGCACCATTCTGGAAATCTTAGGGCCTTTAAGAATTATGCACAATCAGGGGAGATTGGTTCAAGACGGCAGAGTAGAAGGACGTGCTCTAACTCCTTTCGAGAACACCAGAATCACAACTAACTGCTGAACAATCATCGACAGGAAGACACTGGAAATCATCAAAAAAGATATCCCACATCCAAAGACAAAGGAGAAACCACAATGAGATGGTAGGAGGGACACAATTACAATAAAATCAAATCCCATAACTGCTGGGTGTGGGACTCAAAAACTGAAGAACAGTTATACCACAGAAGTCAACCTACGCGAGTGAAGGTTCTGAGCCCCACATCAGGCTTCCCAACCTGGGGGTCTGGCAATGGGAGGAGGAATTCATTGAGAATCAGACTTTGAAGGCTACTGGGATTTGATTGCAGGACTTCGACAGGACTGGGGGAAAAAGAGACTCCACTCTTGGAGAGCACACACAAAGTAGTGTGTGCATTGGGACCCAAGGGAAGGAGCAGTGACCCCATAGGAGACTGAACCAGACCTACCTGCTAGTGTTGGAGGTTCTCCTGCAGAGGCGGGGTGTGACTGTGCCTCACCATGAGGACAAGGACACTGGCAGCAGAAGTTCAGGGAAGTACTCCTTGACGTGAGCCCTCTCAGGGTGCGCCATTAGCCCCATCAAAGAGCCCAGGTAGGCTCCAGTGTTGGGTCGCCTCAGGCCAAACAACCAAAAGGGAGGGAACCCAGCAACACCTATCAGCGGACAAGCTGATTAAAGTTCTACTGAGCTCTGACCACCAGAGCAACAGCCAGCTCTACCCACCACCAGTCCTGCCCATCAGGAAACTTGCACAAGCCTCTTAGATAGCCTCATCCAACAGAGGGCAGACAGCAGAAGCAAGAAGAACTACAATCCTACAGCCTGTGGAACAAAAACAACATTCACAGAAAAATAGACAAGATGAAAAGGCAGAGGGCTATGTACCAGATGAAGGAACAAGATAAAACCCCAGAAAAACAATTAAATGAAGTGGAGATAGGCAATCTTCCAGAAAAAGAATTCAGAATAATTATAGTGAAGATGATCCAGGACCTCAGAAAAAGAACGGAGGCAAAGATTGAGATGATGCAAGAAATGTTTAAAAAGATCTAGAAGAAATAAAGAACAAACAGAGATGAACAATACAGTAACTGAAATGAAAAATACACTGGAAGGAATCAAAAGCAGAATAACTGAGGCAGCAGAACGGATAAGTGACCTGGAAGACAGAATGGTGGAATTCACTGCTGCAGAACACAGAAAAGAAAAACAAATGAAAAGAAATGAAGACAGCCTAAGAGACCTCTGGGACACCATTAAACACAACAACATTTGCAGTATAGGGGTCCCAGAAGGAGAAGAGAGAGAGAAAGGACCAGAGAAAATATTTGAAGATATTATAGTTGAAAACTTCCATAACATGGGAAAGGAAATAGCCACCCAAGTCCAGGAAGTGCAGAGAGTCCCATACAGGATAACCAAAAGAGAAACACACTGAGACACCCAGTAATCAAATAGGCTAAAATTAAAGACAAAGAAAAATAATTGAAAGCAGCAAGGGAAAAAAGACAAATAATATACAAGGGAACGCCCATAAGGTTAACAGCTGATTTCTCAGCAGAAACTAACAAGCCAGAAGGGAGTGGCATGATATACTTAAAAGTGATGAAAGGGAAGAACCTACAACCAAGATTACCCAGCAAGGATCTCGTTCAGATTCGATGGAGAAATCAAAAGCTTTACAGATATGCAAAAGCTAAGAGAATTCAGCACCACCAAACCAGCTGTACAAAAAATGCTAAAGGAACTTCTCTAAGTGGGAAACACAAGAGAAGAAAAGGACCTACAAAAACAAACCCAAAACAATTAAGAAAATGGTAATAGGAACATACATATCAATAATTACCTTAAACGTGAATGGAATAAATGCTCCAACCAAAAGACACAGGCTTGCTGAATGGATTCAAAAACAAGACCCGTATATACGCTGCCCACAAGAGACCCACTTCAGACCTAGCGACACATACAGACTGAAAGTGAGGGGATGGAAAAAGATATTCCATGCAAATGGAAATCAAAAGAAAGCTGGAGTAGCAATACTCATATCAAATAAAATAGACTTTAAAATAAAGAATGTTACAAGAGACAAGGAAGGACACTACATAATGATCAAGGGATCAATCCAAGAAGAAGATATAACAATTATAAATATATATGCACCCAACGTAGGAGCACCTCAATACATAAGGCAACTACTAACAGCTATAAAAGAGGAAATCGACAGTAACAAAATAATAGTGGGGACTTTAACACCTCACTTACACCAATGGGCAGATCATCCAAACAGAAAATTAATAAGGAAACACATGCTTTTAATGACACAATAGACCAGATAGATTTAACTGATATTTATAGGACATTCCATCCAAGAACAGCAGATTACACTTTCTCCTCAACTGTGCATGGAACATTCTCCAGGATAGACCACATCTTGGGTCACAAATCAAGCCTCAGTAAATTTAAGAAAATTGAAATCATATCAAGCATCTTTTCTGACTACAACGCTATGAGATTAGAAATCAGTTACAGGGAAAAAACGTAATAAACACAAACACTTGGAGGCTAAACAATACGTTACTAAATAACCAAGAGATCACTGAAGAAATCAAAGAGGAAATCAAAAAATACCTAGAGACAAATGACAATGAAAACATGATGATCCCAAACCTATGGGATGAAGCAAAAGTAGTTCTAAGAGGAAAATTTATAGCTATACAAGCCTACCTCAAGAAGCAAGAAAAATTTCCAATGAACAATCTAACCTTACACCTAAAGGAACTAGAGAAAGGAGAACAAACAAAACCCAAAGTTAGCAGAAGGAAAGAAATCATAAAGATCAAGAGCAGAAATAAATGAAATAGAAACAAAGAAAACAATAACAAAGATCAATAAAACCAAAAGCTGGTGCTTTGAGAAGATAAACAAAATTGATAAGCCATTAGCCATACTCATCCAGAAAAAGAGGGAGAGGACTCAAATCAATAAAATTACAAATGAAAAAGGAGAAGTTACAATAGAAACCACAGAAATACAAAGCATCCTACCAGACTACTACAAGCAACTCTATGCCAGTAAAATGGAAAACCTGGAAGAAATGGACAAATTATTAGAAAGGTATAGCTTTCCAAGACTGACCAAGGAAGAAATAGAAAATATGAACAGACCAATCATAAGTAATGAAATTGAAACTGTGATTAAAAATCTTCCAACAAACAAAAGTCCAGGATCAGATGGCTTCATGGGTGAATTCTGTCAAACATTTAGAGAAGGGTTAACACGCCTCCTTCTGAAGCTCTTCCAAAAACTTGCAGAGGAAGGAACACTCCCAAACTCATCCTTTGAGGCTACCATCACCCTGATACCAAAACCAGACAAAGTTACGACAAAAAAGAAAATTACAGACCAATATCACTGATGAATATAGATGCAAAAATCCTCAACTATATACTAGGAAACAGACTCCAACAACACATTAAAAGGATCATACACCATGATCAAGTGGGATTTATCCCAGAGATGCAGGATTCTTCAATATATGCAAATCAATCAATGTGATACACTATATTAACAAACTGAAGAATAAAAACCATATGATCATCTCAATAGATGCAGAAAAAGCTTCTGACAAAATTCAACACCCACTTATGATAAAAACTTTCCAGAATGTGGGCATAGAGGTAATCTACCTCAAATTAATAAAGCCCATATACAACAAACTCACATGAAACATCATTCTCAATTGTGAAAAACTGAAAACATTTCCTCTAAGATCAGGAATGAGACAAGGATGTCCACTTTCACCACTATTATTCAACATAGTTTTGGAAGTCCTAACCATAGCAATCAGAGAAGAAAAAGAAATAAAAGGAATACAAATTGGAAAAGAAGAAGTTAAACTGTCACTGTTTGCAGATGACATGGTACTATACATAGATAATCCTAAGATGGCACCAGAAGACTACTAGAGCTAATCAATGAGTTTGGTGAAGTTTCAGGATATATAATGCACAGATTTCTCTTGCATTCCTATACACTAATGATGAACAATCTGAAAGAGAAACTAAGGAAACAGTCCCATTTACTATTGTAGCAACAATAATAAAATACCTAGGAATAAACCTACCTAGGGAGACAAAAAACCTGTATGCAGAAAACTATGACACTGATTAAAGAAATTAAAGATGATACCAACAGATGGAGAGATATACCATGTTCTTGGATTAGAAGAATCAATATTGTGAATGACTATACTACCCAAGGCAATCTACTATTCAATGCAATCCCTATCAAATTACAAGTGGCATTTTTTTTTTTTTTACAGAGCTAGAACAAAAGATCTTAAAATTTGTATGGAGATAAAAAAGACCCCAAATATCCAAAGCAGTCTTGAGGGAAGAAAATGGAGCTGGTGGAATCAGACTCCCTGACTTCAGACTATACTACAAAGCTACAGTAATGAAGTCAATATGGTACTGGCACAAAAGCAGAATATAGGTCAATGGAACAGGATAGAAAGCCCAGAGATAAACCCACGCATCTATGTCAACTAATCTATGACAAAGGAGGCAAGGATATACAATGGAGAAAAGACAGTCTCTTCAATAAGTGGTGCTGGGAAAACGGGACAGCTACATGTAAAAACTTAAATTAGAACATCCCCTAACACCATACACAAAAATAAACTCAAAATGGATTAGAGACCTAAATGTAAGACCAGACACCATAAAACTCTTAGAGGAAAACATAGGAAGAACACTCTTTTACATAAATCACAGCAAGATCTTATTTGATCTGCCTCCTAGAGTAATGGAAATAAAAACAAAAATGAACAAATGGGACCTAATGAAACTTCAAAGCTTTTGCACAGCAAAGGAAACCATAGACAAGACAAAAAGACCACCCTGAGAATGGGAGAAAATATTTGCAAATGAATCGTTAGACAAAGGATTCATCTCCAAAATATATAAACAGCTCATGCAGCTCAATATTAAAAAAGCAAACAACCCAATCCAAAAATGGGCAGAAGACCTAAATAGACATTTCTCCAAAGAAGACATACCAAGGGTGAAGAAGCATATGAAAAGCTGCTCAACGTCACTAATTATTAGAGAAATGCAAATCAAAACTACAATGAGGTATCACCTCACACCAGTTAGAATGGGCATCATCAGAAAATCTACAAACAACAAATGCTGGAGAGGGTGTGGAGAAAAGGGAACCCTCTTGCACTGTTGGTAGGAATGTAAATTGATACAGCCACTATGGAGAACAGTATGGATGTTCCTTAAAATACTAAAAATTGAATTACCATATAACCCAGCAATCCCACTACTGGGCATATACCCTGAGAAAACCATAATTCAAAAAGACACATGCACCCCAATGTTCACTGCAGCACTCTTTACAATAGCCAAGTCATGGAATCAACCTAAATGCCCATCAACAGACGAATGGATAAATAAGATGTGGTACATGTATACAATGGAATATTACTCAGCATAAAAAGGAATGAAATTGGGTTATTTGTAGAGATGTGGATGCATCTAGAGACTGTCATACAGAGTGAAATAAGTCAGAAAGAGAGCAACAAGTGTCATATATTAACACATATATGTGGAACCTAGAAAATGGTACAGATGAACTGGTTTGCAGGGCAGAAATAGAGACACAGATGTAGAGAACAAACGTATGGACACCAACCGGGGAAAGCGGTGTGGGTGTGGGTGGTGGTGTGCTGATTTGGAGATTGGGATTGACATGTATACACTGATGTGTATAAAATTGATGACATAATAAGAACCTGCTGTATAAAAAAAGAAGTAAAATTAAATTTAAAAAAATTAATTACAAAATAAAGAATTATCCAAAATCAAGTCTTTCTGTGCTTTATAAAGGGAAAAACAAAGCCTGGATGATGGCATATCTGCTTACAACGTGGTTTACTGAATATTTTGAGCCCACTGTTGAGAACTACTACTCAGGAAAGAAGATTCATTTCAAAATGTTACTGCTCATTGACAATGCATCTGGTCGCCCAAGAGCTCTGACGGAGATGTGCAGGGAGATTCATGTTGCTTTCATTCCGATTAAAACGTCCATTCTGCTGCCCATGGATGTCAACTTTCAAGTCTTATTATATAAGAAATACATTTTTTAAGCCTATAGCTGCCACAGGTAGTGATTCCTCTGATGGATCTAGGTAAAGTAAATTGAATATTTTCTGGAAAGGATTCACCATTCTAGATGTCATTAAGAACATTTGTAATTCATGGAAAAGATCAAAATATCAGGAGTTTGGAAGAAGTTGATTCCTACCCTCATGGATGACTTTGAGGGTTTCAAAACTTCAGTAGAGGAAATAACTACAGTTGTGGTGGAAATGCTGCAATCTCATGATAAACTTTAATGAATGAGGAGTTGCTTTTTGTGCATGAGTATAGAAAGTGGTTTCTTGAGATGGAATCTACTGGTGAAGATGCTGTGAAGATTGTTGAAATGACACTAAAGGATTTAGAATATTACATAAACTTAGTAAATAAAGCAGCAGCAGAGTTTGAGAGGATTGACTCCAATTTTGAAAGAAGTTCTAAAATGCTAGATGCTCTAATGTTCTAAATGCTCTCAGGTAAAATGCTATCAAAAAGGATTTCAGGTTCCCAGAGGAAGATGGCGGAAGAGTAAGACGCGGAGATCACCTTCCTCCCCACAGATACATCAGAAATTCATCTACACGTGGAACAACTCCAACAGAACACCTACTGAACGCTGACAGAAGACCTCAGACCCCCCAAAAGGCAAGAAACTCCCCACATACCTGGGTAGGTCAAAAGAAAAAAAGAATAAACAGAGACAATAGGATATGGACGGGACCTGCACCAGTGGGAGGGAGCCGTGAAGGAGGGAAGGTTTCTACACACTACAAGCCCCTTCGAGGGCGGAGACTGCAGGTGGCGGAGGGGGAAAGCTTCGGAGTAGCGGAGGAGAGCACAGCAACAGGGGTGTGGAGGGCAAAGCAGAGAGATTTTGGCACAGAGGATCGGTGCCCTCAGGCACACACCAGCCCGAGAGACTTGTCTGCTCGGCCGCCAGGACGGGCGGGGCTGGGAGCTGAGGCTCGGGTATCAGCTTTCAGTCGGAGCGCAGGGAGAGGTCTGGGGCTGGCGGCAGGAAGAGACCCTGAAGGGGTTAGTGCTAGCCCGGAGGGAGTCCGGGGAAAGGGTCTGGAGCTACCGGAGAGGCAAGAGACTTTTTTCCCTTTTGTTGCCTGGTGCGCGAGGAGAGGGCATTCCCCTCCCTCCCCTCTGCCTGAGTGAGCCAGAGCCCCCGAATCAGCGGCTCCTTTAAACCCGTCCTGTCTGAGCGAAGAACGGACGCCCTCCGGCGACCTACGCGCAGAGGCGGGGCCAGGTCCAAGGCTGAGACCCGGGAGCTGTGAGAGCAGAGACAGGGAAATCTCTCTGTGCAGCCTCCGAGGCAGCGGATTAAAGCTCCACGGTCCATTTGATGTGCCCTGCGTCTGTGGAGTGCATGAATGGACAGCGAATCATCCCAAATTGAGGAAGTGGACCTTGAGGACAAGATTTAAGACTTCCCCCCCTTTTTTTCCCTCTTTTTACAACGAATTATCTCAAATTAAGGAGGTGGACTTAGCAAGATTTCAGACTTTTCGCCCTTTTCCTCTTTTTACAACGAATTATCCCAAATCGAGGAGGTGGACTTGGAGAGCAAGATTTTTGATTTTTCCCCCTGCTCTCTTTTTGTGAATGTGTATGTGTAATCTTCTGTGTAAGATTCTCTCTGTATAGCTTTGCTTCCACCATATGTCCCAGGGTTCTTTCGGTCCGTGTTTTTTTTCAATAATTACTTTTTAATTTTAATAACGCTACTATATTTCATACTTTATTCTATTTTACTTTACCTGCTCTTTCTTTTTTTCCTCCCTTCCCTTCCTCCCTCCCTCCCTCCGCTCCTCCTTTCCTTCTTTCTTTTTCTTTCCTCCATCCCTCCCTCCCTCCCACCCTTCTTCTTTCCACTTTCTTTTTCTTTCCTTCCTCCCTCCCTCCCTCCCTCCTGTCTTTCTTTCTTTCTTTCCTTCCTCCCTCCCTCCCTCTCTTCTTCCATTCACTCTTCCTTTTGCTTTCATTCCTCCCTCCCTCCCTCCTTTCTTTCCTTTCTTTCCATCCTTCCTCCCTCCCTCCTTTCTTTCTTTCTTCCTTCCTTCCCTCCTTACTTCCCTTCTTCCTTTCTTTCAATCTCTCTTTCTTTCTTCTACTAATTATTTCTTTCTACTTTTTCTCACTGTTATTCTGAGCCGGGTGGATGAAAGGCTCTTGGTGCTGCAGCCAGGAGTTAGTGCTGTGCCTCTGAAGTGGGAGAGCCAACTTCAGGACACGGGTCCACAAGAGACCTCCCAGCTCCACATAATATCAAGCAGCGAAAATCTCCCAGGGATCTCCATCTCAACACCAGCACCCAGCTTCAGTCAACGACCAGCAAGCTACAGTGCTGGTCACCCTATGCCAAGCAACTAGCAAGGCAGGAACACAACCCCACCCATTAGCAGAGAGGATACCTAAAAACATAATAAGGCCACAGGCACCCCAAAACACACCACCAGACGTGGACCTGTCCACCAGAAAGACAAGATCGAGCTTCAACCACCAGAACACAGGCATTAGTCCCCCCCACCAGGAAGCCTACACAACCTACTGAAACAACCTTAGCCACGGGGGACAGACACCAAAAACAACGGGAACTACGAATCTGCAGCCTGCAAAAAGGAGACCCCAAACACAGTAACATAAGCAAAATGAGAAAGCAGAAAAACACACAGCAGGTGAAGGAGCAAGATAAAAACCTACCAGACCTAACAAATGAAGAGGTAATAGGCAGTCTACCTGAAAAAGAATTCAGAATAATGATAGTAAAGCTGATCCAAGATTCTATTTCCCAGATCCATAATCTTGGAAATAGAATAGACAATATGCAAGAAACAGTTAACAAGGACCTAGAAGAACTAAAGATGAATCAAGCATCGATTAAAAACACAATAAATGAAATGAAAAATACTCTAGATGGGATCAATAGCAGAATAACTGAGGCAGAAGAACGGATAAGTGAGGTGGAAGATAAAATAGTGGAAATAACTGATGCAGAGCAAAATAAAGAAAAAAGAATGAAAAGAACAGAGGACAGTCTCAGAGACCTCTGGGACAACATTAAACGCACCAACATTCGAATTATAGGGGTTCCAGAAGAAGAAGAGAAAAAGAAAGGGACTGAGAAAATATTTGAAGAGATTATAGTTGAAAACTTCCCTAATATGGGAAAGGAAATAGTTAAACAAGTCCAGGAGGCACAGAGAGTCCCATACAGAATAAATCCAAGGAGAAATACGCCAAGACACATATTAATCAAACTGTCAAAAATTAAACACAAAGAAATCATATTAAAAGCAGCAAGGGAAAAACAACAAATAACACACAAGGGAATCCCCATCAGGTTAACAGCTGATCTCTCAGCAGAAACTCTACAAGCCAGAAGGGAGTGGCAGGACATAATTAAAGTGATGAAGGAGAGAAACCTGCAACCAAGATTACTCTACCCAGCAAGGATCTCATTCAGATTTGATGGAGAAATTAAAACGTTTACAGACAAGCAAAAGCTGAGAGAGTTCAGCACCACCAAACCAGCTTTACAACAAATGCTAAAGGAACTTCTCTAGGCAAGAAACACAACAGAAGGACTATACCTACAATAACGAACCCAAAGCCATTAAGGAAATGGGAATAGGAACATACATATCAATAATTACCTTAAATGTAAATGGACTAAATGCTCCCACCAAAAGACACAGAGTGGCTGAATGGATACAAAAACAAGACCCATATATATGCTGTCTACAAGAGACCCACTTCAGACCTAGAGACACATACAGATTGAAAGTAAGGGGATGGAAAAAGATATTCCATGCAAATGGAAATCAAAAGAAAGCTGGAGTAGCAATTCTTATATCAGACAAAATAGACTTTAAAATAAAGACTATTAGAAGAGACAAAGAAGGACACTACATAACGATAAAGGGATCGATCCAAGAAGAAGATATAACAATTGTAAATATTTATGCACCCAACATAGGAGCACCTCAATACATAAGGCAAATACTAACAGCCATAAAAGGGGAAATCGACAGTAACACAATCATAGTAGGGGACTTTAACACCCCACTTTCACCAATGGACAGATCATCCAAAATGAAAATAAATAAGGAAACACAAGCTTTAAATGATACATTAAACAAGATGGACTTAATTGATATTTATAGGACATTCCACCCAAAAACAACAGAATACACATTTTTCTCAAGTGCTCATGGAACATTCTCCAGGATAGATCATATCTTGGGTCACAAATCAAGCCTTGGTAAATTTAAGAAAATTGAAATTGTATCAAGTATCTTTTCCGACCACAATGCTATGAGACTAGACATCAATTACAGGAAAAGATCTGTAAAAAATACAAACACATGGAGGCTAAACAATACACTACTAAATAATGAAGTGATCACTGAAGAAATCAAAGAGGAAATTAAGAAATACTTAGAAACAAATGACAATGGAGACACGACGACCCAAAACCTATGGGACGCAGCAAAAGCAGTTCTAAGGGGGAAGTTTATAGCAATACAATCCCACCTTAAGAAACAGGAAACATTTCGAGTAAACAACCTGACCCTGCACCTAAAGCAATTAGAGAAAGAAGAACAAAAAACCCCCAAAGTTAGCAGAAGGAAAGAAATCATAAAGATCAGATCAGAAATAAATGAAAAAGAAATGAAGGAAACGATAGCAAAGATCAGCCAAACTAAAAGCTGGTTCTTTGAGAAGATAAACAAAATTGACAAACCATTAGCCAGACTCATCAAGAAAAGAAGGGAGAAGACTCAAATCAGTAGAATTAGAAATGAAAAAGGAGAAGTAACAACTGACACTGCAGAAATACAAAAGATCATGAGAGATTACTATAAGCAACTCTATGCCAATAAAATGGACAACCTGGAAGAAATGGACAAATTCTTAGAAATACACCACCTACCAAGACTGACTCAGGAAGAAATAGAAAATATGAATAGACCAATCACAAGCACTGAAATTGAAACTGTGATTAAAAATCTTCCATCAAACAAAAGCCCAGGACCAGATGGCTTCACAGGCGAATTCTATCAAACATTTAGAGAAGAGCTAACACCCATCCTTCTCAAACTCTTCCAAACAATATCAGAGGAAGGAACACTCCCAAACTCATTCTACGAGGCCACCATCACCTTGATACCAAAACCAGGCAAGGATGTCAAAAGAAAGAAAACTACAGGCCAATATCACTGATGAACATAGATGCAAAAATCCTCAACAAAATACTAGCAAACAGAATCCAACAGCACATTAAAAGGATCATACACCATGATCAAGTGGGGTTTATTCCAGGAATGCAAGGATTCTTCAATATACGCAAATCAATCAATGTGATACACCATATTAACAAGTTGAAGGAGAAAAACCATATGATCATCTCAATAGATGCAGAGAAAGCTTTCGACAAAATTCAACACCCATTTATGATAAAAACCCTGCAGAAAGTAGGCATAGAGGGAACTTTCCTCAACATAATAAAGGCCATATATGACAAACCCACAGCCAACATTGTCCTCAATGGTGAAAAACTGAAACCATTTCCACTAAGATCAGGAACAAGACAAGGCTGCCCACTCTCACCACTCTTATTCAACATAGTTTTGGAAGTTTTAGCCACAGCAATCAGAGAAGAAAAGGAAATAAAAGGAATCCAAATTGGAAAAGAAGAAGTAAAGCTGTCACTGTTTGCAGATGACATGATACTATACATAGAGAATCCTAAAGATGCTACCGAAAAACTACTAGAGCTAATCAATGAATTTGGTAAAGTAGCAGGATACAAAATTAATGCACAGAAATCTCTGGCATTCCTGTACACTAATGATGAAAAATCAGAAAATGAAATCAAGAAAACACTCCCATTTACCATTGCAACAAAAAGAATAAAATATCTAGGAATAAACCTACCTAAGGAGACAAAAGACCTGTATGCAGAAAATTATAAGACACTGATGAAAGAAATTAAAGATGATATAAATAGATGGAGAGATATACCATGCTCCTGGATTGGAAGAATCAATATTGTGAAAATGACTCTACTACCCAAAGCAATCTACAGATTCAATGCAATCCCTATCAAACTACCACTGGCATTTTTCACAGAAGTAGAACAAAAAATTTCAAAATTTGTTTGGAAAAACAAAAGACCCCGAATAGCCAAAGCAATCTTGAGAACGAAAAACGGAGCTGGAGGAATCAGGCTGCCTGACTTCAGACTATACTACAAAGCTACAGTAATTAAGACAGTGTGGTACTGGCATAAAAACAGAAAGATAGATCAGTGGATCAGGATAGAAAGCCCAGAGATAAACCCACGCACATATGGCCAACTTATCTTTGATAAAGGAGGCAGGAATGTACAGTGGAGAAAGGACAGCCTCTTCAATAAGTGGTGCTGGGAAAACTGGACAGGGACATGTAAAAGTATGAGATTAGATCATTCCCTAACACCATACACAAAAATAAGCTCAAAATGGATTAAAGACCTAAATGTAAGGCCAGAAACTATCAAACTCTTAGAGGAAAACATAGGTAGAACACTCTATGACATAAATCACAGCAAGATCCTTTTGGACCCACCTCCTAGAGAAATGGAAATAAAAACAAAGATAAACAAATGGGACCTAATGAAACTTCAAAGCTTTTGCACAGCAAAGGAAACCATAAACAAGACCAAAAGACAACCCTCAGAATGGGAGAAAATATTTGCAAATGAAGCAACTGACAAAGGATTAATCTCCAAAATTTATAAACAGCTCATGCAGCTCAATAGCAAAAAAACAAACAACCCAATCCAAAAATGGGCAGAAGACTTAAATAGGCATTTCTCCAAAGAAGATATACAGACTGCCAACAAACACATGAAAGAATGTTCAACATCATTAATCATTAGAGAAATGCAAATCAAAACTACAATGAGATATCATCTCACACCAGTCAGAATGGCCATCATCAAGAAATCTAGAAACAATAAATGCTGGAGAGGGTGTGGAGAAAAGGGAACACTCTTGCACTGCTGGTGGGAATGTGAATTGGTACAGCCACTATGGAGAACAGTATGGAGGTTCCTTAAAAAACTAAAAATAGAACTACCATATGACCCAGCAATCCCACTACTAGGCATATACCCTGAGAAAACCATAATTCAAAAAGAGACATGTACCAAAATGTTCATTGCAGCTCTATTCACAATAGCCCGGAGCTGGAAACAACCTAAGTGTCCATCATCGGATGAATGGATAAAGAAGATGTGGCACATATATACAATGGAATATTACTCAGCCATAAAAAGAAACGAAACTGAGCTATTTGTAATGAGGTGGATAGACCTAGAGTCTGTCATACAGAGTGAAGTCAGAAAGAGAAAGACAAATACCGTATGCTAACACATATATATGGAATTAAAAAAAAAAAAAAATGTCATGAAGAACCTAGGGGTAAAACGGGAATAAAGACACAGACCTACTTGAGAATGGACTTGAGGATATGGGGAAGGGGAAGGGTAAGCTGTGACAAAGGGAAAGAGAGGCATGGACATATATACACTACCAAATGTAAGGTAGATAGATAGTGGGAAGCAGCCGCAGAGCACAGGGAGATTAGCTCGGTGCTTTGTGACCGCCTGGAGGGGTGGGATGGGGAGGGTGGGAGGGAGGGAGATGCATGAGGGAGGGGATGTGGGAACAGATGTATATGTATGACTGATTCACTTTGTTATAAAGCAGAAACTAATAAAAAAAAAAATCAAAAAAAAAAAAAAAAAAAAAAAGCATTTCATGGTACAGAGAGATTTTTTGTGAATGGAAGTGAATTGATTTGGTGAACTTCATTGTTGTCTTATTTTAAGAAATTACCACAGCTACCCTAACCTTCAGCAAACACCACACTGATCAGTCAGCAGCCATCAGCACTGAGGCAAGACCTTCCACTAGCAAAAAGATTAGGACTCACTTAAGGCTCAGATGATGGCTAGCATTTTTTAGCAATAAGGTTTTTTCTTGTTTTGTTTTTGTTTTTGCGGTATACGGGCCTCTCACTGTTGTGGCCTCTCCCATTGCGGAGCACAGGCTCCGGATGCGCAGGCTCAGTGGCCATGGCTCATGGGCCCAGCTGCTCCACGGCATGTGGGATCTTCCCTGACCGGGGCACGAACCTGTGTCCCCTGCATCGGCAGGCGGACCCTCAACCACTGCGCCACCAGGGAAGCCCCAATAAGGTATTTTTTAATTAAAGTATGTACATTGTTTTTTTTTTAGACATAATGCTATTGCACACTTAATAGACTGCAGTATAGTACAACAATAACTTTTACCTGTACTGGGAAACCAAAATATTCATATGACTCACTTTTATTGTGGTATTTGCTTTATTGTGGTGGTCTGGAACCAAACCTGCAATATCTCCATGGTGTGCCTGTATATTAAAAGATATTGAAGAGTGACATCAGTAAGATGGCAGAATAAGATGTCCCAGGCATTGTCCCCCCTCATAAACACACATAGAACAATGCTATTTGAGCCAAAATACTTTTCTGAGAACTCCAGAGACCAGTTAAGAATTTGCAACACCCTAGACTGCACAAAAAACCAGAAAAACCACTTTGAAACAGGTAAGGAGAGCAGTTTCACTTTACCCATGTCAGTCCCTCCCCCGAGTATGCAGAGTTCAGTGCCAAGAGAGATCCACTTGGCCTGAGATTTCTCCCTTGGGGAGAAGAGTGAGTTAGGCATGCATTTGATATCCCCTGCCTTTTGGGATGCTGCCCAAGAAATCTACTTCTGTATGACCTCTCATACAGACTGCTGCTGAGGCAACCAGCAGTTAGAATGCCTGAAGGCAGCTGAGAACAAAGAAAAGTGGTGGGCGGCTCCCTGGTAGCCTGCAAGGCCCTGCGGGATTGAGAGAAGGTGCACAATTATGAGATTTCTCTTTCATGAGACTAGGAGAAAAGTGGAATTGACACCCAGCCTGCTGGCATTCCAGCCCAGTGCCTTAGTGAAAAATGGTGAGTGGTTCTCAGCAGCCAGCATGGTGCTGCAGGATTGAGAGAAGGTGTGCAATCTTGAGACTTCTCCATTAGGAAGGAGACAGAGAGTGGAACTTGCTCCCAGCCTCCAGCATTCCAGTCCACTCCCCTAGAGAAGAGGAGTGGGTGGATCTCAGCAGACAGCACAGCTTTGCAGGACTTAGAATAGGAGTGCCATCCTGAGACTTCTCCTTCAGGAAGAAGGAAGAGAGATGGAGCTCACACCCAGCTCCCCACAATTTTAATGCACTCCCCTAGGGAAAGAGAGTGATTAACTTTCAGCAACCAGCATGATTCTGTGGAGTTAAGAGAAGATGCACAATCCTGAGATGTCTCTTTCAGGAGGCAGGGAGAGAAGTGAAGCTAGCTCCCAATATAATGGCATTTTAGTGTATTGCCATAGGGAAAAGGCCTGGGTGGCTCTGAGCAGCCAGCACAGCTCTGCAGGGTATGGAAAAGCATATAACCCAGCATCTTCTCCTTAAAGAGGAAGGAAAGAGGTGGAACTTACACCAAATATCCTGGCATTTTTGGAATGAAAGAAAATATTTGCAAAACATAAATCTGATAAGAGGATAATGCCCCAAATAAAGAGCTCATTCAGAGGAGACCTTCAAGATAGCAGAGGAATAAGACGTGGAGATCACCTTCCTCCCCACAAATACATCAAAAATACATCTACACGTGTAACAACACCTACAGAACACCTACTGAATGCTGGCAGAAGACCTCAGACCTCCCAAAAGGCAAGAAACTCCCCACCTACCTGGGTAGGGCAAAAGAAAAAAGAAAAAACAGAGACAAAAGAATAGGGACGGGACCTGCACCAGTGGGAGGGAGCTGTGAAGGAGGAAAGGTTTCCACACACTAGGAAGCCCCTTAGTGGGCAGAGACTGCGGGTGGAGGAGGGGGAATGCTTCAGAGACACAGAGGAGAGCGCAGCAACAGGGTGCGGAGGGCAAAGGGGAGAGATTCCTGCACAGAGGATTGGCGCCGACCAGCACTCACCAGCCCGAAAGGCTTGTCTGCTAACCCACTGGGGTGGGCGGGGGCTGGGAGCTAAGGCTCTGGCTTTGGAGGTCAGATCCCAGGGAGAGGACTGGGGTTGCCTGTGTGAACACATCCTGAAAGGGGCTAGTGTACCACAGCTAGCTGGGAGGGAGTCAGGGAAAAAGTGTGGACCTGCCGAAGAGGCAAGAGACCATTGTTTTGGGGTGCATGAGGAGAGGGGATTCCTGCTCTGTGTACCCACAGAAGGCAGAGCACTGCCTAAACAAGCTCTTGAGACAGGTGTGAACCATGGCTATCAGCTCAGACCCCAGAGATGGGCATGAACTACTAACACTGCCGCTGCCCCCACCAAGAATCCTGTGTGCAAGCACAGGTCACTACCCACCCCCCACCCCCTGGAGCCTCTGCAGCCCCCCACTGCCAGGTCCCATGATCCAGGAACAACTTCCCTGGGAGAACACGTGGTACACCTCACACTGTTGCAGTGTCACGCTGGCCTTTGCCTCCGCAGGCTTGCCCTGCATTCCAGTTATGACTACTGTACTCCTCCCTCTCCCCGGGCTGAGTGAGCAAGAGAGCAGTAATCAGCTGCTGCTTTAACTCCCTCCTGTCTGGGCAGGGAACAGATGCCTGAGGGTGGCCTACATGCAGAGGCAGGGCCAAAACCAATGGTGAACACCGGGAGCTGTGTGAACAAAGAAGAGAAAGGGAAATTTCTCCCAGCAGCCTCAGGAAAGTGGATTAAATGCCCACAATCAACTTGATGAATCAAACATCTGTGGAATACCTGAATAGACAGCAAATGTTCCCAAAATTGAGGTGGTGGACTTTGGGAGCAACTGTACACTTGGGGTTTGCTTTCTACATCTGATTTGTTTCTGGTTTTTATGTTTTTCTTAGTTTAGTTTTTAGTGCTTGTTATTATTGGTGGATTTGTATTGGTTTGGTTGTTCTCTTCCTTTTTTAAAATTTAAAAAAAATTTTTAAATTATTTATTTATTTTTTAATTTTTTTTTTTTTTTTTGCGGTACACGGGCCTCTCACTGTTGTGGCCTCTCCCATTGCGGAGCACAGGCTCCGGATGCGCAGGCTCAGCGGCCATGGCTCATGGGCCCAGCCGCTCCACGGCATGTGGGATCTCCCTGGACCGGGGCACGAACCCATGTCCCCTGCATCGGCAGGCGGACTGTCAACCACTGCGCCACCAGGAAATCCCATTTATTTTTTAATTAAAAAATTTTTTTTTCCTTTTTCTCTTTTTGTGAGTGTGTATGTGTATGCTTCTTTGTGTGGTTTTGTCTGTTTAGGTTTGCTTTTACCATTTGTCCTAGGGTTCTGACCATTTTGTTGTTGTTTATTTTCTTTTTATAAGTGTATGTGTATGTTTCTTTCTGTGATTTTTTTCTGTTTAGTTTTGCTTTTACCATTTGGTTTGGGATTCTATCTGTTCGGGTTTTTTTCTGTTTTTCGTTTTTCTCTTTTTTCTTCTCTGAGCATGTGCTTTCAAGGTCTTGGTGCTCTGTCTGAGTGTCAAGCCTGAGCCTCTGAGATGGGTGAGCCAAGTCAAGGACATTGGACCACCAGAGACATCCTGGCCCCAAGTAATATCAATCAGAAGAGCTCTCCCAGATTTCCAACTCAGCACCAAGACCCAGCTCCACCCAACAGCCAGCAAGCTCCGGTGCTGGATGCCCCACGCCAAACAACTAGCAAGACAGGAACAAAACCACACCATTACAAGAGAGGCTGCCTAAAATCATACTAAGTTCACAGACACCCCAAAACACACCACTGGACATGGCCCTCCCCAACAGAAGGACAAGATCCAGTCCCACCCACTAGGACACAGGCACCAGTCCCCTCCACCAAGAAGCCTACATAAGCCACTGAACCAACCTCACCCACTGGGGGCAAACACCAAAAACAGTGGGAACTATGAACCTGCAGCCTGCGAAAAGGAGACCCCAAACACAGTAAACTAAACAAAATGAGAAGACAGAGAAATATGCAGCAGGTGAAAAAGCAAGGTAAAAATCCATCAGACCAAACAAATGAAGAGGAAATAGACAGTCTACCTGAAAAAGAATTCAGAGTAATGATAGCAAAGATGATCCAAAATCTAGGAAACAGAATGGAGAAAATACAAGAAATGTTTTAACAAGGACCTAGAGGAACTAAAGAGAAAACAAACAATGATGAACAACACAATAAATGGAATTAAAAATAGTCTAGAAGGAATCAGTAACAGAATAACTGAGGCAGAAGAACGGATAAGTGACCTGGAAGATAAAATAGTGGAAATAACTGCCACAGAGCAGAATAAAGAAAAAAGAATGAAAAGAATTGAGGACAGGGGCTTCCCTGGTGGCGCAGTGGTTGAGAGTCTGCCTGCCAATTCAGGGGACACGGGTTCATGCCCCGGTCCAGGAGGATCCCACATGCTGCAGAGTGGCTGGTCCTGTGAGCCATGGCCGCTGGGCCTGTGTGTCCGGAGCTGTGCTCCACAATGGGAGAGGCCACAACAGTGAGAGGCCCGCATACCGCAAAAAAAAAAAAAAAAAAAAAAAAAAAGAGGACAGTATCAGAGACCTGTGGGACAACAGTAAACACACAAATATTCTAAGTAAAGGGACCCAGAAGAAGAAGAGAAAAAGTAAGGGTCTGAGAAAATATTTGAAGAGATTATAGTTGAAAACTTCCCTAACATGGGAAAGGAAATAGCCATTCAAGTCCAGAAAGCACAGAGAGTCCCATATAGGATAAATCCAAGGAGAAACACTCCAAGACACATATTAATCAAACTATCAAAAATTAAATACGAAGAAAAAATATTAAAAGCAGCAAGGGAAAAGCAACAAATAACATACCAGGGAATCCCCATAAGTTTAACAGCTGATTTTTGAGCAGAACCTCTGCAAGCCAGAAGGGACTGGCAGGACATATTTAAAGAGATGAAAGGGAAAAATCTTCAACCAAGATTACTTTACCCAGCATGGATCTCATTCAGATTCAATGGAGAAATTAAAACCTTTACAGACAAGTAAAAGCTAAAAGAATTCAGCACCACCAAACCAGCTTTACAACAAATGCTAAAGGAACTTCTCTAGGTGGCAAACACAAGAGAAGGAAAAGACCTACAAAAACAAACTCAAAACAATTAAGAAAATGGTAATAGGAACATACATATTGATAATTACCTTAAATGTAAATGGACTAAATGCTCCAACCAAAGGACACAGACTGGCTGAATGGATACAAAAACAAGACCTGTATATATGCTGTCTACAAGAGACCCACTTCAGACCTAGGGACACATAGAGACTGAAAGTGAGGGGATGGAAAAAGATACTCCATGCAAATGGAAATCAAAAGAAAGCTGGAGTAGCAATACTGATATCAGACAAATAGACGTTAAAGTTAAGACCATTATAAGAGACAAGAAGGACACTACATAATGATCAAGGGATCAATCCAAGAAGAAGATATAACACTTGTAAATATTCATGCTCCCAATATAAGAGTATCTCAATACATAAGACAAATGCTAACAGTCATAAAAGGGGGGAAATCGACAGTAACACAATCATAGTAGGGGCCTGGACACCCCACTTTCATCAAGGGACAGATCATCCAAAGTGAAAATAAACGAGGAAACACAAGGTTTAAATGACACATTAAACAGGATGGACTTGATATTTATAGGACATTGCATCCAAAAACAACAGAATACACTTTCTTCTCAAGTGCTCATGGAACATTTTCCAGGATAGATCATATCTTGGGTCACAAATCAAGCCTTGGTAAATTAAAGAAAATTGAAATTTTGAATTGAAATTTTTTTTAATAAAAAATAAAAGAAAATTGGCTTTCAAAAGACATAATTATGAAAGTGAAAAGACTAGCCACAGAAGGAGAGAAAATATTCCTCTTATATTTATCTGACAAAGAACTTGTGTAAAGAATATGTAAAGAATTCTCAAAGCTCAAACCTAAGAAAGCAACCTAATAAGAAGTAGCCAAGATATTTAAATGAACATTTCACAAAAGAAGATATAGAAATGGCCAAAAAGCACATGAAAATATGCTTATCATCTTTAGTCATTTGGAAAATATAAATTAAAACCATAATGAAATACTATTATGTACACATTAACAGAGCTGTAATTAAAAACCCTAACAATAGTAAGGTTGGTGAAGATATAGACAAACTGGAACTCTCATATACTTCTTGTGAGAATGGGAAATGGCACAAGCACTTTGGAAAACTATTTTATAGTTTCCTTATAAAGTTAAACATGCATATCATACCATCCTGCAGTTCCACAGTGAAAGCATATGATATGACCACACAAAGACTTGTATATCAATGTCTGCAGCAGCCTTATTCAAAATAGCCCCCAGGAAATGTTCTGTATTTTGATTGTGGTAATGGTTTTATAAGTGTATATAACTTTCAAGATTCACTGAATGGTACTCTTTAAATGAATTCAGTTTATTGTATAAAAATTGTACAGCAATAGTTTAATTGAAAATAATCTTTGGGAAAAAATGTCTAATAATAGAGGAATATAAATATATTGTGGTATGTTCAAATATGTGTTTGATCATTATTTTACTATTAGAGATGTTTCTAGGGAAACTTTATTCTTTTATAAAATACAATTTAAAACATATAAAGGAAAAGTTACTAATCTCCTCTTATAGAAAAATCCAGAAGGATATACTAATAAATGTAAATAATCTGATGGCCTATTAAAAAATGGTCAAGTACTGGTTAATCATTTTAATGGAATACTCATGGTGCAATTTCAAGTGAGTAAACAGGTAGGTCTTAAACATATATGATATTTTTACATATATTATTTTCTATATTTATTACAATTCCACAAAATTGATGTCCTTATATTTTTACAGATGAAACATGAAAAATTAGAGTTAGTAACTTTTCTCTGAATTGATGCTTTTATATATTTTCAGTTGGAGACTCAATTGCTACAGCCTTTTTGGAAAGTTCTTTTTAAAGAACTATCTATTCAAATAAAATAATACATCAAATCTTTTATCAAGCAATGCCACTTTCCATGAATCTATAAATATGAATATTTTGAGGATAAATGTACATGAATATTTATTGCAGTATTGATTATAGTGGTAAAATAATTGGAATAACCTGAATGTTCAAAAGGGAGTATCAACATAGTGCAAATATGTATTCAACTACACTTGAATGTGGTGTATTCATACTATGGAATATTAAACTCTTGTTAAAATGTGAGTTAGTTAGCTCCACCTGTGTGTATATAAAATGTAAAATCCGTGAATAATGAGGATCGACTATATATAATCAACTCAGTATTTGTGAATTCTCCTCCTTGTTAAAATGTATTTATAACACTCAAATCAAACTCATGGCACTTTCATAGTCATTTGTGTACACATGCATGTGAAGAGCAGTAAAAAATTTGAATTGCCCAAAGCCCATGTTTCTAGTGGAGACTGAATAAGAGGATAGTTCTGCCTTATTGTTTAAGCTCATACTGTAAACAAGTGTCTTTTTTGTGGTCTATTTAGAGCTGTGTTTTTGACAGTTGTGTATTTGTGCTGTATATTGGTTTTGATCTTTAAATGCCCCCCAAGTGTAGTGCAGAAGTGCTGGGTAGTGTTCCCAGGTGCAAGAAGTTTGAAATGTACCTTATGGAGAAAGTACCTGTGTTAGATAGGCTTCTTTCAGGCATGAGTTACAGTGCTGTAGTCTGTGAGTTCAGTGCTAATGAGTCACTAATATGTTCATATTAAATAAGTGGTCTTTAAACAGAAACACACATAAAGCAAGGTTATATATTGATTGTTGATGAAAATTTTGAGATTAGAGGCTTTCAGTAACCTAACTTGTATTTCACCTAGGACAATGATTCAGTATTAGCTAAAGCAACATTCAGAGCGACTTTATAGAATGTAACTACCGTGAATAATGAGAATCTACTGTATATATTTCTGGAAGGTTGACTAAAGTGTATTTGTGAGAAAAGCAAATACAATCAATTCTTTCTTTTATTTTAAGTAGAAATAACAATTTATGCCAATGCTGTTTATATATTAGTACATATTTGTGTAACTATGAAGAAAAGCATGGACAGATATGCATGAAGATATTAATATCATTTGCCTCTGAACAGTGAGAATGGCATAGGTGAGGAAAGATTATTAAGTTTAAAAAACATATACATTTCAGGCTTCCCTGGTGGTGCAGTGTTTGAGAGTCCGCCTGCCGATGCAGGGGACACGGGTTCGTGCCCCAGTCTGGGAAGATCCCACATGCCGCAGAAAGACTGGGCCCATTAGCCATGGCCGCTGAGCCTGCGCGTCCGGAGCCTGTGCGTCCGGAGCCTGTGCGTCCGGAGCCTGTGCTCCGCAATGGGAGAGGCCACAACAGTGAGAGGCCTGCGTACCGCAAAAAAACAAAAACAAAAAACAAAAAAAAACCCATATACATTTCTGTAAATTTTCTTATCACATATTACTTTTACTATAAAATAGAGGGAATTTAAAAAAATTACTTGCCCAAGGTCAGAAAACTGATAATTCAAAGCAATATGACTATTTTCTTTTAGTCACTAATTTATTATTCCTAATCTAGGATTCTTTTTACTGCATCATGTTGTCATTAATACATGTGTGGATTGTATTGGTATCTAAATACAATGAACAAAAAATAATGTTATGTTCTAATGTTCCATAGGTGATGTGTAGATATGCCTGTAAAAGGGAATTTTATGAATTTTAAGTTCAGTTATATATTCATCCATTTATTTTCTCCCCTTTAAAGTTATATATAGAATAATAGTAACAGTATACCAAGGAGAATCTGAGGAGGGTAATGTGATATCATTATATGGATTCCAAAAAATATTCTGTCCCTTTGTATAATACCCTAGACTAATCAGTATAATAATTTATAATGAATACTTATTATTGAGTACTTATTAAGTCAGCTACTTGACATATAATTCCATAATACTTCAGATGCTAACTTAAGCTTCATTTCTTCCTGAATTTTCTTCTATCTATTAGTGGAGGAGGCTTTGTTCCTGTTTAGTGCCTCAGAGGAGATAGGAAGAAGGGCAGGAGGTAGAAATCGTCTACATCCCTTTCTGATCTTTATGTTCCATTAAGTCAAAGCCTTGAGGAATACTTAGATACTTTTCAGACTAGGTCTTGCATCGTATCAGATACTATTAATTCTCCCCAATATCTCTTTTTTTCCTTCTTCCACAGCAAGAGTTCCACTTTTAGTTCTAGATATTTCTGCCCTCCAAAATAACTATTTCCTAGCCTTATTTGCAAACCAAGTGTGGACATGCAAAGAAATTTTGTCTAAGCTAGAGTGTCATACCCCAGATTTGGTCCTCTTTCCTTCAGAGTAGGTCTGTGTATTGCCTCATTTATCTTGTCTCTTCTGTCTTCCCGACACTTGGAATGTGGCCCTGAAGGCTGAAGCCCGTGCAGCCATCTCAGACTATGGCAATGGTGATGGTGGCTATGGACGATGGGACAACATGATAGAAAGATTCGGTGTAGCAGATGCACCTTTATCACTCCTGGACAGCCCACTTCTGAATTTTGCATGAGAGAGATTGTACTTTTACTTAACCACTGTCATTTTGGGTTTCTGTTATCCACAGCTTAGCCTATTCCTAACTGATACAGGGGTATGTGGGTGGAGGAGGGTAATGGGAATCAAGCAGGAAGAGCAGGCACTTCTCACACAGACCCCAGAGATATTTTCTACAGCTAGGAACTCAAGGGGGAGTAGATGGAACCTGCATTCTTTCTAAGGCAGCAATGAATGACTGCATGCTATACCTATGAGGGTGGAACCTGGGCAGCCTCACAATAGATGCTTGTGCTTGACAAAGAACAGAGAAACACTATAAAATATGTATGCGTTCTATATGATGTAATTCTGGGAACAGTTAGTCAAAGACTTTTGTATTCAACTGATAGTGTTTGGTAATTCTTTTCTCTTTTAACAGAATAACATCAACCTAGTGCTACCACCTGCTAGGTGTTTTGCATAAACTATTTCATCTAATATTTATAATCCCTATAAGATAGGAATTAGTATTAGTAAAGAAAACTGAGGGTTAGAACTTCACTGGCGGTCCAGTGGTTGGGACTCCATGCTTCCACTGCAGGGGACATGGAGCTAAGATCCTGCATGATGCATGGAGCAGCCAAAAAAGAAAAAAAAAAAAAGAAAAGAAAAGAAAAAGAAAGAAAACTGAGGGTTAAAGAATTTAAGTAACTTGCCCAAGGTCACATAGCTAGAAAAATCATAAGCAAGCTAGCTTTCAAACACAGGTCCACCTCTTTCTAAGCATCTACTATAGTTAAAAATGTGAAAACACAAAAACCAAAATTACTTTCAACATGTTAGAAATTATTAAAGGAAAATACTAACAAAATTCTAAATCATTGAATTTTGAATACCTGATTGAAAAATGATTTAACATATCACTTTATATTAAATGTGTATAATGTGTATGAATACAAATCACTTAAAAAATCTAAAGAAGTAGAAGTATTTTAATATTTTACATGCATTTTAGCAAGTGAGCCTCTTGTTTTGTAGATCTAGTAGTCTAATACCATTAGTACCAGGGAAAATAACACTATATATCGTATTTAGACAGATACCTGGTAGGAATATGTTCTGTAACATGATAATATGTAGAAAGAATAAATATCTTATATCTTGATGTTTTTCTAAATTAAAAATAATCTGACTAGATTCCCCATTTTTTCAGTTTTTATAGGAAATAAAATCTCAGTCATGTCTGTTGGTGGCTACTATTCCTTTTGCAGGATTATTCATGAGCTCTGAGAGATTTACCTAGTTCAAAAAACTTGGGAAAAGACTTCTAGTTTTCTATATATTTTGATTGCCACTGTGATCTTCATTGCCCATACCAGTGTGGTCCATTCTGGGGAAGCAATTCTGCTCCCACTTGCCCAAGCTCAGGTAGTTACTTTCTATTCCCAGCTCACAAAGCTGTTCGACTTAGTGTAGACACCCTAATGCCAACATATTCCTCCCAGACCTCATTATATAGCAGCAATATTATCTCCCAGTTATGACCAGAGTCACTTGCTTCTGGAATGATAACTCCTTTCTTTGACTACTCATCTATTAGAATAAGTGTCCTAAGCCTGGTAGCAGACATGGCTTTTTTTTTTTTTGCGGTAAGCGGGCCTCTCGCTGTTGTGGCCTCTTCCGTCATGGAGCACAGGCTCCGATGCGCAGGCTCAGCGGCCATGGCTCACGGGCCCAGCCGCTCCGCAGCATGTGGGATCTTCCCAGACCGGGGCACGAACGCGTGTCCCCTGCAATGGAAGGCAGATTCTCAACAACTGTGCCACCAGTGAAGCCCAGACATGGCTTTTTTTAAGCTGGATTCCTACTGTATGCTCTGGTGGAAGATCATTCCTCTAGAAACCAGGGCTTCTAGCTTTAAAGAACCCACATTTGAGAGGATGGAAAGCATCAATTCCAAATTGGTTGCTGAGGCTAAATATGTGTAAGATGAGTGATGTCACTCCTAATTCCCCATCTTGGTTCATGAATCCATGCATTCTATCTAATGGGTACTGTACCATACAGTGACCATTGGGTTATGCATCCTGAAGGATATTTCTCTATCCTTGCAGGGTGTTATTTCTAAGCTAATATATCACCTACAACTCTAAGAGTCCACTTCATCACTCTTTCTGACCAGCCACTTAGGAATGGTATTTGGTGTGTAATCCCTCCAGATGCCATTTCCCCTAATCCATTTATATCCAGTATTCCCATCTTTCTCCTTCAGATCCCAGGCCAACCAGTCAAGTAATGAGGCACTGCCCATGAATCTGTGCAAATCCTTACCATGGGACAGTTTTATTTTTACAAAAAGTAGCTGATCAGGTACACAGATGGAAGCTCTGTGCCTTGATTTGTCTTTTAGGGTTACTCCTCACTGGGGCTACAGTACAGTAGCAGTCATCATTCAGCTTGGACTTGTATGTCAAGAAGACTCAGTCCATGAACGAAGCTTGTGTTTTTTCTTCCTCTGATAGGTGATCATAGAGAACTCTCTATGAAGCGATAGGTATGAGCTAAGGAAGAGACATAGAGGTAAAATTAGTAGGAGACATGGAGATCTGGACCACTTATTTGTGCAACTAACTTAAGCTCTTTAGACCGGCTTAAGCACAGTCCTAGATGTACTATTTCTGTTTTAGGATGTATTTCTTTTTGGCTTATGCCAATTTCTGACTTTGTACAATTTGGGAGCACTCAGTTATCCTGGATTCCAGTGTAAGTTTCATCAACTAATGGCATGCCCATTCTCACTTCCCAGTCAGAAATTGGAAAGCAATTATAAGTCTGTGTAAAATAGTCTTGGGTCAGGGCTCCTTTTATTATATAACCCTATATACCCTCACTGTAACAGATGGGTCATGATGGAGCTTTGGATCTTTGAAAATCCAACAATCTTCCATAGGAAATTGGGTATTCTTCTTTATCCAGTTATGTTTACTGAATAAAAAGTAGGAGGACCCTTTGGCAAGGGCTGGGGACTGTATTTGGCTTTTCCTCACCTGGTCTCTTTTATGATTACATGATGACTGCTGTGATTCCAGGCCTTAGATACAGATATTACAATGTCAACATATATGTCCTCATTTATATCAGTAAAGAAACTTACCTCAGAAGTCCCCAGCAGACTTTCCTTCATATTTTATTGGCCAGAATTGTGTCAAATGCCCTTACTTAAACCAGCTATTGAAAGGGGAATGGGGATTTCATGATTGGCTTAGTCCAATCAAGATTTATCCCTGGAGTTGGGGACAGGGCCAGTTTCCCCTGAATTTTAAAAGATTAAAAAAGAAAAAAAAAACATTTTATCAACACATCTAACTTTATTCAAGTCTTCTCAATATTATCTTTAAAACAACACCACAGGGCTTCCCTGGTGGCGCAGTGGTTGAGAGTCCGCCTGCCGATGCAGGGGACACGGGTTCGTGCCCCGGTCTGGGAGGATCCCACGTGCCGCGGAGCGGTTGGGCCCGTGAGCCATGGCCGTTGAGCCTGCGCGTCCGGAGCCTGTGCTCCGCAATGGGAGAGGCCACAGCAGTGAGAGGCCCACGTACAGCAAAAAAAAAAAACAACAACAACAACAAAAAAAAAACAACACCACAAATCACCAGCCAATTTTTATATCCATATATGACCTGGGATGAAACCACAAGACTTTTTACCCTTTTATGCACCAGTGTATACTAGAAGGCAGGATAATGAATATTTTTGTGAAAAGAAAGAAAAAAATAAACCTGACCATTGTTTAATGCTCATTAATATGAGAACAAAATGATAAAATAATAATCATTTATATATTTGATGGGAGGTTTATTACAGTAAGCTTTTTTTATGCTGTTCCCAACAAGTGAAGCAATCTAGTTAAGAAAGTTAATATATCTGAGTGGATCTGTTAGCATCATTTGACAGCAAAACAACAACAAAAAGTGACTGGAAATTGCTCAAAGGGTATTATTAATACACTCTCCACATACACACATGCACACTATTGCAGGAAAGTAAATTTTCTGTACGAGACTTAGAGACTCAGCTGACCTGAATGTGTTATTTTCACATGGACTTAGAAAATAATATAGAAGGACACAATAATAAAGTGGCTCAGCATCCTTAATACTGACTGGGTGACTGTACAGCTATCAGGCATCCTGAAGACCAAGTTTCTTTCAGCCTACTTAAAGTGGAAAGGACTCTGGTATTGTTTTTATAGTATTATTTAGCTTAAACCAGGTGCTAAGTGCATGAATTTGTCAAAGACTGATACCTGAGAATATTATATTTTAGAAATACTATGTTCTGCCTTTATGAATAGCACAGTCACATGACTGGGTCTTTGTAAACATTTTCTAAAGACATAAATAAACCGTTTGTGACTTCAAATTACAACCATTTTGAAAAACCTGAAAGCTCTTTCAGAAAGGAAATGCCAAATGTATTGCAAGTCAGTACAAAAGGAAACACTTGTCTTTTGAATATGTTTCACAGAACTGAATAGTTAGTAGTCTTTTCAGGTATAAAATAATAGCTTGATGTTTTTGTACATTTTATCTTGATGGCTGGTTATCTATGGAGCCAATACAAAATCAAATAAGGCTTTGTGAAACCACAGGTTTTCAAACATTCTTCTATTGGATGACTGAAAACAAACAAATAAGCAAACAAATAAACACACAAATAAATTTAAAAATGAAGTGATTTGAGAATTGCAGATAGTAGTTAATGCAAGTTATTTTCCTTCTTGCAATAGGGTTTAAAAAACAACCTACAAGTCCACAGTTTTATGGATTTCATTTGCATTATACAAAGTGATATATTATTATTAGGCAAACAAGTAAATTGTTACATACATCCCAGGTAGGAAAAGATTCACTTTTTCTCTCATATAATGCATACCTTGAAAAAAATCAGTTAACGAATTCAATGTAGGCCCCAAAGTATCTGCATTACTGCAGGCTACATCAATAAAATGAAATCTTTCTAGGTTTGTACCGTGAATCTTTATTCAGATGATTGTTTGTAAATTGATGATTGCTAAATGAAAGTAGAATGGGTGTTCAAGATTTATTTTACTTGGTTTTCTTCATGAACCGTGGAAAATATGGCCTCTGTGGCTTGAGAGGGAAGGATACTTTCCTCCGACTTCATATTGTAATATCTTTTCTATGGAAATCTTGCCAGATCAAGGAGGTTTAAAATGATTTATTTTCAGGGCTAGTGTCCAACTAAGTTTCTGTAATACCCCATTTTTTTCTCCCTGTGAGAAGCAGAATAAAGATAGTGAGAAGAGGATTATAAGCAAATTAGTTACCTTGAAAAATGAATAACCATTGCTGTGATTTGGGGGTAGGCCATATTAGTACCAATTGGCAACTACTGCTATGGGTCTTCTGAGAGAGAAGAATAGCAGAATTTAGTATGTGGTTACCTTATGCATCATTACGGTGGTATATCAGAATTAAAATCAGCATGAGATGGAGGGTCTCAGTGGGGTTAAGCCACAAGACAAGAAGGTGAAGTAGTAAAGGACCGAAAGATTAATTAAGGGAAATCTGGCCTTTTTCTCAGTCTCCGGTAAACTTTCTTTGCTCTCCCACCTTTGCCCTCCCCTACTCCTACTCCACACTCGGCTAAAGTAAAGCCATCCATCATTTCTTGCAGGTCTGCTTCCCAAATCTAGTCATAGGTGACCAAGATATCTTTTTTTTGTGTGTGAGCAGCAACACTGTCAGTCCAGAAGAGCAGATGGACAGCTCAGTTTGAACAAAATGTCAAGATAGCTGTGGAGCTTGACCCCATCACCTCCGAGAATGACTTGTCTTAGACACAGCTGCTAGAGTTATTCATCTGAAGTTAAACCAGAATCTCTTCTGGATCTCATTTTTTTCAGTCAAATTTAAAGCAAAGACAGGGATAGAAAAATTACTCTGACTTAAAGTCTACTTGGCATGAAGCTCTAAATTGATTCTCTATCTGCTTTACAGCTGCCTATGAATACCTTCCTGGCAAAGTTCTTACATCTTCTTAAACTCTGTGTCCAGACAACTATCATTTTTCACCACTAATTAACCCTTCTCTCCAAGTTCTACACTTGTGCCAACTACACTATTATCCTCCCCATTTCCTAAGTCAACTATTTTGACGTTATTCCTTCTTTCACTCATTACATGCATATTTTCCAAAGCCCGGATAATCATCCTTCATAAGAACTTTTAGACTTATTCCTCCCCAGTCTCACTGTTGGCACTGAGATGTAGGCTTCTGACTCACACATACCAAACCCTTCTGTCTGGTGTTCATCTCTAGTCCCTTTTCGTTGTATCACATTTGCTCATAGAATAGGCACATCTAATATTTGATGATGTTAAAAGTTTGGGCAGCAAGAGACATCCTGTGGGTTTTATTAATCTGTTTTTGTGAGAGATTATATGGTGACAATGATCAAATTAAGTAACCCTATGTGCCCCAGTTTCTTAACCTGTCACCTGAAGTTAATGATCTATCTCAGAGAGTTTCTATAAGGATTTTAAGGAAACTTCTTTAAAGTATTTCTCATATGAGAATTACATGTGTTTGCTGTTTTGTTGTGTGTTATCCAAAAAAAATCCTACTTTTATACTGACTGATTAAAAGTCTAGTAGTTTTCTGCCAACTATTGGATACAAATTTTTTAGTCTGGTTGTATAGACCTGCTATTATATCATCTTTCCTTGTCTAATTATTCTTAATCTTTTTCCTCAGCTCCAGGTAAACACTCAGCTGCAGTGCCTGTTCTTGCCTAAAAAACCCAATACCCAACCCCAACCTTGTGAATGTTACCCCTTGTTTAGAAATCTAGCTCCCTTCTTTTATAACTGGGCTTTGCCTCAGCTACTTCACACAAGATTCTTGGAGGAATCCACCCCACAGTAGTTCCTATATCATTCCACAACTTAAAAAAAAAAAAAATTAAACATACAACTTGTGCTCCCATTCCTTCTGCTGATTTAGAGATTTGTGATAGCATTGCTCACTAGTTTTTGCATTTATACAGGTCTTCTCAAATAGGTTATAAGTTCCCTGAGGGTAGGAACCATGCCTTCTGCCTTCTTTTGTAATTTTACGGTGCCTGTAGTAGTAAAGCAGACAGTGAGTGATTAATAAACACTTGTCTTAATTTAGTTGACAGTTTGGAAGTTCTCTATCTAGATTCCTTTGTATACACATTCTTGGAAAAAGTCCAAGACAAAGGGAAAATAAAACTTCAATTCACTTTGTCTTTGACTTTTTACAGCTTAAAATAGCTAATTAAAAATAAAATTCCCTACTTAAGAAACTGGTAAACTAAAGAGAATGGTGTCTGAAAAGATTTTAGAAGTTTTTTTAACCTTGTGAAAGGACCATTTTCCTTTTTCCCCTTATAGTTCTCAACCACTTGCCTGATCCACTCTTTTCTCCCCAATTCCCCATCTAACCAAACCCTTCAATGGGGTTCCTTCCCAACTTCCAAGCTCATTCCACCCATTCTCCCTTTTCCTGCAGCCAAGTTAGTATACGTCATATCCTTTCTATTCCCTAAACACACCAGGTTCTTTGCAGAGACTTTAGGACTTTTGCATTTACAGTTCTGTTTGCCTAGAATGCTCTTCCTCTGACTTTTCTATCTAGTTCTTCCTTACATTCTTCCAGGTAAACTCAAGGGTACCTTTTCAGGAATCATCTCCATGACTGGCCTATTCAAGGGAAGGTCTTATTCTTTCCCCATCATCCTCTGTCATATGACCCTGTTTATTTCCATTATAGCACTGACCACAGAGTGAACTCATCATGTCCACTTTTTCCTTCTTGTTGCTGTCTTCCTTTACTGAAGTGTATATGTACCACAATGGCTGGGACCTTAGTCTCCATGTTTATCATTGTGTTTCTTGCACTTTATAAGAATACCTGACATACAGTGGGCACTCATATAATAATTGAATGAATAATGAACTTACAATAATAAGTTTAAGCTGAAAAATATATGTTTTATCTATTGAGGTATAAAATAAATATCCTTAAAAGGGCTGTAGTGAGGTGGGGATACAAAACGCTGACTGCTTACATATTCTCCACAGAGAGAAAAGGGGTCTGGAGTGAAGTTAGTCTCATATAATAACTCAGTTACTTTGACAAAGCAAGGTTTCATTTCTCCTCAGCTGTGAAAGGACTAATGGATCCTGGTATATGTGTTTTTCTCCCATGCGTTTCCTGTCTATTGTATAACAGATGAAATGAAGAGAATTATCTTAATAGCTGCTAATGTTTTCAAGCAAAAGTAAAACATGTCTTGCCCTCAGAGCTTGCCAGTGTTTCTGACTCACTCTGCCAGTTAGTGTAGAGAGGAAATAAAATTTACCTCTGCAATTTCTGCAGACTCTCATAGACGTGGAAACAAAACAATGACTTAGTTTACAGTGTAAGACTTTACGTGATGACATTTAATTTATAAGTTATGTACTCTTACTAATCTAGGGAAACGTATATACTTCCTTCTTTGCCCTCCTAACTATCCATGTTTATCTTCTGCTGTCAGCTCTCCAGTTCTCCCAGCATACAGTTCTCAATCTCCAATAAAAGTCTGATATTTATTCTTTTCTCCATGTCTTGGCTGACGTTACTTCCCTGGCCTGAATTCACCAATTTTATTTCAAGGTCCGGTCCAAGTCCTTCGTCTTCTCTGAATTATTCTCTTCTAATCTTATCTTTTGTATTTTTTGCTTGTGCTCTTAATCATTTACTGTTAAAAGTTTCGCACTTAAAAAAGGAAAGTCTTTATGTGTTCCTCCTCTAATAAGGATTTAAAAGTTCTCTAGGGAAGAAACTATTCCATATATATCTTTTTCAACCCCTGTAACTCCTTCCTAGCACTGTCTGAAACCATCATGTGTTGGTGCTCAATAAATATTTGCTGAATTGAATTGGCTTGTAAGAGACCATGGAGACAATGGAAAACAGAAATCTATACAGTGTATAGTAAAGCTCAATTAGGCCTGTGTTTCTTCTTGCCCACTAAATCTTTGAGGAGAGTTTCAATGAAGTTATAAAAACTAACATTTTTTTACTTCTTATAAAATCAATGTGTCAATAAGAATGACCAAAGGACAACAGTGTGTAATAGAAGAAGGGAAAATTTTAGATATTAGATCAGTGAAATTATTCTCATTAATTTGAATCTCTCATTGTGCTAAATTTGCTTTCCATGGAGAAATATATTACACACAGCCCAGGAGACAACAGCAGAAGCTAAAGAGATATTTGGCAATAGCTCATATTAAAGAAACGTGGTCATTTGGATTACAGCAAAGACCGTAAGATGTCTCTGTCTGGGGCTTCCCTGGTGGCGCAGTGGTTGACAGTCCGCCTGCCGATGCAGGAGACACGGGTTCGTGCCAAGGTCCGGGAAGATCCCACATGCCACGGAGCGGCTGGGCCCATGAGCCATGGCCGCTGAGCCTGCGCGTCCGGAGCCTGTGCTCCGCAACGGGAGAGGCCACAACAGTGAGAGGCCCACGTACCACAAAAAAAAAAAAAAAAAAAAAAAAAAAAATGTCTCTTAGTTAATGTGTATATTTGAGAAACCCACACTCCTGTGCTTCTCTCTGCCTCTGTTCTGGATTCTCAGAAAAACCCTGTGTTTATCCAGAGAATGAATTATTCAACTACTGGTTCCTTTCAGTTCTCCTGTATAGGGAAATGTAGTCTCCTGTCAGATAAGTATACCAAATTTTGATGATGAGAATTATATTTTCCATCCTTTCTCTTGGTAAATAGGAAGTTTCAAACTGCCACAGGACTTGTACTGAGCTTAGGTTTTATGGCATAATATTTTTATTTCTCCATTTCTCATTTACCCAAGTCAGTTTTTCTGGTCAGTTTTTTTAAAACATATTTTTAATTTCACTATTTCTCTAATTTTAAATTCCATAAAACTTTTTTCAAAGTAGGTGGAACAAATGGTATTAATTTTTTAAAGATCTTGACCTGTCATTACAAACAAATACCCCATTCTAAATAAAAGTATAATGGAAGGTTTTTTCTTTTTTTAAAATTAACATACGTTCCTGCTCTAGGCCATGCACTAAATGTTGCTATCCCCTGAGAATGTGTAACTGTACTGGAGTCTCATAGTTACTCTGCTCTTCAGAAGGAGAGGTAGGAAGTAACCTCCTCTTTCTGTGTAGCCCCATGAGGACAAACTTCATCAAGTTAGTGATTCCAGCTGAAGGGGAGCAATGAAAACATTAATGCAATACCATTAAGGGAGATATAGTTTTATTTCAGAGATGAGATAAAAAAAATATGCATTTTATGAACTGTCTGAATCCAGAGACTCAACTGGGCAGGAGAGCAGGATACGTACTTCAATTCTCTTGACATGCAACCTTGAAGAGAGGGGTTCAGAGAAGGGGCGACAGGGGAAGACTGGTGAAATCCTCACAGCTCATGAGTAACTCCCATTCTGCAGTATTGAATCAATCCTGGAGAAACATGAACTTCACCTCTGGGAGCAGAAACATTATAGTATCTTCATCTAACATTATGTGTGCACCATTCAGAATCCCTTTTGCCTGATCCAAACCAGTCAAATATGGATGAGTCTATTTCAGAAGAAGAAATACCATATTGAGCCTCTTTAGAGATGGAAAAACCTATATTGGAATGAACATTATGATAAGCGTTACTATGCTGATACAACAGTAATTTATACAATATAATGGAATACAAATGATTTCAGGCCAGTAACTTTTCTTGATAACCCAAATTATTCTTATTCATTGCAGCTTTATATTTTAAACATTTGGGGTGGAAGTTATTCTAAAGTGTATTATATAATGTTTGCCTCTCTAAACAGAGCATAATGATCATTGTGTACTCCTTTTATTAATGACCAAGAGTCATCAGAATGAAGAATAATTATTATTTGGTGTTATAATATAAAGTATTATTTACAGTCTGAAGTGAGCAGAATCTTCTCAGTGTCTCATTAATATCATACAAAAGGGAACTCAGTATTCTCATGGCATGAAGTGAGAGAATACCATTCCGTAAGGAAGAAGTTGAAAGGTTACATCATTAAAGCCTGGAGTTAATATTGATGTGCAAACAACTTTTAGAAATAGTTGCCTTATGAAACCAAAACTCGGTATTACTCTGTTGATTCAAAGTGCTTCTGAGGTAGCTTCACACTTCCCCTTAAAATGAAAGTGAATGGTTTGAAATGGGCATAACTGCTACACAACCAACATTCCCTCCCCAAAAGATAGCTTTAGCTTTTCTATTATTTTCCATCTTTGATTATGTCCAAGTGTGGCATTCAGTGAAAATATTCTGCCCTTCTCAGACTTGCAGTTATGTTTCAGTTATTCTTGGAAGGTCCCTGTATTACTCATCAGGATCACTAAAGTTGTTTTGGTTAAATGTTAGTTGTGGGAATACTTCCTATGTTATTTAGCTCCAGTGTAGTTTGGGTGATAAACAGACAGTTTCATAATGGGTAATAAACAAATGGGTCCTTTGAAGGAAAGGACACTGCTTTGCTAGATGAATTTCTCTCCTCCCTGTAGAACTGAAAAATTTAAATAGTAGTATACACTAGTGAAACTTGTTATGATGCTTTCCCAACAGATTTGCTGCAGAATCCAAACTATTTCTAATTTTAATTTTCCACAGTTTTTCTAACACAATATATTTATTCAGTGGTTAATAACATAGCATTCAGATCTCACACACTCATTCACAAATGACGAAGCATTGTATCCTTTCCAGATTGCAATCCTCTTTCCCTCTTTACACCTCTGATCTGATTTACAATGTCAAGACATTTCTGGAGAGCAAAACTGCTCTCTCTTTGTACTTAATGGGAGATAATCTTAGGGAAACAAACAGAAGTAACAATTTGATCAGAGACAACGATAACACGGCAGCTAATAGGTCCTAGCCCTTTATCACACGCCAACTTGGTCTTTGCTAAATATCTAGAATCCTGTGCATTTCTCTTTTCTCAAAAAGGCTTACCTTTCTAAGAGCATTGAAAAGTGGCCTTGCAGAGGAATGTTCTGTGGCACTAACTAGTAATAGCTTTTTCTCTGAACTCCAAGCCCTCTTAGCTGAGAGACAGATAAAACCCTATCATTTACTTCATTTTCTCTAATTCTTTTTTCCCCTTGCCTCTAGGGAAAAAAATTTAGAAAATAGTTGGCAGCACATTAAGGACACAAAGCAGAGAAAAATGTAGGTTCCTGAATGTTTAAGGGGGATGAAAATCATCTACTTTGGGAACTGCCTAACAGAATTTAGCTGGTGCATTAGTTATCCAAATTACCTCTTGCTTTTATCTCACAGACAATATACAGCTGAATTGTTAAATGATGTGCACTTTTTTTTTTCGAAGAGCAAGATTGGACACTTAATCAGGTCAATAATTATTCACGCATTAACACAGTCTTCTTCTTAAAGTGTAACGGTGACTCACTGGGTATATAGCCATTATTACTGATTAGCAGGAAATTATTTTCGTGCATCAGTGGTTCATGTGAAAACAGCTAAATTTATTATGCTGAGTTTTTAACAGTTGGACCATGTGAGAACTCTGGTGTTACTGTTGTGACTAAGTCTTTATACATATACCAGTAGATAACTATGGAAAAAACTATACTGCAGACTTACTGTTACAGTTGAAATTTGCTAACAGGTCCAATTTTCTGAAGTTTGATACTCAACTTGGACATCCATAATGCACTTCCACAATAAAGTTCCTTTATAAGTAAATTTATTTGAGAAAGAAATGGGAAGCAATAAGGTAAATAATATGAAAAAAGAATAGAAGATAAAATATGAACATAGAGAATAAGTATAAAAAAGAGAGAGAAAAGTGAATAAGAGAGGAAGGAATGAGAGAGATAAAATTTCACTTAGTCTGAACTGTTAATTGGATGATATTTGATAAAATATCTGAAATTCTCCTTGGATCGTACAATTAATTTTTAATATTATAAATGAAAGACAAATCCTACATTTCATTTCAATTATTTTTACATAGAAAATATTCCAAGAATATTATAAATATATTCCAAGAATATGCTGTAAATATATCAGTATATATTGCTAAAAGGTAAGGATTCCCTTTTAAACATAGCTACAATATTATCATATCTAAAAAAATTAGAAGTAACCCATTAATATTATCAGATATCAAGTCCATGTGCAAAGTTTCCCAGTTATATAATAGCTTGTTTACAATGGGTTTGTTTAGATCAGTATACAAATAAGGTCAAAACTTTGTATTTATTTTGATGTATCTCCTTAGTATCTTTTAACCTATAGATTACCCTTCCTACTAATTTTTGTTCCTGCAGTTTATCTGTTAAAAAACAGATTATTTGTATGGCTTGATCTGATTCAGGCTTGTTACTTTTGGCAAAAACACTTTATATGTGGTGGTGTATCTTTCATCAGCAGGCACATAATATCTGGTTGTCTCTCTTTTGAGGTTATCAGTCAAGTATTTTGTTAACTTGTGCATTTGTTTTATGTGGGAGAGACATGTTAACTGCTTGGTTGTTTCCCTTTATTTACTACTTTCTAAATAATGAATTATCTGTCATCATCTAAAGTGATTAATATATTTTTAAATATAGTTTTGAACTTGTGGATTTTAACATACTTGCTTGTCATCAATCCATTACAGTTTTAATTTTTTTGATACACAAATCTATAGTGCTACAATAAATAGCATTTTGCTTTATTGAATTGTTTCTTCATGATAAATTGTCATCATTGGAATTATGAGCCATAACATAGAAAAATCTTTATAGTTTTTGCTATATTTTGACATACACTTTTTCAAATAATGCAACTTTAATGCCACCATCAGTAAGTACTTAATTCTTCCTAGTTACAGATTTTAAATTTACAGATTAAGTGTCCCTTTATCTCAAAGTAATTCTTGGAAATGGTTTAAAAATCAAAATGTAATAAGATATAAACTGCAGTCTCCTGTCCATCCCTTCCAACAACAGTTCTTCATTCCCCAGTGGATACCACTTTTAAGTTTTTTTAGTCATTTTCTTTGGTATTTAGCTAGGTTCAAAATAACTCATTTTGAATATCTTCCTAAATTTCAGATATTGTGTATTGAGTTCTACTATGGAAACTGAAGATTTAGCTCTGTTAAACTCCTCTCACACCCTGATGTTCCTCTCATGGGTATGTATATCTCCTCTTCCCATCTAACAAACCCAGTTTTTAGCATTTAAATGGAATCTTGGTTCAGAGATTTTAGTTATTATGGCTTTGGGTATATTGTTTAATTCAGAGCCAAATTGAGCTCTATTATTAAAATTCTTTTCTTGCACAACTTGTTTTCATTTGTGGAGTTAATTGCCCTTTATTATTATTGCTGTTAGTTTTCTTATAGTCTCCGGCTAAATTTTCCATGCTCTTTAACACTTCTCAGTCCCATTTTTCCACTAAGTCAAAGTTGTCAAATAATCTATTCTATTTCTTGGAATATATATATATATATTTTTTTGCGGTACGCGGGCCTCTCACCATCGTGGCCTCTCCCGTTGCGGAGCACAGGCTCCGGATGCACAGGCTCAGCGGCCATGGCTCACAGGCCCAGCCACTCCGCGGCATGTGGGATCTTCCTGGACCAGGGCATGAACCCGTGTCCCCTTCATCGGCAGGCAGACTCTCAACCACTGCGCCACCAGGGAAGCCCTGGAATACTTTTAACTTAATTGTAGGAAATCCCTCCCAGAACTTTAATTCTTAAGTGTTCAGCTTCCGTCTGTCTAGTTGTTCTCTAGGCTCAATGAATAACCACCATCCTCACACTCCATGTTGTCCTCTAGGAAATGCCCTTCACCTCTTTCTAGTTCTGGAGCCACTATTTCATGGATATTGTAAAAAAAGAAAAAAAATACAAAAACAAAAACAAACATTTGTTGTTTGTTTTGTATGCCCAGCATCTGAAACCTTTTTGTGATTGGGAAAATCCTCACGTTTATGGACACTGTAGGGAAGTAAAGAGTGACTTACGGTATAGTAGCTGAAAATGCTAGATTCTCATTTTCCCTGATACCCTTTCATCCAGGACACAAACGTGAGCTAGGATGTCTCAGTCAAATATGTCCATGGCTGACTTTAACTTGGCTCATGATGGATAAAGGAAGGGACAGGGAGTGCTCTCCTCTGGTGGTCACAGAAGTAACACTGTTTGTAAGGTAGAGTTCTTCATATAGGCAGAAGCAGCTTAAGGCCCTCAGCCAATACTTGGAGGGGCCTCTGGTAGTTAACTGCCCTCTCCCATCCCTGTTCTCACTACTTCCTTAGAGCTGTTACGGAGGCCAATCATGACCATCTGGAACCCTAGCTCTGTAATCACGTGATTCACCCAAACCATTGTTTTTCTCACCTCACTGCCCACCAAGTGGCTGGAGCCATGTGTATCTATGTTGCGATCTCCGAGGTGTCCACAGGCATGATGCCCAGTGGTTTTGTGTACAAAATAGAAAGCCCTCAATAATCCCTTTTTAAAATCATTTCATTTCACTTCATTTCATTTTACTTCCTTAATTATTACATCCAAAATCTTTAATAACAAGGCAGGATCTGGGGTTAGTTTTTGTAGCTGTGTCTGGCCCGTTGGCTTTTGGCATGCTCGAACCTCTGGTCCCACGAAGGGTTTAGTGTGGCTGTGCTGTTCCCGAGGCAGAAACGCCCACACACCTCTCTGCCCTTGCGAAGACTGGAGAGCAGGACGGTGTTACAGCCCTTGGGGGAGTCCAGGGTCTGCTGGTTGAAGGTGACCATCTTGCCCCCCGGCCTTGAGGACGTGGTTCTACATGCGGATGCTCATGTGCAGCACACACTGGGCACTTCCTGGACATGCACGTTGTCATCGGCTCTAGTCCCTACAACCACAGCTGTTTTGTCTTCCAGGCCAGGATGCTTCATTTTACGGATCATCAGGGAAAGGGACAGAGGGCGGGCCAGTTGGTGTGACCCTTGGACGATCTCTTCAGCACAACTTGGTTGAAGGTGGTGTTGATGCTCTGGCCGGAAATCTGTACAGTTTGACCAACAGCCTTCAGTAGATGTCCTGGATCTTGGGTTTCTTGTACTGAACCTTTCAGTGCTTGTGGGGACCCGTGATGGTTCCTACCAGCCCCTGCCCCACACCAATCCCCACCACTCCTTGAGAGATGTAAAAAGTCACATTTCTTTGGGGACAGTGCAGTGGCATGGCTTGTTTTTCTAGACCTTCCAATGATTCTACAAATGACCCATATCTTCCAGATATGCTCTGCATCTATGTAATCACCTAGAATTCTCTTTAGTTGTTTGAAACTAGGAACTCTGATTGATAGAGAGCTCAAAGACATATCACGCCTTCCTTTCTTATTTACTCCCTTGTTTTGCTGGAGAACATTCTCTAGCAGTTTCAGGTGACTATGTGGAGGGAGTAATTGTTTGAGAGCATGTATATTAGAAAATGTTTTTCTATTCTCACAGTCGATATATAGTTTGGACTTAAATTTTTATGTAGCAAATCATGCTTCATAATTTTAAAAGCATGTTTACCTTGTTTTATGGTTTCAGCATTGCTGTTGAGAAGGCTGATGGTACTTTTTCACACAGTCCTTAGCATGTTAATTTAATCTCTTTCTCTCTGTAAATTTTCAGGATCCTCCTTCATTCTTTGGGTGACATTTGCAGTGATGGATTGATGGATTTTGATGTGAGTTTATTTTGCTTATTTTGTTTATATATTTCTGTTGTATACTGTACACTTTTTTCACTGTGGAGATCCATGTCTATCAGTTGAATTTGGGGAATTTTTCTTGTTTTATTTCTTTGATAATTTTTCCCCTCCCATTTTCTCTGCCTTATTTGGAATTTCTATTATATAAATGTTGGGCTTCCTGAATCAATCTTGTTTCTGTGTTTCTTATATTTTCTGCCCTATTTGTATTTGCTTTTTTAATTTTCTGGGAGATATTCTCAACTTTATTTTCCAATCTTTCTCTTATTTTTACATTTTTGCTATTATATACATATATTTTAATTTTAATATTTTTTATTGAAGTATAGTTGCTATACAATAGTATATGTTACAGGTGTACAATATAGTGATTCACAGTCTTTAAAGATTGTGCTCCATTATAGTTATTATAAAATATTGGCTATATTCCCCATGTCATACAATATATCCTTGTAACTTATTTTACACCTAATAGTTTGTATCTCTTACTCCACTACCGCTATCTTGCTCCTCCCCACTTCCCTCTCCCCACTGGTAACCACTAGTTTGTTCTCTAAATCTATGAGTCTGCTTCTTTTTTGTTAAATTCGCTAGTTTATTGTATTTTTTAGGTTCCACATATAAGTGATATTATATAGTATTTGTCTTTCTCTGTCTGACTTATTTCACTTAGCATAACACCCTCCAAGTCCATCTGTGTTGTTGCAAATGGCAAATTTTCATTCTTTTTTATGGAGCAATAGTATTCTATTGTGTGTGTGTGTGTATATATATACATATTATATATATATATATATATATATATAAAACACCTTCTTTATCCATTCATCTGTTGATGGACACTTAGCTTGTTTTCATACCTTGACAATTGTAACTAATGCTGCTATCAACATTGGGGTGCATGTATCTTTTCAAATTAGTGTTTTTGTTTTTGTTTGTTTGTTTTGGATAAATACCCAGGAGTGAAATTCCTGGGTCATATGGTAGTTCTATTTTTAGTTTTTTGTGAAACCTCCATACTGTTTTCCACAGTGGCTGCACCAATTTATATTCCCACCAACAGTGTATGAGGGTTCCCTTTTCTCCACATCCTTGTCAACATTTGTTATTTGTGTTCCTTTTGATGACAGCCATTCTGATAGGTGGGAGGTGATATCTCATTGTGGTTTTGATTTGCATTTCCCTGATGGTTAACGATGTTGAGCATCTTTTCACGTGCCTGTTGGCCATCTACATGTCCTCTTTGGAAAAATGTCTTTTTAGTTCTTCTGCCCATTTTTAATCTGATTTTTTTTTTGATGTTGAGTTGTATGAGCTATTTATATATGTTAGATAGTAATCCCTTATTGGTTGTATCATTTGCAAATATATTCTCCCATTCAGTAGCTTTTTTCATTTTGTTGATGGCTTACTTTGCTGTGCAAAAGCATTTAAGTTTAATAAGGTCCCATTTGTTTATTTTTGCTTGTATTTCCTTTGCTTTAGGAGACATATCCAAAAAAATTGCTTCAATTTATGTCAAAGAGTGTTCTGTCTATGTTTTCCTCTTGGAGTTTTATAGTATCTGGTCTTACATTTAGGTCTTTAATCCATTTTGAGTTTATTTTTGTGTATGGTGTTAGAAAATGTTCTAATTTCATTCTTTTACATGTAGCTGTCCAGTTTCCCCAGCACCACTTATTGAAGAGACTGTCTTTTCTCCATTGTATATTCTTGCCTCCTTTGTTGTAGATTAACTGACCATAGGAGTGTAGGTTTATTTCTGGGCTTTCTATACTGTTCCATTGATCTATAGGTCTGTCTTTGTGCCAGTACCATACTGTTTTGATTACTGTAGCTTTATAGTGTAGTCTGAAGTCAGGAAGTCTAATTACTCCAGCTCCATTCTTCTTTCTCAAGATTGTTTGGCTATTCGGGTTTTTTTTTGTGTTTCCATACAGATTTTAAGATTTTTTTGTTCTAAATCTGCAAAAATTGTCATTGGTCTGAAATAGTCTTTTTTTTGGTAGCATTCTGATTTGGATTCATAGGTATAATAATTCACTTATGTCTTTAAGGCCAATAAAATATTTAAAAATTTTAAATTTTGCCTCTTAAATTGCCTTGGTTGCTTTTTTTCCCTGTATGTTTTCATCTTTATTTGTATTAGGGACTTTCCATAATTGGTTGCTGGTCCTTGACCTCCCATTTATATTAAGAGTAAGGAGCTCTGTTTTCTCAGGTGAGGCTGCTTTATTGGTGAGTTTTACCCATGGGAGAACTCAGTTTTTTCATTGTGCTTCAGGGGATCCCCTATTGTCAGATTGGTGGGATTTTTTTCTTTTGATCTGTTATTTTCCTTTCATTTCCTGCCTGGAGATTTAAACCTGGGTGTTAGTAGTCTAGGCAGCAGGAGGGGGAAGAGGCTGGTGAACTCAATGTTTAGTAATCTAGTTATCACTTAAATTTCATTTTTAGTACCTTACTTACCTGTTCCCCTCACCTGTGCCTTATATTCTTAGATGAGATGCTCTATTATTCAACTTTCCAGAGGATAAACCCTTCATCTTTAGCACAGGTAGGAGAGAGATAATTACTGAACTGTTAGGGATGAGAGAAGAGGATATAGCAGCTCCTTTTAAAGACTCAGCTACTTATCCAGCTTTCTGCTCTGCCTTGCGTCTTGACTGAAGTAACTGAGCCCTCCAGTTCCTCAGGCTCCTGCAGTGTGAAGCTGCTAGAGTCTTGTTGTTAATCCCTCCTTCTCCTCACACGGAAGCATCTTCCATTCAGGTCTCCTAAATCAGTAATAACTGCCTTTTTGGCTTCTGGTTTCTAAAATTTAGTTAACATCTCTATGTTGTTCTATTTTTCTTTGGCGCTGTGAGTCTATCCTCTTTTGTGAGACTGATGTGCTGCCTACTGCGCTAAGGAGGCAGGTGCCGCTGTCTCCCCATATTTTGGGTGTTTCAGATGGAATAGAAATAAATGCATGTATTACATTCACAATGCTTAACCAGAAGATTCTAGGTACATTTCTTTCAGAAGCAAAAATCAGGTGCTAAATAATCCTTCCATGGATAGTTTGGATAATAAAGCCTATAGTGGAATGGAAATTCTGCATTTTATTAACTCTCCCTGAGCTTTTTCATATATCTGCTCTTCATATATTGGCACTTACTAGAACTGGTTTATTCTAGGATTGTATATTTTTCTGCTTTCCCTCTCTTACTGTACTCAGTATTAAAAATGTGCTGATATTGTTTTATCTTATATACCTCACCTTTAACTCACTTTCCATGGGCAAGATCAATATAATCAAAAGGTTATACATTTTGTTGCTTACATTCCAAAGTCTAGTTCTGTATTCTGTAACTTGGCTGAGTACATTTATTGAATCTGTGCTCCTGAAGCTACTCTACCACAATATCTATGTTCAAAAATGTCTCTTTTTTCTACCTTAGAAATTTTATTTCCTTTCTAATATAATTTATTTTAAAATTACAAATATGTGTTAAATAATATTTATGTAACTAGTGTTTTATTAGTTATACACATAAGCACATAAGGCATTCTATCCCCATCTTTTCCTTTCTACCTAAAAACAAATTGTAAGTGTTTAGCATGTATTAAACATTGAAGATAGAAGGAAAACAAGAATGTGGAAAGATTAAGGAGTAAGGATTTATCAGGCATAGAGATACACAGAAAGAAAAACAGAAGAAAAATAGCAGGGTAGTGAAATTATCCTCTGATATAAAATTACTGGAGGTTTGTATTTATTTAATTCTATCATATAGCATATAAAACCTGACTCTTTTTTTCTTTCAAAATAAGCTACAGGAAAATTATTGTTAAATGATATATGTTGGTACAAAGTCACCAGTGAAATCCAGAACTTCATACCTAACAGAGTGCTTCCTTAAGAAGTTAATCTAAATGAGACCAGCAGACAGAGTATATTGCATATTCTGTTTCTAATGTCCATGGAACACAAGTAAAGGCATTTGCCAAATGTAGAAATACCAAATGGATTACTTGTAATGAAGAATTCCTTCCTGTAGATGTTTATACAATTTTATGCTGACATCCCTCTTCTTATGAAGTTCTCTGGGGGGAAAAAGAGTTCACAAAATTACCTATAGAAGTCTCTTTAATGTATTTGTCATTTCAACTTTCCTTTCTCTGTGGTGCAAACAGAATACAAACAGATTACAAACAGAATACACTGTGGTAAATAGAATGAAGTTAGTCTGGTTTGATAGAAATACATCTTGCAGCCATAGTGATGGGTTAAACTGTAGAACTTTCTAAAGGGATAGATATCTACTTCTCTGGCACATAAACTGTTTCCCTAAAGTGTGAACTGAAAGAAATACTAGAAAACTACAGAAAACAAATCCCCAGAAACCTCAAAAAATATATATATATATATATTTGTCATTTAAATTTTTCAATGACTTGCTTTGTTATGAAAAACACTAAGTAAAATGCCAATCTATCCTATGATAGCTTTAAAATAAAAATGAGTCACACAGGTAGAAGAAAAAACAAACATATTCAGGATATGCATTTAAGTAAATAAAAGATTACTAAATGCCTTCTCGCTCTGTTGCTAGTCCAGTATTACCATAAGCACTGTCAGCTAGTTAGAGAATACCTGCTTGTTCTTGACTGAGATGACAGTAAAACATTAAAGCATGTCATTTTTGTTTCCAGATTGGAAACTTGTTCTATGGCTTCACCTTCCACCCCCTTTTGTTTTTGGACAAACACGTCTATTTTCTTTCCTACATTTTTGTTTGTGTATGTCAGGAATCAAAACCCTAGATTCTTGAAGACAATAAGGCTTGGGAAATGGATATTTTAACTTCCTACTTCTTTTCTTTATAGCCTCTTATTCTAATCCTCGTGGCACCTTGCCCTGGTCACTGAATCATTTGCTTCATATTGCTTCAACCTAAGATACTATGTTTTCATTCTATACATATAAAAATTTCGAGAATAGGTACTGAAAAGTGTTCACATTTTTTAGGGTTTAATATTCTATTTTAAGAAAAAAATAGCATAGTATTTTTCTCCATTTTGTTTTATCAAATACTTCCTTTACTCTTTATCTTCACTAAATTCTATCAGTGCTTTTCTTCCCTTCTAGGCTGTCTGCTCCACTATGAACAGGGATTCTCTTTTACCTCACTGTTTTATCTCAAGCATCTAACATCCTGTCTGTCACATAGCGGACAGTCGATAATCAATCCATTATAAAATGCATGCATTCTGCCCTTTCATAAAGGGCACATAGTACTTGCTTTTTACTTTCCACATCGTGTAATATTGATTTAATATTTTTAATTACTGGAATTGGAGATGAAAAATGATTGCTGAGTTGCCTTTTCAACCAGAGTGGTATATGTTCAGTGAATAACAATAACAGTAATGTCTTATTTCACAGATTTAAAAAGTACTTCACCATCTCCCCCACCCACATTTTTACATCTCTATTATTGGAAAGCATCTACAATAATGGCATACCATGATTTAATTATAGACTCTTCTTCCTTCCTTCCTACCTCCATTCCTTCCTTCTTCATGGATCATAACATAGTGATGATATATCTTATAATCAAGGTAAACTTTTATTTGATTAAAGAGCATAACAACAAGTAGTTGAACTATTGTATGTTGACGCACATGAGGTCTTATTTTATTTTCTATTTTACAAATGAGGAAATTTAGACCTAAAAGTTAAGTAACTCACTCAAAGTTACGTATCTAGTAAATGGTGGCATCTGAGCTGATATTTTTCTAGTCCAAAGATTGTGTTTTTTATATAACTTAAAGATACATCTATTCAGCATATGTGGAGTATACTTGGACAGGGCTCTTAAGTTGTAAAAATAGAATCATATATGCTAGAGTTGGAAGAAAATTTAGAGCATCTATTCTAATTCCCTTATTTTGTAGAAAAGAAAAGAACTCTAGGTAGGTTAAGTGCTCTGGGTAATAAATCTAGAAATTTGCAGACATAGGACTTGGACAAAATCATGCACACTTGTAGTAACAAATTGCACTACTACAGAAGTGTATGATGAAAAAAAAATTCACTCTATCCCATTTTGGACATACTCTACCTTCCAGAGATATACCATATATACATATATGTGTGTGTGTGTGTGTGTGTGTGTGTGTATGTGTGCACTTATTTGTATGCAACAATTTTCTTCATATCTTGCCTTCTCTTTGTGTCACATACATGCTATTGGTAGTTAAATTTATAATTTAGTCTTCAGGTGACAGAATATTCAGTGGGCCTCTTACTGAATTTGAGGAGCAATTAATATAGCCAGTAATGGATGGATACAGTGACTTTTTGGACTGTTTCTCATTTCGGGGAAGGAATAAAATCTCTTTTAAGAAACATACTATACATTGTTATGTAGTGATATACAGTTGTTTTGCTGTGTGGGAGTTAAAATGTGAGCAGCAGGGACCATGTGGAAGTTGAGAGACAAAGGAGTGGACTGTACTCCTTATCTATTTATTGTCTATGGGCTCCAAATTAACACCTTCTGCCTGCTCTGTGAAAAGGGATCTTGGCCCTTTGACAACTGGCACAATGTTAAGCTTTGTCAGTACAGAGGGATGGAGAAATAATGCAGAGGAAGGGCTTTGTTTTCTGGTTTTGGAGTGCTTGATCAGCAGGCTCCAATAACATGGATGCCTTCTTCATTGCTTGGCTTCTGCAGGCCCTGAAGTGGGCAACTGCTTCATTAGTCCCAGCTTCTGCAGTGCATCCCAGCAGCATCTAGTGATCAGCAGCTTCCACGTGGGTGGTTTTGCAGTGACAGGAAACTCCCTGTGAACAGCTTTCACAAGCACGTTAGAGCACATACTTCCAGCAAGTTCTGCCAGCTAGGCACCACAGCAGAGTCTCTGCCATTCAGACAGTCATGGCTGTGCCCTCTCCTTCAATGTCTATTTCTTAGTCTTGGCAGGGGCAGGCATTCTTTAGGGTGTTCTCTCTCAGTTCTAAGGGTAGTGACTGCTTCTTATATCTGCTATTCCTATAATTTTTAGAGTTCTCTTTACTGTTTACTAGCCAATACCTCCTTATTCCAATCCCTCATTATAGCTAATAATTCACTATATTAAATTTTCCCTTTTCAAATTATTGTGTGGTTTCTCCTGATTAAACTCAAGACTGTCTGATCTCAATTTCCATGCTTTTAGACCACTACCCTGTACTACCACTGCTCCTTACCATTAACAGGGATAAATTAAAATTGATAATAATGTGGCTTGGCATAATTCTAAAGATAAATAATGAATACTTCAGGTAGTAGAATCATAGAATTTGAGGGTGGGAAAGAACATTAGAAATGATGCAATATCATGGAAGCAACCTAAATGCCCATTGACAGACGAGTGAATAAAGAAGATGTGCTACATATATACAATGGAATATTACTCAGCCAAAGAAAGGAATGAAATTGGGTCATTTGTAGAGACATGGCTGGACCTAGACTGTCATACAGAGTGAAGTAAGTCAGAAAGAGAAAAACAAATATCGTATATTAACGCATATATGTGGAATCTAGAAAAATGGTACAGATGAACTGGTTTGTAAGGCAGAAACAGACACAGATGCAGAGAACAAACGTATGGACACCAAGGGGGGAAACTGGGGGTGAGGTGGGGTGGTGGGATGAATTGGGAGATTGGGATTGACATATATACACTAATATGTATAAAATAGATAACTAATAAGAACCTGCTGTATAAAAAATAAATTAAATTAAATTAAAAAAATGATTCAGTACATTATTCTTTTATTGAGTTATGGAAACTGAGGTCAAAACAACTTTAAGAATGTGGAGATCCATGTTTTGTCTGTTTTTGTATCACCATTTTCTATCACAGAGTCAATGTTCCGTAAGTGTGAATTGAATGGAAATAAGTGAATTAACTTCGAAAATATTTATTGAGCACTGTGCTTGTATCTACAGATGGAGTGATGATTTAGACAGACATAGTTCTTCCTCTCCAGGGATGTTCAGGCAAGTAGAAAATTTGAAATCAGAATTATAACTTTGGCTAAACCTAAGCCCTTATCATTGTGGTTATTATCACCAAGCGGAATGGGTTGAAATCAGAAGCTGGTTTTCTCTGTACACTCTTTGTACTTGTGTCTAAATTTTCATAGGAAACAGGATCATGTGAACATGTTTAAACTTTAAAGTTAATTTAACTCTGACATAGTTACTAAACCTGCTATCTTCTAGAATAAGCTTTGTATAGTTACCTGTAAAAGGTCAATTTCCAAAACACACATTTATGGTTTTATTTTTTCACTTATGGGAATATTATTTTTATACAAGAATCCCAAACTTGTTTTAGATTTTAATTTGTCAGAAACGTTCTATTCCACTTCCTAGAATGATGGGTGACAGAAAGTAAGGCCATAGTCTAGTGGGGTAAGATTGTGAAATACCTTGATTATTTAGCATATGGGATTTTAATAAATCTTGGCTGAATTGGTTTATGAATTCTGATAACCATTAGAAGTTTAATAGATGCCTATCTTTGGCATATCTTCATGGGTATATTTCTTTGATAACAGTTTGTGATAATCTAGACCATTTATTTTTTTAATGTTAATTCACCACTCTCCCCCATTTGCAAGAGAGATTAGGACATATTTAAATCCATTAAGTATATTTCAAACAAATTTCTGTTGCATTTTAATCAAACATATATTTTGAAACTCCTGGGCATAGAGATAGGGGCATTATAATTTCATCATCTTCATAAGTGGTTGTGCTATCCTGTATTTCATGTAGATATCTTGCCTCTAATCACTGGATGTGGGGGTGGGGATTGAGTATCAGAACATTTCAGAAAACTTGGTATAACTTGTACCTTTTAAAAAAATAGAATTTCTAATAATTGATATATTTTAGATAGAAGATTTGTCTGGTAAAAGGGTTTTATTCTTATGTAAAATTCATTAGTGAATAGGCAAACTGAAGGAGATCAGTAAGTGGCTCTTGTAATTCCATTTCATTATTTTAAAATAAACTGAAGAGCTAAGAAAAGTGAACAAGCAATATCTTTATCAAATAGCAGTTTTAATATCTCTTATTTCAAGTAATAGCTTCCTATGAAATCATAATTATAATCATCCACTTTGTGTCCAGTATCATATTTTTATTTACATTAATACTTAAATTGGTGATATAAATTTAATATCTAGGACATCACGAATATTTTGGAAGATATCACCTTTTCTGCTTTCCCTTTCTCTTCTGCCTCATATTTCTGTGTCCATCTTGATGATTTTCAGTTCTTAAACTCAATTCCCCTCACACATACTTATTCCTTGCTTGTTCAGACCTTCTGTTGACCTCTAAAAGTCATGGCATACAAATTCTACATGAATATGAGACTAAGGATTTGGCCCTTTGCTTCTACTGGTCCCTCCAGAGGCCATTTCTTTTATGATTGTATTTTTTTTTTCTCACTACTTCTTTAAAAAAAAAACATGATTTAAAAGTACTATGGGTAGGGACTTCCCTGATGGCACAGCGGTTAAGAATCCGCCTGTCAATGCAGGGGACATGGGTTCGAGCCCTGGTCCGGGAAGATCCTACATGCCACGGAGCCACTAAACCCATGCGCAACAACAACTGAGCCTGCGCTCTAGAGCCTGTGAGCCACAGCTACTGAGCCCACATGCCACAACTACTGAAGCCCACATGCCTAGAGCTGGTGCTCCACAACAAGAGAAGTCACTGCAATGAGAAGCCTGACCACCACTTGCCGCAACTAGAGAAAGCCCATGTGCAGCAACGGAGACCCAACGCAGCCAAAAATAAATAAATTTAATTAAAAAAAAAGTACTATGGGTAAAATGGTTTTATTTTTTCCCTAGTAATAATGGTAGGCTGAATTCTCTAGCTGGGTTTATTATTTCCAGTAGTGTAATCGTGTTGGCCAACAGGCATCGACATGGTACAAATCAATGGAGGCTGGTGACTATTTTGAAGTCATCTATTGTGCATATTTTAATATCTCATAATAAAAAGGTCTGAGACTAATTTTTAGATTTGAAAAGTCTTTTTATGTGAGAAGATTAGTGATTATTTCTGGCCTTAGAGTGAACAATAGATAAGCTACTTTGAAAGTAAAAGTTAAATGAAATGTTCACGTGCCTGTTTAGATGATGGAACAATTTAATGGTTTTCATGAAACATATTTGAAATTATTGTTTTGAGACAATGCTCTATATTTATATAATGATGATATTACATCCTTAATAAATACTGGAGCTATTTGACTCCTGGTGAGCATCTTTTATTGAAGTTTACTCAGATGTCTAAATTTAGCAATTGGAGTTTTTTTTCTGGAGTTGCAATCAGACCTTGACTGTAATTTCGGTTTAAATCTTTTTGCATAATTATTTTGAAGTTGATGTAATGGAGGAAAACAAAGAGCACACGCGTGTGGGAGAGAGACAGAGAGAGAGGAAAAGCAAGGCTATATTTTAAAATAGCGTTTGATGGTTTACTAGGCAAAAAAATAAACTTGCCCATTAATGTTAACAAACAGCAATAAACAACTCATGCAAGGTTTTAAAAATTATTATACATTTATTCTTATCATTCGTATAGTTTGCAATAACTTTAACAGATGTACGTGTTTGTTGGTTTTATGCAAGATTCAATTTGGCACCAATCATTTCACTGCAGCAGTAAATCTCTGTTTTTAAGGTATGTGGTCAGAGTAAAACATTTAAAAAAATTTGCTTTTCATCTGAGACTAATTGCAATCTTCAATTAAAAGAGAAAAATAAAAAGCAAAAGAAATAAGTTTTTGCTAAACTGTTATGTGAACTATAAGCTTTAGAGCCTGAATGAATTTAGCGCTCATCTAGTCCAATATTCTTCTTTTTACAGACGAGGATTCTTATGTCCAGAGAGGTGGTCTGACTTTCATAAAAGCTTCTTGGAGACATGGTTGGGAGTGAGGTGTGAGGCCTTTGTAGTCTTGGGCAGTTCCTTGGTTAACACCCTGTAAAGATGAATTTGTTCTCATTCTTTTGCTTATTTTAAGTCCTCGTGTATTTGTAGGTCCCACACAAGCAAGTGCTTTATCTCAACAATTTCATTTATTATCTTTTTATAATAATATGCATTACCAACATTTATAAATATTTTTATTTTCTGTTAAGTAAATTTCTCTTTTGCATTGTAATTTAAAAATAGAATTTTTCTAAAACAGTGTCTTTTAAGTATCAACATGAAGAAATAGGAAGATTTTGTTGTCATCCAAGAGCAGGCAGCATTACCCTGTGATTATAGCAAATAAATAGTTAGGAATGCTGATCAGGTCCTCTTCTAAACACCACCTGAAATTTTTTAAATGACTTGGGTAGGTCCCTTAAGCTATTAGTACTTGTATTTCTTTATTGCAGAAAGGTGGTAATAGCTGTCCTCTGGCTGTTAACCTTTAACCAATATGTTGTGCACATACTGATTCCTCATTTATTGAAGTATTAAGTTCCTTGATGTGTTTGTGTTTATGACTGGGCTGAATCTTTTTAATATCCTCCCAGCAGTACTGTTGAAAGAAGACTGAAAAATAGATGAAAGTTTCTTCTCAAATTGGAATTTTGATTATTGCTGTGAACTCTTCCTAAGAATCATTTGATCAACTGCAGCTAGCTGAAGGCAAAGGTTACCCTAAAGTAGAATTCTGTGATTATCTAAGTCAGTGGCTTTCAAACTGTGGTCCTTGACCTGAAGCACCGTCACCTGGAAATTTATTAGAAAGCCAATGCCTGAGTCCTACATCCAGGTGTACCCAATCAGAAACTCGGGTTGAGGCCCAGCCGTCTGTGTCTTAATAAGCTCTACACATAATTTTGATGTATGCTAAAATTTGAGAACCACCGGTCTAAACTAAAAGAAAAATAAATAAATAAGATAAACTCATGAAAGTCAAACCACCTCAGACTTGACAACAGAATTTATGTTGTGTTGGATGTACAGTTTTTGATATTTCCTCAAGGGGACAAGAGACTTTGTGTTAAGCCCACTTGGACTTCTTATTCTAACTTTAGTTTATCACTGAAAATGTTGAAAGAAGTCAGAAGTTTAAAGTTTTCATAGCCAAGCATTAGGTCATTAAGGAAAATATGGTTGCTGCTGAAATCTTGGTATGAGGAATCTAATAATTTGTTCTGTGTAGAAATAAAAGCGAAGAAAGGGGGCACTCTAAAAGATTTATCATGTGTTAAAAGAGTATGGTCATCTGAGAGTGCTACTTATGTTCAGCATTTGTTTTTATAAATAACAGTTTGATTTGGTATTAAAATAATGATGGTCTTCAGGTTTATTTAGTTCTTTGAGATTAAGGAAATTAAAGAAGCTAGAAGAATTTGTTTCATTACAAAGATATTAAAATTTTATATACTTTATACTGGAAGTACATTTTTTTGTAGTGGAAATAACTTTTCTTTCAGGGAAGAGTAATTATAAAATAAAGCTAATTTAGTGCTGGATACAATTATTTTTATAGTTGTGGTAGTTTGAACAGTTTTTCTGATACTAACATGGAAGAAGAATGATACTGGCAAATGTGTCCAAGGCTTGGTTTGAACATTTATGGCTGTATACCAGTGGTTCTCAAAGTAGTTGTTTTGAAGTAATCAAGGGTAAAGTGGTGAGTTTGTCAGAATTACCTGAATGTCTTATATTGAGCTGTTTATGTTCCTTGACATCTCACATTCTCCCAACATCCATTTAACAGGATATCCATAAAGAACATAATTCTTAGATTATGTTTAATCTAATATGATTGGTCTTTAAGAATAAGTCTTAGTTATTTGTGTTGTTATTTCATCCATAATATTCATATTTCTATCCAACATAGGTGGAAAATATTACCTATCAACTAAACTTTAATATCATGTGTTTCTGTGCAAATGGAGGAAGAAGGGAAGCTTAATAGTTTCAAACTGATTTCTTTTTCTCTCTTTTGTAAGCTATCAGGATTTTTCTACCTACAATGGATAATTAGATCCATTTTTTTTTTTTTTCCAAATACTGCAACCTTTATGTTCTTCTAAACAAAACCATACAAGATATTAAAAGTGAGACTGTGAGTGCTGGGGAGGTTGGAAGGCTTACCTTGGCCAATGAATAGATCTTTGTGAGGAGGATGCCTACAAATATGAAGTCACCTATTGATTGTTTAAAACCCTACTATTACCCCTAATCCTTTTGATTTATTATCATTAATGGAATGATGTAAGTTTGTTAATATCCAGTTTTTCGAGGATGCTGATTTTGTGAAAAGAAATGAAAGTCACCACTTTAGACTTTAAAAAAATTAATTTATTTATTTTTGGCTGCATTGGGTCTTCGTTGCTGCGCATGGGCTTTTCTCTAGTCACGGCGAGCACGGGCTACTCTTCATTGTGGTGCTCGGGCTTCTCACTGTGGTGGCTTCGCTTGTTGCAGAACACCAGCTCTAGGTATGCGGGCTTCAGTAGTTATGGCATGTGGGCTCAGTAGTTGTGGTGCACGGGTTTAGTTGCTCTGGAATCTTCCTGGACCAGGGCGAACCCATGTCTCCTGCATTGGCAGGCAAATTCTTAACCACTGCACCACTAGGGAAGCCCTACCTTAGACTTTTGAATTTGGAAAGCTGGTTATACCAGAGGTGGAGAGCCTTCTTAATCTGATCTTAGGTGAGCTGCTGTCAGTGTTCTTCAATCTTGATTAACTGCTTCCTGGCTGTCAGATCCATGGGCAGTTCTACCCTGTCTTCTCTGCTTCAGCCCAAATTACTGCTCTGGCCAGATGTAATAGACATATACCTTGAACGTGAGGAACACAATACACTTTCAGAAATAAGATACATATCACACAGTGACAGAACATAAGATCCCTCTGAAGAAATCAAGTCATCTGTTATGGAGTGTTCTCTTAGCACTCAATGTGTCAGTTTCTCATATCCATTGCTGTGAGTGAGTACTTGGTTAATGTCTCAAAAGTATGCTTTATAAGGGCATGGTCTGTAGATGTTTGGTGTGCTATATGTGGACTCTGATCTTAGTGCCTAACTCAAAAGTGCTTAAGAAATATGAATTGGAGGAGTTCTGAAGAAGGAAACATCACTGAGAAATAGGGGAGCAAAGAAAACTTTATCACGTGAATCTGAATACAGCGTATAACTATCGGTAACATATGGAACTGTGGGGAGTATCTAGATAGAGAGCTGGTTGTCCTGTGATCCCAGTGAGGGAAGCAGCATGGACACAGGGAACAAGGTCAGCATGTTATAGATGTTCTGATTTAGCTTGAACAGAGAGTTCCTACGTGGAATAGCAGAAGAGGAAGTTAAACGTGTGAAGTGGATGGATGATGGAAGACTTGGCTTAATGTTCGTTAGAACTGGTTTGAAATGGTTGCTGGGAGCCTATTAGGCTTATCTCTTCCCATCTTTGGGAAATCAACTATGATGAGAGTATTTACACTGTAGAAATAGGAAAGTGGTACAAATTAGGGCTCTCCCTCTTCCAGTAAACACCGACACAGAACCAGTTACTAAACATTTATAAGCAAATCACTACGTTGGATGTTCAGCTTCAAAGGTGATGCTTGTTTCTAGGTTCAGGTAAGAGATAGCAAAATGAAGCTGAAATATTTGTAAGATTAAAAGCTGCTACTTAGCACCATCATAGTGTGGAACTATTGTAATGAATAGAAACTAAAAATACTGAAGCTAGTAATTTCAGTTAGAAAATAACATGACAAAATTGATGGTTTGGGAAGATCTGCTTTTTCTGCCACTCTTTCACACTAATCTGTTGCCTTGATTTCTTTCCTCAACTTTCTTCAGGTCGGTGAAACTCCTCCCATTCTCAGAAAATTATCTTGTTTTAGGATAACATCAATCATAGAAAATTGTGACACTGAAATTTTTAAATTTTATTTGATTTTATATTCTATATCTGTATTTTTCCTTATGAAAAAGGAAATGAAACAATTTCTTGTATGAATAATGCATTATAAAAATTGGTACTGAATAAAGGTATAAAAGAGAAACCACCCATACCATATAGATAGATAGCCATTGTTAAACATTTTTTTTTATTATTCTTCCAAGGATAATCCAGGAATTCCAATTTCCTTTCCTTCTTTCATTTTTCTTTGCAGTACTTACCACCGTCTAATAAAAATACTTAATTTTTTTGTTTATTCTTTCTCCTCTTTTAGAATGTATCAAAACAATATAAACCCACCTATTTTTTTCCTCCTAATTTCAAGATTTTGTTGTTTACCTTAATTTTTAACTCCATGTATGGGTTAAATGAAATTTGAAATAAAGTATGAGATTGGCTTCAATATTTCTTTTTAACATTCTTCCTCAGTTGCCCTAACACCATTCAATGACTGTTGTCTTGAAATGCCACTGTTACCATATCCTGTATTTCCCAACGTACTTAGCTGTGTTTCTTGTTTTATATTAATTTCATTTAATCATTCATTGTTTCATTCATGCAACAAATACTTACTAGCTATTACTATGTACCAGGCACTGTACTAGTTGAATGGTATTGGGACAATGAGTTTCATCCCCTATTAACTCAGGGTTCTTTTTAAAACTCTACATAGTCCAGTCTAGTGAACCAGATTCTTTTCAAGTTCTTGCCTATGAGTTGAAGATTTAAGCAGTGCAGAAGTGGAGGTGAGTGTGATAATGAAAACCAAGGGGAAAGAACAAGGGAAACATGCAGAAGACCTAAGAAGGGAAAAGTGAAAATTTTGACATGGTGCAAAGGTGCAAAAAAAAATTGTCTCTGACTTTAAAGCCTTAAATCACCCTGAAAAGAAAAATCTATATTCAAACTCTGTGTTAGAGATAGAATTACCCTAAGTGAAATATTTTTTTAAAAAATTTACTCTTTCAAAATTCACATTCATTCACTTATTTGGGGAAAAAATGAGGGCACATATAGAACAACTTTTAGTATAATAAAAATTAAGAAATTAATAAGAGAGAAGCTCCTGTATTTATGGAACTTACTAATTTGTCAGTTAAGAGGTCAGAAATAACAGATATAGCACTGTGGATGTGGTAATAGAAGTGTGCAAAAGGGAGTTTCATCAACGCCCAAATAGAGAATGGACAGGCTTTCCAGATGAGGACAAGTGAACTTGAACTGTGTCTTCAGATTTGAATATGAGTACTTCAGAAGCGGAAGTAGAGAATGTCATGCAAGTTCAAAGATTTCTCTAAATCGACATATAGAGAGTGAATTTCAGGAAAGAAAAGAACTTGAGCAAAAGTTCAGAAAAATAAAATCACTTGTGCTTGAAGAAGGGCTAGTTGCCTGATGCATCTAAATAGTCCTGTTGTGTAAGTGCGAGTAGAGGAGACTAAAAAATATTGGCTTGGGCCTTATCTTAGAAGACTTTGTGTGAAAAACTGTTGGCTATGTACACAATATTCATTGCAACCTGTTTTCCTTACAAATGGAACCCTAATTTTTTCACAGCAATGATATACCCAAGAAAATGTACATTTCCAAGGCTTCTGGGCAAGGTTAGATTACACAATTTTTCCTGTGTTTTATTTATTTGAACAGTTATTTATTGGTGTCTGCTCTAAGCCAGGCACTGTTCTAGGCACTGGAAATACAGTAATTAAAAAAACAAACAAATAAAACAGACAATCTGTAATCTGGATGAGCTTAATTCTAATGGGGGAAAGGGAGGACATTCAACACAACCTCCTCCAAAATGTAAAATATAGTATGCTACACAAATACTATGGGGAAAAAAACAAATAAAATGTTTTATTTTCAAATAAGATGGTCATAGAGAGCCCCATTATTGAAGAAAAAAATTAGAGGTAAGGAAGCACTCCTTGTTGATTTCTGGGGAGAGAAAATTCAAGGCAGAAGGAACAGGAAGTACTGATTCCCTGAGTCAGCAATGTGCCTAGTGGGTTCAAGGAAAATAAAGAACAGTAGGAAAGATGGTCAGAGAGGAATTCAGAGGGTAGATACTCTAGAATTCTGTAGGCATTTCACTCTATATGAGATTGGAAGCCATTGGAAATTTTGAGCAGAGAAATGCCAGTCTCTGACTTGGCTTTTAACAGGATCTGTCTGGCTCTTGTGTTGATAGTAGACTGTAAGAGATCAAGGTTAAAGGCAGAGAGGAAAGTTACGAGGTTATTAGAATCATCAATGAGACATATTATTGGCTCAGACCAGGATGGTAGTAGGGAAGATGAAGAGAAGTGGTCAGAGTCTGCGTACTTTGTATTTTGAAGATAGGGAGTTTGCTGAGAGCATATGAGTGTGAGAATAACCTAGGAGTTGAAGAAAATTACGAGAGTTTATCCTAAACTAATGGTAGGATGTTATGACTATTAATTGAGAAACCCAGATGGGAAAGATATGGGAGAAACAGATTTTTTGTTGCTGTTGTTATTGTTGTTTGTTTTTGTTATTTATTTTTCTAAGGTGTAGACATCAGGGATTTGGTTTGAGACTTATAAAAATTTGAAAGGCCTATTAACATTAGCATAGAGCTGTCAAAGTGACACTTGGATTTAGGCAGGGGAGAAATCTTGTTGCGAGATTCTTATTTGGATCCTGTCAGCATAAAGGCAGTGTTAAAGCATTGAGTCTACAAAAGGTCATCAAAGGACTGAATGTATAGAGAGAGGTGAAGGGAAGAGCTGAGTCCTGGGGCTTTCCCTTGCAAAGAGTTTGAGTGGGGAGGGGCATTAGCAAAGGAGATGTAGAAGGAGCAGCCAGTGAAGTAGGAAGAAAACCAAGAGAGTGGGGTGTTCTGTATGTCAAGAAAGTCTCAGAGTGGATAGAGAGATTAACTATTTCAAATGCATGCTACAGTATAAGCTAGAAGAGAATGGAAAATGGCCATTGAATTTGGCAATGTGGAGATTGTTGGTGAGCTTAGCAAGACATTTGAGTAGAGTGGTGGAAGTTAAGATCTGGTTTAATTGAGGGCAAGAGAAAATTGGAAGAGAAGTATTGGAAACAGTTGTGATGCATAAGTCATTTCTTCAAGGAACTGTGCTATAAAAGTCAAGGGGGCTGTAAACCTGAAATTTTTTTGAAACTAAGATGGAGAAATGAGAAATAAGCATGTTTATTTGCTTACTGGAAATAATAAGTGACAGAGAGCAATATTCTCTGGTGGATGAAATAAACGGAAATCCTGTACACAAGAGAAAGTTTTGGAAAAATATCTAGTCTTGAAGCTGGTAGATAAGAAGATGTGGTGATGGAAGCTTATGGAAATTTTCTATTGCTTGTTTCAAGTTTCTCAGGGAAATATGCAGGAAGGTCATGAGCTGAACGTGAAGATGTGCTATGGAGATATAGAGGCTTAAGTAGAGGAGAAAGTATGAACTAGGTCTTGTTGGACAGTGGGGAAATGAATGAACTAGGAAAGATTGCTGGGAAGCAGGAAGGCTCCCTTCCACTCTTTCCTACATGGATTAAGGATGCAGTGATGAAGGCACAGTAGCAATCTTGCAATTATGGCACAAGAATTGTGAGGACAAAAGTTTCACGTGAGTAAATAGAAAGAACCTTTAATCTGTTCTGTCATTTTGGAGACATTCTACATTTCCTTTACTTACTTCTAGACTTCATGGTATATTAGAAAAATAAAATGTCTGTTTGGTTAATCCATGGTAGTTTGGTCTCTGAATATATGCTCCTGAACTCTATCCTAACATATACTATAAGCTTCACCTTATTTGTTAGATGAAGGAACTCACTGAAATTTTTGAAGGATAGGACATGACTGTTACTGAGATTTAGACAATCACTCTGTTATGGCAGTTGGATTTTCCCAAAGTATGCATTACCTCCATTCCTTGATAACACTGGTTTGGCTTAGAGTCAAATCATCGTATAGAATCTACTGATGCTTGTGGCAGGAAGGGGAGTTTTTCAGTAAAAACTCATTGAAATATGGTGTTAACAGGCTGTTTTTTATCTGTTGTGAAATTATTAGGTGAATGCAGTGCTGTTAAAGATGACTGTGAATAAATTGCTGTAATTCTTCAGATTTAGAACAGTAGACTTTAGGTTCCCATCATGAATTTTGGAGATACCCTGTCAATGTCTCCATGTAGACAACAGTCAGAGTGAAGCGTGGCCTTCAAAATATCATAAAAGTTGTATTTTATCATTGAAGGTCCTATATTCATTTTGGGTTGGTAAATATATGTCCCTTAGATAGTCATTTCTTATTAAGTAACAAAGATAGATTTTTAAAATTGGGATTATTTTGGCATTATTTAAAGGTTAGCAAGTAATAATCTTTCATTAACTCTATTAATAGCCTGCCAGATATCTTCCAACTCAGGGTAACATCTGCACCCTGAGATATGTGTGGTGGTATTCTGGGAATACCTAGACAGTCAATTTGTATCATGGCAATAAATTAAAAATACTTTTCTTTTCAAAATAACTACCAATTTGTTAAGTGACAAAATGCTAATTATCATGATCTTGAAGATCCATGAAAAAGACTACATAATGAAGCTTTGTAAAGCTAAATCCATAGATGACCCTCTTATTTCATTGATTTGTTTACTTATGTAGTTTGATTTCTTACTTTGTGCCAAGCATTGGGCTAGGTGGAGAGAAAAAAGCAGCAGACAAGAAAGACAGACCTTGTCAACAGAGAGCAAATCTATTTTATGAATGAAAGGAAGAGAACTAAATTTACTGAGCGCGTACAAAGTGCCAGTCACTTTGGACCAGGCCCGTGATGTATATTTTACCTACTCATGGCTCTCCTGTCCCATTGCTTACCGCAGGGCCATGCAGCTGTAGTGCAACCAATAATTGAATGTCTTTCTAGTTTAAAAGAGTTGAAGGGATTGAGAAATGAATGTAAAGTAAGAGCCTCTTGTTGAAAGGTCAACAATGAACTATATTTGAAATATATTCATGTAACTTGAATATTGTAGCACTTAGAAATTTCAGTATAATGAAATTTTATTCTAGATTTTACCATTAGCTACTGTGCAATGAACATTTTAGAAATTATTGCCATTAAGAGAAAACTGGATGTAAGATTTAAATATCAAGGAGTTCTTTAAACTTAAGTCATATTCATTACTAGAAGATAAATAGTGTCTCTTTTTTAACATTTAGAGGTTGATTACTTAGTTTGTGGACTATTCTGGCTTCATCAAAGTCATTTTCTTTAATTTCCCTTTGCTTGACTTACAAAAGTTTCTCTATTTCTTACCACTTTTTCCTCAGAAAGTTCTTCAAAAATTTGATGAAGAAGACAGTTGACAGTTGAAATTAATGATTAAATGAGGTATTTTGTTGATGTTGTGTTCCAAGTACCCAAATTTTATATATATATATAATATATATATGGAAACTTGCTGTCGTTGCATAGATTTTTGTTGTTGTTGTTTTGCTCTTTTACTCAGTCTCCTAGCTTTTGCATTGTTGTTTCTACTTTAGAAGGTTTATCATGTCATGTGCATATTACAAAGGAAATCTGCTTACAGGGTAGTACAAACCTTCTTAGTGGGGGAACATGGATGACTTTATTCTATTACATTTCCTTTTCAGTAATTTCAATGTTTTTAACCAATTAGAATAGTATTAATTTGATTAACAAAAATTATATGTTTAAATTTTTAAAATAAGTCTTGGAAAGAAATAATTAATGTATACCTCTTTAATTCTCTGCTAAACCCATCTGGGCAATAAACATAAACTTCAGGCAATATTCAATATTTTAAAAACAGTATCAAAATACCAGTTTAGTTATTATATCACTGAATTAACCACTGTTTTGATGCTCAGTAGTGTTAATATTTATGCACTCACACTTAAGTGACCTGAGAATGGTTTTTCCTTCATGAAAGTTCATGACCTCAACTACAGAGGAAATGACATTTCCTAAACTAGACATATGCTTGTGAAGAAAATATTTCCTAACCAGTTGTCAGATGGAATGACTGGGAGAAAACACCCAGAATACCAGATAAGAGTAGATGGTAGAGAATATCATTTGCACATGAATAGATCAGAATTTCCATCAAGCTTAGAAACCTGAGTGTTTTCCATGACACAAGAAGATCCTAAACAAGATCTTCTTTATTTTCATTAAACAACCCATTGCTGACATTTTTACATGAAACACACTGCTACTTAGCTAAAGAGGTAAATTTCTCTGAAGATTTTTGATTTTTTTTCTATTTACTTTTTTGTAAAATAATTTGAAAAATATATTAAAATCCTGGAGTTTTGTGCATTTATTCTTTAACAGGAAATGTCTATCAATAAATGCAGCAGTTAAAATTGTAGTGTGTCCTTGGTAAGGTGCATTTATTGTTGGTAATTTTTTTTTTTTTTTTTTTTTTTTTGCGGTACGCGGGCCTCCCACTGCTGTGGCCTCTCCCGTTGCGGAGCACAGGCTCCGGACGCACAGGCTCAGCGGCCATGGCTCACGGGCCCAGCCTCTCCGCGGCATGTGGGATCTTCCCAGACCGGGGCACGAATCCGTGTCCCCTGCATCGGCAGGCGGACTCTCAACCACTGCGCCACCAGGGAAGCCCCTATTGTTGGTAATTTAATGTCATGAATTAGTAATTTATATTAAAATTTGTATTGAGGTCATTGCTGATATTTCTATGAGTATATGGACTTCCATACAGATTTTGTCGTTTGAATATAATATTGATTATACATATGTGTATATATGTATTTTTTTTTGCAATAAGATATATAGGGACCCTTTTTTTGAGAAAGGGAGTCTTGAGAATCATTTTAAGGCAAAATTTGCTTTGTAAGAAACATGGAAGAAATTTAGTCTATAAAGACATGGAAATTTGGGATAGATGCACTATTTTTTTAAATTAATAAATGGTATACAGTATTCTGCACATTGATTTCTTTGTCTAAAAAATGAGGCTTGACAAGGAGGAGGGCTGGAGAGGGAACTGAATAATATTACTTGAGCTTATTGTCTATTTTTACAGGATTATAAATTTCTGAGGGATAGTTTAAACTGAGCATGAATTTATCCTTTTTTCATAGTTCTCTAGGTTTACAAATTGGTTGTCTGACAGCTTCTTGCTCTCATGAAATACACATTTTACTTCCCAAATGGAAAGGCAGAGAGCTTTTTTATTGATATAATTAAGATTGTTATTGCTAGAAAACAAAATTTTAAAGCTTTGCCTATGTAATGTTCTAATAATTGGTAAATTTATAAATAAGTAAAATTTAGACAAGGAAATTAATTGATAAACATGATCGTTTTAACAACCACTTTTACCATATTGTTAAAGAGGTAAAATGTTCTAAAAAAGTTTTGTATTTTCTTTTTGTCTTTGTTTTCTTTTTGCAAAACGACTTGATAAATGTATTATATCCCTAGGTTTTTTGGAGGGGGTATTTATTGTTCAAAAGAAAATCTGTGTCAATAGATGAAGCAATTAAAAATCTTCAAGTGTTTTAAAAATAAATAAAGAAGCCAAAATTACTAGAATCAATTTAGTAAATTAAAACTTTAATCTAATAAATGGATCATATATTCCAGTGACTGCTTTGGTTGGTTTTTCTAATAGTGCTTTTCTAATACTGTCCAGACACAGAGTCCAAAGGTTCAGGGTGGACATGGTCCTGGTGAGACAGTGTTATTTGTTTCCCATGTTCCTGTGCTTAAATAAAATGAATGGGAGAGAATATAGAAAAGAGAGAACCAAAAAAGGGCAGAGAATACTACACATGAGTAAAGAAAATAGATAAAGTTGGAATATTATGGAAGAAACAATACATGGGTACACATAGGTATCATTAAATATTTCAAATTTAGTAAAATATTATTTTGAAAATATTTAACATTCAGAGATGATGATTCACTTACCTAAATTTATAATAATGGTCAAAATATACTTTATTAAATATTTACCAATGCAGGGAAATGTGTTTTATAAAAACTGGTACAGCCATCTGAGAGGTCATGATTTGGGACTAGCAATGTGGTTAGAAAATGAATAATTACAGACTAAACACAAAGTAGTGACAGGGAAATCAGTTATTAGAATTAACAGCTACAGACATTTTGTTGGTACAAAACCATAAAGAATTTTGATTAATAATGTGGACTCTGAGTCAAATTACTTATGTTTCAAACACAGGCATCACTTGCAAGCTGTGTAATGTTGCACAACTCTCTGTATCTCACTTCCTCATCTGAAAAATGAGGATAATAATAATAGAACCCAAACTCATATTTTAAGAGGATTAAATTGTATACATGTGTGTAGTTGTATATGAATGTTATTGTATGATGGTGTAATTGTGATGTGCATAATTGTGTGTGTGATCATGTATAAGTGCTTGCATATGTGATTGTGGACTGTATGTAATTGTGTATGTGATGGTGTGCATATAGTTATGTGTACATGTATGTGTATATATGTGGTTGCACATGTATGTGATTGTGTTCATATATAATTGCATGTGTGATTGGAGTATGCAAGTATGTGTGAAGTTCTCTGAGTATTTGACACATAGCTGGTCCTCCATGGAAGTAAATTAAAGCTATAAATGATAATTGCATTGAAAGTGGGGGAAGAAAAGAAAGAAGGACGGGGACAGGTTGAAAACATTTTAACTATCGACATTTTGAATGAAATTAGCATCCTTTTGTTCGTGTTCAGAAGGATGAAGTCTAGTTAGGAAGATTAATGGTGAGGGATTAATTTAATAGCTAGTGAAAAGAAGACAAAGGGGCACAAGGTAACACCTCAGAGGAAAGTGAATGCTAGTCTCAATTGTAAGCAGTTCATAAATCAATAAGTGAAAAAATTATTTATATCTCTCTATAAAATTTCCTTGATTTGATTCTAGGTTCTCTACTCTGACCTTTCTAATGTAATTTTAAGTGGTAGAGTTTTTCTCCATTCTGCTTATATGTTTCTATGGGTACATATGCTCATGTCCCCAAAGCAATTAGGTTATATGGACCTAGGGAAAAGTTTCTGAAAATTTTCAGCAGTGCTTTAGAGTGTTTTTTATTGGTGTTGCTGTTGTTATTGTTTCCTTCTGATATCACATTAAAATTTAGCTTATTTTAGGATTAAGATACTGTGAGTTTATTCTGCTGGCTTGTGAGCTTTAGAGTTAACCTTGGGCAGTATTTATTGAATGTTTGCACAAGAAGAATTTATGTTACTAGGAGGATGGTAAATACACAAGTTAAATATACCAAGGGTGACACATGGTAGATAACTATCTTTACTTATGTTTGCTACTAACTTGACATATTAAATATTATCTAGATTCTAGATGCAGAAGCATGTTCTGTCAACATGTAAAAATGCTCTCCACTTTGCTTTTATTACACAAATTTCTATCCTGTTCTAATGCAAATTACAGAATAAATTCTCTCTTCCACAGAAAACTTATAAAGGTGTTCAAATGAATTCAACAGGTCTATTTACAAAGACAACCACTGAGGAATAAGTTATAACAATGATAAACTTACATTTATTAAATTTTAAAATTTCTAAAACATGATAAATCCACTGATCAATTAGCTCACATATTAGTATCTCGTTGGTAGTGTTATTCTCTAAATCTTTTAGTTGAAAGCAAAGATTTGTGACTATTTAAACATTTTTCTTTTGAAGAACACAAAGTATTTCTGAAAGTCACCTGAGCATCATATCATTTCCATGAAATCCAGAAAATGGGAAGCATTAATATTTTCATGTTACAGCTAGAGAACAGGAATGAACTTGAAGTAGAGTGACTTGCTCAAGGTTATACATATATAGTGAATTGGTGGGAGAATTGGTGAATTGGGTTGGCAAAGTCAGTGACCACCAGAGTTGAAAAGACATTTTGTTTGAGAAGATCACTGAGAGAAAAGGGTTCATTCAGCTATACTTAGTGTAGCTCGTACCAAATTTTACTTTTATTCCTTTATAATTTTCCCAAACATGGAAAAATATTATCTAGAGATTTTAGAACTATATAGCTATGTTTAACAATATTTTATCCATTTTAATCTCCATACACCCAGGAAAACATATTCCTTAGCATTTTCCAGAGATTCCAGAATGAAAGTCAAATTCTAATTCATTAATTTCAAAGGAACCAATATGTGGCCTCTGAATATTTAAGCAAGTTATATTTGCCTCTTCTATTTTAGACAGAATCAACTTCTAACCATCCTTACAATGGAGACTTCTCTAAAGTTTTCCTTATGTTGCTTTACTTAATCTGTCTAGAAGGTTGGAAGTTCAGGCTGATATGTATAAAATGAATCAAGGGCAATTTAATATACAAATCATTTATTACCATTGTCTGTCATGGTAATTTCCTTAGAATCTCATCATTAATGTCAGGGAGTATTAATTGAACATTGAATGTCAGACTCCAGAGTTATAAAGAACATGAGAAGCAGGGCTTCCCTTGGTTGGGCTTATGATTCATTTAGCGAATGAGAAGATATATTTGAAAATATAGCTCACATAATGAGGTAGGATGTGCTAAGTACTAAATAAGTGGTAAAGTCAGTGAAGGACACTGGAATTTAGTAGTGGGAGGTTAAAATAAGTTGAAGTAATCGGGGGGAAGTTTCATTAAAAATTTAGAAATAAGCTGGTTTTCAAAGGAAAAGTATGATCCAGAGCAAAATTGACAAATAGATTTCTATTTAAGTGAGAATTCCAATTAATAGGTAATGGCTTCCCAGATCAATGTTAAAGACTATGAGACCAATTCAATGTATCAAAATATCACCTTTATTGATCAGAAAATTGGTTTGCAGAGTATATCTCTTATTCAAGGCCAAAATTTGACTTCCTATGACTTACCTCTTAAAAATTAAGCCTTGGGATTTGCCTATGGAGATATGTGAGTGAACAGAACAGATCCTTTTCTAACCAGTTGCTTGGAAAACCTCAGGATACTTCACAGCCAGTTGATGTGGGATAAATAAACAACATATACACACTACTATATATAAAATAGATAACCAACAGGGAACTACTGTATAGCATGGGGAAATATATTCAATATTTAATAATAACCTATAAGTAAAAAGAATCTGAAAAAGATATCTATATATCTATATCTATATATCTTTATATACATATAACTGAATCACTGTGCTATACACCTGAAACTAACATGACATTGTAAATCAAATATACTTCAATTAAAAAAATAAATTAATTAAAAAAAGAAATAAAAAGAGAGCAAATGTGGACAAAGAACATGTTCTACTTTCATGTGGGCAGAGAGGGCAAGAATAGGAAAGGAGCATACTCTCTTTATAGGCAGGTGAATTCCGGAGGGAGAGCAAGAGTCAGTATGCTTGACCATGCATGAGTAGTGCCCTGTACCTCAATCTCACTAAGTTATTCCTCTGTTATGGGAAGGAGTAAACAAGGGGATTGGAAAAAACGACCAAATTTTTCCTATTATTCTCAAGATGGTGTATATAAAGACGGAAAATTTCCAGCACTTCTTGTGCTATTTTATCAGCCTAGGTAAGAATGCAGAAAGAGGAATGAGCTCTATTGTGTCTGCTGTAGGTGTGGGGTGAAGGATCGGTGGCATATCTGCTGCACATTTTCATCCCTAAAGATGACCATGAAGGCATTTAATCAGAGATAATGGTGATAGAGAAAGGCATGGAGGCAGAAATAGGTGATTTGACCCAGATAAAATAGTAATTATTTTGCCTTGATTATGAGGCCAGTACTGGGGGATGCTAGAGTACACTTAGTTATAAGTTTTTATAATTTTCTTCTCCTTCACACCCTTTCTTATTCTTTGTTCTCATTCTTTCTTTTACATCTTGGAGAACACCAGCAATTGGACACTTCTAGCTTTGCCAGAAGAAGAGGCTGTTTCCATCATGACCTTTTTCCTTTGGCTGATGAAGCTTGTTCTGGATGTTCCAGACACATTTTTTTCTGCATAGCAGTTTCTCTTTGTGAGGTGTTCAAGTGTCCAGTGGGTTTTTGAAAGTAGAAATATAAGTTTGGGAAGGGGGCGAATAAGTCATGCAAGCTCACAGCAAAATTATTTCAATAATTCTCCTTGTCTTTTTATGGTTCCCATGTACTTTTTTGTATTATAATTGTTTATTAAACCATCAGTGTTTTGAGGGCACCTGGTAGAATTTCTGACTTATGTTAGGCTCTTTTTTATACACTGAGATATTTTCTTGGGGCAGGAAATCTGGGTCAGTCTATTAATGATTGTACCTAATAGAATGTATATTTGCAATCCCCAGTAGTCTTGGGATGATAGGCAGGGCAAGGATAATAACTGTTATCCTGTTATGATTTTTTGCAAGTTGATGCTGTTATGTTATTATGACCTGGATTCAAATGCTGAGTACAACACTGAAAAATCTGGAGACCTGAAGCAAATCATCAGACCTCTCTAACCTCAATCTGCTCACCTGTGCATTAGGGATAACACTTTCTGCCTTGCCTACCTTACAGAATTTTATGAGGATAAAATACAACAATAGAAAGCTAGAAAGTGCTTTACAAATATACATAACTTTTAATAACATCTCTGAGACAATTAAAGTGAGCTCTAAGATACTTCATTACCTAATCCTTAATTTAAAATGCCCTTTCCTGTAGAAAATTTATTAAACTCCATTCTGTATTCACCTCAAAACCATCTAAACACAGAGCCAGTGGGCCCTCTAGCAACACTGGCTGATGATAATTTGGATACACCATTGTCTGTGATCTTGGCAAACATAAAATATTAAAGAAAAATGCATGCTTATTAGGGGCCAGTTGTCCTTAACTTTTAACATATGCAGAAGTATTACAAAACTGGAGTTTATTTTTAGTAGTTTACATTTTCTGTTTTTAAACTACAGAAAAATATTCTGAGATTTACAAGCATTAATCTTAGTATGAATTCTTTACTGGTTATATATCATTATTTGATAACTTTAGAGGAGAGAATTCTATATGCAAAGTTAGATGTTGGGGTGGAAATGGAAAACATAGCTCATTTGTGTGTTTCATAGCATACTTGTCATTATCCATATTGGTGATGTTAAGTGTCAGTGTATCAACGCTGACTGCTTTCGACATGAGCTGTGTGTTCTTTCAACGGCTAGCTTTATTCACACCTCTATTTTTAGTAGATATTGTTTAATCTTGAAGTGTAAAAAACCATAACACAGTCATCATTAAGTACAGCTTGAAAACACATTCTTATGAAAGTACTCACTCTCCCCCAAAGTATACTTTGGACACTGAAACATTGACTTGGGAACAGATTGATAATTGGCATTGTTTTGCCCTCACAAATGATTATTTTGGAACTAAATAAGATAATGTTGACTGTATTGTATAAACACAGCAGGATCCTAAAGTCTTAGTTTTATTTTGTATCAAAATATTTGTCAGTAACTTGACTAATAAATAAATTTTTTAAAGTGGTAATACTTGGTCAGTATAATAATCTGTCGAGCATATCTATTTTATTTATTTATTTATTTTAATTAATTTTTATTGGAGTATGGGTGCTTTACAATGTTGTGTTAGCCTCCACTGCACAACAAAATGAATCAGCCATACACATACAGATATCCCCTCCCTTTTGGAGTTCCCTCCCATATAGGTTACCACCATGCTTTAGTAGAGTTTCCTGTGCTATACAATATGTTCCCATCAGTTGTCTATTTTATACATAGTATGAATAATATATATGTGTCAATCCCAGTCTTCCAATTCCTCCCACCCCACCCCTTTCCCCCTTGGTATCCATACATTTGTTCTCTACATCTATGTCTCTATTTCTGCCTTGCAAATAAGATCATCGATACCATTTTTCTAGATTCCACTTATATGTGTTATTATACGATATTTGCTTTTCTCTTTCTGACTTACTTCACTCTGTATGACACTCTCTATGTCCCTCCACATCTTTACAAATCACCTAATTTCATTCCTTTTTATGGCTGAGTAATATTCCATTGTATTTAGCTGTCTAGTTTTCCCAGCACTGCTTATTGAAGAGACTTTCTTTTCTCCATTGTATATTTTTGCCACCTTTGTCATAAATTAGGTGGCCATAGGTGTGTGGGTTTATCAAGCCTATCTATTTTAAATGCAGACATACATACACATACACACGTGCCCATATATGCTGGCCACTTATTGTAAAATGCTATGATATAAATGTTTAAAAAAAAGAAAGAAAACGATAAAGACACAAATACTGTGTCCTTTGTGTCATTAAAGATTATGCTTTTGGAACTTGGAAATCGACCTGGTTCTCAGACCACCTTCTTTATTTTTATCAGAAAATATAAAGAACAAGGATCTATTTTCCCTTAAACTCTGTTTCCTGTTAATTCTAACTCCTCACTTTCCAGGTCTGTTTGTGACCCAATCAATATTTTAATTAGCAAATCCTTGACTTTCCTTACTCCCTTGCAGAGGTGACCTTGATACCTTTCTTTGCTTGCTGCAGATTAGAGGAGCAAATATACCACACCAGTGAATATGTGACAGGAGACTCTATTTAGTACAGCCTATTTGTTGTGCAGAAGCCATATGACTGGCAAGAGCTGCTAGGGTCACCACTACAGAGAACCAGCTCTTTGCTATATCCTGAAGGCAAAATGTTCAGACTGAAATGGTGCAGCAATGGCAAAAATGTGAGATGTTGGGTAAAATCTTTGCATTCTTCAGAGGTCATAATAGCCATGGATCCAACTCTGCCTTACATATTACTGCATTGTTACAAGTGTTCTTAAAAGTAATAAATGTTCTCAAAGCTAGTGGGAAGCAGCTGCATAACACAGGGAGATCAACTTGGTGCTTTGTAACCACCTAGAGGGGTGGGATAGGGAGGGTGGGGGGGAGACGAAAGAGGGAGGGGATATGGAGATATATGTATACATATAGCTGATTCACTTCGTTATACAGCAGAAACTAACACACCATTGTAAACAATTATACTCCAATAAAAATGTTTAAAAAAGTAATAAATGTTCTCAAGTTGAAGCAATTGGTAGAATTTTACTATTAATTTGAGCAAACTTATAAAGAGTAAAAGTGAACCCATATTTTTTGGTGAGAAAGAAATCAGTCAAAGATAAGGACGTAATTTTGTAGCTGGGTAGCAGATAGGAGAAGCCAAGATCAGAATCATCCAGTCTCTAAAATCATGATGAAGTTTCTCGTCAACCAGGTGTTACACAAAAATTACTATAAAAATAATTTTCTTGCTTTTTTTAAAGGCAGAATTTTAACTCATCCTGAGAATGTATTTGCAGAGCAGTTGGTACAGAAGAATAATGGTAATATCCAAAATAATCAAAATATTAGCATTGTAAGTATTGGATTTACTAGTGATATTCTTTTTTTCATTTAAATACCATTGCACATTAGCAGCATTCTTTACGAGGCTGGGTTAGTTCTCAGAAAACTATAATTTATTTTACATTTTATTTAGCTAATGTTTGGTTTCCCCTTGGAAATTTTTTGGTATAACTCAGTTTTTGCCATTCAATGATGATATTTAATCTACTTTGTATAAAATCACAAAATACTTGTTGTAGTTTTATTACTGTCATCATTAATATTATTACCAGACCTTGTGAGAAGATCTGAAATCTACATGAAATCTTATATATTAAAACTACTGAAAAATGGATTATTTAACTTTTAGTGTTAATTCACTTAATAAATTAATTTCAGAGGAAGGTCACATTTTAATTCTGGGTGACACATTTCTAAGACTGCTCAGGATGGATCTTATTTTGAAAGCCGCATAATTAAGTTGATCCACATAGATCCATGTGAATCTACAGTTTACTCAAAGGTCACTGGACTCTTAAGAATACAAAATAAGATACAGCATCATTAGCACAGGAATATCTGAGTCTGATGAGCCTCAGACAAATTGGGAATGTTATTCACTCACTGTGATGTTTAAAGCCCGTGATGTCATTTTAGGGCTATGTAGATAGTGGCCAGAAAAGGACAAAAAAAAAAAAAAAAAAAAAAAAAAAAAGAAAGAAAAGAGCTGATTCATGCTGAAGAAAGAAAATCCTAAATAATAAGGCAATGGCTTCAAAGCAGTGACCAGGAAATTACTTTCTGAGTAAGATGCTCCAGGGCAAAAGTCTTTCTTTAACAAATATTGTTTAAGGCAGTGAAATCTGTTTGCCGTCATTTTATTCCTCCTAGGTGATTAAATGCAGAAGAAAAACAGTCATTTGATAGCCACGGAAGCTATTTACTGAAAGTATATTCAATCACCATAAACATTATTTTTACAGCAAGACTAGCAAAAGATACTATGGGGGATTCCATAAAACATGTTTTAAAAGAAAAAAATGATAGTACCATATATTTTTATGAGGGTTTCAGAGTGATCTGTATGCAGCTGTTTCCTCCAAGTACTGCCTAACATTGCAAACTCTGGTTTTGGAGCCAGATGGCATAAAATTCAGTTCCCAAATGAGAGAGATTTCATAGGCTAAAGAATAGGTTCAGGGCTTGTTTTATTTTGTGACTAAGGATGATTCCTGATTATTCTCTCTATATTTCTCATCTATAAAATGAGGTAAACTTATTGTAATATAAGCACTAAATAATTGGAAAACATTTCATTGCCCATACATTTTAACGACAGAGGAAATCAACAGAAAAAGCCAATATGTTCTCAAATTGAAATTTTCTTTTTTTTCCAGTCTCCTCCTTCTGAAAATTTGACATAAGTCATTCTGTAGGAAAAGACTATCACATTCATTCTCTAGGGTTTACAAGTAGAAGTTGCAGGTTTAGTTTGAAAGAGAAAGGGCAGACCCAAACTCTCAAGGTCTAGACATGCTTTATCCAGGAAAAGTGTGAGGTGCTACAGAAGGGAAGTTGCCAATGGATGTGATAGGACAAAACAGCTAATGTAAGCCCTGGTGTGAGTGATTAAGGGGTTCACTTATGTGGAGCTGCAACCCTTTATCTAGTCTGCCTTAAGTGACTGTACAGTCCCCTAATGCTGGGTCAATACTCCTTACATTGTCCTTTGGCTGTGCCTTGTCCTCTTTTTTCTTAACCTTCTCTTCCAGGAACCCTTTCATCTCTCTTATCATTTCCTAGTGCAAGGGCAGGAGTTGCCTTTTTTAAACCTTCAAACTTTTCCTTAAGGATGTAGACTACGGAAATGCAAAGATTAGAAAGAGACTCAAGATTTTTTTTTCAGTTCTGCCATATCACCTTCTTGAGATAATAAGTATAAAATCACCCAAATCAGTTTTTTTCAACATAGACTGCACAAAAGCATCATCTCTGGGAACTTTTGAAAAATACCAGTGTGTGAACCCCACCCCCAGAGGTGTATTGCAGGCAAAACTATTGTTTAAAAACACTCTAGTGTAGTCAGCTTTGAACATCTGGTTAGATATTTGAATGGGGAAAGGCAAAGATGAGAGAGGAAGTGAAGAAGAAATGGTGAGGAACTACTAATTAATATTTTAAAATTATTTTGTATATATAGTTTTAAACTACAAACTGTGTTTACATCATTGTCTCAAAAGATAAAGCATACCTTCAAAAGGAAGTTTATCACTACTCAAAGTATTCGGACGATTATGTTATAGGCTTGGAAGATATTTTAAGGGTATTTTGAGTCCTAGCAGTGTGGCTGAAATGTATGTGATGTCTATGAATATAATTATATTGAAGGAGAACTGTAGAGCTGGAATCCACACTTCTGGCATGTTAAAAAGAGCAATACTATAATCTTAGTAATTTCAGTTCTTGTATGGTTACTAGACATTGTCCAAAAAACCCAAAGTAGCATTTATATGTAAAAATCTATAATAGAATCAATGATACATCTGCACTTTTTTAAAAAGGTAAAAGTGACAATTTTCCTTAATCTTCCTCATAGGCTCATTATACTGTGACTTCTCATGGAAGCCTGGTCCCTGGAAATTTATGTGAAATATCAAAAATTTCATACATATTCTGACATATGCATGACTCAGGTGACATTTCCCAAGCTTTGCACATTGACCCAATGATTTTCTTCTATGATGTCTTCCTTAGAGTTTTTCTTCCTTTTCCACAGTTTTAATTTCCCTGTTATTTGGATAACATTCAAATCTGTCACAGCCCCTTTATCCTCTTAAATGGTTTTACATTTTCAACTAATTGTTGAATCACTCCAAAGGAAATGTATTCATGATGCTATATGAGGGCAGTCATCTCTGATTCCTTTTCATATGGGAAGCTTAAGAAAATACATATTGATTTTAATGGCCCCCATTCCTTATTTTCAATCTATTTGTCAATAAGAGCAATGTGAGATCACAATTCAGAAAAAAAAGTAATAGCCAGGATGATATATTATTCTTAATTATACCAAAGAAGCCCTGGGATATTCCTCAGTTATATTTCAAAATATTTAAGACAGAATTGTATTATATTCTTTCAATATACTTAGAATTGTATGTTCAAGTACAAGTAACTACAATTAAATAATAAAACCCATGCATTTAAAAAATTAACTATTTCTTTTAATAAATATAACAAATATCCTGTATAATTTTAATAGTATGTTTTTCTCTTGAGAATGTGCTGAGCTACTGGAAAATAACTGATAATGGACATAGTACTTTATTGTCTGAATTTAATATACAGAGAATTAAATTTAAGAAAGAACATTGAATGTGAACTCTAGGGTACTGAATTGAGAGGACTTGTTCCCAAAATATTTAAATTATTTTTATATAGTATATCACTCTCCTCTCTCTCTGCCCGCAAAGCCTACCTACTTCTATATGGAGAAAAATATTAGATTAATTTCTAGGATCTTAGTTACACCCAAATGCATGTAATTAAAACAATTTAATATGGCCTTTAAAATTATACTGAAGGGCTTCCCTGGTGGCGCAGTGGTTGGGGGTCCGCATGCCGATGCGGGGGACGCGGGTTCGTGCCCCGGTCTGGGAGGATCCCGCGTGCCGCGGAGCGGCTGGGCCCGTGAGCCATGGCTGCTGGGCCTGCGCGTCCGGAGCCTGTGCTTCGCGACGGGAGGGGCCGCGGCGGTGAGAGGCCCACATACCGCAAAAAATAAAAAAAAATAAAATTATACTGAAGTGTGTGTATGTGTGTAATTACATCTCTAGTGCCTAATAAACCAAATAGCTTTTAAATAATAATAATAATAATGATAATAATAACAAAGATAAAACTAACTCTTAGGAACTTAGACCTTGATATTACAGAGTTCTTAAAAGTAAGCTGTATTTATTTGAAGAGCAAGCCATTGTACAAAAGCATACTTGTATAAATGAAAAGTTAAGATGGGTTTATTTTTATAAATAAACGGACTTTTCATGTTTTATTTGTTTTGAAAACACCACAACATATTTCCAGCACTATTATGACCAGAGGCTGTTTTGAAGTTATGCTGTGCACATAGCCTGTGTGCAAGGATAGGCTGGTATGCCTGCTATTTGCTTTTTGTGTGACGATTTTTTTCAGATGATTGAACCATTTTTGATTTGATAAACACTGACCTGCATAATGAGGGTGTAGCTTTCCTTGCCCACCCTGGAATGTTTTTTTAAAGAGCTAGGGAAACAAGATAGCTAATTGTAAATTTCCTATGTGTATTTGGTTTTGTTTTCATCACAGAAGTGTACATGCTGAGGAGCTGGCAATAATCTGAAATGACTTCAACAACTTGGACCAATTTTTCTTCTCCACTTGCTCAAATGGATATGTGTCCCTCTGGGTTGTCCATGAACATTATCTTTACATTTGATTTTGTTGGAGTATTTCTTGATCATGTGGTCAGAGTCATTAACTTACATTTCAGTTCTGCTGTAAAGAGAAACCCATGTGACATCTGGAGGCAATGGAAATATCTCAAAGACTGTTGAGCTAGAGGAAGTATGAGATATTTTACCTTCTTCAAAGAAATAATAATAATTATAAAATAGGAAAAAAAACTTTTTAGAGCTGGGGACTGTAGAAACTGATCTATATTAAACTTGTAGAAGATCGACCATAGTTGGCCCACTGGAGAGCCCTTGTCCAGCTGTAGGTGCAGATGTGTGCTTCCTTTAACTAGGAGTAGCTGGACCCATAAGAATGGATGAGCATTCTCTCTGAAAGAATTAAAGAAAGCCCCAGATGGAGTCCAAAGCAAACCCCAGAAAGGCATTCTAAGGGAAACTAGAATAAGAAAAAAACATAGATAACAAACAAGTGAATTGCGTACAAGAACAAAGATTACTAGTAGATAATCAGGAATGGTTTCAGCCTTAGTTCTGTGTTTAATCTGTGCAAGAAAAGGCACTTATACTAAAAACATATGTTTTTGAAGTAATTCCCATAAACATTCTGGGGGGTGATCTAATATAATTCTTTATGTACAGACAAAGAAACATAAAACCATAGTGGTTAAGTGACTTTATTTTTAAGTCTGGAGGAGTCATTGCTTAAGCTTCCTGTTCCTATAGATGGGCTTAGACCATTTCAGAAAACCACTTCCTCAATGATCACAGTTATTTTTAATGTATACTTAAAAGAAATTGTATTCCCTATTGTCTTTTAAAAATTATATTAAATACAAAGAATTTGATAATTGAATATCCATTAAATAAGCTAACTTACATTGAATTTTCATTTAATTCTCAATTTTGCTAAGGGAAAATTTTCACAAGAGTTTTTGTTCCCTCTTCTTTTACTTCCTGTTTTTGAGATTTCTCCAAGAATGAACATTTTAGTAGTGCTCTTAACATGATATGCTCCTGAATAAAGACATATGCTCTGACCATTTTTATGCTTAAATTCAGTGAAATAAAATGTTCATAAGGTTTTAATTTTTGCTTTTCATTTCTTATCATCATAATTCAGTCTTTCTGAAAATGATGCTTGTATTAGTTTCCTAGGGCTGCTGTAACAAAGTACCAAAAACTGGGTAGCTTAACCAACAGATATTTATTTTCATAGTTCTGGAGGCTAGAATTCTGAAATCAAGCTATAGGTGGAATTAGTTCCTTCTGTGGGCTGTGAGGAGAATTTGTTCCATGCCTCTCTCCTAACTTCTGGTAGCCTCAGAGGTTGTTTGGCTTGAAGATGATATTCTCCCTATGTGTTCACACCAGCTTCCCTTTATGAATGTTGCCCAAAGTTCCCCTTTTCAAAAAGATGCAGTCATATTAGATCAGGCCCACCCTAATGATCTCATCTTAACTTGATCATCTACAAAAACCTTATGTCCAAATAAGGTCACATTCAGAAATACTGATGGCTAGGATTTCAATATATTTTAGGGGAGGACACAATTAAACCCATAACAATGTCCTAAACAGGATTAATGTAAACTTAATGGTATCTTATATTCTCATATTTGTAGAACATTTCATTTGTTTATTTCTGTCAGTATTTAAACATACGCAAGACCAGACCTATTAAAAAAACCCAAAAAACGTCTTTCCACATTTTAATATACCACCTCTAGCTACAATTTTTCTTATTCTCTTCTTATATTTGAACCTCTTTAAAAAAAAAAACTATTCTGTTTGTGATCTTCATTTCCATACCCCACATTCACCCCACAATATGTTTTTACAATATACCATACTGATGAAATAGCTCCTAATAAGGTTGAAGATGATCTCCATTTTGCTAAATCCATTTGAGAATTTTTTTTCTGCCCTCTAGTTGTTTGTCTTTTCAGGACCATTGTTGGAAGATGCAATCTCCAACAGACCCTAGACATGCCTGTATGTTCTTCCTGGTTGTGCTAAGCAACTAAGTTTCTGACTATTCTTTACTTGGGCCATTTCTCAGGATTGTGTTTCCAGCAAGCAACCCTGAGGAATAAGGTAACACTTTTTTCCAGATAAAGAGCATGCTTGCTTCCACCTTATATAAAAATGGTTAATCTTCCCTGCTCAGTGTTCCTCTTCTATAATGCAACCCACTACATGTGCAGGTATCCATTGTGGGTACTTCACATCACTCCATGGGACTTAGGACACATGGGGAACCAGCAGAGGCATCATGCTACTATTTTTGCTGTGAATAATAAATGTATTCTGCCAGCATTCATAAAGCAGAAACAGACTAGCTTATTAGCTTGCACATAGAGAAAACTCCCAGACTCTTCATAGCTCTTCATAATCATTTGACATTATTGGAGTTTCTTCAAGTGTTACATCTGTGGCCATGCCTTTCAGATTTCCTTTGCAAGCAGTTCCTTTTCTACTGGGTCATCAAATTCTGGAGTTTCTTAAAGGTCAGAAATAGTCCTTTTTAATAGTCTCTCACCAGGAAATTTCAACAAATACACAGTTCTAGTTATCGTGGGGATGCCCAGATATATTTCTGTAGCCCAGAACTCTTCTCTGGTATATCAGTATATCCAACTACTGACTTGACATATCACTTGTGTAGTTTGAAGATATCACAAATTTACGATGTACATGACCAGATTCATGGTCTTTCTCTTCAAACCTTGTCCTCTTTCACTATTCCTTCTCACAGTAAATGGCATCATCATTTATTCACTAGCTCAGGCCATTCCCTTCTGTATCCCTCACTCCTCCTATCTAATCTGTCACCAAAACCAGTTGTCTTTGTCATCTCAGTGTCTGTGGAATCTGTTTTTCTCTTCATTGTTACCTTCACTCTGTTCTTAGCTATGATTATCTCTTAGGAGATCCTCCTTAACACGTCCCTCTACATTCATTTTGTTCTCCCTCCAATCTATCCTTCAACAGAAGTCAGAGTGAATGATCACTTTAAAACTCACACTGAACCACATCATCCTGCTTAAAATCTTCATCTTACTTAAGGTAAAAATCAATTTACTTCTACTCACTCTTTTGATCACAGCTCATGGAAAGGTTTCTATGACTTCCCAGTCAGATTTGTATCCTTTGTTACATGCTCAGATATAACCCTATTCCCTTTCTTCAGAGCACTTTTGCAGATGGTATTTATATATACTTAGTGTGATTATTTAATTAATAACTATGTCCCTTCTCAGTCAGTAAGACCCATGAGACAAAGGACCCATATTAGCTCACATTGTATCTCTAGCAAGGAGTACATTGTTTGTCCCCAAATTGGCACTCATATTTTGAAAATGAACAAAAGAGAATGACCACTTTGAAGAAGCAACAATGCAATTTTCCTTATCCTTAAACTAACAATTCATACAGAAACCAATGGGATGTTTTAAATGGGTGGCACAGTGGTTAGGATTCCATGCTCCCAATGCAGGGGGCCCGGGTTCGATCCTTGGTCAGGGAACTAGATCCCACATGCATGCTGCAACTAACAGTTTGCATGCCACAACTAAGGAGCCCACCTGCTGCAACTAAGACCCAGTGCAACGAAATAAATAAATAAATATTAAAAAATATATATAATTTAAAGTCATATTAACCCTTAAAACCCTTCATGACTTCCATCACAATGAGGATGAATCCAAATTTCTTATCTTGGCTAGAAAATCCTATATGACTTACCCTCTGGCCAACTCATGATATTCCTTGTACAACTCTTTCTCTCATCCACTACCATCAAGCTAAACTGGATATTCCTTCCTCATTCCCACCCAAAAACCCATGTGCCAACTCTTCCTCTTATTCTTTGCTTCATTGGCTCCATTTGTCATTTAGATCTTGGTTTAAATATCACCCAAGTTTCCTGTCTGTCAAATCTTAACTGCTGATTCAATCATTCCCTCAGTACTTTTCACAAATTAGTGTTTTTCCTACTTGTTTATTTATAGTACATGTTCTATAACTCCTATACACATGCACACACACACGCCTCACCCCACTAGAAAATTCCTTACATGTAGACTTTCTTCTTTATTGCGGTACACCCAGAACTTAAAAGAGTTCCAGGTACATTGTAGTCACAAATAGATAATTTTTGAATAAATGAACACATTTAAAAATTTATGGGTCAGGTAATTTCCAGCAATGCCATTGGTTTAAAAAATTAAAACTGCTTCAGATTACCAAATGTGAGAGTGATTATGATTTCTAACATGGCTCAAAATAACTTTTTATAATTTGAAGTTTGTCTCCAAATCAGTAAGGAATAGTCTAGAGAATCAGTAGGTCTATGATTTTTTCTGTTTTCTTCATCACTGGTTTACCTTGAGAACAAGTTGTCTATTCCTTTTAACAAAGTAAGTTGAGTTTAGATTTAAATTAATGTGGCAGAATGTACAGATACTTAATTTGAGGTTAGTATAAACACAGAGGAGCCAAAGGATCCCCTAACAATCCACTGATCTTAAAATATACCTCCCTTCTATACTCTTCCAGTATTTGGATTTGAAAGCAACAAGATGTACAGCCACAAATACTATAACATTGTCAAAAGTTGAACTTAATTGTTTCAATTATTTCAGCCTCTTCACCTTTAAGGTGTGGATGAACACTTTCTTTTTCCATTTTTTTTCTAGTTTTCTGAAGGTACTAACTTAATAAGAGCAAGATAGCTCGTGAATGAATTAAAGACTGAAATCTTTAAGACTCCTAAACAGGAGGTAGAGACATATTTAGAAAGAAGTTAGAAAAAATTTAGCATGTGTTTGATACTTTCACAAACACTAGAGGAAGAAAATATACCTCAAATGCAGCTCAGCACGCCTCCTTTTACTTTCTTCCATTAGGTAGAAATTCTCCTATACTGTTGACAGCCTTTTTGAGATACGTTCTGGTTTTTCAGGGTTAACCTTAGGCAAAATTTTGAAATATTTAGAATTATTCTTGTGGATGTTGTATTAGCGCGTCCCTTTGTTTTGACATTGCCAGTCCACTGTATTCAGAGGTCCAACATTTTAACTCCTTATTTTTATCTTTCCTTGGCATGTTCTGTAACTTTTTCTTCCTTTTCCCTCCTTTCCCCCATCAATGGCTCTGTTGAATCTGATTCACAAATTCAAACTAGTTAGGAAGAGCTAATTATTTAATGTATCACCCTTTCAGGAGATTTATTTCTGTTTAAGCCAGGGGCTATCCTTTCACTCAAAAATGTGACTTTAATTCTCTTCCTGTTTAAGGATTTACAGGTTATTTTTTGGTAATCAAGTATGAACAGCACAGTTCAGCTTGAATTAACAAAGCTATATTAGGGATGCTAAGTCCAACAATCACACAGTGCTGTGGAAAAGAAGATTACAATTTGGCAAATGCCTTTAATAAAAGCTCTGACAATTTTTGAACTAGGCAGCCTCCAAAAGGGCAAGAGACACATCATGATGACACATAATCAAGTTTGTCACTTCAGACTTGTGAAGTGTAATCCCAGACCTGGTGGCAAGGTGGTAAGGAAAATAAAACCCAAGTCCCTTTTTCGAATATCAGTGAGCCAAAAAGAAAACAAATAAGCCCAATGCCAATTGCAGGATGCAATCGTGAAGGCCAGTTGTAAACAGCTCTCATGTGTGGTTGTCCGAGAACAGCTTCATGTTTCCCAATTACGTGTCTTATCAGGAACCAAAATCCACATGTACTTATTCTAATGTAGTTGGGATCTGGTATTTTGGAAAAGGAGGGCCCTATGGAGAATCTCATTTACCAGTGGGTAGATGCAGAAGTCCCTTGCTTAAAACTCCAGATCCAAGATTCTTTAATGAGAGTTAAAATGTTCACTCTTTACTTTTATTCCTCATCTTTAATTTTCTACTACAACTCAAGCATAAGTGAGCATGAAATGATTATAGAGCAACATCTCCATCAGTCAAGAAGCAACCTGGATAAATTATGCAAGATAATATTTGCTCAGTGTGAAGTATTCTATTTGTCAACAGTAAGTGGCAGCAGTTACCTAAGCATAGTATTATTATTAATAATAAAATGATTCTCTGCAGCTATGGGTTGGGCAGTGAGATACTTTTTTTGGGTTTTTAAAGACAATCAGCAACTTTATTTTTATTAAATAAAGAATGGTCTTCTAGTTAGCATTCAGTCTAGAAGATACTTTTTTCACTTAAAGCTATGGAACTCAGCAAGATAGGGACTTACTGAGGTGGATGATAGCAGAACTACTTTGCGTTGATGAAAAGCTTGAAGGACAGAGGTGACTGATCTGGTTTGAAACAATATGGATTTAGGGTAAGTAGGCAGTGTTTAAGGTATACTGGCTAACATATGTGTTAAGTGCCTAATACACATACGTATGAATATAGATATATAGATAAATAAATATATGAATCCATCTAATGGATATACTGCTACCTCTATCTCTGCATGTTCCCTCTAATCTTTATAATGCCTCTCCATGATGATTATTTTTCTCATTTTATATATAAGAAAACTAGGGCTTAAGTAACTTAAATGAGTCCTAAAGTTGTTTATTACTCTACATTATATTAAGGTTTTCTGACTATAAGGCTTGAGTCATGGACTACTTTCAGAAAGAAATCAGAAGATAATGCAGGATAGAACAGGGTGCAGAGATATAGTGTAGCAGCTTGGGTATTAGACATTCCTGGGTTTGATGATAGCTCTGTCAGGAACTACCTGGGATATTTGGTCAAGATAATTAACTGTTGAAAGCTTTGACTCCTTATCTTTGATATGGGACTAATGATACTTCTTAACAGATTGTTGTGAGGGTTTTATGAGATAAAGTATATGAATTGCTTAATAGAGAGTAGTAGGCTAGTCTGCTATGTAAGAAGCCTGGAAGTTGCCACTCTGTCCTAACAAGTTAAAAGCTGAACAAATTGGAAAATCAACAACTCTTCTTAGCTCTGTAAGGGAAATGAGGTCACAGGACAAATCACTGCCTTCAAAATTGGAGAGACTGGCAGGAAAATATAGTAAGTCAGTACTTACTGGAGCAGAAACCCACAAGTAGAAACAGTGGGAACCAGTACAGGGAGAGGAAAACCTGAACTGTAATTGATGAATTGCTGGAGGCTCGGTGTGGACAACTCTGAGAATTAAAAAGTTCAGTGGGGGGCTTCCCTGGTGGCGCAGTGTCTGAGAGTCCGCCTGCCGATGCAGGGGACACGGGTTCGTGCTCCGGTCCGGGAAGATCCCACATGCCGCGGAGCGGCTGGGCCCGTGAGCCATGGCCGCTGAGCCTGTGCGTCCGGAGCCTGTGCTCCGCAACGGGAGAGGCCACGACAGTGAGAGGCCCGCGTACCGCGAAAAAAAAAAAAGTTCAGTGGGGGAGTTTCTGGTGGCCTAGTGGTTAAGATTTAGCAATTTCACTGCAAAGGCCTGGGTTCAACCCCTGGTTGGGGAACCATCCGGCATGCCACCAAAATACAAAAAAAAAAAAAAAAAAGTTCAGGAGACCCAGTCAAATCCCATGGCCCCTGCCACTTTCATGACTCTTATCTCCAGGAGTTCTATCAGGACCTGGGTTCTCAAAGCGAGTATATATATATATATATATATATATATATATACCCTCATGCTTCTGGCAAGGGGAGGAGAAAAGGAACCATGCCTGAGCGTTTTGTTCCTCTTAACAAGGTCTGCCCTAAGGAGAAACTATTTAACCAAAGCCTAACTCACTGGGATTTTATCAGGCCCCAACTGACCTGGGAAAAGGAACAACTCAACTCCAGTCCAGTTGAGTAATCCTGTCCCACCAAGGGGGGGGAATTAAAAAAAAAAAAAACTAAAAAGCACTGTGAAGTCCACAGACCAGAGGCATATACTCACTACAGAACTGAGACCTAATCATAGGTGGGTAGAGTGCTTCCCCTCCCCCACGCCGCACCACCACAGTTCCTTTTATCTAGTGCATCACATTCAGCTATAAAGAACATATTACAAGGCATACCAAAAGGCAAAAAAGACAGTTTTAAGAGACAAAGCAAGTATTGGAACCAGATGCTTATATGACAGATGTGAACATTATCAGACCAGCAATTTAAAACAACTATGATTAATATGCTAAGGGATCTAATAGATGAAGTACACAGCATGTAGGTGAGCAATGTAAGCAGAGAGATGAAAATTCTGAAAAAAGAACCAAAATGAAATGGTAGAGGTCAAGAACACTGTAACAGAAATGAAGAATGCCTTTGATGGGCTTATTATTAGTAAACTGGACACAGCTGAGGGAAGAATCTCTGTGCTTGAAGATATCGCATTAGAAACCTCCAAAACTAAAAAGGAAACAGAAAACAGACTGAGGAAAATAGAAGAGAATATCCAAGAACTGTGGGACAACTACAAAAAGTGTAATATATGTGTAATGGGAATATCAGAAGAAGTAAGAAATGAAGGAAAAGAAAAAATATTTGATACAATAATGACTGAGGATTTTCCCAGATAAACATCAGATACCAAACCACAGATCCAAGAAGCACAGAGAACACCAAGAAGCAGAAATGCAACCCCCACCTCAAAAAATAAGAAAACAAAAACAAAAAAACTACACCTAAGCATATCATATTCAAACTGAAAAAAAAATCAAAGATAAAAATGAGTAGTAGGCATTTGATGATTAAAAGACCCTCAAAATAGTATATAGCTTTAACATACCTATTGATATAACTGCTGCTTGGTAAATTGCCTGTCAATAATACCATAATGAGTCAATTATAAGAAACTGATTATTTTGCCATATTTATTTTACTGCAAGAGAAAAAGGGTTTATCATTGTTAGGGAGAGACACAGAAACTGATGGACTCTCTAGACTTTTCTAGTCCCCCTTGTGTGGCCCAGCATTTTTTATAAATTATTGCCTGAATGGATCTTCTCCTTGGTTACCTTACCAGATAATATAGATCCAAAACAAACATTAGTGTTAGCATATAGATTACTCTTCACAGGGGTCTAGGGGAGAAACCATTCAAAATTGAAATAAAAAAACATTAGTATTCCAGTGGTTTAAAATCAAATTATGTGCAAAATGTGAGAGACTTTTCTATATAATGAGACATTAACAAGTAGCACATACTACTTCAGATAACTCTGTCACTTCAACCTCTACCTCAACCTTTGGATGGTATTTCCCTCTTGGTATTAGAAAATATCTAGGGCTAATTTAGTGAATTAGTTTAGATCATGAAAGGACAGAAGAGTTTACTTTCTAGTCTTCATACTTCTTGTCATATGACTGCTCTTCCTCTGTTACCAGAACATTTACCACAAAGGACTTTAAAAAGTTCTTGTTCTCTAAGGCACCTGCTGGCTCCATCTCATACTTTTTTTTTTTTTTTTTTTTTTTTTTTGCGGTACGCGGGCCTCTCACTGTTGTGGCCTCTCCTTTTGCTGAGCACAGGCTCCGGACACGTAGGCTCAGCGGCCATGGCTCACGGGCCTAGCCTCTCTGCGGCCTGTGGGGTCTTCCCAGACTGGGGCACGAACCCGTGTCCCCTGCATCAGCAGGCGAACTCTCAACCACTGCACCACCAGGGAAGCCCCATCTCATTCTTGAGTATGTAGCAGGGGTAACACTTCACTGGCAGAACAAAAAATGTGGAAACCTGCCTAGATTCCTCTTCTAAAAGGAAGTTGCGTTGAAGTCTTGACAAAAAAGAGAAAGTAGGAGAATTCCACGAAACAAAGTGAATTCTTCCATTTAGAATCCATGATAATTCCACATCTTATTTTCTTATTCTTTTACATTGACTCTAGAATTTCAGTAAAGCCTTCAAATTTTGTCAATCTTTTATTTTATTAATGGATGTAAAACCTCTGACTTTATTTTTCCAAGTCAATATTTTTAGTTGTGGAAAACCCCTGTAAAATTTTTTTAATAACGGGCTTCCCTGGTGGCGCAGTGGTTGAGAGTCCACCTGCTGATGCAGGGGACGCGGGTTCGTGCCCCGGTCTGGGAGGATCCCACATGCCGCGGAGCGGCTGGGCCCGTGAGCCATGGCCGCTGAGCCTGCGCATCCGAAGCCTGTGCTTCTCAATGGGAGAGGCCCGCATAATGCAAAAAAAAAAAAAAAAAAAAAATTTAAATAACAAAAACCTCTTAGTTTCTTCATATTATGTTTTCAACCTGTAGATCCTGGAAAAAAAATGTTTATTTTTTACCAAACATATGAACAGAGGAAAATATCACAATACAACATAATAGGGGAGAAATTTGTACTCAAATTTGTACTCAAATGGATTCACTTGCATAATTTGAAGCATATGCCCTGAGTCAAGGACTGATTTCTCTTGTGTCCTGCATGGCATTAAAGAACAGGCTAATATTTAATAAATAATATTACCACTTGACTGGAGTTATTACATTTGGTTGGAGGTATCAAGGCCTATTTGCCTTCATATGTGCCTCCTTTTAAGGTCATCAGTAAAAATTTGACTTTCAAATTTAATCTTGTTCTGAGACCAGGTGAGCTCTAAGTTCTGAATTTCCTATCTTGAGAAGGAATATTTAGGAAATGAATACAGAATTTGGAACTTGGATTCTTCTCATTTTAGTAGACATTTTATAAAAAGATGATTATTCCTGGATTTAGGAAAAAAGAAATGCCAGATTGTGAAAGTAAAAAAGCAGCGTTCAATTTAAAATTACTACAGTAATAGAGAAATAAAGGAAGAGCTCTCATAATAAAATGTTTTAGATTTTCTGCTTTAACTATTTCTAGCATTGTCCAGAGTGAACGTTCTTAAGAATATGCATTTTAACTTCAGACTCTTAAGAGGTCATCACAAACAAACAAAAAAATAGTAAAAGTATAGTAATAGATACCTTGACAGGATGCTTCCTGAACTGAAATCTTGAGTTTCTAATTTCTGTTGTTTTTATGAAGAAGTCTGTGTTGTACATCCACTAAAAATAGGTGAATTGTCTTGTCTGATGGCTTTACTCATCAACGGTTGACTAGGTAAATGGGGTAAGTTCCTCTGAGTGGTATAGGTAGGTTAGGACAGTGATCAAGACTTCATTCCACAAATGTGTATAATCATATTTTATGATCAAAGCATTGTCATTAGGGATTTACTTTAAGAAATAGGGGCAGGGGGCTTCCTTGGTGGCACAGTGGTTGAAAGTCCGCCTGCCAATGCAGGGGACACAGGTTCGTGCCCTGGCCTGGGAGGATCCCACATGCCACGGAGTGGCTAGGCCCGTGAGCCATGGCCGCTGAGCCTGTGCGTCAGGAGCCTGTGCTCCGCAACGGGAGAGGCCACGACAGTGTGAGGCCTGTGTACCGCAAAAAAAAAAAAAAAAAGAAATAGGGACAGGAAACTCCGAGGGCAGGGTTGTGTTGGTGGTGAGAGAACAAATTTATTGAACTGCCTTAGATATAGATTTTCAAAAAGTAAAAATCTTTTCACATCAGAGAGGACCATGCATCAATCCAAAGATGTGTACTTATGTATATTTAGTCAAAATTCTGGATTCTCCATTTAAAACTTGATCTTTGAAAATATTTGGTGATCCATCCTATGCATATCTGTGTCATGTCACCAAGTATGTATGTCAGAGGTTAAAGATGGACTCAAAATGTCTGCATAATATTGGCCTGTGCTTTCTCTCAGAGCATGAAATAAAAAAAGAAATGGAGACTCTAATAGTTCCCTAAATTTGGAAGCACATTGTGTGTCTCTGCGTGTGTGTGTGATTAGTCTGTTTCTTATTTTTAAGCATGTTATAAATATTAGGATAAACTTTTAGTCAGTCCTGTGGTAGATTACCTGTAATGATTTCTGCAACAATTCTCCTTACCTTTCTGTGCATGCCCCCTTGCAATGTGACTTAAGCACTTTTCCTATTGAAAGGTGAATCTCTTTCCCCACCTCTGGAATCTGGGCTCATCTATGACTTGCTTTGAATATGGCAAAAGTGACATTGTGCAATGTCTGAGTCTGGTTCCAAATAGACCTTGCAGTTTCCACCCTTTCTCTCTTGGAACGTTTCTACCATCATGTGATGTCTAGCCTACTATAAGATGAAAGGCCACGTGGAGTAGAGATAAGCCATCACAGTAGACGTGTTCAAGACCAACCAGCTAGCAGCAACCATCAGAAATGTGACTGAGGCTATCTTATGTCTTCCAGCCCTTGTTGTGCCACCAGATGACTTCATCCATTTGAGTGACTGTAGAATAGACCAGCAGAAGAACTGCCCAGGTGAGCACCTAGCCCAACAGAATTATGACCCAATAAAATGGTTATTGTTTTAAGCCACATTCTGTGGTGGTCTGTTACACAATACATGATTCAAATACATTCCTAGTATTTACTGAATCTCCTTCATGTGGTTCCTTGAGCAACAATCTTACCTTGATTTTTACTTAAAATTACTGTCACGCTGGTGAAATAAGTAGCAATATGTATTGAGTACTATCTGCATGTGGTGTGTGAATACACACCTCTCACTTTCTTGGGCTTTACAATAGGAAATAACCAGAAGAGCTTTTGTCCTTATACACTGATACAGTAATCCTGTTCTATAGATTAAGGGTACTTAAGAATCTATAGAATAATTTATGTTTTACTCTGCACACATACATGGACCTATATACCAAAGACAACATTAGAAAGTGATGAAGAAAAGCAAAAGAATTTATCAGAGAGGTAATTCTGAAGGATGAGTTTTGACATGGACCTGGAGAAAGGAAAGCTTGGTGTACTAATGTAATATTAAGGAAAATAAGAACTTGTGCTCAGGAAGACTAAGAAGTCACAAGGTTATTTGAAGTTTCTGTTAGTAAGCTTTAAGCACTATTGTGCAGTAGATAAATTTTGTTGTTTAAACTATTGTTTCTACAATAAAGTGTTGTCAAAATCTGAAACAAATGTTTTTAACTTGAAAAAAAAAATTCTTTTCTTTTAATATGTCTCTCAATGTTCATCATAATCATTGAAGAAATAGTTATGTATTTTAAATTGTTTTAAATTCTTTTCTCTTGATTTTCTGATTCCTTCTCTCCCACCTCCCTTTCTCACTGTCCTTCTACAATTTCAATTTATTTGCTCTTTATTCTGAGAGGTATTTGAAGAGTGATAGGATATTACAATTAATCTTATGAGTAAATAAATGTCTCTTTAGAAAGCAACTGAGATAGCATGTTAATTAAATTAGAACAGGAGATGAGAGGCAGAAGCAGTAGTTATCACCTGATATCAAAATCTAAAACACATCCAGGGTAGTTATTCATAGGTTATAGGCCTGAATTAAAGAGACAGTGTTTACAAAGGAAGAAATATAAATGGTGCCATACTAATCCACCCGGTTTACTTCTGAAGCCAGCTTTTACCCTTTCTTTTTCCCTGATTCAGGCAGAAGTTGTGAACATTTAAGTCAGAGAATTGATTCCAAGGTGGGAAATAAGTGTTGCTCTTAACTGTATCAGACATTAATATCTTGCACTGCAAATAATTGCTATTTTTCTTAATGCCTCTTGTTGGGACACTCCAATTTGATACTTTGGGTCCTCTCTAGAAGCAATGTGCTTGTAGGCCTTGCTGCTAAGCAACATCACACTGTGAGAAGAGCTGGATTCTGGGATTTTAGTGGTGGATTTAAAAAATCTCAACCTTAATTTAATATTAAATGACATGTATGTATACATGATATCTTTAAATTATACGAAGCAGAACTTATTTCATACAATCTAGAAAATTTCCTAATCAAGATATGTTTTCTTTCAAGTTACAAAAGACTTTAAAGTACGTAGCATCTGTCATCTTCTAAAAGTTTAATAAGCAATTGCATTACAAACAAATCTAATATTTTATTGTTGTGCAACTATTAGCTATGTCCTGTTGGCATTTTCATGGAGAGGGACACTCCTGCCAAACATTTATGAAATGAAGGTGTGTGGAGATAATTCTCTATGGGTCTCTGGTGTTTCTGCATGTCTTGTAAGCAGAAGCACTGAAAGCATTTTACCCAGGCTCTCTTTTCAAGGATGCTTGTATAACAAATAATTTTGGAAGGTAGAGAAATGTCTCCCTCCAGAGAGAAAAAAATAAAGCAGATTGGCTTACACCTTTGAAAGGTAGAAATAGTGGCTCCTTCTGGAGTGAAGAGCAAGCATGTTTACTGCCCATAATGAAAGGTTCACATTTTCTCTAAGCTCAGTGCTCCCCTCAGGTAATGCAATTCACTGTGTGTGCAGGTATCACCTGGCTCTCTGCATCACCCTGTGGGAACTGGGGTTTGAGGAACCTGCAAAAGAAAAAGCTAATTCTCTGGCTATTGTTATTGCTGTAAGTAGTAAGGTCCTTTGTCTTGTGACTCCTCTCACAGAGTTGCAGACTAATTTGTTAGTCTAAAAGTAGGGTATATTCTCAGACCCTTCATGGTTCTTGACAGAAGACACACTTTCATTGACAGTTAATGTTACAATAAGTGTATCTAACTAAATGAAACTTTAGGAGACTTCAATTCTTAAAAAGTAAGAAACAAAAAGTACAAAAAATATCAATTATAAGTAGCAGCATGGAATGCGGGTTCTAGGCAATGTAAGAATGTAAAATTTGTGCGTTAATTTTAATTGTATGAAATAAATTTTGCTTTTTAAAAGAAGTTTAACCTTGATCCAGAAGAAATTCTTTTGTGTAGGCACAGCTCCCCAGAATCTTTAATATCATTCCATTTAGGCATTTTTCTGCTTTGTCCAAATATATATCTCTAATCGTGCCACACTTAAGGAAAATCAAATTACTAAATCTGATCTTAATGTTAATATGTGCTATTGTATTGTGATTTATAATAAATATATATTTGGTTTTCATCCCAATTTCTGGCAGAGAGCTCCTAAAACACTTGGCATTTCCTAAGTGAGGAGAGCAACAAATGTGTCTTTTGTTACATTAATGAGGTGACTTTTGGAATGCTCACCTAAAAAATATGAAAGGGAGCTAGTTGCCAGGGGAACCAATCCTGTGATTGGAGGGTTGGAACTTTCACCACCACCTCCCCCAACCCCTTCTCCCCCGCCAAAGGGAAAAGGGGCTGGAGACTGAGTTCAATATCCAATTGCCAATGATTTAACCAACCATGCCTATATAATGAAGCCTCCATAAAAACCCAAAAGATGGGTGCGGAGAGCTTCCAAGTAAGTAAGTGAACACATGGAGATTGGGGGAGAGTGGCTCCTAGAGGGCGTGGAATCTCCACATCCTTTCCCCATACCTTGCTCTCTGTATCTCTTCATCTATCTGTTGATTTATATCCTTTAGTATCCTTTGTAATAAATTAGTAATCTAGTTGGTAAACGGGTTTCCTGAGTTCTATGAACTGGTTTAACAAACTAATTGAACCCAAGAAAAGAGTCCTGAGAACTTCAGATTTATAGCCAGTCAGTCAGAAGCACAGGTAACAAAGCTGGACTTGAGATTGACATCTGAAGGGGAGGGGGCAGTCTTGTGGGACTGAGCCCTTAGCCTGTGGAATCTGATGCTATCTCCAGTTAAATAGTGTCAGAATTAAGTTGGATTGTAGGAGAATTGTTTGGTGGCATGGGGAAACTCTCTCTCTCCCACTGCCCTCATAGTGAAATTGGGTGCAAAACCCCTTAATACCACTGGTTGTCATTTTATAATATGCATTAAAATGACCTGGAGGATGTTAAAACACAGATTGTTGGAGACTTCCTAGATTTTCTGTTCCAAAAAGTCAGAGACAGGCCCAAGAGTTTGCATTTTAACAAGTTCCCAGGTAATGCTGATGTTTTTTATTATGGGGAACAAACTTTGAGAATCATTAATATAGAATGACTTTTGGAAATGGTACAACATATTTAAAGAGTTCATCATTTAGAATCATACTGACCCAGGTTAGAATCCTGGCTTCACCACTTACTAGCTGTATAACCTTGGAAAACGTATAATTTCTCTGAGACTCAGTATTCTCATCTGAGGGATGAGGACTACTGATGGGACTACTACTACTAATACTTGTCTCAAAGGGAGGTTTTAAGTATTAAATAATTTATTTAAAGTGCTTTGCATACTAGAGGCATAGCCCTCCCAGATTTCAGACTAAAAAGCTACAGCCATCAAAATAGCATGGTAGGACTTCCCTGGTGGCGCAGTGGTTGAGAGTCCACCTGCCGATGCAGGGGACACAGGTTCGTGCCCCAGTCTGGGAAGATTCCACATGCCACGGAGCGGCTGGGCCCATGAGCCATGGCCACTAGGCATGCACATCCGGAGCTTGTGCTCCACAACGGGAGAGGCCACAACAGTGAGAGGCCCGCATACCGCAAAAAATAAATAAATAAATAAAAATAGCATGGTATTGGCAAAACAACAGACATATGGATCAGTGGAACAGAATAGAGAGCCCAGAAATAAACCGACACACCTATACCAACTAATCTTCAACAGAGGAAGCAGGAATATACAATGGAGAAAAGATAGTCTCTTCAGCAAGTGGTGTTGGGAAAGTTGGACAGCCACATATAAATCAATGAAGTTAGAAGACTTCCTCACACCATACACAAAAATAAACTCAAAATGGCTTAAAGACTTAAATATAAGACATGACACCGTAACTCCTAGAAGAGAACATAGAAAAAACATTCTCTGACATAAATCTTACCAATGTTTTCTTAGGTCAGTCTCCCAAGACAATAGAAATAAAATAAAAAATAAACAAATGGGACCTAATCATACTTATAAGCTTTTGCACAGCAAAGGAAACTATAAACAGAATGAAAAGAGAACCTACAGACTGGGAGAAAATATTTGCAAATGATGAGACCGAGGAATTAATTTCCAAAATACACAACCTGCTCATACTACTCAATAACAAAAAAACAAACAACCCAATCAAAAAATGGGCACAAGACCTAAATAGACATTTCTCCAAAGAACACATACAGATGGCCAAGAAGCACATGAAAAGATGCTCAACATCACTAATTATTAGAGAAATGCAAATCCAAACTACAATGAGATATTACCTTACACTGGTCAGAATGGCCATCATCAAAAAGTCTACAAATAATGCTGGAGAGGGTGTGGAGAAAAGGGAACTCTCCTATGCTCTTGTGGTAATGTAAATTGGTACAGCCACTATGGAGAACAATATGGAGGTTCTTAAAAAACTAAAAATAGAGCTATATGATCCTGCAATCCCACTCCTGGGCATATATCTGGAGAAAACTATAATTCAAAAAGATACATGCATCCTAATATTCATAGCAGCATTATTTAACAATAGCCAAGACATGGAAGCAATCTAAATATCCATCAACAGATGAATGGATAAAGAAGATGTGATATAGATACACAATGGAATATTGCTCAGCCATAAAAAAGAATGAAATAATACCATTTGCAGCAATATGGATGAACCTAGAGATTACCATACTAAGTGAAGTAAGTCAGACAAACATCATCTGATATCACTTGTGTGTGGAATCTAAAATATGATACAAATGAACTCACAGACATAGAAAACAAATTTATGGTTATCAAAGAGGAAAGATGGTAGGGGGACAGATAAATTAGGAGTTTGGGATTAGCAGATACAAATTACTCTACATAAAATAGATAAGGAATTCCCTGGTGGTCCAGTGGTTAGGACCCTGTACTTTCACTGAAGAGGGCCCAGGTTCAATTCCTGGCTGGGGAACTAAGATCCCACAAGCCACATGGTGTGGCCAAAAAATAAAAAGGAAAAAGGAAATAATAAAATAGATAAAAAGTCCTACTATATAACACTAGGAACTATATTCAATAACTTGAAATAACTATAATGGAAAGAAATATGAAAAAGAAAAAATATATACATATATAAAACTGAGTCACTTTGCTGTACACCAGAAACTAATGCAACATTGTAAATTAACTCTACTTCAATAAAAAATAAATAAAGTGCTTTGCATAGTGTATGGCACTTAGTAGGTACTCAACAAATGGTAAATTATCATTATATTACTATAGTCTAAACTATCTTTTTTTCACAATAAAGATTTACAAAAGAACTCTTTAAATTTTAAATCCTCTTCCAGTTTTTTAAAAATATAGTTAGGATGGTAATATCTTATATCTATGTTATAAAAAAGATACAAATCTATTTTAAATATCATGGAACTAGTTAAAAGTATTTTCATTAAATCAGCATGTGATCCCTGAAGCATGTCATTTACTTGGACAAATTTTTCCAGGCTTCATTAAAATGTCTCTTTTCTGTATATCAGTCTTCTTTTTATTTTTGAGGCCTGCATATATTCCTGTGAATGGTATCATGTGCATATCCTTCTTGTTGCAGTTTTTTTCACTTGAAACTGGACATTACCTCATGATATCTATTGTAGCAGATTGTTTTGATTTTTTAGATATTGCCATAAACCCTGAGAAAATCTGTAAGGAGTTATGAGAAAACGGTCAACTTCCAATTTGATAATGTTTTATGAGGATTTTTTTTCCTTTACTAAATGAAAGGATATACTCTCTTTTTAGGTATCAGAAAAAGGTAATCCATAAGAAATACCATGTTCCTGTTTATAGAGAGGCTCATTTTCAAAATGCCTTTTTCAGTATTTGTATGTATGAATGTGTGCATGTGTACACATGCATAATTCTCCAGTCACAGTTAGTAATAAAGCACAAAGCTTTTTTTTTTATATACACATCAGTGTATACATGTAAATCCCAGTCGCCCAATTCATCACACACACACACACACCCCGCTGCTTTCCCCCCTTGGTTTGTCCTCTACATCTGTGTCTCAATTTCTGCCATGCAAACTGGATCATCTGTACCATTTTTCTAGGTTCCACATGTATGCGTTAATATACAATATTAGTTTTTCTCTTTCTGACTTACTTCACTCTGTATGACAGTCTCTAGATTCATCCACGTCTCAACAAATGACCCAATTTCGTTACTTTTTATGGCTGAGTAATATTCCATTGTATATATGTACCACATCATTTTTTTATGGTAATATCGTTTTATTTTAATTTTTTAAACATCTTTATTGGAGTATAATTCTTTTACAACGGTGTGTTATTTACTGCTTTATAACAAAGTGAATCAGTTATACATATACATATATCCCCATATCTCTTCCCTCTTGTGCCTCCCTCCCTCCCACCCCTCTAGGTGGTCACAAAGCACCAAGATGATCTCCCTGTGCAATGCGGCTGCTTCCCACTAGCAATCGATTTTACATTTGGTAGTGTATATATGTCCATGCCACTCTCTCACTTTGTCCCAGCTTACCCTTCCCCCTCCCCGTATCCTCAAGTGCATTCTCTAGTAGGTCTGTGTCTTTATTCCCGTCTTAGGTCTTTCATGACCATATTTTGTTTGTTTGTTTTTTAGATTCCATATATATATGTGTTAGCATATGGTATTTGTTTTTTTCTTTCTAACTTACTTCACTTTGTATGACAGATTCTGAGTCCATCCACCTCACTACAAATAACTCAATTTTGTTTCTCTTTATGGCTGAGTAATATTCTATTGTATACATGTGCCACATCTTCTTTATCCATTCATCTGTCAATGGGCATTTAGGTTGCTTCCATGACCTGGCTATTGTAAATAGTGCTGCAATGAACATTGGGGTGCATGTGACTTCTTGAATTATGGTTTTCTCTGGGTATATGCCCAGTAGTGGGATTGCTGGATCATATGGTAATTCAATTTTTAGTTTTTTAAGGAACCACCATACTGTTCTCCATAGTGGCTGTATCAATTTACATTCCTACCAACAGTGCAGGAGTGTTCCCTTTTCTCCACACCCTCTCCAGCATTTGTTGTTTGTAGATTTTCTGATGAGGCCCATTCTAACTGGTGTGAGGTGATACTTCATTGTAGTTTTGATTTGCATTTCTCTAATAAGTAGTGATGTTGAACAGCTTTTCATGTGCTTCTTGGCCATCTGTATGTCTTCTTTGGAGAAATGTCTATTTAGATCTTCTGCCCATTTTTGGATGGGGTTGTTGGTTTTTTTTTTATATTGAGCTGCATGAGCTGTTTATATATTTTGGAGATTAACCCTTTGTCCATTGATTCGTTTGCAAATATTTTCTCCCATTCTGAGGGTTGTCTTTTCGTCTTGTTTATGGATTCCTTTGTTGTGCAAAAGCATTGAAGTTTCATTAGGTCTCATTTGTTTATTTTTGTTTTTATTTCCATTACTCTAGGAGGTGGATCAAAAAAGATCTTGCTGTGATTTATGTAAAAGAGTGTTCTTCCTATGTTTTCCTCTAAGAGTTTTATAGTGTCTGGTCTTACATTTAGGCCTCTAATCCATTTTGACTTTATTTTTCTGTATGGTTTTAGGGAGTGTTCTAATTTTACTCTTTTACATGTAGCTGTCCAGTTTTCCCAGCACCACTTAGTGAAGACACTGTCTTTTTTTCATTGTATATCCTTGCCTCCTTTGTCATAAATAAGCTGACCATAGGTGCGTGGGTTTATCTCTGGACTTACTATCTTGTTCCATTGGTTTATATTTCTGTTTTTATGCCAGTACCATATTGTCTTGATTACTGTAGCTTTGTAGTATAGTCTGAAATCAGGGAGTCTGATTCCTCCAGCTCCGCTTTTTTACCTCAAGACTGCTTTGGCTATTCGGAGTCTTTTGTGTTTCCATACAAATTTTAAGATGTTTTGTTCTAGTTCTGTAAAAAATGCCATTGGTAATTTGATAGGGATTGCATTGAACCTGTAGATTGCTTTGGGTAGCATAGTCATTTTCACAATGTTGATTTTTCCAATCCAAGAACATGGTATATCTCTCCATCTGTTGGTATCATCTTTAATTTCTTTCATCAGTGTCTTATAGTTTTCTGCATACAGGTCTTTTGTCTCCCTAGGTAGGTTTATTCCTAGGTATTTTATTATTTTTGTTACAATAGTAAATGAGACTGTTTCCTTAATTTCTCTTTCAGATTTTTCACATTAGTATATAAGAATGCAAGAGATTTCTGTGCATTAATTTTATATCCTGAAACTTTACCAAATTCATTGATTGGCTCCAGTAGTTTTCTGTTGTCATCTTTAGGATTTTCTATGTATAATATCATGTCATCTGCAAAGAGTGACTGTTTTACTTCTTCCTTTCCAATTTGTATTCCTTTTATTTCTTTTTCTTCTCTGAGTGCCCTGGCTAGGACTTCCAAAACTGTGTTGAATAATAGTGGTAAGAGTGGACATCCTTGTCTTGTTCCTGATCTTAGAGGAAATGCTTTCAGTTTTTCACCATTGAGAATGATGTTTGCTGTGGGTTTGTCATACATGGCCTTTATTATGTTGAGGTACGTTCCCTCTATGCCTACTTTCTGGAGAGTTTTTATCATAAATGGGTGTTGAATTTTGTCAAAAGATTTTTCTGCATCTTTTGAGGTGATCATATGGTTTTTCTTCTTCAATTTGTTAATATGGTGTATCACATTGATTTATTTGCATATACTGAAGAATCCTTGCATCCCTGGGATAAATCCCACTTGATCATGGTGTATGATCCTTTTAATGTGTTGTTGGATTCTGTTTGCTAGTGTTTTGTTGAGGATTTTTGCATCTATAGTCATGAGTGATATTGGTCTGTAATTTTCTTTTTTTGTAGTATCTTTGTCTGGTTTTGGTATCAGGGTGATGGTGGCCTCATAGAATGAGTTTGGGAGTGTTCCTTCCTCTGCCATTTTCTGGAAGAGTTTGAGAAAGATGGGTGTTAGCTCTCTAAATGTTTGATAGAATTCACCTGTGAACCCATCTGGTTCTGGATTTTTGTTTGTTGGAAGATTTTTAATTACAGTTTTAATTTCATTACTTTTGATTGGTCTGTTCATATTTTCTATTTCTTCCTGATTCAGTCTTAGAAGGTTGTGCCTTTCTAAGAGTTTTTCGATTTCTTCCAGGTTGTCCAGTTTATTGGCATAGAGTTGCTTGTAATAGTCTTTTAGGATGATTTGTATTTCTGTGGTATCTGTTGCAACTTCTCTTGTTTCATTTCTAATTTTATTGATTTGCATCCTCTCCCTCTTTTTCTTGATGAATTTGGCTAATGGTTTATCAATTTTGTTTATCTTCTCAAAGAACCAGCTTTTAGTTTTATTGATCTTTGCTATTGTTTTCTTTGTTTCTATTTCATTTATTTCTGCTCTTGATCTTTATGATTTCTTTCCTTCTGCTAACTTTGGGTTTTGTTTGTTCTTATTTCTCTAGTTCCTTTAGGTATAAAGTTAGATTATTTATTTGAGATTTTTCTTGCTTCTTGAGGTAGGCTTGTATAGCTATAAACTCCCTCCTAGAACTGCTTTTGCTGCATCCCACAGGTTTTGGATCATCATGTTTTCATTGTCATTTGTTTCTAGGTAATTTTTGATTTCCTCTTTGATTTCTTCAGTGATCTCTTGGTTATTTAATAACGTATTGTTTAGCCTCCATGTGTTTGTGTTTTTTACATTTTTTTCCCTGTAATTCATTTCTAATCTCATAGCATTGTGGTCAGAAAAGGTGCTTGATATGATTTCAGTTTTCTTAAATTTACTGAGGCTTGATTTGTGACCCAAGATGTGATCTCTCCTGGAGAATGTTCTGTGTGCAGTTGAGAAGGAAGTGTAATCTGCTGTTTTTGGATGGAATGTCCCATAAATATCAGTTAAATCTATCTGGTCTATTGTGTCATTTAAAGCTTCTGTTTCCTTATTAATTTGCTGTATGGATGATCTGTCCATTGGTTTAAATGAGGTGTTAAAGTCCCCCAGTGTTATTTTGTTACTGTTGATTTCCTCGTTTATAGCTGTTAGCCATTGCCTTATGTATTGAGGTGCTCCTATGTTGGGTGCATGTGTATTTATAATTGTTATATCTTGTTCTTGGATTGATCCCTTGATCATTATGTAGTGTCCTTCCTTGTCTCTTGTAACATTCTTTATTTTAAAGTCTATTTTATCTTCTATGAGTATTGCTACTCCAGCTTTCTTTTGATTTCCATTTGCATGGAATATCTTCTTCCATTCCCTCCCTCTCAGTCTGTATGTGTCCCTAGGTCTGAAGTGGGTCTCTTGTAGATAGCATATATATGAGTCTTGTTTTTGTATCCATTCAGCAAGCCTGTGTCTTTTCACTGGAGCATTCATTTAATCCATTCACGTTTAAGGTAATTATCGATATGTATGTTCCTATGACCATTTTCTTAATTGTTTTGGGTTTGTTTTTGTAGGTCCTTTACTTCTCTTGTGTTTCCTACTTAGAGAAGTTCCTTTAGCATTTGTTTTAAAGCTGGTTTGGTGCTGCTGAATTCTCTTAGCTTTTGCTTGTCTGTAAAGCTTTTGAATTCTCCATCGAATCTGAATGAGATCCTTCCCTTGTAGAGTAATCTTGGTTGTAGCTTCTTCCCTTACATCACATAAGTATATCATGCCACTCCCTTCTGGCTTGTAGAGTTTCTGCTGAGAAATCAGCTGTTACCCTTATGGGAGTTCCCTTGTATGTTATTTGTCATTTTACCCTTGTTGCTTTCAATAATTTTTCTTTGTCTTTAATTTTTGCTAATTTGATTAGTATGTGTTTCACCATGTTTCTCCTTGGGTTTATCCTGTATGGGACTCTCTGCACTTCCTGGACTTGGGTGGCTATTTCCTTTCCCATGTTAGGGACGTTTTCGACTATAATCTCTTCAAATATTTTCTTGGGTCCTTTCTCTCTCTTTTCTCCTTCTGGGACCCCTATAACATGAATTTTATTGCATTTGCTCTTGTCCCAGAGGTCTCTTAGGCTGTCTTCATTTCTTTTCATTTTTTTCTTTATTCTCTTCCATAGCAATGAATTCCAGCATTCTGTCTTCCAGGTCACTTATCCGTTTTGCTGCCTCAGTTATTCTGCTATTGATTCCTTCTAGCGTATTTTTCATTTCAGTTATTGTTTTGTTCATCTCTGTTTGTTTGTTCTTTAATTCTTCTAGTTCTTTGTTAAACATTTCTTGCATCGTCTCGATCTTTGCCTCCATTCTTTTTCCGAGGTCCTGGATCATCTTCACTATGATTATTCTGAATTCTTTTTCTGAAAGGTTACCTATCTCCACTTCATTTAGTTGTTTTTCTGGGGTTTTATCTTGTTCTTACATCTGGTACATAGCCCTCTGCCTTTTCATCTTGTCTATCTTTCTGTCAATGTGATTTTTGTTCTGCAGCCTTCAGGATTGTAGTTCTTCTTGCTTCTGCTGCTTTCCCTCTGGTGGATGAGGATATCTAAGAGGCTTGTGCAAGTTTCCTGATGGGAGGGACTGGTGGTGGGTCAGCAGAAAGTTTTTTGAAAGTCTACTTAATCCTTGTAAATCAATGTATGGGCCAAAGATAGAAAGCTTTAGCATCACTGGGGAAATTGTTAGAAATGCAGAATCTTAGACCCTACTCCAGACACACTGAATTATAATTTGAATTTTAACAAGATCCCTAGGTGATTCTTACACACTTTATAATTGGAAAATCACTGATTTAATAATGTCTGTGATGGTGTGAATTAATTTCCTTTCCTTCCTCTGATATATACTTCTTCTATTAAAAGCAATAAATGGTTTGTGATGCTATAATAGGAAGCATTAAAGAGAACACCCTTTCTTTTCTCAAGGAATTAATGTTACCTAGCTATATTAAAATTATATAACATTGGGTGAATATCACAAGTTATCCTCAAGCTCACACAGAAGAGGACATAAAATAGTTAAAAAGCAAGTTCTTAATCTCTTACACTGCAGGGTAAGTTAAGGAGAGGGATAAATGTTCATCACTCTGTCTCCCAATGCCTATATTCCTGCCCAGTGGGAGAACTTGTTATTCTTCCCATCAAAAAACTGATCAGTGTAGACACACACACCCTCACATTGCTTCAGGCTGGTGAGGACAGATCTTTGAAAAGAGGCAGGGGCCAGAAAACAGCATGCACTCAGTTGCAAGGATTTAGCAGGGCTTCAGCTTGACCCACAGAGAGGTCATCCTCAAGGTCATTGGTAAGAGGTGGCCGGCATTTATTAAGGAGCCTTCCAAGGCAACAAACTTTATGCTACTGACAAGAATAAGGATCAAGAATTTTCTGTGATTGGTAATGAGAGTCTTGATACAAGCTTTAAATAATTCCAGGAAGAATTTCATGGGGCATTTTCAAGAGAAACAGCAGATCACAGATGACTAAGAAAGTCAGGCTGTCTTAGACATGGGGAGTTCTCCAAATCTTCTAGTGGATTTTCACTAATTCTAAGGAGGAGGAATTAGAAATTAATGATAATAATAACAAAAATTTATGACTTAGAGTTTGATTATAATTATTAATAGTGCATCCATAATGAATTTTCAGTTGTCTCCATAAAGTCTGCAGATACATTTTCTCTCTGGTGTTGCCAGTAACAGCAATAAGAGTCTGTGAATCACATTGACAACTCTAGTACCCAGAATGGTCAATATCAGGAATGTACTACCCTGTTTACAAAACTCATTTATGGATATGGGAGGTGCATTTTGCAGTGAATTTTGAAACAGTTCTAGTAAAAGTGATTCCTTTTAAACTCTCGCCAGTTAATTTATCAACTTCAAAAACTTTCCTTACTTTCTCGGCTATGACTTAGCAGGAAGTCAGAAAGTTTAGTTTATTTGTCACTTTTTCTTCCCTTTCTTCTTCCAGTTCTTGTTAGTAATGACATTTTTATATGTTTAAAAAAATATAGTCAGTGTATGTCCTATTCGATCACCCTTATTCATCTTTTTGTTGAAGTTCTACAGTTAAGTATAATCAGTGCTCTTTCTTGGAGCTTATGCTGAAGCTCCTTTGATTCCTGTCCAGGAATCTCTATGTTTATGTGTTTGTATATGTTTATGAAGGATTCCCTTGTCATGTCTTTGTACATTTCAAACAGATTGATGCCATTATAGAAATATTTATTCTTATAACTTGAAGATTATTCTTTACTCTTGAATTTATCTGTTCAACTGTGACATTTTTCTATGTTAATTTTTTCACTTGCTTCCATTTTAACCTCTTGAATTGTTCTAATTTTTTCAGTTAATTTTCCTGTTTTCCATACATATTTTCTTTTTGTTTAAATAACCCACATAGTATTTACTCATCCTATTTTATTTTACTATTTTTAATTACATAGGTTAGCATTTACAGAAATACTTTAAATGACTGGAGATATTGTGGACTCTTGTGCCATTTTTTAAATCTTAACAGAAATTTTTGGGAAATTATATTTTATTTTAGATAGTCTTCTCTGATTACATTTTCACCTATTACATTTAGTGGAAATATCTGATGAATTTGTTTGATAAATTTGGGGCATATATTGGGAAAATGAAGTATGTGGGTCCTTTGACCTATGTATGTAATGAATTTTTAATCGATTAATAATAAAACACTCTTGAATTCCTGGAATAAATCCTCAGCCATGACATTTTGGAATATTGTGTACTTCAATGAGTTTAGTTTGTTCTTTCTCCTAGATTCAAGGTATTCAATATGCCACCCTGTTGGATCAACTCTATCTGCTCCCAAAAGCCTAATAATTGGTACTGAGATAGAACCTTGAGGTTGGTTGTGAATGCTGAACTATTTGGTTCTCTGGAGAGGTGATAGCCAAGTCATCTTTATGGAGGGAGATTCTCTGTTTTAAGTTTTTGCATAGGCTTCTTTTCTGCCACAGGGCTACTTTCACCATTAGTTAACTGAGCACGTACTGATGTGGCAAGGGGAAAGAGTTGGCTTATTCACCTTGTTGATTTGGTTATTAAAAGCTTCACTCATTACTGGTGGCCTCTCAGTGATCACTCATCTGGGACACAGGAACCACCTTATTCATGAGTGGTGGATAATAATATTCTAGAAGGCTTGGGATTTGAAAGGAGGAAGACTGAAAGGTGGGTTAGAAGGAGGTTTGGAGAAGATATCTACGGCTAAACCTTTCAGAAGAGCCAAGGGTGCAAAACCATTTTTTAAAAATACCTTTTTCTTTCTGGATTAATGAATTTTAAAGGCATTATTAATTTACATTCAAATTGCCCCCTCTTGGTATATGGATGTGTGTATAGTTTATATATAGCTTTATTATTTTTCCAAATAGCTCTTTGTCTATATCCTGTAGGATTTTTATGTAAAACTCACTAATCTTCACTTATATATAATCTGTCATTTCCACTAATTACTTTTTTCCAGAGTTATCTAGAAATGTTATAAATTTCTGATTTGAAAGTTGATTTTTTGACTAAATGTTAGTTGTAAATAGAATTCTAATGTTATTGCATTGTGTTAAATAAAAGTGACATAATTATTTTCTGCCATGTGGAATTTATTGAGATTTTGGTTGTTCCATAGGACTGTAATAGTTACCTGTGTGCAAATACATTTAATGGTGTTACCCAAATTGTCTATAGTATTAGTTATTTTTATCCTGTTTGTTTCATTGAGCTCTGGATTTTCAGAGATGTGTATTAAAATCTCACGGTGTGTGTCAATTTTTAATTTGTTTTACCAGTCTTGCATATATTACTGTAAGTTATATTGTTTGATGAATATTGGGCCATGACAGTTTTTATTTTTAATTTTGCTTGACCTCTTATTCTATTTAAGATTTTCTGTTTTTGTTCCACTTCATCTGATATTAGCTGTGTTGCACTTAATTTCTACTGGCTGGCATTGGTCTGTTAAATATTTTGTACCACCTCTTTATTTTAAACCATTCTGTGTCATGTTTTTCCCCTATAAACAGTATACTGATGATTTTTTTAAAAGGAAGTAAAACAAAACACTTAATTTGAGAGTCTTTTAATATAAAATATATTTCACTCATTTTTATTATGATGAATACGTTTGTTTTATGCTTACTGTATTTTAATGATTTTCTATTTTCTATTATTTCTCCTTTTTTCCTTCTCTCTCTTTGATTGAGCAAGTTTTCTTTGCTCCATTTTTCACATTGAGTTTTGCACATTTTTAATTTTTCTGGTGACTGTCCTGTTATATATTTATTTGTGATGAAAATGTATTTATTAAGAAGGATTTCAATTAGATTTAAATGTTTATTGAGAGTTTATCATGAACTAGTCACTGTGTTCAGTGCTCTCACAAAGCTCTGCATTTCCAACACCACTGGTAAAATGTGAGGTAATTTTAGAAACTATTCTGGTAGTTACTATTTTAATATTTTAAATTTTAATATTTATTAGAAGTATAGCTAGAACATAAAAATCATTTCACGTATATTTTTGCTTATAATGAGGCCAAGCAAACAAAAATGAGTTAATCTAAAATTGATTAAAATATTAAATAACTTGTAAAGGAGTTATGACAATACATAAAAATCTTGAAAGTAAATACTGATAGGCATATTATATCTTTGCAATAAGATATATTTTTTAATATTGGAGATGAGAAAATTTGTGCTCAGTGGCTACCATGTGCCAGGCTCTGATCAAGACTTTGGGAAAATATCAGTAAACAAAAGAGAAGAAAATCTTTGCCCTCATGGAGTCTATCTCTTAGTGGGATAAGACAGACAACAGGCCCAAAAATCATGAATAAGTAAATTACTTAGTAAAATAGTTTATTAGAAGATGATAAATGCTGTGGAAGAAAGAAATAGAGTAGGATAAAGGGGATGGAGAGTAGCGGGGACTGCTGGTGATGCTGGTGGTGGTGGAGAGGGAAGTTATGAATTTTTCTCAACATTTTGTTTTAAAGGATTTTAAAACTTCAAAAATAGTTGTATGGAAAGTATATATATCCTTCACATAGAGTCACCAATTGTTAAATTTTTCTCTCTATCTAGTGTTCTATGTCTCTCTCACACACTCTCTCTCCACATACCCACACTTTTAAACCATTTCAGGGTGAGTTTCAGGCACTGTGACACTATACCTCTAGCTATTCAGTAAGTTTAATTACTGCTAATCAAATGCTGGCCCAAGGAGTACTCCCATTCTGGCTGCTTCAGTGGTAACCAGTATGTATGCTAAAAATGAGTAGTAGCTTGTGATTCTGAAGTAAATTGGAGCCCAGCAATTTATACTTTATTAAATCTCTTCCAAGTGATTCAGATGCATAAGTATGTACAGGAACAAGTGGCTCAATTTAGGGTCAAAGAGCTTGTAAGCAGTCCACCTGAGACAATAGTTTCCTGAAAGGCAGAGCTTGTGGAAGGGAGGAAATCTTTTCATATTTCCTGCTACAGTGAAAACTGAAACTGAAAATCATGGTCTGCCAAGTTTCCAAGGTTTTTCCAAAACAGTTTATGATTCTTGTTACTAAGACTGGGTTTAATTTCTTTTCTGTAATATTTAGGTATAACTCACTTGAAAAACAGGAAGTATTCATTAGGATTTGTTAATTGAAGGCTTAAATTATAGAAAGAGTTAATTTTTTATGCTTTTGTTTCTTTATCTAATATATTGTATCTAAAAAATTTTTACTTTTATTCTGTATATTCTTCAAGTAAAATAAAGTAAAGATATTTAACACTCTTTAAGTTGCTTGGGAATATAAGTAATATCAAAAGCTAATACATCATTGTTTAAAAAAAATGGGTTATGGGAATTCCCTGGTGGTCCAGTGGTTAGTACTCCATGCTTTTACTGCTGAGTGCCCATGTTCAATCCCTGGTCGAGGAACTAAGATCCCGCAAGCTGCATGGTGCGGCCAAAAAACTAAGAAATTTTTTACAAAAACTGGAATATGTTATGACAAAGACTCTTTCCTTGACCTACTTCTAGTCAGATTCCTCTGAGTCCTCTTTCTGACTAGGCCTCAACCTTGGGCTCTGTCGCTGACCCAGTTTTTCTAGATTTTTGGAGAATCATGATGAGCCAGTTTAGGGAAAATCCTCCACCTCCGGTGTATAGTAGCCCTGGCCTGACTTCAGCAAGAATCCTATTAAGTTGCTTAGCAGAAAATTACCCTACCTCTTAGTAAGTTTTCCATCCACTGACCCTTTACCCTGCTCCTTGGCTCTAAATCCCTACTTCTTATTATTTGGAATTGAGCTCAATCTCTCTCCCCAACTGTAAAATCCTGCTGTAGTAGTACCAGTGAATAAGTCTGCCTTAGTATTCCTTAACAAGTGTCATGAATAATTTTTTTCTTTAACAGTGGCCAAAAAAGTATAGAAGCTGTCTTCTCCTCTATCCCTAACTTGGAGACTCATAATCTCCATTAGCATCTTTGAAAATCCTGAGAAATCCTGAAGTTAATATTTAACCTAAAATTTCTAAAATTTGATTATTAAGTCCTTTGGAAATGGAATAAACACATTCAACTTTTATTTTCAGTGTGGAGAGGCAAAATGGTGTAGAGTGGTATTGGGAGTTTAAGTATAGTCCTGGGACCATTAGAATCAATATCATCTGAGCATTTGTTTATAGTACAGGAACTTAGGCTCTACCTCAGAACTTCAGAATCAGAATCTGCATTTTAACAAGATCCCCTGGTAATTTATATACACAATGAATTTAAAAAACATTCATATAGGTAATGTAAAAGAGAAGATATTATAATATTCATTTTATTGACTCTGCAGTGTATAAAATGCTCTTTTGTGTTAGTTAAATGATCTGTATTCCTTGATTAAATACTGATGGATTAAAAGAAATGTGTCTCATATTATGAATGGCATGAAAAAAATCCCCTAGGTTTAAGATTTTCTTACAGAGGGATCTTCAAAATAGATTTAAAAAAAAGTAACCTCAGTTGGGCACAGCTGTACTAAAGGTTTTGCATGACATTGCTGGGCTTTTTTTCTAATTTAATTTTATCCAGATAATATATGTCCACAGTTTAAACAAAGTCAGATAGTCCTACTAGTCCTATAAAGATAAACAGGACTCCTTTACCCTATCTCTCCCTACTCTCAAATTCTACTTTTCAGAGGGTGCCATTTTAAATCATTTTTGTTCTGTAGTATGTATGTATGTGTATATATATATATATATATATATATATATATATATATATATACACACACACACACACACACACATATATATCTTGCTTTTTCAAACTTTGATATTATCTTTTGACTTTAAATTGACACTGAGATTTTACTTTGCTTGTATCACCCTCCTGACCACTTCCTGCTGTCCCCTTACCCCATACTCCCAAAACATATCACAATTTTTGTTAAATTAACATTCAGGGTTTACATTTATAACTATAAGAATATTGTTCCTTTCTTATCCATGGAATTTTCAATAATTACATTATGTTATTGTGCATCATTTTTAGGGGGATAGTAATCCCCTCTTTTTTCATCGTTTCTTGTTGTTCTTTTATGCCTATTACTAATTTATCCCAAATTCCCCAGAAAAAAACCTGAAACACAACTTAATAGTCCAACATCATGAGGATTCTATCAGTTCCATATATATTCTATTAAAGAGATTCCTCCTGAAGCTTCTGTCTGCCTAGATCTGGACTTTCTATTCTCTTGGATAGATGCACAGATATTTTCTGAGGACTTCATTTCACCACCATCCTGGGAATTCTATTCCCCTCCTTCTTTCTTTGGGTCCTCTGTTTTCAAGATGACTTTGTTTGTTTGTTTCACTTTTTTGTTCCTTGAATCATCTTATAACTTCCAGATGGGTGAATCTAGTAGCTGCAGGCAGTAGAAGTACATTTTTTGAAAACTTGGATAGACAAAAATGCTTCTTTCTTCCCTCATGCTATATTGCTGCAATTTATTCCATATCCTGTATAGATTATATGCTTTTCTACTTCAAAGTTTTTGGTTCTTCACTCAACCACCATTTCTGAAACATTTTGATAATGTGACTTGGTGTGAGTCTCTTTTCATTTATTGTTCTAACATGCACTTTAAATCTAAAAGATTATCTCCTTCTTGAGAATTCTGGGGAATTTTCTTGAATTATGTCTTTCTTTACTTCTTTACTCCATTGTCGTTACTTGCTTCTTCTGAAAATCAAATTATTTATATGTTGCACCTCCCAGATTGTTCTTGATTTTAATTATCCTTTCTATTTTCTTTTTTCCTCTTTTCTTTTTCTTCTTTACTTTTTCAGTGGTGGTGTCAGGTTTATCTTAAAACTTTTTTATTCATTTTCTTTTTATTTCTGCTTTCATTATTGAAATTCTTACAAGATATTTTATTTTCATTGTACATGTATGTATTGTATTTGTATATACAATAGAAGAATAAAATATGTACATTACATATATTTAAAAAACATAGCATTCCATAAATGTTTCATGGATATTACATTTTCTTTTACCTCTTTGTCCATAGTTAAAAGATTTTTAATCTGATAGGTTTTTATACTACATTAGGTTTTTATCTATTTCTTGTTTTATCTCAATTTCTTCCTGCTTTTATTCTTTTTATTTTGATCTCATTTGTGTTTTTATGTTTCAGCTTAATTTTCAAAGCAATTTTAAGAGATAGGGACTATTTTAAGCTTCACATTATATATAAATAAAATACCTTAAAATAAATTTCCCCACATAACTTGGCAGCAAAGTGATCTAGCCAAGCTAAAACATGACTTCACCCTTAGCACTCCTAAGCTACATTAACCCTACCTTTTCCACATCAGTACTGGAGGATTGATTATTTTAGAAAAACTATTTATGAAAGAATAATAACCCTTGTGCATACTCAGAGAGAACTGTAAATATGATTCATTGATCATATTTTAAAAATTATGTAAGTTCTCAAGATGTTTATAAATGTTTAAAAAGATACAGTTATTCTTATACATATTTACATGCTCATTATTTATAGTAGATGGACAATTTATGTATTGTAACCTTTGGTTAAAAGGTTATGTTTTTAGTATATATCCTATAAAGAAAAACAACTGAGTGACTGGTAAGGTTTTCTTTCTTGTGTTTCTTCCCTAAAAGTTTAAGTGTTCATGACAGGAAAAAAAATTATTTTCGGTATAGTTTAGTGGTTGGAAATTCATATATGCATAAATGTCTTTCAAGTTTGATTTATTAGAAATTACCAAAAACAAACCCCCATCCTACCTGAACAATATAAAAATTAGCCTACATTCTGAAGCACTTTGACTTTTTTTTAAAGCTAAATTTAAAACTGAAGGAACCCTAGTGTTTATACATGTTTCTCAGAGAATGTTCGGGAAACACCAGTCCATAGAGAGTTGACAGTGTTATATGAAAAAGAGCTCATGGACAGATACTTGTGCAGATCCTGGGTTAAAGTTTCTGCAGGACTCCACAGAGGTTTACATGTGCTGATGTGCATAACAACTTTCCAAAACAAAATACTGAGGGTATTTAAAAAGATACAAAATATATTTTACCATTCAAGGTACCTGTATTTTGTGGAACACAAAGGTTACAATGTATAATTCACCAACCAACTTTATAGGTGAAGAAATTAAGGTTTTGAAAATATCATGTGCCTTGCTTGAAGTTAGTTTATAATATCTATCATTATTTTATCTTAGGGGTAACCATGCCAGGTTAAAAACTCCACAATTTTTGGTGAGGAGAATTTAGAAGTTAGTGAAATAAATGAGATAGCAAGAATAGGTGGAAATGAATTAAACTATCTGTATACAGGGTTGAATACACAATTTGTAGGCCCCATACAAAAGGAAATTCAGAGGCCCTTATTCAAAAAGCAGGAAAGGAAAAGTTCAATAAAATGCTAAAATATAAACCTTTTTTGTTTTAAAAATTTTTTTATTGCTTATAAAATGTAATAGGTAAAATGTAGTAGAGATACATAAGTAATAACAAACTTAAAAATTACAGAAAAAATAAGTTGTCTTACAGCTTATGATAATGAGATATATATAATGAGACTTTATTATATGTGATAAATATTGATAATATTTTAATAATGTTATAGCTTAATTTTTCTGACTTGCTTTTCTAAACTTTATTAGGTCATTAAATTTGTACTTTTAGCAACATCATTTTTAATCTATATAAATGAAAGTAATATCAGTTGTAAGTAATCATCAAGTAATTTTTGATAATTTTTATTTTTGAGAAGAATTTTTTGCTGATATAACTGTTACTAGAACTGGAATAACTTTCCAATAATTATTTTAAAATAAAAACTTTACTATATCTAGAGCTGATGATTCCTGAAAAATAATTTTCCTAAAAATATTTAACTCTTCATGACAATCAATTTCATGTAAGTCTAATTTTAATTTTAGTTGCAATTTGTAAAATGGCTGTTTAATGTATCTTTGACATTTCCTGTAACCTGTGGAAGTTACCCAAAAAAACAAAAGCAACTTCATGCTTTGTTTATAATTCAAAATGCCTGTTTATGTTTTCTATTACTGTCTTCAATGATAAGAAAAATTAATTTAAAATTGTCTTCCTTGTAAATAATTGGCTCATTTGAAGCTTCACATGAAAATAGTGTTCTTTTTCATCAAATGTGACAATCTTTAAATACAATTTCTATGCCTATGGATATTTGCTTTGCAATGTTATAGCAGTTTTCACAGCCTGAGTCTAAACCGTTTGAAGAATTCTAATAGTTTTCTGATATGCTTTATTGCAATGTTCATGTGTACAGTTGTAAATTGTTACAATTTACTGACAAAGTTTACAGCATGAGCACTGGCAGTTCTTATCTCAGGACCTAGGCTAGAGAGTTAATATTTGTGATTTGTGCAGATGTGGCAGGGACGGGCTGTGGGAATGCATGGAAAAGCTGGTGTTCCATCACTGCTGCCACTGTTGCTGCTTCAGCCGCCATTGCTGCTATTGTTGCCAGCAGTCTGGATCCAGGACCCAGTCCAAGCGGCTCCCTTGGAGCTCTGTGGTGCCATGGACAGGCCCAGACAGGAACACCATGTGGCCAGGTCACCTGCTTGGTGTGCATGCTGCCCACCAGACTCTCTGACCTGAGCCTGAGTTTACAGTTAGTGTATCTCCTCTGCTCACGTGCATGCTCCATGGTCCCATTGGACTTGACTTACAGCACAAGCTTAAGGTTAAAATTATGAATTTCAAGACAGTAAGAACAGAACATTGAACCAAATGCCGGACCCTTGAACAACTGCACAAATTACAAGTTCTGTTGCCAGCTCTATCTCTTTGTATGGAATTCATGTTATCACCCTGTAATCTTAGGTCCCAGTGTACTGAAATCTTTGAACCTTAATCTGAAGCCTCTGAGAATGCCTAGACCTCAGAGTTGAAAAATAGACTGTAATATTCAAATTTCTCTCCATAAGCACTTAAATTCTATTTTTCACTGTCTTCCTGGGCATCATTTTACCCTCCTGTCGGTAGTTCACTTAGATATGGTTTGTAGACACTGAATGCACAAACATCATCGATCATGTGAAAACCATGCTTGTTGATTTGTAAATGGTGACACTTTCAGGGACTTAGAGTTAGTGATCGTTTGTGACAATTGTTCTTTTCTGAAAATTTGATGACATTTTGACATGGTGACATAACATTTTTCAATTAATTTTACCAGAATTGATTAGCTACTAGTTTTCAAGTACATGAAAAGATAAATGAAATGTGACCTCTGTTTTAAAGGAGCATGAAACTCAGAAAAAAAAAACCTTGATTAAAAATGATCACAAATTTACTATAAAGAAGTGAGCATTTGCTGAAATCCAGCAAAATTTCACAACCAATAACCTGTAATCTAATTTTCTGACTTACTGTTATACTTACTAATATGCTCTAAGCTGACTACAGCATTTAGTAGGTGTTCTATGAATGCCATGATTATGTGCAAGGACTTTTTTTACACAAGTTACCTTATGAAAGTTGTGTCAACTCAACGAGATGCATATCATTGTCTCCTCCATTTCACAGATTCGGAAGTTAAATCTCTTTGAGAGATTTAAAATCATCCTCAGGTAATTCAGCAAGTAAGTTGTATAATTGAGAAATGAATTCAAAACCAATTCTGTTTGACTCCGAAGTTCCACTGTGCTGCCTTGTGCTTATGGTGTTTTCTTTGGCATATCACACTCTGAATGTTCAGTCTAGAGTAGATTTTCTTAGCTGTGTACAAAAGAGTTTTTTTCTAAGAAAGCTTTCTAGGGGGAAGGGGGTAAGGGCAACACATGGGAGAATGGGGAGGAATTTGTGTTCAAATATATTTGGCTGCATTCTCTTCCTCCCACTGGAAATTAGAAAATATATTAGTGTATTCAGTGATCTACAATGCCTTACAAAAAGTATATCAGTTGTGCTTACTCAGTTAGCACATATACCTAAAATGTGCAAAGGAACAGAATAATAGCATAGTCCTTGTATAGGCATGACACATAATTTTGAAGCACTGACATTGAAGCACTGCATATTTCTATATGTCTTACCTATTCCAAGATAAATTTTAAAATATATAAATCTGATAAATTTTGTTTCACTGTAACAGTATTTCTCACATTTATTTCTTTCCTTAATACCAATTAGCATATTGTGAAAATATTGTTTCATCAAACAAGTTTTTGAGAAAAATGATGTGGAGCTATAGCTCTGGAGAGATGATATATAGTTATTTAGAAGCATTAACCACACATTATGGACTATAGAGAGAACATCTAAATCAGTTTCTCACAGTTAGGGCCCAGTTTGTTTGTTCTTCTTTATCGTTTTATTGTCATTCTTATTGTGGGGAGAAATTTCCTAAATTCACAAGTAAGTTAATAAAAATTATATTTAAAATAAGCAGCATGCAAATTTGAGAGGACATTATTTTTACAGAAGGTGAGTAGGTGACTTTTGTTAACTGATCTATGGAATTGGCATTGGAGTATTGATGTAGCATAGTAGAACAGTAGTAAAGTGTGTAGGGGTGGTTGTGTATAGGAGATTTGACCAGTGGAAAAAAGGGGAGTTCAAACTGATTAAAAAAAGAAAAGAAAGAAATAAAGCCAGAACTACATTTAAATCATAAAAGTCTGCAATCTAAGAAATGTACCAATCACAATTAAAAGATAGGAGGAAAAATACATCAAAAACAAAAGGTAAAGGAAAAAACTAGTTCCTGACGTTGTAAAGAAATATACAGAATAGTAAGAGAATGTTAACTGTTTTAATCCTCAACTTTATTTTGTCTAGGCCTGCATTTTTAAAAACAAATTTTTTTCGGAATGTGGGGAAATAAGTCTTTAATGTTTGGTATGTCTGCTGTATTCTTTCACCTTGCTTGGGTTCCTGACTGATTATATCATTAAATGCCTTAAACTAGAAATTTCTTTTAGAAAATCAAGACCCCAGGATAGTATGCTTCTTAACCCCAGTTGGAAATTAATGCATAAAAATTATGACCTGTGGTTTCATTTTGATCAGGTAGCTACCTCTTTCAGAACAAGGATCAACTCAGTGGAGTCTTAGTAAAGTAAGCCTTTCTTAATATACCCATAGTTGTCATCTCAGATAAGAATCTACAGGCTGAAGATTTGAAAGGCATGTGTAGGTAATGTTCTGAGAAACCCCCAGATTTAGTAAATAATAAATTTTTAAAAGGAGCACTTCTTTAGCAAATAGCTCATGTATTTGCTTACAGAGTATCATGCTGGGCACCAGAAGGGGTGTGATAGGGGCAGCAGGGCTTGAAAATTTTCTATTGATTTGGTGCCCTGAAGCAATCTTTCGAATGGGGCAGGTATTTTCAAAATAACACTTGCATAAAAGAATCTATAGTCTTTGTAAGAGTATCAGCAGCTTGCAAACTTCTTGACTTGGGTTTCATTACTGGAAAAAAATCCAAATGAAACTTCTGTTAAGAGCATATAGCCACAACAGGGGTACTGATGTGGGTCTCTTTATAATAGAAATGAAGGTAAGCTGCATTTTATATCTCACTAATTTCCCAACATCTGTTTCTTATTCAGTTTCCTAGATCTGGGATTCTTTTCTGTAATGCTAAGTGTATATTAACTTTGTAAAATAATCATGAAAAATAATATTCTCATGTGTATTTTATGTGGGAATAAAAATAAATATGGCAAATGGAATAGAAAAAATAATTTAAACAACAATTTTGTTTTATTGTATGAGAATGAATTTCAGTTATTAAATTTGAACATAGATGCCTATATATACATGTATTCAGAAAGTTATTAGCTCTAAATAAATATCTTTTTTCATCCTGAAAAATAAGTATGCATTTGAATTACATGGAGCATTTCCCTATTTCATTATCACAGTCCATTAGAGATATATACTTAGATATTCTTAGTGTTCTCAGAATACTTAGAGTAATACTTCTTAATGTATGATTCAAGCATCTCAGCAATGAATCACCCAGTATACTTTGGTCTTCATATTTCTTAACATATAGATACCTGAATCTCACCCAAGATTTATTAAATTAGAATAAATGGGGTAGTGCTATGGGAACTTTATTTTACAGAAGACTTTCAGTTAGTTTGACATGATAAACTTTAACTGTATCTGCCTTAATGTTGAAGCAGAAATAATTTCTTGTACCCTAATTCTGAAGTTTTTTTTTTTTTTTTTTCATGAAAGGTATATGTATTAGTCTTCTCAGGCTGCCATAACAAAATACCACAAACTGGGTGTCTTAAACATGAAAATTTATTTTCTCACAGTTCTAGAGGCTAGAAAGTCCAAGAGCAAGATAGCAGTAGGGTTTGGTTTCTTGTGAAGACTCTCTTTATGGCTTGCAGACAGCCACCTTCTCATTATGTCCTCACACGGCCTTTCCTTCTTGCACATGCAAGGAGAGATTGAGTGAGTTCCCTTGTGTCTCTTCTTATATGGACACTAATCCTATTAAATCAGAGCCCTATTCATGATCTCATTCGACCTTAATTACTTAGAAGCACCATCTACAAATACACCTACACTGGATGTTGGGGCTTCAACATATGACTTATGGGGAGAACCAAACATTAAGTCAATAACAATGTACAATATATTTTGTCAAATATTCAGTTCCTTGAACTTATGGTTACCAGGGGGAGAAGGGTGGGGGGAAGGGATAGATTGGGAGTTAGTGATTGACATGTACACACTGCTATATTTAAAATGGATATCCAACAAGGACCTACTGTATAGCACAAGGAACTCTGCTCAATATTATGTAACAACCTAAATGGGAAAAGAATTTGAAAAAGAATAGACACATGTATATGTATAACTAAATCACTTTACTGTACACCTGAAACTAACACAACATTGTTAATTAACTATACTCTAATATAAAATAAAAAGTAAAAAAAAGTCAGTTCTTTCCTTAAACGTGGATAAATATAACAGTAAAAGGCATTAATTCTGTCTAAAACTTGAAAGAAACTCTAGCTTTGAACAGGACAAAAACTTTATAAATAGTTATGGTACATTTTGCATCTTAGAACAAAATTTGTGTTAATAATCTTTCAAATTTATATTCTGTGATTGTTCTAAGAACAAAGGGTAAGCCATAAAAAACCATCTGTAACAGTTTCAGATTTTAGCCAAACCAAAAGCACCCAAAGCTTAATCCCAGGCCTGGGCTCAACAGACAGTTATGGAGAGTAGAGATGGAGGGTAATGTCTTGTAAAGTACAACTGAAATTTGAGAAGCTGGAGAAAAAGTAAGATAGATGTAGGAAACTGAAATTGGGGTTTCAGGGAAAAGTGCAAGTGTTTACTGCCGATGTTTGTGTAGATAAGAATTGAAACACAGACTTGGATACTGGACAGATGTAGATTTGATCCCTGTTTCTAGATGGATGAGGATTCATAACTTATCTGATCTTTAAGTCCCATTACAAAATAGTATGTTGTATTATCTTTTTATTAATGCATAAAAAATATCACAACTTAGTGACTTACAAAAGCACCTGTTTATCATCTCACAATTTCTGTAAATCAGGAGTCTGGGCCCAACTTAGCAGGGTCCCTTGCTCAGGGTCATACAAGTCTGAAATTAAGGTGCTGGCTGGGCTGCATTCTCATCTGGAGGCTGACTGGGGACAGATATGATTCTAAGCTCACTGGGGTTGGTAGCATAATTGATTTTCTTTAGGTTGTTTGAATGAAGACTATGGATTTCTGTTGACTGTTGGCTGTTAACTGTCCTCAGGTCCTGTAGTTCCTAGGGGCTGCCCATGAGTTCTTACCACAGGGACCTCCTCAACATGGCTGTTTCCTTCATCAAGTAAGCAAGGAATACTCTAGGTCTATTCTACTGAAACAGAATCGTATATAACGTAATTATAGAAGTGACATCTAATGTAACCTAATCAAGAGAGTGACAGCCATCACTTTTGCTGCATTTTATTGGTGAGAAGCCAGTCATAGATTTCAGCTGTACTTAGTGGAAGGGGATTATGCAAGTGCATGACTCATTGGGGGTCACTTTTGAGTGTGTCTGCCACAGATGGTAATATCCACACAGCTCTTTGAGAACTAAAAGAGATTATAGACATGAAGATCTTGGTCCATACATGTTCTGCTTATATAGGAACCATTACCATGACATGTCTAGTAAAGAAAGGTTCTTCTGAGGCAATAACAGATCTTCTGACCCTGTCTCGTCTCCTAGACTCAACCCAGAGCAACCAGCAAATATACCGCACCTATCTTGACAGATGTCACATGTGTTCCTTATGATGAATTTATGTTAATATCTCAGTCTGGAGTGACTCACTAAAAAATTTTTAAAAAACTATGAAGAGGGAATAATGGCAAAGTACTTCCCCTTTCTGCTCCTGACCTCCTCCCTTAGCACATACCTTGATAATATATCTATATATCTCTCGTCAGTATTTAGGGGCATTATGCCATTCTCTTTATACTCTGGGACCCTCTTAAACATTTTCCTTGTGTCCATTCCCCTTAGAAAAATAGTCTAGTATATCAAACTAACAATAAACTTTGTTTCATCCCTATGCCACTCCCTACTCCTGGGCTTTGCACTTACCTATCTATTGAAAAGCTTAAACTAATTCAACATATTCCTTAATGTGTTACCTCTCCTAGTAGACACTAATAGATTCAGTGTTTGTACACAGATAAAAGCAAGCAAGGAGAGACTGAGCAAGCTTTGAAACATATCTTTTCCTAGTTGAGCCCTCAGATGAGAATGCAGCTCAGTCTCACTGGATTGCAGCCTTGTGAGAATCTGTGTTGAGGATTCAGGTAAGTCATTCCTGGACTTCTGAGCTATAGAAGTTGTGTTCCTTGTGACAGTGTTATGGGTATGGTACATAACCTGTGGGACAGAATCTTCATCACAAGGAGACCTTACCACAACTCTCAAACAATAGGAAACTTCATCCTTTTTTGCTTTTTTAAAAAACATCTTTATTGGAGTATAATTGCTTTACAATGGTGTGTTAGTTTCTGCTTTATAACAAAGTGAATCAGCTACACATATACATATACCCCCATATCTCCTCCCTTTTTTGTCTCCCTACCAACCTCCCTATCACACCCCTCTGAGTGGACACAAAGCACCGAGATGATCTCCCTGTTCTATGTGGCTGCTTCCCACTAGCTATCTATTTTACTTTGGATAGTATATATAAGCCCATGCCACTCACTCACTTCGTCCCAGCTTACCCTGCCCCCTCCCCATGTCCTCAAGTCCATTCTCTACGTCCATGTCTTTATTCGCAACCTGCCCCTAGGTTCATCAGGAGCATTTTTTTTTTGTAGATTCCATATATATGTGTTAGCTTACGGTATTTAATTTTCTCTTTCTGACTTACTTCACTCTGTATGACAGTCTCTATGTCCATCCACCTGACTACAAATAACTCAATTTTGTTTCTTTTTATGGCTGAGTAATATTCCATTTATATATGTGCCACATCTTCTTTATCCATTCATCTGTCGATGGACATTTAGATTGCATGTCCGGGCTATTGTAAATAGAGCTGCAGTGAACATTGTAATACATGACTTTTTTGAATTATGGTTTTCTCAGGGTATATGCCCAGTAGTGGGATTGGTGGGTCATATGGTAGTTCTATTTTTAGTTTTTTAAGGAACCTCCATACTGTTATCCATAGTCGCTGTATCAATTTACATTCCTACCAACAGTGCAAGAGGGTTCCCTTTTCTCCACACCTTCTCCAGCATTTGTAGGTTTTCTGATGATGCCCATTCTGATCAGTGTGAGGTGATACCTCACTGTAATTTTGATTTGCATTTCTCTAATGATTAGTGATGTTGAACATTGTTTCATGTGTTTGTTGGCTATCTGTATATCTTCTTTGGAGAAATGTCTATTTAGGTCTTCTGCTCATTTTTGGTTTGGGTTGTTTGTTTTTTTGATATTGAGCTCCATGAGCTGCTTGTGAATTTTGGATATTAATCCTTTGTCAGTTGCTTCATTTGCAAATATTTTCTCCTATTCTGAGGGTTGTCTTTTTGTCTTGTTGATGGTTTCTTTTCTGTGCAAAAGCTTTCAAATTTCATTAGGTCCCATTTGTTAGTTTTTGTTTTTATTTCCATTTCTCTAGGAGGTGGGTCCAAAAGGATCTTGCTGTGATTTATGTCATAGAGTGTTCTGCCTATGTTTTCCTCTAATAGTTTTATAGTGTATGGCCTTACATTTAGGTCTTTAAACCATTTTGAGTTTATTTTTGTGTATGGTGTTAGGGAGTGATCTAATTTCATTCTTTTACATGTAGTTGTCCAGTTTTCCCAGCACCACTTATTGAAGACACTGTCTTTTCTCCAATGTATTTCCTTGCCTCCTTTATCAAAAATAAGGTGACCATATGTGCATGGGTTTATCTCTGGGCTTTCTATCCAGTTCCATTGATCTATCTATCTATCTATAGGATCTATCCTATCCCACTGATGTATATTTCTGTTTCTGTGCCAGTACCATACTGTCTTGATTACTATAACTTTGTAGTGCAGTCTGAAGTCCTGGAGCCTGATTCTTCCAGCTCTGTTTTTCTTTCTCAAGATTGCTTTGGTTATTCGGGGTCTTTTGTGTTTCCATACAAATTGTGAAATTTTTGTTCTAGTTCTGTGAAAAATTCCAGTGGTAGTTTGATAGGGATTGCATTTAATATGTAGACTGCTTTGGGTAGTATAGTCATTTTCACAATGTTGATTCTTCCAATCCAAGAACATGGTATATCTCTCCATCTGTTTGTATCATCTTTACTTTCTTTCACAGTGTCTTATAGTTTTCTGCATACAGGTCTTTTGTCTCCTTAGGTAGGTTTATTCATAGGTATTTTATGCTTTTTGTTGCAATGGTAAATGGGAGTGTTTCCTTAATTTCTCTTTCAGATTTTCGTCATTAGTGTATAGGAATGCAAGAGATTTCTGTGCATTAATTTTGTATCCTGCTACTTTACCAGATTCATTGATTAGCTCTAGTAGTTTTCTGGTAACCTCTTTAGGATTCTCTATGGATAGTATCATGTCATCTGCAAAGAGTGACAGCTTTACTTTTTCTTTTCTGAATTGGAATCTTTTTATTTCTTTTTCTTCTCTGATTGCTGTGGCTAAAACTTCCAAAACTATGTTGAATAGTAGTGGTGAGAATGGACAACCTTGTCTTGTTCCTGATCTCAGATGAAATGGTTTCAGTTTTTCACCATTGAGAACGATGTTGGTTGTGGGTTTGTCATATATGGCCTTTATTATGTTGAGGAAACTTCCCTCTATGCCTACTATGTGGAGGGTTTTTATCATAAATTGGTGTTGAATTTTGTTGAAAGCTTTTTCTGCATCTATTGAAATGATCATATGGTTTTTCTCCTTCAATTTGTTAATATGGTTTATCACATTGATTGATATATTATATCAATATACATATTATACATATGTATATTGAAGAATCCTTGCATTCCTGGAATAAACCCCAGTTGATCATGGTGTATGATCCTTTTAATGTGCTGTTGGATTCTCTTTGCTAGTATTTTGTTGAGGATTTTTGCATCTATGTTCATCAGTGATATTGACCTGTAGTTTTCTTTCTTTGTGACATCTTTGGTTTTGGTATTAGGGTGATGGTGGCCTCATAGAATGAGTTTGGGAGTGTTCCTCCCTCTGCTATATTTTGGAAGAGTTTGAGAAGGATAGGTGTTAGCTCTTCTCTAATTGTTTGATAGAATTCACCTGTGAAGCCATCTGGTCCTGGGCTTTTGTTTGTTGGAAGATTTTTAATTACAGTCTCAATTTCAGTGCTTGTGATTGGTCTGTTTATATTTTCTATTTCTTCCTGGTTCAGTCTTTGAAGGTTGTGCCTTTCTAAGAATTTGTCCATTTCTTCCAGTTTGTCAATTTTATTGGCATGTATTTGCTTGTAGTAATCTCTTATGATCCTTTGTATTTCTGCAGTGTCAGTTGTCACTTCTTCTTTGTCATTTCTAATTCTGTTGACTTGAGTTTTCTCCCTTTTTTTCTTGATGAGTCTGGCTAATGGTTTATCAATTTTGTTTATCTTCACAAAGAACAAGCTTTTAGTTTTACTGATCTTTGCTATCGTTTCCTTCATTTCTTTTTCATTTATTTCTGATCTGATATTTATGATTTCTTTCATTCTACTAATTTTGAAGGTTTTTTGTTCTTCTTTCTCTAATGGCTTTCAGTGTAAGTTTAGGTTGTTTATTTGAGATGTTTCTTGTTTCTTGAGATAGGACTGTATTGCTATAAATTTCCCTTTTAGAACTGCTTTTGCTGCATCCCATAGGTTTTGGGTCATCGTGTTTTCATTGTCATTTGTTTCTAGGTATTTTTTGAATTCCTCTTTGATTTCTTCACTGATCTCTTGGTTATTAAATAGTATATTGTTTAACCTCCATGTGTTTGTGTTTTACAGATATTTTTCCTTTAATTTATATCAAGTCTCATAGCATTGTTGTCAGAAAAGATACTTCGTACGATTTCAGCTTTCTTAAATTTTCCAGGGCTTGATTTGTGACCCAAGATATGATCTATCCTGGAGAATGTTCCATGAATACTTGAGAAGAAAGAGTATTCTGTTGTTTTTTGATGGAATGTCCTATAAATATCAATTAAGTCCATGTTGTTTAATGTATTATTTAAAGCTTATGTTTCCTTATTTATTTTCATTTTGATGATCTGTCCATTCGTGAAAGTGGGGTGTTAAAGTCCCCTACTATTGTTGTGTTACTGTCAATTTCCCCTTTTATGGCTGTTAGCATTTGCCTTATATACTGAGGTGCTCCTATGTTGGGTGCATAAATATTTACAATTGTTATGTCTTCTTCTTGGATTGAACCCTTGATCATTATGTGATGTCCTTCTTTATCTGTTGTAATAGTCTTTATTTTAAAGTTTATTCTGTCTGATAAGATAATTGCTACTCCATCTTTCTTTTAATTTGCATTTGCATGAAATATCTTTTTCCATCCCCTCACTTTCAGTCTGTATGTGTCCCTAGGTCTGAAGTGGGTCTCTTGTAGACAGCATATATATGGGTCTTGTTTTTGTATCCATTCAGCCAGTCTATGTCTTTTGGTTGGAGCATTTAATCCATTTACATTTAAGGTAATTATTTATATATATGTTCATATTACCATTTTCTTAAATATTTTGGGTTTGTTTTTGTAGGTCTTTAACTTCTCTTGTGTTTCATGCCTAGAGAAGTTCCTTTAGCATTTGTTTTCAAGCTGGTATGGTGTCGCTGAATTCTCTTAGCTTCTCCTTGTCTGTGAAGGTTTTAATTTCTCCATCGAATCTGAATGAGATCCTTGCTGGTTAGAGTAATCTTGGTTGTAGGTTTTTCCCTTTCATCACTTTAAATATGTCTTACTACTCCCTTTTGGCTTGCAGAGTTTCTGTTGAATGATCAGCTGTTAAACTTATGGTGATTCCCTTGTATGTTATTTGTTGTTTTTCCCTTGCTGCTTTTAATATTTTTTTTGTATTTAATATTTTTTTTTCTTGCGGTATGCAGGCCTCTCACTGTTGTGACCTCTTCCGTTGTGGAGCACAGGCTCTGGATGCACAGGCTCAGCGGCCATGGCTCACGGGCCTAGCCGCTCCACGGCATGTGGGATCTTCTTGGACCGGGGCATGAACCTGTGTCCCCTGCATCGGCAGGCAACCTCTTAACCACTGCATCACCAGGGAAGCCCTGTATTTAATTTTTGATTGTTTGATTAATATGTGTCTTGGCTTGTTTCTCCCTAGATTTATCCTGTATGGGACTCTCTGCCCTTCCTGTAGTTGATTGACTATTTCGTTTACCATATTAAGGAAGTTTTCAATTATAATTTCTTCAAATATTTTCTCAGTCCCTTTCTTTTTCTCTTCTTCTTCTTGGACCCCTATAATTTGAATGTTGGTGCATTTAATGTTTCCCAGAGGTCACTGAGACTGTCCTCAATTCTTTTAATTATTTTTTCTTTATTCTGCTCTACAGTAGTTATTTCCACAATTTTATCTTCCAGGTCACTTATGCATTCTTCTGCCTCAGTTATTCTGCTATTGATTCCTTCTAGAGGATTTTTAATTTCATTTATTTTATTGTTCATCATTGTTTTTTTGCTCTTTAGTTCTTCTAGGTCCTTGGTAAATCTTTCTTGTATTTTCTCCATTCTATTCCCAAGATTTTGGATATCTTTACTGAATTCTTTTTCAGGTAGACTGCCTGTTTCCTCTTCATTTTTTTGGTCTAGTGAGTTTTTACCTTGCTCCTTCATCTTCTGTGTGTTTCTGTGTCTTCTCATTTTGCTTAACTTACTGTGTTTGGGGTGTCCTTTTCACAGTATGCATGTTTCTAGTTACTGTTGTTTTTGGTGTCTGCCCCCAGTGGCTAAGATTCAGTGGCTTGTGTAGGCTTCCTTGTATAAGGGACTGGTGCCTGTGTTCTGGTGGGTGGGGCTGGGTCTTATCTTTCTTGTGTGAAGGACCGCATCTGGTGGTGTGTTTTGGGATTTCTGTGGCCTTATTATTATTTTAGCCAGCCTCTCTGCTAATGGGTGGTGTTGTGCTCCTGTCTCACTAATTGTTTGGCATAGGGTGTCCAGCACTGTAGCTTGCTGGTTGTTGAGTGGAGTTGGGTCTTAGTATTGAGATACAGATCTCTGGGAGAGCTTTCGCCATTTGATATTATGTGGAGCTGGGAGGTTTCTGGTGGACCAATGTACTGAACTCGGCTCTCCCACCTCAGAGGCACAGGCTTGACACCTGGCCAGAACACCAAGACCCTGTCAGCCACAGAGCTCTTTTGGGAAGTCTGAGGTCTTCTGCCAGCGTTCAGTAGGTGTTCTGTTGTTGTTCCACATGTAGATGTATTTCTGATGTATTTGTGGGGAGGAAGTTGATCTCCACGTCTTACTCCTCTGCCATCTTGAAGGTCTCCAACTTCATCCTTTTTATTGTTCAACGCAGAGCTTATGTTACAACATACAAAATAATTACATGACTTTAAATAAGCTGTTCAGTGTCTAAGGTGACCTTTCTTACAAATGCATTTTTCTGGGAAAGGAAATAAAAATCATTACTCTTAGAAGAGTAATTAATGTTTTATTACTCTCCACAACTTTCAAGGCATTCAAAATGTATTCTTTCCATCCAGATATCATATATGAAAGATGTTTAATTAGTCGTTGTCTATGAGGGTTCTGTGAATTTCTCTTAAGATTCTTAAGATTGTCAGATGGCATGTACAAAAATACAAATAAAAATAGATTTCCTTAATGTGTATTTTCCAGCAAAAATGGGTTAAATATATTTTAATCTGTAGTTAAATTAAATTACAAGTGTTGTGAGAATAAATGCTCCATGACTATTTAGGTGGTGTATGCAAGAAAATGTAGACTTTGTTTCGTTTACTGAAGTGGTTGTTGTATTGGAAAGTTTAAGAAAAACTGAATTAGAATAAAGTTTCCAATGCCCCCTAAATTAAAAATATCCAGGAAATAGATGTTTAATTGGGCATATAGTGTTTTATTTCAGCACTTCAGGGACTGTGAAACACAAGTAGGTGGATTAAGCAGCTTTGACATGTTCAGATACAATTAGTAGGCCTTGGCCACCTGCAGAAGATAACCTATCAAGCATGAAACCTCTCTCATCAGATTGTGTTTCTGTGTGTGACAGGCAGTCTTCAGGACCAGAAGGGAAACAGCTTAGTTGAATCTTTTTTTTCATGGCTTCAATCAGCCTCACTGAAGTGAATCAATTTTCTGTAAAAATGGAAGTATCAGTTTGAAGAAGATTAAGGCATTTTCTCACCTTTAGCATGCATTGGATTAAAGGGATGAAATGGGTTGTAGTGAGCAGTATGGATGGCTGGACAGTGAATGGTACTGTATGGACAGCTACGGGTCCCTCTTCTTACTCTCTATCGCTACCCCCATCACTAAGCTGGAATATGTAATGTAAATAAAACAATAATTCAATTTAAATGAAGCAAAAAAAAAAAGTTAATACATGAACTTCAAACCAAGACCCAAGACTGGCTACAGAATTTTCAGTGCACATTGTAAAGTAAAAATGTAGAGCCCCTTTTCCAAAAATTATTAAATTTTTCAAGATGGCACAACAGAGTGTTAAAATTGCAGAATACTTCTGAGCATGGTCTCAGGTCTCACACTAATAAAGCTGGTCCTGCAAAGGTCACCCCCTTTGACTCTGCAGTCTCCCAAAGATCAGTAGCAGTGTTGTCCCTAAGGTAGAATAAGCATGTACCTCCATTGCATTTTAGAGGAAAGATGGGATCCTGGGAAGCTTGGAGAATGCACTGTTGATGTTGTCTGTGAGCTGGTTCCCCAAACACATGATGATCTTGTTTTGGCTCTGGCTGTCTAGCCCATACACCAAATCCACATACACTGTTCTGTGTTTTCTTCTTTCTTTCTTTTACCATTTAATACTTATTTTCATCCTACTATACATGAATTAAAACACTGGCAGGCAAAAATGAGTTTTTTCCCTTTCCCTATTCTACATCCCATGTATGGCTCTGGACCTTCAAGGAAAATTTTCATTTTTGTTTGTTTCTTGAAAGAGGCTACATGATCACGTCTTTATGAAATGTTGTAAAGTGTAATCATGAAAGCACCATCTTTGGAGTCAGACTTGGGTAGGTTTTATGACAGGTTCTTATACTTCCCAGTTGTTTGATCTTTGGCAAATCATCTATCTTTCCTGAGTCTCTATTTCCTATTGTAAATGACAATAAAAATGTCTACTTCATTTGCCTGTTTTGCATATTAAATGAGATAGTGTTTAGAAAGCCAACTGCCCAGCTTATTGTAAATACTAAAAAAGTAACATTCATTTTTGTACTATTATAATTTCTAATCATACTTTGCAGAAAATGTCAACTTATTTTATTTTGACATAAAGAGTTTAAAATTCACAATCATAGAATTAGGGAGAACTTCATAGATTTTCTGGTTTAGTAGCTCTTAAATTTTTGGGGATCATAGATCCCTTTGTATTCTGATATAAGGCAGTGGACCCTCTTTCTCCCCAAAAGTTACATGTGCATTCAGCATTCTGTTTCAGGGGATTCTTTCACCACCTGAAGCTCAAAGTTGAAACCTTTGAATGCAGTTTTAAAGGAGTGTATCAAGCCTTATACTTAGTTTCCTATGCACAAAACAGTGGTGGGATTGCCCTCTAAATATCGAGCTTCCATTGCCGAAAGCAACCCTCTTTCCTGAACATGGGTCTTTTTTCTTTTTTTTCTTTGCCACAGAAATGCTGAGCACAGCCTAGAAATGAATGAGAACATCAAATAATAATGCCACGTTTTATTTCAAGGAAAATCGCTACAATAACTTTCCTTTTGAATATCTCTGTCTTCTGAGAGACCCTCTGTGCTGTGAAGTTCTCTCTTTTAAGTGGCTACATCTAATGTGTTGCTGCTCACAACACTAGCGGTTTTATACTTGGGCAATGGAGTAGAATAGCAGCTCAGGTTTTGAAAAGTAACAGAGCTATGTGGGCTTTTTAATATGACCGCGGGGTTGTCACATTGATCCCTGTTTTATTTTTCCTTTTTTGGTTAATTAATTCTATTTATCTTTATTTATTTATTGCTTCCTTTCCTTTTCCTCCTCTCACATTAAGCTTTGGGCCTAGTTTGCAAAACATTTAAAAAAGTAATCTGAGTCACTAGTTTCCACCTGATTCTCAACGTTTGCATTTGACTGTCTGGCAGTTATTCCCAGATACTTTCCTCCTCCTTGGCTACTTCCATCTTTTATCACACAACAAATTTCTGGCAGCAGCAGATGCACTGATACTTTCCAAAGAGACCATGAAAGTAAAATGAAAAGAGACTAGAAAGACAGAGTTCCTCTGTCACTTAGGCTCATAGTCTGGTTTTCATTTTGATCTTTGTCTGGTTTTCATTTGACCCGCACAGGTTCCTTCTCATTCCTACGCACACATTCCAGGGTTTATGTTCACGGCTGAGAGATGCATGTAGAGAGTATGCAAAGAGTAACTTCCAAAGGGTAAGCCCAAAGAGGGCTGTCAAATTTCTCTTTATGGATATTTTGGCTCCAAGTCATTTTTATATTTCTTCCAGCTCTAGATCAAGCTGATATTGAAAGGTAGGATACCTTGATTGTTTCCACATTTCTTGCAATGATAATGCAAGGCAAAATCCAAGGGGAATTGAAACATCATCTGTAATGTTTAGCCAGGATGAAGTTGTATGACATTTAAAGTGTTATCTGCCAACCTGGAAGTTTTTAATTCCCATTTCTGAACACTTACAGACTTGCCAAGCTAATCCCACAGTGCTGGTGCCCTGTCTGCTGCTGACGTGCCATCTGCTCTTGTTCATATTGGATGTGATCTGATATGAACCTCAAAGACCTTTTTGAAGTTAAGCCTTATTTGACTCCTTAATCATTAACTTTCACCCAGAGTCATCACATTTTGCCTTCTGCCCACACAGGTTTTGTTTAATAGGAAATTAATTGCCACATGACAGGTAAGAAACGCCATACTGATGGAAAGAAACTTCAAGTTAAGTGCATACTTTTCAGGGTGATAGAACTTTGACAGAGTTGCTCAGCTTTTCATTACTTAGCATGTTGGTATAATTTATGCATACTTATTTTTAAAAGTTGTATGTGAGCTTGCTAAAATTTTTAATTGCTTCTCCTCTTAGTAATAAAAAAGGAGAACTGCTTCTCCTGTGAGAAATGTGATCAGTGGGAAGAGGCATTACGGAAGACTTGTCAGAGCTGACCTCAAGAGAAAGCAGAGCGGGGTCTGAACTATGTTTTAGGAGTTGACGGAGTTGCAGGTAGAAATCATTGTACTAATATAAGTCCCAACACCTTGTCCTTGCAGTTCCAGATTCACTCCTTTGGTATGAAAAGTTTTTAGTTTTCAAAAATGCAGCTATTAAATTGCAAGTTATCTTAGAAAACCTTAGGCAATATCAGTTAATCCCATGGTGGAAAGCCAGTAGACATTCAATCCTGTAGGAACAGGACATGGCATGGGTATCAGAAAGCGGAGGTTGGAGGGCAAAGTAGTCCTGAAAAGCTGAAGGTGCAGAAAGAAAAATCATCTGCTTCCCGATTTGTTAAAATTAGACTCTACTTTTAACTGTGGTACTTCAGTCAGAAAGGGTGATGAGATGTACAGAACTGACCAACAGCTGTCTTTGCATTTAAATTACTGATAAATGCTTGACTGTCTGACTGATGCTGCTATTACTTTGTCCTAAGTAAATTAAATAATTAAAGTGTTCTCAGAGCTCTCTACAGTGTACACAGCCCTTTCACAATTACAATTTTTATTTTTATTTTCAGCCTGTATACATGGAGAACACCTGTTACTTTCATTATCATCTACAGAGGAATCATTATTATTGCACATAGCAAGTATGCATGAGTGTACAGTACTTTATAAGCAAGCACCCTGGAGAAGAAAACTTAAGTTTGAGAACTGAGCTACAAATAGATAAAGTAATTTATCCATAGTTACATCAGAGATGTCTGTGTGAAAGGTACATTTTTATCTTTATTAGCTTTAATTTACATGGCTTAAAATGTATGAGTCATTTATGGCAATTCCATCACTATGTTTGTAGTTGAGCATGCAATTTAAAAATTTTCTGATAATATTTAAAGTCATTTGCTGAGATGGCTTTTCTATTATAAGTCAATAAGGGAGAAGGAACCATGGCAATATATTATTGTTCAAATAGGGAAATAACACATATGGTGTTTCTTTATAGCAGAGAATTCTTCATGCTTCCCTTATACTGTTGCTTCCAAGAATATATCCTGGACAGAAGAATAATCTTAATCTTACTTAAGACTTAGGAGTATAGGGTACATCTATTTTTCCTAAATTTGTTTTTGTTGGAACATGAGGAGAGAATGATATATGCATGACTCCAACATTTTCTCAATAAAAAATGTCCTTGTGTGACCTGGCCTACACTAAATTTTTATTATTTAAAAAAATATGAAACTTACTGCAAAGTTAGAAAACCTATATCACATTTAGCTTTATATTAATGAATCTCATTTACAAAAGAATCACATGAAAAAAGAATATATAGGACAAGTGACTGCTGTCAATTGTAATAAAGTTTTTTAATTGCGACAGAAAGAAGAAAGTTAATTTAGAAAAATAATGAGGACAATCTAATATTACTTGCTTCCAAATTGTTTTCTTAGAAAATCAAAATATTTTAGAATGTAATCTTGTAGCACAGAATCCAAACTCCCACCAAAAGCGGTCAATAAAATATAATTATTCCTTTCAGGTTTGCATGGTTACATAGTGAGTCTTCTAGTTTCACCAGTGTTATTTATCTTATGATGCTTAATTAATTAGAACCCATTCCTCATAGGATTTTGACTATTCCAAACCAACAACTCTTGAATGGCCAGAACACAAAATTCTTCTCAGAAGTTGACTTAAAATTCTATGCGAAAGACTACACTTTTATTTTTCTGTGACCTCTCAAAGACATTTGAAGGACTCTGATATCTGTGAACAAGTGATAAAATAGGATTTCTACAAAGGCAATAATAATCAATTAGTAAGTCTTAACTTTTCATGAATTGGTGCTAAATAGTTTCACTTGTTCTTCTGAATAAAGTGAGGACTTAGGAGAATGTAAAAGTGAAAAATGTGTATTAATCTCTTACTTTACCAGTGGTTGTCCATGGGAGAAGCCTTTTCCTGTTTTTCATCAAAAAGCATTCACTTTAGCTCTTAGAGAAGAATTATAAGATTAGGGGTATCAGTCATCTCACTGGGCATTCCAGGAGGGACTATGTCTGGGAAACATATCAGGTAAAATTCAAAGGCCTAAACATAAGCTGGTTAAAGATGTTTCATGGCTACTAGAATGTGGTTTCCTGTTGTTTTTAAGGATGGAGTGGTAAAGATGGTATATTGTTATAGGGAAGTCAGTGGGTTTAAGAATCTATGGCACTTAAAATCTAGAAGGCTAGGGTTGAAGTCTAGGCTTTGTATCTCACAAATATAACCTAGAACCCTCTGAGCTTCAGTTTCATCTTTTCTAAAATTCATGCCTGTGCTATTTCAGGCAATTCAGGTATGAGATATGTTGGAATTCAGGCACCCCAGGACTGGGAATATGTTTCAGTTATTTATTTCTGCATAACAGATCAGCCCAAAACTTACTGTCCTCTAACAATACAATTTATTTTTCATGATTGCGTGGGTTGACTGAGTGAGTTTATTGCTGATCTGACATAGATCATTCATGTTGCCTCTAGCTCTGGGATTGACTAGGGGCAGGGCTCAGCTGGGCTGTTAGCCAGGGAGACTGTTTTCCTCCATAGGGCCTTTCCATGGAGCTACATTGGGCATTCTCACTGCCTCCTGATCTCAAGCAGTGTTCCAATAGGGAGGATATTAAGAATACAAGAATAGATGCTATGAAGCTTCTAAAGGATAATGTTGGAAGTCCTACAGGGTCCCTTCCACCATGTTTTATAGGCAAAGCAAGTCACAAGGCCAGCCCACATTCAAGGGGAGAAAAAGTCAGCACCACCACTGGATAAGAGGAGTGGTGAAGTCTTGTTGCAGAAGGTATATAATATGGAAGATATTATTATGATCATATTTGAAAATAGTCTACCAAAGCAGGAGAGTGCTAAAGCTGGGACTTGGACATAGGATGGTGCTGAGGTGATAGTAACCTCCCCTGCAAAGGAAACCCAGCGATTCAAGTTGCAACATCCAAAGTCCATGCCCATGCAAAATTTACTGAATCATGGTTAGGAGCATGGATTCTAGAAGCAAAACAACTTTGGGGTTAAAATCTAGCTCACAATTTCCTGACTATTTGATTAAGCTCATCTGTTCCTCAATTTCCTCATCTATAAAATGAAGAGAATAACATTTTCTATCTCATAGAGTTATTTTGAAGATTGAATAATTACTACATATAAATAGCTTAAAATAGTGCCTGGCAAACATAAAAACTCCAAGAATTATTTATTATTATTACATCATCGTTATTGCAATAGTCTAGGTGCACTTGTTGGGGGTGGCTGGTGTAACGTTGGCAAGGAATTTCAGTCATAGCTACAGCTGGGAATTCAGGAGGGATCCGTTAGCTTCAAAAAGTCAATCTATGTTCTTCAGGGATCTAGTCGGGGACCACATGAGGGGACACACAGTGAAAAGAAGCTGGCTTCTTGGGAGGTGATCTGACAGGAGGTGAGTGATCTATCAACATCTGGGGTGTAAGGCAGGACCCTGATTCCGGGGTCATAAAGTAGAGCACCAAGTAAACAGAAAGAAATTATGGAGGGGAACCCCGTGATGTGCACACACTTGTGAACAGGGCCAACTCTTGGCTGCAGCTTTGTAAGGACAAGGGTATGTTGGGTTCTTCTCTGACTAAAAGCTCCGTCAATGTACGAACGAGTCTTGCAACACCAGGAAAGCCAGATATCTTGACTGAATCACTGAGTCTAATATACATAACTTAATTACAACCTCCATTAAAATGGGCTTTTACTTCCCACCACTGCTGGTTGGCTCAGGAAGTAAACTAAGTCTTGATCTGTAAGTGGGGACCAGAAATGTATTCAGCCCTGGAAGCCAGGAAGAGAAAGATAAATGCAAGGGCTGTGACAAAGGCTGACATTCTATCACACTGGATGGTTATGATTTTCAAATTAAACAGTGTATATAAAAGAACTTTTCAAATTACTATCATCAAGCGTATTTCTGAGGGCAAATAATTTAAAAAAATAAATGTACTTGCCAAATTTTCAAACTAAACATCCACAGGTAGAATCCATGATGTTATGTGTAAAGGCTGAGGTCCTTGTCAGGCAGTCTAGGACAGAGGGAGAGCTGAAGCTGCAACAGTGTGTAAGGACAGAGTTCGGGACTTAAGCAATTATGAAGGAAAAGGTGATGAATGTATTGGGACTAGAAGATAAGAACCTAAATGTGTGGGCGGATCTCAATCGTGTGCAGTGGAAATATGACAGCAAATCCCATGATGAGGTTGATAATCCCTCTGCCCTGGTTTTAAGCAGTCTTTCTGATGTGGATGGATGAAGGCTCACAGGTGTGTGCTGAGCCCCAGAATAAATTCTGCAGGTGCTGTGACTGCAGTAAAGGTCTAAGTCCCTTTAGAGTACTCACAGTCTGAACAAATGAAATTATTTTGAATGCTGTGCTTGCTACGGGGAAATGTATAAAACGATGGCATAATTTCATATTCCTTTGGATAGCTTTTTAAAAGAGACCTGGGCCAAGAAAATTATTCTCCAAAAGCCTGCTAAATTTTTATAATAGAAACAAATGTCTTTCTTAATATAAGCAACAATTCTATTTTAAAGTTATGAGATGAGAATGGAGGTTTTAATCACCCTGTCTATGCTTTAACATTGGGGCTTTCTTTGTAGCCAGTATCTAGCAAGGATGTCACTGCTGTATTATTTTAAAATAGGAAGGTTTTGGAACTGACATTTTGTTCATTGTATCCATTGTTTTATCTTGCATTGAGAATTAGTCAAGATTGTAGTGACAAGTTTCTTATTCCATAAGAAAACATGAAGTTATTTAAGAAAATGAATTTTATGTAAAGGTGAAATTACTAAACAGTTGAGACTGTATCCAAAAGACTAATTTTCCTCCTTATTTGCTGATCTCTGCTTCTCCTTACCTCCAGTACCAAGAGAATGATTCCTCTAACCTAATCACTCCTAGTTAAACTCAGATAATATTCTAGAAATGAGTTGCAGTGAAAAGTTCACCAGTTCCATAATTCTTTTCCCACAAAGTGCCATTAATTCAGACAAAATCAGTTCCAATTTTGTAATTCTGACCTATGTTCAGAGTCATCTTTATAACTGTAGTATTTACAGTGATGTTGTTCCAAAAGGGAATTTTTCTCATAATTTTCCTGCTTATGCAGTGTCTGTAGAGGAGTAAGATGTTTAACTCCTGAAGGCGTTGGGAGACAGAACAGCAAAAGGCAAAAACCACAGACTAGTGGGCAAGGTGCAGAAGTTAGTTAATGAGGTGGCAAGACTGAGCAGTGTGGGAGTTCAGAGGGATGCTGAAAGGAATCACTGAACTTTAATAAGATGATGAAAAGGCATCTTGACAGAAAAAAAAAGTTCATGAACCATTCTTCCGGGTTATACAATAGAGTAAGACTGTGAAACATTCATTTTTTTTTTCTGGAAAAAACCCTGGTACCTTTCCACTGAATTAAAAATTATATTCTTCCCATCAGAATATTATTGGCCTAAAACAAGGGTATTCTTTTCCTCTGCCTCAGTGTTAAATTAGACTAAGTTTAAATTATGAAAAAACTATTTTTCATATTTGAAGACCTCTGTGAAAAATAGTAAGCTGTTTAAATGCTAAATTTCAAATCAGAACAGCCTTAATGAGATTTGTGTCTCCTGTAAACCACACTGCAATCAACAGAAAAACAAATGAATAAATGTTAAGCCCTGTTCCTTGTTTTTCAGAAGCACATAATTCAATGCTTTATCAACTCTTAAGAAAATACTTTAAAAAGCAGAAACAAAATACCCTTTTTTGCCTTTACAGTATACAATCAATATAAAATTTAGTCATGGTATGTCTCTATACCAGATCAAAATAATATCATATTGAAATGAATGGTTTCTCTTTGCCTTATTTATCTTATTTAGCAACCACAGTGTCCTCACTGTGTGCCAGGCACATAGTGCACTAGTGCAGTGCTAATATCTCATTGAATTCTCATAATATCCCTATGAAAACAATATCATTATTATCTCCATTTTACAGATTAAGAAACTGAGGCCTAGAAAGCTTAAGCAATTGCTGGAGTTCATGCAGCCCCACAGTAACAGAGCAAGTATAGGAATCCTGGCACTTTGGCTTCAGAGTCTGTGCTCTTAACCTATGATATTTTCATGCAGCTGCTCATAGAAAATATGCCTTAATAGATAATGAAATCTGAAAATGTCATTGATTAGGTAGGAGTCCCAAATGCTAAAGGGAATCCCAACTAATCTTTGCCTATCTTCATTTCTACCTGTATTTTCTATGGTCATTTTAACCTCAGAACTTCAGAAGTTCAACTCACATTTCCACCCAAATGTGTTCCTTCTCTATACCCGTATTGGATGATGACTCACTAGTTATTCACTACCTTACGTAAAATCTAAGAGTTATTCCAGAATCCTAGCTGAGCTCAATGTCTACATCTAATTAGTTATCAAACTGTACTCTTTCTAAATATTCTCAAAACTAACCTCTCCCCTCTATGCCTTTGCCACTTTTATTGCCACTTTTCAGGCTTTTTTTCATCTTATGATGAGACAAATTGTGACCTAAATAGTCTCTTCATTTTTAAATATCCTCCATTGTAGCCATCCTTCACTTTATTGCTAATGTGATCTTTAAAAAATATTTATTTAATCACATTTTTCTTCCAGTTAAAGAACTTCAGTCTCTCCCTCTTGCCTTGCTACAAAATAGAAGGCCCTTTTTGATCTGGTCCCTTTTTTATCTCCTGCTACTCCCCTAATCATACTTATGATTTATCAAATACCAAGCATCATGCAGTTTTTAGCCTCCTGGCTTCGCACCTGTTATTCCCCTCTGCTTGGAACACTCTGCTCACCACTTGTCCTCTTGGCAAACTCATATAAATGTCTAATAAATGTCCATCTGATATGTCCAGCAAGCCTGCGGAGCCTGGAAGAATTAGTTATGCACTGACGCTACATCTGTGCCTTGTACAGCCTTCTGTTGCATTTACCGCAACTTATTGTAATTATTCTTTTACATTCTGAGTTAGACTTCTGTCTTCTTAAGGGGACAGCAATTACCAGGAGGTTAGTAAATGTCAGTGCAGTCAATTTATTATGAATCTCTATTCTAACTCACTGTTAAAGGTTTTATGCTGAAGAAGATGTAGAAATTTGAGAAAGTGCATTCTAACACAAAATGATGGCTAAAGGGGAAAGATGGTAAGACAAAATGGATTGGAAAATTAGGGAAGAATGTGATGTTTTATTTAAGGTGGAGGAGAATCAGTCTTCATTTGAACTAAAGTCATTTTGTTTTCTAAATTGTCAAGATGTTACTTTCAATATATTAATATCTGATTCAGTGTTCTACCTGGGGCCATCTTGACTTGACATTCTACTATGGAATGTCATTTGGCTGTATACGTTCACACTCTGGTGTGGCCCCAATAGTTAGGCCTAGCAGTGCCCACAGTAAGTCAGCTTGGCCTCTTTTATCAGAAATCTCAATGCTGGCATCTATTGTCCCTCAAATTTTATCTGTGCTCCTCTGTATGTTGCTATTTATCATCCAGAAAAATTCCTATTATTTGGCAGATAGAATTAATTTTGTATGTGCACCATGTAAAAAAAAGTAAGACTAAAGTTATACAGACCCTCTCTAAGAGGTTTTTACACTTTCCTTAAAAGCCATTTTTAAAAATTGGTCAATGACTATCGTATTTTCATAACCAAATCCTGACAGTTGGGCCCAGCAAAGAAATGGGTTTAACTTCATTGGGCAAAATAGGATGATTACAAATATATCGGCAATTTGCAGATTATCCCGCAGTTTATAATACAAATGCTTAACTATATTTCATAGACTTCAAGACTGGACTTGGCATGATGTTTGAGTGTTTGTATTGTGAATCATAATGTATATATCAGAATTCAGGAATACCATATCTAAACTGTTGGTTGATCTCCCTTTGAATGTAAGTAGGCTTGATTCCATTAAGGTTAAATTTAAGCAATTTAAAAAAAAAAAATCTCATGATCCCCATTAACAGATGTTTCAAGGAGTTTTAGAAAAAGAAAGGTGGGGGAAAATTTCCCCAAATGGGAGGAATTACCTTCTTGATAATTCTGTTCTATAAAATTTTCTTTGCTTCTGAGGTATTAGCATTTATCCTGATTGCTTACACCCCTTTAATGATTATTATTTTAGTTTAAAATTTTCTCTTCCATTTATCTATTATTTCATAAAAAATCATGCCAAAACTTAGTGTCTTAAAACAACAACCATTTCTTTTTCTCATAAATCTTCAATTTGTTCAGGCTTCAGCAGGACAAATGGTCTCTGGTCTACAATTTCCAGGATGACTACAATACCTACGATGTGGCTGAGCAGGCAGCCCTCTCTCCTTTTCTAGTTTGAAGTTCTAAAGTATATTTCCCTGTGTATTTTGTCCACAATGGTAGTTTCAAGGTAGTTAAACTTCTTACATTGCAGTTCAGGGCTCTCTGAATGACTGTTCCTAGAAAACAAGGTCTTTGACGACTTGGCCTCAAAAATCTTGCAACTAATATCCTCTACTATATTTTATTGCTTCATACATGGTAAGCCCCAATTCATTGGAGTGGTCTGCACAGAGTAAAATACCAGGGGCATAGATCACTTGGAAATAATCTTGGAACCAGGCTCACACATTTCTGTAGCCTTCCTCTCCTTCCTCCTCTTCCCTTTTCTCCTCCCCTTCCTCCTCTTCCCTTTTCTCCTCCTATCTTCATCCTCTTTTCTTTCCCCTTTAGTATTATTTATACACAGTAGAATTTTGAAAAATGTTTATAGTGATATAATCACCACTGCAATCAAGATATTGAATAGTTTCCTCACCCAAAACATTGCTATCTGTCTCTTTGTAGTCAAACTCATCTCCCTACTTCAAGCACCTGACAATTGAGGAATCTGTTTTCTGTCCCCAGAATGTCATAGAAAAGGAATCATACTGTATCTAGCTATTTGAGACTAGCTTATGTCATTTAGCATAATTTGAGATTCATCTCTGTTGTTGCAGGTTTCAGTAGTTTGTTCTTATCTATTGTTGAGTAGTATTCAATCATATGGATATAATTTTTTATTGAAGTATAGTTGACTTACAATATTATATCAGTTTCAGGGGTACAATGTAGTGATTCCACATTTATATATATTACAAAATGATCATCACTATAAGTCTAGTTGCCCTCTGTCACCATAGGAAGTATTACAATATTATTGACTATATTTCTATGCTGTACTTTACATCTCTGTGACTTACTGATTTTAAAACTGGAAGTTTATACCTCTTAATCCTCTTCACCTATTTCACCAATCCCCCCACCCCCAATCCCTCTGACAACCAGTAATTTTTTCTCTGTATCTATGAGTTTGCTTCTGTTTTGTTATGTTTGTTCATTTGTTTTGTTTGTTTTAGTTCCATGTATAATTAAAATCATACCATATTTATATTTTTCAGTCTGACTTATTTTACTTAGAACAATATATTCTAGGTCTATTCATCTTGTCCCAAATGGCAAGATTTGATTTTTTATGGCTGAGTAATATTCCTGTGTGTATATCACAACTATATATACATATATATATGTATGCATGTATATCACAAATACATATATACAGCACATGTTCTTTATCCATTCATCTATTAGACAGGTTGCTTCCATATCTTGGCTATTGTAAATAATGCTGCAGTGAACATTGGAGTGCATATATCTTTCCAAATTTGTCTTTTCTTTTTCATTAGGTAAATAACCCAGGAGTGGAATTGCTGGATTGTATGATAGTTCTATTTTTAATTTTTTGAGGAACCTCCATATTGTTTTCCATAGTGGCTCTATCAATTTACATTCCCAGTAAATCTTTCAACAGTGCACAAGGATTCACCAACATACATTATCTTTTGTCTTTTTCATAATAACCATTCTGACAGGTGCAAGGAGATATCTCACTGTGATTTTGATTTACATTTCTCTAATGATGAATGATGTTAAGCATCTGTTCATGTGCCTGTTGGGCATTGGTATGTCTTCTTTGGAAAAATGTCTATCAGGTCTTCATATTTTTTAACTGGATTTTTTTTGACATTGAATTATATGAGTTCTTTATATATTTTAGATATTAACTTCTTATTGGATGTGTCATTTGCAAATATATTCTCCCATTTAATAGGTTACCTGTTTATTTTGTCGATCATTTCCTTTGATGTGCACAGGTTTTTTAGTTTGATGTAGTCCCATTTGTTTATTTTTGCCTTTGTTGCCCTGGCTTGAGGAGACAAATCCAAAAAAATATTATTAAGACTGATGTCAGGGGCTTCCCTGGTGGCGCAGTGGTTGCGAGTCCGCCTGCCGATGCAGGGGATGCGGGTTCGTGCCCCGGTCTGGGAAGATCCCACATGCCGTGGAGCGGCTGGGCCCGTGAGCCATGGCCGCTGAGCCTGCGCATCCGGAGCCTGTGCTCCGCAACGGGAGAGGCCACAGCAGTGAGAAGCCCGCGTACTGCAAAAAAAAAAAAAAAAAAAAAAGACTGATGTCAAAGAGTATACTGCCTATATTTTCTTCTAGGAACTTTATGGTGATTTTTATCCTTCATTTTGTTAATGTGGTGTATCACATCACTTGATTTGCAGATACTGAACAATTCTTGCATCCCTGGAATAAATCTCACTTGGTCATGGTGTATGATCCCTTTAAAGTATTGTTGAATTCAGTTTGTTAATAATTTATGGAGAATTTTTGCATCTCTCTTCATTAGAAATTATTGGCTTGTAACTTTCTTGTTTCACGGTCTGTCTGATATTCATATTAGGGTAATGCTGGCCTCATAGAATGAGTTTGGAAGCATTTCTTCCTCTTTAATTTTTTGGAATATTTTGAGAAGGATAGGTATTACCTCTTCTTTAAATGTTTGGCAGAATTCCCCTGTGAATCTGTATAGTCCTGGACTTTTTTGGGAGGGAATTTTTTTGATTACTGATTCATATTCATTACTAGTAATTGGTCTGTTCAGGTTTTCTGTTTCTTCCTAATTCACTCTTGGAAGACTGTATATTTTTATGAATTTATCCACTTCATTTGGGTTGTCCAATTTGTTGGTATAAAATTATTTGTAATAGTCTCTTATGATTATTTGTATTTCTGTGGTTTAGGTTGTAACTTCACTCTCATATCTGATTCTATTTTTTTGAGCTCTTTATTTTTTTCTTGATGAGTCTGGATAAAGGTTTATGAATTTTGTTTATCTTTTCAAAGAACCAGCTCTTAGTTTCATTGATCTCTTCTATTTTTCTTTTTTAGTGTCTATTTCATTTATTTCCACTCTGATCTTTATGATTTCCTTCTTTCTCCTAACTTTGTGCTTTGTTTCTATTTTTCTAGTTCCTTTAGTTGTAAAGTTAGATTCTTTGAGGGTTTTTTTCTTGTTTGTTTTTTTCTTGAAGTTGGCCTGTATCACTATGAACTTCCTGTGTAGAACTACTTTTGCTGTGTCCCATAGATTTTGGAAAGTAATGTTTCCATTTCATTTGTTTCAAGGTATTTTTTGATTTCCTCTTTGATTTCTTCATTGACCCATGTTGTTTAATTTCCATGTATTTGTGTTTTTTCCAGTTTTCTTCCTGTAAAAGATTTCTGGTTTCACATCACTGTGGTCCCACAAAAATGCTTAATATGATTTCAGTCTTAAGTTTATTTATATTTGTTTGGTGGCCTAGCATGTGCTCTATCTTAGAGAATGTTCCTTGTGCACTTGAAAAGAATGTGTGTTTGTAGTTTTTGGAAGGAATGTTCTGTACATATCTATTAATTTAATCTGCTGCAATGTGTTATTTGAGGGCAAAGTTTCCTTATTGATTTTTTGTTTGGGTGATCTATCCATTGATGTAAGTGGCATATTAAAGTCCCCTGATATTATTGTATTAATGTCAGTTTCTCCCTTTATGTCTGCTAATATTTGCTTTATATATCTAGGCGCTCCTATGTTGGGTGTATAAATAATTATGAGTTATATCCTTTTCTTGGATGATCCCTTTGCCATTTTATAATGCCCTTCTTTGTCTTTTTTTATAGAGTTTTTTATATACTTTAAATATAAATAAATTATAAATATAAATAAATATATTTATATACTTTAAATATAAATATACTTTTAAATATACTTTGTCTGATATGAGTATTAGTACCTCAGCTTTCCTTTCATTTTCATGGAATATCTTTTTCTATCCTTTCACTTTCAGTCTGTCTGTCTTTAGAGCTGAAGTGAATCTCTTGTAGGTTACCTATAGGTGGGTCTTGTATTTTTATCCATGCAGTCACCCTATGTCTTTTTTTTTTTTTTTTTTTTTTTTTTTGCAGTACGCGGGCCTCTCACTGCTGTGGCCTCTCCCACCGTGGAGCACAGGCTCTGGACGCACAGGTCCAGCGGCCATGGCTCACGGGCCCAGCTGCTCCATGGCACGCGGGATCCTCCTGGACTGGGGCACAAACCCATGTCCCCTGCATCAGCAGGCGGACTCTCAACCACTGCCCCACCAGGGACGCCCTGTTTTTTAATTTATATTCTTAATTGTGGAAAAGCTGTTCTGCTAGTCTTCGGGTTTTTCTCAGAGAGACTTTTTCTATATGTAGTTGTATTTTGGGTTTGTCCATGAGAATAGTGAGCTCAGGATCTTCCTACTCTACTATCTTGATTCTATCCTTGGATACAATTTTTTCATTCATCCACCTGTTGAAGAACAAGAACATTTGGATATTTTCCAGATATTGGTGATTGTGAAAAAAGTTGCTGAAAGAGTATTGCTTTGACAAATATCTAAAAATATGGAAGTTGCTTTGGAACTGGGTGATGGGTAGAGACTGGAAAAGTTTGAAGGTGGTAGAAATAGCCAAGATTGCCTTGAAAGGAATGCTGGTAGAAATATGGATGTTAAAGTTGATTCTTTGAGAGATTAAAAAAGAAACAGGTGAGCTACAGAGAAAACCTTTATTGTCTTAGAGAATACTTATATCATCAGCAGCAGAATTTTGGTAGAAATATGGGTAGAAATATTAAAAGGCTATTCTGGTGAGGTCTCAGTGAGAAATGGAAACATATTATTGAAAACTGGAGGAAAGGCATTCTTTGTTATAAAGTGGCAAGGAACTTGGCTGAATTGTGTTCTAGTGTTTTGGAAAGATAGAAATTGCATACAGTGAAATTGAATATTTAGCTGAGATTTCTAAGCAATGTGTTGAAGAAGTGGCTTTGTTTCTCCTTAATACTTTTGTAAAATGTGATGAAATGTGAGAAGAGAGAAATAACTTGAAAGAATTGTTTAAAAAAACAAACAAACCAGAACTTGAAATTCTGGGATATTCTCAGCCTATCCACATTACAAAAAAAATGAGATAGGATGTTCTGAATAGAAGACTAAGAATCTGACTGAATAGCCATTGATTAGGAAATCATGAGTGTGACTCATAGATTTAATCAGTTATCTCAACCAAAGTCAGGAATGGAGATGGGATTATATCAACAGAGACACTGTCAGTTTGAACTAAAGGGAAAAGAGAAAAGGAAATAAAATAAAGGAAGTCTGTCAGCTGTCAGACTTTTTGGATTCTTCAGGACAGGTCAGTGGAAGTATTTATTTAGCTGCAAATACACTTTATCCTTCAAGACAAACGAATAATGACCCCAATGTTAATTCATAGATCATTAGGGCTGCCACTCTCACCACAGATACAGGAAGTAAGGTTGATTCCTCTTTGGTTCCAGAAGGTGGAGCCCCACCTCTGTTTCAGCTGACTGGGAAGCTATCACAGAGGGCTGCATGAGTGGGTTTACCATAGAGAGCCATGGGGGTGGGGATGTTCTAGTGAACCAAAGGAGTGGTGGGGATGGACACTGTTACTCCAGTGCCCCTGGAGGGCAGAGCATCAAACCAAAAAGGATTATTCTCAAGCCGTAAGATCCAATGGAATTTGACTTGCTAGGTTTGAACTTGCTTGGAAACCACTACCCCTTCTTCTTCTGATTTCTTTCTTCTGGAATTTAAATGTCTATCTCATGCCTGTCTAACCACACTGTAGTTTGGAAGCACATAGCTTGTCTGAATTTACAGGTTTACAACTAGAGTGTAATTTTGACTAAGGATGAATTGTACCTCTCTTTTCATCCATATCTGATTTAGATGAGACTATGGACTTTAATCTTTAGAGTTGATGGTGAAATGAGTTAAGACATTAGGGATGTTATGATGGAATTAATATATTTTCAAGAAGAACATGAATTTGTGGGGCACCTAGGGTGGGATGTTATGAACTGAATGTTTGTTTTCCCCTAAAATTTGTGTGTTGAAGCCTTAGCCCTCAGTGTGGTTGTATTTGGAGATAAAGCCTTTAAGTAAGGACTAATGTTAAAGGAGGTCATAAGGGTGGGGCCCTGGTCCAATAGGATTAGTGTTCTTATAAGAAGAGATTAATCTCTTTCTCTTTTTCTCCACTGCTCTCCAATCCCCAACCCTAACAATAAATATGCGCTGAGGAAAGGGCATATAAGGACATAGATAGCAGGCAGCCATCTGCAAGCCAGGAAATAGACTCTCACCAGAAACTGAATTTGCTGGAACCTTGATCTTAGACTTCTAGCCTCCATAGACTTGAAAACCTAAACAGTGTTCATTTCTCACAGTTCTAGAGGATGAGAAGTCTAAAATCAAAGTGCTGGCAGATTCCGTGTCTGGTGAGAGCCTACTTCCTGGTTCATAGATGGCCATCTTCTCACTGTGTCCTCCCATGGCAGAACAAGTGAAGTCTACCTCTTTTATAATGGTACTTATTCCATTCTTGGGGGCTCTGCCTTCCAAAAGCCCAATTTCCTGATATTATTGCACTGGGGAATAGGATTTCAACATATAAACTTTGGGAGGACATAAACATTCAGTCCATAAAAGATCTTATTTTGGTATCATATATAAGAAAATTTTGCCTAACATAAGATCATAAATGTTTTTTTCTGTGTGTGGTTTTTTTTTTTTTTTTGGAGATGCTTGTTAATTTTAAATTTTACATTTAGATCAATGATCCATTTCAAGTTAATTTTTGTATATTTCACAAGCTAGAAAGTAAAGGTTAGTTTAGTTAGCATATGGATGTTCAGTATTTCATGCATTATTGTTGAAATTACTAACTTCCTGCACTGAATTATCTTTGTATCTTTGTTGGAAATCAATTTTTCTCTTATATGTGCCTCTATTTCTTGACTCCTTATCCTATTTTATTGACTTTTATAGATGTTCATTTGTCAATACTACACTTATTGATTTCTTTAGCTCTATAGTGTGCTTTATTTATTTATTTTTTCATGTTCTTGGATTGAAAGAATCAAACTGTCAAAATGACTATACTACACAAGTAATCTAAAGATTCGATGCAATCCCTATCAAATTACCAACAGCATTTTTCACAGAATTAGAACAAAATATTTTACAGTTTGTATGGAGACACAAAAGACCAGAAATAGACAAAACAATCTTGAGAAAGAAAAACGAAGCTGGAGTAATCAGGCTCCCTGACTTCAGACTATACTACAAAGCTACAATAATCAAAACAGTATGATACTGGAACAAAACCAGAAATATAGATCAATGGAACAAACTAGAAAGTCCAGCGATAAACCCATACACCTATGGTCATCTAAACTATGAAAAAGGAGAAAATAATATACAATGAAGAAAAGACAGTCTCTTCAACAAGTGGTGCTGCAAAAACTAGACAGCACATATAAAAGAATGAAATTAGAATATTCACTAACACCATACACAAAAAGTAAATTCAAAATAGATTAAAGGCCTAAATGTAAGACCAGATACCATAAAACCCTTAGAGGGAAACATAGGCAGAAAGCTCTGACATAAATCACAACAAGATCTTTTTTGACCCACATCCTAGAGTAATGAAAATAAAAACAAAGATAAACAAATGGGACCTAATTAAACTTAAAAGCTTTTGCACAACAAAGGAAACCATAAACAAAATGAAAAGACAACACACAGAATGGGAGGAAACATTTGCAAACAAAGCAATGGACAGAGGATTAATCTCCAAAATATACAAAGATCTTGTGCAGCTCAATATCAAAAAAATAAACAAGCCACTCAAAAAATGGGTGAAATATCTAAATTGACATTTCTCCAAAGAAGACATACAGATGGCCAAGAGGCACATGGAAAGATGCTCAACATCACTATTAGAGAAATACAAATCAAAACTACATTGCAGTATCACCGCACACTGATCAGAATGGCCATCACCAAAAAATCTACAAAAAATAAATGCTGGAGAGGGTGTGGGGAAAAGGGAACCCATTCCTGTTGGTGGGAATGTGAATGTTACAGCCACTATGGAGAACAATATGGAGGTTCCTTAAACAACTAAAAATAGAGCTACCATATGATCTAGCAATCCCACTCCTGGACATACATCCAGAGGAAACCATAATTCAAAAAGATACATGCACCCCAGTGTTCGTTGCAGTACTATTTACAATAGCCAGAACATGGAAGCAACCTAGATGTCCATTGATGGATTAATGGATAAAGAAGATGTGGTACATATATACAATGACAATGGAATATTACTCAGCCATAAAAAGGAATGAAATAATGCCATTTGCAGTGACATGGATGGACCTAGAGACTGCTATACTGAGTGAAGTAAGTCAGGTAGAAAAGGACAAATATCACATGATATCACTTATACATGGAATCTAAAAAAATGGTACACATGAAACTTATTTACAAAACAGAAATAGAGTCACAGATGTAGAAAACAAACTTATGGTTACCAAGGGGGAAATTGGGGGAGGGAAAAATTGGGAGATTGAGATTGACATATGCACACTCCTATATATAAATAGATAAGAGCCTACTGTAATGCACAGGGAACCCTACTCAATACTCTATAATGACCTATATGGGAAAAGAATCTAAAAAAGAATGGGTATATGTATATGTATAACTGATTCACTTTGCTGTACAGCAGAAAGTAATACAACATTATAAATCAACTATACTGCAATAAAACTTAATTAAAAAATAAAAGTAATGTTTCCCTCCCCCCCAAAATATAGTATGCTTTAAATTAGGAGATGTGAGTCCTTCAATTTAGTTCTGAGTTTTCCAAAGTGTTTTTCCATGTTAGGTCATTTATTTTTCTATATAAATTTTAGAATCATCTTGTTTATTAAAGAAAAAAAAATAGAACACAAACAAAACAGACCTCTGAAATTTCTACTGGGATTATATTTACTCTCTAGATCTATCTGGGGACAAAAGTCCTGTTAACAATATTGACTTTTCATATCCATGAACATGGTATATCTCTTCATTTATTTCAGTTCTTTGATTTATCTCATCAATGTTTTTCAGCATACATATATTTCAAATAATTTGATAGACATTTCTAAGCATTTCATATAGTGTTATTTCAGACAGTAATAATGATATTAATTTCAGTTTTTTCATTGCTAGTTTAAGGATACAGTTGACTTCATTTCTTGATTCTAGTAGCTTTTTTTTTCTCTAGAGACTTTGAAATGTTCTATACAGAAAAACATGTATCTTTACATACACTGTTTATTTCTTTCTTCCTTTTCAATCTCTATACCACTTGTTTCCTTTTCTTGTCTGTTGGACTGGCTAGGATTTCCAATACAATGAAAAATAGGAATAATGACAATGAATAGCTTCACTTTGTACCAAGTTAACTAAGGGAAAAACATTTAGTCTTCTATTTTCAGTTTGCTGAGAGTTTTAAACATACATAGATGTTAACTTTTGTCAAATACTTTTTCTGTATTTTTTAAGGTCATCCTATAATTTTTTCTCTCAGTCTATTGACATGGTGAATGTTTAGTTTAATATTTTAATGTTGATTCAAACTTGCACTTCTGTGATAAATCCAATCTGGCCTTGATATTTTATATGTTGTTAGATTTAATTTGCTGTTTTGTTAGGGATTTTGTGTCTCTGCTTATAAAAGATATTGGTCTGTAGTTTTCTTTCTTTATAATATCTTTGTTTGGTTTCAGTATTAGGGTAATCTAATCTGATAAACTCTGTTTTTGTTTGTTTGTTTTGTTTTTTACCTTGAGCATTTATACAATTAGTGAAATTATTGATTTAGTTGTATTTAAGTATAACATTTTTTATTCATTCCCCATTTATCTACCTATTCTTTGTATTTTTTTTCTCTGTTCTTTTCTAGTGAGTGTTTTTGGTTATTCCATTTTATCCCCACTGTTGATTTATTTATTGTACCTCTTTTGTAAATTTTCCTACTTATGATGTTAAGTCTTCTAGGTCCTTACTGATTTTCAGTTTATTTATTCTATCAATTAGTGGAAAAGAGCTATTGCTGTCTAATTATGACTGTTGATTTCTCTTTTTCTTATTTCAGTTCTATCTGTTTTATTTTATGCATTTTGAAGCTCTTTTATTTGATTGATTCATTCACTTATATATAAGATTGTTACATCTTCTTAGTGAATTATCGTTACATAATGTTCTTCCTCTTCCTTGTTCTAAGTCAATTTTGTTTGACATTAATATAGCCCCTTTGCTTTCTTTTATTGATTGCACAGTATATTTTTCAATATTTTAATTTTTTATCACCTTATTTTTCATCTATTTATATTTTCATATTTAAAGTGAATTTATTGTAGGCAGTACTTTGGAGATGTCACTCAAATGTCTTCTAACTTGCATAGGTCCTGGCAAGAAGTTTGCTGTTTTACAAGTCTTTGGTCCTCTGTATGTAATGTGCATTTCCTCCCCTCTCTACTTGCCTTTAAGATTTTTGCATGCTGTGTGTGGTATGGTGTGTGTGTGTGTGTGTGTGTGTGAGAGAGAGAGAGAGAGAGAGAGAGAGAGAGATTACCCTGAGTAAGGTTCTCCAATATGTCATTTATGCCTTTCATTATTTTGGAAAATTCTTTACAATTATCACTTCAAATATTTCCTCTGCTCCATTCTTCTCCTTCTGAAACTCAAATTACACATATGGTAGACCATATGAAAATTTCCACAGTCCCTAGATAAACTCTTTGTCCTTATTTCCCCTTCTTTTTCCTCTTTGTGTTTCAGTTTGGATAATTTCTATTGATCTGTCTCTCAGTTCACTATTTCCTTCATTAACTGTTTTGAATTTACTTATGAACTTGCCAAATGAATTCTTCTTCTGGGTATCTTTTTTAAAAAAAATCAGCATTTGCACTTGACTCTTTCATATAGTTTCTACTCTCTGTTGAAATTCTCCATCTGTGAATGCATGTTGTCTTTTGTTTATCCCACTAGATTAAAAAAAATTAACCATAGTTATTTTAGAATCCTTGTCAGAGAGTTACAACTCTACATTATAGAAAATTGCATTTACAAGGAGGTTAAATTATTCTTTATTGCTGGTCAATGTTGTATCTTAAATTTGAATCCATCAGCAGAGTTGAAATTTCAACTTATATCTTTATAACTTGGAATTATATGCTTTTTTCTTGCCATAGACCAATAAGTTTCCAGAAATGGAACTAAGTCTGTGGGATATAAATATGTCATTTTCATTAAAGAACAAGGAGAAAAAACATATAAGCAAATAGTAAACAATAAACATCACGAGTACTATATTAGTGATATGAATAAAGTGCTATGGAGATACAATTTAACTTGCTGTTAATAATTCTACTTGGAAGAGACATGGATGAATTTACAGTGAAGGTAATATATTTAACCTGTTTTGAAGGACTAATAAGATTTTACAGAGATAAACTGTGCTGACATGCTTTTGTTTATGCCAAAACATATACATGTGCAAAGTAAATGCTGTATCCAAGAAGAAGTGGAAATTTCAGTGTGGCAGGATGCAGTGTGTGTAATATAATTTGGTGAATATAAGACTGGAGATAAAGAATGGGACCATATCGTGAAGAGCTTTGATGCCAAACAAAGGTTATAATAGGAAAATATTGAAATATTTCAAGCCAAAGTGTGACAAAATCAATTTCATGTTTAGCAGTTTGTTGATGGGATTAGTAGAAATGATGAACAGTCATGTTCATTGACTGGAGGTATAGGGAATTACTAGCAGTCCTTAGAATATTCCAGGTGAGTCCCAAGCTAAGGGAAATACAGAGGAATAAAGTTACACAGGCTTTTCTCATGAAAAATTTTAGACAAATTGTTGGATAATTCACTGAGACAATAAAAGAGGGAGTTATTAAAACTTAGGGTCATTTATGACTTAGGAGATGTGTCACAGCATTAACTGCGATAGTGTATTTAATATTCAGTGGTACTAAAATGAAGATAGCTTGTAGATGGCACAATGGGGTTAATAAAAGACAGTGGAGACTGTATTATTCTGAATATATTAATAGATTAGGATCAATATTTATTGACCACCTATTGAGTGCACAGAAACAGTTCAAAGTAGTTTGAAAGACACAAATCTGTCCCCACTCCACAGTTGTACCCTTCAAGTATACAATTGAGTTGGGGGTTGACAGTAATGTGTGATTAAAAGCAATACCGGGAAACAATAGAGATGATTTTCCAACGCGATGAATATGAATTGCTTAATGATTTACAAGATTTAAAAGGAGAAAGCTTAATTAGCAGTGGCCAGGAAGATAAGTAATAGAAGTTAGAAGAAATACACAGTATGTCAGCTTTCCTCAGGGGAAAAGCAAATAGAGTCACTGACTATTGGTTTTTTTGGATTTTGTGTGTGTGTGTGTGTGTGTGTGTGTGTGTGTGTGTGAGAGATTTTATAATGAAGACTGAATTTTAGAATGCTGAAAGTTTAAAACTGCCACTTTTGGTTTTGCTGGAAGTTCCAGTGATTGGGGCTAGAAACTGGACTTTATATTTCTTTACATTGAATAGGGAAATTGTTACTCTGGTTTGCTCTTTTACTCATGCATATATAAAGCAAATAGCTACACTCCTCTTATAGTGTAACCTTGAGGAGATAAGTAATCAAAATGCAGCTGCTTCCAACCAAATGTGTTCTGTTTAATGATAGAAGTTAGGTTTATCTTATGCAAATCTGTATCCCTGCTGAGATAGAGAAATGAACTTTTTTTCCTTGAACTTGGATATATGCTATCCCATGACTGAAAACTATTATTTGTCCTTGGGAGGTAGTGTTCTTTTACATCCAAACATTTACTTGCATTTATTGGAAGAACAGATCACTCCAGGAAAGATATGTAAATCTGATAGTGTCTTCATCCCATAATAGAAGAAAAGCTGTGAGCCAGATTGAGGCTGTCACAGTCCAACTTGTGCTGCATTATTAGTATCCCACATGGAATGTTATGTAATATTTTAAAAGCCAGATACATATGATTATCTTGATTCCCACATCCTATTTTATAGGTGGAAATGGGAATTTCCCTATAAAATAATGAAAAACTCCCTCTCCTGAGAAGAGTTAAATTCTGGAGTAAGAAATGTTGAAGTCTTGGATTGGAGCAGAACTTCTTTTTGTTCCAGGATGGAAGCAGAGCTGTACTGTGACACTAAACTTTGGTGGAGTCTGAGTTGGCTTTCCTTGTGTCAGTTTGCTGAGAACTAGGCTGGGACATAAGCTATTCTCTCAGCTTACTTTTCTTATCCCTTTAGTGAATATTTAAAAAATATTATGGCTTGATCCAGGATATGCTTTGAGGAATGAAAAAAGCAGCTTGTTAACAATGCTTGCATTGTGTGAGTGACAGGAGCTTTACTTAGGAAGCCACTTTTGAGTAGCAGGTTTGGGGGCATCTGTGGTCCAAAATGAAAGTGATGAGAAGGAGGGATCTGAGGAGCATATGTGCATGCTTTATTAGTCTCAGAAATTTTAAGGGTCTCAGAAGTGGAGTGGAGAACTTAGTAGAAAATGGATGTCCTGAAATGCGATGTGGTCTCTATGACTGAGCATTGAAAGAAAATTGAAAGTCAATAACATCTAGGGTATGGTTAATAGAAAAATATAAAGCTTTATTACAGTTGGCCAAAAGTTCAGGAAACTCCTTTTCCACTAAAGGGGGATTCATACATAAAATCATATTACAGTCAGTTTTTCTTACAAGCATCTCTTTAAATAGAATGTATTAAATAAACCATATGAGATTTTTGTAATTATTAAGGTTCATGCAACCAAGCAATTAATTTCAACTCACTCCCATTTTTAAAAATGAAAAAACAGCACATAAAAACATTATGGAAATGAAACAAAATACTTGAATAAATTGAAGTGTCAGAACCCAGTATTTTTCATAACCTAAAGTATGTATTCTTCAGGTACTCAGGGGATTTTGTAGATGAACCTGATATTAATATCAGTCTCAGTGAGACTACTTCAGATGTTTGCTTTAGCACTTCAAGAGACTATATCTGTATAGAACTGATTTAATTAATATTCTACATCAGAATAAATAGCATTGGAAATGAAAGATTAGTGGTGGGTGTGGTGAATCACTGAATTGCTCTAATCCTCTAAACCACACAAGTATATGATAGGATTATTAGTGGTCCTTGAAAAATGTTCTTCTCAGCCTTCCTGTTTAGTGATACTTGAGGCTACAATGTTTTGATATGTATTATTCAAACCCTTTTGTATTCATCCTGACTTACAGCCTACTATTTGCCAATGTCTAACCTAGAGATCTTGTTGGTTAAGCAACCTCTTTGTAACTCAGTTTTCCTGATTCAAAATGGTGTAAATACTGCTTTATCATGGTCTTAAGAAATAATGAAGTAGGTGCTCTTTCTATGCCATGGACTTGCTTAAACAGCAGGGAAATTCTTGAGTATAAAGTTACCCATAGCTTATTTCTCTTTTACATCAATGAATCAAACTATATGAAAACAAACATAAAATCAAAAGCAATGTTAAACTAGTATTTTTATTACTTATTAACATTAGCAGATGTGCAGAAATGTATATAAGTTAAATGTTTAAAAACCAAACACAGTATTAATTTATTAATTAACTAGTCAGTAAGTAATTAAGTAAGTAAGTAACATTGAGGCTACTATTCTCCAAGTGCTGGGTTGAGCCTTGGGGATATAAAGGTGAACAAATGGTGACTGATCTTACAGTTTAATGGAAAAGACAAACATTGAACTAGAAATTGGAAGTGTATGTGCTTAAAAAGTTGAAGTAAAGGATAAAATAGAAACTTAAAACAATAGGGTGAACCTAGTATGAGAGCCCATTTACAGCTCCTCAGGCAAAAATGTAGAGTATTTGCAGGCAGAGAAAACATCATGGATAAAACCCTTAAGATGAGAGGGGTGGGGAGAGGAGTAATTTCAAGAAACTGAAATAAAAACAGACTTGTATTTATAGAAAGAGTAACATATGATATATGCTACTGTTACTATAAATACAACATATATATTGCATTTTAATAAAAATGTGGATTTATATATAACATATATATATAAAGATAATGGAGAAACACAGGATTTATAAATGCAGAATCATGTATATGAGGATAGAATGGTTTTGGTCTTTATTCATAGGGAGACATTGAAAGATTTTTAAAATGTGAGTAACTGATCCAATTTTAATTTCAAAATATCTTTCTGGATACAATGTAAAAAGAAGATTGGGCTAGGAGAAGTGAAGACATTAGGAGACATGATGGTGACTCAGACTAATACGGGGGAATGGGAAAGGAGAGGAGTGGAATATTTTGAGAAATAATTGGCAGGTGGAATTGAAAGGACTTGGTGATTGATTAGATGGCAAGTGTGGGAAAAGGGAGATTCTGTGAGGACTCCTAGATTTATTGTTTGTATAAGGTGGCAGATAGTGGTGTTAATTACTAATGTAGAAAACACTGACATGGGATCAGATTTTGTAATTGTGAGATTTCTTAAAAATTATTTTTGAGAAGATAAGTTTAGTTCTGATCATGTTGTGTTTGAAGGGCCTTTTAGTTATGTATGTGGGGGTAATAGTTTAGAGTTTGTACATATAGCTCTGGAATAGAGTAGAGGGAAATGAGCTTCAGATACAGATTTATAGGTTATTAACTTATTAAATTAGTTTGTTAAGGAAAAATGGATAGCATGATCAGATAAGAATGTCTAGGAGTGAATCTTAGGTACCCTAATTTTTGGGTCACCTGGGAAAGAAAATCTAGCACAGGACACTGGGAAACCAAAGCTAGGAAGAATACCAGAAGAATATCTCTATTGAGGGAAGAAAGCATTTTGAGAATTTCAAGTAGTCAATATTATAGAGCACTGACAAAATAATTCCATGTATATATGCATACATTTCTAGTAAAATCATACTAGTTAGGATGAATTATTAGATGTCAAGGTTAAATGAATAGCTAATGACTACTTCCTTTCCATATTTATCCAAAATTTTAATATCTGTATTTTGAAAACATCCAATCAGTTTCCATATCTACTTCCCCAATATCTATTGCATTTCTGCTCCGACAGTTGCTTCACCATCTCCACACTAATTCAGTACTTTACTGTGATATTCCAAGAACCTCTCACCTAGTTCACTTATGTCTCATCACCCTGCTTTAATGCATGCTATGTACTGAAGGTTTAGTTTTTCTAATTTATCATTCTAATTTTACCAGTGGCTCACTTTTTGCTCAATTTATGATGAATTTCTATGTGACAGGGGTAGAGGGATAGATAATAAATTATAAAGTTTTAATTCCACTGCAAGTGGCAGTATTAAATAAAGTGGTAGGATAGACCTCATTAAGAATTTGAGATCTGAGCAAACACTTGAAGCAGATGAGGTAGGTAGTGCAGTGGAGAGTCGGGAGAAGCATATTCGGGGAACCACTCTTAGGCAGGAGTGTGTCTAGAACACGTGAGGATTAGTAAAATGGACCATTTTACTTGCAGGAGAAATACAGTAGGATTTTAGGCTCTACAGGGAAGAAGTGGGGTAGATTTTGAGGGCATTGAAGGCCATTGTAAGAACTTAATTTTGCTCTAAGTGAGATGGACAAAAGCGTGATGAGAAATAAGATGATTTGCTATAAGCATTAAAAGAAGCATTCTTGCTGCTGTGTTGAGAAGAGATTATAAGAGTGTAAAGGCAGGAGTAGTAGGGAAGCTTTAGAGTAGCCCGAAAAAGTGATTCATATTAGGTTGGTAGCAGTGAATATGGTTGGAAGTAGTCAGATTTCAGATGTATTTTGAAGGAATAGCTAACAGAATTTGCTGATGGATTTTATTGCTTTGTTAGAAAAGAATGAACCAAAGTTTTCTTCTCTCTCTTTCTCTCCCTCCCCCACGCTTTTTTTTTTTCCTTGAGTAGCTGAAAAGTTGGTATTGACATCAACTGTAATGGTAAAGTCTACAATAGAGTAAGTCTCTGACGTGGAGCTGGGGAGATTAGGAGTTCAATTTTTGTTCTGCTGAGTTTAAGGTCTTTTAGATTTTAAAGTGGAGATGTCTAGTAAGCAAATGGATTTAAGAATTAGAATTGGGAATGAGATCTGGATAAAATATATAAATTAGGGAGTTTTCAGCATACAGATGGAATTTAAAGCCACAGACTAGATGATATCATCAAAGGAGTGAGCATGATACAGAAGAGAAGACAGCCTAGAAGTGAGTCCTGCATCATTACTACAACATTAAGTAATCTGGGAGACAAGGGAGAACCTAAAACAGATAAAGAAAAGGAGTAACCCATGAAGCAAAAAGCAAAAGAGGTTAAAGCCTTGGAAGCCAAGGGGTGGAAAATTATCAGGATTAGGAAACATCAGCTGTATGAAATGTTGCATTGGTCAGATAAGATTGGGACTGAGAACTTACTTTAGGTTGTGGCCATGAGGAAGTCATTAGTGACCTTAACATGCAATTTCACTGCGGCGATGGAGATGGAAAAGTCTCGAAGTGGGCTTAAAAGATAATAAGAGGAGATGAACTGGAGACCTTAATATGGCAACACTTTCAAAGAGTTTTGCTGCAAAGGGGAGAAAGAAATGGGAGAGCAGATTGGAGGGATAGTGAGGTCAACATGCTTTTATGCTGTTAGGAATGATCCAGCAGAAAGCAGAAAGCACAAACTCAATGTGAAGGGAGTGGAGTAATGCTGGAGCTGTATCTTTAAATGAATGAGAAGAGGTGGGTTCTAGTACCTGGATGTCCAGGTACTCTTCTGAGTGCCCTACATGTGTCAGCTCAATTTATCCTTATGCAACTCCTATGGGATATTTATTAACTTCCTCATTTTACCCAGGGTCATAGCTAGTTAGTTAGTGGTGGAGTTGAACCCAAGCAGATTTCCTTCAAATCTTGAGCTGTTAAACACTGACATCTGATTTCCTGTCCTGTATTCAGGACTTTAACCCCTGTGACCCTGCAGGAGCTGAATTCCCATCCGCCACTGCATTTTTCTGAACTGGAGCCTAGCATGCCTATGCATGGTTCACTTCGACTCAGTAATACATACTTTTGTTACATTTCTTGCTTACAGAGAGAGTTACGATAGTTTTAAGGCGTGTTTTTCTTTTAGGATTTCACTTTTTATATATATTCATCATTGTTTGGTGTAGAAGGATGTATAAATGAATTGACTGGGCCTCCCTGGTGGCGCAGTGGTTGAGAGTCCGCCTGCCGATGCAGGGGATACGGGTTCGTGCCCCGGTCTGGGAGGATCCCATATGCCGCGGAGCGGCTGGGCCCGTGAGCCATGGCTGCTGAGCCTGCGCGTCCGGAGCCTGTGCTCCGCAACGGGAGAGGCCACAACGGTGAGAGGCCCGCGTACCACAAAAAAAAAAAAAAAAAAAAAAAAAAAAAAAAAAAAAAAAATGAATTGACTTACTGTGCCCCAAAGCTATATATTTAAGAAGAATCTTAATGACATTTACTAAACAATTTAGAAGATATTGTTAATTCAATTCTAAATTCTTATTCCATGTATTTGAATTTATTGGCAAACTCCCTCATATTCTCACCTTAGCGTTGAATTTCTATAATTTTTCTTATGCCTCCATATTTTCTTTTTGTTTTTAATTCCTAATATTTTCCTCCACTCTAACAAAATTTGCTTAAGTTGTCTTATGTTTAGTGTCAGCTTTTTAATCTTTAGAGAATACCCTTTGTTTTCTGAGCTGATAACCCATGTTCCAACACCTTACTCAACATTTTATTCAAAAAATAACTTTCTAGGAAATCTCCCTGGATTCGCTCTCTATAACACTCACATCACATCTTTCATTTTTATAGCAGATTGTTCTCTACTGACTGATAAATTGTAGATATTCTCTAGATATATTCAGTTTTTTGTATCCCATAAATAAGTTTTAGTTTCTTAGAGGGCTGGAATATTGTATTCTGAATTTTTTAAAAAGTACATTCTTTCTAGGCAATGATAACTATGTTTGGGGTAATAATTTCTACTCAAAAATATATGTCAATAAGTTAATCTTTATTTTATCTGTAATGGGGATAAAAATTATAACAAAAACCATAAAATGAGAGGTGAAGTGTTTTCTTTATAAGGAAGTGGCATATAAAATTCAAGGGGAAATTAAATACCTATTACTGTATAATTTCAATCATTCATTCAACAAATATTTTTCCTTGAGTTCTATGTTCCAGGCACTGTCCCAGGCACTATTCTAAATACTTGAACATGATTATTGAACAAAACAGACTAAGTTCCCTGTCCTCACTAAGCTCTGTATGGATCCTATGGGAAAAGCAGATGATGTAATGTCAAAATTCATCTTAAGAAGTGAACCTGGAATAAATAAAACACCTTTTAGCAAAACAAAAAATTACCTTTTTTATTTTTTTTTTTTGATGGATGGTACTAAGCCCTGAATTTTTGGTGAAGAGTTAAGTGATCTATTTAAAAATGTGAGGTCATTACTCTAGGTGGGGACCTATACAGAGGGGAAAACAAGGAGTTCAGGGATGAGGGTGAGGTATCACCATACCTTCACTGACATGTGAGATACCCAGAATGCCAACTTTGGAGAGTTGCTTTGAGATTAAATGGGAATACAATTCTTAACTTTTATTTGGGAGTGCTTAAATCATTAAATAATACTATATTGTTATTTATTTTCTCTTTGACCCATCTATGTTCCTTTTTTCTCTTTTCTGCCTCTTTAAAAATTGACTATTTTTATGATTCAATTTTATCTTCTTTATTAGCTTATGGTTAAACTCTATCTATCTATCTATCTGTCATCTATCTATCTATGTGTCTATCCTTCTATCTATCTAATTGATCTAGGCCAGTGGGTCTCTACATCTGTGACTATTTGACAATACTGGAGACCTTTTTGGCTGTCACAACTGGTACATGCTACTGGCATCTAGACAGCAGAGGTCAGGAGTCCTACTAAACATACTGTAATGCAAGGGTAGTATCTGGCTCAAAAAATTATCTGGTTCAAAATGTCAATAGTGCCAAGGTTGAGAAAGTATGCTCTAGTGTTTACAATATAGACCTTTTTTTAAAAATAGTTTTTAAAAAATTATTTATTTTTAAATTGAAGTAGAGTTGATTTACAACGTTTTAGATATAGAGCTAAGTGATTCAATTATATATATTCTTTTTCAGATTCTTTTCCCTTATAGGTTATTAAAAGATATTGAATATAGTTCCCTGAGCTATACAGTATGTCCATGTTGTTCATCTATTTTATACATAGTGATGTATATATGTTAATCCCAACCTTTTAATTTATCCCCCCCCAGCTTTCCCCTTTGGTAACCATAAGTTTGTTTTCTATGTCCCTGAGTCTATTTCTGTTTTGTAAAGAAGTTCATTTGTATCATTTTCTTTTAGATTCCGTATATAAGTGGTATCATATGATTTGTCTTTCTCTGTCTGACTTATTTAGTATGATAATCTCTAGGTCCATCCATGTTGCTACAAATGGCATTATTTCATTCTTTTTTATGGATGAATAATATTCCATTGTGTATATATACCACATCTTCTACATCCATTCATCTGTTGATGGACATTTTGGTTGCTTCCATGTCTTGGCTATTGTAAATAGTGCTGCCATGAACATTGGGGTGCATGTATCTTTTTGAATTAGAGTTTTCATCTTTTCCAGGTATATGCCCAGGAGTGGGATTGCTGGATCATATGGTAACTCTATTTTTAGTTTTTAAAGGAACCTCTACACTTTTATAATATAGATCTTGGATTCATAAGAGTCTACTTTCAAATATTATTATAACATTTCAAGTAAAGTGTAATGGTGAGACTTTCTCAGTATTTCTGCTCCTCCCCTAGAGGCAAACAACCAATTCTCCCTCCTTAAAAATGTTTCCTGAACCCTTCTCTCCTCCCCCATTGCAATGAATTCTGCTTGTATCAGTGCAGGCTCCTGAGCATGTTTAGGTATCCTGCCTCTCTCCCACTGGCAGATGGCTTTGGCCTGTTAGTACAGGCCTAACCCAGTGGTAGTTGATCTTGCCAAGTGTCATGGCAAGTCTTGGTGAATAGGAGGTCTTCTGCAGCTTCCCTAACAGCAGACTTATCTCATATGAGAGAAGGTTCCAAGACAAGGGCAGATTCTGTGTCTGTCCTAAAGTGGCCGCTGATCACCATCTCATACTTATGAGAGTCCTGAAGCACGAACGGTGCCTCTACGTGTTGCTACTCAACTCTCAAACCTACTCCACCCCTTGATGTCCACACCACCCAGATGGCATTCACAGGTCTTCTGCTTTGTCACTAATTTTCTGTGAGGACCCCATGGAGGCCTGTGAAAAAGACCTGGAGAATGGATGAAAATTCCCCTTACATGTGAGGCTGACAAGTATTCTAAACTTAAACTAGCTCAGAGTGAGTCATTATTAATTTGTTAAATTTCAGTTGTTTCCTTCTTACTTGCTTTTATGGAGACTACCTTCTTCCTCTCTTCCTATCTTGTACTACACAAAATGAAGCCATGTGCTTTACTTCTCAAAGGAGCTTTTTTACTTTTGAAATATAGGTTATCAAGTTTCCTTGTGGCTTCAACTCTGTAAAGGGCTCCAAAAATTATGCTTTGGTAAGTTATTAAGCTTTTTCTTGTTGTTAGAGTTTTAAGTTCTCACTTAGCACCGAGTAACATAGCACTGAAATACATAAAGCAAACAGGGCACAGGGTAGTACAGTCTACTTAGCCAATAATCACAATCTATGGCAAAGTAGCAGCATGCTTGTGGCTGGCTGCTGGTTCATTATTTAAAGGTAAAACCTTAAGTTGTGAGTAATCATCACAATCCATGCATGTGCAAACATATGCTCGTATACATCAAACGTTTCCCAACACAGTTCTCAACCTTTCTACATCTCATGAACTTTGTATTTTCTTGTTTGGTTCTATTCTATTCTATTCTATTCTATTCTATTCTATTCTATTCTATTCTATTCATTTTATTCTATTCTACATGAAATGTTGATTTTTACTTGATAAATTTCCTTTCCCCACCAATTAATAAAATTATAGTTTACAAAACATTGTCTTAAAGTATATTTCTAGAAGTGAAATAATTGTTTCAAAAGTACACATTTGGGGCTTCCCTGGTGGCGCAGTGGTTGAGAGTCCACCTGCTGATGCAGGGGACACGGGTTCGTGCCCCGGTCCGGGAAGATCCCACATGCCACGGAGTGGCTGGGCCCGTGAGCCATGGCCACTGGGCCTGTGCATCCGGAGCCTGTGCTCCACAATGGGAGAGGCCACAGCAGTGAGAGGCCCACGTACTGCAAAAAACCATTAAAAAAGTACACATTTGTACTGTCTCTCTTTTAATAGATAAAGAAATTTAATAAAATCTGTTAAATTTTATTAAAAGAGAGATACTGTGAAAAAACCTTGCCTACCTAACAAAAATGGTGACAGGAGGTACTTGAAGAAAATAAGTAAATGCATCAGAAAGTGCTGAGATCAATGCATAAACATGGAATGTCTGTCATCTATCTATCTATCTATCTATCTATCTATCTATCATCTATTCATGAATATAACAATTAAAGACAAATAGAAATGTTTAATATAAATAGTAAACTTCTCTCTTCTCTCTCCTCTTTCCCCATCGCACTAACCAAATTAATTACTGTAATATCTTTAATGTTTTCTTGTGTTTCTTTCTTAAAATTTTGTATGCAATTTCAATAAAAGGCATATACACCTTTTATACAGATAGTATCAACAACTCACTGTATTCTATATCATTTTATAACATACTTTTTTCCCTCAGTTCATCCATCTTAGATATATTAAGCACTTATTTAATTTATTATAAACTTCTGCTTAATAAGGATTTTAAAAATAAATCAATCATTTTCTTATTTATGGATATTTAGATTTTATTTTTCAGTTTTTAACTCTTACACACAATGCCACAATCAATAATCTATCTTGTATATATTAGGCCATATTTATTTATTTTTGGCTGTGTTGGGTCTTCGTTGCTGTGCGCAGGCTTTCTCTAGTTGCGGTGAGCGGAGGCTACTCTTCGTTGCGGTGCATGGGCTTTTCATTGCGGTGGTTTCTCTTGTTGTGGAGCATGGGCTCTGGGCACACAGGCTTCAGTAGTTGTGGCACGTGGGCTCAGTAGTGTGGCTCATGGGCTCTAGAGCGCAGGCTCCGTAGTTGTGACACACAGGCTTTGTTGCTTCACGGCATGTGGGATCTTCCCAGACCAGGGATTGAACCCGTGTCCCTTGGATTGGTAGGCGGATTCTTAACCACTGTGCCACCAGGGAAGTCCTAGGCCATAGTTTTATTTCAGCCTTCCCATCAGATAAGTACCTAATAATGGAATTACTAGATAAAAAACATATGTATGTTAAATTTCGATATTGATATATTCCCTTCCCAAAGGCTGTTTCAGTTTATTCCCCCTGTGATTATATGTGAGAATGCCTCATTATTCAGATCTCCATCATACTCCTAGCATTGCACTTGCTTTGCTGGGATGAACCACTCTTATTTGTAGTATTTATTATTCTTTTAATGTTTGAGTTAGTTCTGTTTAATAATATAGTGTGTGCGTGAGAATGAGTGTATGTGTGGGCATTGTGTGTGTGTGTGCATGATTTTTTCCATCCATATATCGTGAGAGACTGAGCTGTAATATTAATTTTGGAGGTCATATTTTATCAATGTGAAACATTTGAAAAAATCTGAACAAATTTCAAAATGTTTTATTTATTTCTATGTTGTTTTTAGATATATGTTGCAACATAAAAATCACCCCCAAAACTTAGTGACTTAAAATAATAATATTATTTCCACTAATTCTGGGCTGATGGGTATCAACAGGATAGTTCTATTCCTGGCATTTTTAGAGATTATCAGCAATTTAAATTTGCTGGAAGGAGGTAGTGTGTACTTCTACATATTATTAGTGTGTAGTAATGTGTGTTTCTACATATTATTAATGTAGAAGAATAAAATGGGATAAAAACTGATGTGGAGAAAGGAAATTAATAAATATGGCTACTTTGGGTACAAAACCTGATGATCAAATAAACATTTAAAAATGATATTTCCCCAAGTGATTGATTTTGGCTTATATTAATAACAATGAGTTATTGAATCTGCTCTTATTGACAACACGTTTTGTACCAGTTTCCCTTCAAACAGCCTGATGGCAACATCTATAAATGGGCATGTTTCTTCTGTTTCCCACCCTAAATGCCCTAATATAGTTCTGTCTATTTAGTTATTATATATCGTCTACCATCTTTGCTCCAAAGCACTTTGTGGACAGAACACATTCAATCAAATGTAGGCTAGGAAATGCAGCTCTGTTGACTAAACTGATTCTTGAATTTCTCTCTAGGGCACAACCTTAAAACACAACCTGAAACAACATTTTGCTATTTAATTCATCAGCAAGAAATAGCTATGCTGAGATGAAATAAAGTTAGGATTGCCTGAGTTAACATGGACAGTCGGTATGGATAGTGATCAGAGTTTGGGTTACTCAGATACTCTCTTAAGTAAGGAAACATAGGAACAATGTTCCCAAACTCAGGAATTATAATTGTAAACATACATTCTTATACTGTGGATGGAACTTATGCTTGTGGCTACAGGGTAGGGAAAAGAAGAAAATCAACATTGTTACAATAATTTTGACACCTCTTTGAGGAACAAAGTTAGAAACTCAAATCAGAGTGTTCAGTATTTGAACCAGAATAGATCAGTCCTTGGATGCCCAGTCAGTGCTACTAACATTGCTTTTTGGAATTGCATTATTCCAGCTGGAGGTTCTTCATGTCAGTTTAATCATGAACCCATTGCCCTGACTTCTGCTATCATCACTTCCAAGTATTTATATAGCTTTGAAAGTATCTACATAGCTTTGCATTTCCCTCACTTTGGGAAGGCCGAGCCAATTTTTTATTAGCTTCTATTGTTTTCAGATGTTCAGCACTGAATTTAATTGTGCAGAGGGGGTGGCTTTAATGCTTGATACTAACTACTATCAGCACTGTTCTGTAATCTCGTTCTTATTTGCCTCTCCCATGCTCCTTATTAATAAACTTCATACCTTGCAATCAAATTATTAATTTAGTTACCACCTTAGCAGCATGAGCAAAAAAAAGAGAGAGCCAGTGTTCTACATTTCAAGAAATAGATCTTGAAATGAAAGTCCTACTGTTCAACTGATATCTTGCTTCTACCCTCTGCCTTTGTACTTTGTTATAGACAAGTGGCTTTACCGTATATGATTCTTCATCCTAGGCCATGTAAGCCTGCCATAAGTAGAAGCCCACAAAAATACATTGTGATGGCAACTTCAGAGAGGATTGTATCTTGCTCCCACTGAGACATAATATAAAAGAAACAAATATATATATATATATATATAGAGAGAGAGAGAGAGAGAGAGGGAGAGAAAACAGCAGAGAGATAATACACGCTGGTAAGATGATAAGATTTTGCACTCTCCTTTCGGATGTTCTACTGGGTATAAACAGGAACCATTTAAAACCTAATGCAAGTTCATTGATTTTTTTTTTTGTTGAATATGAGACTGCATGCTTATCATCATCTCTGGCTCTAATTCCTTTCAGTGGTTTACTATAGTTTTCCAGTTTAAGTGCTACAGTAATTTAGGGAGTACCAAACAGGCCCTCTTAAAGTCTTGAAGGTTTAAGAGAGAAATCTGGATATGAACTAAAAACACTTATGTTGGACAATTTCTATGTCTACCTTACCCTGTTTACTGCTCAATCCTTTATTTTTCTTCATCTCTGAAACAACTTTATTAGAAGGCTGTTTTAAATGACAACTGCCAATTCTTTCTTAATTTGCTTTGTCACCAATTCCTGTTATAACTCTATTTACATATAACAATAAATCTTGCATTGATCTTTGCATCCTATTTAAATTGTTCTCATCAGGCCGTTCCAGTGAATGGAAGTGTGACTGTGCTGTTCCACGTTGACCAGCGTTATTGAGCAGGGGTGGAGGGGGGCCCAGGACAGAGGGAGCCCACTTCACAGGTGTGGGTGGGGAGCCAGTCTCCCTCTCCTCTGGCCCCCACCCCAAACTCACAGTGATAGGCACCTCACTTCCTTGCCCTTCAAAAAGGGTGGATAAAGAAATCCCTCCCAGTCCAAGAAATGATTTGCACTTCCATCTTCAGCAGGGTTGAGATTTCCCCCACTCTTCCTGGCCCCTGATCAAACCCTCAGATCCTAAGGCTTCCTAGGTGCTGGTCCTGCCCTGACCCGCCAAAGGACTGTCTCTCCATGATCAGGGCCCTTCTGCCTTCTTGCCTTTCTTCTGTCACCAGTTCCGAGAGGAATTTCTTTGGACAGACACGATGCAGCATCAAGAAGGGTCACTCCCACGGCCCCCTCCTTCCTCTTCCCACCCCACCTCACAGGTGTTGGGAAGGTGCAGTCAACCAGGAACATTAATATGAATAAAAAATGAACTTGAAAATGACAGGCTATTAATTAAACAAATCTATAAAAATTGTTAGGACATAACTCTGTTCAAATAAATACGAAATAAATAGGCTCCAAGCAGTGTGATACGTTGCATCAGTGGAATGTGAGGCTGGTCCCACTTTGCCCCAGTTGGGATTGAACACGAATCCCCAGGGTGTCAGAAACAGACTTTAATGCAGTCAGCCAAGTCATTGGCTCTCTTTGTCTTCCCTCTGGAAGAACAGAACTTGTACATTTGTCTATCTTGTCTTTTCCAACAATACATAATTAAGGTCTTGAACACCTTTTCCTTCTCTCACCAGGGCTTGCAGACTCAGGGCAGAAACGGCCCTTCTTGCTTCAACACAGTGCCCACTGCCCTCATGCCAGCGGGGATGGAGAGGGAGTTAGTTCTGAGCTGGTGCCAGTCCTGACAGAGGCCGGGGCCAGCTCAGAGCCCCAAGAGCCCCCCAGCAGCAGGCAGCAGAGGCCCTCTGGGTCCCAGGACCCATGAAGCCACGCGCCAGGACGCCAGGCAGCCTTGCCCTCGTCATGCACACGGGGATCCAGGTGCCCGTCTGCAGGGCAGCTCAGAAGCCAGACTCCTCCCTCTTCCCTTCCAGTGGCTGCGCTGCCAGTTGGGAAGTCAGGCTTAGGTAGGGTAGAATTACCTTTCCCCATGGACTGAGCGGAGAGGAGCAGCGTGGAGAGTGGGCTGCGGGCCCTCCTCCTACCATTTAAAACAGCAGCAAGGAAGGAAGCAAGGTGGACCCGAAGGTGCCCTGTGCCAATGGTCTGGCTGCGAGGTCGCGATGGAAGAACTAAGCCAGCTTCCCAGCCCAGCTATTCGGAAGGCACTGCAGGAAACGTCCTGTCCCCACACGTGCGAGCCTGTGTTCTGCTGAGCCCTGGACCCTGAGGAACACCCACAGGTCTTCCGTGGGACGGACACGAGGGTCAGCCAGGGTCAGCAGGACAAACACCGTGGGCCTGCCGGCTCTGCCCTCACCCTTGCAGGTGCATCCTATAGGGTTTTCACAGCTTGGCTTAAGTCAGCTCAGTGTTGGCACGTTCACAGAATGAGATGGTTACACACCCTGGGGCTGCAGGCCCAGGATCAGCGAGTCCGCGGGCGGGCGGGGTGGCCTCCCTCCCGTCACCGCGACTGCACGCCTAGGGTGATCTTCAGGTTCTCGTACACCATATAGCTGATGCTCACAGCCGGAATCACCTTCCTGAAGTTGGGGGCCAGCCCCCAGTACAGGTCAAAGGCCCCCTTGGTCCGCAGAATCTGTTTGAAGAGGCTGATCATGGTCACCTCCGGAGAGCCCTCAATAGAGGCTTGGGCCTGCATCCTGGTCCTGACCAGAACCAGTGGGTAGCTGGCCAGCTGTCCACAGGCGCTGAACATGGTGCCACAGGCCAGGAGCACAAACACGCTGGGGTGTGCGCTGTTCACTGCATAGCGCTGCAGCCAGGCATTCTTGAGCATGTCGTAGACGGCCAGGTCTATCCCAGCATAGGGAATGATCTCCAGCATGTTGGGAATGTAGCCTTTGTAGAAGGTGGCCATGCCCTCTCTGGCTAGGATCTTCCTGGCACAGTCCAGCATGCCCGAGTACTGGCCTGTCTTGTGCAGGGCCATGTGGGTCTTTAAGACCTCCATTGGGTAGCTGCTGCTCTGGGCGATGGTCCCTGCCAAGTACCCTGCCACAAGCCTCTTGCGAATCTTCAGAGTCTCTTGGTCACTCCCAATGAGACGCTTGATCTGCATCACAGGCCATGAACTTGATGGCCGACTCGGGGGCAATTTTGAGGACGTTGATGCTGTTGCCGCGCCAGAGTGATTTGGCCCCTCCTGCTCGAATCATCTGGGTGAAGCCACCCACGATGCACATGTTGTTCCTGCAGGAGGCGTGGACCTGCATGAGCACCTTGAGTCTATCCGGGGGGGGCATTCAGGTTCTTGATACGGCCCCCGCCCCACCGCCAGCCACCAGGTGTCTCCACCACATCCCTGTCTGCCTCTCCTCCACCGTGAACTCATTGGGGACCGTCAGATTCTCACCCATATCAAAGATCGTGGAATTCTTCCAGTAAAGGATGATCTCAGGGATGTTTTCCACGGGATGCAGGAGGAGATAGTCTCGCCACTCGTTCCAGTCGATGGTCGTCGTACCATTCTTGTCCACGCTCTTGAGGATTTTTTCTGCCTGCTGTTCAGATATCTTGACTCCCAGGTCACGCAGGGACTGCATGATCTCCTGCGCGTCGATCCGTCCATCATTCTTCTTGTCCAAACTCTTGAATACCAGCCTCAGTTTCTTCTCATGATCTTGGAGATAATGGGCAAACTCTTCAAAGTCTAGCTGCCCATCGAGGTCTTTGTCGCCAGCTTGTACAATTTTCCGGAGCTCGCCCGCTGTGCGGTGCAGTCCCAGGAGCCGAAGTCCCACAGCCAGGTCGTTGACACACAGGCGGCCTTCGCGGTTGACTTGAGAGTCCGGAAAAGGCTCCAAAGGCGCAGCCGGTGGTCCGGGCCCCCACAGACAGCGCCGCCGCAAGGGTCCACGGACGCTGGCGATGAGGCGGATGGCTAGGCGGTGGCTGCGGCGTCTGTCGGCGGGGAAGTCACGCAGCGGCACAACACACTGCTCATCATCGTGCGCGAGGCAGGGGTGATGGGCCGGCGGGGAGAGCGCGGAAGACACGCAGGTGTCCTCAGTCCAGTAGCGCGGACTCCAGGTGCCGGCAAGCCGGCGGGATGGGCAGCTTCCGGGTGCTCAGTCATTTAAATGTCTTATCTTTTGTCTGTCTCCAATACATTCCCCTATGTAAGGTAATTAAATCACACTATTTTGACCACTCCATAACTGTGCTGTACCTATGGCAAAAACTTCATTCTAGATACCTTATTCATTAGACCTTCTCTTTTGATTCTGTCCAATATTAGTTCCACTTTTTAATTAAATTTCATGCTAAATGACTCTCTTTATCGGTTAGTTGAGGATAACAAAAACATGATGTATCATACAATTTTGAAAGTTAATACTTAAAACATCTGGAAATGCTTTTTTTTTTTTTTTTTTTTTTTTTTTTGATTCAAGAGAATCTAAAACCCCATTAGGAAACTTTCTTTTGTCTGACTAATGATGTAGAAGAACAGTGAGAGTCATGGGTGATGGATCCTCTTGGAAGCAATCAATTACTGTCTCATCCACTCTTTCCCTGTGGGAATTCAATGAATGTCAGTACAATTCCAGTTGGCACAGAACCTTGCAAAATGTTTCCCTTTTCTTGCTAACATTTGAAAACGTTTCAAGTAAAAGAAGGCACTAACCCTGATGTTTGTGTAATTTCTTTCTCTCTTCTTGCCTTTCGTTCACTGGATCACAGAAGCAATGCAAATTTCACTGGATTAATATGATTCAATGATTATACTCTGAAATGTTTAATTTACCCTCATTGTAAGAATTTGAGAAATATTTAAATTTTCTTTTCTTTTCTAAGCTGATTTGAAATCCAATAAGATAACTCTGAAGTAAACTTAACATTTTTAATTTGTGTGAAAAATTTGTCTCTTGCTGATGGGGTTGGTGACAAAAGAGAAATGACAAACTATTGTCTCTTATTCTTTAAATATTGTATCAGCCAGCATCTGTCTTCCTCAAGCTCGGCCATAGGCTAAAGCTGTAATGTTAAAATCATAAATATCCTGTTTGGGGCACAAAAAATCCTAAAACAGTAGTGGGGAGGGGCATTAACTGTTCTTTTACCCTGCACAACAATTTGGTGTAGGTCCAACTCAAGCAAGCTATCACCTACTCTCCCTGGCAAAAATTATCTGTTCACTCTGAAGAAATTATGCTCCTCAAAGACCGTGAAGCTTCCCACTGAACTTCATGTGATGTTTAAAACCAGTACAAGTGGTGGTAAAAAACTAAAAGAACTTTACATGTTAGATAGATGAATTAGTATAGGAAATTTCTAATGCAAACAGAAGTACTATGAGTAGGTAAGCTGGAGACTAGCTACATTGCTAATAAAGTCATACAAACTCAATTGAAATAAAGAGAGTGTTCTAGGTCACCAGTTTGCAACCTTTGGAGAACAGATCAATATTTTTAAGGCACCTTTTAAGAAACACTCATCTTAAAAGATTCCTGGAGTGTAGGGGGAAACTTCCATGGTTACAAATGTTGGAGAAACTCTGCACATAATACATCTTCTTTTGCAGATTTGTAATGTATATCAAACACATTAAAACACCAGTCTCCAAATGGGGTACATCAATATCATAGGGTGCACAAGATAATTCAATAGGAGGTAGGAAGGAAACTTGAGAACATTTTTTTAATATTTATTTTTATAATATTTCTATTTCATTTTATTTTTGTGTGTTTTATAATGTACATAACATTATCACAACAGTGAATTATTCAATTTACATGTAAATACATACACTTCTATTGAGAATAATGCTCAATTGTTACTGACGTATGAAGAAAAAATTTGCACACTTCATTAATCTTAGAACTTCTGTAGTAAAACATTACTTTGAATTTATATCATATAGGCGACTTTATGTGTATGTATGTATCACTGATTATGATCCAATGAAACACACTTTGTGAATCATGGTTTTAGTAGCCAGAAGCTTTATTTTTTCCAGACAGGATGCTTCCATTTACTATATCTGCTAACAGGGGAATGACAATGCCCTGGATTTTAGAGTGTGTTTTGCAAATTCAATTATTCTTGGAAAGTCTTTATCAGAGAGGACATAACTAAAGGAAAAATATCAAGAAATAGAATTTTGGGGCTTCCCTGGTGGCACAGTGCTTAAGAATCCACCTGCCAATGCAGGGGACACAGATTCGATCCCTGGTCCAGGAAGATCCCACATGCCATGGAGCAACTAAGCCCATGTGCCACAACTACTGAGCCTGCGCTCTAGAGCCCAAGAGCCACAACTACTGAGCCTGTGTGCCACAACTACTGAAGCCCATGTGCCTAGAGCCTGTGCTCCACAACAGGAGAAGCCACCACAGTGAGAAGCTCACACACCACAACGAACAGTAGCCCCCACTCGCCACAACTAGAGAGAGACTGCACACAGCAACGGAGACCCAATGCAGCCTAAAATAAATAAATTAAAAAAAAGAAAAGAAGTAGAATTTTTTACCTTACTTGCAAGCTAACAAGTTAGTCTACCACATATTAATGGATGCTGTTAAAAGATATGCAATTCCTGGGTCAGAGGTGAATGATGGCCTGACTGGTAGCCAGAGTGTCAGCATTTTGGAGTAGGGGTAGGGGCAGTTCTCTAAGATCCAGGTCCCACAGGCAGACACGAGGAAGGCTAGATAACAGCTGCACACATCACGAGCTGCTTTCAGGAGGGGAATCCCGAGATTCAGTAGTCTGGATCTTTCATAATGGGCAAAAACATGCTTCCACTTTGCTTTGGATAAATACAATATCTCTGTCTTTCAAGGCTGTTCACTATCCAGACATCGTTGAAAAAAATGGTCTTGAATTAAAGGCAATCAGTGCCTCTGCTTGCAAGATATGCAGAAACGTGCAAAATTCATGGAGAGATGTCTCCCAATTACGCTGTGCTAATGGATTTGGCTTTACAAAGCCAACATACCTGCACCTAGCCAATGATCTCTTTCAAATCCTTCCACACAGGATCATCTTCATGGATACACAACCAGTGCAAACACACAAAGCCCCATGCTCAGAAACCACACACAGAACTCTGGCTTAATGGCCTGTGATTGCTTCTCATTATTGTCTTGAAACTCTTAATAATGTTATCTTAGATCTTATGTTTGGTAAATGAAGTCCTATGAGACAATGGAGCAGTTGGCAGGCCCTTGGAGTCTTGGTTTATGCATAGTCCTGTCTCTTGCCACCTCCCTGCCTCCTGGGAATGGGTTCTATGTCATCTACTCTCCCTGACACCCCATACCCTTGCCCAGCCTCCTCATCCAGGAAGGATGTTACTCTCTCCCTGGGGCAGCGACTAGGTTGTGTTAGTTGGGAGAGGCCTTTGTTTGCTGTTGTCCTTCTCCCCACACAAAGGCCTTGGATGGGTTGCGGTGGCAGCCATCTCACCCTAGGCTGACAGTTACACATGCATCCAGGGGGTGGGCAGGCTCAGACTAGGTATGGGTGGGAGAAAGCCCCTAGCCCACCCTTGATCCAGTGCATCCTGAGTACTGAGGATGCATCCATGCATGCACAGGGGTTTAAAGACCCTGGATACTGCCTGTTCACCATGGTTGGGGCGGCAGGCCTATGGGAAGAGGAGGTGCCTGGCTCGACTTTTCCAGATCACCACCACCCCTTTCACCACCACCCCACCCCCTTCAGGTTCCAATACATCAGTCTAGCAGCAGGCAGGAAAAGTTGCCCAGCACGTATGGCCTTAGCCACAAGCAGGGACCCCTAGGCACAAATAAGTGTTTGCACCGGCCCCATGAGTATACCAGTTCCCAAGGGAGCACTCCCCCCTGCTGACTCCATGCCTGGCAGGGCATCTTTTCTGCCTTCCAACCTTCCTGAATCTAGTTTTCATTGTCTTTTCTAGTCATTTTGAGGCACCCTCCAGGGATTAACTCTGGAATACAAATTGTATAATTTCAGTAATTCTTTAAATGAGTTAGTGCCTTTATATTTCCAGTTAAAACTGGCATTGTACAATATAAAAAGAAATGCTTAAATTAAGTGCTAGTTATTTAATATTTTAGTTTTTCTTTACTTAGAGTGGCATTATATGACAAAGAAAATACATAATGGCAAGCTGAGAGAAAGACAGCAGAAGAAAGGAAAAGATTATATCGAGTACTTTTAGTGCTTTTTTTCCTGCTTTTGCAACAAAGGTCCTTGCATTTTTATTTTGCACTTGGCCACTGCAATATATGCATCAAGCCCTGCTCACTCAAGATATCTCTGCTTCACCTCACCCTTCACCTGAGAACTCATTGGATTTGAAAACAGTTAGAGGAGGCGTCCATACTCTGTAAGCGTACCATACTCTCTTTTTTCTACTTTTTACAAGGGACAAGGAGTCCCTGCTTCTATTCTATCAAGGAGGTAGTCCTGCAACTTATCCCCTGGGGTCTGCACCCTTTACTCTTGTTCTTATCAGGGACTTCCCACTTGGATTTATCTTCTCATCTGAATCATTAAATCTTCACGTTTTCCACCTCTCCTGTATGATTCATATAAACATGCACTGGTAACTTTAACATGTACATATAACATCACATACAAAACAGGAAAATCTCTTAATCCCACCACCCTGCTTTTAGCTACCTTTTCATTTCTCTGCTCTCTTTGGCAGCAAAAATTCTCAATAGTTGTGCACACTCACTACCTCCCTGTCTTCACTTCAAATTCACTCATCCTCCCACACCACTCCTGCTACTGTCTGTACAGCACTGAATTTGCTTATTAAATTACCAAATGATCCCTTAATGTCAAATTCAGTGCTCACTTATCTAGTCCCCATCATACTTGACTTTTCAGCAGCATTCAGCATAGCTGATGACTCCTTCCTTCTTGGAATTCTTGGTTTCTGTGACTTCTCTCCCACCTCACTATTCATCCACCTTGTTGGCTATTTAACAGCTTTCTGCTGACTCCTTCTATACCAAAACTTTAAATGTTGGAAGGCATCCAAAACTACATGCTACATGTCTCTCTAATCTTGTCTATTCTCTCTCTCTCTCTCTCTCTCACTATACACACACACACACACACACACACACACACACACACACACACACATATATATATATATATATATATATATATATATATATATATTCTCCAGTTTGCATCTCCAGATTATATATCCAATGGCCTCATCTCAAATGTCTAACAGGCATTTCAAAGTTAATATGGCCAAAATGGAACACTTGATTTTCCCCAAGTATGCTGTGCTCTGTCTTTTTGAACTCAGTAAATGATATCATCTAATCAGTTACTCAACCCCTTGATTTATCTTCCCTTTAACTTTCACACGTTGTCCATCAGCTAGTACCATTTTCAAATATATAAGCCTAGTTGGAATCTATACTCTTTTTGTCTGCTCAGATACCACTGTAACCTGAGCTACTGATACCTCCTACCAGCAAGACGCTTTACTAGTCTCATTTCTACACTTTCTCACTGTAAACCTGACAATAAGCTGAGTGATTTTTTAAAATCATAAATTATATTATTTTAGTATTTAGCTCTTAAAATGAGTACCTTGGCTTTATAAGATCACGCACTACTTGGTACCTGCCTATGTTTCCAAGCTCATCCTGTATTATTTTTCCCAGCATATTCCAGACATACTGGCCCCCTCATTACTCTCCCAGGTCCACAGAGCTCATTTTCTCGAGAGCAGACACCTTAGAGGACTGACTCATATCTGAAATAGTACTAGGAATATAGTATCCAATAGATGTTAAATAAATAAATACATTATTTATCTTTCCATTTATCCATCTTTTTCTAATATGGATTTATTAAGTACCCCCTATGTTATTATTTGAGGATAAATTTAATACTTTCATGTTTAGAAAATACCACAAAAATCTCTATGAAACACATACTTTCATATATAATAGTTTCTGTTTTTAAAGTTCATTTCATTCCCTTAAACAGAAACACTTATTTGTCACTTTAATGTTGTGGTTCGGTTGTTTCCTTTACACTATTAGTGTAATTGATTGGTAGAATCATGGTTGTGGGAAATCATATAGCTTAATGGAATTCTCAAGGACCAGGAATTAAAATCCATCCAGACTTCATGCCTTTATTATTCTTCACCCTGTGCACATCCTTATCTAGAGAATGGTATTAGTATAATATCTATATCAGGATGAATAACTTTACAAAGCAGAGTATTATGTAACTCTATCCTACTTCTGGTAAAATGAGGATGAATAAGCAAATATGAATAGGCTGGAAGCCCCAGAGCACTCACATTTTCATCTGATCTTTTACATTTTGGAGATTCTGATGTTAAAACATTTTCTCTGTGTAAATCTGTATGCTCTCTAGAGGACCATTCAGTTACAGTAATAAGATTATCAAATGGTCTATTGATTGTCTATTGATTAGGACCACCAAATGAACGGGTAGAGGGCAGTAGAGTTTTGGGATACTACTGACTGAGCTAAGTTATGCTCGAGAGTGGGGCACAAGGGACAGGACTCTTTTTCTTTTTTTCTGCCAAGACTAAATGCACTCTTCTTCAAGTCTGTTTCCTCTGGGAAGCCTTTCATACTGCTCAAGTCTCAAATTCTCTTATCACAGGGCTTATTGTGCTGCACCAGCTTTTCATTCCTCGATATCCTCCATTAAGTTATAAACTCTGTGAGGACAAGAACTATAAATGCTCTGACTATGGCGATTTCCCTACTGAATTGAATGAATGAGTGAATGGACAGATGGAATCGAATAATAAATGAATGGAGTGTTAAGGCAACAGTTCATGATCACCTGAAAGAACAGTGTGAAGGTATACAGGAGCCTATGAGAGATCTTCTTTCATGTTTGATCTCTTTTATTTGAATCAGGTAAAGGGAATTTAAAAAAACCCTGGAATGGTATTTGTGGATTATTTACACCCTGTATGAGGCTGTTTGATGGGTTTGACAATAATAAAAAAACAGAGAGAAAAAGGAAAAAAGAAACCTCATGATGCAATTCTGACTCTTTCTTACTTTAGGTTTATTGGTTATGGTTTATAAAATTAAGAAAATAATACCTGTCTTGAAAATAATACCTGTCTTGAAAAATACCTAGGTATGGTGTTAGTAAAATTAGAAAAATATTAGCCACTATATTAATGGTAGAATTATCATTATTTGCTTCTACTCCTTGGATGGCAATTTGTAAAATTTTACAACAATATTAAATATTGAGACTTTTTTTCATCCTTTTTCCAGGACTTAATTCATGCATAAGATAAAACAATGATTTTTAGATCAATATATAGAATAAAGCAATGATTTTTAGACCACTTCAAATAAATTATTAATTACCAAGCATTTGCATATTCAAATACACAAATGCATATTTTGTAAGAGAGTTATTTCTTTTTTTTATATCAGACTTCTAAGTTTAAGTTCCAAGGACCTGAAGTTAGAATTTTTAGTTTCCGAAGTAGTTGATATCTCACCTTTGAAAACAGAATAAAGTTGGTGTTTCTCCTTCTAAAAATCACAAAGGTGTTTAAGTAACTTACTGTTCTAGACAATGGATCTTTTTCTTTTTTTGTGGTACGCGGGCCTCTCACTGTTGTGGCCTCTCCCATTGCGGAGCACAGGCTCCGGACGCGCAGGCTCAGCGGCCATGGCTCACGGGCCCAGCAGCTCCGCGACATGTGGGATCCTCCCAGACCGGGGCACGAACCCGTGTGCCCTGCATCGGCAGGTGGACTCTCAACCACTGCGCCACCAGGGAAGCCTGACAATGGCTCATTATCTACCATACTGATTACATATCTATTTCTAATCTCATCTCATTTCTTCCATCTCCTCAATTTGAAGACAGAGATTATGCTACATGAGGTAATCTGTTTTGAAAGAAAACAAAAAGCCCTTGCACTCAAACCATATACATATCATTTTCCCCCTGGAATTAGGTCTTCCATACTTACTTGAAATAATCATATCTATTAGTATAAACAGTAGATTTTAAAAGAGATTAGGCTCTTGTTTTGTGGATGGTTAAAAGGTATCGTGATTTTTAAAAATGGCTTTTCAGAGGTGAATCACTGGTTTAAACATAGGTAAGGTAGAAGTGAACAGAAGTTATTACCCTCTGAAAGTTCACTGGTGATTTTGGTTCAGTTTATAGTTTTCCCATGGACTTGTGCCTAGCCTCAACTCTTACATGTACTTCAGCACTGCTGATGGGAGCTTCCCCTGAGAGGGGATGTGTGATTTGTCCCTGGGGTCTGGTACTAGAGAGCCATCCTAACTTAGGGATGAAATGCAGCTGAAAACTTTTCTTGTAACTTTTGGTCATTCCATAATACCTAACCTACTCAATTCAAACCAGTTAGATGAAATGAATACTTCTATACCAATAACATGCAAACTACAAAGAGATTAGTAAATGTTAAGAGGTACTATTCAGGGCTTCCCTGGTGGCACAGTGGTTGAGAGTCCACCTGCTGATGCAGGGGACACAGGTTCGTGCCCCGGTCCGGGAAGATCCCACATGCCACGGAGAGGCTAGGCCCCTGAGCCATGGCCGCTGAGCCTGCACGTCCGGAGCCTGTGCTCCGCAATGGGAGAGGCCACAACAGTGAGGCCCGCGTACCGCAAAAAAAAAAAAAAAAAAAAAAGAAAAGTACTATTCAGAGGACATTGACAATCAGACTCACCTCAGTTTTTTGGTTTTGTTTTTAGGATGCTGTAATTTTCAACTGATAGTGGTTTATATATATATACACAAAACCACCTCTACCCCAATTTCTCTACACACAGGGTAGGTTGAGCTGCTGTCAAACTTAATCGGGCAGAATTGACTTTTACTTGGACACTGGTTTGTTAATGAAGGTTCTTAAAATCTGTCAGGGTAAGTATTTCTTTGGCAAACCGTACCACATTGTATTGACATTTATCAAATTTAAATGAAGATATTTGTTCACTAAAAGCACAATGCAGGGGAAATTAGAAGTCAAACATAACTGAAAGAGTTAACTTCTTTATTTAAGAATGGGTATTGTTATTACTAAATGTTCTCTGTGTGAGTTTAATTTACCAGGAATACCTGACACCACCCTCACCTTCCCACCCCTTTGCCCCTTTAAATAGTTGGTAATCATTTGTCAGATCTGTGTTCCAGCCCATCCATGCTTCAGGGGCTGGATTCATGACTTGGCCCTGTGTGTGTGTGTGTGTGTGTGTGTGTGTGTGCTTCGATTTTTCTTGATCTTATTGGCTGTGTTGATAATGGCTTCTTGCAATGTCTTTGTTCAGATTGTGTATGTATTGGAGTCCTGCAGGCACCCTCAACAATGTCTCAAAGTCAAACTATAATCACTCCTGAGCTTGCTGACCTAATTACAGATCTTTACAAATATCTTTGCTTATCTGTTTGGTCATTTGCTTTGTTCTGCTGCATTTTTCTCTTCCTCGTACTCCCCTAATTTTTCTCCAGTGTTCATACCCATATTTGGGCTGAAAAATCTTTATGCTTGAGGTTTGTTCTTTTCCACTCTCTGAATGAGGTGAGGATATTCATCCCAAATTTGAGGTAAGAAATGTTTGGCTTTATGCAGTATTACTAGGAGCAGTTATTGTTATAAAGCAAAAGAGAAACTGTTTTCTGAACGTTTTCTTGCCCTCTGTCTTGTTCTTGCTCCTTCATTTAAAAAGCAGTATATATTAATTGCAGAAAAATTTGAACATAAAAAGTATAAAAGAGAAAGTGAAAATCGCTCATATACTCAAATCCTTGAAAGAACCCCTATTAACTATATGCTATACTGCCTTCTAATCTTTTCCCAGTAAATATGACATAGATCTATTTTGTATATATTTTAAAAATTTTAAATAAAATGCATTTGTATATACATGTACTTATGTATACATACACATATCTTGTATCCTGGGATCATAGTGTATATAAAATATTTTTAGCTTAGTTCTTCTCTATTGTATTGTGAATAATTCCCATGTCATTAAGCCTTCTATAGAAACTTTATTTTTAAAACTTCTTTACTATAAAATGAAACATATAATCATAGAAGCATGGTAACTATGGTCGAACTTAAAGAAAGAAACTCAGCAGTCATACCACCCAGAGATGTCTTTCACTGTTAACATTTTCTTCTATTTCCTTCTAGACTTTTACATACATATACAGAATGTTTTAAAAATAAACACTAGTATTATATGGTACACCCCATTTTGTAACCATCTTTTAAATTTATTTTGAATATTTTTCTGTCATAATTTTTAATGTAAACATAATTTAAAATAACTGCATAATAATCTAATTCTTCATGTTTAAACTGTTTTGCCAGCTAAGTCAGGGCAACAGTGATTAAATCTTCTATTCACCCACTGGCAAAGATATCATCTTGTAAATCTTAACTATTTGCTGGCCATTGTGAATTTTGTAAGGTCCAGAAGAAAAAGGAGAAAAGAAATTGGAATAGATCTTTGGATATTTCCCCTTTCTCTCTTTGGAGTTGAATGTTATAAAATCTTATTGTTGTTATTTGTATTACAATATTTATTCAGCCATAAGTGTATTAAATCAATTAGGGATTAGCTGGTGATATCTATTCTGTGTTATAATCTTATTTCTTTCTCTATCAAAAAAAAGTCCTTTTTACGGAGATTTAGAGACAATAATATAAACAACATTAGAGTCGATTGACAAATTGTTAAGAAGATAAAATATGGATTATGTGTTTGGAAGAAAAAGAGCTGATCATGAAACCATAAGTCCTTATTTGAACTTTAAGTTCAAGTGTTTCAAATGGAATTAACCTATTAATGCAATAGGGAAGTAGTAGAGAAGAGTAGCCTATAAGGATGAGGCTGAGGGTGGGAAAAACACAACGGTGGTGCAGTATCCTAGGAATGTAAAGATGGGACATTGTTACCACCTGTAAGATATGACCCTTGAAAGGAATTGAAGGAGGGCCAGATCCAGGTTTCATGAAGATTGAATCTCATACCATTTTGCTTGTCCTCCTTGAGAAAAAAGATTACAAAATTATGACTATAAATTTGGGTGGGAAGGTAAAGAGAGTATTTAGAATGAGAAATCATAACAAGTTACAAATTATAAAATGCTAAAATATACCACAGTGATCACAAAACCCAGAATAATACCTTAATATATTCATTAATGAAATTTCTGACAGACATTTATAATCATTTTTACTACATTGCTGGCAGCATACTCTTTGATTGCTTTTTCATATGATAAATATTTTGTAATATCATCTTCTGTGGAGAATAGAAATATAATAAAATCTTTACTCTAGCAAGGCTGATATGAAATCGTTCTTTATTATTGATAGTTTAGAAAAGTTTCTTTCTGCTTCATAATTCATTACTGATAATGTCATGCTGTATTTCAGGATTGGTGTCAAGTTTGAGAAAGCCTCTCTGAGTTTATCAAGTGTGAACAGGGAACTTAAAGTTTCTTTTGTGCAATGGCTAATCTTAAATACTTCCTGAATTCACGACATTCATAAACCACTCTGCTATCAGTGTTACTGATGCCCTTGTTAGGGCATATTATGTTACCTTCATTGAAATAAGTTTTCATGTCAAGTCAGCAAGAAATTCAAATCATTTTCCAATGATTTATTCTCAGATTATTTGTTAAAATCGTCACATCTACTTATTATTTCTATTTGAGATGCCTCTCTTTCACTTAATGACAGCTTTGGTATAATCTGAAGATTTTCTATTATTATAATTCAATTCCCAGAGTTCAAATAATTTTATTTATTTATTTTTTTCATTTCACTAAGAAAGAATATCTACATACAGTAAAATGCAAAGATCTTAAATGGACAATCAGAGTTTTGACAGACATATATCCATGTAACCAACATCTTAACTGAGACATAGATCATTTCCATGAGTCCAGGGATTTTACTTTTGTGCCTTTTCTGTCAATCCTCATCCTTACACCCTTGTAGGCAACTATTCTCATTTCTAACATGATAGGTTAGTTTTGTCTATTTTTGTATTTCATATAAATAATGTCATAAAATATTTTCTCTTTTGTTCATGGATTCTTTTACTCAAAATAATTTTTGAAGAATCATCCATGGGGCTTCCCTGGTGGCGCAGTGATTGAGAGTCCGCCTGCCAATGCAGGGGACACTGGTTCGTGCCCCAGTCTGGGAAGATCCCACATGCCGTGGAGTGGTTGGGCCTGTGAGCCATGGCCGCTGAGCCTGCGCGTCCGGAGCCTGTGCTCCTCAACGGGAGAGGCCACAACAGTGAGAGGCCCACATATAGCAAAAAAAAAAAAAAAAAAAAGAATCATTCATGCTCTTAGATGTAACAACAATTCATTCTTTTTGTGTGTGTGTGTGCGGTACACAGGCCTCTCACTGTTGTGGCCTCTCCCATTTCGGAGCATAGGCTTTGGACGCACAGGCTCAGCAGCCATGGCTCACAGGCACAGCCGCTCTGCGGCATGTGGGATCTTCCCGGACTGTGGCACGAACCCATGTCCCCTGCATCAGCAGGCGGACTCTCAACCGCTGCGCCACCAGGGAAGCCCCATTCTTTTTTTTTTTAATTGATAAGTAGGATTCCAATGTATATGACTATTTATCTGTCTTCTTTTGGTAGGAATTTGAGTTGTTTTCAGGTACAAGCTATTATGAATATATTTATTAAGTTGTTTCAACACTATTTGTTGATAAGTCTTTCCCCATTGAATGAATTTATCTTTTAGATAATCAATTGACTATTTATTGAATTATTTGTCTATGCTTACACTAATTTCACACAGTCTTGATTACTGTAGATCTGGGTCCCCAAACCCTGATCAACTGGTACCAGTCAGAGGTCTGTTTGGAACCAGGCCACACAGCAGGGGGTGAACAGCGGACGAGTCAGTAAAACTTCATCTGTATTTACAGCCCTCCCCGTTGCTCACTTTACCACCTGAGCTCCCCCTCCTGTCAGATCAGTGGCGGCATTAGATTCTCATAGGAGCGCAAACCCTACTGTGAACTGCGCATGCGAGGGATCTAGGTTGCACGCTCCTTATGAGAATCTAATGCCTGATGATCTGAGGTGGAGCTGAAGCGGTGATGCTAGTGCTGGGGAGCGGCTGCAAACACAGATTATCATCAGCAGAGAGGTTTGACTGCACAGAGACCGTAATAAATTAACTGCCTGCAGACTCATATCAAAACCCTATCAGTGAGTGGCAAGTGACAATTAAACTGCATCTGGTGGCAGGCTTTATAGCGGCAAGTGAGTTGATGTACTTCCGTTGTACAGCTGCATCTGGTGACAGGCTTTAAGTCAGTATCTGACACTTATTTTAGTCCGTGCGTGGCCAGCCCATTATTTTATTTGTCACTTCCACCTGCGCCTCTTTCCTGCACTGCGCACTTGTCTCAGTCACAGTTTTGGTAAGCCCACAAGCTAACTCTAGCCAAAATGAGTAAAAAACAAATGTCACTGGAGAGCTTCTTTGAAAAGGGGGAAAGACCCAATGATGAGACAGCAGAAGACTCTAAGACTGCCAACAAAAAGAAAGCTGCATTTAAAAGAAAATACCAAGAGTGCTACTTAAATTACTGGTTCATTGCAACAGGTGATTCACATTCTCCAAGCCCACTTTGTATAATATGTGGCAACCGGCTATCCAACAAAGCCATGAAACCTTCAAAACTTCTTCACCACATGGAGACCAAGCACCCTGCATTAAAAGACATGCCTTTGGAGTTTTTCAAAAGAAAAAAATGTGAACATGAAAAACAGAAGCAATTATCGAAGGCCACCACTTTTTCAAATATGTCTGTGCTGAGAGCATAATTCTTAGTGGCTAATCACATTGCTAAATCTAAGAAGTCCTTGTCTACTGGTGAAGAGTTGATCCTGCCTGCTTCTGAGGACATTTGTTGTGAACTTTTAGGAGAGGCTGCAGTTCAAAAGGTGGCGCATGTTCCTCTTTCAGCTAGCACCATAACTAAATGAATTGATGAAATAGCAGAGGATATTGAGGCACAATTGTTAGAGAGGATTAATGAGTCACCGTGGTACACAATCCAAGTTGACAAGTCTACTGATGTTGACAACAAGGCAACAATGCTTGTTTTCGTGTGATATATTTTTCAGGAGGATGTGCTTGAGGATATGTTATGTGTACTTTTGTTGCCAACCAATACCATAGCTGCAGAACTATTCAAGTCTTTGAATGACTACTTATCAGGAAAACTGAATTGGTCATTTAGTGTTGGTATATGCATGGATGGAGTGGCTGCCATGACTGGATGACTTTATGGTTTCACTACTTGGGTAAAAAAGGTCACTTCTGAATGTGAGTTTATGCATTGTGTCATCCATAGAGAAATGCTGGCTAGCCGAAAAATGTCACCTGAACTTTAACAACGTTTTGCAGGATGTGATTAAAATTATCAACCACATTAAAGTACATGCCCTTAACTCACGTCCGTTCACACAGCTCTGTGAGGGGATGGACACAGAGCACCCACATCTTCTCTTATACACAGAAGTGAGATGACTTTCTAAAGGTAGATTTCTGGCTAGGGTTCTTGAGTTAATGAGAGTGCTCCAGAGATTTCTTTTAGAAAAACAGTCACCACTGGCAGCACATTTCTGTGTCACAGAATGGGTAGTAAAACTTGCCTACTTGTGTGACATATTCAACCTGCTCAACAAACTCAATCTGTCATTTCAGGGGAGAATGACAACTGTGTTCAAGTCAGCGGATAAAGCGGCTGCATTCAAAGCCATACTGGAATTATGGGGCGACAAGTGAACATTGGGATTTTTGACATGTTTCAAACATTAACAGAAATTTTGAAAGAGACTGAGCCAGGGCCTTCTTTCTCCCGGCTGGTGCATGATCACCTATCTCAGCTTTCAAAAGAGTTTGAGCATTACTTCCCAACCGCAAAAGACCCTTGAACTAGGAAGGAATGGATCCACAACCCATTTGTGAATAAGCCAGTTGAATTGACTTTATCCATGCTAAAAGAGGATCAACTGCTTGAGATCACAAATGACGGTGGCCTTAAAAGTATGTTTGAGACAACTTCAAATCTCCATACGTTCTGGATTAAAGTCAAGGCAGAGTTTCCTGAGATTGTCACAAAAGCACTGAAAAGCCTGCTTCTGTTTCCAACATCCTATCTTTGTGAAGCAGGGTTTTCTTCAGTGACAGCAACCAAAACGAGATTATGGAGCAAACTGGACATAAGCAACACACCTCGGGTGTCACTGTCTCCCATCACCCTCACATGGGACCATCTAGTTGCAGGAAAACAAGCTCAGGGCTCCCACTGATTCTGCATTATAGTGAGCTGTATAATTATTTCATTACATATTACAATGTAATAATAATAGACATAAAGTGCACAGTAAATGTAATGTGCTTGAATCATCCCAAAACCATCCCCCCCAGACCTGATCTGTGGAAAAAATGTCCTCCACGAAACCGGTCCCTGGTACCAAAAAGGTTGGGGACTGCTGCTGTAGATTATAAATAGAGCTGCTATAAATATTCTTGTATAAGTCTTTTTATGGATATATTTTTAGTTTCTGTTTGGTAAATAGTGGAATTCCTGTGTCATAAGGTAGGTTTATGTTTAACTTTATAAGAAAATGCCAAACAATATTTCAAAGTGATTGTATAATTTTTCACTGTTTATCTTCATAATTTGCTATTGTCAGTCTTATTTATTTTTCCATTCTAGTGGATGAATCTCCCTTTGTTTTAATTTTTATTTACTATATTCACTCATTAATTCTACTAGTATTTTGTAGATTGCTTATAATTTTCTGTAGAACTGTGAGGTTAGTAAAGGGAATTTAAACTTCTTCTTATTAAACAATGCTAATAATAAGTTACTATTTTTGCCTCATTCCCTATTTTAGAGAAAAAGTATGCAATATGTCATTATTAAATATGATGTTTGCCATAAGTTTTATATAGATGTCATTTATCAGGTCAAAGTAGTTCACTTCTATTTCTAGTTAGCTAATAACCTTTTTTCTTTTCATTAATGAATGTTGAATTTATTAAATAATTTTTCTGCATTGACTGGGATTATCATACAATTTTTCTCCTTTATTCTGTTGCAGTATACTAGGTTGAATAGTGTGCTCTCTCCCACCTCCAATTCACGCCTATTTGGAACTTCAGGATGTGACCTTATTTGGAGATGGGGTCTTCATAGATACAATGGGATTAAAATGAGATTATACTGGATTAGGTATGCCTTAATCCAAAGACTGGCATCCTTATAAGAAGGGGGAAATTTAAACACAAAAACACAGAAAAGAGAGTTCCATGTGAACATGAAGGCAGAGGTTAGAGTAATGTATGTTCAAGCCGAGGGATGTCAAGAATTGCCAACAACCACCAGAGGTTAGGAGAGAAGTATGGGACAGATTCTCCCTTAGAATTTTCAATAGTGACCGACCCTACAGACATCTTGATTTGGGACTTATAACCTCTAGAAGAACTGTAAGAGATTAAATTTCTGTTGTTTTAAGTCACTCAGTTTGCAGCACATTGTTACAACAACCATAGGAAACTAATACAGATTTTGGTATTAGTTTCCCACAATGTCATTTCCCATTCCCTGGAAAGCAGACTATGAGATGGATATTTGTGCACAGGAATTTTTTTTTTCTGGATCAACTCTTGAGGGACACTAAAGGAGGCAGGATTGATCAGAGGAAGAAGTTGGACTTTGATGCAATCACAACAAAAGCGTCACCTGAACCCACATGTACTTCTGGAGTAGAATGACCTTTAGAATTGTCCCAAATTAAGGAAAGGAGCCTGGGATTTTATAATCCTGCATCAATCACTCACTTCCAGCACTTCAGGGGAATGAATGCTTCAATCCAGAGGAGGTTAGGGAATCTGAGCAGTACCACGACATATACTATAGTCTACTCCTTGCACTATTTGGAACCATCTCTTTTGTATTATTTCTGGGAGCAGCTCCTTCAGAATTCTGGTGGGCCTCTTTTCCTGGAAAGAGGATTGTTAGTGGCATAAATTAAAGCCCCTGCAGCTGCAGGTAGTATGAGACTAAAGTTGATATTCATATTTCATGATTTATTTACTCTCCATCCTAGATTTCCCTCATTCATGGTTTGATTATTCAGACCATAGTCCTTGAGAGATTTTAGCCCCTGGTCACTGTTTTCTTCTCAGATTATGGCTATTGTGTTTGTCCACATATCATTTAAGTGGGGCAAAGAAATAAAAAAGACACTTAGATGGATCATTTAGCTATAAAATATACCCTTCCCATCACCCATTGTGTATCCACAGCCCTTCCTTCTCCTGATGGACAGGGTCAATTACACTTGCCATGTACCAACTTCTTTTCTTGCATGCTGGTATCTCAGCACAGAGCCTAAAGTGTTCAGTTGATAGTCATAGCTTGAAATTTGCTGAAACTATTATTGTGTTTTCATGGTGAAACCATTCTTCTGGATATCAAGACCTCTAAACTCACAAAACCTAGAACTGTAGGATGGAAGTGCAAAGAGTCACTGAGAGTGATGGTAGGTGGGACCATTTCTGATTCCACACTTTGTTCTCTGTCCCTTATCTATAGGGGATACCACACCATAAAAAGGATCATGGATTTAAGAGTACATACTACATCCTGGAGTATAGTACCCATCCTTACAATGTATCATCTTCAAGCTTATACCCCAGCTGTGCCTTTAAATTCTGTTCCCTAGCTTAATAAGCCAGTAGCTTTGGGTGTTACAATACATGATAGAAGGAGTGGACACCGTGGTCATATACCAACTTCCAAACCTCCTTTGCTGTAAAGTGTCTCTATTATTGATGCAATGTTATATTGTGTGGGATCCCATGTTGTTGGATCAAATACTCTGAAAGGTCTCATACAGTGGTTCTGTGGGCTGGTTAGGCAAATCCATATGCAGAATATATATTGATTCTAGTAAAAAGAAATCTCTGACCCTTCCAGGATTGGAGGTGTCCGAGAAAGCCAACTTACTATGAATTGGCTTTAGTTGGGTTATTTTGAGGGATAGTGGTGTACCAACGACTCATCAATGGTCTCTGTTGCTGGCAGATTGAACATTAAGCAGTAATGGTATGTAGCTCAGACTTGGTGAGTGTGAGTTCACAATGTTGGGCCCATATATAGCTTCCATACCTGCAACCTAGTGCTCATTGTGCTAACACTAGCCAATGACAAAGGCTAATTGATGTTAACTGACCATGGAAAACCATTTTGTTGTGTTTGACTCCTCAGTGAAGGATGTTCTTTGGTGGTAATTAAAATGGCATACAAAGATCTTCACGCTTTCTGCCTACTCCTGTGGGTTTTACATTAATCTATGGTAAAAGATGATCTATTTGATGGTAAGTAGCCTAAAATCTCTTATGCTCTAAGAATGTAGATTTTTTTTTTCTTGTGGTACGCGGGCCTCTCACTGTTGTGGCCTCTCCCGTTGTGGAGCACAGGCTCCGGACGCACAGGCTCAGTGGCCATGGCTCACGGGCCCAGCCACTCCACGGCACGTGGGATCTTCCCAGACTGGGGCATGAACCTGTGTCCCCTGCATCGGCAGGCGGACTCTCAACCACTGTGCCACCAGTGAAGCCCAAGAATGTAGATTTTATATTAAAAGAGCATACGGTTGAAAAGAGCACATATGGGTTGGGTTTTCAGGTATAAATGAGGAATACTGGATGTGGCTGTGGTACCAGCATTACTAGTGAGATAACCACCACCCCATCATCAACTTTATCTTTTGGAGAGAGAACAATTTATGTTTAAGATGAGTCTCATTTTCTGCCTGGGACACAAACAGGAAGAACCTAGTTTATAGTGGTATTTTGTTTTCCCATTTTATAGGAAATAATAACTATACATGGAGGGGAATAAAAAGTTACAAGGATTTCAAGTTTTGTTTTATGCTTTTTGCTTTTAAGCTAAGTGTCAGACTGATCTTTCCATGCAACTAAGTAACATTAGCTAGTAGAAAAAGTAGTCCCTCAGATTGTGAACTGGGGAGCAATTATCATTAAATGTAGTCAATATAAATATTATAAATTCAACACAAGACTACTTCCAGTAAGAGGAATAGGGGATGTCCTTGTTATGTCTCCATGTATGTGTCTTCAGAGAACTAAGAGCAGAAAATTTCATTTGTATAAATTGGAGGGGCTATTAACTATAACTTTCAATTTATGTAACACCTGGCTCCTGAATTCACACTCTGATTATTCTAGAGATTAAGGACTGAATAATGTTCAGAAAGTAGGCAAAAGAGACATATTTCATAAATAATATTTCATCAGAGGTAGACTTTCCAAGTGATCACTTCAGTCACATGCTCAGATCTTTAGGAAACCTGATTTAGTTCTTGTCTGACCAAGCCTAGAGTGACTCTTTAAGGCTGGGCCTCAGGTATGACATACTGTACTATATTCAGACCCCTTTTACAATGCTTTTGTCTCTACTACTGGTTTAATTTATGTATTTAATTTTAGTTTCCAGGGCGCAATATGGCTAATTATTTGAGAACTGCAAAACCTTGTAAGTGAAATTTTTGCTTCCATAATTTGTGGCATATTAAGTATAATAATGTACATTTAATTTCCTCAAAAAGGATAATTATGCTAATAGAATTATTTGAATAAAATTTTGTACTTTGTGCTGGATTATGTTCTCTACCTACTAATTTATATTAATAAAAGTCAGTAAGGAATTTTTAATAAGCCACTTCAATCCTGGGCAGGCAGGTCTGGGAACATCATATAAACACCACCTCCTCCCTTAGCATCCTGGGGAGAAAGGGGTGTCTCACAGTACCAGAGGGCCAGAATTCCTATCAGATAAAAGTTCATGGGGAACATTTTCTAGCTCTAATGTGTAAAACAGACAATTTGGGTGTATGGACTTTGTTGGAGGGAATAAACTAACTTGTGGACATCTGAGAACAAAGCAAGTTTCTTTGATAACAATTTTGTATTCTTTATAAAAACCAATCAAGAGTTGTATGAGCATTGTGTGGAAAGAGGTCTTATCTCTATTTCAATATTTAAGGAAGAGTGGTTTTTAAAGTCAAATTCAGGCTTCTAGTAGGTTCTACATCACCATGGTAGAGTATGGAGTTTAAGGGAGGGTAGAGATTAGCATTAAGAACCAAGAACTTTGGGTGTATTGCTGCCATTTTTATTCATGTATTCTACATGAGAATTATTATTATTTTTTAAAAATTCCATTGTTTTTATTTAAAAAATAAAACTACTCATTTAGGGAAACATAGACATCTAAGTCATCAGTAGATATGGAGTGTGCAATTAATATGCTTGATCAGAAGGCCAGTATTGGTCACTAGTCAGTGAAGCACTCATCCTCAAGAGACAAGTTTGGTTGGATTTTATTGCTGGGTTATTGAATTTGGTTTATGCTTAGAAACTCATGCTTGTTTGTCCATTTACATGAATACCATGACTAGAGAATGTGTAAATTTTCTCATACTTTTCTTTTTTGTTTTTGTTAATACATTAAAATCCCATGGTTTGGCAAATGTGCATATTATGTGCCCATTATGGAGTTTGCTATGTGCCAGGTGCTTGTTACTACTGGTGGATTCTATGGTGGTAAAACCAGACTGAATGTCTGCCTGCATGGAGTTATTAGACATGTATTATCACAAATTTAAAGGGCTTAAAGCTGGAACTATCCATTATTTTTTCTGTCCGTAGATGTAATAAACTATTAGGGCAACATCCAAACAATACAGAGCTATAAAGAAAGAAAGTTTTCTATTAGGGCTACACTGGGAGGCCATGACTAAGAGCAGGGATTTGAGGTGTAGAATCAAAAAGGCTTGGGTACAAATCCTGCCTTGAACACGTATTAGTTCTGTGTCCTTGGGTAAGTCATATTCATTCTCTAAGTCTTAGTTTCATCATCTTATAATGTAGACAGTTATAATAGCTACCTAATAAGGTTGTTGTGAGAAGAAATGAAATTATTTATATATATATATGTGTGTGTGTGTGTGTGTATGGATGAGCAATACCTAGCACATAGTAAGCATTCAATAATTAGTAGCTATTAATAATATAACAGTTGATGAATCACCTTAGTAACTTAGCTAGCAAGTGTAACATACAGATTCATCCTTGCATTTTTAAACAAATTATCTACATCAACTCAATAGAAATGTATTACCCAATTTGTGGATAAAGCTCAAACCACTGCAAGAATTATAAAAGAAAATCTACCATCATGGTTCACTTAATATATAATGTAGAAGTTGCCACTGTAGTTCTTTAAAAGCATACAATGTGACTGGTGACATTAAAAGCCTCAATTTTCTATAAATAGAAATAAATTTTAGAATGGAAATGGTGACAAAAGACCTTATTTTCCAGATGAGAAAACAGACCTTATTTTCCAGATGAGATAAGAAATGAAGTATACTAAGACTTATATTGTTTTTTTCCCAATTATCTTTCTATAATTTAAAATTTGGAAGAAAAATATAATTTTTTTCAATATCCTTTAGACCCTTATTTGATTTCATGCAATGCTCTTTAAATACACAAAAGGTAAACCCAGGAAGAGTTGAGGTAAATCTATGTAAACACACTATGAATTCTAGCGACGTTCTCATACCACTTACTTGTGCTATTAAGATGTTTGAAATTTGGCCTCTTGTTCATAAGAAAACTCTTCCCTTTCCCTCTTTGAAGATACTTACTTTTACTTGTTTTACACAAGATTTCCTATGAAAATCAATGGTGTCACCAAGCCAAAATGTGAGACATTTCATGAAAGTAAGACTCATAGAATGCATTCTCAATGTGTTTAGTCAAAGTCATTGTTCTCTGATGAGGGATTGGGTGTTTTACATCAGCAATGTTGGCCTTTCATCCTGCAAGTTCAATAATCTTTTTCATGAGTTTTGGCTTGTGTACCTGAGGACTGTTTGCCTATAAATTACATTATAAAATTAATACTACATTAATACTGAAGACAATTGCTCTTGTGCTTCTGAGCCTTTGTGCTACAGTGAAAGTTAGTTATATTCTAGCTTATGGGGAATTTTGGGCTTTTAATATTTTCTTTGTCTAATGAGCTCACAAGAGTTATTACCTGTACTTTGGAAAATTATGGGTGTTTTATTAATTGTTCCTCTAAATTAGCCTATCTGAGGTCACTTTGTCCTTGGACAGTTAATAGTTCCTTTCTCTGTGTTACTGTAACACTCTATTCACACCATTATTGTAGCACAGAACACAGTCTTATAATTATCTATTTACAATATGTCTCTTCCCCACTAGACTTGGAACCAGTTGAGAGCAGAGATCTAACATCCTTTATTGTTAATAGACCAAAATCTAATTTGGTGAAGATCCAGACTAGACTTGGTATATGGTAGTACCATGTACTAATACATATTCCCAGAGGTTTGCTATATTAGACTTTCTCATGAATCTGGTTAAGGTTTTCATGGTAATAGGATATGTCAGGATAGATAGCAAGTTGAGAATTAGTATTTATTAAATGCCTACTGTTTGCACTGTTTGTAGACTATCTTATTTAGTTGTCACACTAACACCTGCAAAATGGTAGCATCTGCAACTTAATTTTTAATATTAGGAAGTTTTTACTCAGTACAGTTTAGAAATAATCCCAGTTTCATCAGGTCCTAAGGAATTAGGGCTTGAAAGCATAACTTTAGCCCTCCAGAACCATTATGCTATTATCCAGTCTTCTGGCCAGACATAAAGGATCATCAGATCAAGGTTCAAGAGGGAGTAAAACTTTTGGACCCACCTCCTAGAGAAATGGAAATAAAAACAAAGATAAACAAATGGGACCTAACGAAACTTCAAAGCTTTTGCACAGCAAAGGAAACCATAAACAAGACCAAAAGACAACCCTCAGAATGGGAGAAAATATTTGCAAATGAAACAACTGACAAAGGATTAATCTCCAAAATTTATAAGCAGCTCATGCAGTTCAATAGCAAAAAAACAAACAACCCAATCCACAAATGGGCAGAAGATCTAAATAGACATTTCTCCAAAGAAGATATACAGACTGCCAGCAAACACATGAAAGAATGCTCAACATCATTAATCATTAGAGAAATGCAAATCAAAACTACAATGAGATATCATCTCACACCAGTCAGAATGGCCATCATCAAAAAATCTAGAAACAATAAATGCTGGAGAGGGTATGGAGAAAAGGGAACACTCTTGCACTGCTGGTGGGAATGTGAATTGGTACAGCCTCTATGGAGAACAGTATGGAGGTTCCTTAAAAAACTACAAATAGAACTACCATATGACCCAGCAATCCCACTACTAGGCATATACCCTGAGAAAACCATAATTCAAAAAGAGACATGTACCAAAATGTTCATTGCAGCTCTATTCACAATAGCCCGGAGATGGAAACAACCTAAGTGTCCATCATCGGATGAATGGATAAAGGAGATATGGCACATATATACAATGGAATATTACTCAGCCATAAAAAGAAATGAAATAGAGCTATTTGTAATGAGGTGGATAAACCTAGAGTCTGTCATACAGAGTGAAGTAAGTCAGAAAGAGAAAGACAAATACCGTATGGTAACACATATATATGGAATTTAAGAAAAAAAATGTCATGAACCTAGGGGTAAAACAGGAATAAAGACACAGACCTACTTGAGAATGGACTTGAGGATATGGGGAGGGGGAAGGGTAAGCTGTGACAAAGCAAGAGAGAGGCATGAACATATATACACTACCAAACTTAAGGTAGATAGATAGTGGGAAGCAGCCGCATAGCACAGGGAGATCAGCTCGGTGCTTTGTGACCGCCTGGAGGGGTGGGATAGGGAGGGTCGGAGGGAGGGAGATGCAAGAGGGAAGGGATATGGGAACAGATGTATATGCATGACTGATTCACTTTGTTATAAAGCAGAAACTAATAAAAATAAATAAATAAATAAAAAGAGAGAGTAAAACAGTTAAAAACAGAACCAAGAGACTTTCTAAAAGGACAGGGCACATCATAGTCACAAGGAAGTAAAGTTTTACTCATAATCTAATGGAAGGAAAAGGAATGTTGTATTTCAGGTCTTTAATGGCCATTTTTTTATTGATTGTTTATTGTTTACTATGTGTCAAATATTATCCTGTGATATGGCAATTAATAAGAAATAGTCCCTGATTTCACAAGGAGTTAACTGCCTTAATGGAAGGAGATGGATGTTTAGTCAAATATATTTCTTGTTATAAGGATTATAAGTACCTATGACAGCAAATGAAACAATATAAGAGGGTATTTAAAAACATGAACATTGACATCAGACAAACCTGGATTCAAGTTCTGACCCTGTTATTCAAAAAACTATAGGATCTTGGGCAAATTAGAAACACTTAGCCTCAAATTCTTCAATTGTAAAATCAGGAAAATAATATACATTTTCATATAACTCATGACTATTTTTAAGATTAATTTGAATGTATGTCTTTTCACATAAAAAGCACGTATTATTATTAGTTATTATTGTGTACAGGCTATACTAGGTAAACAAACTTAAGTAGTCACTTACTAGGTAGACAAAACAAGAAAGAACGTTCAAAAGCTACAGCTTATGAGAAAGGAAGGAGGTGGTTTTGGTTTTATTTAGTTTTAAAAAAACAAATTAAAATTAGCAGCTTTCTGATAAATAGCACACATTGGAATTATATAAGTTCCCTGAAAGCCAAGTCCCCTGTCAAAGAAGTAAGAATGAATTTGAAGGCTTTTTCATATAACCAAGCTTCATATGCATACATTTAGTTTGAGGATGACAGAACAAACAAAAGACACTTCCAGTTCACCCATTTCTAGGTAAAATATTTGTAATCGTCCATGCATATAGAATTTAAATAAAATTGCCAGCAACTGTGTTGACAAGTAGTATTCAGAAGAGTTTTTTGTGCCCAGGAAAGTACAGAATGAACTAAACATTTCAAAAAGAATAGATAGTGAGTAGGTGGGAGTATATTAGTCCAGTCATATCATGACATTGATGTGGCTGATTAGCATGTATTCAAAATAGCTATGATCAACCAAATACATGCTTACTGATTCTATAGACTGTCTTCACTAAAGACAATCCATTTTGTAGAATCCTTTAGATATGTATTTAATACCCAATGCATGATCACATATTCACACTAATTTAAAGCCGAACATGCATTGTGACCTAGTGCTCTTCAAAAGGCAAACTAAATGTCCATCAACAGAAGAATGGATAGAGAAGATGTGGTACATATAAGCAGTGGAATATTACTCAGCCACAGAAAGGAATGGAATTGTGCCATTTGCAGAGACGTTGATGGACCTAGAGACTGTCATATAGAGTGAAGTAAGTCAGAAAGAAAAAAACAAATATTGTATAAAATAGCTTATATGTGGAATCTAGGAAAATGATACAGATGAACTTATTTGCCATGCAGAAATAGAGACACAGACGTAGAGAACAAACATATGGACACCAAGGGGGGAAGGGGTGTGGGATGAATTGGGAGATTGGTATTGACATATATACACTACTCTGTATAAAATAGATAGCTAATGAGAACCTACTGTCTAGCACAGGGAACTCTACTCAATGCTCTGTGGTGACCTAAATGGGAAGGAAATCCAAAAAAAAGGGGGATATATGTATACGTATAGCTGATTCACTTTGCTGTACCGCAGAAATGAACACAACATTGTAAAACAACTATACTTTAAAAAAAAAAAAAAGGCACCAAAGGAGTTACTGTGTTTGATCAAGCAAAGTAAATATTTGGAATTCTTTTTTAAAAATCATAGAATCTTTATTTGAAAAAAGATGATCTTAACCACTCCTACCACTCTGATAGCAACTTAGTTCTTGAATTTGGCTGATGTCGTCTCTGACCTTTCATAAGGTGTCTGTAGGAAGATCAATTCATGGACTTCCTTTAGGAGTTAAACCTATTGTCCAATTGTTCAAAGTATTAAAAAAATCTTTTTTCCCCCAAATGTAAGTTCAAAGTATCTTTTCTTTAGCTCTTGGGCACTGATCTTTTCCCTACTATAATCAGAGATTGTGGATAACTCCCTTACTTCATTTATATTTTTAACTTGAAGTTATAGACTGTGATCAAGTGTCTACTAGTCATTTTTTGTGTGGCCTCCTAGAGGGATATGGTGCCCCCTCAGTATTTCTCTACTTTTTATCAATCAACCTTTTTGTCAGTTTTGTTACCTTTTCCCCTCCAGGTTTTTCTGTCCCTTTCATTAACCTGCAAGAGTTTGGTCTGTACCACAATATCCCTTCTGATCGTCACACTAGGACTAGGTGGCTCTTGCTATTCATCTGTCACACAGCCACTTTGTCACGTAGCCCTTGTATTGTATCTCTACCAGCTGCATGTTTTTCTTTCTCTGTAATGCTAGTGATACTCAGGAGTTGGTTTAAGTGCTCACAGTCACATTCCAAAGCTACTCAGAATTACGTCTTTTCCTCAGGCTGAAATTCCATTTGACCTGAGAAGGAGAATATAGGTGATTTCATGCTTTTAAACCTGTTCCTTAGGTTTTATCAGTTCTGAGTTTGGAAGGCCAGCAGGTTTCATTAAACATTAATTGAAGGGGAAGATTTTTTAAAATAATAATAAATTATTCTTTCTGAATTCTTTCTTAGATTGTCATACATTATGAATTTAATACATATTTGTGCAACAATTTATGTTGATATAGTGTCTAAGCCTTTGGGTCAAGTGCTGCAAGAATTAAAATTATTGGTAGGAAAACTGTTTTTCCATTTATTAATTGTTTTCCTAGGGATGCAAATGTACTTGGGATCTATACAAAGGTAGATTTAAGGATCTATACCTATTCAGATCCTGAATTCCCCACTTGTCTGACTTGTTTAAATCTTTTGTTTATCCTCTGTAAAACTGAATATAATAATAATACCTATCTCATGATATTGTTGAAGGTTTTTAATGAGGTCATCTATGTAAAACACTTAGTGCTTCCACATAGGAAGCACTCAATAGTGCTTGTTATATTTATTTTGTGCTTTTAGGGGACACTTGTTATTTTGGCTGCCCAGAAATCATATATTCTTCTTATGTGGAGGCCAGAAAGTTTGGAGTAGAGTGGAAACAAAGTGGAAATAATTGTTTTTCCCACCTCCAGAAGTTATAACATTGTCTCCTGGGATTTACACAAAAACACATAATGGGTTAAAGATCGGTATTTGTAATCATAGTGGAGATTATGAGGCAGCAAAGTGAAATACCTAGCCCTAGTGTGTGTGGGGGGTACTGTAGGCAGATGATTTCTTGGCTTCCCCAGACTCTCAACTCTCTCTTCAATTCAGAGAGACTTCCTGGTTCTATCTGAGTTTCCTATACCTTCATGGGATCCCTCAACAGGCAGTAAGCTGATGCAATGATAGGACTCACCTCATTGTTTTGTCTCTAAGGAATTGTTGTCCTTGCTGCCTGTTGCCTAGTGTCTCAATTGTCCTTTATTTTTTCATATATCTTGTCTGTGTATTTTAGATGTTTCAAGTGGGAGCGTGAACCTGTTCTCTTTTATTTTCTCTTGACTGAAGTAGAAGTCATAATCTAGTTTTAGTCAAGTAGACAGCTCCAAATCAAGGAACTTTGATGAGACTAGGTTATATATCGATGCCCTTTTTTCCTATCTATGCTCTGCAATAGACTCACAAAAAATGACATTTTTACATAAGTAGAATTGGTTTGTGTTGTGTAACTCAGGAAATGGGAGGCTTTAAGAACTGTTGAGTATGGCTTCAGTTGTAATTGTGAGACTGTATTCCCCACTTAACTTAGAATCTCTAGATTCAAAGTTGATTTAATAAATATTTCTTCCCAAATATTCATCTGGCATTCTGCCCTCCTTTTGTTTGCTGAAGAGAATAGCTAGGTGATACTTATAACTGATATATTTATTATTAAATATTTTATTTATACATTTTCATAATGATATGTTGACTTTATAAAATTGTGACATTACTTTGCACTATTGATATTGGACATGAAGGGGGAACTTAGTTAATATCATGGGTGCCACTGGAATTTTCAATGAACATAACTTGACCTGAAATACAAAGTCATCAGGATGCTGATTGTGGTGTTGTACCTGGTGTAGAATTCTAGCTCTTCCATTCTCAGACTGTGAGGATTTTGTTAATTATTATGCCCCTCATGTTCCTTATCTGTTAAATGGAGATCATAAGATTATGGTGAAGGTTACATAAAATAAAGCTCAATAAATGGTATCTACTATTATTTTCTACTCCTATGCCACTCTTATTTAGGAAAAAATTATAAATTTTCCCAAAATGTCACTCTATAATATATAAAAATATAGATGCAAATTCCTTACAACAGATTTGAGTTATTGCTGCAGTGTCAAGACTACAGTGCAAAACAAGACCATGATCTTGATATTCCTCACTTATTTCTTTTTTATTTCTTACATAGAAATTCTACCACACTCAAGAATATTTGCTCTGCATTGCCTTCATTTATTCATCGCATGCTTATTTCAAAGGCTCTTTGAATTTCACTTCTCTAGCAGACATTGTTTCCTCACAACTCACCAAAATGTATCTCTTCTTTTATTCAGCTACTACCTAAAATTGTATATTTTACAAAGTTCTTCACTTACCACTCAAGTTTAAGTTTGCCAACCTCTGCTGTGTTGAGACCTAGTAAGTAATAAAGGTATCTCATCATGCATCACTTTTAATAACATGGACTTTACTGATTTTTATTTGCTTACCATTTGGTCTCCATATTTTAGTATTTTACTTAATTATTTGGTTTATTTTATTTATTTATTTTAAAATTTTTATTGAAGCATAGTTGATTTACAATGTTGTGTTATCTACTGCTGTACAGCAAAGTGAATCAGTTATACGTATACATATATCTACTCTTTTTTAGATTCTTTTCCATATAGGTCATTATGTAGTACTGAGTAGAGTTTTCTGTGCTATACAGTGGGTCCTAATTAGTTATCTATTTTATATACAGTAGTGTGTATATGTCAATCCCAATCTCCCAATTTATCCCTCCCTCCTTCTCCCCTGATAACCATAAGTTTGTTTTTTACATCTGTGACTCTATTTCTGTTTTGTAAATAAGTTCATTTGTACCATTTTTTTAGATTCCACATATAAGCCGTATCATGCAATATATGTCCTTCCCTGTCTGAATTACTTCACTCAGTATGACAGTCTCTAGGTCCATTCATGTTGCTGCTCAGCCATAAAAAAGAATGAAATAATGCTATTTGGTTTATTTTAAACAACAAATTACTAAATATGAGTATCTATACATAGTGCTATTTTAAAATAGGGTTACAGCCTTTGGTAATTTTATTTTATTTAAGAAAAACATACTAGTTTAAAAATTCCATTATGATTTCCCTCTATGTCTACCTCTATATCAGAAGATGAGTAACATTGAAAAAAAAAAGGTTGTGATGGAGCTTAGCCCCTTTATTTATTTAACTGTTTTTTGGTTCTTTATTTAAAGAAGTGTAGTTTGAAGAGAAACTGCATTTTCATTGAAAAATAATATTGAACGTCTATTGTTTGCTGTAGTTTCCCATGTTTTTTGTCTTCACTCAGATTCTATAGGGTAATATATTATTTACATGTTCATAAAATAAAAAATATATATTTTTATTAGTCTAACCCAGTCTCTCCAAATAAATAAAGCAGCAATTAGAGCAAGAACAAGAGAGCTGTCTGTCTAAAGGCTACCAGAAAGAAATGTAAAGAGTCAATTGGTGTATACTCAAATCAAAGCCAATGCATATTTGAAAATCTGAAACAGTACAAACTTGAAAATACATAAAGTTGAATGTTTACTTGACTTACATTTATGTTACTTTTGTACTTCTATCTTATGTGAATTAGGGTTTCAAAATGGTGTTTCCATACTCTATTTTCTATCATTCAATGAGGAGTCTTGTCTAAACCTACTGATCAATATTCCTGACTAGCTCTCATCATGCATCTACAGAGATGTGTGTTTATGGGCCATCAGCTATTCTAGTGAATAATGATCTTTTATGAAAGGTTGTATTTAAATAGACATTCTTGGTATTAGAATGTACTATAACATAGCTCTTCAGAGTTCTCTATCAAAAACTAAGTATTACTGAACATTTATTAGAGTATTTAAGACATTGGCCTAGGTGCCAGAGCAATAAAACATGACAATAGCCTTTAGAGAATGGAAAGTCTAGTTGCAGAGGTATGGAGACACACTTAAACAAGTGAAAAATGATTCTTAAGTTATTGAATATCTACTATGTTCCAGCCACTTTTCCAAGTATATAAGATATAATGGTAAATAAAATAGACAAAGTCCATAGAATTATACTGAATGGAAGATAATAATATCCTTAGGAAGAGTTTAACTGGTTATTCGGAAATGAATTATGTGAATATCAACACAAATGTGTAATTAATAAATGCAATATATGGATTTACATGTATGTTCAGCAGAAATAAAATTCAGTCCTAGGACAGGTGCACTTTAAAATCTGAGATTTTAATTATCTACTATAAATATTTTGACTATGTGTGATTTTCAACTTAAATAGACCTTAAATTTAGATAAGAGGAAACAAAATCGATATAAAACAAACAGTAGAGTATTTTCTTTAAATAAAGCCATTGGCTTTTGAATGTTTAATTTGATCATTTAAAAAAACATACATTCATTCAGAGATTCTCTGAGTCCAGCAGCCTTACCCAGGAAGTAGATTTTATCAGATTTGAGACTCAAACTGATATTGGCAAATCATTTAATGTAACAAAAATTGATTTTTCTCATTTGTAAAATGGGTATAATAAGGATACCTACCATATAAAGTCATTGGGGGATATTAAATGAGAAAATGTCATTTGTCAGTTTTACATATTAAATACTATGAGTTCTAATCTATACATAAAATACCTATTAATATTATTAAGATCTTACATGTCTGTCTTGTAATTTGAAGATCTTAGGATCATTTTTATAATGCTGATCAAAGCCACTCTATGTCACTTGAGTCTGTACCATTTTTTCCAAGAGATGAGTACTAGGAAGAAATTGTTATTTGTCAAATACAAAGCAAGAAAAACAGAATCTCATCCACTAAAAGAATAATTATTAGATCACATCACTAATAGGTATTATTAATTAACCATTTTTATGAACTAAACATTCATACTTAAGTAATTCTATGAAGTAAGTACTATTGACCTTGGCTTAAAGATGAAGAAACTGGGTTTCCCTGGTGGCACAGTGGTTAAGAATCCTCCTGCTAATGCAGGGGACACGGGTTTGAGCCCTGGTCCAGGAAGATCTCACATGCTGCGGAGCAAATAAGCCCGTGTCATAACTATTGAGCTTGCGCTCTAGATCCTGTGAGCCACAACTACTGAAGCCCGCACGCCTAGAGCCTGTGCTCTGCAACAAGAGAAGCCATCTCAATGAGAAGCCTGCGCACCGCAACGAAGAGTAGCCCCCGCTCGCTGCAACTAGAGAAAGGCCGCTCACAGCAATGAAGACCCAACACAGCCAAAAATAAATAAAAATAAAATTAATTAATTAAAAAAAAAGATGAAACAGGTTCAGAGTGCTTAGATGAATTGTAAAACGTCACATTGCTGATAATGAGAAAAATATTTCAATCTAGTTTTAACTATGTTCAAAGATTATACATAAAATTCTGAATTGGAGACTGTGATGGATATGGAGATGCACTGCCTTAGTTCTTCTGATGAACAGTATGTTGTACCAATTGCTCCTTAAAGGATCCTTCAGTGATGGTGAACTCTGCTCAAGGCATAGAAGTTTCCAGGGTGGCCCACATTCAGTGACTGATGGGGCAAAGATAATTCCACTATTTTGACCCAACTCGAGACAACTCTGATGGGCTATTTTAATCCCAAAGCTTCTTGTGTGCTTGGTTGAGGTTCTTAGCCTGCTCATATTATAAACTGAATTTCTTCTCAGCCTGATCTTGATTCCTCCTCCTTCTTCCACTAGTGTTGATTCCAAGAGTACTCCCTAAAATATCCTAAATACTAAGTCAATCTCAGGTTTGTTTCCTGGAGAATCCAACCTGCAACATAGAGAGTCAGTTAGAGAATGGTTTATTGGATCCTTTGGGCTAACTCTTAGTATCCCAGCTAATTTTATTTTATTTTATTTTTTTTATTTTGGAAGAGATGTTTTAATGCTAAACTGTCAATTCACATTTATAAATACTTTCTGACAACTTCCTTTCTATAGATTTTGATCTGATAAAACAAGTGACAAAATTGACAATTTTTAATTTATGATTGAAAGTAAGTGAAATAAATTTTATACTCTGAAATAGATATCTTACAAAAAAGTCTTGGTGATAACATATTTGCAAAATGAACAATATCTGTCTGGTTTTGGTGTAATAGGTGGACTTTTAGACTGTGGGCTGGAAAGGCTGAGTTTTTGCTTTGCCCATTCAGATAACTAGCTAGATAACATAGGGCAATTCTACCTTCTCTTAGCATCTTATCTCCAAAAGTAAAATGTTTTTTCCTTATTTGCTAGGTCCCTTCCAATTCCAAGAATATTTTGGTTTTTTATTTCTGGTTGATCTTCAGAATTTTTTAGCATTAAGCCTCTCCATTTCCTTTAGTCTTTCTATGAAGTAGTTAATGAATTTTAAACAATTACTTAAAATCACTAGTAAGGTTTTAAAGGAACCCTGCAGTGAATCATTTACAGTGTAAAAGATCACCTCCTAATTTATGTGTTTTGTAAACTCAGATTTATCTACTGGAATATGTTACTTATCCTAAGAAAATTTGACCTTTGACAGTGGGGTAGAGGTAACTTCTGAAAACTGTCACTCTTCGGAATGTAATTTTAAAGGTGAAAAATGGCACCATATTGAGGTCACATTTTTAACATTTTAACATTCCTCACCAATAAAAATTCTCCAGTTTTTGTGACTGAGAATATTATTGCTGAGTATACTAAAATCTTTAGAGCTTCTGAACTGTATTCATCAGCAGTTAGTTATACATGTCCTTAAAGATAGCCTTGATATCCTTAATACCTTCTGAGAACATAGAAGTACACAGAGGTTTTATTTTCACTGCTTTGGGAATAATGTACACTCTGCTTCATTTCTCCAAATAAAACTATGTTAAAATTATTTATTTTGCCAAGTTATGTTGGAGGAAATATTTATTCTATCTACTCATCTGTGCTCATGCTAAAATATCAAAACTGATGATGCATTATGAGACATAAAATTTAACCAAAGAAAGGTAATGCAAAAGCGACACCCCTGCAGGAAATGTGCTATATATTATGGATTATGTATAAATTTAAAATCTTAAAAATTATAATTTCCAGATTTCTCTTGAGCACAGTGGTAGAATATAAAAAATATTGTTTGTCAAGTTGTAGGTCATCTATCTAGATAATCTCAAAAATCAACTCTAGGAGTCTCTGAACCTGGCTACCTCATCTGCTTGAAGTTCCTAGATTTTCCTCATCAAAATTCATTGCTTCTCTTTTTTTCTCTTTCATTGAACTTTGTTTTCATGTCTGTTGCACTCAGCTTCTTCTCTTTCTATTACATATATTTGTTTATATATTCTCTTCCCTTATTAGATTATAAACTTTTGAGAGAAGTTTATTGAATAAGTTTATTCACCTCCATGAAAATCTGATTGTACAATGCTGAGAGTAAGCACAAAATAGTATTAGTTGAAAATGGGTTAAATCTAGTCTGAACAACATTTCCATATTCTGCATTAACTTTTTATTTTTAACTGTAACCTTATATAAACAAACAGAAAGAACATAACACAACTTTGGTGATGGAATGTTTATAGCAATGAAAATTGTTCTGAAGAGTGGAGAGTGTTTTACAAGTTAGAATCCAAACTAAATATGATTATAATGCTGGAGAAGAAGTAAGAGGCATAACTATTTTATGGTAATTGTTATTATCATATTGCAGATGATTTAATTCTTTACCTATAAATTTTAGAAACAAAATCTCTGAAAGTGAAAACATATTTTCAAAGTGCCAGTAGAACTCTTTGGAATTTGGCATATTGATCCTATGGCTCATCTAAAAGTATGAAGAGGCAGAAATAAAAACATAACTGTTATTTTACCTGTTCATTGAACAAGCTAAAGTCAGAAGGATACAACTAGGAATATCTCCTTTCCCAATGTTTTCAATAGCTTCTCTTGTGTTTTCCATTTCCATCCTGCAGCAAAACGTCTTGTAGGTCTCTGTACTTCATCATCAATTGTAGAGACAAAACTATCTCATTTATATGTAGTAAAAAATCTAGTCTTATATATGTAAAAACTTTTACTCCTTTCACCAATTTCACCCAGCCTTACCCTACTCTCTCCCATTCAGAGTGATGAAAGGGGTATTATCTCTCCTACTTTTGTCCACTTTTGCTAGACTGCTTCTGACTCCTCCAGGACTGGGAAGGAATAGGACTATTAGCAGAAAAAGGCAATATTGGTGGTATTGGAATTTTGTGCTTGGCACCCTTTGTGTGGCTGGTGCCTGTACAATGTGTGTCTTGTGAAGTATTTTTGTTGACTCTTCTGAGAGTCCCCTTATTAGGGACCCCCATAGTGCATCCTTTACATGGGTGATAGACTTCTTGATTAAATTTCTGTTATGTTCCTCAGCTCCTACACTCAGACTGTATGCCCTGAACAAACTATCTTCTGGGGTCCTCTTGACTCAGCAGTCAGCCTCCTTTAGTAGGGCTATTGCCAGATTGCTTATAGCCTGTTTAAGTTTGTAGTATCTAATTATGACACTGAAAACTACATATTTTTGTTATAAAATAGAATGTTATTTAGTATAACATGACTTATTATGTGAAAAAGATGCCCAGTATGACTTCAAACTTGTTATAAATCCATATGGATGTTTGCACAAACTAGTAAAAGCATTTCCTTAAATATATTAAGAATATTTAGCTTTGAGATTACAAGTGATTTTTATTTTCTTCCTTGTGGTTTTCCACATTTTTCAATTTTTCTGTGATGAACATTTATTGTTTTAGTAAAAAGAACAAAAGTAAATGTCTTTTGAAAAATAGCATTTTAGAGGATTTTGAGGTGAAAAACAAAGGTTATTTTGAAAGTGAATATTACTGCAGTGTCTGATGGAGGCAGCAACAGCACCAGAAGAGAAAGAACAGGTGATGCTAAATCAGAGTTTAAAGGCATGTTGCCCCCAAATTTATGTCCACCCAGAACCTCAGAATGTGACACTTGGAATAAAGGTCTTTGTATATGTAATTAAGGTAAAGATCTTGAGATGAGATCATGCTGGATTCAAGTGGGCCCTAAATTCAGTTATTGGGATCCTTATAAAATAAAAGAGAGGCAGATTTAAAGCTCATAGAGACACAGACAGAAGTCACATGAAGATGGAGGCAGACATTGGAGATAACCAGCCGCAAGCCAAGAAACACCAAGGGTTGCCCTCAACCACCAGAAACTAGGATATAGGCAGGGAACAGACTCACCCTCAGAGCCTCCAGAGGGAACCAACCCCATTGACACCTTGATTTTGGCCTCTGGCCTCCAGAACTGTGAGATAATCAATTTCTGTTGTTCTAAGCCTTTACATTTATGAAGATTTTTTGCAGCAACCTTAGAAACAAATATGGTGAGTAAGAACCAGGAGCACATCCATTGGATGAGCGGTTTCTACCTTGGATTTACTTCACAACCTTTAAGGTAATATTCAAGAATATGAACTCTACAAAACATGGTGATCAAAAAATTAGGACTAAAAGAGAGAGTCATCAAAAGGTTTGCTTTATGTTCTTTGTGTTGGATATGCAGAAATAAATAAGGGAGAAATGTAATATGTGAATGATGTTTCAAGAAGTTGTTTTCCACTCCCTTACTATGCCTTCGCATACTGTGTAACAAATGCTATGGGTGGAGTGGGTGAATTTTTTGGTTTTTGGGTTTTTGCTCATTGAATTTTTTTTCTTTCCTTAAATTGAAAATGGCAAGTAATATTTTTTCAAGTGTTTCCTAAAAATGTGAATTGGACTCTATATGAAATATTTAAATCAGGGAGCTGCTTTAAAAGAAAAGTCACTGTTTGCCACACATTTCCAACTGAGAGTCAGAGGGTGGTAATAAATAACTATTACTTTAGAGTATTTCAATGTATTGAATAGAACAGCAAAACATATTATGAGCCATGATGATTATTTCAAAGAGACTGTTTTCCACAAGCATTGGTTTTCCAAGTCTGGGCTCTGGGAGATGATTCTGAGGGTCCATCCAAATCAAGGTGAACAGTGAATAATCAAGAAATCCCGGGTCTATTGTGTGGCACAACCAGAGTTCCACAGCTTGAAATAAGATTTGGGTTGAATGATGGGTGAGAAGCGATATAATGTTGATATTTAGGATGTATATGAAATGCTGGGTCTCTGTTTATTTCTTTGCCCTATAATTGACCACTCTTAACTGAAAAAGGAGGAAGGGAAAAATAGTATAAATGAAAATTTAATTTATTAATGTGATTTGAGTTTAATGAGACCTTAATAAGTTATTGATATTATTTATTTATATATTTGATATGATAGTCATGATTTTATTAATTATAATAGATATTCTTTTTATATTAATATTCTTGGTTTTATCAATGTTGAAATATTTTAATTTGTAATTGATACTTTTTTTTTACTAAAGAAGTTCTAAATAGCTTTACAAGATTAAAAACTAGTACTGTGAAGTTAAAAAAAAATCAGAAACCCTTTAAAAAACAAGTTCTTAACCTAGTGTTCATAATTATGATCTTTGAAATCCCTAAGTGTTTATGTTGAATTTTATGTGTATCTGCTCATTAATCGGGGCAGTGGCATCATAACTTTGATCATGTTCTCAAAGTATTAGTGGGCCCAGAAATATTAGGGACCACTACTCTGGACAGAGAAGAAAAATCATTGTACCAATAACCCAGAATCATTATATTCATTGAGTATTGAATTTGCTTTCAAAATTCTTGTAGACAAAGTAAAATGCACACAGAAACATAAAAGCTATATATAGTTCTTGTATAATAAAGAGGTACAATTTCATTTGCAGGGATAAAATTTTTTCTAAGTTTCAAGGGCAATCAATCATATGGCTGCTTCTATAATAAATATAACATAATTTAATTTCCAAATATCTTTGACAGCGGGATTGCAAAAGATATGAACTCTTTAAATTGATGTTTCTGGTGAAATAGAATGAAAGAAAGACTGAAGACATAGCTTTACTCTTAACTGTGAATTCATGACTATGTGTTGGGGCAGGGGGGAGTAAGTAATATGGACCAGATGTAATAATATAGGACTATATCTCCAGCCTGGAGAAATGGAAGTTTAACATAACTTTTAGATGAACTTCCTCAAATATCAGAGAGAGCATGTGGTGAATGTCAGTCATTGCACTGTTGAATTCTTTGGCACTGGCCTAAAGAGAAGTTGGTTAGAAGGATCATTTATTCTAAGAAATTGGTTAGAGGGATCATTTATTTTAAGAACTTGATGACAATATTTATTGGTTTGTATCATGGTGAAGAGAACATCTAAATATGTACAGGTGCCGGCAATTGATGTGCGCCAAAACAAGATCAAACTTTTCTCAAAGGTGAATAGTTTAGCTCAAACACTTGGACAATTAGTACAGATGTTAGAATTAAAATTCAGGACTTACTAAGCTGCCTTAAACCATTTGAATTGTAATGTTGGGCCTATAGGCTATTAACATTTCACAGAACTAAATATTGATGGGCCCACCAGAATATTTTTGATGATTTTATTTATATTATTGACTTAGACAATTGCAAATATTTACAAAGTTAATATAGGTTTAGCATAGTTGTAGCAAGCTTTTTTTTTCTGATAGTGTTATTTTTTTCTTTTTTCACATCTTTATTAGAGTATAATTGCTTTACAATGTTATGTTAGTTTCTGCTGTATAACAAAGTGTGTCAGCTACATGTATACATATATCCCCTCCCTCTTAAGCTTTCCTCCCACCCTCTCTATCCCACCCCTCTGGTGGTCACAAAGCACCTAGCTGATCTCCCTGTGCTATGCAGCTGTTTCCCATTAGCTATCTATTTTACATTTGGTAGTGTATATATATCAGTGCTACTCTCTCACTTGGTCCCAGCTTCCCCTTCACCCACTGTGTCCTCAAGTCCATTCTCTATGTCTGCATCTTTATTCCTGCCCTGCCACTAAGTTCATCAGTACTGTTTTTTTAGATTCTATATATGTGCATTAGCATCTTCTGCCCACTTTTGGATTGGGTTGTTTGTTTTCTTAATATTGAGGTGCATGAGCAGCTTGTATATTGTGGAGATTAATCCTTTGTCAGCCACTTCATTTGCAAATATTTTCTCCCATTCTAAGGGTTGTCTTTTCATCTTATTTTTGGTTTCCTTTGCTATGCAAAGCTTTAAGTTTCATTAGGTCTCATTTGTCTACTTCTGTATTTATTTCCATTTTTCTAGGAGGTGGGTCAAAAACGATCTTGCTGTGATTTATGTCAAAGAGTGTTCTTCCTATGTTTTCCTCTAAGAGTTTTATAGTGTCTGGTCTTACATTTAGGTCTTTAATCTATTTTGAGTTTATTTTTGTGTATGGTGTTACATGTAGCTGTCCAGTTTTCCCAGCACCACTTATTGAACAGGCTGTCTTTTCTCCATTGTATGTTCTTGCCTCGTTTATCAAAGATAAGGTGACCACATGTGCGTGGGTTTATCTCTGGGCTTTCTATCCTGTTCCATTGATCTGTATTTCCATTTTTGTCCCAGTACCATACTGTCTTGATTACTGTAGCTTTGTAGTATAGTCTGAAGTCAGGGAGCCTGATTCCTCCAGCTCTGTTTTTCTTTCTCAAGATTGCTTTGGCTGTTTGGGGTCTTTTGTGTTTCTATAGAAATTGTGAAATTTTTTGTTCTAGTTCTGTGAAAAATGCCATTGCTAGTTTGATAGGGATTGCACTGAACCTGTAGATTGCTTTGGCTGTTTGGGGTCTTTTGTGTTTCTATAGAAATTGTGAAATTTTTTGTTCTAGTTCTGTGAAAAATGCCATTGCTAGTTTGATAGGGATTGCACTGAATCTGTAGATTGCTTTGGGTAGTACAGTCATTTTCACAATGTTGATTCTTCCAACCCAACAACATGGTATATCTCTCCACCTGTTTGTATCATCTTTGATTTCTTTCATCAGTCTTATAGTTTTCTGCATACAGGTATTCTGTGTCCTTAGGTGGGTTTATTCCCAGGTATTTTATTCTTTTTGTTAAAGCAATGGTAAATGGGAGTGTTTCCTTAATTTCTCTTTCTGATTTTTCGTTGTTATGTATAGAAATGGAAGAGATTTCTGTGCATTAATTTTGTATCCTGATACTTTACCAAATTCATTGATTAGATCTAACAGTTTTCTGGTGGCATCATTAGGATTCTCTATGTATAGTATCATGTCATCTGCAAATATTGACAGTTTTACTGCTTTTCTGATTTGGATTCCTTTTATTTCTTTTTCTTCTCTGATTGTTGTTGCTAAAACTTCCAAAATTATGTTGAATATAGTGATGAAGTGGGCACCCTTGACATTTTTCTGATCTTAGAGGAAATGTTTTCAGTTTTTCACCATTGAGAATGATGTCGGCTGTGAGTTTGTCATATATAGCCTTTATTATGTTGCGGTAACTTCCCTTGATGCCTACTTTCTGGAGGTTTTTTTTTTTATTATAAATGGGTTTTGAATTTTGTCAGAAACTTTTTCTGCATCTATTGAGATTATCATATGGTTTTTATCCTTCAGTTTGTTAATATGGTGTATCACATTGATTGGTTTGCATATATTGAAGAATCCTTGCGTTCCTGGGATAAAGCCCACTTGATCATGGTGTATGATCCTTTTCATGTGCCATTGGATTCTGTTTGCTAGTATTTTGTTGAGGATTTCTGCATCCATGTTCATCAGTGATATTGGCTAGTAGTTTTTTTTTTGTGACATTTTTGTCTTGTTTTGGTATCATGGTGATGGTGGTCTTGTAGAATGAGTTTGGGAGTGTTCCTCCCTCTGCTATATTTTGGAAGAGTTTGAGAAGGAAAGGTGTTAGCTCTTCTCTAAATGTTTGATAGAATTTGCCTGTGAAGCCATCTGGCCCTGGGCTTTTGTTTGTTAGAAGATTTTTAATCACAGTTTCAATTTCAGTGCTTGTGATTGGTCTGTTCATATTTTCTATTTCTTCCTGGTTCAGTCTTGGAAAATTCTAGTTTTCTAAGAATATGTCTGTTTCTTCCAGTTTGTCCATTTTATTGGCATATAGTTGCTTGTAGTAATCTCTCATGATCCTTTGTATTTCTGCAGTGTCAGTTGTTAATTCTCCTTTTTCATTTCTAATGCTATTGATTTGAGTTTTCTCCCTTTTCTTCCTGATGAGTCTGGCTAATGGCTTATCAATTTTGTTTATCTTCTCAAAGAATCAGCTTTTAGTTTTATTGATCTTTGCTATCATTCCTTTCATTTCGTTTTCATTTATTTCTGATCTGATCTTTATGATTTATTTCTTTCTGCTAACTTTGGGGTTTTTTTTGTTCATTCTCTAATTGCTTTAGGTGGAAGTTTTGGTTCTTTATTTGAGATTTTTTCTGTTTCTTGAGGAAGAATTTTATTGTTATAAATTTACCTTTTAGAATTGCTTTTTCTGCATCCCATAGGTTTTGGGTCATCATTTTTTCATTGTCATTTGTTTCTAGGTATGTTTTGATTTCTTCAGTGATCTCTTGGTTATTTAGTTACATATTGTTTGGCCTCCATGTGTTTGTATTTTTTACAGTTTTTTTTCTGTAATTGATATCTAGTCTCATAGCATTGTGGTCAGAAATGATACTTAATATAATTTAAATTTTATGAACTTTACCAAGGCTTGGTTTACCACCCAAGATATGATCTGTCCTGGAGAATGTTCCATGTGCACTTGAGATGAAAGTGTATTCTGTTGTTTTGGATGGAATGTCCTATAAATATAAATTAAGTCCATATGGTCTGATGTGTCATTTAAAGCTTGTGCTTCCTTATTTATTTGCATTTTGGATGAACTGTCCATTGGTGTAAGTAGGATGTTAAAGTCCCCTAATATTATTGTTTACTGTCGATTTCCCCTTTTATGGCTTTTAGCATTTGCCTTATGTATTGAGGTGCTCCCATGTTGGGTTCATAAATATTTACAATTGTTATATCTTCTTCTTGGATTGATACCTTGATCATTATGTAGTGTCCTTCTTTGTCTCTTGTAATAGTGTTCATTTTAAAGTTTATTTTGTCTGATATGAGAATTGCTACTCCAGCTTTCTTTTGATTTCCATTAGCATGGAATATCTTTTTCCATCTCCTCACTTTCAGTCTGTATGTGTCCCTAGGTCTGAAGTGGGTCTCTTGTAGACAGCAGATATACTGGTCTTGTTTTTGTATCCATTCAGCCAGTGTATGTCTTTTAGTTGGAACATTTAATCCATGTACATTTAAGGTAATTATCTATAGGTATGTTCCTATTACCATTTTCTTAATTGCTTTGGGTTTGTTTTCGTAGAGCTTTTCATTCTCTTGTGTTTCCTGCCTAGAGAAGTTCTTTTAGCATTTGTTGTAAAACTGGTTTCGTGGTGCTGAATTCTCTTAGCTTTAGCTTATCTTAAAGGTAATTTTTAATTTTTTAAAATAATTTTTTTTTAATTTTAAATTTAATTTAATTTTAATTTCTCCATCTAATCTGAATGAGATCCTTTCTTGGCAGAGTAATCTTGGTTGTAGGTTTTTCCCTTTCATCACTTTAAATATGTCCTGCCACTCCCTTCTGTCTTGCAGAGTTTCTGCTGAAAGTTCAGCTGTTAACCTTATGGGGATTCCCTTGTATGTTATTTGTTGCTTTTCCCTTGCTACTTTTAATATTTTTCTTTGTATTTAATTTTTGATAGTTTGATTAATATATGTCTTGGCATGTTTCTCCTTGAGTTTATCCTTTATGGGACTCTGCGCTTCCTGGACTTGACTGAGTATTTCCTTTCTCATGTTAGGGAAGTTTTCTACTATGATCTCTTCAAATATTTTCTCAGACCCTTTCTTTTTCTCTTCATCTTCTGCCACCCCTATAATTTGAATGTTGGTGCATTTAATGTTGTCTCAGAGGTCTCTGAGACTGTCCTCAATTCTTTTCATTCTTTTTTCTTTATTCTGCTCTGCAGCATTTATTTCCACTACTTTATCTTCCATGTCATTATCCTCTTCTACCTCAGTTATTCTGCTATTGATTCCTTTTAGAGTATTTTTAATTTCATTTATTGTGTTGTTCTTCATTGTTTGCTTGCTTTTTAGTTCTTCTAGGTCCTTGTTAAACATTTCTTGTATTTTCTCCATTCTATTTCCAAGATTTTGGATCATCTTTACTATCATTACTCTGAATTCTTTTTCAGGTAGACTACCCATTTCCTTGTCATTTGTTTGGTCTGGTGGGTTTTTACCTTGCTCCTTCATCTGCTGCATATTTCTCTGTCTTCTCATTTTGTTTAAGTTACTGTATTTGGGGTCTCCTTTTCACAGGCTTCAGGTTCTTAGTTCCTCTTACTTCTGTTGTCTGCCTCCAGTGGGTGAGGTTGGTTTAGTGGCTTGTGTATGCTTCCTGGTGGTGGGGACTGGTGCCTGTGTTCTGGTGGGGGGGTTTGGATCTTGTCTCTCTGGTGGGTAGAGCTGCATATGGTGGTATGTTTTGGGTTGTCTGTGAAATTAGTATGACTCTATGCCACTTGTCTGCTAATGGGTGGGGTTCGGTTTCTGCCTTGCTAGTTGTTTGGCATGGAGCTTGCTGGTCATTGGGTGGAGCTCTCTTAGTGTTGACACAAAGATCTCTGGCAGAGGCCTTATCGATTGATATTACATGGGGCCGGGAGAGCTCTGGTGGTCCAAAATCCTAGACTCAGCTCTCCCACATTGGAGGCTCAGGCTTGATACCCGGCCAGAACACCAAGACCCTGCCAGCGACACAGCACAGAAGAGAGAAAAAAAAAAAAGAAAGAACAGACAGAGCCCCAAGACAAATGGTATAAGCAAAACTAAACAGACAGAACCACACAAAGAAATATACACACACATTCACAAAAAGAGGAAAAAAACAAGGAAGAGAGCAACCGAACCAGTAAACAGACCCACAAATGAAAACAAACACTAAAAACTAAACTAAGATAAACATAAAACCAAAAGCAAATCAAACACAGAAAGGAAACCCAAGTCCACAATTGCTCCCAAAGTCCACCACCTCAATTTTGGGAACACTCGTCTATTCAGGTATTCCACAGATGCAGGGTTTACCAAGCCATTTGCAGGGATTTTATCTGTTTCTCCTGAGTCTGCATGGAGAGATTTCTCTTTCTCTTCTTTGTTCATGCAGCTCCTGGGGTTCAGCTTTGGTTTTGACCCCACCTCTGTGTGTAGGAAACCCTCAGGCACCTATTCCCTACCCAGACAAGAGGGGGTTAAAGCAGCAGCTGATTAGGGCTCTCTTACTCACTCAGGACAGGGAGGAGTACGGTAGTCACAATTGGGATGCTGGGAGTGCCTGCAGTGGCAGAGACCAGCATGAAGTTGCAACAGCCTGAGGTGCACCATGTGTTCCTGGGAAGTTGGCCCTGGACCACAGGGCTTTGGCAGTGGCATGCTGCACAGGCTCCCCGGAGGGTGTGGGTAGTGACCTGTGCTTGCACGCAGGACTGTTGGTGGCAGCGGCAGCAGCAGTAGTGGTCCGTGCCTGCCTCTGGAGTCTGAGGTGATAGCCGCGGCTTGCACCAGTCTTTGGAGTTCACTTAAGCAGTGCTCTGCCATCTGTGGGCACATGGAGCAGGAAGCCTCTCTCCTCGTGCACCCCAAAACAATGGTCTCTTGCCTCTCTGGCAGGGCCAGACTTTTTCCCGGACTCCCTCCTTGTTAGCAATGGCACACTGGCCCCCTTCAGGCTGTCTTCATGCAGCCAACCCTGGTCCTCTCCCTGGGATCTGACCTCTGAAGCCCAAGCCTCAGCTCCCAAACCCCAACTGCCCCAGCGGATGAGCAGACAAGCCTCTCAAGCTGGTGAATGCTGGTCAGCACCGATCTCCTGTGCGGGAATCTCTCTGCTTTACCCTCGGCACCCCTGTTGCTGCACTATCCTCCAAGGCTCTGAAGCTCCATCTCCATCCCCGCCAGAGAGGGTGCTTCCTAGTGTGTGGAAATTTTCGTCTTTCACAGCTCCCTCCCAGAGGCACAGGTCCCATCCCAATTTCTTTGTCTCTCTTTTTTTTCTTTTTCCTTTTGCCCTACCCAGGTACATGGGGATTTTCTTGCCTTTTTGGAAGTCTGAGGTGTTTTGCCAGCGTTCAGTATGTGTTCTGTAGGAGTTGTTCTGCATGTAGATGTATTTTTGATGTATTTGTGGTGAAGAAGGTGATCTCCATGTCTTACTCCTCCACCATCTTGAAGGTCGCCACCTCTGACAATGTTTTATTAAGGCTATGTTTAGTTTTTAATAATAAATATTTTTTTCAGAATAAATGGCATTCAATCTTTTGATTGTTCTCTTAGAGATGGATATTTATCCAATTATTCTGATAACCATGCCAACTGTTATATTCATATTCTTATTCATTACTGCTTAATTCCAAAGAGATACAAGACAGCTTACAAGACCTGTTTCTATATTGTTTTAAAAGGTGGTGGAGGAATCTCTAATATTCTATTCTCCCTCTCAAATGAGAAAGCCATGAACAAAATAATTCTAAAGCTATTAGGATTTTAAAATATATATCTTTTTTTACATTTGACTTTTTAATCTTCAAAACCTCTTTTGTTTTGTTCATTAAGATATTATAAAGAAAACATTGGGGAAAAGCTACTTGACATTGGACTTGGCAATAATTTTTTTGAATATGACACCAAAAGCACAGGCAATAAAAGCAAAAAATAAACACACGGGACATCAAACTAAATGCCTTCCCCACAGCAAAGGAAACAATCAACACAGTGAAATGGCAACCTATTGAATGGGAGAAAATATTTATAAACCATATATCTGATAAAGGGTTAATATCCAAAGTATGTAAGGAACTCATACAAATCAACAGCAAACAAACCAAAAAACTCGATTAAAAATGGACAAAGGACCTGAATAGACATTTTCCCAAATAAAACATACAAATGGCCAACAGGTACATGAAAAGATGCTCAGTCTCACTAATCGTCAGGGAAATGCATATTAAAACCACAGTGAGATATCACCTTGCATCTATTAGGATGACCATTATCAAAAAGGCAAGAAATAACACGTGTTGGCAAGGATGTGGGTAAAAGGAACCTATGTACACTTTTGGTGGGAACATAAGCTGTTACATCTACTATGGAAAATAGTATGGAAGTTCTTCAGAAAATTAAAAATAGAACTACCATATGATCCAGGAATCCCACTTCTGGGTATATATCCAAAGGAAATAAAATCACTACCTCAGAGAGGTATCTTCACCCTCTTGTTCATCGTAGCATTGTTCACAATTGCCAAGATATGGAAACAACCTGTCAATAGATGAATAAGTAAAAATACTGTGGTGTATATATATGTACAGTGGAATACTATTCAGCTATAAAAAAGAAGAAATCTTGCCATTTGTTGCAGCATGGATGAACCCAGAAGGCATTATGCTAAAGAAGTAAGCCAGAGAGAGAAAGGAAAATACTGTTTGATGTCACTTACATGTGGAGGCTTAAAAAGTTGAACTTAGAACCAGAGAACAAAATGGTGATTACTAGGGGCTGAGGAGTGGGGAAAATGATCAGAGGTTGGCCAAAGAGGACAAAATTTCAGTTATAAGATTAATAAGTTCTGGGAATGTAATGTATAGTATGGTGACTATAGTTAAAAATACTGTATTATATATTTGAAATTTGTTGAGAGTAAATCTTGTGTTCTCACCACATCAAAAAACAAAACAAAACAAAACAAACAAACAAAAACCAAACAGGTAATTATGTCAGGTGATGGATGTGCTAATTAGCTTGATAGTGGCAATCATTTTACAATGTATATGTATATCAAATGATCAGTTTTTTACCTTAAATATATATGTTTTATTTGTCAATTATATCTCAACAAAGCTGGAATTATACTATATATATATATGCAGAAATGTATTCAGTCCAAATAACAGTTTAAATGACTATTCATATATATACATATATATACATCTATGCAAATGGGTAGATATTGAGTATTTATTTAAATGGTCATATTGAGCATGTTTTATAATCCAGATCAAAGTTGTGCCTCACTATGAATGTTAAAGAATTGTAAGGAAAAAGATAATATAAAAATTCATTACATTAAAAATGCCAAGGTTAATCATAATTTTGCCCCATTTGATTGGATAATCTTTAATCAATGTTTTACTTCCTTTTATGTCAATTTCAAAAACAATAGATTCAAATGTCCATAGGTTAGTTAAATGATCTAGAATTGAATTGAAGAAAAATTTTTTGAACCTTTTAAAAATATTTCCAAATATGTATACAGTTTGTTGTGTGCTATATGAACACACAGAGAACAAATGGTAATATATTTATCCCATAACACGTAAACCTGAGTATCATTACATGAGAATGTCTAAATGTTGTGCAGAACACATGTTACAGAAATCAGAACACATACAAAATATTACTGCTCAAAAATTCATAAAACTGCAAACGGAAAGTTCTTTTCCATCTTCATCTAAAATGCTACACCCTGATGACTCTTAATAGCTGTAGGTAGTGTTTGGAAAACAATAATTGCATCTCTCCACTGGAAGCCACAAAAATGTACAGAAGTTCCAACTACTATTAAGCGTTCTTAATGAGTTTATGACCCATTGGTTACCATGGCATCAGAACCTTGAAGTGCGTATGTACTTAGTCTCACAGATTACTGCAGTGGGATGAATAAATCCTGCGTGAACCCTGGCAGGGCAAAGGTTAAGATGCCAAGAAGCCATACACCTCTGCTGATCCACTAACAAGACTGAGCGGATCAGCAGGGACCCCATGGTAGAATGCTGATGAGCCTAATTGGCAACAGATACTAGATTCCTGGACACAGAGGATGGAAACAAGTAAAAGAGAAGGAAATGATGACTTGAAAGTACACCTCATCCAAATTACAACTTCATGTTGGTGAAATCCCCCAAAGAACACCCAAGCACTTGCTACTGAGGGACCAGGTTGACAGTTAAAATGTGTTACCTTGTCCTTCGTATCTCTTGGTCTTTTAATTCCTCAGTCACAAAAAGATAGATTATTTAATTTCCAAGATTCCTTTCAATTTCACGTTCAATGTTCACTCCTAATTTCATTGATTCTTCTTGAAATTGGCCAGAATCTTGAAATTTGGATCTTGAATAATGCTTTTTGTTTGTTTTTTGGAAGAAAGAATGTTGTAATAGAAAAAGCCTGCTTTTGGAACCAGAAAGACAAGGATTTTACTCTTCATTCTGTCTATTGTTATGTATCTTGAGCAAGTCTCTTCAGTTTCTTCCTTTGTAAAATTAAGAAAATAATATCTTACTTGCAAGACAGTGGTGGAATAACTTCATGTTCATACGATACAGCAAAATTTCCATAAGCCTATTTGCAAATGTAAGGGAAATATAAATATAAGTTAGAAAATATATTTACATGTTATACAAAGAAGATTCTTTACTGAGATGACTTGAAATACTATAATTTCCTTAATTATACCTTATCTCTTAGGATCTTTGATGATATATCCAGGCTTTCAGACCTATGCTTTAACTTTGTTTTTTTAATTCACATTTAAATCTACATTTGACAAGCTTAAGTCTTATGACTGTCTGAAGTTTTTTCACACCTAATGATTTTCACATTTGGCGTATCTGATGATCAATCATTATCTCAACTATATTAAGTTTAAGAGGCCTACCTTTTATCACTAACACAACACATTCTTTTCTGTTGTTTTATATTTGCTTAAAAATAATACAGCAAAATGCAAAGATGATAAATCTTGAAACGTTTGTTTGTCTGCTGGCACAAAATTCTGAATTCTGTATGCAGAAGACATAAGGGTGTGAGTTATAACATAGGAAATTTGAATGGTATAAAAACCAAATTTAACAAATATCAAGTACTTATAAATATGACATATTCCTTACATTGTGAGTCATTTTTTGATAAAATAATTGTCCAGTTTTTTACTTTGCAGTTTTCAAGTAAATTTAAAGCAGTTTACATTTTCATTTACCAGGCTGTTAAAAATATCATGAACTAGTGGAAAACCTGAGGAGATTTAATATATATTTACCTGTTTCCTGTTTTCTAAGGTATATATCAAAATCTTTAGTTGCTCTTAGGCTATTCTAATGTGGAGATGACTAGAAGAATTAAAAATTTTTATTATTTATGTTGTAAGTCTTCAGTTTAGAAATAAACAAGAAAAAATAGAGAAAGCAAAGACAAGTAATCTAGCAACAATTCCTAATTAACATTTTGGTGTATAACTATCCAGTTTTTTTTTCTTTGTAACCATGCAGTAACTTATTGGGAAAGTATATGACTTAACAATATTGCCACATTTGTGAATTATGTGACATAGTATATCCAGTGATAAATGCCAGTTTTGAATCCTTTCAAAGAAGATACTGGTAATAGAGGATCACTGACTCAAGAGTAGGAACTCATCTTTTACCTCCATTGATTCTGTTCACTAATCTAGATACACTTTAGGCAAAAAATAATAATTTCTAAACTTCATAATAATGTTTCTAAAGCTTCAGAGTTAACAAATTCTTTTGTAGTAACAGATCCAAGTATGAACTATTAAATTTAGAACATTTTTAAGCACTGAAGATAACATCAAATATCTTCTGTAGCTATCGGTATGGAATTAAAAATAGCTTATACAGGCAAAAGTACATAATCATGATTGTAAGAAATAAACAGCAGAAGATTTCATGAAATACAAATGTGTCCCATAATTTAACATTTAGATGAGTTAACATGAAATAAATCAGAATCACAGATGGGGCCTTTATCCCCTTTGAAAGTATGTTTTAGTTAAAAGCTTAAGAGTAGAAATATTTGGCAAGAAATTGGTTATTTCATCAATCCAAACCATACAATCAGTTTGTGATGCTTAATAAAGACATAATTCTATCCTCTCTAATGAGGTAGAATTTCAAAAAGTGGAGCTTTTGAGGTTGAAAAGGCAGCTGCTATGTATCTCTTATGAATCTTTACTGTGAATTCACTATAATGGATTATCATGAAATGACTGGATGAAAGCAGCAATCGAATTGGGATGAAAGCAGAAATCTGGCTTGCTGAGAAGCACCCTCCTCCTATAATCATCCTATGGAATTTTAACCATAGAGGAGGGCTAATGTCACATTCAAGTGCAGATTTAAGTACTACTGAATGATGGAATTCTGTGACATCTAATGCTGGCTGTACCTCAGTATTTAGATTTTTAAATGACGTGTGAACTGTGGCACTTATCTGCTTTTGCTATATACCATTCTCTTCTCGTTATCAACACGGTAAATATTCTGTAGGAGTAAACAGAGCCCAAATGACAACAGCTGAGGATAGGATTTTAGGTGATACTTGGAACTGAGCTAAGTGTATGCCAGGATTTAAAATATGGTTATTTTTAATTATATGAAGTCAACAGGATCATTATTTTAGCCTCTTTACTGACTCTTTAAGACAAAATAACTTACTTAGTAAAAAAATATGTATACATATTTTTAAACTAAGGACACTCAAATATCTCAAATACTTTAAAACTTCCCCATTTAAAACTCTTTTTCTTGGAAGGATTAAAAGCAAAATGAATTGAAAAGGAAAACAAGAGGTTTCATACATTTATAGTTAAATTGACATCTCCCTATTAAAATGTATTACAGAGCCTTCAAAGGCTTATGTTGTCTAATCACTTAGAAACATTTCTTTTGTAAAAGTGTAGTAGTGTAGTACAGGTACAAAACATAAATTCTTGATTATTCACTTCAAAGGGGAAAAAAAGAATATAGAATGCAAAAATTGAAATATATTCTCTATTTTTTTTAAAATGCTAGAGTCACATTTTTTTTCTTTTTATGCTATCTTCCTTATTATTATAATCCCTATACACACCAAGTAGCCCAGTGTCTTAAGGAAGTCACTTTGAAGAGGCAATTCATAACAATAAAAAAAAGTATCTTTACATTTTATTTGCATTTCTAGAACTTTGTAAAATCTATTTGTTCCTGTAGGTGAGTCATTCTCTAATCCACTCCTCCAAAATCTATCTCTGACCTCAGCCTAGCCAGCTTTGTTTCTCTCCTCCCTTTTCTTTTGCCCCTACTACTCTTTCAATCAGTCTCAGCTCTTTCTAATGCAATTTCCCAAATCCAAATCCATGTCTAGTGCTCCCTTCCTTCAGGCCACTCTTCTTGAATAAGACTTAAGCGTGTATGTGGGTGTATATATATATACACACACATGCACATATAGAGGAAATATTGGTCATTGCCTATCAGACAATGATAAAGTTTTCCTTAGCAGATATTAAAGGGAATGAGGCTCTAGAATATTCCTATCTTAATCATCTTCTCCATTCCAAATAATAAATTGGTAGGCATTTTTCAAGGAAATATAGGTAAGTAGATACCAAACATTTTGGTATGGTCTCTTTTCTCACAATTGTTTTTCTCCCTTTAAAAAAGTCTGGCATATTTAAGTTGGGTTTAAAATCAAACTATAAACTTTAGATTTAATAAAAAGCAATGCCAAATAAACTATGTAATAGATGCCTCTATTTGACAATGATAGACATTCAAAAATATCTGTTGAATAAATGAAAAAGTGAATGAACAGACATTTCCTCTCCATTTTTGAGATTAACTCCAATCCCCCAACATGTTTCCTGATTCTTCTCATTCCTGGCCTATTATTCTTTTTACTTTTAGAGATGAGACTAAGGTGATCAACTCTGATTGTTTGCATACATTTTCAATGATTAAAACAAGTATGTTCACATTTTGATTCTTCTGCATCACATAGCTATACAAAGATGTCTAACTATATGAGTGTCAATGTTAGCTTTGCATCTCGCCTTTTAAATCAGGCCAATTCACTTATGCACCATGTCTAAATTTACCTTTAAGTAAAAGCTACAGGCTAGATGAGGCCCTAGCCTTTTGTTTAATTACCTTCAGTCTTCATCATTTTCTCTCACCTCTTAATTAAAATATTTCAATGAGTACAGAGGTTCTATCCTGAATGTGAATCCTGGATTCTCTTTTCTTAACTTTGGTGACTAAAATAATTTCCTTCTGTCATTTTAGATTCTAGATTTTTTCCAATAACTTTTGGATTTACCTAATTATTTGAACTTGAGGTCTTCTCTTGTGTATACCTGAGTTCTATTCCAGTGCCAAATAACTTCAGGTTAACTCCTGGCCTAATTTTTCAGAGGCTAAGTTTAAACAGATATAAATAGAGTAGGAAGAAACAAGGAAATAAACTCTGTATCCCTAGGAATAATAGGGGCTGGTTAAATGGCTAAAAATCACTTCAGATTATGTTCAAGGTGGAGTTCCCATATAAGGGCAAATGTGGGTTGAGTGTACTTAGCTTTTTATTGGCAAAAGTGCTAATAGTGGTGATGTAATGATCAGGATGGAGATAAATCTATACTGAGGGAAGAGGTAGTAATAATATTACTTTCCATTCTTTCATGCCAGCATTACAAATATAGTGAGATTAAATGATTAACCAGAAGACAAATTGAGGACTCTTGCATGTAGCAGGAATGTTTAATAGTGTATGACATAGAAGTTATCACAGTAATAATTTATGGTCACTGAAGAAGCCTAAATAATGTTACTTGCTTAGAAGATTTAGTTTTCCAACCAAAACCTCCAGAGTATTTTAAAGCCTCCTAACCACCAGCCCTTATGCCACAGCAGGAAACATTTTGTAGCCATTTTTAAGAAAATAGACAGGTAAAATGTATATTTTCCAGTATTAAATTGAAGAGGATACTTCCCTAAGGTAGAATCTAAGACATTGCCTGTATGTGTGCAGTAGAATGTTAGCTTTGGTAGCAGCCAGGTTATAGGAATTCAGTTAATAAAACTCTAAGTTTAATATATGAACTATAAACATGTAAAGAATAGATTCCTGAGCATTTACTGTAACTTCTATTGTGCTTCAACTATCTGTATTCACTTGTTGGTGGCTACGTTTTGATCCCCAAATATAAAAGGTTCTTTGTCACTTTCTACATGATTGAAGGAATACTGACTTTTTAAAATACAGTTTCTTCCCCTATCCCAAGTAATTTCAGGAACCCCAAGTCTCCAGAGTTCTCTTCTGATTGTTGCTCTTTGCTTTTGAGTATAAATAGTTATGCCAGAAGTTCCTAACATTTCCACAGTGGTGTTCGCTCAGCTAGAGCATCACTGCCTCAGTATTTGATGGTATGGCTAAATACATCCTCACCTTGTACATATGGGTATAACCTGAAATAAACCATGTCCAGTGCCAGTGGAACCAGAAGCAGGTTCTTGTGCTTCAATCACATATATTGGTGATTGGCGCTGCTGAGAAGTCAAAAGGAGAATTGCCTTCTTTGATACTCTTGAGAACTTGCACAGAAGACTATGGGAGGTTTGGTGTGGCCAGTGGTTATATGATGGAGTTTTTTCAGGTACTTTCACAGTTAGTCAGGTGTGTGTTCTGCAATCTAAGTTCCACAGAGATGTAGCTCTTAGCCATAACACTGCTGTCTTTATGAGTCCAAACCCAAGTGGTAGTGGAGTATAAATCTGCTACATCTTTTGAGGGCTGGTTCTGGTAGAGTGTAAATTCACTCACCTATCACTGTCAGCTATCATCCATGGGCATGAAGGCCTGACTTGTTCATAATTGCTCTAATGAAGTGAGGAGAAGTCTTCAAGTCTCAAAGCAAAGTTTCATAAGCACTCCAAATGTTACAGATATAAGTATGATGGGGCTCTTTTGACAATTCTTTACAACATCTTTTCTAACAAAATAGTGCTACCACTTTGTCCAAAAGTAGGTGGATTTTATGCTGGAGCAGGACTACCATTCATGGTTAATCTCAGTCTTTGGCCTTGTTCTCAAGCTTTGTCACTGTATCCCTCCTGATGATGAGTTCTCTCTCAGTACACTCTGAAATTTTTCCTCTGTCAGGATATTCCAGTCTAGTAAACATATGTATATATGTCTGGACATCATTGTGGAAAGCCTTCAAGCCCCATCTTCTCTGCCTACCCCTCCAGAAAGCAGCTCAGTTCTTATTTGATTAAGTCAATTCATCCACTCAACATATTTATTCATTGTTCACTATGTGCCTAGCAATGATGTAGGCAAAGAGAATACAAGAATTTATAAAAAGAGAAATTTGTTAACTCATATAGCTTTCTCTCTACAGTGATGATAGAATAAACAAATAAAAAATAATATGTCAGATGGCAGTAAGTACTAAAGAGATAAATAAAACAAGTAGGACTACAGGTCATGCTAGGAGTTAGGATGATTTTAAGTTTTCCACAGAATGACCAGGAAGAGCCTGCAATATGAAGGGCACATTTGAGCCAAGATGTGAAGAAAATGAGGAATGGGCCAAGATATCCAGGAGGAGATCATTCCAGGCAGAGAGGGCAAAAAGTGTATGGTCCGGGCTTCCCTGGTGGCACAGTGGTTGAGAGACCACCTGCCGATACAGGGGAAGCAGGTTCGTGCCCCGGTCCGGGAAACCCATATGTCGCGGAGCGGCTGGGCCTGTGAGCCATGGCCACTGAGCCTGTGCTCCGCAACGGGAGAGGCCACAACAGTGAGAGGCCCGTGTACCGCAAAAAAAGTGTACAGACCCTCAGAAGGAAGTGTCCTGGGTGTCTAGGGAAGGAATAAACATACACCTGAGATCTGAATTCCGTGGAACAGCAGCTTTCATGTTCCTTCTCCAGCTCAGTCAAGGTACCCATTTATAATGAAAGGAAAAAGAATAGTTGACATGATCAATCTACTGCAAATTAACATGGGACATATGGTAATCAGCAGACTGTGAAGAACCAAAATAAAGAAAAGATGCTGAGACAGCAAGGTAAAATCAGACATCTTGCCATAGCTGGCAAGATTAAAAGATATTGCAGGACTAACATATATTTACACTTGAAAGCATTGGCCCAAGTTCTCTGCTTAATAAGCATTGTATACAGTGCATGGAGTAGCAGTTTTAGAAGAGTTAAATAATTCTCAATTGGTTTAGTGTTTTACATACAAGTTTTATCAAAGACAGGAACTTTTAACAATGAAAATCCAATTATAAGTATATTCAAACTTTGCTGCTTTTAGTAAATAACTTGAACAAAATAAAACCTGGCAACATTTTCAGAAGCTGTTTTAAACAATGTGTTATATTTTGATGTGCCCAGTTTAGCACACCTCTCTTGATGTAGAGTCATAGTTATTCATTTAACATATATTTCATAGGTATCTATTATGTGAAAGGCTCTCATATAGGTGCTAAGGATATAACACTGAACCAAATTATATCCCCACCACATATGCTCATGGGCAAGGCAGACACATGTCCAGTACTAAATTCTATAAAGAAAAAGCTGGGTAAAGGGATAAATAATTTCCATGGAAAATTCTTTGGGAAGGCATATCAATAGGAATATGCTACATTAACGAATAAACCTCCAAAGCGTAGTGGCTTTAAAAACGTTTCCTGCTCAAACTATATGTACATTGTAGGTTGGCACCTGATCTTATTAAAATCATTCAGTGACCCAGACTAAAGAATCAAGAACCATCTTGTTGTTGGTCATTGTGCTAAAGGGAAAAGAGAGTCCTGGAGGGACTTGATCTAGAAAGCAGTGTGACACATCTCTCTTCCACTTGTAACTCATTGCCCAGAACTAACTCGTGGCTCACTCAATCACAGGGTAGCCAGAAAGTGGGCAGACCTAAGTATGTTTTCACCAGCACTAATAACCACCAAGAAGGGATGTCAGACAAAGAACTTTTTGAGAAGGTGACATTTGAGTTGAGACCCAAAGGAAATGAGGGAATGAGAGCTAGAGACAGATCATTGATAGCTAAAAGAAGAGTGAGGAAATTAGAGAATATTGGCTCAGAAAGGAGTTAAGACTTCATCAAAATGAAAAATACAAAATGAAAAGAGAAGCTACAGATGGAGAAAAAATAATCAGAAATTATATATCTGGTAAAGGACATACATCCAGAATATACAAAGAACACATAAGTTAATAATAAGAAGACAACCCAATTTTTTAAAAAATGGGCAAAAGATTTGAGACACTTCACCAAAGCAGATATAGCAATGGTAACTGAACACATAAAAATATTTTAAACATAATTAATCATTAGAGAAATGCAAATTAAACTCTAATGATATCACATACACACTGGAATGGCTAAAAGACAATAAAACACCTAACTGGCAATACCAAGTGTTGCTAGACTGTGGAGAAGGAAGATCCTTACAATGTTGCTGGTGGGAATGTAAAATGGTACAGTTGCTTTGGAAAAGAGTTTGGCAGTTTCTTAGAAAGTTAAACATACACATTTCTTATGACCCAGTCATTTCATTCCTAGTTATCTACCAAAGAAAAATGAAAAAACTATGTCCATACAAAGACTTGGATATTAATAATCATATTAGCATTATCCATAAGAGTCAAAAGTTAGAGATGTCCATGAAGTGGTAAATGGAAGCACAAAATATAAAATATACATGGATACCAGTCAGCAATAAAAATGACTGAATTGTTATATGCTACGATATAGGTAGGCCTCAAAAACGTTAGGCTAAATGAAAGAAGCCAGATGCAAAAGGTAATATATTGCATGTTTGTATTTATATTCAATTACCAGAAAGGGAAAAACTATAGATACAAAAAGTAAATCAGTAGTCTCTTGGAACTGTGGGTAGGGATAGTAATTGACTGCACATGGGCACAAGATAACATTTTTGGAATGAAGAAAATGTTCTAGGACTAGGCTGAGTTGATAGTTGCACAGTAGTATAAATTTACTAAAATCGTCAAAATGTGTACTTAAAATGGGCAGGTTTGTGGTGTGTAATGTATGCTTCAATAAAGTGGGTCAAAAAAAAAAAGAAAGAAAAGGAAAGAAACAATGAGGTGGCCAGTGTGGATTTTATACGGTAAAAACAGAAAGGAGCCATAGGGGATACAGTCAGAGGTGTAAGCCAGTGACCTTATCACGTAATCATTGAAGTCCTTGGCATCAGAGTTCCGACTTCTTTATAAGTTTATGGGAAGTCAAGGGATAATATGAGTAGTAGACAAACTGGCATTAATTTATTATTAATTAATTACTATATATCCTTTTTAAAAGAATGTTGTATGTTGACTTAGCATAGGAGTTAAGATTGAAGTAAGATAAGCAAGACACTTTTACAGTAGTTCAGGCAAGAAGGTATGAAAACTGGATCAGGAATGGTGCAGTGGAGGTGGTGAAAAGTAATCTGTTTGGGATATGTTTAAAAAGTAGAGCTTCCTAGATAATAAATATATTTGAGCACTAGATTTTTGGCATTTTTATTACCAAGTAATATGAGTAAGTAACAACCTTATCCCATTCCTGAACCTCAGTCCAGTGTTGAACGCAACTCTAAATCAATATTTAAGTTTCAAACTCAAGACTTAGGATTAAAGGGAGAAGCCACTGGTAGGATGCATATCAGAGAAGTTTGATGCACACACATTTTAACTGTTAAAAACAAAGAGAAATTTTTTTTCTTTGTTTTTCATGTACTTTTAAAAAATTGTTGCTTTACTATGTTGTGATAATTCCTGTTGTACAACGAAGTGAATCAGCTATATGTATACCTATATATACCCTCCTTCTTGGACCTCCCACCCCCCCCCCTCATCCCACCTATCTAGGTCATCAGAGAGCACTGAGGTGAGCTCCCTGTGCTATACAGCAGGTTCCCACTAGCTATCTGTTTTACACATGGTAGTGTGTATATGTCAATTCTGATCTCCCAGTTCATCCCACACCCACTGCACCCTCTGTGCCCACACAACCATTTTCTATGTCTGCATCTCTATTTCTACCCTGCAACTAGGTTCATCTGTAACATTTTTCTAGATGCCACATATATGTGTTAATATATGATATTTGTTATTTTCTTTCTGACTTACTTCACTCTGTATGACAGACTCTAAGTCCATCCACATCTCTACAAATGACCCAATTTTGTTCCTTTTTATGGCTGAGTAATATTCCATTGTATATATGTACCACATCTTCTTTATCCATTCATCTGTCATTGGGCATTTAGGTTGCTTCCATGTCCTGGCTATTGTAAATAGTGCTGCAATGAACATTGTGGTACATGTCTTTTTGAATTATGGTTTTCCCAGGGTATATGCTCAGTAGTAGGATTGCTGGGTCATATGAGTTCTATTTTTAGTTTTTTAAGGAATATCCATACTGTTCTCCATACTGGCTATATCAATTTACATTCCCCCCAACAGTGCAAGAGGGTTCCCTTTTCTCCACACCCTCTCCAGCATTTGTTGTTTGTAGATTTTCTGATGATGCCCATTCTTACCTGTGTGAGGTGATACTTCATGGTTGTTTTGATTTGCATTTCTATAATAATTAGTGATGTTGAGCATCTTTTCATGTGCCTCTTGGCCACCTGTATGTCTTCTTTGGAGAAATGTCTCTTTAGGTCTTCTGCCCATTTTTTGATTAGGTTGTTTGTCTTTTTGATATTGAGCTGCATGAGCTGTTTGCATATTTTGGAGATTAATCCTTTGTTAGTTGCTTCATTTGCAAATATTTTCTCCCATTCTGAGGGTTGTCTTTTTATCTTGTTTATGGTTTCCTTTGCTGTGCAAAAGCTTTGAAGTTTCATTAGGTCCCATTTGTTTTTTATTTTCATTACTCTAGGAGATGGATCAAAAAAGATCTTGCTGTGATTTATGTCAAAGAGTGTTCTTCCTCCTCTAAGAGTTTTAGACTGTCTGGTCTTACATTCAGATCTTTAATCCATTTTGAGTTTATTTTTGTGTATTGTGTTAGGGAGTGTTCTAATTTAATTCTTTTACATGTAGCTGTCCAGTCTTCCCAGCACAACTTATTAAGGAGGCTGACTTTTCTTCATTGTATGTCCTTGCCTCCTTTGTCATAGATTAGGTGACCATAGGTGCATGGGTTTATCTCTGGGCTTTCTATCCTGTACCATTATTGGTCTATATTTGTGTTTTTGTGCCATTACCATAGGAGTCAAAAGACCTGTGCTTAGAAAACTGGAAGACATTGATGAAAGAAATCAAAGGTGACACAAGCAGATGGAGAGATATACCGTGATCTTGGATTGGAAGAATCAATATTGTGAAAATGACTATACTACCCAAAACAATCTATAGATTCAATGCAATCCCTGTCAAATTGCCAATGTCATTCTTCACAGAGTTAGAACAAAAATGTTTACAATTTGTATGGAAACACAAAAGACCCCAAATAGCCGTAACAATCTTGAAAAAAAAATGGAACTGGAGGAATCAGGCTCCCTGACTTCAGACTATACTACAAAGTTATTTTATTTTCAATATCAATAAAGCTGCATTGAAACAGCCATGTCAGGTTTCTTTTTTCACTCTTAAAATATATTCTTACTTGGGACTACAAACTGTTACTCCATTCCTTCATGACAGCTATCCAAAAGAGCTGATCAGAATTAGGTAAATAGACCTTAACTTTTATAATATATGATGTGCAATTTGGGTTAACAGCTTAGTACTCAAATATATCAAATACATGCTATAGAAATTATTGAGTAAAATTTGCCTTTTCAAATTGAAGTATGATTTTCTATTACAATAAGACATTTTATAATATTTTTGAGGAATAATTTTGGAGTAATTTTAAGTAATTAAAATATTGAATGGTAATTTTGAAAAATGTCTGTATGAGGAAACATAACAAATTATCTTTGCTTTTTATAGTTTGAACTTATGGAACTAAACACGAAATCTTTAAATTTTGAGGGAACAAATAATTTAGGAAGAAACAAATTGTAAACCTGGCTTTAAGAATTTTCACATTAGAGTTTTTAAAATCTCTCCTATTCAGGAAATTAAAGTGATAGAAAAGTTCACATTACTACCAATTATTGCAAGTAAGAAATTTTATTTGAAAGTTTTTTTTCCAAGAACCTTAAACTCCACATCTAAGTGTTCAACTATTTGTTTGTGTTCATGTAGTGAATGCTCAGTGATACTTTTATGACTATCCAGAGAGTCAATTTCATTCTTTTGGAATACAAACTCTGTTACCTGAAGCAAAATAATTGTCCTCATGTGATGCGTCTGATCATTTTGGTTTTATCGTAATTGGTTTGCTAATTTTGGAATTTATCTAGCAAGAATAGTTTTGTAATTAAAAAAAATAACTCTCTGGAATAACAGATAAACCCCAACATCTTAGAGGCAGAAGATAATAAAAGTTTGTTTCTTACTTATTTAAATACCAAAATAGATGTTAATGATTGTCTGAGAAGCTCTCTTCTAGTAACTGTTTCATTGAGCCAGTCTCTTTGCTTGTATCTATGCCATCTTTAACACATGGCTTTCTTTTTGCTTGTTTGTATTAAAATGATGAATCAAAAAGACTATAGAGCATCTTGCATGAGAGGTTTATCTGGGCCAGACTGAGAAAATTTGCATGTCAATACTTTCCTTTCCATAACTGGTCAGGACTCACTCATATGATCACAAATAATGATGATTTTGGTTCTTTGTCCGAAAGTAAAAGGAAATTAATCTAGTGAAGAGCCAATAGTCTCTGTCACAACTATAAAGGAGATATACATTATGTTTAGATATCTAGAGAAAGAATCCACATTTAAAAATTACTCTAATATTTATATACTGTCCAGATCAAGATGGGATTCTTTCATCCTGTCATTTCTTTCCTTCTGTCCTTTAAAAAAAATAGCTTTATTGAAGTATGATTTACATACCATAAAATTCACCCTCTTCAATTATGTAATTCAGTGGTTTTTAGCATATTCACAATATTGTGCATCTAATACCACTATCTAATTCCAGAACAAATTCAGAGTTTCAAAAAGAAGCCCTGTACCCATTAGCAGTCACTCTCCCCCTCTTCCCTGTTCCTGGCTGTTAGAAACCACTAATTTACATTTTGTCTGTATGGAATTTCCTGTTCAGAACATTTCTTATAAATGGAATCATACTATATGTGGCCTTTTGTGTAAGGATTCTTTCACTTAGCATGTTTTCAAGTTTGATCCATTGTTTTAGCTGTAGTTTTGTATAGTTTTGTACTTCTTTTGTGAAATTCATTCCTAAGGATTTTATTTTTCTGATGCTAGTGTAAATGAAATTGTGTCTTTAAATTTTATTTTCAGAACATTTCTTCCTAGAATATAGAAATATAATTGAAATTTGTGTATTGATTCTGTATTCTTCAACCTTGCTGATCTCATTATTAGTTCTAATTGTGTGTGTGTGTGTGTGTGTGTGTGTGTGTATTCCTTGGGATTTTCTATATACAAGATTGTATAATTTGCAAATAGAGATCATTTTATTTCTACTATTGCAATCTGCCTTTTATTTCTTTTTCTTGCATAATTTCCTTGTCTGAAACCACCATTGAAATGTTGAATAGAAGTGGTGAGAACAGACATCCTTGTCTTAAACCAATGTTAGGGGAATGTGTACAGTTATTTATAATTAAATATGTTAGTTGTTGGTTTTCCATAGATGACACTTATTAGGTTGGGGACATTCCTTTCTATTCCTAGTTTGATGGGGTTTTTCCTCTGTTTTTATGTTTTATTTGTTTTGATTGGAGACATAAGAAAATTTCTATGAAAACCACAGCTTGATGAGCTCTAAAAGGAAATTAAACTTAGGTTTCACTTTTTAAAAGAATATGCATTTTAATATACAGCACTTTGTTTGCTGTGTGGTTGAGTTAACATTCCTATGGCAACACTGACTTTCCCAGCTACACTGCCAACTTTTATGCTTAATTCACAATGTCACAACATTCTAAGTACTGCACTTTTAAGAAAGCTCAACATGGCGTGTAAAAAATATTAACTAGAGAGAGGGGGTTCAAGATGGTGGCATATGAAAACCCTGAACTCACCCCATCCCCCTACCTCCAACACGGTAATGTGCAGTAGGGAGGAATACCACAGAGGCCCCCTGTGCAGATTTGCCTACCCTGGGACACAGCAAAAAAACAATGGTTTAAAGGGCACCTAGACTACATGTGAAGGAAATCCATTTACTAACCCTAGAGCATTTGCCAAATGGACAAAGAACTACTAGTACTCTCTCTGGGGTGGGAGGTGCTGAAGAGTGGATTTTTGTGTGTGTGAGTTCCTTCTCTATCTTGATAGCAAGAGTGGTAACATGATCCAGGTTCTAGTTGGCCTGAAAAGCCTGCCCCAGTGAACCCCAGGTCCCTGGTCCACACCAGCCACAGCCATCTCCCTAAGGTGGCCCTGGTGTAGCCTGCCCCAAGCCCTCCAGCCTCTACCCACTCTAGCTCCACCTGGCCAGCCAAAGCTGCCTGGCATATGTAGTATACACAGGAGACATTCCTATACAAAGCCATGCCTTCAATATCAGGAGAGGTAGCTGTTTTACCTAATTAATAGAAACAAACACAAAAGTGTCAAACCAAATGAGGAGATAGAGGAAAAATTTTAAACAAAAGAAAAAATAAAACTCCAGAAAAAAACCCTAATGAAATGGAAATAAGTAATTTACCTGATGCTAAAGAGTTCAAAGTAATAGTCACAATAATACTTGCCAAACTCAGTAAGAGAATAGAGGAAAACAATGAGAACTTCAACAAAGAGTTAGAAAATACAAGAAAGGACCAATCAGAGCTGAAGAACATGATAACTGAGAAAATGAAAAACACACTAGAAGGAATCAACAACAGATTAGATGGTACAGAAGAACAGATCAGAGATCTGAAAGACAGAATAGTGGAAATCACCCAATCAGAACAGCAAAAAAAAAAAAAAAAGAGAGAGAGAGAGAGAGAAAAGAAAAATAAGAATAGTCCAAGGCACAACTGGGATAATATCAAGCATACTAACATTTGTATTATATGGGTCCCAGAAGGAGACAAGAGATAGAAAAGGGAAGAAAACTTATTTGAAGAAATAATGGCTGAAGACTTCCTTAACCTGGGAAAGAAAAAAAATACAGTAAGTCCCCTACACAAGAATGAGTCCTGTTTGGAGAGCGTGTTCATAAGTCAAATGTGTTTGTAAGTCCAACAAAGTTAGCCTAGGTACCCAACTAACACAATTGGCTATATAGTACTGTACTGTAATAGGTTTATAATACTTTTCACACAAAGCATAAAAAACAAAGAAGCACAAAAAATAAAGAAAACATTTTTAATCTTACAGTACAGTACCTTGAAAAGTACAGTAGTACCAGCTACATCACCACTGCTTTTATGCTTGCTTCTGGACATCCTGGGCTTGAAATAAAGATACTTTTCTACTGTACTCTATACAGTACTGTACAGTAAAGTACAAAAAAGCACAACCACTTGTAGAGGATTCACATAAGTGACAGTGTACTCCAGACACATGAACTAACTTATGTGATTAGATATGCAAACCCACGTTTGCGTTTTGAAAGTTCACAACTTGAAGGGTTTGTATATAGGGGACTTGATGTATTGAAGTCCAGGAAGCACAGAGATCCCAAGCAAGTTGATCTCAAGAAAACCACACAAAGACATATCAAAATTGAAATGGTAAAAGTTAAAGATAAAGATAATTTTAAATTCAGCAAGAGAAAAATGAATAGTCACATACAAGGAAACTCCATAATACTATCAGGTGATTTTTCATCAGAAACTTTGTTGTTCAGTAGGGAGTGGCATGATACATTTAAATTGCTGAAAAGGAAAATTTACAATCAAGAATACTCTACCCAGCAAAGTTATCATTCAGAATTGGAGAGATAAAAAGTTTCCCAGAGAAGCAAAAGCTAAAGCAGTTCATCACCACTAAACCAGCTTACAAGAAATGTTAAAGGGTCCTCTTTAAGCAAAAATGAAAAGGCAGTAACCAGAAATAAGAAAATATATGAAATAAAAAAAATTTCACTGGTGAAGGCAAATATATAGTAAAGACAGTGAAACAGCAACTTAAAAAGCTAGTATGAAGGTTAAAATATAAAAGTAGTGAAGATACCTATGACTATATATATATATATATATATATATATATATATATATATATAACTTAAATATAGTATTTAAGGAATATGAAAACATTCTTAAATGTAAAATATAGCATCAAAAACATAAAACTTGTGGAGGAGTAAAAATGTGGTGCTTTTATAATGTATTTGAACTTAAGTGACTATCAGCTTAAAATAAACTGCTATATATATATAGGTTGATATGTATGAACCTCAGTTTGGGTTATTTACCAATCTCTTAATCAATATATATAGTCAGGTGATTAGAGAAATTTGATTAAGCAGTCTTTGACATATAGTGTCTATAGTTTCTGGAAAATAAATTTAGCTTTGTCCTAAAGAGGTCTGAGAATATGATGGAGTAGTTCACCCAAAGAAATATTTTATGGTAGAAATAAAAAGAAAATAATGAATAACCATTATTTTGTGGTAGGAAAGCCATAATTACAATGTTTTCATTGTTTTTTAAAGTCTTCAGATAATGAAAATGGAAAACCATATAACTTATATAGTTATTCTTGCTGAGGTCACCTAGAGAGTTGGACCAAATAATGAAAAATGATCGTCGTGCTTTCAGGAATGACAGACTGAATCATTCCAGAAGACCTTCCTCTGGAGGAAACAACTAACAATCTAGACATAGTACAAAAGCAACCTGAAAGTACCAGAGGTGAAGAGAAGCAGTTGAACTCTGGTTGGGGGTTCACACTGGCTTGGAAAAATAGAAACAGGGAACTTTGCAAGTAAGAAAGAAAATCTGCTGCCAGCAGTCTTGCTCAGTAAGAAATTCTAAAGGAAGTTCTTCAAGATGAAGGGAAATTATACTAGATTAAAAACTACAGGCAAAACAAAACCTGTAAGACAAAGAGAGAAATCTGAAATAAGACCAGATCTGTTGCCCTGTATACACGAGCACATGAACAAACGCAGGCAGACTCTGATGGAGAGTGCACATTTACCTGGAGGAATTGACACATGGGGTATCAAGTAAGTTCTCTTCCCTATAACTTTTAGACTGGGGATAATCACAATCACAACATGTACAAGAGTGGTGGTGGAGGTGGGAGTAGGGGGAATTTCTTGAAAAACCTTACCACATTTCTGCTGGGGAATCAGAAGAGTAAAGTCAGGAAACCATGAATACCAAATATAGGATTCCAGAGGAGAAAGAGCTAGAGAGAAGATTCCCCAAATCTGTCTATTCACATCTCTGACTGACACCTAAAACATACATGTGCAGAGCAGACTCAAAGAAGCCCAATTAAAGAAAAACTATCAGAACAAAACCCAGAGCTGTTGCACACTAAACAAATTTTTTCAGTCCAGGCTCAGCCTAGAAAATTATTTCCTAAAACAACAAAACAAACAACGATACTCAATGGAATAAAATAAAAAATCCTGAGTCGTCACAATTTAACATTGATAATGTCCAGGATAAAATTCAAAATTGTCTGACATTGGAATAATCAAGAATACAAAACACAATTTCAAGAGAAAAGGAAATCAATTTTTTTTTGGCCTTGAGATGAACCAAACGTTTGAACTAGGACACATAAGTTTTAAAGACATTTTTATAACTATCTTCAATGAAATAAAACAAAACATGCTTCCAATGCGTAAATGTATCAGTAGAGAAATAGAAACAACAAAAATGAACCAAATGGAAATTTTAGAACTAAAAATACACAATATCCGAAATAAAAGTTCAGTGGATGGACTTAGATAAATGGACATGACAGAGAAAAAAAAATAAGTGAACTTAAATATAGAATCACTGCATAGTTTTCAAGTAGAAGAACAGACAGAAAAAAATACTTTGAGAAAATGAACAGGGCTTCATGAACCTGTTAGGTGATACCTAATGTTTAAATGAATATGTAATTAAAATACTAGAGAGAAAAGGGAGACTGGGACAGAAAACATATTTAAAGAAATAATGGTTGAAATCTTCCAAATGTGGTAAAAATCAGATACTTGTAGATATAAGGTTCTAAACTAAATGAACTTTAAGCAGAATGAATTCAAAAAATTCCATGCTAAGGTACATCACAGTAAAACTCTAAAAAGCCAAAAGATAAAGAGCAAATCTTGAAAGCAGCAGCAAAAAACAAAATATGTATTCTGTGCAGGAGAACAATGATTCAAATTGTGGCTATACTCTCCCCCCCCCCATAAAAAACAAGAATGGAAAATTATCTTTAGAGTGTTGAATTAAACAGATCTGTTAACCTAGAATTCTATATATGGCTAGAATTTATTTCAAGAATGAAGGTAAATTAAATGATTTTTTTCAGATAAAATAAGGTAAAATTTTGTTACTAGCAGACTTGTAAGAACTTCTAAGTAAGTCCTCTCAAGATGAGGGGAAATGATAGCAGATGAAAATGTACATCTTTAGAGAATGAAGAAATGATAAATGAACATTTTTTCCCTTTTAATGCTAACTTTGTTATAAAACTTATAAATTGTTAAAATAAAATTATAACGTTTCCTTATGGGATTTATAACATATAATTGTATTACATAAAATCTATAACATAAATGAAGGAGTAGATATAGGTATATAAGTTTAAAGATTTTTATATTTTACAATTTTACATGTAGTAATTAGACTATGTTGAAGATTTTATATGTATGTATATATATGTATAGTCTTGCTTTTTACTTATTTTTTAAATTTAATTTAATTTATTTTTTATACCATCGGTTCTTATTAATTTTCCATTTTATACATATTAGTGTATATATGTCAATCCCAATCTCCCAATTCATCCCACCACACACCCTGCTTTCCCTCATATGTATAGTCTTCTATATATAATATTTACATGACAACCACTATGAAAATAATTCACAAGAGAACAGGCAGAAAAGCAGCAGGAAAATTAAAAGTAAAAGAGAATTCTGAAAAATATTTCAGTAATCTTGTAAAAAGTTAGGAAAGGAGAAACAAGATAAAAAATGATAAGTAGAAAACAAAAGTAAAATGCTAGACCTCTATTATATAAAAATTTTAATGAACTAAACACTCCAGTTGAAAGACAAAGACTATCTGAATGGGGAAAAAACAAAAACAACATGTAACTATATCTTTTCTCCAGGAGACATATTTTGAATATAAAAATACAGGATGGAAATAAATGAATAAGAAAAATTTATCAGGCAAATAGTAATCTTGTAAAGGCTGGATAGACTGTATTAATACCAGAAAAAATAGACTTTAAGTATAATTTATTAGCAGTCATTGGAGGAACAGTTTATAAGGACAGAAGCTCAATACAACAAGACTATATAACAATAATAAATGTGTGTAATTTCAATGACAAAGCTGCAAAATACATTGAGCACGTTTTAACAGAATTAAAAGGAGAAAGAAACAATTCCTCAATCATAGTTGCTCTCTTAGTAATTGAAAGAACTAGTCAAAAAATCAGGAAATACTAAGAAGTTCTCAACAGCACTATCAACCCCAGTGATTTAATTGATATTTATATGTAAAAAATGCACTATATAACAAGAAAATACACATTTTCTTTAGGTGCACATTATATGTTACCCAAGATACAAACATGTATCAACTTATTACAATGCTTTTATAAAAAATTAATTAATTAATTAATTAATTAATGGCTGCATTGGGTCTTCGTTGCTGTGCACAGGCTTTCTCTAGTTGCGGAGAGTGGGGGCTACTCTTCATTGTGATGTGTGGGCTTCTCCTTGCAGTGGCTTCTCTTGATGTGGAGCATGGGTTCTAGGCATGCGGGTTTCAGTAGTTGTGGTATGTGGGCTCAGTAGTTGTGGCTCATGGGCTCTAGAGCGCAGGCTCAGTAGTTGTGGTGCATGGGCTTCATTGCTCTGCGGCAGGTGGAATCTTCTCAGACCAGAGATCAAACCCGTGACCCCTGTATTGGCAGGTGGATTCTTTTTTTTTTTTAAACATCTTTATTGGAATATAACTGCTTTACAATGATGTGCTAGTTTCTGCTGTATAACAAAGTGAATCAGCTATACATAAACATATATCCCTATATCTCCTCCCTCCCACACTCCCTATCACACACCTCTAGGTGGACACAAAGCACCAAGCTGATCTCCCTGTGCTATGTGGCTGCTTCCCACTAGTTCTCTATTTTAAATTTGGTATTGTATATATGTCCATGCCACTCTCTCACTTCATCCAAGTTTACCCTTCCCCCTCCCCGTGTCCTCAAGTCCATTCTCTATGTCTGCATCTTTATTCCTGTCCTGCCCCTAGGCTCTTCAGAAGAATTTTTTTTAATGTGTTAGCATATGGTATTTGTTTTCCTCTTTCTGACTTACTTCACTCTGTATGACAGTCTCTAGGTCCACCCACCTCACTACAAATAACTCAATTTCGTTTCTTTTTATGGCTGAGTAATATTCCATTGTACATATGTGTCACATCTTCTTTATCCATTCACCTGTCGATGGGCACTTAGGTTGCTTCCATGTCTTGGTTATTGTAAATAGAGCTGCAGTGAACATTGTGGTACATGACTCTTTTTGAATTATGGTTTTCTCAGGGTATATGCCCAGTAGTGGCATTGCTGGGCCATATGGTAGTTCTATTTTTAGTTTTTTAAAGGACCTCCATACTGTTCTCCATAGTGACTGTATCGATTTACATTCCCACTAGCAGTGCAAGAAGGTTTTCTTTTCTCCACACCTTCTCCAGCATTTATTGTTTGTAGTTTTTTTGATGATGGTCATTCTGACCAGTGTGAGATGATATCTCATTGTAATTTTGATTTGCATTCCTCTAATGATTAGTGATGTTGAGCATCCTTTCATGTGTTTGTTGGCAATCTGTATATCTTCTTTAGAGAAATGTCTGTTTAGATCTTCTGGGCAGGCAGATTCTTAACAACTGCACCACCAGGGAAGTAACACAATGCTTTTCTAAAGTTTGAAATTATACAGAAAATTTTTACTTACCACAACAATGGAAATTAACTGAAACAGTAATAAGAAGATTAAAAGAAAAATGTCAAATATTGGGAAACTAAACATATACTTTAATTATACAGTCAACAAAGAAATCATAATTTAGATTTAGAAAGATCAGAATGAGAAAATATAAATTAGAATACTGTGATATGAATAATAATGAAAATGTGGTGTCAAAATTTGTGGGATAGAGATAAAGCAGTGCTTTGAAAGAAGTTAATGCTTTTATTTTTTAAATTAATTTTTATTGGAGTACAGTTTATTTATAAGACTGTGTTAGTCTCTGCTGTACAGCAAAGTGAATCAGTTATACATATACATATATCCACTCTTTTTTAGATTCTCTTCCCATATATATAGGTCATTACAGAGTATTAAGTAGAGTTCCCTGTGCTATGCAGTAGGTCCTTATTAATTATCTATTTTATATATAATAGTGTGTATGTATAAATCAGAATCTCCCAATTTATCCCTCCCCTGCTTTCCCCCTGGTGACCATGTTTGTTTTCTACATCTGTCACTCTATTATGTTTTGTAAATTAGTTCATTTGTACCATTTTTTTTTAATTCCACATATAAGCGATATCATACAATATTTGTCCTTCTCTGTCTGATTTACTTCACTCAGTATGACAATCTCTAGGTCCATCCATATTGCTGCAAATGGCATTATTTCATTCTTTTATATGGCTGAGTAGTACTCCATTGTACATAGATACCACATCTTCTTTATCCATTCATCTGTTAATGGACATTTAGGTTACTTTCATGTCCTGGCTATTGTAAATAGTGCTGCAATGAACATTGAGGTGCATGTATCTTTTCAAATTTTGATTTTCTCTTGATATATGCCCAGGAGTGGGATTGCTGGATCATATTGTAGCTCTATTTTTAGTTTTTTAAGGAAACTCCATACCATTTTCCATAGTGGCTACACCAATTTACATTCACACCAACAGTGTAGAAGGTTCCCTTTTCTCCACACTCTCTCCAGCATTTATTGTTCGTAGTTTTTTTTTGCTTTTAAATGCCATTGATAGAAGGAACAATCTCATATTAATGATTTAATCTTCTGCCTTAAGAAACTGGAAACAAAATAGCAAGTGAAATCCAAAATTAACAGATGAAAGTAAATAACAACAAAAAAGCAGAAACAATGAAATAGAAAAAAGAAAACCATAAGGGAAAATCAATGAAATCAAATTCTGGTTCTTTAAAATCAGTATAATTCATAAACCTCTAGCCAAATTGATTAAAAAGAGAGAGAGAAGACACAAATTACTAATACTAGGAAAGAAAGAGGGATATCACTATAATCCCTTCAAACTTTAAAATGATAAGAAAATATTATGAGCAACTTTATGCTAATAAATTTTAAAACACATATTAAACATAAATTTCTGGAAAGATATAAATTAAGTATGACTCAAGAATAAATATTAACACAAAATGAAATCTTAAAGGTAAGAATTAAGAAACTTCTAGTAGAAAACATAGAAAAATATTTGTCATATTGAGTTAGGCACAGATTTCTTTAACAAGAAAGAGAAATCACCCAGGAATACAAGGAAGGAAAGAAAGAGAAATAAATAAAGGTAGGACAAATTGAAAGGAAATTATAATATAGTAGGTTTAAACCCAAATATATCAGTAATTATATATCAGGATATATCAGTGAGATTAAAGTTATAAGTATTAGAAAGGTAAAAATTTTGAGAAAACTTAAACAATATGATTGTGTGTATAGAAAATATAGGAGAATATATGGATACATTATTAGAATTAATAATAATTTTACAAGGCTGCTGGATACTAAGTCAATATACAAAACTCAACTAGTATATTTCTATGAGCAGAAGTAAACAGAAAATAAAATATAAATATGTCACCTAACAGCATAAAATATGGCACACCTATAAACTATCCTAACCAAAGATATTCAAGGTCTTTATATGGAAAAATTAATTATTTTATTATGTTTCTATAACATAATAGGGAATAATGAAATAAAAACCTAACCAATTGGAGAGATATACAATATTTATAGATTTGAGACATCAGTCCTATAAGGAAGTCAGTTATTCTGAACTTGATCTATAGTTTCAAATCAATCCTAATTGCTTTGTGCATGTGAATGTGCATGTGGGTCTGTATACATGTCTGTAGAACTGTTCAAGCTAATGCTAAAATTTATACAAAAATTCTAAAAATAAGCAAGATATTCTTATAGGAAAGTAAGCAGGAGGTAGAACTTGCTGAACCAGATTTCAAGACCTGTTTTAAAGGTACAATTATATAGCCAGTGTGGCACTGGCTCCGGATTAGACAAACAGTGGAACACAAGACAATACTGATTTTAGATGTAGACCTATAAATTTTAGACACCTCTTTATTAAGAGGGGGAAGGGTAGTCGTGTCAATAAATCATCTGTGGAAAAATTTTAAAGTTTATGTTTTAGAAAGTCTACATCATTTCATACGCAAAAATCAATTTCAGGTAGACTGGAGACTAAAATCACTTCTATAACGTAGTACTAGAGAATATCTTTATGTCTTCAGGATAAGGTTATTTCCCCAACAGGTGACATAGGGAAATGATTGACAAGGTTCATTTATTCAAAATTCTTTTTGTAAAATGCTGTAGTATGGGAGATGATATTGGAAACATGTATGTATAAATAACAAAAGGTTCATATAAAGAATATATAAAGAACTCCTACAAACTATCAGGAAAAATAAACAGACAACCTAATAAAGAAATGTGCCAGAGACTTGAACAAGCACTTCACAAAAGATAATTTCCAAATGGAATATATGAAAAAAGTATTCAACAAAATAACTAATCAGAAAAATGGAAATTAAAGGTACAATAAAGTACCACTAGGCACCCTCTATAAGGGCCAATATTAAGACTGACAACACCAGAAGTGGGAAACAATGTAAGACTGCCAACTCTCATACACCCCTGCAAGGAATGCAAATGTTTGTAACCACTTTGGAACAGTTGGTATCATCTACTAAAAATGAAGGTTATACATACCTAGAAGCTAGCAACTTATCATTCAGTATAGTGCAACAATAATATGCAAACTTGGGCAGCAAGAGACATGCAAGAATTTTCACTGCAGAATTTTTTCTGTTAACCACAAATTGGAAACAATCTAAAAGTTTATTATCTTTGAAATGATTACATAAATTTTTGTTCTATGTGGTAATGAATAAACAACTACACATAGCATCATGTTAAATATCACAGACATAAAATTGAGCAAAAGATGACAGACACATAAAAAACAAATAATGTTTGACATGGTTTGTAAAAACTCAAGACACATGAAACATAGTGTCTAGAAATTTACACTAAACACTAGAAATAGTGTTTAGAAATTTACAGGGATATAGACTTGGTGGTTAAAGACATGACTAAAACACACAGGTGGTTATCATTAAAATCAGCATAGTGGTTTACTTTGGAAGGAAAAGGGTAATGTTTGGGAGGAGACATGAGGTATATTTATGAGTTACTGATGAGATTTTATTTCTTGGCCAGGATGACAGTAGCACAACTAAGATAATCCTTTGAGCTGTGTATCTATATTTTGTGCACTTTTCATATATGTTATATTCCACAATAGACTAATATATATTCTGTTATGTTTTATATATTTTGTTAAACTAAAATTTCCGAAACAGAGACCTGATTGAAATAAAGAGGCGTTTATTTGGGGTTTGTTAGTATTGCAGCCCTGGAGACACAAATTCAAGAAGAACTTGAACTGTGTTCTGCCAGACTACAAAATGGGGAGGTTTATAAAGACAAAAAAATGGCAAGTTTACATAAAATAGTTTATCAAGAGCTGGGATTTGAGACGGCAATAAGTAAAGGTGCTTGTTAAGCAAGAACTGGTTGTGGTTTGGAATGATTGCACAGTTGCAAGGGGGGTGGGGGGGACTTAGGGACTACAAGGATGCCGCTAGCGGCTGTTAGCAGTTATTGTTTTGAAAATGGCTGGTGGTACCCTTGAGTTTGATACAGTTCAGAGGAAATTCGAGTTCTTACTGATGCAGGAAAGTGTCTGAAACCATATCCACAGTGGTTACCTGGCTTCACTTTGGACCATGGTCACTCTATTTTGATTTTGTAATGATCCAAGTATGTCATCAACTTCAACAGTTCAGAAGTCTATACTTTAATAGAGTTGGGAAATAAATGGTAATTCTTTAAATCTGCCAAGGTATGTGGTGGTATGACAAGAGGGTGTTTGAAGCCAAGTTATATATGTGATACCACTTTTACTTGAAGTTTGGAAATGGAAAGGGAGAATTTTCATCACTAAAGTTAAACTATGATTTTATATTAAAATGATCACAAATATAGTATAGAATGCAAGGTTGCATGACTTTGAAAGCTAATTTTGGTTCAAATATTTTTCACTTTTAAGAGATGTCTTATTTTCCTTGTGCTACTTCAAGATATATTCCTCCAAAATCCACCCAAAATATCCCAGCAAGTTTCCCCCACTGAACATAGAAACACACATACTCACATTACACACACACACACACACACACACACACACACACACACCTGGTTTGCATGGAACTTTCTGGGGTTCACTACTAAAAGTCACTGCTGAAAAATCCTCCAATCCAGACAAACTGGGAAAGTTGGTCAGAGGCAATTCAGAAGCAAAGTTTTAAAATCTCTTTCTTACACCATTGTTTAATACTGTGAACACTAACAATTTTAAAACAAAGAAAATAAATTATAATTTTAGAATCTAGAAATATATTAAAACCAAAATATATTTTGAAGTTAAATAATGTTATTTGATAAATTGAACATGAATATTTTCTGCTATTTTGCCTAAATGAAGTTTCTCCTCATGTTCAGTGGTAATGATAAACCTTACCCACCAGGCTTCCTTTACCTGATCTGAGGTGAGACAAGACTGAGCTAATTTTAGCCAGAGGCAGGCCTGAGGCAAGGTTAAGAAATAACTGAATTTTGAAGGATATATAACCATAAAATAAGAGAGAAGAAGAAGACATCTGAGAAAGAATGATACAATAGGCTGTTGGAAGAATATTATGTGATTTATGGCCAAAAAATAAGGACTAGAATTAATGATTGTGACATTAAGACTTTTAGTATATAACATTTTTATATGAGATGAGAAAATTTAGTGTTAATGCGTTAGATTTTGAATCACTGACTCATGTGAAGATATTTTATTCTCCTTTATTTCTAGATATTTTAAAATTAATTTTGATCATACTCATATCTCTATATTATGTCCCCTCTACCTTTTGATATATGCCAGTATGACCACTAAGAAAGTCATTCTGATTTGGAAATCTTAACTCTATTTCCTGCTTTTCTAATTTGAACAGGCATAATTTAGTGTGTCTTTTTTTTTTTACTGTATTACAGCATAAAGACATTAATTTCCCAGAGACAGAAATGACTATGAAATTGGTAAGGCACAGAATTTAGCAAAAAAATGGGTTTTATTTTATATTAAATTGCTATATAAGGAAATGTATCTCCTGAAAGTATCAATGAATTCCCGTGAATTATATGTCCTTGCAGTTTGCTTACATGTGAGGAGGTCAATTTACCTTTTGGTGAAATAAAACCAAACAAATGGAATTATGTTCAATTGAATGATAGAGTCTGTTGAATCTCTCATTAGGTCTGGTGAACAAGTTCATTTTGGAAACCAGCAGTGTGCAAGAGAGTAGCCAGAACTCCTACCATCTGCTTTGGAGTATGCTTAAAATCTGTGAAGACCTATTTTATCCCTTTACCTTTCCAAAAAAGAATATTTCCATGAAGTTTTTAGAGCTTTATGCTATTAAATCTTACCTTTTTCTATAGTGTCGCTTTCAATCCCATACCTAAGAATGTCATTTTAGATAGCAAGGATTTTATGAGCCTTCTTGTATCTTTTTGTGAGTAACTTTGGGAGCTGCAAAATCAGGCAATCTACCCTGTTTTCAACCCAAAGGGGCAGAAAGGTGGAAACGTGTTTTATAACACTCTCAGCTCTTTTAAACTTAGAGGCATGCTTTCTGGCCTTGTGCCCATGGAAAGAGAAATGAGATGAAGCCTGCTTTTATTCCTGTTCCCAAGGCTTTCCCATCTAAGAATGACAAAAAAGTAAACTGCCTTGTTGGAAAGAGGCCCTACTTCCTTCACCATGTCAGAAGTTTAAAGGAAAATAATTGTATGCAGTTTTTAAACTGAGCATTTGTTTCAGAACAACCTGGCTGCTATTTTTGGTATTTGTTGTGAGGAAATAAAGAATATATGGAGGAGTTTGAAAAATTGAAATAAAGAAAGGAATTTTTGAAAGAAAAATCCTATTGTTTGCTTTCCAATATCATCACTGTATTATAGTACAAAGAATAAAACAAAGAGTAAAAATTTTCACTCTCCATTTGTCTGAAATATTTAGCATGGGCCTCCTTGATTTCTACTTGCCACCAGGAAATGTTTATTCTTCAATTTCAAAAGTTATAGGAAATTAGATATGTGGTAAAGGGACTATTGTGAAGTATGGAGAAGTATGAAGAACATTTGTGAGAAGTTGTTTTCCTTCAGTCTCAAGAGTAATGATGTTAGGTTTCAAAATTGTCATGATAGGAAAAAACTGAAAATCAGGTAGAAATACTTAATTTATTGGTGTCTCTTCAATAGATCCTACTTACCTCTGATGATCTTTCCAAGATTAATTGAATCTTATACAATGGAGTCCAAATTGGAGTGGACACAAAAACTCTCTTACATTGGTTTGTTTCCATTTGAAAGACTTCTAAGTAGATTGATTCTTGTTTTTTTTTTTACCTTTAATAATACTGAGACTTCATTTTTTTAAAAAGCAGTTTAATGTTCATAGCAAAATGGAGGGAAAGGTACAGAGATTTCCCATATAGCCCCTGCCATGCACATGCATATCCTCCCCCATCATCACCACCTCCCACCAGAGTGGTACATTTGTTACAACTGATAAACCTACATCAACATCATAATCTGTCGAGTCCATAGTTTACCTTAGGGTTCACTTTTGGTGTTGTACAGTCTATCAGTTTGGACATATGTATAGTGACTTGTATCAATTATTATGGTATCATTCAGAGTATTTTCACTGCCCTAAAAATCCTCTGTGCTCTACCTATTCATCTTTCCTCACCTCCAACTCCAGTTGGATTTTTTTTAAGAATTAATTTTGATTCTGCTGGAAAAGGTTAAAAAAAAATCTCATTTGGGACACTGACTGTATAAGATGCAGGCACAGCAGTGCAGGTCCCCATAAAATTCGACCTGGACTCTGGAGTAGAAAGACCTTTTATTCATTCAGTCTCTACTATCCTTGTGATTCCCAGTTACCTCTCTCCCATCTTTTCTGGATTTTTTCATCTAAACATCAAGTATAATATGCCCAAACCTATTTCCTTTTTCCCCAGCCTTTTAAAATAACCTCCTTCTACAACCACATTCTACAAAGAAAATAGGAATAAGGTGTCAGTTAACTTTTTCTTCTGGTGTTACGACCAAATACATTATGAAGAGTCTATCAGGTTGTTAGAAAACGGCAGTGATGATCTACAATATTAAATAATTTTTGGAATTCTATAATGATATTTCACTCAGGGTAACAGATGTCACATTTTCAGAAATGTTGATGATAAAAATACATTTTTGAAATGGTAATTTATGAAAAGTTGAAATGCATATTTTTTAATATCACCTTTCAATGAGGTTATTATGATTTTATCAGTTTGGTATTTACAAATGCAGCACATATGTTCTGAATATTTATATAATAGTACTGATTAATATCACCATAATTAATTTTTGAATAGGTCAAACTGAAAGGAAATAGAAAAATAAACTATTGGAAAATTTCCCCCATTCTACTATCTTTGTTGAGATAAAATCAAAATAATTTACAAAAGGAAAATTATCTTCATCTCTCTGTCAAGTAGGATGGAGGTGTGAGGCTTTGTCATTTTTTCTTTACATATCTAATTACTTGTTGAAATAATTATTCTAGATATGTAGACATAATTAGTTGGTCACTGGTTTCCTTATAATAACAATTGCCCACTGAGCCTACCGTGTAACTATTGACCATATATCCCAAAGCAAAATTTAAGATGACATCATAATTCCACAGGCATCAGCAAGGATTCAGTTAGCCACACACAATTACTTTATATTAGCCATGACATGTTATTACTAAATGACACTTTTTAAGCTTGAAATTATAAGAAAAAGAAAGATGATATAGTAAGCATTTTGATATGTTTTCAGTTCAAACACAACCTCACATGTTCTGTGTAATAGGAATGAACTTGTTTTGAGGTTTTAATATCTTCTGCATTTTATATTTTCAAGATTAATTATTTATGCTAATACATTCTTCGTATTTTGCCCTATAGTTATTTATTTTAACATGAAGAAATAATCTGCTTTGATAAAATGATTGTATTTTATTTACAACATCAATAAGGTCCTAGGTGAATTGAAGCAGTGTGACATAATAGTTAAGAACATACCTTATTGAAGTATAATTGACAAATTTAAAGAAACTGGAAAAACTTAGATAAGAACATGAATCTGGAGCCAGAGTAATTGAATGCAAATCCCGGATACATCACTTCTATCTGAGTATATTGGGATGAATTACCTGATCTCTGAGATCCAGTTTGCCTAAATGTAAATGTAAAAAATGGCTAGTAATCTGTGCTTTACAGAGTAGAGATTAATGCTGAGAGACAGGAGCCATATCTGACTTATCAGAATTACTCTGTAAATGTTTAATTAATAAAATCTTTACAAGATTGGACTTTTCCAAAATAAAATCAATAAAGAACAGAGAAAATCGGTATCCTTAGAGATTTGTAACAATTTTACCATAGTATAGACCATTCGATTTCATTTTTAATAATATACAGTTATAATTACATTGCCAATAATTTGATGTCATTTAATTTTTTCATTTGCATTATGGCTTTTTCAATGTAGTCTTCTGTTTTGTTTATCTGTGTTAGTAGACAAATATAAAATAATTAGCAACTTTACTTTGCTCTTGAAATTTAGATAGATTAAATGATGAAAAATGATGAATAATAATCACATCCTCTAATCAACTACCAAAGACCAGAACTGTTGTATTGGCTCTCAATATATTAAGAAACAGAAGCAAATTTTTAAAGTACCTTCCAGTTTGACCAAGAGTGTTTTCAGTTTGAAAAATGTGATAATAAACACTTCTTCATATGATTTTTAAGACAGTGACATTATCCTTGCAAAAATATGATTACAAAAATACTATTAGAGTTTGTCACTTAAAAAGGCACCAAACAGCAAAGATTAATCTATTACCCTGGCACATCTTTGCATTTGCCAATTATACCAAAGACTTCTGAGTTCCTTCTGTTAATAGTAAAAATAAATGGGGTAATAAATGCATGAGAGGTGTTACTTGAAAATTTCTGAATTCTGCAGTTTAAATGTGAGAAGAAGAAAAATCTCTTGAGATAGTATGTTAATATTCCAGCTCTCTGTTTCTGTTTCTCTCTCTCTTCCTCTCTCTGTCTGTTTGTGTCTGTCTCTATCTCTTTCTTGAACTCTCTCTCTTTCTTTCTCTCTCTCACATGCACACACACATACACATGTGTGTGTAAGTAATTTGGTCTTTAAAATGTTTAGTGAATTACAGATGTGGAGGATGCCTCATGTACTATTGAGCAATCAATTGAATTATTTAATTTTTCTGCATCACTTGAATAGAGCTTAGATACATTAAATGATCATGAGTTTCTTTCTCCTATAATGGGGTCTCAGCACCAAATTAAATGGTGTTACAATTCCATAATATTTTCGCCCAGTTTTTAGGAAACTTGAGCCAAAGTTTAATTTTATACAAGCTCAATTGTGTTTCTTCCCTAGTGATGACATACCGGTTTTACTAGCCTTTCAATAACTTTGAAACTTTCACATTAGCTGAGCTTCAATACAAATGTGTGGCCTCTACCTGCTTACTCTGTCCATTTTACTGAGTTCTTCTGAAATGAACACATTAGGTAACAAAGGCAAGTCTCAAAGAATTAAGCTTTTACAAAAACTGGAGGCTTAGGCTATGCTTATTATCTACTAGCTGGGTTGGTGGCCTAAACTTTTTGGTTGAAGACACCAAAAATAATATTATAATTTAGTGTTTTCTCTAGAAAAGTTTCTTCCATGCATTAAGATGATACAGTTATGTGTAAATAGTCATTTACTAAAGGGACGGATTTAGAAGGAATAGTGTAATAAATATTCAAATCTATTCTATAAAGGATGGGACTACTAGGAAATTTATTTCTGATTGCTATACATATTTTAAAAAATCATATAAAATCTCAATCACTTAAAAAGACTCATAAAAAATAAAATATATGGAAAAAGTGAAAAAAAATTTTGGTAATTTTTAGTCTTTCATTTAGGATTCAAACATTTGGAAGTGCAGTGGTTTAGACGTGATATTTATCGTGGAAAAAGATGTTAGATAAACACATTATTCTTCTTGGTTGTGCCTTCCTTGAAGTTATGTAAGTATGGAGTTACTGAAGGCAAACAAACAGTTACGATGGCATAGTGTGTCAGTTTCTGTGTATTATGTGTGTCACTAGTGTGTGTATGCTCTTTGTGTGTGTGTGTGTGTGTGTGTGTGTGAGAGAGAGAGAGAGAGAGAGAGAGAGAGAGTATGGAAGGGAGAGAAGATAGAGAACTTCAGAGAAAGAGAATGAGAAATTTCAAGGTTAACAATACAAGATTCTTCTGAATATTTTTTTTCAGTATTGATCACTATTATAATCTAAATACCACACTCCCTTGTTTTAACCTATTCTCCTTTTTCTGTTCCAGGATCACATCCTGGGTACCATATTACATTTAATCATCATGTTTCCTTAGGTTTCTTTTGACTGTGACATTTTCTCAGACTTTTCTTGTTTTTGATAATCTTGTTTGAGGAGTATTGATAAATTATTTTGCAAAATGTCCCTCAACTGGGATTTGTCTTATTTTTTCCCTTATGGTTACAGTGTGGTTATGTGTTTTGGGGAGAAAAATCACAGAATTAAAAAGCCATTCTCATCACATCATATACTATCTATATGACTTATTTCTATTAATTTTAACTTTAGTCACCTAGATGTAGTTATTTTCCCTTGTTTTTCCATACTCTTAAGTATGAAGTCACTATGTGTAGCCCATATTAAGGGTATGAGGAGTTCTCCTCTACTTCCTTAGAGGTGAAATATGTATATAAAGTTTGGGGGAATTTTTCTGCTTATGAAATTTATTCTCTCCTATTTATTTATTTATTCATGTAATCATTTTTTATATTGGCATGGACTCATGAATATTTATTTTATACTTCAATTATAATCTAATACTACCTCATTTTTCTTGCTTAAATTGCTCCAGCTCTGGACATTGGGAGCTCATTCAGTTGGCTTCTTTTGACATACATTGTAATTTTCTTTTCCTTTCTTTTCTTTCTTTCTTTCTTTCTTTCTTTCTTTCTTTCTTTCCTTCTTTCTTCCTTCTTTTCTTCTTTTCTTCCTTCCTTTCTTTCCTTCTTTCTTTTTTTTTTTAGTATTTTCTTATTTTCTGGCAATATAAGGTGGTCCAGGCTCATCTTGTATATTTCCTGCCCCAATCTTTGACTCAGTCATTTCTCTGAGGAGCACTAGTTTATTTTATTGGAGAATAGTATTAGAAACCAATATCTGAGCACAAGATGTCCTCATTTTCACTGGGGTGTCATTAATTCTAGGCCCTCTTGGCTGATAGAGCAATGACATATATGTGTGTATACTAACCACATGTTTATACACATATCTATAAATATTTCTGGATGTAACCACCTGTATATAGGCATATTAAATGGTAAACATGTGTTCATATGGATGCTTCTGAGTCTCTTCCATTGCTACATGGGTAATTCTAACTTCTCTTCCTTATTTGCAACCTCCTACTTCCACAATGAGAAACCTGGTTCCTATCATTGACTCTTCATCTACTTAATTGTTTAATTACACTACACATGTACACTTGTTTAAAAATTAACCTTTACTCCCATGCAAAACAACTTTCTCTACCAGAGTGTAGTACTTGTATGCAGTTCCTTTGTCTTAGTCTTATAGATTCCACTCATTTCTATAGTTACCTAGGTCAGCACCTTTTTTCTATCCCATCCCTTGCGGTTGTTTCTTACATATGTAGTATAGTTTGATTCTTCTGTCACATTCTGTATGCCATCCTGCAGAGTCTCCCAACCTCCCAAGTGATTTTTGAAAACTTTGCATACCTTAAGATTTACATTTTTGCTGTAAAGTTCTATGGGTTTTAAGAAGACATAGTGTTGTGTAGCTACCATTATAGTACCATTCTGAATAGTTACAGGTCACTAAAAAAATTGTCTGTTCAATTCTCCTCCCCCGGTTTCCTGAAAACCTCTGCTCTGTTTACTGCCTGTATAATTTTGCTTCCAGGATCTCATATAAATGCAATCATATGGTATGTAGCCTTTTTAGACTGGCTTCTTTATCTTAGAAATATGCTTTTAAAATTTATTCATCAAGCTGTGACTTGATATCTCATTGCCTTTTATTGCTGAATTATATGCCATTATATAAACCTACCACAGTTTTTTTTTATCCATTCACTTATTGAAGAGCATCTTCATTGCTTCCAGTTTTGGGGAATTATGAATAAAGCTCGTATAAACATGTATGTGCAGGTTTTTGTGTGGACATAAATTTTCAAATCTGTCTTTTTTTTTGATAACAAGAAGATAGCTATTTGTTATATCTGACAAAATGAAATAATATACACTGTTGAATTAATTGCAACATCAATTTTACTAATGTATGATTATTTCATAAGTGGTTTATTAATGCCTTCCAAAGCACTCCAGTGTCTCCATAGTATCTAATTAAAAACTGTTAAGTGATATATACAGTAATGTTTCCTAAGGAATTATATTTTGTTTTGATCACCAATAGAAAAGTATGTATATTTGAAAAATTTGGGGCTTGACGATTGTGTCAGAAACATGAGTTGATATTAAGAAATACTCTTGGCAGGATAATTGTAAGTTTTAATCAGAAGAAAGCTTTAAGATGGGTTCCCTTAACCAATGAACTTTTCAATATAAAATAACATACTTAGAATAGTTCTTACTGACAAACTTGAACTCTGAGAAAAAAGTATCCAAACATATATATCCTTCAAGCATTTTTATCACTTAGAACATGTCAAAAAATTTGTTTTTCAGTATGGTGTATAATATTACAAATACTGAAACGAACAAAATCTGATCCCTGCCTTACACAGATTAGGCACTGTCACAGAAATGTCAACAGTCACTTAACAATGTGGCATGGACTGTAATAAAGCTATGTAGGATATATTGCAGAAGTACATAAGAAGAAACTTGTCCTGGAAGGAACATTTAAATACTGTTCATATTATGTGGAAGTATATTACGCAGGGAAATAAAAGAGATGTGCAAGGAGGTGAGTGGCAAAAGCATTCTAAACAGAAGGCACAATATTTTGAAACGAATGATTTATTTGGAGATTGACTAATCATTTTATATGACTGTTAACAGTGTGGTGGGATTAGAAAAAATAGTGTGAGGGCAGATAATGAAGAACTTATGTAATTTTATCAAGAGATATATTTTGACTTTATCTGGTGGGCTATGGCAAAAAAATAAATGATATTTGTTTTAAAAATACCAAATGTTTCACTATTTGGAATTCTGTGATGTACTATAAATAATTCATTTGACATATTGGATCATATTCTTGTTGGAAATCGTGTATTTGCCATTCTCTTTAATATTTTTGTTTGTACATTTATTTTGTTATGTTTTATTTTGCTTTGCTTCACTTTCTCTCATCTTACATAATCCCTGACTTCTCTTTGTCTCTGTTCAAGCTGTGTCCAAGTTAACTTTTATATGGAAAGACCACTCGACACATACGGAAACAGTCTTTCTTATTAGACAGCCACCACATGTGTTATGCTTTCAGGTACCAATATCTTAGTAAAGGAAGTACTTTGTGTCTAGAGTCCAAAAGCTCTATTAATCCATGGATCTCACTCACAGGACCACCACATTCTTGTGGTATCTGACAACTCACTGGACTCTTCTCAGTTATTTTTGGACCAGTTACACTCGGTCACAATGCCTATCTTTGTTGCTATCGATTCGGATCTGTGAAACCACAGTGACTTTCTTATTTTATAGGGAACACAGAGTGAGAGGTGAAAGAGACCCAGTCACCAAATAAATGATTCACTGGTATTTGTTGTCTCAAGTGATTGAAGTTCCCTTAGTTTATTTGTACTCTCAGCTTGATGCTTCCCAGGGGAAGGAGCGGCTGCCTCCTCCCTGAGGAAACATTCCCTGGGCTTGGCCTGAGGTGAATAGTGGCCTGAGGAGCTGTGCCAGGAACTCTGTTTGCTTAGTTAGTTAAAAAGTACATAGCAAACCGCGAACAGCAGCTATAAACTGTGCTCTTTTTTTTTAAAAAAAAAGTGCTAATCATAGAAGAGAGAGAAGAGAGAGGTGAACAGAATAGTAACTGACAATGAAGCCAATGTGCTTTTGATAAGGATTACTGGATTATGAACACATTTATAGCTGATGAAATATGCTTTAGTAAGAAGATTGCTTTGTTTCATAGGGAGATAAATGTTTTTCATCTTTGAATTATGAGTATTAAATATGACTTCTGAAACTGCTGAGCTCTACATTTTGGACAATTTAAGCTCAATGAATAAGTTTTTTTCCCCAATAAATAAATAAATAAATAAAACATGCCCCACACCCAAAAATGTGTGGGTAGCAACTGAGAACGTAAATAATCTAACTTCATAAAATAAATTCTTTCTCACTCAGGACATTATTATTAATATGAAACTATGCAGCTCCCCTATGGGTATTATTATAACTTACTTAGAAAGTACAAGTGAAATAGATGTTTGCACTCTACAAGCAAGAAACAATAACTAAGGGTAAAGACTAAATTGATGCCTGAAGGGGTCAATGAGCAATGTGTCTACTTCTGAGAGTCAGTGAATAACAAATAATGGCACAAACAAGAAAAAGTTTTTTTTTTTCTGACCCATGAACTGATTACAAAAGATATTCTGGAAAAACAGATGGTTTAACTTTAACAAGCTGCACCTTTAAGACTGAGCGTTTAAGGATTCACTGACTGGGTAGAATTACAGGGATAATATTTTCTCAGTAATAAATTGCATTTGAACAAAGTAACTGGCACAAGTAGACCGCTTCAGGAGGGTGTAGCTTTGTTCCTGAACAGAAATGTTTGTATGCAGCAAGTTTGTAGAAACAGACTCTGCTGGTATTTGAATTTCTTTCTACTTGCCAGAAATGTCCAAGGAATCACACTGAGGACAGGATCTCGTTTCTTTCCTGCCGGGCTTATTTGGTACATAGTGAAATAATTTCAGCACTGCAACGTGGGTGGCAGGTGGGAGTGACCTCCTTTTTAGTTTTCTTTCACAATTAGAAAGGAAAGTGGTTTTAAGCTTGAGTGTCAAAAAGCATATGTTTTATGATAATACTTTAGAGAAAAAAGCAGAACATGCATATGCCACAACAAGGAAGGAAAGTCACTCTGTTTCTTGAATACTAAACAGAAATCATATTTGCTGAGTAAAATCAATCACAAAGGTAATCTCAACCGACCACTTACCAGCGACTTGAATTTCCTAGTCTTCTGAGCTGTTATTACACCTGTGGTCTAAATTAACATTTATGTCTTAAGTTTGGAGCTACTTGTAAAGGGTTAAAACATACTGGTTTTTTTTTAAATTTGTTTTTCCTTTACATTTGCAAAAACACTATTATTATTTTAAAGAAAAGCTTAGAGAAAAGAAAAAAATGAACAAATAGCCTATAATTCCGCTACTCTAACCGAACAATCTTCATAGACATTTATCTTTTACAGTATATCTTAAGACTTAAACCATTGATTGTTTTCCTTTATACCTTGCTTCTCGGGCTCTTATATTGGCAAAAAAAAAACAAACCCACACTGATATTTTTAATAAAACTCTACTTTCTTAACTTCAAAAACACTTCAGCATTCTTCATTATACAAAATTGGCATTGTACGTCTTGTTTTAAATACAGATTTTTAATAGGAATTTAAGTAGCTGAATCGGCTCTTCATTTGTTAAAGTAAGTCTATCATTTTAGTTATAAAACTGCACTTAGCTAACTAAATAAAAGAAATTTTCATACCAGATAAAACCCTTTCCAAAACTAAGAATGAAAGTAAAATTCTAATTCACTGTGTACAGAATAATGACTCTAAAATTAATTAATGCACACTACAGCATAATTACATCTAATTTGTTCAAAGGGCAACGTTACTCTACGAAAGCTAAAAACATCAAGGTATGTAATTTTCCCTTTTAAATTTATCAAAATTCTAAATATGTTTCCAACAATTTTGTAGCTTTTAAAAACTGCATGAGAGAATTTACTGTCTAGGATATCTAAGACTTTTTTTAAAATTGCAAAACATTTAAAATGCCATGTTTACCAAGAGCATAGTGCACAGAATGAGGAAAACAGAACAGCTTTTGATTTTTTTAAATGTTTAGAACGATATGCACAATATTCATGAAGCATGGCTGTTTTATGTATGCTAAGCACACAATCTAAAGCATCTTTAGCAACTATAATGCAATCATAATCCAATTTTGAAAGTACATTTAATGAGGCCAATAGAGAAATCTCAAAACTAAAGTGCTTGATTTGTGGTGTTTCTCCTATTTTAAGATATGCACATAGAGACTGGTGTTTTTATTATTTTACATGATTTTATTTTATTAAAATATTTTATTTATTTTATTTTATTATTATCTTTTTCCTCCTCTTCATTTTCCTCATCTACTTCCTTTACTTCATTAGTTGCTTTTAGTTGTTTTCTTGGGATATTTGAAACTTTCTTTAAACTTCAGTTGCAACACCTTTCATACGATTTTTAATTGTCTGCTTTACTATTTAAAGAGTGCTTCTAAATATTATTTAAATTGTTCCACAGTTGAGCACATGTCCTTTTCTCCTAATAGATATGTCTGGATGTGTAACATTGTTGTGAGGCAGAGATTCTGAACCAAATAGGAAGAACCTAGAATAGTTTGAAGCAATGGGATCCCTTTCTTTAGTTCTCTTTTAGATGTTCCCTAGTATTTCCTATTCTGTCACATCAAAGCTTATCAGCCTTTGCCATTTTATCGAAGTTGGGTTTCTCTCCCTTCCTTTTTTTTTTTTTTTTTTGTTGTTGATGCAGTCTATCTTATTTTTGTAAAAGCGTTTAGAAATTTTTGTAAAACTGAAAGGAACTTTTGGATTCCTTTTTATTTCCCTCATGTACTATCTTTACAAAGAAGGCATTTGCATACATCCATTATGTCTTTTTTGGAATAGCTTTTGATATGAGTTCCTTAGTGTTCTCTAGTGTCTATTTGATGTGTATATTCTTTTAACAACTGCATAAGCAGTTTAGGTATAATTAGCTTTCTCTATGTGTATTTGTATGTTTCTGTCTTTGTCTCTGTCTCTCTCTCATACACACACACAGGTGTGAACATACAGCCCACCTCCCCATTAACATTCAATTTTTTTAGTGTTGCGGGAAAATAGAACACTTGAGGAAATAAATGAGTTTAGTTTTAAGGAAAGTGATATTGGGTTTTGTAGCAGGACATTAAAAGAACATATTTCTACCATTCTATTTTGTATAACTGTTGCCTGAATCACTGTTTAATGGTAAAATTTGTGTGTTTTATCCTCCTCTTGCATTCCCATCTTGTGATAGAATATAGGCAAAATCATTAACATCTAAAAATTTCCTATATTTTTCACACATATCTTTTTGTTATTTGCTAGTTGATAACAATAACATGCTATTTGATCAATTTGAAGCCATTATGACCAATAATCTGAAAAGATTTAAATAAGATTTTTTCTTTAAAAATTGCAGATAGTCTACTTGTATTGCATTTTTAACTTCATTACATTAGAGAAAATTTGCTTAAACTTATTGTCTAACTAAAAGTGGATACCTATTGTATTTTAAAGTTTTGACTAAAATTGTTCATAGGAATTTAATAAAACTTCTGTATACTGTTAATTAAATTACCCAGCATATTAGACTCAGAATTAAAGCAGCTGAGAGTGTGAAGAAGGCCATGAGAATGTTCTCATTTTGAGGTCAAAATAAACCATGTATATCCTTGACAATGCTAATTGACAGATGTACACTAAATACTGGTGATCAACTCTGAACTCTCTTTTTCTGATTAAAAATCACTGTATCATTTTAGATCCATTGCAATTTATGTTATGTCCTTCCTCCCTCCCTCCTCTTTCAACAAACCCAAACCTCATTATTAGATTTTGTGATGTAGTGATAAAATAAGTCATAAATATCAACATACTTTTTTATCTACAAATTTACTCAATATCTCTCATTAAGTTAATAGATGTCCACTAGCATTCTGTAAAAAAAATATTATTTTATATTTAATTATAATTATAAATAATTAAATATGCTTTAGTAAATGTCTAATACTAAAAATGTAATTTCTGTTAATATTTTCACTGACTTAATTATTGTAACAGTTTTATGTACCATAAAATTATTATATCATATATGAAAATATCAGTGGTGCTATCTAATGTTAATCTTATTATAACTGCTAATTTGTAATAGAGTCCTTGGGACTTTCCTCTTGCTCTGAGATATTTGGTAATTCGCTTAGCATAGATATATCACTTATATCCATAAAAAAGATATAACTCTTCTTCAGTGAGTCTGGTTTTGAACCTGACTCTTGTCATGTAAAGGCAAGGATGCATTTTATATGAAACTCAAGAATAACAATTTCAAAATTTGTTCATCAATCAGATAATACTACTGTAAACTCTATGATAGAATTTACAATGTACTTTATTTTTGTAATAAAATCTTGCAAATATTTTTTTTTTTTTTTGCGGTACACGGGCCTCTCACCATTGTGGCCTCTCCCATTGCAGAGCACAGGCTCCGGACGTGCAGGCTCAGTGGCCATGACTCACGGGCCCAGCCGCTCCGCGGCATGTGGGATCTTCCCGGACCGGGGCACGAACCCGTGACCCCTGCATCGTCAAGCAGACTCTCAACCACTGGACCACTAGGGAAGCCCAGAGAATTTTTTTAAAACCCTATTAAAGTGGAATGAATAAAATGACTAAAACTAGCTATTGTAATCCCAATCAAGTCATCATTATATGTTCACATTCCTCTGGATTGTAGTAGAATTGTGGTGGATTTTTATGCATTAACTATTGGGGAAAAAAACACGAAATTGAAATATAGAATACATGTGACCTGAATTAATGTGAGCAAGTTACTTAATCATGGGGCATGTTACTTCATTTTTTATGTCATGAGTTGATTTATCCATAAATTTCAAAAGTTGGAATGTAAGCACCCTAATATTCTTTAAAAATTTTAAAGTATGAATTTGGATGTTCTGGAATTCTTTCTTTTCTTCCATTTTAAGCTGTCTCCTTTTATCCACAGTTTGTAACATAGTGATGGTTGACTTTTTTTTTTCAGTACTTCTAAGTGTGGCGCTGGTAAAATATGCATAATTATGTCAATCAATAAATGAGTTTTTTTAACTTGCCATATGGGAAATTTTAGTATTCTTATAGTTAGGTTTTTCATGCACCATTATACTCCATTTTTTTTTCAAATGGGAAAGAATTATATATGTAGGAAATGGGACTGGCCTTAAGCATAGGGAGATTTAAGGACAGCCTGCAATTTTATCATTAGTGGTTCATTCCCCAGTTTTAAGACGTTACATATCCATTAAGACTCCAGTTAAACAATATCTCTCCTATGGGAGATATTGAACATGGAATGATTAAAGTCTATAATAAATTAATTTACTAGAATAACAAGCAGGTTCCTAAAGACGTGACTGTGGAATACATAGATTTTAATATGTCATGGTTTTGGGGGATACATCTGGAGGCAAGACTCAGCTACAGACCACCAGAAGCCAAAGGGTATACATATCAACAAAGAGGAGGATTGCATCAAGGGGAATTTGGTCATCGCTTCCTGGTATTTGTATTTCCTTTATTTCTGGATATGCTTTTCTATCACAACTGTCACTACTCTCATGATCTCACATTTGTATTATTACCAGAGTATCTTACCTTGTTATCCTGTTCCTTGTCTTTCCTCCCTTCCATACAACCTCTCTGCAATTTCCAAAATGCTCTATGTAAAACACAGATATTCTCATATTATTACAGACAGTATGTATATTTCTTAGTTTGGCAGAGAATCTTTCTAGTCCAGCCTACCTCCATTCTCTGTCTTGCCACTTTTTCCTTCCACGCCAACCATCTTAAATTACTTGAATTTCTTCAAACAGAATGTCCTCCTGGCTGCCTCTGTGCCTTTGTACATGATATTATATATAGTTGCCTGTATTACTCATCACTTTCTTTTTCTAACTCATGAACTCTTTACGAATTTTTGCAGTCACAGCTAAAATATCCTCTCTTATATCAGGATTCCTTGGATCCACCAAAACAGAATAATCACTCTTCCTTTGTTCCATTTCTTTATCTGGTACAGACCTCTATTCATTTATTGCCACACTTTATTGCAAATACTTGATTAAATATATGTTCCTTGAAGACCGGGCTGTGTCATATTTGTCTCAACATTCTTAGTTTCTTGCATTATTTGGGGCATATATTATATGGTAGAGACTCAATAAATCTTTAATATAAGTGATTGTATTCTGAAACCTGTCTTTGTCTAACTTTCAACAATAAGAAAACTTATGTTTTGGTTTAATGTTAAGAAATAATTGATTAGGACTTCAAATTTCTCACTTTGTTATTTTCTTTAATATTATGGTCTTTAAAATGTTATTAAAATTCAGACACTTTAGAATATTTATAATTTTCTGAAGTTTGCAATTAGACAACTGTTAAATTAGTCCAACTGTGTGCTATAGACTGGATTCCCTGGGAAACAAACTCTGAGGTAGGAATCTGTATGCAGAATATTAGTTGGAGCATTCTGTTGGGAACAATTCCTGGGAGCAATGAGAGAAACAAGACTGTGTAGAGAGACTACTTGATTTGTACAATTGCACCAAGGCGTTAGCCAGTCTCAAGCAGAGTATAAGCTTGTATAAGCATTCAGAGATATCTCAAACTAAGGCAAGGGGGCCAAGCCTCCAAGTAGACCAGTCCTTTGATGTATGATATTCCTGAGAAGAAGTGTAATCCTGGGTGAGATAGTACCCTTACTCTAAGGGCAATTCCTAAAGATGTCTCAGTTGTGACCTCAGCAGCCAACACTCCCAGGAGCTGGAGGACTTAGTTGTGGAAGGCAGATCTGGCTAGTAGACCACAGTGTCCCCTACTCTGCAGTTCTTAGAGGTCTTCTTTTTTTATTATTATTAATTTTATTTTATTTATTTATTTTTTATACAGCAGGTTCTTATTAGTTATCTATTTTATACATATATATGTCAATCCCAATCTCCCAGTTCATCCCACCACCATCAGCCCCCCCCACTTTCCCCCTTGGTGTCCATAGGTTTTTGGTACATATATACAATGGAGTATTACTCAGCCATAAAAAGGAACAAAATTGGGTCATTTGTAGAGACGTGGATGGACATAGAGACTGTCATACAGAGTGAAGTAAGTCAGAAAGAGAAAAACAAATATAGTATATTAACGCATGTATGTGGAATCTAGAAAAATAGAACAGATGAACTAGTTTGCAAGGCAGCAATAGAGGTCTTCTAATTAATGAATGTTTTCATTAGTCTTTTACTACTAGTCTTTTGTTAGACTGGGCCTCAGTCTCTGATGAGGTTGATGATTTCTAGGTAGGGCTAGCTGGTTTCTAAAGTTCTTTCCATTCCTCTTACAATGAAATTCTATGCTTTACTTAATGTACTCTCCACCTCTTTGCTGCTGTAGCCACAGGCTTTTATCTTCTTTTTATGAGCAACAGCTTCGCAAAAATAATTAGAAAAGGTAATCATTTAGAACCACACTAAAACAGATAACTCACAAATAAGTACAATTAAGTGATTGTGTTTATTTACAGGGCTGCTGTTAAGATAATTAAAGAGAGAAAGTAATACTGTGTTTAGACAGAAACAGTGGGAGGAAGAGGTTGGGCTTGTAGAACAAATTAAGCCACAAGAATATGCTTTACTGACAAATATGATGCTTATCAACATATGTTTTCACTTAACTGTACTGACTAAAGCAATTCTCAATGACAGTGACTCCTCTGGCTCTTTAGATCCATCACTATCTTGTTCTCACTGCAACATTTTTAATAAGTGGACTCTGTTGGATGGTGACTTTAGGAAAATATCATGTGGAAGCCAAGGAGAACAACAAACTGAAGTGAAAGAAATCATCCTAAAGTGGCTAAAACTATGAGCTTTGGATTATAATTTATTGTAAATGGTACATTCGGGGCCTCAGGATTTGTTCACATGAAGGGTCAAATTGGTAGCCAGGGAGACATAAAAGGGAAAAATTTCCCCTATGAACACTCCCCTCTTACAAAACAAGGAGAAATAAAATTAAATGCAAGTTTTATGATATTGTCACAGGAGCTGGGCTTTTTTATGATTTGGTTTATTTTGCTCAAGGTATTATTTGTTCCATTTAACCCTTCATTTTTATTAGAAACACTCATATAATTGCCCTAGACTGTCAGTGCTGAACTCTGATTGGAGATCATAGCAGATCTCAGTGGAATTAAATATATGGTGCCTCTAAAGTTGTTTCAAGTATAGATCTGTTTTCCTTTTCCCAAAATCATAACGTTCCACTACTGCTAAACTTTGTGTGTGTGCATGTATATATGTAGTAATATAATTTAAATATCTCTATATAGATAACTCTAGGTTCACTCACCTTCATTGCCTCAGGACCTGTCTCAGCAGTGTCATCTATAAAAGAAAATGCAAGTCAAACATTAAAAATAAATGGCTTGAAAAGTATGTCTTACACAAAAGAGGAAAAATAGAGAAATGTTTTGCATAACACATAGCAAAATGTCCTAATTTCTCCTTTCTGATATGAGTCCCCTAAACCTCATTTGTCATTGGATCTGCTCCTCAAGTAACTGTCAATCTCCCTTTTCCAATGTGTTCCCTATTCTAGTCTCTGCTGGTTCTTCTGTCTCCTTTCACTTCTCCCTCCTAATTGTGGGTTGTATCCCATTCTGATGTACACATGCCAACCAATTCAACTCAGCCTCTCTTTTTGTTGCAACTCTCTCCATCAAACATTGCACTAAAAGGCAAAGAAGCTTGCTAATGAAATCTACAGTGCACCACAAACGCAGTGCTCTAAAAAGGGTTTTGAATACTCAAATACCATCACTTTTGTATCTATTACATGTAATTTTGCCTATCATTAGTATTCTACAGTTTTACACTGATTAGACATTCAGTATAAAGGCCAATACAGGATAAAGGCCAATATAATATAAAGGCCAATACTTTAACATTATATGCTAGAAAAAAGATGGTGTGTTAGGACATCTTATTGCTTGGATACAGTAAGATAATGTAATTTCTAGAAAGAATCCATATGAAAGAGGATTGCTAAGGATTCTGGATGGTTTATTTAATGTGAAAGAGATGACTACAGTACTTTTCCATATAGGAAGATGGTCCTAATAATTGATTCTACTTCCTCTAGAACAGACTTTCCTGAGTTTATTAGTTGAGATGTATATATTTAAAATTCACAAAACACTCATCTATATTTTATATAATTCTTTTGTCAATACTGGAATAACATTCTGCTGTTTTTTGCCTTAGCTGACTCCATATTTCATTGTTTAAATATGTCTCATTTGTTTCTTGTCTCTGTCATAAAATTCATTTGTTTCTATCTCAGTGATCCTTGAACAGTTATCCTCTATCATAGATGGGAACAATAAGGCTCAAAAAAGTTAAAGGCACAGAGATGGATACACATTAGAAAGCTAAGCAAAGATACTAAATCCCTTCTTTTATCTCTAAATCTAGTACGGTATTCATTACACCTCAGAATCCCATTCAAAAGGGCACAATTGGGACATAAAGTATGAGAATAGACTGTGGTTAAATGTTCCACATAAAGAAGGTTTAACAGTTCATAGAATGGGTATGAGAGATGGGGATGCTGAATAACATATCCCCTCCCTCTTGTGTCTCCCTCCCACCCTCCCTATCCCACCCCTCTAGGTGGTCAAAAAACACCGAGCTGATCTCTCCATGCGATACAGCTGCTTCCCACTAGCTATCTATTTTACATTTGGTAGTGTATATATGTCCATGCCACTCTCTCACTTCGTCCCACCTTACCCTTGTCCCTCTGCATGGCCTCAAGTCCATTCTCTACATCTGCGTCTTTATTCCTGTCCTGCCCCTAGGTTCCTCAAAACCAGTTTTTGTTTTTGTTTTTAGATTCCATATATATGTGTTAGCATATGGTATTTGTTTTTCTCTTTCTGACTTCCTTCACTCTGTATGACAGACTCTAGGTCCATCCACCTCACTACAAATAACTCAATTTCATTTCGTTTTATGGCTGAGTAATATTCCATTCTATATATGTGCCACATCTTCTTTATCCATTCATCTGCCGAAGGACACTTAGGTTGCTTCCATGTCCTGACTATTGTAGATACGGCTACAATGAACATTGTGGTACATGACTCCTTTTGAATTATGGTTTTCTTAGGGTATATGCCCAGAAGTAGGATTGCTGGGTCACACGGTAGTTCTATTTTTAGTTTTTGCAAGAACATCCATACTGTTCTCCATAATGGCTGTATCAATTTACATTCCCACCAACAGTGCAAGAGGGTTCCCTTTTCTCCACACCCTCTCCAGCATTTATTGTTTGTAGATTTTTTGATGATGGCCATTCTGACCGGTGTGAGGTGATACCTTATTGTAGTTATGATTTGCATTTCTCTAATGATTAGTGATGTTGAGCATCCTTTCATGTGTTTGTGGCAATCTGTATATCTTCTTTGGAGAAATGTCTGTTTAGGTCTTCTGCCCATTTCTGGATTGGGTTATTTGGATTTTGGATATTGAGCTGCATGGGCTGCTTGTAAATTTTGGAGATTAATACTTTGTCAGTTGCTTCCTTTGTAAATATTTTCTCACATTCTGAGGGTTGCCTTTTCATCTTGTTTATGGTTTCCTTTGCTGTGCAAAAGCTTTTAAATTTCATTAGGTCCCATTTGCTTATTTTTGTTTTTATTTCCACTTCTCTAGGAGGTGGGTCCAAAAGGATCTTGCTGTGATTTATGTCAAAGAGTGTTCTTCCTATGTTTTCCTCTAAGAGTTTTATAGTGTTTGGTCTTACATTTATGTCTTTAATCTATTTTGAGTTTATTTTTGTGTATGGTGTTAGGAAGTGTTCTAATTTCATTCTTTTACATATAGCTGTTCAGTTTTCCCAGCACCATTTATTGAAGACGCTGCCTTTTCTCCACTGTATTTTTTTTTTTTTTTTTTTTTTTTTTTTTTGTGGTACGTGGATCTTGGGTCTCTCACTGTTGTGGCCTCTCCCATTGTGGAGCATAGGCTCCAGACACACAGGCTCAGCAACCATGGCTCACAGGCCCAGCCACTCTGCAGGATGTGGGATCTTCCCAGACCAGGGCACGAACCCTCATCGCCTGCATCGGCAGGTGGACTCTCAACCACTGGGCCACCAGGGAAGCCTTCTCCATTGTATATTCTTGCCTCTTTCATCAAAGATAAGGTGACTGTATGTGCGTGGGTTTCTCTCTGAGCTCCCTATCCTGTTCTATTGATCTATATTTCTTTTTTTGTGCTAGAACCATACTGTCTTGATTACTGTTGCTTTGTCTTATATTCTGAAGTCAGGGAACCTGATTCCTCCAGCTCCTTTTTTCTTTCTCAAGATTGCTTTGGCTATTCAGGGTCTTTTGCGTTTCCATACAAATTGTGAAATTATTCTAGTTCTGTAAAAAATGCCATTGGTAGTTTGATAGGGACTGCATTGAATCTGTAGATTGGTTTGGGTAGTATAGTCATTTTCACAATGTTGATTCTTCCAATCCAAGAACATGGTATATCTCTCCATCTATTTGTGTCATCTTTAATTTCTTTCATCAGTGTCTTACAGTTTTCTGCATACAGGTCTTTTGTCTCCTTAGAGAGGTTTAGTCCCAGTATTTTATTCTATTTGTTAAAGCAATGGTGAATGGTAGTGTTTCCTCAATTTCTCTTTCTGAGTTTTCATCATTAGTGTATAGGAATGCAAGAGATTTCTGTGCATTAAGTTTGTATCCTGCTACTTTACCAAATTCATTGGTTAGCTCTAGTAGTTTTCTGGTAGCCTCTTTAGGATACTCTATGGATAATATGAAATCTGCAAACAGTGACAGCTTTACTTTTTCTTTTCTGATTTGGATTCCTTTTATTTCTTTTTCTTCTCTGATTGCTGTGGCTAAAACTTCCAAAACTACATTGAATAATAGTGGTGAGAGTGGGCATCCTTGTCTTTTTCCTGATTTTAGAGGAAATGGTTTCAATTTTTCCCCATTGCGAATGATGTTGACTGTGGGTTTGTCATATATGGCCTTTACTATGTTGATGTAAGTTCCCTCTATGCCTACTTTCTGGAGAGTTTTTATCATAACTTGTGTTGAATTTTGTCAAAAGCTTTTTCTGCATCTATTGAGATTATCATATGGTTTTTATCCCTCAGTTTTTTAATATGGTGTATCACATTGATTGGTTTGCATATATTGAAGAATCCTTGTATTCCTGGGAGAAGCCCCACTTGATCATGGTGTATGATCCTTTTAATGTGTTGTTGGATTCTGTTTGCTAGCATTTTGTTGAGGATTTTTGCATCTATGATCATCCGTGATATTGGCCTGTAGTTTTCTTTTTTTGTATGACATCTTTGTCTGGTTTTAGTATCAGGGTGATGGTGGCCTCATAAAATGAGTTTGGGAGTGTTCCTCCCTCTGCTATATTTTGGAAGAGTTTGAGAAGGGTAGGTGTTAGCTCTTCTCTAAGTGTTTGATAGATTTCACCTGTGAAACCATTTGGTCCTGGGCTTTTGTTTGTTGGAAGATTTTTAATCACAGTTTCAATTTCAGTGCTTATGATTTATCTGTTTTTATTTTCTATTTCTTCCTGGTTCAGTCTCAGAAGGTTGTGCTTTTCTAAGAATTTGTCCATTTCTTCCATGTTGTCCATTTTATTGGCATATAGTTGCTTGTAGTAATCTTTCAATATTCTTTGTATTTCTGCAGTGTCAGTTGTTACTTCTCCTTTTTCATTTCTAATTCTGTTGATTTGCATCTTCTGCCTTTTTTTCCTTATGATTTTGGCTAGTGGTTTATCAATTTTGTTTATTTTCTCAAAGAACCAGTTTTAAGTTTTATTGATATTTGCTATTGCTTCCTTCATTTATTTTCCATTTATTTCTGATCTGATCTTTATGATTTCTTTCCTTCTGCTAACTTTGGGGTTTTTTTTGTTCTTCTTTCTTTAATTGCTTACGTGTAGGGTTAGGCTTTTTATTTGAGATGTTTCTTGTTTCTTGATGTAGGATTGTATTGCTATAAACTTCCCTCTTAGAACTGCTTTTGCTGCATCCCGTAGGTTTTGGGTCATCGTGTTTCATTGTTATTTTCTTCTAGGTATTTTTTGGTTTCCTCTTGGATTTCTTCAGTGGTCTCTTGGTTATTTAATAGTGTATTATTTAGCCTCCATGTGTTTGTATTTTTTACAGTTTTTTCCTGTAATTGATATCTAGTCCCATAGTGCTGTGATCAGAAAAGATACTTGATATGATTTCAATTTTCTCAAATTTACCAAGCCTTGATTTATGACCAAAGATATGATCTATCCTGGAGAATGTTCCATGAGCACTTGAGAAGAAACTGTATTCTGTTGTTTGTGGATGGAATGTCCTATAGATATCAATTAAATCCATCTTGTTTAATGTGTCATATAAAGCTTGTGTTTCCTTATTTAATTTCATTTTGGATTATCTGTCCATTGGTGTCACTGAGGTGTTAAAGTCCTCTGCTATTATTGTCTTACTGTCAGTTTCCCCTTTTATGGCTGCTAGCATTTGCCTTATGTATTGAGGTACTCCTATGTTGGGTGAATAAATATTTACAATTGTTATGTCTTCTTCTTGGATTGATCCCTTGATCCTTATGTAGAGTCCTTCCTTGTCTCTTGTAGTAGTCTTTATTTTTAAGTCTATTTTGTCTGATATGGGAATTGCTACTGCAGCTTTCTTTGGTTTTCCATTTACATGGAAAATCTTTTCCCATCCCATCTCTTTCAGTCTGTATGTGTCCCTAGGTCTGAAGTGGGTCTCTTGTAGACAGCAGATATACTGGTCTTGTTTTTGTATCCATTCAGCCAGTCTATATCTTTTGGTTGGTGCATTTAATCCATTTACATTTAAGGTAATTCTCTCTATTTATGTTTGTATTACCATTTTCTTAATTGTTTTGGGTTTGTTTTTGTAGGTCTTTTCCTTCTCTGGTGTTTCCTGCTTAGATCAGTTCCTTTAGCATTTGTTGTAAAGCTGGCTTGGTGGTGCTGAATTCTTTTAACTTTTGCTTGTCTGTAAAGTTTTTAATTTCTCCATCGGATATGAATGTGGTTCTTGCTGGGTAGAGTAATCTTGGTTTTAAGTTTTTCCCTTTCATCACTTTAAATATGTCCTGCCACTCCCTTCTGTCTTGCTGAGGTTCTGCTCAAAAATCAGGTGTTAACCTTATGGGGATTCCCTTTTATGTTATTTGTTGGTTTTCCCTTGCCCCTTTTAATATTTTTTCTTTGTATTTAATTTTTGATAGTTTGATTAATATGTGTCTTGACATGTTTCTCCTTGGATTTATCCTGTGTGGGACTCTCTGCTCTTCCTGGACTTGACTGACTATTTCCTTTCCCATGTTAGGGAAATTTTCAACTATAATCTCTTCAAATATTTCTCAGACCCTTTCTTTTTCTCTTCTTCTTCTGTGATCCCTATAATTCGAATGCTGGTGCTTTTAATATTGTCCCAGACGTCTCTGAGACTGTCCTTATCCTTTTCATTCTTTTTTCTTTATTCTGCTCTGTGGTAGTTATTTCCACTATTTTATCTCCCAAGTCACTTATCCATTCTTCTGCCTCAAATATTCTGCTATTGATACCTTCCAGAGAATTTTTAATTTCATTTATTGCGTTGTTCATCATGGTTTGTTTCTTGTATTTTTTCCATTGTATTTCCAAGATTTTGGATCATCTTTACTGTCATTACTCTGAATTCTTTTTCAGGTACACTGCCTATATCCTCTTCATTTGTTTGGTCTGCTATGTTTTTACTTTGCTCCTTCATCTGTTGCATATTTCTCTGTATTCTCATTTAGCTTAACTTACTGTGTTTGTGGTCTCCTTTTCATAGGCTGCAGGTTCATAGTTCCTGTTGTTTTTGGTGTCTGCCCCCAGTGGGTGAAGTTGGTTCAGTGGGTTTTGTAGGCTTCCTCATGGAGGGGACTGGTATCTGTGTTCTGGTGTATGAGGCTGGATTTTATCTTTCTGGTGGGTAGGGCTGCATCTGGTGGTGTGTTTTCGGGTGTCTGTGAACTTATTATGATTTTAGGCAGCCTCTCTGCTAATAGGTAGGGTTGTGTTCCTGTCCTGCTAGTTGTGTGGCCTGGGGCATCCAGCACTGGAGCTTGCTGGCTGTTGGGTGGAACTAGGTCTTAGTGTTGAGATGGAGGTTTCTGGGAAAACTCTCACTGATTTTATGTTGGGCCAGGATGTCTCTGGTGGTCCAATATCCTGAACTCGGCTCTCCCACCCCAGAGGCTCAGGCTTGACACTAGGCCCAAGCACCAAGACCCTGTCAGCCACATGGTTCAGAAGAAAAGGGAGAAAAAAAAGAAAGAAAAATAATAATTAATAAAATAAAATAAAATAAAATAAAAATTAAAAAATATTAAAATAAAATATTAAAAAGTAATTAAAAAAAAGAAGAGAACAACCAAACCAATTAACAAATCCACCAATGATAAAAAGAGCTAAAAACTATACTAAGATAAAGATAAAAATCAGAAACAAGTCAGTCTCAGAGAGCAAACCCCAAGTCTACAGTTGCTCCCAAAGTCCACTGCCTCAATTTTTGGTTGATACATTGTCTATTCAGGTATTCCACAGATGCAGAGTACGTCAAGTTGATTGTGGGGATTTAATCCACTGCTCCTGAGGCTGCAGGGAGAGATTTCCCTTTCTCTTCTTTGTTCACACAGCTCCTGGGGTTCAGGTTTGCTTTTGGCCCCACCTCTGCAAGTAGGTTGCCCTCACACTCTGTTCCCTCTCAGACAGGGTGGGTTAAAACAGTGGCTGATTAGGGGACTCTGGCTGACTCAGGCCAGAGAGAGGGAGGGATATGGTAGTTATAATTGGAATGCAGGGCAAGCCTGTGACTGCAGAGGCCGGCATGAAGTTGCAACAGCCTGAGGCACGCTTTGTGTTCTCTAGAGGAATTTGTCCCTGGATCAGGGGACCCTGGCAGTGGTGTGCTGCACAGCCTCCTGGTGGGATGTGGAAAGTGACCTGTGCTTGCACACAGGATTTTTGATGGCTGCAGCAGCAGTAGTGTTAGTGTTTCATACCTGTCTCTGTGGTCTGAGCTGACAGCCACAGCTTGTGCCCATCTCTGAAGCTCGTTTAGGTGGTGTTCTGCCTTCTGTGGGCAGACAGGGAAGGAATTCCCTCTCCTTGCACCAGACTCCCTCCCGGCTAGCTGTGGTGTACTAGCCCCCTTTAGGCTGTGTTCATGCCACCAACCTCAGTTCTCTCCCTGACCTCCGAAGCCCGAACCTCAGCTCCCACTCCCCACCTGCCCCAGTGGGTGAACAGACAAGCCTCTCGGGCTGGTGAGTGCTGGTCAGCACTGATCCTCTGTGTGGGAATCTCTCCACTTTGCCCTCTGCACCCGTGTTGCTGTGCTCGCCTCCATGGCTCTGAAACTTACCCCCTCTCACCCCCAACTCTGCCAGTGAAGGGGCTTCCTAGGGTGTGGAAACTTTTCCTCCTTCACAGCTCCCTGCCAGAGGTGCGGGTTCCATCCCTATTCTTTTGTCTCTGTTTTTTCTTTTTTCTTTTGTCTACCCAGGTATGTGGGGATTTTCTTGCCTTTTGGGAAGTCTTAGGTCTTCTGCCAGCATTCTGTAGGTGTTCTGTAGGAGTTGTTCCACATGTAGATGTATTTTTGATGTATTTGTGGGGAGGAGGGTGATCTCCATGTCTTACTCCTCCACCATCTTGAAGGTCCCCCTGAATATCAAATCTTATCAAACCAGCAAACTACATAAATTGCATTTCTCCCTGCAGCACGTATGGTCTTTGAGGTGTGGACTGCTTTTAACATAAAAGAAAAGAAGGTTTATGTAACAGATTTATTCTAATGCAGCAAACACTTTGTGTAAGGACAACTGGGGGGAGGGAAAGGGATCATGTAATTCAATACTGCTGGTCTAGTTGACTATGAAATACATATATTCTCATATTTCCTGCTTTGAGAACTGTGTCTAGGTGTATGGTAGGAATTTTGGAACCATATACATATACTATCAAATGCTTTTTGTATCTCAAAAATGTTGTATACGTGACATCCTTTAAAATTTTACATCTGCTTGTAGCCAGGGAGTGTATTTCAGGGAATATTTGTCTCCATTTCATCCCATTCCCTCAGTTCTCTGACGTTAATTCTCCCTTCTTTCCATGGTGCTTTTCCATGAGACAGTATCAAAACCCTTTTCCTTTATTGCTCTTGGCATCTGGAAGAAACTTTTTGCATTTCTCTGCATCACTGACACTATCTCTTCTTTTTTTTTTTTATATGATTCTTGAAAGTCTCTTGTCTGCCTAAAGCTCTCTTAATTTTCTTCTCCCTTTGTGGTTATTTAACTGTGTAATTGTATTATTTAACTTTATAAATCATTTTGAAATTCTGTGTATGTAAGTCACAGTGTGACTAAAGTATTCATTGAATTGGGTTTGTGAGTTGAATGGAAAGTTTTGCTTAAACAGCAGTTCCAATAAGTTGGATTCTTTACTGATCTTTACTTTTGCAATTTAAACCAATATGATACAGGAAAGGAAAATTGCTTCTATGTGATCAACTTAAGCTTTTTTATTTTGCATATAAAATTGATTCTGCATTAAACAAGTTAACCTCCTCCCTCCCTATTTTAGTGAGTTTCCCTAAACACTACAATACATTTTATGATTTGGAAACTGGTTGTTATTATATTACATAAATAGACAAGATAACATTGGTGGGTCATATGGTAGTTCTATTTTTAGTTTTTTAATGAACCTCCATACTGTTCTCCATTGTGGATCTATCAATTTACATTCCCACCAACAGTGTATGATGGTTCACTTTTCTCCACACCCTCTCCAGCATTTATTGTTTGTAGAATTTTTGATGATGGCCATTCTGACTGGTGTGAGGTGATACCTCATTGTAGTTTTGATTTGCATTTCTCTAATAATTAGTGATGTTGAGCATCTTTTCATTTGCCTCTTGGCCATCTCTATGTCTTCTTTGGTGAAAAGCTATTTAGGTCTTCTGCCCATTTTTTAACTGGGTTGTTTGGTTTTTTGATATTGAGCTCCATGAGCTGTTTGTATATTTTGGAGATTTTTTTTTTTTTTTTTTTTTTTTTTTGCGGTACACGGGCCTCTCACTGTTGTGGCCTTTCCCGTTGTGGAGCACAGGCTCCAGACGTGCAGGTTCAGCAGCCATGGCTCACGGGCCCAGCCGCTCCGTGGCATGTGGGATCCTCCTGGACTGGGGCACGAACCCATGTCCCCTGCATCGGCAGGCGGACTCTCAACCACTGTGCCACCACGGAAGCCCTTGGAGATGTTTTTGAAGCAATTGTACTCCAATAAAGATGTATAAAAAAAAAAAGGTAACATTGGCAAGTTTCAAATTTACTAAGCCATGTATAATCCATAGTAACAATGATAAATATTCTTATTGTTTATTTTGGTTTTGTTTGTAGAGTAACCTTCTATTGTAGATGCTATGAATTGCTTACCCATTATCTGACTCCTCTCGTTTCCTCACTAACAGAACTTCAATTCCTCTGAAGGAGCAAGGCGACAGCAGTTAGGTGTGCCATAGGAACTGGTTCTGGTCAATGAGACAGAACCAGAAATTTCTTGGGAAAGGTGTTTGGGAAACCTTTTCAAGGGGATAAAATTAGTTGACTTCTGCCTATTCCATTTTGCCCTTTGCCTTTCTCCATTCTTAATCTTTCTCACTCTTTCTATGAAGGAATAAAAACAATGCCTATAAATTTAGGAATTATGCTGTGAGTCTAAGGAAAACAGTCACACACTATGAATGGTAGAGCTGAAATAGATGAAAAGTCTGGACCACTGGTGACAATATGGATCTGCCATACTAACTTTGGACTACCTATCTGAAAATTTTTTGATAGATGACAGAAAATAACCCTTTATTCTTTTAAGTGAACATAGTTTGGTTTTAGTTACATATATCTGCATGTAAAACTTAATGATTGTATTACCAGAATTGGAGTGGGTTATGGGCTCCACTCTAGTTGGGCAACATGAAAGACCGATAATATTATCTTATGTAGGAGGCTGTCCCAACCCCTCCTTTTTACATCTCTACAAACTATCAGGTCTGTGTTGAGTGCTCTTACTATGCTTCAGTGGTGCTGAACAGTGGTGCTGTTGCTTACTTCTGTCATATCTTTTGTTGTACAGATTTATAGTTGTTTGTTTGACTGTCATCACTTCTTAGATCAGGTTGCCTGGGAAAAAAACAATGAGATAGAGATTTGCTTGGAGGATGTTTATTGCAGTGTATCTTCCAGATCAATATTTAAGGGGGACTATAGGAAAAGGGCAGGGGAAGAGGGAAGATTTAATCTGTGATATAGTCACAACAAAGGCCTCAGACAACCTGGGAAGGGGGTGCTGTGTGCTGCTGGGATAGTGCTTCATAATGGATATTGTTGAGGCAAGAGGACTGGAATATTGTATTCACTCTTTCCTGTATACAACCAATCTTTGGATATGAGCTTTTCTCAGGGAAGGAACATGAATTTTAGCAAGGATGCTTTCTTTGGTTGAGGTCAATTCTCAAAGGGACTTCCAGCTCATAGCCATCAGCTACTAACACTTTAGCTGCTGGAGGAATGAGTACTACAGTCCTGAAAAGTAGATGTGCACTGTGGTAGACATGGAGAAGTTCTGCCCAAACTCCTTTTAAGAAAGCACTTGCTTTCTATCTGCTGGGAACGTAGTCACCAGATAGTCGTCATCCATCAGGGCCTTCATGGTTTGGCTCAGCTGCAAAGAACTGCCTTCACTGAATTCTAAGGAACCCCATGTAGTGACTGATCAAGGTGGAATATAAAGGCCTATCCGTTTTGGCCCAAGGCATGAAAACTCCGATGAGATATTTAAGTTCCAGAGTTCCCCCTTGAGTGGACTGGGGCTGTCCAGGTGTACATCACAGCTTGACTTCTGCACCTGCCCACCCAATCCTACTTCCTCCTTCTACCTTCCAACAATGTTGATCATAAAGACAAGCCCTAATAAATATCCTGCAAACTAAACTCTTTCAGAGTGTGCTCTCTGGAAAGCATACCTGCAAACTCAATTGACTTTCAAGCTGAGAATTATTTTTGTACATCTCTTCCCAACTTTATGTTCAGCTACATTGGTACCTTTAAATTAGCCACGATGAGAGTACTTACATTATAGCATCCACCATAGTTCAATGCCTGTGCTGGTTGGATCCACTTGCTTCATTTAATAATTTATGCAGATAACTCCTTCGGAATCCTGGTGATCTCCTTTGTTGTAGAAACTTAGAGAAAAAAGTTAGTATAGGGTATGGGGAAGCAGCCCCATTGCTGCAACTGATTTTGAGGCTGCCGTTGGTTCTTTTTTTAATGGAAGTATAATCCACTTACAATTTTATATTAATTTCAAGTGTACTATATTGTGATTCAATATTTTTATACATTACAAAATGATTACCATGATAAATCTCATTACCATCTGTCACCAAAGTTGTTACAATATTATTGACTATATTTCCAATGCTGTACATTATATCCCCAGACTTATTTATTTTGTAACTGGAAGTTTATACTGCTTAATCTCCTTTATGTATTTCACTCATCCCACCATTACCCTCCCTCTGGCAACCACCAGTTCTCTATATCTATGGGTCTGCTTCTGGTTTTTAAAAATGTTTATTTATTTGTTTTGTTTTTTTATATACCATATATAAGTGAAATCATATGGTATTTGTTTTTCTCTGACTTATTTTGCTTAGCATAATACTCTCTAGGTCTTTCCATGTTGTTGCAAATGACAAGATTTAATTCTTTTTTATGGCTGAATAATATTCCATTTTACATATATATACCACATCTTCTTTATTCATTCATCTGTTCATAGACATTTAGGTTGCTTCCATATCTTGACTACTGTAAATAATGCTGAAATGAACATAAGGGTGCATGTATCTTTTGAAATTAGTGTCTTTGTTTTATTCAGATAAATTCCCAGAATTAGAATTTCTGGAGAGTATGATATCTCTATCTTTAATTTTGTGAGGAACCTCCATAGCAGCTATACAAATTTATGTTCCCAAAAAGAGTGCACGAGGGTTTCCATTTTTCCACATCCTCTCCAACACTTGTTATTTATTTATTTATTTTAAGAAATATACTTGCTCTCCTGGTAATTGTGGAACTGCCTTTTGACAAAACATAATACCAGGCTAGACTTCCCCACTGCAGATTCACCCAGCAGGACCAATATGAACTGGCATATTTTGCTGGCCTGTGGCTGCCCATTGGGCCTGGCTGTGCTTCTGCTAGTCATGGCTAGATATCAGAGTGGGAAAGGGTGAAGGGAGGGGGATGCCACAAAGTGGCTGAAGGGAGGGGAAGAGGGGAGGGCACATCCAGGTTTCAACAGTCCTGGGGCTCTGTCTCCCCTGTTAAGTCCAAGCCTGTGTCAAACGGACAAACAGATCCCTCTCAACCAAACCCTCCTGCTCCTCCTCCTCCTCCTTGCCCCTATGTGTTATTTTTTTGACAATAGTCATTCTGCCAGGAGTGAGGTAACACCTCATTGTGGTTTTGATTTGCATTATCCTCATGATTTGTGATGTTGAGCATCTTTTCCTGTCTGTTGGCTATCTGTATGTCTTCTTTGGAAAAATTGTCTGCTCAAGTCCTCTGCCCTGCCATCAATGTCTTATAGTTTTTTAAGTACAATTCTTTACTTCCTTGGTTAGATTTATTCCTAGGTATTTTATTCTTTTTGGTGCAATTCTAAATGGGATTGTTTTCTTAATTTCTCTTTCTGATATTTTGTTGTTAGTATATAGAAATGCAACAGATTTCAGTATATTACTTTTGTATCCCATAACTTTACTGAATTTACTTATTGGTAGTAATAGTTTTTGGTGGCATTTTTAGGATTTTCTACATATAGTATCATGTTACCCCATATAGCAAAACAGGGACAGTTTTATTTCTTTCCAATTTAGATTCCTTTTATTCTATTTTATTTATTATTATTTTTTTGGTCTTATTTTTATGGCTAGGACTTACAATACTATGTTGAAAAACAGTGAAGAAAGTGGGCATCTTTGTCTTTTCCCTAACCTTAGAGGAAATGATTTCAGCTTTTCACTGCTGAGTATGTGTTGGCTGTAGGTTTGTCACAGATGGGCATTATTATGTTGAGGTATCTTCCCTCTATACCCATTTTCTTGAGAATTTTCATCACAAATGGAAGTTGAATTTTGTAAAAAAAAAAAAACTTTTTATTCATCTATTGAGATGATCATATGATTTTTATTCTTTAATTTGTTAATATAGTGTATCACGTTGACTGATTTGTGAATATTGAACAATCCTTTCATCTCTGGGATAAATCCTACTTGATAGTATATGATCCTTTTAATGTATTGTTGAATTCAGTTTGCTAATATTTTGTTGAGGTTTTTGCATTTATGTTCATCAGTGATATTGCCCTGTAATTTTCTTTTTTTGTGGAGTCTTTTTCTGGTTTTAGCATCAGGTTGATGCTAGATTCACAAAACGAATTCAGAAGCATTCTTTCCTCTTCAATTATTTGGAATAGTTTGAGAAGGATAGGTGTTAACTCTTTTTAAAATATTTGGTAGAATTCCCCTGTGAAGTAATCTGGTCATGGATTTTTGTTGGGAGTGTTTTGATTACTGATTCAATTTCATTACTGGTAATTGGTCTGTTCATATTTTATGTTTCTTCCTGATTTGATCTTGAGAGATTGTATGTTTTAGGGATTTATTTATTTCTTCTAGGCTGTCTATTTTATTGATGTATAATTGTTCATAGTAATCTCTCATGGTCCTTTACATTTCATGGTATTGGTTGTAACTTTGCTTTCCATTCTAATTTTATTTATTTGGTCCCTCTCTTTTTTCCTTGATGTGTCTTTATAAGTTTGTCATTTTATTTTTTCAAGAAGCAGCTCTTTGTTTCTTTGATTTATCTATTTTTTTCAGTCTCTGTTTCCTTTATTTCTGCTCTGATCTTTATTATTTTCTTCCTTCTACTAATTTTGGGCATACTTTGTTCTTTTTTTCTTTACACCTAGTTCCTTTAGGTGTAAAGTTAAATTGTTTATTTGAAATCTTTCTTGTTTCTTGAGGTAGGCCTGTAACTCTAGGTATTTTCTACTTAGGATTTCTTTTCCCATGTCCCATAGATTTTGGAAAGTTATGTTTCCATTTTCATTTGTTATAAGGTATTTTTTATTTCTTCTTTGATTTCTTTGCTCACCCATTGGTTGTCTAGTAGCATATTGTTTAGTCTCCACATGTTTGTGTTTTTTGCAGGTTTGTTTTTTCATGTAGTTGATTCCTAATCTCATAGAGTTGTGGTTAGAAAAGGTGCTTGATATGATTTTTTCATGGAGTTTGGGAAAGATGTACAAAACTGTACATACTTGAAAGCCAGTATGAATTGGCCAGTACACCACTGGTATGGATCCTTATCCCTGGGTGGTCTGAACACCTGGTAACCATACTTTTATTTGGCCATGGCTGTTTCACTCACCCACTTACCTTCAAAATTAGGAAATCAAATACCAAAAGGCATCTCAGTGGACCAAAAACTTGCAAACATATTCTTTCTGTCCCTCTGTGTTACAGTAGCTCCACCTTCTACTGATAACCAGAGCCCATTACCATTGCCAGGATGGTGACTCCTTTCCTTGACTTCTTCCTGACATAAGGAGTCCAAACAGATTGAATAGCAGGTGTACTGGAAAATTTAGTGAAACTCTTGCCTTGTTTTCTGCTGTAAGCATTTCCCATTTGCTAATCAGGTTTTCTTAACTGGCAGAACCCAGAGTTGTGGGGACAGGAAGAACATATAACTTATATAGTCCCTGGAAGTAATAATAAGCAGAGCCATTTCTATACACATCTCTTGGTTCCTGAATCCATACATTCTCTCTGTTGGAAATAGCACTACATAACAACTATTGATTTGATTTAAAGTGTATACTACTTTCTGGATGATGATGCCCCATTCTTACAGAGTATCATCTCTAAGCTGGTGCCTCATTGCAGTTTTAAAGGACCATTCCTTTTTTGGGGTAACTTCTGGGTGGTATAGTATATGATAGAATCAGTAGACTTCATAGTCCTGGGTCTTTTGATTTAGCTTCCTTGCCCTAAAGTGAGTTATTAGTTTAATGCTCTATTATGTGGAATTCCATGTCCGTAGACCCAATCACTCATGAGATTTTAGATATTTACACTGGCTAAGATCTTGTCAGTAGGAAAGGTCTCATACCTAGAATATAGATCAATTCCAGTTATGATGAATTGTTGCTCCTTCCAAGGTAGAAAATATCCAATGTAAAAACTTGACACTCAATAGCTTTTTGATATCCTTTAGAAAGAATGCCATAGCATATGCTCATTGTTGGTCTCTTTTGCTTCCAGGTAAGAAAATTGGTAGTAGTAATAGCTAGACTGGATCTGATTTGTGGGAGCATATGCACTTGGGCCTACACATAATCTCCAATACTGCCAGCTTGGTCTTATTTGGCTGACACTGGGTTATATGATGATCAATGAAATGAATCATTCTGCCTCCCTGGTAGTTTATTGCCTGGTGAATGCTCTCTAGTGTGCATTAACATGCAATTTTTATGATTGCTACACTTTGTTCTTACTTGCAATGATCAGTTGACATTCCTCTTCCCTAGAAGTCTTGTCCTCAATTTCATAAACTTTTTTCTTCCTCACTCCTACATCATCAACCAAGCCATTTTCTATTGTTCATCATGCTGAGATGTATCTATATCTTCCCTAAACCATTTTTATTTACATAAAAATGGATAAGCAGGTATATTGCCTGAAGTTCTGTCCATTGGGAGGAATTCCTTCATTCATGTGTTTCACACTGACTCTTGGTGAGACTGTGGTTTAGCAGCAGTATATTAAACTTTTAGGTCATACTCACATACCAAGCCAATCCACTCATGAACCAAGTTTAACTACATTTATTCTCCATCAGTAGATCATAAAAATCTTCCCTTCCCACATATGACTATATCTGTGAGATAAGGAAGAGTCCTCAGATTAAACAGAGAAGCATGGTATAGGGGATTAGGTCATTTGTTTTTGCAGTTTACTTGGGACGTCTGGTGTACCACTTCCATCATACAGTAGATTGCTTTTGAACTTATTATGGCTTCATATATCTGATATAACCTGGCTGTTGACAGGCAGTTCAGGACACATAGTTAATTGTCATCTCACAGTCAGGTGTTTTATATCAAGGCCCAGTAGCAGATCATCTGCTCCATATGGCATGACTTTGATCCAGAGATCTAGGAGCCTAGATTGTGTTTTCTATTACAGTTTGCCATAAACTCTGTACGGCATTTTTCCTAGTACTCCTATACCATAGGATCTGCAGCAGCAGGGCTCCTTGCATTGTACCCTGATCCTGCTACAGAACCTTTTTTTCTCTGGTTCCCACTCAAATCTTGCAGCCTTCTGTGTCACTTGGTAATTGGGCTGGAGCAATGTATTTCCAAGTTGGAAGATATTGTCTACAGGACGCAAATAGGCATAGTAGGCATTATACTTATTTCTTAGTAATAGAAGGTACAGTGGCAATAATTTGTCCTTTCCTTTGTCCTGTCATACCCAGGAGTGCTGGACTCCTAAAAATTATACTTTTCTCCTTCAATCAGTAGATCATAGTTCCAAGAATTGGCTATCAGAAACCTGGCAAGGTATTATAGTTTTTTGGGGAAGTGGCGACCCTCACCATCCTAATCATCTATTACTGTTTACTTTTATTTTATACATTGAGCAATATACTTTTTGATTGCTCATCTATCATGACCGTGGAGTACAGTGTTATTTTACTTATCTCCACAGCTTTCTTGGATCTGAGTTCCCATGTATGCAAGTTCAGAGAGTTCAAGATATTCTAGAGCTCCAGTGCTTTGAATGCATCATCATAGATATACTCATTTCCAAATTTCAGAGTTCCACTCCTTCCACATCAGGGCCATGATCTTAACATAGAATACTTGCTGGAGCAGGGACTTCAGCTTTCCCTAGAGCTAAGTAACTCTTGTAATTAAGTCCTCAGCTTCTTAGCCTATGGTTGCAGGAGATAAGAGTTTTATTATGCTGCCAAGGAGGTACTCTGATTGTCACACTTTATCTTCATTTGTTGATTCAATAAACTAAACTTTTCAATCTTTCTCAATATACATAGGCCACTCAACAGGGCCACCAGGTTCCTATTAACTTTGTAATTAATATTTTGTATATCCTCTTAAAAGCCGGAGCTATTGTACTTGCCCATACATTCCCTTCTACTAGTATCCCACCCCAGTTACCACTTGTGAAAATTCTAACAATTGCACTCCTCTAGGTTTCTAAGAGCAATTATTGCTTCATTTTCACTTGTGATGACATCTTCATTGCCCTACAGCTGGCTCCAAAATCCCTTTTCTCAGTCCTGACAACCTCCTGGCATCAACTCTCTTAGTTTGTATTTTCCATGAAACAGACTCAGAGATGGAGATTTTTATTCAGAAATGGTATAAGAGGCAGCCTAGGAACAATACCCATTGCGGATGACAGATATGGGTTTTTGAAAAGGGAAGAGTCACAGTGCAAATCAGTTGCAACACAGGCTTCAACCAAATCACCAGGAAGCTCTGGAATTCCTGGGATGTTGCTTCACAGTTATTCTCCTTGAGGCACGGGAGCCAGAATTTTATTAGCTCATAGCAACTAGTTATTGGATGTGGATTGCCTCTAGGGAAGAGGTATGATATTATATCAAATAGTTCTCTTCAGCTAAGGGAAATGCTCAGAGAGGGATCCAGCTGAGAGTCATCAACCCTCCCAGCAGCTGGGGGAATGAACGCCTTGTGCATGAAGGAAGGATCTGGGCATAGCATTTATTGCACTCAGTCTGGACTCTGAACTTTTTTCAGAGAATATGACTTATTAATCTTCACACCCTCCGACCCTAAGATGATGCTGGCATTTACTAGGAGATCGAGAACTTCTTGCTGAATAAGTATAATACTAGCATTTATTAACAGACTGGTACAGCTCTTAATCAAAGATTTGAAATAATTATTTACCACTTTTATTTAAATAGAAGAAAATATGAAGAGTTATTCTTTTAAGTTTGAAGTTATTAATAGCAAAACCTATTCACTTGTTTTTTATCATCTCAACGCTTACTTGTTGAGTGCTTTAACATGTGCTAGGCATTATATAACACATTAAGGCAAATGATTTCTCTTAATGGAACATATATTTCAGCTTTCTCATTTTGTTAAGGAAAACAGCTAGCTCCCCTTATCTTTTTTTATAGCCTTGTCTGAAAAGGCAGCATGGAAATTGATGCTATCTCATGCCCTTTGAGTCTCCACTAGCCATTATAATGATAATCTCCTCTGCTCTTGAATGGCTAACATTTGTTGTATAGGGGAAAATAATGATAATTGTTGTAGCAGCCACTCCCATTACACCTGTGTGTTTAGAGCCTTCATTCTATTTGGAGTTCAATAAAGACTAGATATAGGAACAAGAGCGATCTAATATAGACAATCATCTAAATTAAAACTTTTCAATTGTAATTCCTCAACTGTGACCTGTGCTGATATAAGTATATATACAATGTGTTTCTTCCTAGAAATGAAACTCCTCTTCATAACATTTTTTCCACAAGTCACAACCACACTACTGCAGTACTGGATATTTGTTTACCTGCATCTGCTGCAAAGATCAGTGGCACATCATTGTCTTAATTTACAATTGGCTAGGAATTATATGACAACTTTCATTAATCATCTTAGTATTGTTCACTGGTTTATCACACAGACTACCTCAGTTGAAAAGATATGCCATGCAACTACTCAAATATAGAAATTGTTTAAAAATATACTTTTTTTTTTTTTTTTTTTTTGTGGTACATGGGCCTCTCACTGTTGTGGCCTTTCCCGGTGCGGAGCACAGGCTCAGCGGCCATGGCTCATGGGCCTAGCCGCTCCATGGCATGTGGGATCTTCCCGGACCGGGGCATGAACCCGTGTCCCCTGCATCGGCAGGTGGACTCTCAACCACTGTGCCACCAGGGAAGCCCTAAAAATATACTATTTTTTTTACAATAGACTATTGTTTCTGTGAACAGATAACCTGCTAACTCCCTAAAGTTGATGTTTTCTAGAGCAAATTCAGTTAAAAAATAAACAAAGCTGTGACCAACTCAACACATCTCTTTCACCAGATTTCCCTATCCTTCTCAAACATGCTAAAAGAAGAATTACCACTTTGACCCATTACAAATACCCAATCAAATCAAAAACATATATATATTAGGTGACATCTATACAGTAGAAAGCAGAATGGGTATTTCCTTTGACCAACATGTTCTATGTTGTGTTGGCAAAGCCACTAGAGGCAGCACGTGCTCCAGTAGTGGGGAGTATACAGGTCTACACTATACTCCATTTATGAGATAATGACATATGTATTTATTATCTTATGAATAATTAATTTTCAAAAGTATTTTTCTTACATTTCAGTTTCCTGAATTATTTCTTTCCACTTCTCATCTATGATCTTATCCTAGAGTTACCATCTTTCATTCTTTCAATAATTTAAATAATCACTGTTTCTGGGAATCTATATAACATTTGGATATTAAAGTATAAAAACTAGATGTTGTTAAGATAGATAATTCTGCTTTAGAGAAATCTAGAGTTTTGTTTTGTCTAAATTAAAACAGAAGTAGCTATATAAAAAAAATTTTTTAGAGCCTAATCCATTTGTATCTGCTATCCCAGGTTTAACCATCCCTTATTAATTTTATTGTTGTTATTATTTTTTTAACCAAAAACTAGCAATAAAAGAGAGTCTTACTGTGGGTATTTAGAGTAGTTTTATGTTGGTTTCTATATAGATTATTTGTCTAGTTCAGTGATTGTACTACATTGGTGTGCATGGGAGTCACTTAGGGATCTTGTTAAAATGCAGATTCTGGTTCAGGAGGTCTGGGACGGGATCTGAGGATCTACATTTCTAACAAGTTTCAGATGATGTCAATGCTACTGATCTATGGAACATACTTTGGTTGCAAAGGTCTAGTTGATATGTTCTCCCACTAATAAATTTTAATTATAAAACTTGCCTGTGAGAAACTAAATCATTATAAAACACTCTTAATAAAGAAAAAAGAAACTAGGAAAGTTGTCTCAGAAGTTGGATGCAAAATATGTTTTAAAAAATATATAATTGAAAATAACATATGAGGAAAAATAACTCCAAGAGAATACAAAAGCTCAAGATTGTAACTTCTTTCTTGAAACTGTTTTTATTTCTTGGAAATGGTGAGCATGGACATCTTTATTGGTATCATTTTGACATTTGTCTGAGATGCTTTGTGATAGCTAGAAGTATAGAAACAGTGGGAGGTTAAATAGGAGGAGTTGGAGCAAAGCTTTCCGTTTTGAGTTTAAAAAAGAGATATTTGATACTTGGATGAAGTTAGGTGAAATTCAAACTACTACAAATATACTTATCCCTGGGGAGATCACTACATTTCTATGTCTGTCATTTTTAATATGAAATATGGAAGTGTTCTATTAAATATTCTCAAATATTCCTTCCAAATTTAATATCCTATGATGTTATGATTCTGGTATATATTCATGGAATGATTTTATAGCCTACTTCCTAACTCTCACAATTTTTTTTCTTAGCTGTTGAGATTGATGCCAGCCAACACCAACATATGGCAAAACATCTCAGATTCCTCTTTCTAATCTCTTTTCAAACTCTAAAGCTACATTTTAGTTCTTTAATAAATAACTAATTCTCTTTATCCATATTTTTCCTTCCAACATCACCCACTTAATGAATTCCAAATTGCTTGTTCTGACATGCTCAGCTAGATGTTACTATTTAAGGTCAACCTTAATTCAAACTTCTCAAGTTTACTTCTGAACTTCTGGAGATAATCATGGAACACAGACCATCCATTAGGGTTTCTTAGAATTAAACCATCAGGATAATGAATATTTTAGGTTTGAAACAAATGCAACAACATTGGAAATAATAAAAACCTAACTTAAATTAAAAGTACAGATATAATTGAAAATTCCTGAACTTCATTACAAACCAGTAAATTAAGAAAACGTACAATGATGATTCAGTTTACACACACAGGTACTTCTGATTAATGCTTTAAAAATATGGAATTTATGTATTTAAAATATAATTGAATCTTAAAAGACTTGCCTGTACCTGAAGTTTCAGAAACCCATTATTATATAAAGTAAAGCAACATTTGTATAATAAAAAAGAGGCTGTCTTCCTGAGAGGTATAGGTAAGTAATAGAAACTCTGAATTAATGGAGGATACAAACAAGGGAATACATTCAAGCTTAGCAGTTAGGGATTAAATGAACAAGCATGATGCTGTTGCTAATGCAGTATACTAACAATCAGCTCTCAAATAGGCTCATCAATGAATTAAATTTTTACTGCAATTTAAATTTTGAGAGTAACTTAAAATAAAAATGATACTCAATGCATTGTAATAGGATGATTATAATAGGCTATAAATCCTACCCAAGATATTTAAGTTTATATTTGCAAAGCTAATGCTGATATACTGACAATTACTTATTTATTACTATTCATTATTACAATTATTTATTACTATAAAGTCAGTTTTTATTTGTTTGTTTTGTGGTACACGGACTTCTCACTGTTGTGGCCTCTCCCGTTGCAGAGCACAGGCTCCGGACACGCAGGCTCAGCGGCCATGGCTCATGGGCCTAGCTGCTCCACAACATGTGGATCTTCCTGGACCGGGGCATGAACCCATGTCCCCTGCATTGGCAGGTGGACTCTCAACCACTGTGCCACCAGGGAAGCCCTATTACTATAAAATCAGTTTTCTTTTTATAAACTTTTACATTCCAAGAGGCATTTGGGTTGTCTTTCAAAAAAAATTTAGGTGTTTTAAAATAAAGGTGAAACCTAAAAATGTATGCCATGTGAAGAAAGGTGTGATATATAGAAACAACCTAAATATCTATTAATGGTTCAATGGATAAAGAAAATGTGAGATATATATATATATATATATATATATATATATATATATATGTATATATAAATACATTCATAAAAAGAAAGAATGCATGTCGTTTGAGACAACATGGATGAACCAGAAACTGGGAGGGCATTATGTTAAGTGAAATAAGCCAAACAGAGAAAATCATCATGTTGTATACTTTAAATATCTCACAATTTTATATGTCAATTATTCCTCAGTGAAGCTGAAAAAAAATCTCGAAATTTGTATCCAAGATAAATGCACAGCCAAGAGGTTATTTTTAAAATTGAGAATGATTGAAGGATAATACAGAGGAAGAATTAAAGACATTAATTACACAACAGATAAAGAATAAATGACCTTGCTTAAAGTGTAGTATAAATCTGTCTTGATAGATAATAAAGATATTTTTATTTCATTAAAAGAATAAAAGAAAGGGGTAATAAAAAACAGTGACTTAAGCATGAAATAATTATGCAATAATTTCTGCCCCAAGCTTTCTTGCAACTAATGCACAAATAAGATAATATAGGGTGTAATATCTCCTCTGAGCATAGAGAGCATATTGATACTCCAAGAGAAATATTTTCCTGACAATCAAATAATGAATATTTATTATATAGTTTTCTCGATAATGGTTATTGAGGAATATAATGGAATGTTCTGAAGAAGTGAGAAAATGTCTTTCTTATACCTGTTTTTTATACCTATCCTTACCAGTTTTAAGAAGAATAAGTTATGGGGATCTAATGACAACATAGTGACTATAGTTAAAAATACTGTTTTATATAATTGAAAGTTGCCAAGAGAATACATCTTAAATGTGCTCACCACAAAAATGAATGGTATAGTAAAGTGATGGAGTTGTTAATATGTGTATCAAATCATTTTGTTGTACACCTTAAACCTACACAATGTTATATGTGAATTATAGCTCAATAAAACAGAAAAAAAGGGAGATCTCAAATCAGCAACCTAACTTTACAACTTAAGGAATTAGAAAAAGAAGAGCAAACTAAAACCAAAGCAGTAGAAGAAAAGAAATAATAAAAATTAGAGAAGGGAGATATAAAATAAAGAATAGAAAAAAATGAGTGAAAAAATTTAAAAAGTTGATTCTTTGTAAAGATCAACAAAGTTGACAAACCTTTAGCTAGATTAACTAGGAAAAAAAGAAAGAAGACTAAATTATTATAATTGAAGTAAAAATGGGAACATTACTACTGATTCTACAGAAATAAAAAAAAATTTATGAGAGCATTATGAGTAACTGTACACCAAAAAAACTGGATAACCTAGATGAATTGAAGAAATTCCTAGAAACACAAAACCTACCAAGAACAATAAAGAAATGGAAAATCTGAATAGACCTATAACTAGTAAGGAGATTGAATCAGTAGTCAAAAACTTTCCATCAAAGAAAAGAGCTGGATCTGATAGCTTCACCAGTAAATTCTACCAAATATTTAAAGAAAAACTAACAACTATTTTTCTGAAACTTTTTCAAAAACTGAGGAGGAATGAACTCCCTAACTCATTTTATGAGGCCCATATTACCCTCATACTAAAGACTGAGATACTACCAGGAAAAAAACAAAACAAAACAAAAAACAAAAAACTACACACCAGTATCCCTAATGAGCATTCATGGAAAAAAGTCCTAAGAAATACTAGCTTATCTAATTTAGCAGCATATTAAAATGTTATACACCATGACAGAGTAGCATTTATTCCTGGAATGGAAGGATGGTTCAATATATCAAAATAAATCAATATAATAAACCACACCAACAGAATATAGAGAAAAAAGCCACATGATCATCTCAATTGATGCAATAAAAGCATTTAATAAAGTTCAACACACAACAGGATAAAAACACTCAACAAACTAGAAATAGAAGGAAACTGTCTCAAATAATAAAAGCCATATATGAAAACCCACAGCATACAACATGCTCAATGGTAAAATACTGAAAGCTCTTCCTCAAGGATGTCTGCCTTCTCTACTTCTAGTCAACATATTACTGGAAGTCCTAGTCAGAGCAATCAGACAAGTAAAAGAAATTAAAGATACTCAAGTTGGAAAGGAAGAAATAAAATTACCTGTGTTCACAGATGATTTAATCTTATATGTGGAAAACCTTAAGCATGCAGAAAAAGTCTCTTAGAACTAATAAAAGAATTCATTAAACTTGCAGAATAGAAAACCAACACACAAAAATCAGTTGAATTTATATTCAGTCATGATGAACAATCTGAAAAGGAAATTAAGAAAACAATTCCATTTACATTAGCATCTGGAAGAATTGAATACTTAGGAATTAACTTAACTAAGGAGGTGAAAGACTTGTACCAAAAAATTTACAGGACATTTCCAAAGAAATTAAAGAAAGCATAAATAAATGGTAAGTAATCCTATGATCGTGGACTGAAAGATTTAATATTGCTAAGATATTAATACTACCCAAAATGATCTCCAGATTTAATATAATCACTGTCAAAATCCCAGTGAGATTTTCTTTGTGGAAAGAGGAAACTCCATCCTAAAGTTCATATGGAACCTCTAGTGACCTTGAAGAGTCAAAATAATTCTGAAAAATAAGAACAAAACTGGAAGATTCACATTTCTTGACTTCTAAACTTACTATACAAAACTACAGTAATCAAAATTGTGTGTTTGGCACACAGACAGACATATAGACCAATGGAATAGAATAGATTCCAGAAATAAACCTTCATATATAGTCATATGCTTTTTTGACTAGAGTACCAAGACCATACAATGGGGAAAGGACAGTCTTTTCAACAGATAGTTTTGGGAAAACTGGATATTTGCATGCAAAAGAATGAAGTTTGATCCTGACTTTTCACCATATACAGAAATTAACTCAAAATTGATGCATGACCTAAATATATAAAACTCTTAGAAGAAACCATAGGTGAAAAGCTTCATGACATTTTATTTGGCAGTAGTTTCTTGTATATGAGACTAAAGACACAGGCAACAACAACAACAAAACAGACAAATTGGATTTCATGAAAAATTTTAAAATTTGTACATCAAAAGACACTATGAACAGAGTAAAAAGGCAACCCAAAGAGTAGGAAAATAAATTGCAAATCACATATCCGACCAGGGATTAATGTTGAGAATATACACAGAACTCCTAAAACACAACAGAAAAACAAACCACCTGATCAAAAACTGGGCAAAGGATTTTAATAGACATTTCTCCAAAAAAAATATGCAAATGGCCAATAAGCACATGAAAAATTGTTAAACATTACTAATCATTAGGGGATTCTGAATCAAAACTACAATGAGATACCACTTCATATATATTAGGATGGCTAATATCAAAAAATAGAAAACAGAAAACAAGTGTTGGCTAGGTTGTGGAGAAATTAGAACTCTTTTGCACTGTCAGTGGGAATGTAAAATGGCACAGCTGCTGTGGAAAACAGTACGGTGGTTCCTGAAAAAAATTAAAAATAGAATTGCCATATCTAGCAATCCAACTTCTGAGAATATACTCAAAAGAATTGAAAAGGTCTCATCGTGCACCCATGTTCATAGCAGCATTATTCACATATAGCTATTCTGAGATGGCATCCAAGACAATGATAAGCCTTATAGACAGTCCCCAAGGCTTGTCTAAACATGAAAGTCCTCCCCAAAACCTCTGACATCTCCAGTACTTTATTGCCATATGGAAGAACATCTGCATGTTCTTGTGCCCCTTGGAAAGGAAAGTAGAAGTTGGCTGGCAGAGAGATGATGGTTTGAGGATTACTCCACTGAATAAGCCAAGGTATTTAGGACCAGTTCTGGAAAAGAGAGGTTGAACATTCCAGAAAGTGACTGAGTTTTAAACCTGAGAGAGATAACTGATAATCATTAAATTGACAGTTTTCTATAAGCAACTAGATTTTCTGTATCAGATGAAATGGAGGCTCAACATAGACATTTTAGTTCAGTTGTATAAAATAAGTGCAATTGACCCTTGAGCAACATGGATTTGAACAGCATGGGTCCAGTTATAAGCGGATATTCTTCAATAGTAAATACTACAGTATTACACAGTCCTGAGTTGTGAGAGTCAGAGGATATGGAGGGCTCACTATAAATTAAACTCAGATTAACCCCTGAGTTGTTCAAGGGTCAACTGTTAAATGAAGAGTCAGCACTTTCAAGTGTGTGGTATAGCAAATGTGTGCCCACCACAAGGACCCAAAGTGAAAGGAGAAATCGCAAAAGTAAAAATAGCTATCTTGCTTGTTACTGGATTTGTTTGACATCCTTTGGCACTAGTTCAAAAAGCAGACCTAATAGAAATGTGCCTTATCATCAGGAGATTTCCAGCCTAAAGATAAATTATACTGGTCTTTTCCAGGCTAAAGACAAATTATACTGGTCTTTTCCAGTTGTATCTGCATTGCTGTATTAATGTCAACAAGGGGACAACACTACATCGGATTATATGGTACATTTCCTTTTACTTTCTCACAGAGGACAGTCAGACATTTGTTACATACAATGTTGTAACTAGAGACACTGAGGCATAGAGCTGCTAAGAACCGGCTCCTGAAATTTACTCATGTAACCTTAGAGCCCCTACAACTAACTGAATGATTTATCCTGTCAAGCTCTGCTTCCCATTTGATTATTTTCTCATTAAAAAAAATGATTCTGGTCACTAACAGGCTAATACTGGATTTCTATTGGGAGTTATCCACAAATTTGCAGAAAAACACCCTAGACATATAGTCCAGGACCAGTCCTAGGTAAGATATTGGGACCAAACAATTTCTTCTTCATAACTTTCCATATCCATCTTAGCTTTCCAAGGAAGAAATATACTTATTTAGAATGACTTTCTAAATTGTTGGGAGAAGTTACTAGCCTGGTTTCTCTAGTTTAGGAAACACTTGTCCTTTGAATTCCCAGCCACATAACTATCTTCAGTATGTCTGAAAGGTTGTTTAATATAGGTTTGTGGGTTTTTTTCAAAATGAAAACAAACTTTTTTGAGAATATTTTAGCTTACGTTACTGGATAATAATTATATAGATTTTACTGAAAAATGAACTGAGTTTGGTTACAAATAACATACTACAAATAGCACTGAGAACTAGGATGCTCTCAGTTTTTAATTCCTTTACTCCAATGAATTGAAACTTAATCTGATGAGGCTGAGGGGAATATCTCTGTCTTTACAAGAGCCATATTCTCTTCTTTGCCTAATCGTCATTTGTTTCTCAGGTTAATGACTTCCTATTATCCATGTTCATACCTTTGTTCTACAATGGCTCAAAATCCACATTTTAGTACAGTTGTATTCATATAATTCTAACTTTTATTGTTGCTATTTGTTAGGTACTAACTTTTCATTATTGGAGATTTGCTTTCTTTCAGTGTTTTCTCACAGAAATGCTTGCTATAACTGCTCATGGTCTTCAAAAGGGAAGCAGGTGTCAGTCCTGTTTTCTCATGGCTTGGTGTGGTCTGCCTCTTTACCTTCTGCATTGAATCTGTGGTCCTTGTTTTAATGATGGGCAACACTACCCAACAGATGCTCAAGATGAAACTCAGAAGTCATTACAGAAAACTTCCTTCTCCTTCTCTCCTCCACCAATTATTTTTGAGTCTTGTTGCTTCTACTTCCTATATTTGTCTGTTGTTTTCTATCTTTTGCCCCAATTCAGGTTCTCCTCAATGTTTAGTTGAAATTGTGTAATATTATTTTGACTTAATTCGGAGTGTCACCAGAGTGACCTTTCCAATAAGCAAATCTGCTAGTGTTACTCCCCTGCTCTGAATAATTTGTAGTTCTCCATTGCCTCTTTGTTTCTATTATGTCTCTCTTGCATCTTAAACTCCAGCCATATTAAATTCCTTGATGGCTCCATGCTCGCTCACATCTTCTAGCCTTTGCATGATGTTTTCATTACCAGAATTTCACAGCTCAGATGTATACACTTAGCAAATTCCTACAGGTTATTTAGATTTTAGTTCAATTTACCTTTTCTGAGAAGGCCTCTCTAACTCCCCTAGGCAAACTAAGTTGCTTCTTTTTCTGTGCTACCCCTTCTACTACTTTCAAAGCAGTCATTATGTTTATTAGGGGTTTGTTTCCTTTCTGACTCCCTAGCAACATCCCAAATTTACATTGACAATTGGAGAGATTAAGTAATTTGCCTAAGGCCACCTAGCTTGGTAGTAAAGATCAAAAACTGAAATACAGATGGTTGGACTTCAAAAATCAGGGGTTTAACCCACTAGTTATGCCAACTACTGTCATTTATTATGAAAATGATTGGTTACAGACTACTATTTGATCTGCTGTGTCAGGGTAGGTAGGCTAAAGTTTTATTCTGGCTTTGTCAATATGAAATGAGATTTTGGATTAAAAAAGGTTTTCCATCAGGCTGAAATCCTCTAACTGTTTTAAGGACATTTCTTGAGTTTTTCGTATTAAGTGATCTTTCTGACCAAAACATTTTGGTGTTTTCTGTTTGATCACTGGATATCCTTCCTCTGTTCAGGTTACCTTAATGACATCAAACTCTTCTGCCAAAGATCCCCTCTCACTCTTCCCCTAATTCAAAAAATATTCTGAGCTTCATTTCCATCAGTCTTACTCAAACCATGCTGCCAACTAATTATGAAAAGAATTTAGTGTACCTACAGTGTCAGTTAGCTACAATTTGCATTATAATAGGAAATTCTTGAAAATAAAAACCTTTAAGATCCAGAAGTATGCATCTCTTGTGGAATGACATGTTGTGGGTTTTGAAAGGACATACTGTCTAGAACTTATCTCAGATCACAATGATTAGATAAATTTCTCCCTGAATGAAGCTGGTCCTGCTTAGAAATTACCTTTTAACCCTGAAAAACTTACTACTAACATGTAGCCATGAAAACATGAGACTTTCTTCCAACATTTTATTCCTCCTAACTATACCTCATAGGTGTATGAATGGCTCTCAATCTTAAATTTGCTAGTAAGTTGCTTCTATTGTATTTCAGAGGCAAGAGGAAATAAAGACACTGCTGATCCAAACTACCTAATAGGAGCTCCTAAATTCACTTCACTTTTCTACAATTCACGTCCCTTCATTTCATTACATTCCTTTAAAATTATCTGCGATGATCTCATCCTCCATTAAACACACAAAACAATTAAAAATTAATCACATGCTGCCTTCTTGAATTTCTTGTAAAGTTCAACACCATATACTATAAACTAGGGTTATTTGTAAACCCCAAAGTTAACACAATATTCTAACAATCTTTTGATTAATAGGAAATATTTACTTCACTTGCACATTAAACAGGTTTAAGATAGTAAAGCAAAGAGAAGAAAAATTCTCTTTTTGCAACAGTGTTCAGAAATCTAGTACTATAAAGGGGGACATAACATGAGTTCTTAAACCATGAAGCATGGATAAAAACTTGCAAAGAAACGTAAACATTCTGGAGCTATGAGATGTTTCCTTGTTCATCATGGTTTATGAGAACAACATTCAAAGAAAAAACTAATGACATTCTAATACTTTTTAATAGTTCACTTGGAAAATGTAAAATATGGGTAAACTGTTTTTAAAAATGTAAATTAGAAAAACTAAGCATAAGTTATTGTTGGCATGAAGTTTAAGAGCATTGCATTGTTTGATTTAGGTCATATGGATCTGAGAATATGTGGATGAGTGGGACCAGACACAGAACAAAAGATCAATTATAAAAGCAAACTTCTTCCCCCATGGGCTGCTTGAAATTGGTTGAAATTTTCTGTGTAATCTTTGCTATACCCATTACGTTGAAACATGAGCCTCTCTCTGGGAGATTAGAGAATGGAGCCAAATGGCCATATTTCATGATGCATACATTGATCTGGGAGAGGAGATGTCATGACAGAAGAGAATGACATTCCCCTTCAACTGGAAGGTAGGATTGAGAAATCAGACTACTACTGGAAGACTAGTGTTAATGCCATCAGGAGATCACATACAACTACTTTATTTGTATACAACTACTCATTTTTACTCATGTACACACCACAATTTTATATCTCTTTACAATTGTACTTTTCCTTTTTACTAGCATGAGATATCTCTGCTATTTTCCTTAATTAATCCTCTTAGATTCATCCTTTAAAACTCTGATTAAAAAATACACCTGAAAAGATTTTTACTAATGTATTTCTCATTATATTGTGCATGTTGTTTCTTTTATATAATAAAGCATAAGTTATTTGAGAGTTATGACTATCTTTTTTTTCCATCTTTGTATATGAAGAATGCATTCTATAAATATTTATCTAATGAATACATGCTAAGAGCTTGACCATATTTTTGGTTCACAGAAAATTAGTTTTACCACTTCTAACAAAATGTTCAAGATACTGGTATATGACTTTGACCTAACTAATCTGAACAAGTTCTCTTGAAGAAAATATTCTATATTTATATTAAATGCTGCTCAAACAAATATTGCTTTTCTATTTCTTTCCTTTTTTCTTTATTTTCTTTTCTTAATTGTTTTCTTTGTTTCTATTTTCTTTGTTTTGTTTAAGTATATTAGCAAAGGACCTGCTCAATTCAAACACCTTATCAAAATCACTTTATGTAATGTTACTAGAAGCTGATTTTCTGCTCAACTTTGCATCATTACAGGAGTTAAAATCTTAAATAACTAGTTTTTATTGAGTAGGAATGAGGGTGTGTGTGTGTGTGTGTGGTTTTTGTTTATGTTTTTGTTTTGCAGGGGTTTTATTTTGCATTAATCACAGCTAACACAGTTTCTGATCTTCCAAAATCTACATTTATACTTTAGTTTGCAATTTACAACCTATACTGTTGAAGTTTAACCATGACTCCTATATGCATAAGTAAAACAATCTATTTTGTTCAGTAAAATCTCTCCTAAAGTTTACTCTGTGTTTGTAAAATGCTGTTGTAAAATGCTGTCATTGAAGTTTCTAATGAGAGAGAGACAGACAGACAGAGAGAGAGACAGAGACCTTGAGGACAACAGTGATACATACCTTAAACTTCTTTCTCAATCTCCATATTTCTTCTTGAATGCTGCTGACTGCTGGGTGAGAATCTCAAATCCTAATTTGGTAGTTAGAAGCTACAAGAGAATGTGGTCACTTATTTATGAACCTAATGCTCTGAAACGGTTCTATGTCCAGAAAGTAGCAATAAATAAAAAATGGGGCACATTACCTTTATTTTGCCAATATTTAGTGCATGTAATATAAGCCTAGCTTGGTAATGTAACATAGTCATCTACTACTGCCAAGGCATTAGTCCAATATACCTGCTCCCCTGAAAGACTCCCCATTTAGAGCTTGTCTGAAGAGTTGACCTTTATGATAGTGACAGCATCCACATCTAGAGTGAAATACTCTGCACGATTATGGGGTTTCTTGTCTGATAAATTGTTTTAGGTTCTTTAATTGCTCAGCTGGTTGAATGAAAGCATATAAAGCTCCATAACAGAGATTCTGAGGCAGCTGGTGTGAGTTTGTCTTTAAGTCTAATTTGTAAAGGTCATAGGTTCTCTACTGGTAGAGTACATATCCTTATTAATCAATATATTATTTTTAGCATTTAGTACAATATGTTAAAAGGTGGAAAAATGAAGATGGGGAAAAGTAATCTAATTTTTTTAATTGAACAGTTTCCTTAAGTGAGGAAACGTTTTAAATATTCCTTTGTCTAATTTAATGCTTGGAACAATTCCACAAGTTAGATTTTATTATTCTTATATTGTAGATGAGCATAAGAGGTTTACAAAGACTGAGCAATTGTCTAATGTTACATTGAAAGTAACTGTCTGATAAAGGTTTTGAATTCAGATTTGTTTTACTTTAAAGACTATTAAACCAGCTTACTATAGTATCTGCAATATTTTTCCACTGACTCTGGAAGTTGTATGGTCAAAAGCAATGAACTTTCCTTTTTCTCTTCCTTTTCTACTGCCTCTTCCCTTTTTTCATTTGATTTTATTGTTTTTTTTTCTTTTTGAAAACACTGAGATGTATGTAATTGACCTAAACATTATATTAGTTTCAGGTGTATGACACAACAGTTCGATATTTGTATATACTGTGAAGTGATCACCACAATAAGTCTAGTTAACATCCATCAACACACATAGTTACTAATTATTTTTCTTGTGATGAAAACTCTTAAGATCTACTTTCTTAGCAACTTTCAAATATATAATATACGTGTTGATGCATATAGCTTTGTTTGTTTATTTTATCAGCTCTACAGGATTCCAGTATAGAATATATACCACAGTTTATATTCAGAGTGTCATGCTGGTGAATATTTAGACTGTTTACATTTTATTTTGCTAATAAAAGTCAATGATTCAGTGGATAATCTTCTACACATTTTCTTGTGTACTGGTGAGAGTTTCACAAGGATATGTACCTATACATGAAATTTCTTGTCTTATATATGTACAGCTACTAGATATTACCGCATTACTCTTTCTCTAAATGAATTGGAACAATTTGTACTCTAACTAGTGGTACTGAAAAGTTCACATTTTTCTATCCTTTGTCAATATTTTAAATTATCAGATAATTATCTTGCAAATTTGGTTAGTGTTAAAGAGTATTTTCTGATTGTTTTAATTTACATCTCCTTAATGAATGTTGAGCATACTTTCATATGTTTATTGATCATTAGAGTTTCTTATTCTGTAAATTGTAAATTTGCCCATTTTTTTCTACTCTTTTTTTAAAAAATAAATTTATTTATTTATTTTTGGCTGTGTTGTGTCTTTGTTGCTACACTTGGGCTTTCTTTAGTTGCGGCGAACGGGGGCTACTCTTCATTGCAGTGTGCGAGCTTCTCATTGTGGTGGCTTCTCTTTGTTGTGGAGCATGGGTTCTAGGCACGTGGCTTCAGTAGTTGTGACAAGCAAGGCTCAGTAGTTGTGGCTCACAGGCTTAGTCGCTCCATGACATGTGGGATCTTCCCAGACCAGGGATCGAACCCATGTCCCCTGCACTGGCAGGCAAATTCTCAGTCACTGCACCGCGAGTGAAACCCTCTATTCATTTTTAAAAATTTACATTGTATTCTTTATATATTCTGAGTACTAATTCTTTCCCTGTTATATATTGTTGAATATTCTCTTCTAGCCTGTGTCTTTAAATTTTGGTTATTTAATGGTAACTTCTATTGCATGAATGTATATAAAATAGTAACATTTACAATTTTAAAAATTTATGAAGTGTGACATTTGTGTTTGACTTAAGAAATCCCCTTTTACCCTGAGGCCCTAAATATGCGCTATATTTTGTTCTAAATTTTTTTAAATTTGCCTTTTCACTTTTGGGTCTTTTATACAACTGTAATTTATTTTTATGTTTGCAGTGAAGTATATATTTGTTTCTTATATATAAATACACAGTTATCTCACTCAACTTTCTAAACTAAATGAGCGCTTTGGCTCTCAGACAACTAAGCGTCTTTCAAGTAGTCCTGTCTCCTTCTTCTTCCCTCTGCCCTGTCATCTTCTCCTCCAAATTCATGTGAGAAACATGGCACTTAGATCCACACTTCAAGATAAGAGTTCTCTAGACTCATAATGACATTTCTGAACTTGATAGTTTTCTTATTTTAGCCATGGACACAGAGCTATAGGTCCTGAAGAAAGGATATCAGACCTCCAATCTGAGATACAGTTCCTCATAGGTAATAAGTAAAGTCACTTCATCTCTCTAAAGATCAGTTTCTTAAATCTTAACTGTGGCAAATGAGCTGGTTGAGCTTTACTTTCTACTTGCTCTTATAGAAGCTTGGTATATGAAGTTCAAGTATCTGAAGAGACTGGGGTCTTTGCTCTATAGTGTCATTGTCTAGTGGAAACTTTCCAAAACTACACACTCATGAATCCTGAAAGCATGTAAAGGTAAGTTTATGTAGTACTCCAAGTCTCTTTTCTCCATTTCCCCCTTGTTCTTTTAGGGCATTTTTTGCTTTATGGCATAAGTAGTTCTTAGGAATGGCTGGAACAAAATCACCTGAAGAGTTTTTAAAATGTCTATCGCTTGGGCCCCACCCACTCAAATTAAACTATCGTGTGAGGGAAGAAGGGGTATAAAGTTTAAGCTTTAATTAAAAAAAAAATTAGCCAGCTAATTCTGAGGCACAGAGAACATTGAAAAGCACTGATTTACAAGGTTTTGATTTTTTTTATGTGCTCTGTGTTGGCTCTCTGAAAAATTAGAAAACATAAAAATGCTGAACCAATTTGCAGCATGAATCGTTTTTTCCCCCCAGCGTGATTCACAGTTTTATGAATCATCACATTTGGTTCAAAAATTACTCTTTACTCTGCATTTACAGTAAATAGTCCAAATTCTATGTTTCTGTCTCTTCTGCTTCTCTTTGCTATTATCCTTCATGTCTCCTATTGAACAAAGACAGCAGTTTCTTTGGATTTTCTTAAAAAAAAAAAACACTTCATGATTTATATGCTGTTTAGTTCCCACACAAATGTTTGAATGTTTGCATACTGTGGGGGGAAAATAATTTTCCCTTTACTCTTCTGAGTTCTTAGCCGAGACCCCTGTGATAAAAGACAGATTAATAAGAAAAAAAAACATGGGAGACACCCAGGGAAAAATGAGTAACTCCCTGAGGTTGTTTGGAATTCAGGATTAAATACCATCTTAATAGGAAAAGGTGAGGGGAGATGTAGGCCTCTTAGGGAAGAGTGAGTTCCAGGAAAGATGAATGGGTGCTTAGAAGAATAGACGGGAGATGTGATAATTTGTGACACAATTTGTCCAGAAGTGGTGTCAACTTCTAGTCTCCTCTCTTGTGATAAGAGTCAATCTTTCCTGCTTGATGAAGCTCCCTGGGGAGAGGATTTATGACAATTAAGTTCCTTTTAGAGATCTGTCTTTAAGCAGATAAGGGAAGCCCAGAGAAAGCCTCTCCCTACATTTGCTACTTTTCAAGACCCAATAGCTCAAAATAATCAATGTAACAAAGCGATATATTTTGGGGTGGTATGTTCTGCTAGCTTTCAATACAAATGGCATACATACCCCTTGTTCACTTTTGAAACACCACTTTTTAATACACTAAGTTTTCATATTCAAACTCTTCCATTTTATAAAATACTCTACAGAAATATGATGCTCTTACACTGTTAGAAAATGCCAAGTGATTTTCAGTTTTCTTTGAGGAATACTAAGAGGAAACAATTATTTTCAATAATCTAATCTGGCATAGATTGGAAAGGAGAAATTGGAAAGGAGACCACTTGTTTTTCTCTTCACAGTTTTCTGCCTTAGTCTTTAAATTATAGTTCAAGAGGCCATCCTCCCAAGAGAGATGAAGAGTTTACTTTGTAGAGTAATCAAGATTCAAGAAGAATCTGAGTATAATGTTAAGGTCCTGAGTGCTTCTGAGGTCACAGGAAATGGTGAATATGCCCAGGGACGGAAGTAAGCTAGGAGCAGAAGCCCAGCAGAATGAGGAAACAGTCAAGGAGAGGTAAAGATGCTCCCATATCCAGTGTAAGAATTCATGCTTAATTTTTTTATATTACTTCTTCAGATCAAAGGAAAACCTCATTGCTTGGTGCAGTGGTGCATGGTCTGTCATGTTTGTTCATTTGGCTCTCTCTGGTAAGGGTAATGATGCACGAAATTATTTTACAACACCTGATCTTTAATCCTAATTCTTGACTCATCAATGGCTCTTTTTTTTACTGTTTATTGTTTGAAACTGGCCAAAAGCTATGCCTACAGAAAAATCAAAGTAGAAAAGGACACAGGGTTTACAGGTTGGATGAGGCACCTTCTCTGTGGGTTTGACTACCCTCCATTCCCCCATTGCTCCTCCGCTAAAAACTTGGCAGGTGGTTAGGGGCTCCTCATCTTGTGTTCTGCCTTACAGCAGACTGTCTATTCAGCTCTTCCTTCTGCTCAGTCAGACATATCAGCAGAGACAATGGCCTAACAGATGCTGATATTCAGCCTGGATCAGCCTATGTTGATTTTATGCTTATTAGTCTGAGCTAGTCACAGCCAGCTGGTTGCTGTTTGCCTTGACTGAGCAGTAGAAATACACACAACTGCAGTGGCCCCTTGTGTACATAGCCACCCAGGTGCTGTTTGCTGTAATCATTCCCATAGCATGAGGAGTATTTTTGGAGTATTTAATGTTTTGATTTATTTTTGTTTTTTAGTCTTGGGACAAGCATAGAGAGGGAATAGTAAGGACCCAGTGTATAAGATAGATATATTAAAAAGAGCCCTTGATATTCGACTCTGTGGTAACTGGAGAAAGAACCTAAAGTTTAACTTTGTTTGCTTCGTAGTTTCCTCCTAATAGCAATGAGAAACCAGTACAGATTTTAAAAGACCCATAAGCAAGCTTCCTTTAAGGCATAGCGGATGAAATGTTTCCTGGGTAACCAGGTGTCACGCTGGCTAGTGCTTTAATATTCACAACTTACTCCTTTATTGGTCCCAGGAGTAAAATGTTTTGAACTGACCATAAGCACTGGGGGCTTGCTGTGACCTGCTCCACTTCAGAACTAGAAGCTTCCTGGATGCTTTAGGCATTAACCTACCTCATAGTGAAGGAAAGTTGGAAGTCCTTTTCAGGGTTGCAGTCTAGCTTTTCTGGTCTAGCTGATGTTCGTGCCTTGAATTAGTTTTTAAACAGTCTTCCTATCTTATAATCTCCCCCACCACCACTGTCTGCCGTTAGCAATTTTTTTCTATATACTCCTTCCCCTAAACTGCTTATTCATCCTTCCTTTTACCCCTTAATATTGAATAAACAATAGTATTTTCTAAGGTAAGTATATGTAATTAATTATTCTTTTCACACTCATATTCCCATGAAATCATATTAAAGAGGAAATTGGAGTGGCTGAACATATGACTTGTTTGTTAGACCTGCTGCTAGACTGCTGTTAGATACACACTAGGCAGATGGAATAATATTTGTTTTCAGTTTTGGTTTAGGAAAATGTGAGATAGATATTATCAAAGTATTGAAAATACCCTTGTTCTACATTTTAATGAATGATTTGGATAAATATATAGTTGTACTTATCAAATTTGTATGTGTCCTATGAATATAAAAAAGAGCAAACATATTTGATATCAGAATCAAGATTTGACAATAGGTCAACAGACTAGAATGAGGGGCTCAAAATAATAATTAATAACCTGATAACTGTGAAGTGTGAAATTCAGAAAAATCAATTTCAGTATTGGAACTGTCTGGATTAAGAGAATTTTAGATTAAAAATAACAAATATGTGGTAAGAGTATACCACTTTCTATTCCTTTGCCCAAGGCAGACATTTCCAATAGTACTCTTTCCCTTGGAACAGGATAAAATTTTATATCTTGCTCAAGAAAATGACTAGCAATTGATTACAATTGGCACCAAAGTTAAAACCTACAGGTTTTGGACTTGGGACCTGGTCCTGGTTCCATCAATACTAGGAAAATAAGCCATGTGACCTTAGTAAAACAGTTCCCCCTCTCTAGTCATCAGTTATTATTTGTTCATTTGTAAAACTGGGGTTTGGACTATTTGATTATTAAGGTCTTTTCTAACTCTGATATTCTATTATTCTATCATTTTATGAGTAAATCAAAATATAAAAATATGATGTTCTACATTTAAAATAATCGATAAACTGAATTATATCAAAGGAAACGATATTTCCAATGTGAACTGATAATAAACATGTATATAATTGGATTTTCATATAATTTCCTAAATGTTATCTTTGAAGAATGATGTTAATGAGTTGGAGTTATACAGAGGAGGGAAGCTAGATGGTAAATAATCTGGAAAAATTATATATGGAGAAACTAGGTATGTTTCATCCCACACCAAAAAAGGAAAAAGAAAAAAGTGGACATGAGCAGTACTTTATAATTATGAATAACTATTAAATAAAATAGGCACTGGGGCTTCCCTGGTGGCACAGTGGTTGAGAGTCCACCTGCCGATGCAGGGGACACGGGTTTGTGCCCCAGTCCGGGAAGATCCCACATGTCGCAGAGCGGCTGGGCCTGTGAGCCGTGGCCTCTGAGCCTGTGCGTCCGGAGCCTGTGCTCTGCAACGGGGGAGGCCACAACAGTGAGAGGCCCGTGTACCACAAAAAAAAAATAAGAATAAAAAAATAAAAGAGGCACTAAGTTTCTTCCTTTGAAAACATAAATGGGACCAAAGTTCCAGGAAAGTAGGTTTGGTTCAATATATGGAATGATTTTCTGCATTAAAAACTATCCAATAAAGAATTGGGTAAACTTCTGAGCTCTAAAAGTACACTTCTAATAAAGGCTAAAGATTTTGGAGATATAACTGTGAGTCAGTCTGTCTGACTTCAGGCACTCTCTGAAGTGCTTTACTCATTTTAATGTCCTTATTGACCCAATGAGGTAGATACTACTATGATCTCTGCTTTTAAAATGAGGAAATGGTGGGGCAGAGAAATTGAGTAATTTGTCCAGTATTGCAAAAGTAGATTTAGTAAGTTTTCCAGGGTTGTCCAAGGTGGCAAAGGCAGGACTTGCCAAGGCTCTGCTCAGAGCCTATATTGTTAACCACTATTCCATACTATCTACAGTAAAAGTGAATATCAGTTTGAGTCTCATATTCCAGATACTGAAGAAGAGAATGGGAATCTGAAACGTATAATATTTAAGGCCGCTTCCCACTCTACTATTAATACTGAATTGGAATTGCCTATATTTTACCTTTTCAGTTCAGGCAAATATAGAAATTTGAAAGACTTTTAAATTATATGTTTTACTCTAGTTTACTGCTGTTATACTTTCGTTTTATTGGTAGAGTTGCTGAAAGTAGTTAAAAAATATAAATAGTGACAATGTTATATGTAGGTAAAGTTATCTAATTTTTTTTAGCATATTTTCTCCGGTTTGGTAGTCTTAACTAGAAAATTCAAGCTTAGGAAGGTATTGAATACAGATATAAATGTAAAATAAAGATTTTTCTTAAAAGGTCACTGCCTTTCTGATGTCTAACGTACAATATCCCTTTCCATAAAATATGCATCTGTATTAGTGGCATAAAAGTCAGTTTACAATAAATGTTACTAAAATGCATGCTTACTTATTCATTGTTTGTATGTATTCCATAACTGAAGCACCTATGAGACCCATAAATCTCATGGGAAAGCAGACTAATGAAGACATGAAGAATCTAGAGAAAATAAAAAGCCTTGGTCTGCTGTTTGTCCATGTGAAAGTATAGCCCATTACTCTTTGGATGCACAGTCCTTCACAAGTTCTTCCAAAGTGTCTGGGACATTCATGATCAAGCAATGCAGCACTTGGAAAATCTGCCTGGGAGCTTCTGGCTTTCGTACAGGCTCTCCAAGGAAACAAAATCAAATCTATTGACTCCCTCCTCTAGGTATTTTATTTTGTTATTTTCTCTTTCATATACAATTAAATGAATAACTCAATGGTATTAAGTAAGGTCATTACAGCTACAATTCAATAAGTAATGATAGAGACCTAAGATTCTGTGATCAGATTGTCTGTCACTATTGGTGCTATCATTTTTTTTCCCAACCCTTTTATCCCTCCTGGATCATCAGTAAGCCTATTGACCTCTGTGGATGAAGCTAGGGCCCAGAACATCATCCATCAGGCTTCTTCATCTGTCGCTACTCAGAGATGCAAGAGTAGTTCTCTGGCATCTTTCCAATAGAATTCAGGCCCGTGTTATGCTATATTATTTATTTATTTATTTTAAAAAATATTGCCCTTGCTTTGTGGTTGCCTTTTATTCTTTGTTTTATTTTCTAACTTTTTATGGGCATGCTATCTCTTGATTTTTATATCTATCTACCTATCTATTTTATATATTGTTTTATTTTATATGTCTGTCCAAGTGTCTTTTGCTCACAAATTAAAATGTATTATTTATTATTTTTTATTATGTACACCTTACCAACATTTCCTCTCCTAACAACTGGTCAATAAACAGTGAAGGATATGTGCTTTCTCCTCAGTCAGAATAACATTAAGCTTGGTTGATATATGAGTTTTGATGATAACATTGGCCTGCAAGATTGCTGAGAGAAATGAGTGGTGGAAACAAAATATAAGAACACTGTCCAAGTGGAAGTAGTATCATCACTTCTACTGTTTATAAAGAAAGAAATTTATTATTTAAAAAAATAGCTAAAATGATTGAGTTTTTTCTAAGAGATTCATACTTTATATACTAAAGTTAGTTACGTACTAAAATTCTTGAAGTCAAGGATTATATTATGTGTAGTTGAGCCCTCCGACCATGCTTGTGTAATTACTCTCACCTAGTAAGTGCTCATTAAAACAATAGAATGAATGAATAAATAAATAAATACATTTATAATTAAGGTATAAAAATATAGCATGGCTCTTATTATACCAGTTGGTGTGCTACATAAATTATTGTACCCAAAGAATAATAGAACCCATCAGGAAAAAGACATATTATGTGATTTTAATCAGCTTTCCTGATGCCACATTATACATATATTTTACTATGTTTTAAAATAAAAATGAATGTGTTTACCAAACTCATTAGACAAGTATATTTACACATCAAGAAAACGGAAAAGAAATAATTTTAACATGTACCTTTAGTTGGGTATATTGTCTGATTTACTGTTCCTCATTCATAAGTGTCTCATAAGTGTCATGGAACACATTAGACTAGATGGTCTTCAATTTGAGCATTAAATTTGAGCATTAAATATTTGGTAATTTTATAGTGTAAGTTTTTCCAATAGAAAGGATAAAAGCAATGTTTATGAAAAGTTTGAGAATCCTAATCATATAGAATTTGGGGAATTCAGATCTTCACTGAATCTTAGTGTCCATCATGTCCAAACCCTTTAATTTTTAGCTGAGTTAAGTGAGGTTCCTATGAATTCAGTATAACGCTCGGGAGTTGCAGAGTGAGACGGTAGTAGAACTTTATTTTTCTGGAACTGAGATTGTTTTCACTATTCTTAATTAGCTTTGTTCTTCCCACAGAAATTCCACTGTTTGTTACAAGTTCATTTCAAAAGAACTTGTAACCTAGGTTTTTTGTTTTTTTTGTTTTTTTTGCAGTACGTGGGTCTCTCACTGTTGTGGCCTCTCCCATTGTGGAGCACAGGCTCCGGACACGCAGGCTCAGCGGCCATGGTTCACGGGCCCAGCCGCTCCACGGCATGTGGGATCTTCCCGGACCGGGGTACGAACCCGTGTCCCCTGCATCGGCAGGCGGACTCTCAACCACTGCGCCACCAGGGAAGCCCCCTACGGGTTTTTTTTTTCAATCTTTTTGTTTGTTTGTTTTTTTTGGTTGGCTGGTTTGTTCACGTGTTTGATATTACATCAGCCAGGAAGACCTTGCATTGATCCAAAGTGGCCAGTAAATTTGAGTTTAGTAACTCCTGACTTGGGATAGGCAGGAACATATCAAGACCATGGTGTAGTAAATCTACTAAAGTTTTGCATGTCTAATGCTCCTTCAAGGTACCTTATACTAGCACCAACTTTCCTGCTAACATCAGTTTCCCCCTACTCCATGTTTGTATGAAGGTGCTGATTACTCTTTACATACCAAACCAGTTTTACACTGAATTTTCAGCAGCTAATTGGGAGGTGTTAGAATAAAAACTAATCTGTGGCCCTGGACTGGCAGACATCTTAGATGCCCATTAACTATTCTCTTTCACTCTTTGATTCTTTAGGCAAGCAAAACCAGTCACTTATACCTGCTCTAAGTTTGTTCTGAAGTTTTCAGAGCCCTAAGCAAAAGTGAAAAAGATGAGCTGTTACAAAGAAAAGAGAACCCATGCGGGCTATTTAAAGTGTTGCTAACTTATTTCCCTAATGTAGGAAAGGATAAATTTTTAAGTACATTAAATCTCTTTACTCCTTAATATTCTCTTAAAATCTGGGGGTTGTAATGCTAAGCTACTTAGAAACCATTCTGCTTCTTCTTATGTCTCTACATATTTGTGTCTTTCAGGATTTTTGATTTGTTTGTTTGCCTTTGTTTTTAGCCAATATTAATCTCATTTCTTGATCAAATTTATCTTAATTTTAGTATTATTTCTGCTATGTTATCTTTAATTTTTCTATTTTCAGTTCTTTGATGCAAAAGATTAGATATGCTTTACCTTTTTTTATGTATTCATTATAGTTATGAAACTGGTACCTATCATCTCTTGATACTATATCCTCTAGGATCCAAGAGTTAGAATGTCAACATCAGGATCTAATTTGGAATCTGTTTCCAAACTCTTATACAGGCCAAAATAGGTAATATTTTTGTCTGGAAAACAACTCCATATTTACTTTAGGTTTGCATATTCAATTTACATTCATTGAGAAAATTGGGAGAGAATAATAAAATGAAACTAAAATATCTATATGGAATTTGCATTTGGGGATAAAGAATTGAGTCCTAGCAATTAGAAAGTACACACACACACACACACACATACACACACACATTTTTTTGGCTTCAGAAGATTTCCCAGGGTGTTTTTCTGTTTTGTATTCATTTCACTTTATTTCTTTTTGGTGCTTCCTCAGTTCTATTCCCTTTCTCTGAATCTTGTCTCCACCCAACTCTATGTACCTGGGAGTGGAATCACCTTCATAATGGTTGAAGGAGAGATAAAATATAAAATGCACATTGTTTTAAAAATATATTCAAGGCTACAGGAAATTTTATCAGGGAGTAAATAGGACAAATTCAACCTGAAAAGTTGGAGCTGCTGGGAAATTTTTTAAAAAGTGAAGTGAAAGAATACTGAAAAGTGGAAGAATTTAGAGGAAGGAAGTCTTATGAATATTGCTGAAGAGGTCATCAGCAAGTAAGTCAGAAATCAATTAAGTTTTAACCTAGAATTTTGCTAAATGTAGTTTAGTCAGATGTTACAGTAAGTCTTTTGATTCTTCAAAGAGAACTTATGAATAATGTTATTTATTATATAGTAACTTGACATAAACATCTCAGAGGGGAAAAAATGAAAACCATACATACCAGTGAAGTTAGTACAACTTCACTAATTAATACTTCATAATAAATCTGGATGCTATCAAAATGAATCCTGCTTTTAGATCAAGAGAATGATGAAATAAAATTAATATTACTTTTCTGGCTGTGGGATTTGAGGTGTGTGTGGGATTCACGAGGTACACAGAAACAGGTTTCACTGCCCTTGCTTTTCTAATTAGCCAAATCATTGAAACTACTGCAAGAATGTTGTTCCTTGTTTATTGTTTCTTTTTTTGTTATTTTCTTTGGTTGTTATTTTTTCCAGCCTCTTTGCATCTGTCCAACATGCGTTAGCCTCCACTACTCGTTTTGAAATATTTTGGATAATTTGAGGGAAGTCCTGGAACCGAGGTTGAAAGCAAAACAAAAATAGTGTACTTGTAAGCGAGGTGTTTATTTTGGCACTGACTTGCCGTGTGAACGAGTTACTCCATCTTCTATTCATAAAAAAAGTTTGGAAAAGTACTCGAACAAAATATCAGTAATAGCTATTGTATATATACATACTGCATATGAGCTGACTGTAAAAATATTTGATAAGTGCTTAATTTTTCTTCAGGTCATCTCAGTACTTACAGTTATATTCCTTTACATTTTACTTACATTCCCCAAGCATCAGAACATTACTTGCCTTTGCCTGATCCTTTCCAATTTGAGAAGCTGTACATTTTACAACTTTACCATTACTTCCCTTCTCAGTCTTTTAACCATTTTTTGCTACATTATCTCAATGTCTTTATTCATTTAAATACACTTTCCTATTAGGATGAATTTTATTATTGGGAGTCTTCATATACCATCACCCTGCATAAAAGAGCCCATTACTGGAATCTATGCAGCTAAAGATGCTAAAGGAGCAGATCAGGATGTTGCCCATTTGATGTGTTTCGAACAGAGCCAGAAAAAGCCACTGCCTTTCAAAATATCACCCAGTGCCTGCATTGCCATTGTCAAAAAAGTTTAAAACCACTGGGAATCTGATATAAATTTGCACAAATAAATTTAAACAATATAGAAAAGAAGAAGTACATAAAGCATGCATCAAACATTAAAAAATAGATACTGTTTTAAATACAAAGTACATATTCAAAGTTTTGATAGCATCATGATACCATTATGTAAGTGGACCTATAACAAGAGTGGATAATTAATTTAAAAAAATTCTATGTAGAAAACAAACATCTGGTAACATGAACAAGTACTCTACTAAGTAAAGACTTGCAAATTAAAACACTGAAAAGGTACATTTAAAACCTATTACATTAAGGAACATACCTGATGCTAATGAGATGGGGTAAAGCTGGTACATTTATACATTAACTGATAGAATTGTAAATTGGTCCAAAGTTTTTGAAAAACAGTATCACCATTCTGAAGACCTTGAAAATTGCTTCTACACATTGATTTCTTAAAGCCATTTTAAAATTATTTAAAAAAATACAAAAGCAAAACAAAATTTTCACCTCTAAGATGTTATTTACAACATTTCAAAAAGTTACTGAAACACAAGAAAATGATTTAATGATCCCAAATCTTACATTTTAATCTTAAGAAAAAAAGAAGCAGAGCCCAAAATTATATGAACATTATGTGCTTATATGGTCAAAGACTAAAGAGGTAGCACAAATTACAAAAGCAACTGTTGGCCTATTGTGTTGGGATTATTATTTAATTGGTTTTATTTTCAAATTTATTCTTTATTGTATTATTTTAATAAAAGTTTTTGTAAAGAGACAAAACTTTTTATAATATAAAATCTTTTAAAAATTGCAACTCTCTTAGGAGACATAGTAAGCTTAACAGGGGTATGTAGACAACAAACTAAAATCAAGCTAGCTGGCTTTTAGGATGCAGAAAGGAGAATTGTTTAGGAAAAGAATAAGTTTCAGAAAGAGAAAGAAGCAATTGTGAAAATCTTTTAGTGAACCAAATTCAGACCTTTTTTACTTTGAAACTTGACCCAGGACTGAGTAAAGTCAAGGTACTAATGATTTTCACTGCAGTTTAAAAATGAGTGAAAATCACCTTGTTGGTAGTTGTTGAGTTAGCTATATTCCACCTGTTAAATGTTGATGTTTTCATATGTCCTTTTTTATCTGTATTTATTTGTACCTTTTTCCTCTAAGTTATGCTTTTAGGTTATTTCAATATCAAAGAATGAAAGTATGAGTTTTTAATATATAAGTACTTCATAGAAACATTTTAAGCTTGTTACTTTGTATTCTAAATATCCCTTTATGATTTTTATATACATTTATTTTTTCACTTACTGAATATCCTGTGATAAATCTATTTGAGTTGCCATTTGAATTCCTAGCCTTCCTTTCCAATGTGAATTTGATTTTATTTCCATTTATCCCTCCATATCACCTTAAATTATGAATAAGTTAACCAAGGTGACAGTTTGGGTGAGCTCCAGATGCTTCAGGAAATACATGTTCATTTTTTTGTTAATATATTTAATGTAAGATAGAGTTGTTTTTTTTGTTTTGTTTTGTTTTTTTGCGGTACATTGGCCTCTCACTGTTGTGGCCTCTCCCGTTGCGGAGCACAGGCTCCGGACATGCAAGCTCAGCAGCCATGGCTCACAGGCCCAGCCTCTCTGCGGCATGTGGGATCTTCCCAGACTGGGACACGAACCCGTGTCCCCTGCATCGACAGGTGGACTCTCAACCACTGCACCACTAGGGAAGCCCTAAGATAGTGTTTTTGGTGTTCTAAAATTGCTAAATTATTTTTGACCTGTATAAGAATGTAAATAACTCAATAATCTCAAGTAAGTTATTGCCTGAAATAAAGATTTAGGAATGTTCTCATGGAAGATAAATGTCCTTCTTCCATAGTCATGACTCTTGCAATCACCACGGCAATTTTTACCAACATAGCTGTGCAATATTTCTATGCACGTGCAGCCTTTCTCAGATGGTTTCTTAGTGTAAAATGTTTTTAGGCATTAATCTTTGTTTTCTAAGTATGTGCTTGAAAACTTTCTCCATAACAGTAAATATGCCTTTCAAGGTCATGAATGAAAGCATGAATTGTATTATTTTCAAACACATATTGCTAAAATAAATATAATTCATAAAATCCCAGTGAAGCCAGAAAAGGTTATTCCTCTTGAGACAGGGGAGCTTAGTACTATTAGGAATTAGGTTTTATCCATTATTTAAAAATGGCAGCATGGGCTAGTCTAAATAATGTTTTAATACTTAAATGTATTATCTTCATGTTAAAGCTCATAAGCAAAATTTAAATGACTTAGCGAGGATATAACAAAGAAGGAAAGAAATATGTTCTAGAATTCCACAATCTACACAACACTTTATCTAATTCCTACAAGACTCCAAATATAATAAAGGAGCATACCATTTAACCCATAAGAATGCTAGAACATAGACACAATTTAACCTCATTTTAAAGGGGAAAAAAGGAACCCTCTACAATGGCCAGTGCACAAAACCTTTTAGGAAAACAGATAATCCCATACCTTCCTTCCAAAAAAAAAAATGTACACAATAACTCTATGTTAAAATCAATCTTACTTTGCCTTTCTCTCTCTCTCTGTCTCTCTCTCCACACACACACATGCAAATATTAATTTTCAAATTTGCTTTGTTAATATTGAAGAAATCAGATTCCATGTATTCTTTCTGTCTCTTATTTTTTTATGTTCATCTCAAATTTTTACATCCAGTAGTTGTAAAGATCAGTTTCTGGTATCTTCAATGTCAGAGAGAATTTGCACTGAACATTTGTTAAAATCAACAAGTCAGAGTATATTTGAGGTATTGCAGTTAGGAGAGAGAGACTTCAGTATAGAACTGAGTTCAACTTATAATATAGCAAAGATAGCTAGGGTTTTACAGTGGCCCAGTGGATAAGACTCCATGCTCCCAATGCAGGGGGCCTGGGTTTGATCCCTGGTCAGGGAACTAGATCCCATATGCATGCCACAACTAAGAGTTCACATGACACAGCTAAGGAGCCCGAGTGACACAACTAAGGAGCTGGAAGCTACAACTAAGGGAGCCCACCTGCCACAACTAAGGAGCTGGTGAGCCACAACTAAAGACCCCGCGTACCACAACTAAGACCTGGTGCAACCAAATAAATAAAAAATAATAAATAAATAAATAAATATATATATATATATATATATATATATATATATATATATATATAGTCAATGTACAGAGTGAGGGGGGCAGTGGATGGAAATTATTAAGAGGAGATTGATTAGGTAACAAGAGTGGAGGTTTCTATATAAGCTGGGCTCAACAGGCCAAGGACAAGACTTAGGGAATAACAGGGCTCCAAAGAGCCTGATTAAAGTTTGATCAAGAAGGGAGTCCTTGTCATCAGTTAGCTATCATTATATTTTTCTGTATTTTTGGCCACAATCTTAACATTAGCTATTCATTGGCTGTTAGAGCTGAAAGGACCTCAAAAATCAACTCTTAGTGTACAGATGAGAAAACTGAGGGCCATAGAGGCTAAGCAATCTACACAAAGTCACCTGCTAGTAGGTAGGAGAGCCCCACTGGACATAGGTCTCCAGAGCCTAAGCCAAGAAAGCTGTTCTTAAACCTTCTTTCTTACCTATGATGGTAGAAATTATCCATTTTCCTGTTTAAACAACCAACAGGATTTCCCTTTAACCAAACGCTTCATGGGTAGAGTTATATAGATGCCATCTAAAGTCAATAAACAAAATTTGTCTATATTCATCTCCCAACTGCCCCAGAATAAAATTATGTAGAATAGTGAAGCAATTCTAAGCACAAACACAAGCGCTAAATGAATTAGAGGAATAAATGAGTGAATGGCTTTCTCCTAACCTATTCCAGTACATTAAAAAATACATTATTCTTTAATGAGTAATTTTTTTAGCTTATATGTATCTCCTCATAATCTTGGCAGAGGTTCACTTTTAACCTGACTAAAATTTCTATGTTGTGAACTTTAATGTCCATTAACATTTTAAATAAGAAAATGTTTTCCCCCAAATTTTCTTTACCAAATATACTGTTGTTTTACCCAAGTGAAACATGTTGCCTGTACATATATCTGGATTTTTCTCATCCTTAATGTATTGTGTGTTTTTCTTACTTGAAATTCTCCACTTTTCAGAGATACTGCCCTCTGATTTCATATATTTTTTCTTATGGTCTTCTAGCCTAGAGCTGCTTTGGATTTAGCTCTTTCATTTTTCTTACCACCACAAGCCTGATAAGAAAAGAAAGAAGGCTTTACACACACACACACACACACACACAGGCACACGCACTGTAAATTACCCAAGAAGTGATATGTTTCTATTGAACACGCAGTAAATTATCTATTTAGATTGCTGATTATTTTCAATTGTACTTGCAAAAATATTTTACAAAATTAGTGCTAGTAAAACTTTTTCACTGAAGACTGTTTGAAGCAATATTGCTTCCACTTCAAATGTATACTGTTTCTCATCCTTTATTCTAACTCAGAAAACCATCTACCTGTCTCCTGTGGACTTTCTATCATACTCATCACAGTGACTGTTCTAATACTTTCTGAGGCTTCTCACACTATCCAAACACACCACCATCTTCTTTACTCTCAGAGAATGACCTTGCTTCCCACCTCACTATGATTAAGTTCACCTTTCCATTTGAATTGTTTTCTACATCAACATTTTCTTGACCTGTTTACTTCTCTCTTATTTCATAAGAAAATTTTCCTCTGCTCTTGCAAGTCCAACTACTCCATGCACCAACCCTCTTTAATCTCTCTCTTTCCAACTTCTCTATTCCTTGAGACATCTGTGATACTTTTTTGTGTCTTTAAGCTCTCCCATCTTGACTAGGTTTTTCTTGTTTATTCACAAGTTTCCAGGTTCTCTTTGTCTTGTGCTTACTTTTTCTCCCATACTACCTTTCCTTTTTCCTTCTATTTCTTACGGCTATCTTTTCTTGCTCCAGACCTGACTGATATGCTCTATCAGTACTAATAAGTGTCAATTAGCAAATTCCCTCCATTCCCATGCTTCTTAATATTAATAGCACAATATTTTACTCTTCCTTTTCTTCTTCTTTTATTTTTTAATTTTTTACCTCAAAAACCATTTGTTGACAAACAGCTAGAAACCAGTTTCTATGATTAGGAAGGTACAGATCTCTATAACAAAAGATCCCTGCCACTCAGGAATTCCCTATCTAGCAGGAAAGATATGTGACTAATTTCACTGTAATATAAGGGGAAAGTGATCATTGAAAGAGACACAAGTAAGATTATTTTCTTTTCGTGATGCAATGAACTTTCTTTTCAGGATTTTTATTTGGGAGTTGTAGTAGATGACTGTCCTTTTCTTTTGGCAGAAGTTGCAATATGGTGATGATGGTACATTACCTTAGAATGTGTTAATCTGCTCTGTACAATTACTGTTGATTACATGGTGCTCTGAGGTGAAGAATACCTTTGGGAATCCACATACTTGGATATATTCAAAGCTACATAGATGCCTTAGCCTTTATTTAGACTTGTGTGTTAATATGTATTTACACAGGAAATATATATTTATATTTTACCCACGACAGAGGCAAGCTTTTTGGGAAGAACACAGGCTGGAGATTAAGGAGGTTGCATTTCTAATCCTGGCCCTGGAGATCTTTAGCTGAACTAGAGGAAATCTCTTAATTAGAAAGGGCTTCAATATACTCATCAAAATAAATTGTCTCAGTTCTTTTCTTTGTTGATGCTTGTGTCTTGGATGATCTCATCCAGTCATATGGCTTTAAATATCATAATTTCACTGATAACTTTCAAATTTATAATTCTAACACAGAACTTTTCTTCCTCTGAAATCCAGTTCTGTGTATTTAACCTACTCTTAATTGTTACCTCCAACTTAACATCTATTAGAATTTCAAGCTTTTAATATCTACAATCTATCTAATATCTAATATCTACAAGTGAACTCTCTATTACACTAAAGTCTCCCCCATCTTGGTAAATGGCAACTCTAGACAGTCTGAAGCAATGTATGTCTACTCCTGACTCGTTCTTTATGCTAACTCAGAAAACCATTTATCTATCTCCCATGGACTTCCTATCACAGCAAATGGTAACTCCATCTTTTCAGCTGTGTAGACAAAATCCTTGGAATTATCCTTGCCACCTCATATTCTCTGACACCTCATATCTGATCTGAAAGCACATGCATTTGGATCTATTTTTAAAATAAATTCAGAATTTGTCCACTTATTACCACTTTCTAAAATAAAAGACTAAGCTGCCATCATCTCTCAGAGCTCTTGCAACAAAATTCTGCCTAGTTTCCCTAATTCAGGTCTTGCACTCCTGATCATCCACATTTTGCACAAAACAGCTAGAGTAATCCTTTAAAAATTTGGTATGATCATATCATCTGCCACATTTAGAATTCAATTGCATTTAGAATAAAACCCTAAGTTCTCATAACAGCCAACAAGACTAAATAATCTGAACCTTGAATATCTCTAAAATTTATCTTCAACAATTCTTGCCTTATTCACTTACACTAGCCTTTTTGCTATCCGTCATACATACCAAATATATTCCCTTCCCACTTGAAAATATTTGCCTTTTCCCTCCTCTAGCATATTCTTCTTCAGTTTATTAATTGGATCTTGCAGATCTTCCCTTAGACCTATCCTAAAATGTCACTACCCCCTGGGACTATAGAACATTTTTTCTACTCTATTTTTTTACAGCACTTATATCTATTTGTCTATCTACCTATCTGTCTATCTAGATATGTATATGTCTATGTATGTACATACACACATATATAAAATACACACACCAACTTTTTTTAAAAACTATTTATATCTACACTGACATTTAAACATTATAGGAACAAGAACATTATCTCTTTTGTTTCCTTTCAGGGCAAGAACATAATAGCACTCAGGATTAGTAAATATTTTTAAAACTCACTATCCAAGGAAATCAGAAAAGCCTTCACAAGAGAGGTGGTCTCATATATGAAGGTTGTGTTTAAGAGGAAGGAATAGCAGGCAATAGTAGTACCATTATTTAGTTCCATATTTAACTTGGAACAAGAATGAGCAATGAAATAGTGTGGCAACAGATATATAAATCAAAAAACACACATTATTACCAGATTTCTTTTAAGGTCAATGGAGGCAATAGCCACAGGAAGAATGCCCTGGGTTTAAGTATAACATCACTTCAAAGACATTCTTAATTTTTCTTTTACTCCAAGTGATAAACAAGACAATCTTCTTCCAGGAGAACAACAGATAGCCCCTTTTTGTCATAAAAGTTAGAGTGGCTAGCACAGTTTTAGGGGAGGTGTGTATGCATGTAGTGAGATAGAGTCATACTTAACCACTTCAGCATGTCAAATCTCCATTAACAAGACAGTTATCAGCAATGAACAATATGATGTCTTACACTTATGGAGCACTGTATAGTTTCAAAATACATTCACATTCATTATCTCATTTTCTATTCCAACAGTCTATTACTGAGCATCATAGGTGCTACCTCTCTCACTAGGCTGTTAAGGGGCAGCACTGCATGTGTGTGTGTGTGTGTGTATTTCAGGGGAGAGTAGTGGATAAATGTGTTCATTAATGAGAGGTAAGAAAAATGTAAAGTGAGCTATGAGATGCTGTTAGAAAACAGATGGAACAAAGGCTGACCTAATCCTGGAGAAGGTTAAAAGGATGCTTAACTAGAATTGCTTTTGAGGATACTTGCTTAGCAAGACTATCTGGTTAAGATGAGACGTGAGTAGGAAATTCCTATTATTGTCTATTATGGTTGAAATTTTATAACGTTTAAGAATTCAGAGGGAAAATTTATCACCCAAATAAATTAGAACATGTGCCTTACTGTGAGATATCTAATCGGAAATTACAAGGATGTTGGACACTCCTGTTAATGCTTTGAGGAAAGTCTGGATTATAAACTGGTCTACTCTAGTGCTCAGGAAAGACGGATGTCAAGGGATATTTAAACATTGATTGTAAAATGGTTGAAGATGTGAGGTAAGTTTATTTTATTTGGTTATTGACAATAAATATTATAATAGCTGAAATTTTTGAACAGTTATTATATGTCAGACACTATGTTAAGAATATTATAAACATTTTCTTACCTAACTCTAACAACCAACCTACAAGGTAGGCACTATTATTTTCCTATTAAAAGAAAACTCAGAAAGATTAAGCAACCTGCCTAAGGTCACAGAAATGTTTTGTTACTGGCCTGGAATTCAAACAAAGGTCAGTGTAAATAGAAAATCAGTACTCTCGACTATGGCATATCTTGATGGCCTATGTGGTAGGTAGAATAATGCCTCTTCTTCCCCAGAGATATCCATGTCTTAATCCCAAGAATATTTATTTTCTTACAGTTCTGAAGGTTTGAAGTTCAATATCAAGATGTTGGCATGTTTGGCTTCTCCAGAGGCTTCCTCTTGGCTTGCAAATAGCCATTCTCTTCCTGTGTCCTTATATGGTCTCTACTCTCTCTGCACACCCCTAGTGTCTCTTTGTGAGTCCGAATTTCCTCTTCTTCTAAGGACACCAGTCACATTAGATTAGGCCTATCCTAATGGCTTCAATTTAACTTAATTAGCTCTTCAAAGACCCTGTTTCCAAGTACAGTCACATTCTGAGGTACTGGAGGTTGGGACTTCAACATATGAATTTGGAAGGCACATATTCAACACATGAGTTCAGTCCATAACAAGCTCCCAGTCAAGGAGAGTGGGGTAGGAGGATGTAACCTTCTTCCCCTCCAGATAAGTGAGAGGGCCTTCTTTGAACCTGCTTGGCATATTTGAAAAGTGTTCTCTGAAGCTGGAAGATGGACACAGAGGGTTTATAGTTGACTCATGGCTCAGAAAACCATGTGATCCATGATGTTAAGGTATAGAAATGGCTGCATGCGGATCAGTCTGGACTTTCACAATTTATCTGGGAAAGAAAGGCATGCATATTTTCTGTGGGCTAGACTGTGGACCACATGGGTGAGAGAAACAGTGTAACATTATTTGGGGTCTTATTCAAGGGGGCATATATGAGGTAGAAGGACCCTAGTAGCAGAAAGATAGAGGTGAACTCTGAGATTTCTAGAAGTTATAGAAGAAGTTGAAAATGGCTATCCAGAAATAGACACTAATCATCCCAGATTAAAAGAATCGAAGGAGATACATCATCAGCAATAGGACTATGCAGCAAAAGTCAAAACAAAACAGAACAAATTAAAATGCTCATAAGAAAAATAGTCAGTTTAAACTTTGAGCCCAAATAATAAAATACAACCAAAAAATAGGAAACCTTCCTGCTGCCTTTCTACTGTTTATCCCCAGACAGTCTAAAGCTGTTGGTAACTGGAGAAATAGAACTGCAAAAGAGAGAAGCCATCCCAAGTTCAAAACCCATTCCTAGGATAGGTTCCTCATCTGAAAAATGCTGGAGTTTGGGGAGAGGAGAATATTTAATGTTAATTCAAATTTTGAATATTGATTATGTCTTGGACTGGTTCATTCCACTTTTTACATGTGTACTTGAAGTTCCAATAGGACAAGTACTGTGCTGGTTAATAACAAGTGGTTCCCCCCAAAATGAAAGCCTTGATTTGTGACATTTGCCCTTTTCTGCAATGTAAGTTCCCCACCATGGCCAATTTCTATCTACCAACATGATGTCACTGAAACCAGAGCGGGGAGAGAAGAGCATAATTGGGTCTCCCAAGCCTATTAGCTGGCCCTAGCATACCACCTATAGTACTATTAAAACTAAGAGCAGAGGCATATTTACTTAGACACCAATGTCAGCTTCAGGATCCTCAATGCTAGGAGCCTGGAATCAGCTCTAGCAATGTGATCACATGGGCACTGGTTTTCATAAATTTTGCAAATGATATTTTAACCACAATCAGCATGGCTGTTCCCTTCTATTCTAACTTCCTACTATCACACTTACCTTCTAGGTAAGTGGCTTTTATGTGACCATGGACACACTTTTAGGATCCAGCCATGGAGAAGTTGTTGATACTTTCATTTGGGTTCCATGGAATATATTTATGTTCTTACTTGCTTCCATGCATAGTTAATGTACTGCTGGCCATGCAGGTGTAGAAACGGCTGCCAGCAATCCCCCTGCTGCCCAGTGCATAGACTCATCTGGCACCATTATACAGGGGTGCAGTCATAACGTCATATTGTGACTTGGGTGTTTCCATGCTGTTATTGGCACCAAAAATATGCGGGAAGAAGAAACAAGGCTTGTAATACACAGACTCAGAAATTGGTTCGTGGAAAATTCTTCCACATCTGACAGCTCATGTGTAAAGAAAACTTAATAGAAGTTTCCTCCAGTTAAAACTTACCTTAAAATTTTAACACAAGATGTAAGCTCAAGAAACTTTCTAAAATAAGAAGAATGAATCTCATTTTTTGCTAAATCATGATTAAAAACTGATGTATATTACAATAAAAAAATGACATCACAAAATTGCTGAAATGTGAAGGTAATCAAAGGGAATGTTGCCAAAAAATGTAAGGAAAAAAAGTATTACACAGATGTTTCGGACAAGTAACTCATACAAATACAGTAGAGATGTTTTGTGAGGATGAAGATTTGTGATGTTTGTGGTATTTGAAAAGTTTTAGAAATGTGCATGTTCTTATGATTTGTTTTCTCCTTCTGAATAAATATTCATTTTTAGTGTAATTTGTATTTCAGTGTTCATTTCCTTAAGGAAGTCACCTCAAACTATCTAAGCTTTAGGCCCTATAAAACTGTGTATTCTACTGCCTGAGAGAAAAATCATAAAATCATGGGGCTTTTCTATGTTTAATCCAGATGAAGGAGATGATTACTTCCACTAATACATTTTAAAGGAACAGTGGGAAACAAAATAAATTTGGTTTGATTATGTCACAAATCCAACTTGTTCAATATACTGTTATTCCCTGAGCATTTTCTCATGGAGGATTTGAATTTGGTCTCTTAGGCCTAGAGGCATGAGGTTCTACTTGGGGTAGAACTTGGGGTTGTACTGCGACCATAATTCATGAAAAAATATATCCCTTACTGAAACTGTCCCTTCTGAGTTATCTCTGTTCTCCTTTCCAGATATGTTCTGTGTATTTTTAACAATTTTGGAAAATAAAACAGAGAAGTGTGTTAGTAAAAAAATATATATATATATCTAGGCTCTATGTGAAATCTGGCAGGTGACTCCTTTTTTTCTTTTAAGTCATTTATTGTTATAGTTAGATGGAGTTAAGATGATCTGCAGGTAATTTCAATCATAAAGAAAAGAAAATTGTTGTCTCATCACTCAAGCAAAAATTCATGTATTATGATACAAAAATTTCCATAAAAAGGAGTGGCTTCCCATTCTGTACAGAAACGGCACGCTTTGTAAACCTTTATAATACCATCTGAAAGTGTTTGTCCTTTCCAATATACACTTCTTGCTACAGGATTGGGGAGAAGAAAAACATACTTAACATTAGTTTGTTTTATATACCTTTAACAATGCTAATAGTAATAGTTAAAAAGCTTTCTGTATTTCAAAAGTAAGTCAGAGATATTAAGAGAGATTGAGGAATGGGTTTGGAATTCTAACTATAAGATGAATATTAGACCACAGGGTATTTTTGAGGTCTTGACTAAAACATACCCTATATTTGTTATGTATATTTATACAATAAACTCATTAATTTGATCAAGATGAGGGAAAAAATGTCAAGCATTGGGGCTTCCCTGGTGGCGCAGTGGTGGAGAGTCCGCCTGCCAATGCAGGGGACACGGGTTCGTGCCCCGGTCTGGGAAGATCCCACATGCCGCAGAGCAGCTGGGCCCGTGAGCCATGGCCGCTGAGCCTGCGCATCCAGAGCCTGTGCTCCGCAACGGGAGAGGCCACAACAGTGAGAGGCCCGCGTACCGCAAAAAAAAAAAAAAAAAAAAAAAAAAAAAGTCAAGCATTAAGTGATTTAAAAGACTTTATTTTTTTCCAAGACAAATTTGTTGATTTTTCTTTCTGTTATCAATGATGCTAGAGATCACTCTTCAAAGAGAAAATAATGCCTTTTGCAATAATAGCACACCAAATAATTTAAGTTGTGTTAGAAAGTGCTCTTATTTTGCATCATCTAGCTTAAATTTTAGATCTATAAGAGAAGCATTTTTTAAATCTTGAAATCTCTCTTTATTAAACATCTGTGCTCTTGAAATTCGTTTGTAAACAACATTTATTCACAAACACATTAGAAGAGTGGTTAGGAGAGCAGGCTATGGAGTGAAGCGTAACTAGGTTGGATTTCTGACTTTGCTATTTATCACCAAGTCACTTAGCTTCTTTGAGCTTACATTTTAACATCTGGAAATAAGGAAATGATAACTGCCATAGTCTATTATTGTTGGGATTAAATGATGTATAAAATACTTAAAATGTTAGAAGTAGCTATCATGTAGTAACCAATAATTACATAATAGTTATCAATACTCTTCTCACTTCATTATTCTCATCTCAATTATTTTAAAACAAAATTTTATATGCATTTTTGGGGAAAATATTTGCATGATTTAGTATTTTATGAAAAAAATCTGCACTTCAAAGTACCCATTAAAATGTGAATAATATTCTATGACCAACCTAAAAAAATCTGTGAAAAAATTACTTCACATTTCTCTTTAAAAACACTATTATGCTTGAATTCAAGTTCCCAAATTCTCCCTCAGAGGCTTCCTTCAGTTTTTACTTGGTGGAGACTTGTCCTAAATGGCCATTGTAAGAAAGATTGTCTCTATATCAGAGAGTTCAGGTCAAACTCAAATCTTTATTTGGAAAAAGTATATGAGTGAACTTAATCATGTGAAATGTGCATGGTGAGAAAAGATAAAACTGTGAAGCTATCCTTACATTTGACACAAAGGTCAGTGGTAGGACAAGAATTCCTTCTTTCCCCCACCCAGCCAAGAGCATTCCTATTCTGTGACATGTTGTGGAAGTTAATGGATTTTTAGATGTGACCTGGACTCTGGGCTGAAGGGAAAAGGAGACAGAGGAAGAGCAGAGGGCCATATTAAAAATTCAGCATTTTAAATGGGCAAATGGAACTTTATTTGCTGTAAGAGACAACTAAGATTCTGTAAAGTGATCCTTAATGTATCAGATTCTCTCTGATTTTGACACTGTAGATAAATGAACCTTCTTTATATGTAAAGCACTATCGAAAACGTACAAAGTCATTTTAAATGTAATTGTGGAGATTGATATTTAAGTAAGCTTATTTTGCTTTTGGTAAATACATGAAATGTTTGAATCAGATTTATAGCCATTCCCACCATTTTTTTAATTAATAAGTGTTTTCCCCATGAAGTTTCATTTTAAAAAAGTGATCAAGCCTTTACTGTCTATACTCTGTTTTTTAGTTATAATTTTAACATTGCTTTATGTTTTGGTTAGTTACAGTGATTTTCTCTTGTTAGTCGGATAGTTCTCCCTTCCTTTTCCAGTAGAATTTGGTCATTTGATATGTAAGAAAATGGACATGTAGATTATACCTACAAGGTCCCTTCACTGATTAGATAAAGTGAAACTCCAAGCCCGATGTGTGGTTCATTAGGCTACTCTCTTAAGCAGACCACCGACAGACTGAAAGCCCATCGTTTGTTTTCTTCATAGTTCATAAATTACTAAATATTGTTGCAACCACTAGAGTCTGGATTTGCATGCCATGCTCTAAATAAGATGATTACAGAATGTTGATCTGTCAGTGAATAATTACTGTTGAAAGGTTTTTGAGATTTCAAAAGATTTAGAAAATGTGTCTTTAAAATTAAGATGAATGTTTTCAGACCTTTAAAAATGTGGACTCTCATTTCTTGAATATTAGTAAGATAAACTTAAATGCTATCTGTGAAAAAGGGCAGACCAAATTATAGATGCTCTGACTTTGTGAGAGGAATTACATTTCAGAGGAATTTGTTTAAAAGAGAATCCTTTATTATATATTTCTAAAGAATCAGAAATTGGGTAAAAAGAAAATCATCAACTACCAGCAAAGCCTTTTATTTAAAAATCATAACAAGATTATTATATTTTTCTGTTTCTTTCTGAATTACAATTAAGGACTAAACCTGAACACTGAAGTACTAAACACCCAATATTCTAAGTTCAGAGAGACTGCAGCAGTGGGGGCAAACACTTCTCTGTTTCCTTTTGGACTTAAGAGTCACCAGAAATGGTCTTATAGCCCTTAACATCACCCTAAACTCAAATCAATAGGAAAGGAGAATTAGAGAGATAGGAAACTAAAGTCTTCGAGGCATGCAGAATTCAAGGTGACAGAATAAGGAAGAGACCTCAAGAGACACATCTGTTTAGCCAGCAGACTTGCTGAACAGCTCTGTGTTAATTAAACAAAGGAAAAGGACTAGAAAAGAGTTAGTGAAGTCAAGAGAGAAGGAAGCTGTCTTCCTCCTCACACTTGCCATTTAAAATTGAATAGATAGGGAGTTTGCTTAAGTCAAATAATCACCAAGAAAGACAGCTGGCTCTATCTTCTCAATTTTTCAACCAAGAAGGATATTCACTGCTTGAAGGTACCCCAGCAACAAGAAGTGGTGGAGTAGAGATCTTCCACAATAGGAAACTGCAATAGGAAGGCTCTTTTTCATCCTTTCCAAAGAATCCACACATATATTCTAGGGGAGAGTTAGGACTTGGATGACGGCCACACATAGTCATTTATCTTTGTGTGAATGTCCTGAAGTGCACTGCCAGTTCCAAAAAGTGACTTTTATTTTGTGGTCTAAATTGGCACTATGTCAATATGAGCCAAAGAAGCAAAAGTATTAGAAGAGAGATGTTTGTTATCTCAGTGATCATCACACCAAGAGAGCCACAGCATAATAGTGGATTACAGCTGAAAGAGCTGCAAAACAAAAGAATTTTCTGAGAAGTCCTAAGGATAACCTAAAGTCCTCAAGAGGCGAGACAAAAGCAAGGATACTAGAGGAATTTTAAGACTTTGGAAGGCAGCTATGCTCACCACTATACCACCAATGACACAAGTTATTTGAAGACTTTGGTACCTATATCTAGAGCAAACATTAAACACAGCCCAGCTTCTAGCCAGATTAACATAAATCCTCACACTGTAAGCCTATTGATCTCAATTTTTATTACTGAAAACAAGACACCTGGTTTTCAGCAAAAATTATAGGGTGTTGATGAGTCTGGCTCCAGGTCAAAACCCTATGTATGATATTTTGGGTCCAGACATAGGCAATTACAAGATTTGCCTGTCAGGTGTGTGGGGAGAGGAGGAGGCTGTCCTCCCCATAGTAGACTTGGTACACTGCCAGCCAATTGCATTTCTTTGGAAGGAATTGCAGGAATGCACTTAGAAACCCCCTCCTTGGGTCATATCTGCATTTCTAGCCCAGATGCCTCCATCTGGAGGCCTTCTTACTGAGGGCCTTGGCTGATGCACTTCCCAAGGGCCTCTTTGAGACCTTCTTATCATAAGACCTTGGCTGAAGTACTTTTTCCCACTCTGAATCAGTACTTTTCCACTTGTAGCCCTTCCCCTTATTCCTCTCCTTCTCTCTACCACCTTAGTTCTAGAAAAAGGAGACTTGTGCTTAGGGCTTCTTAGCAATGAGATGATTCCCTTTACCTGGGCTGCATATTATCTTACCATCACTCTTTATCATTGTGTGGAGAAAAAATGAAACACTATGGAGCTAGCATCTATTTTTAGCTCTTGATTACACTATCATATAATAAGTGAATAAAGCTTTAACAAATTGAAAAGAGCTGAAATCATATAAAGTATGTTTTCAGACCACATTGGAACTAGAATCAACAACAGAAAGATAGCTGGAAAATCTCCAAATACTTGGAAATTAAACAGCAGGTTTCTAAATAACACACGGGTCAAAGAAGATATCTTAGGAATTAATCACTATTTTGGACTAAATGGAAAGTAAAAGACAACTTATCAAAATTTGTGGGATGCAGAAAATGCAGTGCTTAGAGGAAAATTTATAGCATTAAAATGTATATTTAAGGAAAGAAAGAAAATCTAAAACCAATATCCTAAGCTTCTACATCAGGAAACTAGATGAAGAAAAGCAGTTTAAGTCTATCTAAAAGAAAAATCAGAAATGAACAAGAGGTCATCACTACTGACCTCATGGACATAAAAAAGATTATAAAGTGGTATTACAAACAACACTATGGCCACCAATTTGATGTCTTACATGCAATAAATTCCTTGGAAGGCATAAACCAACAAAAGTCACACAAGGAGAAATAGATCATCCAAATAAGATTATCTATATCTATTCAATGAATTAAATCAGTAGGTAATAACTATCCAAAAAAAAAAAAAACCCACTAGGCTCAGATTATTTCATTGATGAAGTCTCAGGGAAGAAATATGACAATTATCCAAAATATCTTCCAGAAAATAGAAGTATAAGTAACACTTTGAACTTATTCTGTGAAGTCAGCATTACTCTTACAACAAAACCACATAAAGATGTTGTATTAGAGAATAACTACAGACCAATATCTCTAATGAACATATATTAGCAAATCAAACCCTACAATGCATAAAAAAACAAGTGTGACTTATTCCAGGTATGAAAGGCTGGTTCAATATTAGAAAATCAATCAATGTTATCCACCATATTGACAGACTAAAGAAGAAAAATAATGTGAACATATCAATTGATGCAGAAAAAGAATTTTGCAAAACGACCACACATTCATAATAAAAACTCTTAACAAACTAAGAATACAGAGAAAAGCCCTCAAGTTTATACAGAACATCTACAAAAGTCCTTACAACTAACATTCTTAATTAATGGGGAGAAACTAGATCATGGAATAAGGCAGGGATATTCCTCTCTCATCACTCCAATTCAATATTGTACTAGAAGTCCTAGCTATTGCACTAAGACATGGGAGCCAAATGAAAAGATTCCTAATGACCAAAGCTGAAACAATTTTAGCAACAAAATGGTGCAGCATCTTATGAAATAAATATTCATGAGTCCAAACTGATATAAGTAAATGATTAAATACATAAATAAATGGAGGAAAATATACAAACTCCTTTGTAGAAGAATTTTTAAAAGTATGTAGATACTTCACTCTAAAGGAGTTTGAGATTAATTCCCACTTAAGTGTGGCTAGCACATAGTAGAGTATCTAAAGAGGCATACTAGAAACGGCATTATAAGGAGCAACTACAACCAGGTGATTAAGTTTAACATCAACATTAATAAATAATATTTAAAAATATGCACACTTGGTATCATGTGATGAGAATGGGACTTTACTTCTTTTTTCTTCCTTCTAAAATACATAACTCCAGTTTAAACATGAAGGAAACATCATACAAATTCTAATTGAGGCACATACTGCAAAATACCTGAATGATCCTTCTCAAAACTATAAAGGTCATCAAGAATAAGACTCTCACAGCCAGAAAGAGCTTAAGGAGATATGAGTAGTAAAAGTAATGTGGTATCTGGGGTGGAATCCTGGAAAAGAAAAAGAACTTTAGGTAAAAACTAAGAGTATATGAACAAAGTATAGTCTTTAGTTAATAATAATGTATCAATATTGGTTAATAAATTGCAGCAATTGTACCATAATGATATAAGATTTTAATAATAATGGAATTTGTGTGTTAGTTTTTGTACTATTTTCATAATTTTTCCAAAAATCTTCAACTGTTCTAAATAAAAAATTTATTTAACAAAAGGTTTTTAAAAACCACAAATCAGTGAGAAAGCAAAGAAGAAAAAAGATGTCTAATGCATGCCATATCCCTTTAGTAGCGTGATCCAGAAGTTGTTCACATTATTTCAGCTCATATTTTATCTTATGGATTTTGGTCATTCAATCTTACTTAACTGCAAGTTTAGGTTATGAGCCTACTTGAAAACGTTTCATTGCTAAAAAAGAAAGAAAAGGAAGTAAAGAAAATGGATTTTGGAGAAATTTTAAGTCTATTCCACAATTCCATGAGATTATTATTCTATTAGCAGAAATTCATATAAGATAAAAAATCCACAGAGAACACCCCGAGTTTAAAACACTCATGAAGAATACTCTCAGCAATGGACATGATATTTAATTATCAAGATTAAAAACTAGGTAATCACTATCAGGTTTGAGAAAAATAAGTCTAGGTGATAAACAGGATTATTTTCAAGTCCAAATGGGAGTAATAGAGAATAGGTGAGTTCTGAGTAGCTCATCATAAAGCAGGTGTGTATTTCTGTATGGTGTGAGTTGAGAGAAGAGATGGAAATCAGTGGGCCATATAACTAAAATCCTAAGTGACAAGGTCTAGCAGAGGAACCTGGAAAATTTGAAATTGATGACAGACAGTTCACTGCTTTAAACTTAATTAAAATAACCTGAATTAGGTAAAATGTGTAAGTGCTCTCATTTATACCTAGACTGAATCTCATAATTCACTTTTATTGTAATGGTTCCCTTCCCATGTCATGCACACACACACACACAAACTGAATCCAGTTAAATTTGGAAGGTCATGTGATGAGGAAATAGACTGTAAATTTTTTTTTTTTTTTTTTTTTTTTTTTTTTTTTTTTTTTTTTTTTTTTGTGGTATGCGGGCCTCTCACTGTTGTGGCCTCTCCCGTTGCGGAGCACAGGCTCCGGACGCGCAGGCTCAGCAGCCATGGCTCACGGGCCCAGCCGCTCCGCGGCATATGGGATCCTCCCAGACCGGGGCACGAACCCGTATCCCCTGCGTCGGCAGGCGGACTCTCAACCACTGCGCCACCAGGGAGGCCCTAGACTGTAAATTTAAACAACGGTAAAGGTAGGTGACAGTTATCAGCCATGTTTACTTATTTATTTTTATTTTTATTTATTTATTTTTTGCGGTACACGGGCCTCTCACTGCTGTGGCCTCTCCAGTCGTGGAGCACAGGCTCCGGACACGCAGGCCCAGCGGCCATGGCTCACAGGCCCAGCTGCTCCATGGCATGTGGGATCCTCCCAGACCCGGGCACGAACCCGCGTCCCCGGCATCAGCAGCCAGACTCCCAGCCACTGCGCCACCAGGGAAGCCCGGCCATGTTTATTAACTAGCACTTCAGTGTTCCAAATAAAGGCCAGGTGAGAATTAGGTTACAGAACAGATTAAGAAGCCAACTAAGGCAAGTATGGTACAAGTCAGAGCAGTAGGCCAGTACTAGACACTGGTGAAGACCTAAATATAAAGGCAAAGAAAGAAGAGATAATCAAGTTTTTCTCAGGGGATATGGCAGGGTTGTAGTGGTTTAGAGTGTCAAGAAAGAGGCTAATGAGACAATGCCTCCCACTTTTATTCAACCAGAGAAGCTTTATATTATTTTTTAATGTTGGGGTTATCTGTAAGATTTCTCTTGAGGAAATATGGCTTAATTACTTTTTAAAAGGCTAAAAAATAATAACTGAATTAGAGAAAGATGCAGGCATAGGCAGCCCTCCAATTTCTGAGGAGCTATGTCTTAATAATATTTTAATTCTGTTCAATTAAATATTTACTGATACTCTTTTTCAGAGTTAACTGGGGTTACAATAATGATAGAATTCCTGAAATGAGTTGAGAGCTCTCTTCTTCACCATCCTGTGCACATTCATTTGCTCTCTGTAACGTCTTCTCCTTACTTTTCTGTTTTCCACTGATCTTATGAAATCAAGGATTCTTCCTCAATCTTCCAATCAGTCAAAGTTATAAGGTAGGTCTTCCAGCCTCATTGTAAGTCTGGATTTCCTCAAACACAGTTGGCAGATGTTTGAATTTAAGAGGGTGGAGAAGGTGAACCAGAGCATGGTATTCTTTCTTATACTCATCATTAACCTAGAGAGTGCATATTCAAAGGACAATGTCCTTTGTGAATGGGCTTAGCAAAAGGCAATAGTGAGTGGTGGTGTCAAAGGCATCTAAATTTAATTTTTTTTTTGTTAATGTCAATGTGCCAACAAAATATCTGAGTATTTTGTGCTAAACAAAATATCTGAGTATTAAATATGTCACTTCTGTGGCATATTTGATTATAGAAAATATACCCTATGGAGAGTTTACCTTCATTAGGCCAAGGACAAGATTGTGATTTGAGAGGAGGGTGTGTTATTGGAAGACTTGAACAGACTCAAGCTGCACTATAAGGAAAGTAATACTAAACATGTTACTACAGGAGATGGTGGTGAGAAGGAAAGGGTCAAGGTGCTGACTACTTGATAATGTCAAAGCAAAATACAGATTGCTAAAGGCTTCAACCATAAAGGCCAATGAAAGGCCAGGCAGAAGAGGCAGAAGGAGTGGTCTTGCCTGGGAAGTTTCAAGAGCTTGTTGCCAAGGTGTCATTGGGATCCACACATAGAATACGAGTCCTGATTTAAGTCAGAGGAAGGCTGTGGACAAAAATCAGCTGACTACTAGAGAACAAATCTTCTGAAGAAGAAATTTGTTATTATGTCAGAAACCATTTAGGTAAAAAATAAATAGTATCCTAATTGGAAAAGCAAGTAAACAGTGCGGTCAGTAGGGAAGAATTTTAAGTGACAGAGCAAAATATAGCCCTGATTTTGTCTTTTGTGGTCCTTTTTCTCATAGTTAGAGGCTTGAGCAGAATTTCCTATACTGCTTCAAAACCATGGAGCAAAATTATTGCTTGGAGACCATGTGAGCAACCATTTGGCTGAAGGCAGTGATATCATTGCATCTTCTGGCATTAATTTGGCTAGGGTGAATTCCCACTGTGACCTCAGGCTTGTAGCTACCTCTTGTCTTGGCAGAACAAAGAGTGGCAGCAAACTATGCAGGAATATTTCTGGAATCTTCAATCAAAAAGGAGTTGGTGGGGACATACTTAGAGTGGAAGACATTGGCCAGGGAATTTGAGACCTTTGTTTCAGGGCTGTCATTTCACAAATAATACTTTCCTTTGAGCTTGGGTTAAGAATAAAATTCTGTCCCCTTGCATCAGTTTCCATCCAAAGTAGGAATTCTGAGAAGAGTAACATTCATAAAAGGAAATTAGGTTCTATGGACAAATAATCACTATGCAAATCTAGGTTTTAATAGCTATAATATAGTTTGTATTATTGGGAACTGTGTAGAATTCAGTGATATTATAAGGAGTGAATCTTTTATTGATGTTAGCAGCCTATGTACAATTTAATATTCTTGGTCATTTTGAATTTTAGTTTAACTTTTTCTAGAAATGATTGAGGGAATTGATTTTGATTTAATTTTCTTTTTTAAATTAATTTTTATTGGTGTATAGTTGATTTACAATGTTGTGTTACTTTCTGCTGTATAGCAAAGTGAATCAGTTATACATATACATATATCCACTCTTTTTTAGATTCTTTTCCCAGATAGGTCATTACAGAGTATTGAGTAGAATTTCCTGTGTTATACAGTTGGTTCTTATTAGTTATCTATTTTATATATTGTAGTGTGTACATGTCAATCCCAGTCTCCCAATTTATCCCTCTCCCTCCCCCGCTTTTCCCCTTGGTAACAATAAGTTTGTTTTTTACCTTGAGCTAAAAATACAGATGGAATATTATTAAAAGACATCATCAGGCATTATTATTATGAGATGTTGTATATCCCATTATTGTATACTGCTGTACATCCTAATACAGTAAATCAATTTTTGTAAAGAATTAACTTGTAATCTGAAGGGTAAATGCATTAAATTGTACAATATCATTTTAGCTTCTATCCGTGCACATACTCTTTGATAAAGATTGGGTATTTCTTGACTCCTCTTAGTCCGAATTTTATAATTTGCACTCTCTGGCTGGAGAAATTGAATCCATCTGTAGGAAAGCCAGTTAATGGTAGTTTTCAGTGTGAGTCTAGATCCAGTCGTATTCTGGGGATGAGTGCTACATAGCTGCAGGCCTGTCAGTGGGAGTGTGAGTGCTACATAGCTGCAGGCCTGTCAGTGGGAGTGTGACTGTTTAATTACCAACTCAGCTGTACTCTCTGACTAGATGTAGTGACAATAACTCTCTAAGTCCTGTGTCTTTCAATTTTCTTTTCTTTTATATATTTTCTGACAACTTTCTTTACAGGTATGTATATATGTATGTGTTTATATATACACATATATATGTATTTATGTACATAAATATGTACTTAAATATATGCATGTGTTTGTAGAAGAGACTAAGATTGATTGACTAGAGTACTGATCAACAAAATGTAATATATTACCTATTCTAAGTATTATTAATTTTTGCTAATCTGGATTTTGGAAGATATTTGCTTTTTAAAATAAGTAACACAATGAAGAATGACAATTAACTGGACTGGAGAAAATGAATTCTATAGCATATAAAAGTTGCTTGTTATGCCCTAAAAAAGACATTTCAATTTACATGTTAAGATACCTTAGACAGGGCCTCCCTGGTGGCGCAGTGGTTGAGAGTCCGCCTGCCGATGCAGGGGATACGGGTTCGTGCCCCGGTCCGGGAGGATCCCATATGCCGCGGAGCGGCTGGGCCCGTGAGCCATGGCCGCTGAGCCTGCGCGTCCGGAGCCTGTGCTCCACAACGGGAGAGGCCACAACAGTGAGAGGCCCGCGTACCGAAAAAAAAAAAAAAAAAAAAAAAAAAAAAAAAAAAGATACCTTAGACAGTTCTCTCATGCCGATCTTCAAGAAGCTTTCCTTTTCCCCCCAGCTTTTGAGGTATAATTGACAAAAAGTTGTAAGATATTTAAAGAGTACAGCATGATGACTCAATATTTCTGTAAATGGTGAAAAGATTCCCCCTCACTGAGTTAATTAACACATCCATATCTCACGTTTACCATTTTTTTTCTTTTGATGAGAACATTTAAATTCTCTCTTTGCAAATTTCAATTATACAATACAATGTTATCAACTCTAGTCACTGTATTATATATTAGATCCTCAGACCTTATGCATCTTGTAAATGAAAGTTTGTATTGTTTTACCAACCTCTCCCTATTCCCAACCCCCTAGCTCTAGCAACCCAATTTTCTACTCTGTTTATGATTTCAATTTTTTTAAGATTCCACATATAAGTGGAATACCATGTGGTATTTGTCTTTCTCTGTCTGGCTTATTTCACTTAGCATAACGTCCTCCAGGTTCATCCATGTTGTCACAAATGATAGGATTTCCTCCTTTTTATAAGACTGAATAATATTACATTGTATATATGTATATCCATATACTAAGGAGCTTTCTTAAAACACAAAACAAAACAATAAGTTTACTTCAGTTCTATAGAGCAAGTCCTTAATAATCTCTAAAATAGATGTAGTTTTTAAAAATCAATACAAGAAATAATTGTAATTTACTAATGCAATCTATGCATATGTAAGTATATTTGACATTTCTGGTCTCATAACTTGTAGTTTTACTTTTTAAAGTATTCTCTTGGGTAATAGAAAAATCTTCTCTAATCATCTCCATATTCTGTATTTTTATGCGAAGTGGAAGAAGTAATTTTTATATTGGAATGAAGGAGAATTTTCATTGAAAATAGAAGTATAAAATAGAACCCCATTGTTCTTCCATTCTAAAATAAAGCCACATGTCTAGAAGAAGAAATGGAGAGAAGATTATGTAACATAAATGTATTGACTCAGTACACTATCACTTTTGCCTCTATTAATCATTTAGTTACTTCCAGTAGTTGTCCTGTAACAAAAAATCATGACTTATCTTGAATTAGAATAGAATAAATAATATATATTTAAATCTATACCGTATCTTCCACTTTTCTTTTTAGCAGCTCTTCACTGCATAGAATATACTTTTATTTTAAGCATTACAGTAAGATGACACATGTTATAAAAGAAAGTATAATGGGGATAGGAGAAAAATGTTATTACAAGTGACTTAAAGGCAAATTACCCATTCAGCAGATGGCTACCAACAGTTCCTTCAATCTCTCATAAGATATGGAAGCTATTTTGCCTCTCCTGAACCGTTGCTAGTCTTATGACTTGTTTTGACCAGGAGAAAGAGGCAAAAGTGATATCGTGTGGGTTCTGGTGCATGGCCCTTCCTTATGAGACTTAGCAGCTTCCATTTTCATTCCTTTGGGATCCAGCCATAAAGTAAAAAAGCTATGGGCAAGATTACTGAGTGATGAGAGAGAAAAAGCCCAAACCAGCCTACAGGCATTCCAGATACCACAGAAGAGGTACCATGAGTTTGAATGAAGCCATCTTGGATGTGCTGTCCCAGCCACGCTCCCAGCAGAAGGTAGCCAAATAAGTGTTTTGTATACTCAACCAACACCCCATGGCACAGAAAAAAAGCTAAGTCAGCCAACTCAAAGAATAAGAAGCAATGAGAAATAGTAAATCATTGCTATTTTAAGCCACTAGATTTTGGACTCATTTTTTACATCGAAATCCAGAACTGAAACTGGTTTCTTTGAGAATACACATTATTTTCAAGTATAAGATTTTTTTTATTGAAGTATAGTTGATTTACAATGTTTATTAGTTTCAAGTGTACAGCAAAGTGATTCAGTTACATACACACACGTATATATTCTTTTTCATATTCTTTTCCATTATAGGTTATTACAAGATATTGAGTATAGTTCCCTATGCTATACAATAGGTCCTTGTTGTTGATCTGTTTTATATATAGTAGTGTGCATACGTTAATCCCAAACTCCTAATTTATCTCTCTCCCCACTCCCACTATCTCCTTTGGTAACCATAAGTTTGTTTTAAATGTCTGTAAATCTACTTCTGTTTTGTAAACAAGTTCATTTGTATCATTTTTTTAGATTCCACATATAAGTGATATCATGTGATATTTGTCTTTCTGTCTGACTTACTTCACTTGAAATGATAATCCCTAGGTCTATCCATGTTGCTGCAAGTGGCATTATTTCATTCTTTTATGGGTGAGTAATATTCCTCTCTCTCTCTATATATATATATATACACACATATATACATATATATGTATATATATGTATATGTATATACATGTATACATATATACATGTGTGTATATATATATATATATATATATATATATATATATATATAAAACAGATTTTTTATTCACTCATCTGTCTATGGACATTTAGGTTGCTTCCTTCCATGTCTTGGCTGTTGTAAATAGTGCTGCTATGAGAATTGGTGTGCATGTATCTTTTTGAATTAGAGTGTTCTCCAGATATATGCCCAAGAGTGGGATTTCAGGATCATATTGTAATTCTAATTTTACTTTTTTAAGGGACCTCCATGCTGTTCTCCACAGTGGCTGTACCAATTTACATTCCCACCAACAGTGTAGGAGGATTCCTTTCTTTCCACATTCTGTCCAGCATTTGTTATTTGTAGACTTGTAAATGATGACCATTCTGACTGGTGTAAGGTGATCCCTCATTTTAGTTTTGACTTGCATTTCTCTAATAATTAGTGATGTTGAGCATTTGTTCAAGTGCCCCTTGGCCATCTGTATGTCTTCTATGGAGAAATGTATATTTACACTTTCCTCTCACTTTAAAATATTTTTTATATATTAAGCTGTATGAGCTGTTTGTATATTTTGGAAATTTATCCTTGTCAGTAACATTGTTTACAAATATTTTCTCCCAGATTACAGGTTGTCTTTTCACTCTATGGTTTTCCTTTAACGTGCAAAAGTTTTTAAATGTAATTAGGTCCCATTTATTTATTTTTGGTTTTATTTCTATTACTCTAGGAGACAATCCAAGAAAATATTGTTGTGATTTATGTCAAAGAGTATTCTGCCTGTTTTCCTCTAAGAGTTTTATAGTATCCAGTCTTCCATTTAGGTTTTTAATACATTTTGAGTTTATTTTTGTATATGGTGTTAGAAAATGTTCCTATTTCATTTTTTTTACATGTAGCTGTCCAGTTTTCTGAGCACCATTTATTGAATAGACTTTCTTTTCTCCATTGTATATTCTTGCCTCCTTTGTTGTAGATTAATTGGCCATAGGTGCATGGGTTTATTTCTAGGCTTTCTATCCTGTACCATTAATCTATATGTCTGTTTTTGTGCCAGTACCATACTGTTTTGATTACTGTAGCTTTGTAGTAAGTATAGTTTGAAGTCAGGGAGTGATTTCTCCAGCTTCATTCTTTTTTCTCAAGATCATTTTGGCTATTCATGGTCTTTTGTGTTTCCATACAAATTTTAAAATTCTTTGTTAAGTATAAGATTTTTTTTTTTTTTTTTTTTTATTTTTTTTTATTTTTTTGTGGTATGTGGGCCTCTCACTGTTGTGGCCTCTCCCGTTGCGGAGCACAGGCTCCGGACGCACAGGCCCAGCGGCCATGGCTCACGGGCCCAGCCGCTCCGCGGCATGTGGGATCTTCCCAGACCGGGGCACGAACCCGTTTCCCCTGCATCGGCAGGCGGACTCTCAACCACTGCGCCACCAGGGAAGCCCAAGTATAAGATTTTTAAACTAAATACTTTTTGTTACAAGTAAAAAGAACCAAACTATCCCATCTATATTCTCATGAATTGGAAATAAAGATAGTTTAATTATAAGAGAACTTGAGGCGATCAGTAGTTTTATCAGTTAGAGTACTTTCAGCTGCAGGTACAAAATTCCTTACTTATACTTGCTTGAAGCAATAAAAACATTAATCATGCCCAAGTCTACACAGACAACCCTGTACTGATAGAGACACTTAACAACATCTTCAAGTATCTTCTTTTCATCCTTCTGTGTATCATCCTCAGCAAGTTACTCTCTGTATCATGGGTATAAGATGAGTTCTCTTAGATTCAGACATTATATTCATGTTCAAGGCAAGAAAGGTGCTGCCATCTACATGTTTCTTTTGTTTGTTTGTTTGTTTGTTGTTTTTTTAAATTTTTAAATCATTGGAATTTATTTTGCATGAGTGATGTCATGTGTTTCTTTTTGATAGAAAGTAAGTGTTCCTAGAAGCAATTCTAATCAAATAGTAGTTGAGGGCTATGTTTCCTTTGCCAGATGGGGTCTCATGGTCATAACTGGCTACAGTAGGAAGCTGGTAAATTCCATATCTGGCAAATGAATAAAGATTGTCATAACAACTTAGACTGATTTTGCTTTGTGATGTGTGGAAGGACACCAATGTTATTCTGAACAAAACTGGATTCTACTAACAAGAAATAAAGGATGGTGAGTAGGCAACCAAAGAGATATGGCATATTGAATGAATTCACACTAGTACCCTATTATTCTGAGTTTGGAGAAAATATTTTGTTTGTTTTCTTTTTAAATCTGTGAGAGATATTGCTTACAAAAACCCTGGCAACAGTGACTATAATCTTTAAAAGTCAATTAAAGGAAATTCCTGTTTATTCTTAATTTGTTGAGAGTTACTTTTAAAAAATATATATGATATTGAAATTTGTCTAATTCTTTTTCTTTACCTATTAAGATTATCTTGATGAATCACATTAATCTTTTAATTTAGAAAGTAATATTGCATTCTTGGGATGAATCCAATTCTATCATGATGTAGTATCCTTTTTATTTTTAAAAGTATTTATTTTGCTAATTTTTGTTCAGAATTTTTGTACTTATGTTTATGAATGAGATAAGCCTCTAATTTTCTGATTTTTTAATCTCATTGTCAGATTTTGTGACTCAGGTTACTCACCATCGTAAAATAATTTGAGGAGTATTCTGATTTTATTTTTCCCAGATATGTTTGTATTAATCTGATTATACTTATTCATTCCTTGAATGTTATTCCTGGTTTGCACTGAAGGAGTGATTTTATAGTCAGATTTGTTGCAATGTAATTTATATGCTAATATAAAATTGATCCATTGTAGGTATAGACTGATGATTTAGATAAATATATACTAACTATATGTTTTTGATAATTCCAACTACAATCAAGATACAGAATAATTTCATCAACCTCAAAGTACCACTTTTTGGCAACTGCTTATTATCCCACCCTCAGCCCCTGGCAACCAATTATCTGATTTCTGTTCCTACAGTTTTGCTTTCTTCAGACTATCCAGAATTATACCAGGAATTCTAAGATTCACTCTTTCCTCTTACCCCCACCCATTCCTGAGCTAAGATAAAACAACTTTTCTTCTTAGTGTTTCTAAGTATTAAAATACCTCATAAAATCTATGCCTGTGTGGTAGGTAGCCTCCAACATGGCCCCCAAAGATCCTTATCTCCTGCTATGCATGCCCTTGTACAATATGCTCTGCTTGAATGTACTTATTGACTCACTTCTAACTAATAGAATATGGCTATGTGATGGGATTTCACTTCCAATATTAAGTTAGAAAAACACTGTGGTTTCCATCTTGGTGCCTTCTCTTGCCCTCAGACTGCTCATTCTGGAGAAGCCAGCTGTTGTGAACTGATGCATCTATGTGGAAAGTACTGCATAAATGAGTTTGTAAGCAGATCTTCTGAGATCAGCCAATAAGCTTTATGAGTGAATTTGGAGAAAGATCTTCCCCAGTTGAACCTAGAGATGATTACAGACAACTTGATCATGGAGCTGTAAAAGATCTTAAGCCAAGGCAATCCACCTGAGTCAATTCTGTATTCCTGACCCTGGGAAACAGTGAGAAAAATAAATATTTGTTGTTTATAGCTGCTAAAAGTGTATGAGTTTCCTATGGCTGCTGTAACAGATAATCACACACTTGGTAGCTTAAAACAGTAGAAATGTACTCTTTAACAGTTCTGGAGTGTAGAAATCTGAAAACAGTTTCATTGAGTCAAGATCAAGGTATCAACCAAGCCACACTTCCTCTGGAAACTAGGGGAAAATCTGTTCCATGCTTCTTCTAGCTTTTGGAGTCTGCTGCATTGATTGGCCTGTCACTCCATTCTCTGCCTCCATCTTCAAATTGCTGTTTACTCTCTGTGTCTAACTTCTCTCTGTATCTCTTTTATAAGGGCACTTGTGATGGGATTTAGGGCCAACCTGGATAATCCAGAATAATCTCCTCATCTCAAAATTCTTAATCACACCTCAAAACCTTTATCATGTAAAGTAACACCCATGGGTTCTAGAGATTATGAACTGATGTCTTTGGGTCTACTACATAGGGTAATTTGTTATGTAGTAATAGATAGCTAATACATTACACAGGGTAATTTGTTATGCAATAATAGATAATTAACACACTGACCTTTATTGCAGAGTTAAATCTTCACAGGCCTTTGACTCTCAAAGTCCCTCTTAGTCTTATGTCTTACCACTTGAGGTCTAGAAACAATTGCCTTTTCTGATTCTTCTCTGCTACAACTTTTTTAAAGATCTATTTTCTTTTATCTTGGCTGGCAAAGTAAAAAATTCTTATTTGAGGTTATATCTATCTTGTGATACCTTACCAAAATCAGAATTCCATGTATATTACTACACTGACTCTTTGCAACTATTTACTAGGAACAGCAGACTAAGAAGACATACGGTTTGCCTTCCAAATTATCATAGGTCACATATCTCCAGGTGTTTTGCCAGCCATTTCATGGTTCCCCAATTTTTTAATCTTTAATAAGGATTCATAACAACCTAATGTGTATATATGTTTATACGCTGATATATATTTATGTTTATATATATATATATAATGATGTACTGTATTACACCACTTCTGATATCAATTTCTGTGTTAGATATAATAACACTAGCATTTGTAAAAGATAAACTCTGAAATCCCAGTGAGTTAACAAACTATAATTTCATTTCTTTTTCATGTAAAGCTTCCAACACATATGTTCTTGATTAGGAAGAGGCTCTTCTCTAAGCAGTGATTCAAGATTCCAGGCATTCTTTATAACATGGCTATAGAATCTTTGCACAGAGCTTCCGTTTCTTTATACTTATCACCATGAAGGTCATATGGGAATGAGCATGGAGAATTATTTATGAAAGGTGTTTATAGCACATGTTTGGAAGAAACATACATCATATCTGCTCACATTCCATTGAATAAAATAGCATCTGTGGCTATGTATGCTACATACACTTTCTTGTCTCAACTGGAATCAAGTCTGGGAAGTGGAATCCAATTATTTTCTCAAAAAGAAGATATGGGTTTGGTGATGACTTAACATTCCCTACCACATTGTATGATATCCATTTTTTGAAATTTGTTATAACTTGTTTTATGGCTCTAAAGATAGTCAATTTCCATGAACACTATATATATATATATGCTTTAAAAATTGTATTATGACAGTTTTTATTTGATCATTCTTGTTAAGTATGTTACTTTAAACTGCCATGTCTTAGTGAGTTTTTCTCTTACTTATCTAAAATTTGGTGAGCAAAATTGTGATAAAATGTCTTATACTGATGCCAGATTTATAAATTTCTTTTAACTATGATTAAATTTGTTATATATTTTGAAACTATTTTATTAAGTGTTTATATATTTAGAATTTTTAATTCTGTCCTTATGAATTAAACATTTTATTAACACAGAAAAGTCTATCTATAGTAAATTTTTGCCCTAAATCCTATTTTTTTTCTGAAATTAACATTCCTACATCAATTTTGCTTTGGTTTATATATGCCTGGTATATCTTTATCTTTACTTTGTCTTATCCTCATTTTATGTTCTTATACAATGAATACAACTAGCTCTTTTAAAAATACACTTGGGTAATCTTTACCTTTTAAGTAGAAAATTTTTCTTTTTACATTTAATATTATCACAGACAGATTCAGATTTATGTCTGTTACTAATCTTGTTTTGTCCCTTTTATTTGTTATATATTATATAGATTTTTTTTTTCCTCATTATCTTATTTTACATTGAGATTTTTTGTCCCTTACATCCACTCTTTTTTTATATATGTCCTAGTTTGGAAATGATGTATTCTAATTTTTCCTTTTATTAGTCTCCCTAGGATTTACCATAACTGTTTAGCTTGTTAAAGATTAAGTTAATATTTACTTTACTCTCCTCCTGAACAAGGAGTTTAAAATGTTCTGACCAATTAGCCTCTTCCCAGATCATATTACTGACTATGATTCCAGTTTTATCTCTCTTGATTCTCTTAACACACAAATAAGATTTTTAAATTGTTTTATATATTTTAATATTTATACATAATTTTATTATCTTTGCACCTTATTCTTCTTAAATTATATCCTTTAGAACTGCTGCCTAATACATAGCCATTAGCCATATGTGACTATTTAAATTTAAATTAATTAAAATTAAAATTTAAATTTAAAATTCAGTTCCTCAGTCACAGTAGCCACATCTCAAGTGCTTAAAGTTACATGTGGCTTGTTGTTACCATATTGGACAGAACAGATGTAGAATATTTCCATCATTGCAGAAAGTTTTATTGGATAGCACGGCTTTATAAAGCCTTTTAGTGATACTTTTTTGATAGTGAAGAGAACTTTTGTTATTTTGAAAGTGTGTTTACTTTAATTTCTTTCTTAAAAGATAATTTAATGGATATACAATTCTAGTACTGTGGTTATTTTCTCTAATTACTATGAAGATATTATCCAATATATTAGTATTTCCATTATGATATTGAGAAGGCAGCTGTTGGACTAATTGTCATTGAATGGTAGATAATCCATCCTAACTCTAACTGCTTATAAAATTTCTTTCTCTTTGGTGTTCTGCCATTTCACCATACCCCATCCAAGGGACATTTTTTACTTGTGCTCCTTGGGCTTTAAGTATCTGAATCTGTGATTTTATCTTTTCTAAATTCTGGAAAACTATTAACATATTTCTCTTTGATAGTTGCCTGTCTCCACTTTTCTTTGATATGCTTCTAGATATTTAATTTCCAGTCTGCCTTTCCTCTGTCTGCTCTCTTAACTCTTCTTAGATATTTTTTCCTCTAGTGTTTTCATGGCTTATTTTACATAATTTATTTATATATACATTTTCCACTTTACCAAATCCTTCTTTATTTAAGCTTATTCTGCAGTTTGATATGACCATTTTTATTCAGATCTTAATTATTCTATTTTTGATTTCTAGAAATTATATTTAGCTGTTTCCCTAAATAAGCTTGGTCTACTTTTTTTTCTATTTTAAATATTCTCTTCATATTTTTTAAACATATAAAATACTTTTATATTTTATAGCTTACAACTTCAACATATGAGATCTTCAAGGACTCAATTGTTTAGTTTGTGTGAATTTTTTTTTTTTGCTGACTCCTATTTATGGTGGTAGATTTCTTCATTTGTATGTTGATTTTTTTAAAAAAAATTGTGAGCTCCTCTTCCTATGAACTATTTGTTGGAATCATTTGAAAATTGTATTAAAATGCACTGCTCTAGAAATAATTTCTGCTTGCTTCAATTAGCTGCCTGAAAATTTGACCAACTTATCACCTTTTAAATTTTTGACTTGGAGTTTTTATGCCCATTCTGGTAGAAATGCTGACTCTAAAACTACAAGGATGGGACTTCCCTGGTGGTGCAGTGGTTAAGAATCCACCTGCCAATGCAGGGGACATGGGTTCAAGCCCTGGTCAGAGAAGATCCCACATGCCATGGAGCGACTAAGCCCATGCTCCACAACTACTGAGCCTACACTCTAGAGCCTGTGAGCCATAACTACTGAAGCCCATGCACCTAGAGTCCATGCTCCTCAACAAGAGAAGTCACTGCAATGAGAAGCCCACACACCACAATGAAGAGTAGCCCCTGCTTGCCGCAACTAGAGAAAGTCTGCACACAAAAACGAAGACCCAATGCAGTCAAAAATTAAAAAAAAAAAAGAAAAAGACTCAAAGAGTACAATCCTGATGGATTTAACTATATAAAAATGAGGATAGTTCTTGAACTAAGGGTACATTAGACAAAGTAAGGAGACAAAGACAAACAGGGAGGAGATATATGAAACAACAAAACCCAGCAAGGGATTAATAATTAGATACATACAGACATGCAAATCAGAAGGAAAAAGGTTAGAAACTCAATAGAAAAAATAATAAATAAATAAAACTACAAGGATTTAATAGATAAATAGTTAATTATTCTGAGAATCTTCTGATATCTGGTGAATTTTGCTTGTTATTTTTATTTTTCCTTATCCAATGATGTGTTAAATCATGTCCAAGTTCTATGTGGGTGGAGAGTTCTCCTCCTCTGCTTAGACCCTATGATTTGCTTCTATTCTCATTGCCAAGAGGCCATGAAAGCCCATGATGTCTTTAGGCTGCCAGAGTTGAGCAGATGTCCTCAGTGATAATGTATTTCCAGGGCTCACTAACTCATTGTGTACTCACTTTCCAGCATTTACTGGAATAGGTTATTTGTTTCCTTCACCACTAGCTTGGCTGTTTCTATAAAGAAATTAACATGTTGACATCATTTATCATTTTAAAAGTTTGATGTTTCATGAACTTAGTAAACTGAGATGTTTGAAAAGCTTAAATATTTTCATCTAGGAGATTTTTGTTTTCCATAATTATTCCATGTGGAATTATATTTTCAAGACCAAATGTAAAATACATTTTAAAGTTTAAGGTAGTATATGCTGCCTTAAATTTATTCCTCAAGTCACATGTGATATGAACAGCATATATACCACAGTAAGCAGATATAATCAATTTTTCCCACAAGATACAAGTTTTAAAACTGTAACCTATAGTCCTCATAGAGTTCAGAGGCAGTGAATCATGTCACACAGTGAGATAGTAGGAACAAAATTTGGGCATAACCCCTGCCCAACTTATCCCGCCTCAACCCAAGTAGCTCAACTTTTTCCTATTTTACAAACTGGAATTCTAAGCAATGTTTTATTTGAATAAATGACTATGTCAGTTTAGAAATGGTTGATAATTACTGCTGAAAATCCCCATATTTTCTTCTAATGTTCTGGGCACTGATTCAACTCTAGAGGGGAACAATGATTATCTTCTTGAGAGTACTTGGTTTGTCTGGTTAATTAGCTTCCTTCTGGAATAAAATTTATTCATTCATCCATCTTGGGAGCAGGTAATTAGGCGCTAATTCAAAGATTATATAATATAATTTATTATATAAGAACTATGAATATGTATGATAACTATAAAGATATATATATATTATGTATTACCAGATTTATTGGTAAGGGGTTTTGTTCATACACTTGTTTAGATTATAAGACCTAAACAGTTCTGAATGTAGCATTAAAGTGTAGATGGTCTAGGAAGCAGAAAGTCCACAAAATTTCTTGTTATCTGAAACGTGTATGGTGATTATGAGTCGTTGTTAGCCTGTATGTGTAGTGTACAATGCTTACATAGACTTGAGAGTTAAACTGAAGGAGAGAACAAGAAGATGGACAGAAAAGCAATGAAATTTGAAAGAGAATTTAATCTTTTGGATGTTAACTAAATTGGCATATAATGGAACTTAAAGCAGAAATTGCAGTTTGAAATATGGTTATTGAATAAGTTTAGGATAATTTATAACCACATTAAATGGCTAATTCCTGACACTATATTAGACATCTCTGGGAAGGAAAGCAGTAACATACTTGGAAAAGAGAGGGTATCTTGACAGAGGTCATGGGGAGGGAACATGTATTAAAAATATGTAAAATTTCCACCAAAATGACAGAAAACTTTTTTTTGCAAATATATCTTTTGGTCACTGAAATGCACCAGAATTTCACAAACTCTTTGTTTTTTTCACCTGCTGCAGATGGCAAAAAGTGTTTGGTTGCCAAAGGAGTAATCTCTTGAGAGGGTTGAAAAATAAATGATCTATTCTAAGATGACAGAGACCTGTTTTCTTACCAGCTGTTGAGTTTAGATATGGAATTCTAGGAGGAATTCCCAGAAGTGATTTTGTATCTGTTACAAGTTTATTAGAGAGAGGCACGATATGTCTTAATGGTCATTTCCAAAGAGAGTGGTAACAATACTTAAGTTGGTCAGAATCTGACTGGTTAAAAATTAAGTGCTGGATTCTCTGTGCAGAGTTAACTGACTGACTGCAGATTAGAAGTTATCTTAAAGGAAGAAACATTTTTAGATATAAGGATATTTTATACATACAAACATTAAGGTAAGAGAGATGATTTCCATCATTCTATAGATTTGACAAATCTAGTTCTATAATTAGATCATAATTTATGTCATCATGTTGGGAAATCTAAGGCAATTAAGATCAGATTTAATACTTCCTTTAATACTACCTAAAAGTGTTGTTTGCGAGAATTAAAATCTACTTGCTCTCTAATGGAAAAATACAGATGATAGCAGATCTCATTTGCCACTGATAAATGGGAGTATAGAAAGTAGATTACCCATGAGAAAATATACCAATGAAAAATTATTGTTCAGAAGTAGATCTTTGATTAAATATATTTTAAGGCCAAAGTATTCCATTTTAAAAATGTGCATTCTGGATTATCTGCCATTGAATCAGTAAGAGTTTCCTCTTATTTGTTACATTAATATTTCTTATTCTTAAAATCATTCTATTACATATTTAATTACATGTTTCTAGCTCCTGATGGGAAAACAAAGACATTTCTCTCCTACTCCTTCAAAGTCATTATAGAAACTAAATAGAAATGGTGTTACTTAATACTTATAAAATTTTTTTCAGTTATAACAGTGTTAGAGTATAAGAAAGTGTGCCATAGGAAAGTTTGAGTTATTTCAGCAATACTGACAGCAGGAAGAATGTGAATGGGGAAGAAATCAGAGCAAATAATGGCCCAAGTCTCTAGGGATGTGAGGCTCTTCTCAAGAAGGCCTCAGTGAACTTATAAGTTAAGAATCAACAAAGCAGGATGTGGACGGTGAGTGGGAGGGGAAGCATCAGATTTATTCATTAAAGAACTATATTAAAGTAAGTTGGCTCTTAGGGCAGCTTTTGTTTTACTCTCTCTAAATCAAGCACTGACTCTTGCTCACAGTACAAATCTTGAGAAGTTTTGTTAAATGAATTGATAGATACATATTTAGAAGAAATTAGAGAGGGTGTACTAGTTCACTAGTACTAGTGTAGTGAACAGAGTGAGGTATCAATTGAACCTTTTCAGCAGAAAAGGAGAAAAAAATATATGGTGGGATAAGGGAGACAATTTGGTAGAGCAATAAAATACCCTGAATTGTTTCACCTTTCCAGGGTAAAGCCCTATTTATTTGGCAGTTGGAATTTGTTCATTCTGTCTGCTTTCTTCGCTTTTCATTCCCACTTGTGAAGCCTGCCTGTTAAAATATCAGTTTTAGTTATAAAAGATAGTTCAATCTCCCATTCAAGAGAGAGGTTTGTTTGCAACCTATCTAATACCATTCTTTGCCAGCTACCTATTCTAACTTCATCCTCCGTTAATAAATATGACTGAAGCACCAAGGACACAGCCTCTTAGTTAAACCATTAGCATGAAAGAGAAGGCTCACGAAGAACAAAAAGATGGACCCCAGGGGAAAAGATAATGTAGCTGTAAACATAAAAACAAATTCCAATTAGTATCCTCAGAATCCTTGAATAAGTATTTCCTGCATAAAACTAAAACTATCTAATGCGGAAAGGAGTGTGAGAGACATGTGGAGGAGAGTTCAGATTTCCTTATCTTTATAGTCATCCCAGGTGTTCCAGTCAAAGGCCATCCTAGAAGAGACAAAATCCAGCCAACCTCCTGACAGGTGTAAACATATCAGAGGACTTAGACAAGAACAACAAAGCAACTTCCTCAACTTTTGACTAATTGCAGACAGGTGAATGAGTTTAGCCAAGACCAGAAGAATGGCTCATCTAAACTGTACTTTCATGAGCAATATTAAATGATCATAGTTTTAAGCCTTTGAATTGGAGGTCAGTTTCTATGCAACATTATTGGAACAATTGATAATACGATTTTTAATAGCACATTACTAAAATTGACCAACATGACATTAATTTAACAAGCTAAGTTTAAAAAACATTATTTGATCAGCTAAAATTATGATTAAATTATAGTACAAGCAACGATATGCACTGTAGTTCTTAAATTCATGTCACATTATGAAACAATTTCTAAGATGTATGATTAGAAAAGGCAGATAGAATGTTGAATACAACCATTTACGTTTTGGAAAGGCTACTCATGTTCATAAATATTTATATTATAGTTTTTACAAATTATATTTCTAATATTTTGAATTTTTATTATTAGTTGAGCATGCATTTTTCAATTAAAAACAACAGAACTGAAACATAAATGTATTCATAGAGTTTAAAATTAATTGTAATTCAATGAATAAGCAAAATATAAATGTAACATATAAATAAATTTAATAAATTCTTGAATTATTTCTGTGTAAAGGCAACATATGTGGAACAGCTTGGGTTAAATGTAAAGTTAGTCATGTGAGGTAGAGGTAGCACCCAGGGCTCAATTCCTTTATTTTTAAAATGGATTCTGTAGATAAGCTGTAAACTTTCTTTTGCAATGGAACATCCTCTATAAATACAATGTTATGGAGAACTCCAAACACAAAAAGAATAAAATCAATTCAAAACATTAGGGGGATGTGCTCTCACCATTGAATCCATTTGGTCTCTCATTCGGCCACCTCCACCCCAACCCTCTCCTCTGAAGGACCTGAGAGGGTCGTTGGCTTCTTTTGAAACAGCTGTTATGTCAAATGTCTTCTTCCCTCAGTTCTTTGTAAAGTTTTCTTATCAGGTTATTCACAGTGTCACATTATTTACAAAATAACTCACTTTCACATTTTCTAAAGAAATCATCACTGTGGGAATGAGATACAGCTGTGTGTAAATCGATAAAGAAGAAGAATTTTATTTGAAACTTGAAATGAATTGTTTTTATGCCAGCTTCATCCTCACCTGTACCACAAGGTGCTATAATTCTCATCCATACCTCTCACCACAGGGTAACGCATTCACATGAGCAAGTTGATCATCTATTCCAAGTCCCAATTAATGCTCCAGCAGTAGTGGGAAAAAAATTTGCTGGCAACAAGTTTTGAGCAACTCCAAGATATTCATTTAGAAACTTTCTCTTCTTTCCCCTCATTAACGCACAGCTTCTCTTAGAATATGTCATTTAACAGGCAGTCATAATTACAGTCTTTATATTAAAACTGATTATATAAGTAATGAACCTGCTGTAAAACAATTTAAACTCCACAGAAGTATACAAAGAAAAAAGTTTAAGATTTCTAATTTTTCATGTAGCTTCCAAAATCTGATTTGACTCCCCAGATGTAGACACTGTTAATATACAAGATATTTTCTATGTATACACAAATATACACACCAACTTAATCTGTAAGGATTATTGTGTGTGTATGCATATGTACACAAATATCTATATACCTATAGCTATATGTTATAAACATATATGTATGTTTCTGGAAGTAACTATTTTCACTTATCAATATAATGTGGGCAAACGGTATTTGTTTTTCTCTTTCTGACATACTTCATTCTGTATGACAGACTCTGGGTCCATCCAACTCACTACAAATAATTCAATTTCGTTTCTTTTTATGGCTCAGTAATATTCCATTTTATATATGTGCCACATCTTCTTTATCCATTCATCTGTCGATGGACACTTAGGTTGCTTCCATGTCCTGGCTATTGTAAATAGAGCTGCAATGAATGAACATTGTGGTACAGGCCTCTTTTTGAATTATGGTTTTCTCAGGGTATATGCCCAGCAGTGGGATTGCTGGGCCGTATGGTAGTTCTATTTTTACTTTTTTAAGGAACCTCCATATGGTTCTCCAAGGTGGCTCTAATAATTTACATTCCCACCAACAGTGCAAGAGTGTTCCTTTTTCTTCACACCCTCTCCAGCATTTATTGTTTGTAGATTTTTTGATGATGGCCATTCTGACTGGTGTGAGGTGATACCTCATTGTAGTTTTCATTTGCATTTCTCTAATGATTAGTGATGTTGAGCATCCTTTCATGTGTTTGTTGGCAATCTGTATATATTCTTTGAGAAAAGTCTGTTTAGATCTTCTGCCCATTTTTGTATTGGGTTGTTTGTTTTTTTGATATTGAGCTGCATGAGCTGCTTGTAAATTTTGGAGATTAGTCCTTTGTCAGTTGTTTCATTTGCAAATATTTTCTCCTATTCTGAGGGTTTGTCTTTAAGTATAGTTTATGCTTTCCTTTGCTGTGCAAAAGCTTTTATGTTTCATTAGGTCCCATTTGTTTATTTTTATTTTTATTTACATTTGATAGGAGGTGGGTTAAAAAGGATCTTGCTGTGAATTATGTCACAGAGAGTTCTGCCTATGCTTTCCTCTAAGAGTTCTGTAGTGTCTGGCCTTACATTTAGGTCTTTAATCCATTTTGAGTTTATTTTTGTGTATGGTGTTGGGGAGTGTTCTAATTTCATTCTTTTACATGTAGCTGTCCAGTTTTCCCAGAACCACTTATTGAAGAGGCTGTCTTTTCTCCATTGTATATTCTTACCTCCTTTATCAAAAATTAAGGTGACCATATGTGTGTGGGTTTATCTCTGGCCTTTCTATCCTGTTCCATTGATCTATATTTCTGTTTTTGTTCCTGCACCATACTGTCTTGATTACTGTAGCTTTGTAGTATACTCTGAAGTCTGGGAGCCTGATTCCTCTAGCTCCGTGTTTTTTTCTCAAGATTGCTTTGGCTATTTGGGGCCTTTTGTGTTTCCATAGAAATTGTGAAATTTTTTCTTCTAGTTCTGTGAAGAATGCCATTGGTAGTTTGATAGGGATGCACTGAATCTGTAAATTGCTTTGGGTAGTATAGTCATTTGCACATTGTTGATTCTTCCAATCCGAGAACATGGTATCTCTCTCCATCTCTTTCTGTCATCTTTAATTTCTTTCATCAGTGTCTTATAATTTTCTGCATACGGGGCTTTTGTCTCCTTAGGGAGGTTTATTCTTATGTATTTTATTCTTTTTGTTGCAATGATAAATGTATTTCCTTAATTTCTCTTTCAGATTTTTCATCATTAGTGTATAGGAATGCAATAGATTTCTGTGCATTAATTTTGTATCCTGCTACCTTACCAAATTCATTGATTAGCTCTAGCAGTTTTCTGGTAGCATCTTTAGGATTCTCTATGTGTAGTATCATCTCATCTGCAAATAGTGAGAGCTTTATTTCTTCTTTTCCTATTTGGATTCCTTTTATTTGTTTTTATTCTCTGATTGCTGTGGCAAAAAATTCCAAAACTATGTTGAATAATAGCGGTGAGAGTGGACAACTTTGTCTTGCTCCTGATCGTAGAGGAAATGGTTTCAGTTTTTCACCATTGAGAACGATGTTGGCTGTGAGTTTGTCATATATGGCCTTTATTATATTGAGGTAAGTTCCCTCTATGCCTACTTTCTGCAGGGTTTTTATCATAAATGGGTGTTCAATTTTGTTGAAAGCTTTTTCTGCATCTATTGAGATGATCATATGGTTTTTCTCCTTCAGTTTGTTAATATGGTGTATCACATTGATTGATTTGCGTATATTGAAGAATCCTTGCATCCCTGGGATAAACCCCACTTGATCATGGTTATGATCCTTTTAATGTGCTGTTGGATTCTGTTTGCTAGTATTTTGTTGAGGATTTTTGCATCTATGTTCATCAGTGATATTGGTCTGTTGTTTTCTTTCTTTGTGGCATCTTTGTCTGGTTTTGGTATCAGGGTGATGGTGGCCTCGTAGAATGAGTTTTGGAGTGTTCCTCTCTACCATATTTTGGAAGAGTTTGAGAAGGATAGGTGTTAGCTCTTCTCTAAATGTTTGATAGAATTTGCCGATGAAGCCATCTGGCCCTGGACTTTTGATTGTTGGAAGATTTTTAATCACTGTCTCAATTTCAGTGCTTATGATTGGTCAGTTTGTATTTTCTATTTCTTCCTGGTTCAGTCTTGGAAGGTTGTGCTTTTCTAAGAATTTGCCTATTTCTTCCAGGTTGTCCATTTTATTGGCATATAGTTGCTTGTAGTAATCTCTCATGATCTTTCATATTTCTGCAGTGTCAGTTGTTACCTCTTTTTCATTTCTAATTCTATTCATTTGAGTCTTCTTTTTTTCTTGATGAGTCTAGTTAATGTGTTATTAATATTTTTTATCTTCTCAAAGAAACAGCTTTTAGTTTTATTGATCTTTGCTATTGTTTCCTTCATTTCTTTTCATTTATTTCTGATCTGATCTTTATGATTTCTTTCCTTCTGCTAACTTTGGGTTTTTTTTGTTTTCCTTTCTCTGATTGCTTTAGGTGTAATGTTAGGTTGTTTATTTGAGATGTTTCTTGCTTCTTGAGGTAGGATTGTATTGCTGTAAACTTCCCTCTTGGAACTGCTTTTGCTTCATCGCATAGATTTTGGGTTGTCATGATTTCATTGTCAATTCTTCTAGGTATTTTTTGATTTCCTCTTTGATTTCTTCAATGATCTCTTGGTTATTTAGTAGTGTATTGTTTAGCCTCCAGGTGTTTGTATTTTTTTTTGCAGATTTTTTCTTTAATTGATATCTAGTCTCATTGTGTTGTTGTCAGAAAAGATACTTGATAGGATTTCAATTTTCTTAAATTTACCAAGGCTTGATTTGTGACCCAAGATATGATCTATCCTGGAGAATATTCCATAAGCACTTGAGATGAAAGTGTATTCTGTTGTTTTTGGATGGAATGTCCTATAAATATCAATTCAGTCCATCTTGTTTAATGTATCATTTAAAGCTTGTGTTTTTATTTATTTTTATTTTGGATGATCTGTCTATTGGTGAAAGTGGGGTGTTAAAGTCCCTTACTATGATTGTGTTACTGTTGATTTACCCTTTTATGGCCGTTAGCATTTACCTTATTTATTAAAGTGCTCCTATATTGGGTGCATAAATATTTACAATTGTTATATCTTCTTCTTAGATTGATCCTTGATCATTATGTAGTGTCCTTCTTTGTCTCTTCTAATAGTCTTTATTTTAATGTCTATTTTGTCTGATATGAGAATTACTACTGCAGCTTTCTTTTGATTTCCATTTGCATGGAATATCTTTTTCCATCCCATCACTTTCAGTCTGCATGTGTCCCTAGGTCTGAAGTGGGTCTCCTGTAGACAGCATATATATGGGTCTTGTTTTTGTATCCAGTCAGCCAGTCTGTGTCTTTTGGTTGGACATTTAATCTACTTCCATTTATGGTAGGTATTGATATGTATGTTCCAATTACCATTTTCTTAAATTTTTTTGGTTTGTTATTGTGTTTCCAACCCAGAGAACTTCCTTTAGCATTAGTTGTAAAGCTGATGTGGTGGTGCTGAATTCTTTTAGCTTTTGCTTGTCTGTAAAGATTTTAATTTCTCCATCAAATCTGAATGAGATCCTTGCTGGGTAGAGTAATCTTGGTTGTAGCTTTTTGCCTTTCATCACTTTAAATATGTCCTGCCACTCCCTTCGGGCTTTCAGAATTTCTGTTTTAATATCAGCTCTTAACATTATGGGGATTCCCTTGTATGTTATTTGATGTTTTTCCCTTGCTGTTTTTAATAGTTTTTCTTTTTATTTAATTTTTGATAGTTTGATTAATATGTGTCTTCACATGTTTCTCCTTCGATTTATCCTGCATGGGACCCTATGCCCTTCCTGGGCTTTATTGACTATTTCCTTTCCCATGTTAGGGAGGTTTCAACTATAATCTCTTCAAATATTTTCTCAGACCATTACTTTTCCTCTTCTTCTTCTGAGACCTCTATGATTAGAATGTTGGTGCATTTAATGTTGTCCCAGAGATCTCTGAGACTGTCCTCAAGTCTTTTCATTCTTTTTTTCTTTATTCTGCTCAGTGGTAGTTATTTCCAATATTTTATCTTCCAGGTTACTTATCCGTTCTTCTGCCTCAGTTATTCTGCTATTGATTCCTTGTAGAGAATTTTCAATTTCATTTATTGTTTTGTTCCTCATTGTTTGTTTGCTCTTTAGTTTTTCTAGGTCCTTGTTAAACATTTCTTTTATTTTCTCCATTCTATTTCCAAGATTTTGTATCATCTTTACTATCATTACTCTGAATTCCTTTTCAGGTAGACTGCCTATTTCCTCTTCATTTGTTTGGTCTGGTGGGTTTTTACCTTGCTCCTTCATCTGCTGTGTGTTTCTCTGTCTTCTCATTTTGCTTAACTTACTGTGTTTGGAGTCTCCTTTTCATAGGCTGCTGGTTAGTGGCTCCTGTTTTTTTGGTGTCTGCCCCCAGTGGAAAAGTTTTGTTCAGTGGGTTGTGTAGGCTTGTGGTAGAGGGGACTGGTGCTTGTGTTCTGGTGAATGAGGCTGGATCTTGTCTTTGTGGTGTTCAGGACCATGTCCGTTGGTGTGTTTTGGGATGGCTGTGACCTTATTATGATTTCAGGCCACCTCTCTGCTAATGGGTGGGTTTGTGTTCCTGTCTTGCTAGTTGTTTGGCACAGGGTGTCCAGAACTGTAGCTTGCTGGCCATTGAGTGGAGCTGGGTCTTTGCGTTTATATAGAGATCTCTGGGAAAGCTTTCACTGTTTGATATTACATGGAGCCGGGAGGTCTCTTGTGGACCAATGTCCTGAACTCGGCTCTCCCACCTCATAAGCACAAGCCTGACACCTGTCCAGTGCACCAAGACCCTGTCAGCCACATGGCTCAGAAGAAAATTGAGAAAAAATGAAAGGAAGAGAGAAGAAAAATAAATTAATTAAAATAAAGTTATTAAAATAAAAATAAAAATTTAGTAAAAATAAAAAATTAAAGAGTAATAAAAAAAGAAAGAAAGAAAGAAGAGAGCAACCAAACCAAAAAAAAAAAAAATCCACCAGCGATAACAAGCACTAAAAATTATACTAAATAAATAAAGGACAGACAGAATCCTAGGACTAATTCTAGAGGAAAAGCAAAAGGTATACAAACAAAATCATACATAGACGCATACACATACACACTCACAAAAAAAAAGAAAAAGGAAAAAATGTATATATCTATATATAAAGAAAAAGGAAGAGAGCAACCAAATCAATAAACAAATCTACCAATGATAATAAACTCTAAATACTAAACTAAGATAAACATAAAACCAGAAACAAATGTATAAAGCAAATCCCAAGTCTACAGTTGCTCCCAGAGTCCACTGCCTCAGTTTTCAGATGACTTTTTGTCTATTCAGGTATTCCAGAGCTGCAGGGTATATCAAGTTGATTGTGGAGATGTAATCTGCTGCTCCTGAGGCTACTGGGAGAGATTTCCCTTTCTCTTCTTTGTTCACACAGCTCCTGCTGTTCTGCTTTGGATTGGCCCCGCCTCTGCGTGTAGGTCGCCTGAGGGCATCTGTTCTTTACTCAGACAGGGCGGGGTTAAATAGTAGCTGATTAGGGGGCTCTGGCTCACTCGGGCCAGGGAGAGGGAGGGGTACGGAATGCAGCAGCAGAGGCCAGCATAATGTTGCAACAGCCTGAGGTGTGCTGTGTGTTCTCCCCGGGGAAGTTGTCCCTGGATCACGGGACCCTGGCAGTGGCGGGCTGCACAGGCTCTTGGGAGGGGAAGGGAGGTGTGGATAGTGACCTGCACTTGCACACAGGCTTCTTGGTGGCTGCAGCAGCAGCCTTAACATCTCATGCCCATCTCTGGTGTCCGTGCTGATAGCTGCAGCTCGCGCCCGTCTCTGGAGCTTGTTTAGATGGTGTTCTCAATCCTCTTTCCTCACGCACCCCAAACCAATGGTCTCTTGCCTCTTAGGCAGTTCCAAACTTGTTCCCAGACTTCTTCCTGGCTAGCTATGGTGCACTAGCCCGCTTCAGGCTTTCATGCAGCCAACCCCAGTCCTCTCCTTGGGATCTGAACTCCAAAGCCCGAGCCTCAGCTCCCAGCCCCCACTCGACCCGGTGGATGAGAAGACAAACCTCTTGGGCTGGTGAGTGCCGGTAGGCACCGATCCTCTGTGCTGGAATCTCTCCACTTTGCCCTCTACACCCCTGTTGCTGTGCTCTCCCCTGTGGCTCCAAAGCTTGCCCCTCCACCACCCCCTGCCTCCACCAGTGAAGGGACTTCCTAGTGTGTGGAAACTTTTCCTCCTTCACAGCTCCCTCCCAGAGGTGCAGGGACGTCCCTATTCTTTTGTCTCTGTTTTTTCTTTTTTCTTTTACCCTACCCAGGTATGTGGGGAGTTTCTTGCCTTTTGGAAAGTCTGAGGTCTTCTGCCAGTGTTCAGTAGGTGTTCTGTAGGAGTTGTTCCACATGTAGCTGTGTTTCTGATGTATTTGTGGGGAGGAAGGTGATCTCCACATCTTGCTCCTCTGCCATCTTGAAGGTCTCCCCTCATTAGCATATTAATCATAGATATTTTTAAATCCCTGATGGATTGTTCTAATATCTGGGTTGTATCTGAGTGTCCGCAGCTACCAAGCATTCTGTACTCTAAAAGCTAGCTGACACTAAGCCTTCAGAGGTTTATTAATAAAATCTTCTTACTCTCTTTTATGACAGTCCTGTATTTGTCTCTTGCTCTGCCCCAGGTAACCTAGAATATTTGACCACATCTCTCTTTGATGGTTTCTGCTTCTCTTTATATTTAAGGCTAGCTGATTGTCCTCTGATCTCAGCTCAAGAAAATACATGGATTTGTAAATCACGCTTCTTTCTCCTAGGTGCTAAGATGGGAGCAGCACTCTTTCCTGTTTTCTACATCCTTTAAACAAACTGGAATTCTTAGTTACCAATTTTTAATTATCATTTTTTATACCTTTTTTTCTTGACTTAACAGCTTTAGGTAGTAACTAGAAATTCTCATTGAGTAAATGAATCTATTTATATTATATTTTACCACTTCTACCCTCTCCACACCTTCTAATTAGAATAAATTTTTCCAGTTATTCTGATGATTGTCATTATCTAAAACAAACCTTTAAATCTATATTTCTTAATTTATAAATTGTAGACATATTCTACTTCTAAGTATGAATGTTGAGAATTTAGAGAACTTTCACTCTCACATGAATTACAGATTTGTAAGTTTTTTTAAATTGAGATATAATTGACATATAACATTGTATTGGTTTTAGATATACAATATAATGATTTGATATATGTAAATATTGTAAAATGATCACCACAATAAGTTTAGTTAACACCCATACCCACACATGGTTGGAAATTTTTTTCTTGTGATGAGAACTTTTAAGCTCTACACTTAGCAACTTTCAAATGCACAATACAGAATTGTTAACTATAATCACCATGCTGTATATTGCATCCCCAGGACTTTTTGTCTTATAATGGGAAGTTTGTACCTTTTGACTACCTTCACTCATTCTGCCCACCCTCTAACCCCCACTTCTGGCAACCACCAATCTGTTCTCTGTATCTATGAGTTCCGTGTTTTTATTAGATTCTAGGTATAAGTTTAGATTCCACATATAGTATTTGTTTCTCTCTGACTTCTTTCACTTAGCCTATTGCTGTCCAAGTCCACCCACGTTGCAGCAAAAGACAGTGTTTCCTTTTTTATGACTGAGTAATATTCCATTCTATGTATATATCACACTTCTTTATCCATTCATCATTGATGGACACTTTTTTTTTTTTTCATGTCTTGGCTTTTGTAAATAATGCTTCAGTGAGTGTGGGGTGGGGGGTGCAGATATCTTTTTGAGACAGTGATTTTTTTCCTTCAAATAAATACCCAGAAGTGGAATTGCTGTATCATATGCTAGTTCTACTTTTAATTTTTTGAGGAACCTCCATACTAGTTTCCATAGTGGCTGTATCAAATTACATTTTCTTCATCATAATATTCTAATTTTTGTTTTTGTGAGTAGTTATCTTTATTATTTAAAAAAAATTAGCATTGGTTGAGTCTACAGAGCTATAAAGATGAAAAACATTATGTTTATTCTTTATTTCTGCTCTGTCCTCCAAAATATTGATAGTTAATTTTAAATGTGCAAGCTTTTTAATACTTATACTCAATTTGTCCACATTTTTCTAAAGATAGTTTCTAAATATGTAATCTAATGAACTGATTTTATGATAGTAATTTGTTAATACCACTGAACCAAGAAATAATACTCTGCCTAATATGTGCACACTTGATTGTGTACACAATAATAAAGATGTGCACAGAGACTGATTGTTTTTCAGACTACTAAGTGGAACTTTCACCTGAGTGTCTATTTTCACACATCCATGTCATTCTAAATTTCAATTAAGAGAAAAGATACCCATCTGTATATAAAACACTCAGCATTTAAAGAGTACATAAGAATTTGAAATGTACATTTCTTATGCCTTTTCTCTGTGTAACCAACTATTGCTGAAAATAGCTACAGATTGATGTAGCTCAAGTGCTCTTACTTTTTATAAATATATACAAATCAAGCAGCTATAATTGACATAGCATTACATGTACAACATTAGTTTTGTATGTCACAAAGAGCCTGAGTATCTGTTATTTGTAAACTATTTTTAATTTGCTTTGGGTTGTAAATTCTTTTAATTCAGTTTTATGATTTATACGAATCCAGTTTTAGTTCTTATGGCTATCTGAATATAATAAAGATACACAATCCCCCACACAATGCCTCTACATTCACTTACTGTAGACTTGACTGAAAATTTTTTGTAAGAGACCCACTCCAAAACTGTAAAATTCTTAGACATAAATGGTATATTTTATACCTAAAACTCAAAGTCCAAAAGAAATTGCAATATCTAAACTGACAATGAAAATTGAGTGGACTTGGTGAAATAGGGGTTGCTACCAGCTTCATAACTAGTTAGTGGGTACATATTCTGGGGGAGTTAATAGTTTGTCAAATTTGTCATGCAGCAAATTGGTCTTATGAAGAATGGCTATTGGTGAATGAATTTTCTGAAAATTGATCTGGGCATTTAGTTCACCACCCCAAAATGATAATCCAGGAAGGCATCCTCACCACATTGACAAACTATTGAAGGTAGCATGCAAGGATATACAGATACACTTGAATGGATGGTCTTGAGAATACAATGTCATGCCTAGAGGTTTGCATGGCTGCTGTGAAGAGTATTTTCTAAAATTTTAAATATGAATATAGATTGCTTTTGGAATTATGTCAAATAAATGAATGGAAAAGCATATAAATAAGTAACATTTATAATATTAAATCTGATTTCAAGTATTTTCTCCATAGGTCACTTTCAGTCCAGTCATTTTTTTTTATTTCTATTTTGAATCACCTCCCAATTCATATGTCTTATTAAGGTACACCAAAAATTACCTATTTGAATAAATTTTCACTTTAACATTAATTTGAGGTAAGGTATAGATTGGGAAAACAAACTAATTATGATAGTTTTGAGCATACCCATTCTAATAGATTCACATAATGGTGCCAATTAATTAAAGAAAGAGTTGCAAAATACCATAATCCCTCTTTTTATGCTTGTGTTTCCCTTTATTAATCTTTATGAAGAACTCCAAAGCTGGTTAATTCTTTCATAGTATTTTCTTTTCATATGATTTTTTCTTGTACTGACATTGTATTTTTTTCTTTCCTCAGAGAACCATAAATTGCATTTTTGTGCCTTCTTTCTGGTTATGCTGTTTGGATTACACGATCCTACTTCAAGAACTGCTTGATCCATAACCATGTGACTTTGTGTAGTTTATTTCAGGTTTTTCTTTTCTACCTTCAGCTCTCCAAATGTGTCTATTTTCTGTTACTTGATTTCTGAGTTAGATTTCTTATCCTGAATCAGAAAATTTGGCTTCAACTTCTAGTTGACTTCCATTTCATTTTCTTTGGGCTTAATCTTCCTTTGTTTGTATTAATGTCTTCCTCCTCCAGTCCCTTTCCCCCCCATAGTTAGACTTCACACAAAGCTGTGTGCTCAAAAATAAACATGCTCTGTCTCACTCACACTGTAGGAGCTGTCTTTCTCCTGCTGCTTTCTTGCTGCACTCCTTGTTTATCTCTAGCTATTTTACATTGTGCCTCTTATCTTTTCTCATCACAACATGAAACCCATCTTCTTTATTTTTCACTTCTACCCTTAAAACGTCTTATTCCCTTTGTCTTTTTATTTATTTATTTATTTATTTATTTATTTATTTATTTATTTATTTATTTATTTTTGGCTGCATTAGGTCTTCATTCCTGCATGCAGGCTTTCTCTAGTTGTGGCCAGCAGGGGCTACTCTTCGTTGTGGTGCACAGGCATCCCATTGAGGTAGCTTCTCTTGTTGTGGAGCACAAGCTCTAGGTACGCGAGCCTCAGTAGTTGTGGCTTGCGGGCTCTAGAGCACAGGCTCAGTAGTTGTGGTGCATGGGCTTAGTTGCTCCATGGTATGTGTAATCTTCCTGGACCAGGGCTCAAACCTGTGTCCCCTGCATTGGCAGGTGGATTCTTAACCACTGCACCACCAGGGAAGTTCCCCCTTTGTCTTTTAAGCCCCAGAAGACTCCCCTTCAGGTAGTATGAACTGAGACATACATTTATTTATTTATTTATTTATTTTTTTATTTTTACCCCCTTGAGCCAATGAAAGAGGTCACACTTTGCCTGCCCAGCTTTATTAAGGAATGTTCTGGGGAAGCTTGAATAGCTATATTCTTTTACTCACAATGGCTATACCTATTTCTAATTTTAGAGGAAGAACTGATAGTTAGTTTAAATAAATATTAAGAACATTGGCTTTGGACTCAGACTTCTTTTGGACTCCCAATTCTACCACCCACACATTTTGGTTCTTAGAGAAATTCATTTATCCTTTCTCAGCCTATGTTTTTTTTTTCATTTGTAACAATATTAGTATGTATGGTAACTTGTAGTCTGTATGTGTGTATATGTGTGAATTAAATGATATTTATAACACTTTCCTGAATGTCTGGCACATTAACATTTAATAAATAAATGTTGTAGTTAGTAATTATTACTTCTGATATGTAATTGTTCTTTGTATCATACAGTCTTTCTAGTTAAACATCACATTAAGATGGTGTCCTAGGCCTCATATTGAGAATTATTGGGGCAAAATTTTGTAATTATTATTCTCTCCCCTCACTCAGTGCAGTCACCCATAAAGTAGATAACTTACCCTCCCCTTGCTAGAGCTCTGTTTTATAATTCTATTACCTAGACCAAGTCCCAAAACTGTGTACTATTTTAACAATAGCTGTTAATTTATCCCAATTTACCTTAATTAGTTCCCAATTTCTCCTGTGTCCACTGTGTTGTTTTAAAAAAGAAACCACAATTTTTGATTTTGACCTACTAAGTTGAATCCCATTGAACTGGTCCTTTTTTTAGTGATAAAAATTTTTAGATGACTTTTGTTGTTCTCTAATTTATATCTTTCATTAAACCCCTAAGCAATTGAATTACTTTAATAGCAATTTCAGATTTATTTAAATTGAATATTTATGACCCAGTACATTGTTTCTTTCTGAGAAGATGTGCTAATATTTATAAAAATGACCCTGACAACTTCTTCTTGTACAGGAGTCTTTCTGCTCCTCTCCTCCCCTCCAGCAGGGCTTAATATTGTTTACTTTCATCTGTTCCTCTTTTCAAACCTCACCCCTCATGGCCTTTTAAGAGAAACCTGGCAAACAAGAACACCTTTTTTTCTTTCTTCTTACTCTGTAATTTTTTTCTCACCAATCTACTTCCCATCCTTTTTCCATTCTCCATTATTTTGGCTTCTTTACTCTTTCAGTTGCAGGTAATTAGTGATCTTGTCCTTACTCTTTATTCAGATGCGCAGGGAAATTTTGGACTCCACATGTCTTATTTAGTATTGCTCTCCTCCTGATGCTCTTATGGAATCTTTCTTTCTACCAAGTTTTTATCATGGCTTGTGCCTCCATCATGATTTAACTGCTGCTCCTTCCACTACAGCTCCACATGTCCTTCATCACTGCCATTTGTTCTTCTTGGCTTTCCTCAGGATCCATGACTTCTGATAGGGGATGCCACTTAGAATTTGCAGCAGTTTTTGTTTTTTTAAAGATAATTTGTGTAAAAGCTTATCCCACTCCCCAAAGTGACATTCAGAAAAATCGAAAAATCGTCTTTTACAGAGAGTTCATCATTTGATTTATACTTTTGTATAGATATACTTTCCAGCCTTGTACTTTAATTAATGCTGTAAAAAAAAATAGAGAGCACATTCTGCATGACCTGGACATTTCAGCTTATTACTTACCACTTTTCTTTCAAGTAAAGTAAAACATTGAGATCCTTTCCTGGTATAAACAGGTTTAATGCTTCTAGAGCTGGGATTATGATTCCACCAAGGGTAGTTCAAAGATTATATATATAATGTTTAATATTAGACAGGAACAGAATAGATGGCTGGTTGTCTTGACTTCATTGTAAGAATATTTATAAAAAGACAGTCTAAGATTTTCATGACTTAAAAATCTTATTAAAAGACATTCATGAGTGTTATAGGTTTAAGCAACACTAGCAAAGCTTTTCAACTCAGTAGACCAGATTTCATAGAATACTTGTGCCTATTTCATAGAATCTTGTACCAGATTTCACACAGAGCTAGCATTGTACCAAAGAAAATCTCCATCATCCTTTTTTTCTTTAACAGCTGATCATATTCTTCCATAAGGCTTTCTCTAAACACATTGTACAGAATCCCTAAGGATGTGGCTTGTAACAACTTTTCAGTAGTGCATGGTGTGACATCACCACACACACACACACACACACACACACACACACACGGCTGATAGTTGAGAACCCATTCACAGAACAGCATGGGAATGCACAAGCCTTTCAAAGAGTCACAATGTAATTTTGCAATGTGGAAAATTGCGATCCACGGGAGATGATGGCAGCCAAAGGAGAAACTCCTTTGCAAGATTTAGGAGGGGAAGTCAAGGGCTTTATGAGGCAGAATCTTTTTAATTTTTCCTTCACAGTAAAGAAACTCTATAATGAGTGTTTCCACAGCCATTGCCGAGTCATGGCTGAAAGAATCAGGTTGGTAGGTTTAAAGGATATTTTACCTCCAAAAATTCTGGTAAGATATTTTCCCTGAGTTTTTCACCTCATTGCTTTTACTAGATGCCAGATGTGGAGGCTGTATGGTAACAACCAGATGATACAGCTTGTCTATGAGAGAAAGGGTGTGTGTTTAATCCACATGCAAATGAGCACTAAACAGTTTAACAATAAGCTCCTGGAATACAGTAAGCAGGTAAGGTGAAGTCACAGCAGCTGCTTTGGTGGAACAAAGTTGGAATTTCTTGATAACTGAAAGAGGAAACGACTATACAGGGAAGGGAAGATGAGAAATATAGGTGATTTTTGCAAGTAACATTTAACATCTAAGATGATATTTTCCCAGTATCATCTTTTTGATATTATTGAAGAAGAGAGATGAATAAAACCAGTCCCACCACAGATGAAGCAGGCAATCTGGAAAGAACACTTTGTTGAAGGCATTCCATTGAAAAGAGCTTCTGAAAAGACATTAACAGATTTTCTTTCCCTACATTTGCTATTTCACAAGTACAGGAAATATAAATTGTAGTAGATATAACTAGAAGAAAAGAAATTTTGATGAAATATGTGTAGTCAACTATTTATCCTGCTTTAAATACTGATCTTTAAGCAGTTTCTGACAGAAAGATAATTTTCTTTAATTAATATACTGGCTCTGAATAAAGAAAGTAAGCAGTCTGCTATTATCCAGCATGAATCAATGTGTATAAAAGCAGATAAAAAACAATCATGACAGTAAAGGAAGAAGAACATCTTGACAGGGTAAGGAAGGAGAATTTTCTCAGAAAATCATAACTAATGATTTCCACCAAAGCCCAAAGAAAAGTGATTTGTAATTAGCATAAGAATCACACTATAGTGATGTGTAAATTTTTTTCATTTTTTCTATACATTTAGGCTTATGTTCAATGTTTTAAAACACTGCTCATTTCTCAGTGTGTTTAATTATTTAGAAACTAAATTTAAAATTATTTTTATAAGATTGCTAATTGAAAATAATGGTTAGACAGTACAATGGGAGTTACCTGAACAAGAAGAATCTAACTGAGAATTTTATTCAACATAGTTTTTGGGGCAGATAATCTCAGTTCCACTTTTTGTATGGTGTCTGAAAAGGTAAAATTTCATTTGGACTGGCCAATCAATGTGCATTATATTTCCAGAGATTTTGTGTTCAAAGGTTAGGCCAATTTATTACTGGATTATGTTTATATATGAGGAAAAAAATGCCACTAACCACAATTGCCTGACATCCTATTTGTCAATCCTGGACAATCTTGCACTTTTCTGTTAATTTTTTCCTATAAATAAACATTTAGTTATTTTCTATTAAAATTTTTTCAAATGTTTCTACTTTAAGTTTTATTACCCAGTAGTTGGGATTATGGCAAGTTTTAAAAAATTCTTTCCCTGTCAGTAAAACATCTCTAATAATTCTTTAACTTGTATTCCTTTTCCAGCTGTGTTGGGAGAGAGATTGTACTTGCAACTATGCTTTGCATTGAGGCGGGGCCCCATTAAACTGTTAAGGCCATTAGTATGTGAGTGGAAGTAATGAATGTCATTTCCAGAGGTCCCCAAAACCTCTTGCACAATCCTCCATGGTCTCTCATTTCCCTTATTTGTCAGCTGGTTGCAGACTCTAGTTGAGGGTACCAAGGTTCTTGAGCTGTGATTAGAAATTTTTTTTTTTTTTCTGAAAAGGCCAGATAGTAAATTATTTGCTCGTCATACACATTATTTTTTTTTAAATAGCTGTTAAAAATACAAAAAACACTCTTTTTCCACATGCCTTACAAAAACAGGTTTGGGGCCCAAATTGTTCCATGGGTCATAGTTTTCCAACTTTTGCTCAAGATGGTGGATGAACTTCATGGCAGAAATCTGAATTCCTAAATGACTCCATGGAGCAGTACCCTGCTTACCCCTTTCTTCAACCCACAGTGGACTAGGATGCAAGCATTACACTTCTAAGATTTGAAAGTTGTTTGTTTTGCCTGTTTCTTTGGCATAATATATTCTCTTTCATCTAATGCTTGATCCTATTATGATCTAACCTAAAACTGAGCTGCAATATTTTTCCCAATTGCTTCTTAAATTTGCTGTTTAATAGCCTTCAGATGCTTCTAGTGTGCTTTTTTTTTTCTAGTGTGCTTTTAATCCCATTCACTATTGTAGCTGACCAATCTGTTTACATTGAACACTTTTAATCTTACTTTGTATCCATCTAGATTCTTAATCAGTGAATACTTTCTGCTTTTCCTCCTATTTGACAGCACTTTTCTGGAATTCAGGTACCCAAACTGTTGATAGCAGTAGAGAACTGGTAGAAGGTTATTACCAAGTAACACGATCTTGCCATTTGTGAACACTAAGTATTTCAATGCTTCCCGTAAGTAGCCCTATCACTCTAACCTGAAAAACCATTTGTTGGTTTCCTCTTTCAAAATGAACAACAAAACTCTGCCAGCCTGGGACCGGGCACTGAGATAAGCTAAAAGTAAGCTGTATCAGGCAGCTGTCATGTTAGATTCTGGCCTTGTCGGGCACTTTAGAGAATTCAGGTGTTTAGATTAGTAAGCCAGACAAAACTTTTAGTTCGTTTCATACGTGATGGCATTTCACTCACACATACAAAAATGGTTGCACTCTAAACGATAATGACAAAAACTCTAGATCAAAAAAGAAGTTTGGCATGATAATGGATAAGTTTTTTGTTGCTGATGAACAAATTATCACAAACTTTGTGACTTTAAACAAGATAAATTTATTATCTCACAGTTTCCATGGGTCAGGAGTCTAGGTGTTAATTAGCTGGTTTCTCTGATCACATCTCAGAGGGTGAAATCAAGCTGCTGGCTGGAGCTACGATCCTCACATGAGGCCTGGGGGCCTTTTCCAAGCTCATTGGTTGTTGGCAGACTTCACTTCCTTGTGGTTTTAGGGCTAAAGGTCCCTGTTTTCTTGCAGGCTGCCAACTCAGGGTCACAATCAGCTTCCAGAGGCTGTCCTCCATCAGCAGTTCAAAAAGTAGCTGTCTGGTTATTTTCTTCGAAGTCAACAGTAGTGTTTTTGACTACTTTTGCTGCATCTGTTTTGTCTCTAGGTGGAGAAACTTTGCTGTTTTGAAGTGCTTGTGTGATTAGATTGGGCCCGCCTGGATAATCTCAGATTATCTCCCTATTTTAAAGTCTGTAATTTCAATCACATCTGCAAGGTCACCCCTTTTTCTTGTCAAATAAAGTAACATATTCACCGGTTCTAGGAATTAGGATGAGGACAGTGTTTTTATGGGGGGGGGGGGGGCGTGTGGGGCACGGCACATTATACCTACCAGAATGGAGCTTCAGGAAAAACACACAATTCTAAATATATTTTGAAAGATATAATTCTTGTTAGTGTCTGTGCTATTTCTTCATAAAACACTTAGAAAACTTTCTGAAACAAAATAAAAAATACAACTGTGGCACAATATGTTACAAATTAGAGCTTATGATTTAGATAATAGAATTCCCATCAATTGTCCTTCTCATGTTGAAAAAATAATTTAAAACTTTTTTGTTTATTAATTTTTTTCATTCTGCCAGGAAGAATTTTGAAAGACTCTGAAATGAAAAAAAAATTAATGTGTGTCCTGTCTGGTTCACGTATATGTGCATATCTGTCTATTATGGACTTTGAGTTTGTAAATTATAGAATACTGATCATAATGCAAATTAATCTTGTATAAGAAATGCAAATTAATTGTGACCAGTGAAATGCAAGTGATTATTGCCCTTTGGATAGACCCATTTTGCATCTATTTGTAAATTTATTTCAGAATTCATTATTCTCTCTTTTTATGTATGGTTCTTAGAATTCTCCTCTGAATTTGTTGCAACATATTACTGTTCTCCAAATTAACTGTTGAGTTAGGTAATATCTTGGACATGTGTTCATTCTGTATTTGTATAATAGTCATGATTTTATCCTTTTAAAAAAAGTGATCCCTTAACAATTTTCAGCATGGACACAACCATTCTTTCTTTGTTTTCTACATTCTTACCCTCTACCTCAAGGCTATTCTTCAGTTGGAGGCTTTTCAAAAAGGATCTCCCATTGAGAGATTTCTCTATTTGGTGTGAGATAGCCCCAAGGTCATACCAGAAAGCTGAAAGGTCTAGGTCAGTGCTCTCCAATGGAAAGGTAATGGAAGTCACAAGTGTGAGACACTTAGGTAATTTTAAGTTTCCTAGTAGCAATATTTTAAAAACTAAAAAGGAATAGGTGACACTAATTTTAATAATCTAATTTATTTAACCCAATACATACAAAATATCTTTATTTCAACAGATAATCAATAAAATAGTTAATGTTATTTTACATTTTTATTCTAATTCTTCAAAATCATGTGTGAATTTTACACTTACATCTCAATTCAAACTATCCACTTGTTAATTGTTCAATAGCCACATATAGCTATTGGCCTGCATATTGAGCTGTTGCATCTCTAGCAATACCTTGAATTCTATTCTTTTTCAAAACAGTTTTCCTAGGCTTTAATTAACTTTGAACACCCAATATATTTCTCATAAATTCCTTTTTTTAAAAAAAACTGTGATAGCCCTAATATTTTTGCAGCTTACAAAAATATTTGGTATTCAACAAACAGAACATGAATAATTTTTATTTATATAGTCGTTTTAATTTACAAAGAGCAATCATATCTATTAGTCCACTAAATCTTAACCACATTAGGAATAGATTATTTTAATCTTATTTCTTAAAGAGAAATTAAAGATGTCAGAGATTTCAAAGATAGTATTAGAGCTAACAACAGCTCCTAGACATTTTTATTGCTGTACATATTTGTCAAGAGAAGTTACCTCTGCTGCCTAGGTAATAAGTGCATAAACTATGCTGCAGTAGTAAACAACTTCCAAATCCTGGTGAATTAACACATCAAATTTTTATTTTTCATTCACTTCACAAATCAGTGCGAGTAGGGTGCCTCTCATAAGGGCTCTCTTCCAAAGTTTGGGTTAGAGATCTAAACCTCTTCCATTTTGCAGCAACTCCATTAAGGTATCCTTGCTTTCCAGTGCTGGGAATGAGACAACAGGGACAGGAATCACCTGCTCTAAATTGTCTCAATCTTGCTGATGTTCTGTTTGTATAAGAGTTAGTCACATAGTCCAACCAGGATTCATGCCACTGGAGAATTTAGAGCAAGAGAGGTTATTTTGTCTACAATAATAACCTCAGCCACATTGAGCAATGGTCAACCCAGTGATTTAGGAAAATTTATTTTGTTTTTGAATATACAAAAACCTTGTGTTTCTTTTCCAATTTAAAATGTCTAAAATGAAATTTGCCTTCTTCTATTCCCTATTTTCTGGTTTGTCCATTTTGCCTAATGATATAACTATTTTCCCTGATAACTTTTCATTCTTTGTACCTTATTGGCTTTCATATCCATTTTATTATCATATGCTGCATAATCTGATGATATAACTTTTTTTCACTTCACACTCTTTTTTGTTTCATTCATACAATTTGTATCTTATTTTAAAGCTCATAACATCTGAATCATTTGATAGACTCTGATTAATATCTTCTGAATTTAGTGTCTCTCCATTCTTTACTTGAATCCTGGCTTTACCAGTAACTCATTGTATAACCTTGTGCAAGTCGCTCACCTTATTTGTGCATCAGTATTCTCACATATAAAACTTCAAAAATAATAGAAATATTTTAATAGAATTGATAGGAGGATTACATGAGTTAAAACAAAGTGCTTCAAAGAAAGCTTAGTGTATGCTACACACTCAAATATTAACTCTTATTATTACTAGTTCATCAGTACTTCTTATACTGAAGTTTTCATTATGATCCAGCATTGCAAATCTCTTAGATTGGCATTTGATGCATTCCACAATAATATCCCAAACTATTGTTATATGACTATATACCAGTATCTCCATCCAGACTGAACCATTCATTAATTTTCAAACACTATATCGGAATATCATCTCCTGTAATCATGATCTTCTACTTGAAGCAGTTTTCTCCTGCACTTCTGTCAAAAATTGCATCTGTTTGCTACTACCCTAACAATGAAGGGTCTCCTGATCCTGCAAAGGGTGGAGGAAAGAGGTAGAGATGTGGCAAGGGAAGAAAACATAAAAATATATAAACAATCTTGGGACTTCCCTGGCAGTCCAGTGGTTAAGACTTCATCTTCCAAAGCAGGGAGTACAGGTTCGAGATCCCTGGTCAAGGGGATAAGATCCCATATGCCTCGTGGCCAAAAAAACCAAAACATAAAACAGAAGCAATATTGTAACGAATGCAATAAAGACTTTAAAAAATTGTTTTAATTAAACAATCTTAGTCATTTTAGGGAAAAATGTTTCATCTTCCTACACAGTCCCAGTGGCTAACCTCTTACATTAGTCAGGGTTCTCCAGAGAAACAGAACTAATAGGATTGGTTTAAAGAATTGGCTCACATGATTATGGAGGTTGATAAGTCATAAGATCTGCAGTCAGCAAACTGGAGACCCACGGGAGCCAATATGTATTACAATCCAAGTCTGAAGACCTAAACACCAGGAGAGCTGATAGTGTAAGTTCCAGTTTGAAAGTCATCAGGTTCAAACCCAAGAACAGCTGATGTTTTAGTCCAAGTCTTAAGTACAGAAAAGACCAATGTCCACGTGAATGGATTTAGAGACTGTCAAACAGAGTGAAGTAAGTCAGAAAGAGAAAAACAAATATCATATATTGACACATATACGTGGAACCTAGAAAAATGGTACAGATGAACTGGTTTGCAGGGCAGAAATAGAGACACAGATGTAGAGAACAAACGTATGGACACCAAGGGGGGGAAGTGGTGGTGGGGGAGTGGGGGGGATGAATTGGGAGATTGGGATTGACATATATACACTAATATGTATAAAATAGATAACTAATAAGAACCTGCAGTATAAAAAAAAAAAAAAAAAGATCAGTGTCCCAGTTCAATTTGTTAGGCAGGAGGAGTTCTCTCTTACTTAGACTTCTTGTTCTTTTCAGGTCTTCAATTGATTGGATGAGGCCCACCCAAATTAGGGACAGCAGTCTGCTCTATTGTTCTGCTGGTTCAAAAGTTAATCTCACACACACACACAAAAGTTAATCTCATTCAGAAACCCTTTCACGGCATACCCAGAATAATGTTTCACCAAATGTCTCAGTATCCCATGGCCCTTTCAAATGGATACATAAAATTAACTATCATACATGTCCTTCACTTATTGTTGCTTTTAAAGTTTTCAAAGTAATATAATTCTATCTTTAAATATTAATACTGACTATCTCATCTTCTTGTCTGCAAATTCTTGAAGGAAAAGATCACATCTCATTTTTAATCTTCTTCTTTTCAAGAAGTTGTACAATGATGTGTAGCTTAGAATTTCTCAATAATTACCTGACCAACAGACCTTGAACTTGATCATATGGCATAGAGGGAGTCAGAACCTAACATCAATTACTGAATGACAAGTCTTCTGAGCGCAACTAGTTTTAATCTCATAAATAGTACTCAGTGGCCCAGATCAAATAGTCAATGAGACAGCACATGTGGCATGCTGCAAGTTTAACATCAGGAAACAAATGGATAACCAATGCTTACCTACAAACCTATATTTTCAATAAATTTTAGGAGTGGTGGAAAGCCTACAACAAATTCTAGCCTGTACACAGTTCATCCATAAAAAAGAGTACTTTACTCCCCACTTTTGGAATATTTTAGATGTAGAATTTTGTTTATATTCTTAATTGTCTTGACATATATTTGTTAAGACTACAAATCTGTTACTTCTTGCAAATTAAATTCAATAGACATGTTTAAATAATGTCCTTTTATAATGAATAAATATGTATTTTTCTACATAAGGAGTCTGCAAATATGAATAATTGTTTTAACTATTGATTAAATATTTATTTTTATTTATTGAAATTGCTGAAGTTTTCCCAAATGTGATACTTCCTTAAATACACATACACACACACACACACACACACATATATATATATATATATATATATATATAACTCTTTATATTTTCAATTATTTAAATAATGTTTGGGGGGCTTCCCTGGTGGTGCAGTGGTTGAGAGTCCGCCTGCCAATGCAGGGGACACGGGTTCGTGCCCCGGTCTGGGAAGATCCCACATGCCGCGGAGCGGCTGGGCCCGTGAGCCATGGCCGCTGAGCCTGCACGTCCGGAGCCTGTGCTCCGCAACGGGAGAGGCCACAACAGTGAGAGGCCCGTGTTCCGCAAAAAAAAATATATATATATATCAGCAATAAATAATGTTTGGTAAGGATTATTTATTATTATTTTATTAGTTATTATTAATACTGAACAGAAATAAATTTCCTAAGAAATTATGTTACTATGACAAATTATGTACCAATCTGTAAATATTGTAGCATATATATATATATATATATATATATATATATATATATATATACATATACACACACATATATAATTTAGAAAGTTTGCTAAAGCAAATGATAAAGCAAATGGGACTCTTCATATCAGTAGACTAAGAATTAAAGTTTCCTCATAAGGAACAAAATAATATCAACTGTGATGTTAGTGTGGATTTTTCTTTTTTTATGGGAGTCAAGTTAAATACATGCTTGACTTTAACCAGCTTTAAAATTCTGTCCCCATGAGAAGTAAAATACAACTAGTTGGAAAAAAAACATGAACTGGATAAACTAAATCATGGTCAGCCAATGTTGCTCCAGGAAATTCAGCTTGATGTAATGATTAATCTGTTTAGATTATATGATATACACATATGTAAATATTTAAATTATCTAGATGACTTTAATTTTTCCACTTTTGAATGATTAGTATGTTCTCTAACACAGCTGAAAATGCAAAACAAAGAAAACAAAATATGACATTAATTTCTATTTCAAGCTATGGTTTTATTTTCCACCCAGGATTCTGCAATTTTTCCTTAATATCTTACTATCTAAGTCACCTTTGTCATTTCAATGCTGTTGTTGGATTGCAAAATACATATTTACACATCCATATGTTTTAATCATTCAGTTTGAGTCTGACAATATAACCAAAAGAAGTCTTTATGTATAGTTGTAACTCTTTTTTATGAGATGACTTTGATTTTACAATTTCATGTTCTAATCTAGACAGTGGTCTAAAATATATTTTATTTGCATTCTCAGTTTTAACCTTACTGAAGTTTTTTATAATACCAGCAGAATCCTGCACTGAAACTGCTAATGCAATAAGTATGCAGAGGGTGTGAATTATTTATTTATACAGATGACTTTTAAGTTGAGGCCAACATTAACTTGACTAGGTCACTGGCTTTGCAGAGTTGAAAACCATGTAAATAGCTGGGGAGCCAATGTCTTTTAATTAGCATACTAAAGCCTAGATTCAGTTTCTGAATAATATATATTCACTTCAAATGATTATTTGTTGATAAAAATGATCTTTGTTATATATCTTCATTAGTCAGATTCTCTCATGTTTAATAACATGACTTCATATAATTTTCTGATCATTTATTGCTAAATGCCAAAACTCTTTATATGCTAAATTATGCTAAATAGGTAGCTTACACTGGTTCTTCTTCTGTTGTTTTATGGATGAAGGTGAACCTTTGCAAGAATTATAAATCAATCCAACCTTCTTTCCCCCTCTTCACCATATACAGTTAGCAAATCTGAGCTAATTTCATAAACTCTTGATGGATTTTTCATTGATTTTTCAAGATCCACATCCTCAAGATAAGACTCCTTGTGTTGAACTAAGATATGGATTCAAGTTTTAGAACATCTGAGGTCTCTGCACAGGGAATACTCTCCATTATTGACAATTTCAGGTTGCTGCTCTGATTTCACTTCACCTTGCAGGATGGATTTAACGGTGGAATTAGATGTAATGCCTTTTGTTAAATAACGCTGGTCTCTGTTAAAACAGCTCACCTGCTTTGGTTATTTAAATTCTCTTCTTTTTCCTGCATGTAAATGTACTCATTTGTAAGTCTCTTTTTATTTATGCATTTTCTCATGCTGGCATTTTTATGCTATGAGAACTGTGTTCTCTCTAAACTACAGATTTTTTTTTTCCTTTCTTGCAACTAATGGAACATATGCATTATGTAGGAGTCCCAGTTTTCATCTGGCCTAGAAAACAGTTTAGGCAACAACATGATTTGTTTCAATTTTAAGTTTATAAGTGGGCAAAAGCCAACACATTTCTCACACCTCATAGACTTGTTTGGCATTTTATGCAGCATTCAGTTTAAGCAAACAGTCTTTGAGTATCCTTTAAAAGCATCAAAATCTTGCTGGTTTATTTAGAAGCCGCAATGCAGGACTTAAACTCTCTGGGAAGCTGCTCATTTTCCTACTCTTGCCCTTTGAAAGGGTTCAGAACAAGTCTCCCCAAAATATGCCACTTTGGCACATGGACTATTTTTAGCTGAAGGCAATCAAGACCCAGCAGATTCAAGAAAAACATTTACCTCTCCTTTAACTGCCTAAAATAATTTAGATAGAGGGCCTGGTCTAGGAAGAGAACTATCACCAGAGATAACTATGAAGACTATGGACTGGGTGTGGTGAGCTGGGGGAAGGTTAGATGGGTCTAGAGACCAAATTCCTCTCCGTGTCCCCTTGTCTCTGCATGGCATGGTAAACATTCATTTACCAAACATTTGTTCTTCCCATCTTCCTGTGAACTGTCTTTCTCCCCTTTGAAGTCCCAGACCCTCATCCTTTTTTCTTAGCCCAGGATGGCATATAAGCCTCATTTGTCCTACTGCCTGTGGGTCTCATAGTCTTATGGGGCTCCCATACATACATAATTAAATTTGTTTTTCTCCTGTTAATCTGTCCTATGTTGTTTTGATTATTAGGCCAGCCAAAGAACCAAGAAGGATAGAGGAAAAAATTCTACTCCTCTACATTTCAGAGAAGCGGAGTGTTGATTCCAGACAATAGGCAGTTAACTAATTATGATAATATTTATTTCATATTTTCCTTGCTTAACCACACTAAAACATAAATCTAAATTTGACTGTACCTTCAGGGTCTTTATATAAAATATAATTCTCATTTATTTCTCCACATATCTATTTTATTGGCCAAAAGAGAGATCTAGGTTTGGAATCTCCTTTTAACTCCTAAGTAACTCAGGGAATCTGATCAACCTATATGTGATCAGCTGTTCCACAGTACCATCTGCAAAAGTCTGTACCTGTCTGACAAGTCAGAGTTACCTTCAGTAAACTTTCCAATATTTGTGACAATAAATAACTCTCCCAGTTAGAGACAAACAAATGCCTGACAAATTTAAGACATTCTTCTCACTGCATACTCTGGTAGTATAGGAGTGATTAAACTTCTTTATAAATAAAGTTGTCAACCTAGTTTAAATTTTTTTTCTTTCTAAAACTATAAATAGATACAGCCAGATTCAGGTCTATCTCATGGTGAGTTCTGCTATTGGGTGAACACAGTTATAATGAAATTACACTGATTATTATGCAGATGCATGCATATATTGATGTGTTTTTTCTTTCATTTTTAGATTGAAATCAATTCTACTTTAGTGTCTGTGCATTCTGGGTAGAAGGGCTATCCTACTGTGATTTCAGCATAATAAAGTCTGATTGAAGTGTCAATGATTCAGCTGTGTTTTGTATTACAAAATTAAACATGGGCTTTTCATTTAAACAAAGTGGTTCAGAATAGATGGAGGTGTCAGGACAATAGGGCACCGTGGAACAATTTAAGTACATGGCATACTCCATTGGAAAATAAAAAAGAATTTATTAACTTGACCCTGACCATGACTGGAGTTGTACCTCCCCATCTCTCACACTTCAAGAACAAGATCTTCTTCACCAGCAGCACAACTTTCTGAACACATTACTTTTTATTTTCTTGGATGTTATTGCAGATGATGTGATACCATTTGACTGAATTGTTTAAAATTTTGAGAAAAGGGGATTCTAAATATTAAAAAAGTCTAGCGATTGTTATTCATATATTTAGAATAATTTTCTTTTTTTGGGGGATGGAAGCAGGTGTGGGAGAATAGCTTCCAAATACAATGACTGCACTCTTGAAAGTGAAATGGGATGTCTTTGCAAAGTGTAGATAGCTTCATTCAGCTTCTTACTATGGCCCTGGATTTTAAAATTACAATAATAAAAGAATTTTGAGATTATAATAGGAATTTAGACCACACCCTTCTTTTAAGACATTACATATATGAAGATAAATGGACAGTGAATATAGTTCATAATTAAGAGTCAGAAAGCGTGAGTATAATCTTACCTCTGCAGCTAACTAGCGGTCCAACCTTAGTCAAAATTTGGCATTCTGTACCTTTATCTGTTAAAATAAAGAGTTGGGCCAGATCTCTAGTCCTCTACTTCAGTGTTCTACCCTCTTCTGATGCAAAAAACAACATTCTAAACTTGAGTTTTCTCACTTATAAAAGTGGGACAACAATAGCTGTACGTGATCTATAAGATTATGTACATAAATCACTAAGCAGAATGCCAATATGATGTAAGTGCACAATATATGCTAATTGCTACTATCATTATTATCACAATTGCCATTGTTGTTGTCATTATCAGTCATCATCATCATCACTGTCATCATCATCAGGTGTAAATATTATGGGTGCTTGTTATTGTCTTCTTTGTAATTTTTCTATGTATTTCAGAATTTTGAATACTTATTATTTATTAATGTTATAATGTCATATACTTATTGTAAGTTCATGGAAGAGGTATTGATTTTTGTCATCTGATTTAAAACTTAAATTTTGATGTTACTGAACTAAACTTGGGCCTGCTTACCTGCATGCTGTAAAGCCAATCTATTGACACCAGGCTGTGGTGAAGGAAAATGCAGCATTTATTGTAAGGCACCAGACAAAGAGTCTGGGACAGCTAGTGCTCAAAAAGTCTGAACTCCATGATGGGTTTCAGGGAAACATTTTTAAAGGCAAGGTGAGGGAGGGGATTCACAGGGTATATGATTAGCTCCTGCAAAATTCTCTGATTGGTTGATGGTGAGGTAACAGAGCAGTATCACAGGAGTTTACATTATCAATCCTTAGGCTCCAGCAGGCCTGGGGGCTATGTGCTCAGGGTCATCAAGTAGTTCATGTCTTCCAAAACAACTCAGAAAATGTGCATCAGATACTATTATCTAGGTACTTCAAATAGGAGCTAAAGCAGAAGATATGGGGGAGGGCTCTGTCCCAGGAAGGCCCCATAGGGTCCTGCTCAGTTACATTAGCAGAATTCACTAGAACAGACCAGGTTATACTCCGCTCCTTTCCTTTAAAAAATATTACTTATTAGATCCTAGGAAGAGACAGATTGTAGCTAAAATTCAAGGACAACAATTTGTCTTACTTATAAAATGTATTCACTAGAAAAGGGAGCATACGGTGCATTTTGATCTTTTCTCCCCAAAAGTTTGACAAAATCTGCTGACACCTCACCAAGTGACCATCTCTGTCTGTGTTAGCAAGGGCACTGTCAGGGAGGAAAAACTTTTCCAGTACCCTCTTAGTTTTAGTGTATGTGGTCCTGCAAATTAAACTGACAAAAGACAGATTAATAAAAGAAAAGCTAACATTTAATCATGTATTTTTATTAACATACATATGGAAGTTCACAGAAAAATGTGACTTCAGGAAGTGATTAGAAATTGAAGCTTATATACCATTTTAATAGGGGGATGAAAGGGGGAGAAGGGCACTTCTGGGAAAGTGAATGATGTCTTAACATGGGAAGAGGTGAAGAAGCAAAGGAATTTATGGGAAAACAAATGACTTTTAGGAAAGATAATAGATAGGCTCTTAAGATAATAGATGGGTAATCTGAGCTTTGTGGCAATGTCTGTTTACGTGTGGTTCTGAATTCCCCCATCCAGTGGTAAGAGTGAATCTTCCCTGGTTGTGAAACTCCAGGGTAGGGTATTTATGACAACTGAGTTCTTTTGGGAAGCTCTGCTTTTGGGAAGATAAGAGAGTTCAAAGAAAAAAATATCTATTCTCAAATGCCTTCAGCTCAAAGTAATTTTTTTTTTTTTTTTTTTTTTTTTTTTTTGCGTTATGCAGGCCTCTCACTGCTGTGGCCTCTCCCGTTGCGGAGCACAGGCTCCGGACGCGCAGGCTCAGCGGCCATGGCTCACGGGCCTAGCCGCTCCGCGGCATGTGGGATCTTCCCGGACCGGGACACGAACCCGTGTCCCCTGCATCGCCAGGCAGACTCTCAACCACTGCACCACCAGAGAAGCCCTCAAAGTAATTTTTATTCCACAGTGGTTTATCCTGGACCCCTCTTGATTACATAATCAGTACTGTGCATTTCATGATGTGAGACAAGTTTTAAAACATGTTGGATACTCCCTCTGAATAAACAGCTTACTGGAATCAATATATTTTTTACCTTACTAAGTGGCATTCCTTTAAAAATATACCCAGTGTACCAATGGATATTATGGTTGTACAGAGTCTGAAAATTTGCTGTTGGATGATAAAGAGTGACAGAGAGAACCTGCTTATTAGTGGATCTTCAGGCCTTATCCTTTCTGGGACCTCCCTGTTTAAGTGGAATCACTGCCCAAAGGTTTCATAGAGGCAATATTTATGTGATCCTGGCATTCACAGATGGAAAGAGTAGATTACTTTATTTATTTTACATTTGAAGAAATTGAGATTTTCAACACTGTTCCTCACTTGATTTATGCTGTTCAGATTGACTTAATTGTGCGTATCTGGTAGATGTACATTCAGTTAATGCATTAACGTTTTTATATCCATAACTCAATTTAACTCTTAGATGACTCAGTGCCACACTGACATTTTCTTTACAGCAGCTTACTATCAAGAACAGATTTTAAAAATTTTTAATGTAATTAACCCATGTTCACTGTAAAAAGTAAAATAGAAAAATCATATAAGCAAAATGAAAAATGAAAAACCTTATATAAATATATGAACAAGGGATAACATTGTTAAAAATTTTATGTTCTTCCAGATATGCAACAGAAATATATATAAATTATTTTTATGAAACGAAGGACCTATTGTCCATACTGTTTTGTAATCTGCTTTTCTCCCTAAGAAATATGTCATGAATATTCTTCCATGTTAATAGGATAAAATTCTTTTCAAAACACTGCCTTTGTCCGCCTATAAAATTGAAGCATACTTTAAAAACCGTACCCTATAATTGGATTTTCAGATTGTAACACTATTTCAGTAATAAAAGCATTTTACTTTGAACATCCTTTTTATATATGTTCAAACATATGTCCCATTATATCAGATATACATCCTTATTCCTCAGAATATATCTGTAGAAATATAATTCTTCAAAGTTTACATATATTTTTAAGTAACCAAAATTTTGCAAATTATAAACTTTATTTTTTATAAGTAAGTTTTTTCTATTTGCTGTTGATAAATAACCTCCCTCTGCCCTCCTCTCCTTTGCCCCCATTATAGTCCCATGTTCTTGTTTCTCTGATTTCAATTTTTTTGGTGTTTTCCTTTTTCCTCTATTTAGTTCTTTTAATTAATGTTTCTTACTGCCTATTGAGCTGGCAAACAATAGATCAAAGATGAAAAATAAAGTGATAGTCCAATATTACTTAAATGCAAATGCATAATATTGCATTTCAACTTAGAACTATAAAACTTACATAAATGATGAATGGAAAGTAATTTGGGAATAAAAATATAAGCCTATGGAATGATGGAGAGATACAAATATTTAAGATAATAAAGAATTTCTCTTTTTTTTAATACTCTACTTTTTATTCTCACACCAACTTATGAAAGTACTCAGCATTAGTCCTACCTTTGACTGCCTGTAAAGTACACTATATTCATATCCATTGTTGTCAAGGGATTTATGTATAAAAGACTTTCAAAACTTTATGAACAGTGAATAGAGTAAGAATGTTTTTCACCATTTAGAAAAGTAAATGTACAAAAGTAACTTGTCAGTTATTGAAATTAGTTCACTTTATGCTGATAGTTTACAAAATGAAAGTTATTACTGAGAATAAAGAAAGTAGAGGTACAGCTTTTGGAATCTTGGATAGATTAAATAAAAGATCCATGTTTCAGAGTTCATGTGGGTGGTTGTAACGAAATGATCTGACATATGTCACTCTTTGACAGAGCTATTGAGAAGATTACAGAAAGACTATGTAATCTAAAGCATAGTTCTCTTAAGAGTAAAATTGTTTAACATAGAGATTATTAAATTTTTTAAACTCATATTTGAAAATCCTGCTTTTGTATACCCAAGGTCCACACATCTATTAAATAAAACTGAAATGTACCTGAATCTTCCATGATATCACTAGGATTCATTGTTTTCATTGCACTTAGTGTATTCCTCTGTTAAAGCTCTTTGCCATATCAGAATGTCATTAATCATTTAAAATACATTTCTTCTCTTTAACTATTGAGCAGCATAACTCTTATTCATTCTTGTGTCCTTAGTAGCTAGCTCAGTGATATGTACGTTGAAAAATGTCCAGATCAGGTACTGCTTTGTCACCTCAAAATCTCACCTAGGTATCACTTGTTGGCTTCACCTTGGTGATACTTTACATATCACCCAGGTGAAGCCAATAGAGAAATTGACAAGCAAGTTTTTAGGCACAGTGGAAAATTTTTTTCTTTGTAGATTCATTAATGTAGTATAGGAATAATCCTGAAAATTTAAAAATTGTAATTTTCCCTTTGCAGTGGATACATTCTTATAAAAACAAAGGTTTTGTAAAAAAACAAAATTTGCTTATAAAACTAAATAACTTATAAAAAACAAAATTAGATATAGATTCCTCAGTGTCAAATTTACATTTTGCATTTTACACATTACATTTATTTTTGTTTCATTTTGGTTTTGGCTGTGCCGGGCAGCATGTAGGATCTTAGTTCCCAGACCAGGGATTGAACACACACCCCCTGCAGTGGAAGTGCAGCGTCCAACCACTGGACCACTTGGGAAGTCCACATTTGTTTTTGTTAATGTAATAATAGGATAACTCTGGATGGCTTTGGTGGGAACATTTTTCAAGGTATAAAAATAAGATTATCATTTGTTAATAATCATTACTAAGTAGTAATGAAGTGCCTGGCATGTACAGACTTTCTTTTCTGGCCTCTGTTACATTACCTCCCATGTTATAACAGTTCCCTGAATAGTTACAGAGGCTGATGAGATCAGCTGTCCTAGTGTAGGTATCTGTGCCTAGATAGAGGTAATTGCCTTCCCATGACATTTCTCATTTCCACTGGTCCATTGGAAGGAATGTAGAGGAAATAAAAGATAATAAACATTGAGTAACTTTAATTCTTATATTTCTAAAGATTCAAAAATATTATTTTTACTTGGAGGTTTTACCTTTTCTATCACTAAAAATTAGAACATATTATCTTCATTTTAATTTAAAAATTTTTTATATGAATCATTATTACTATACTTGTAACTCTTCATGGGGGTCAGACCAATTGCTGAAATTACATTCAAAAAAGATATTTTTGATATTTTAAATGATTACTGCTGAAGTTAATTTAGCTTGAAAAAGATAAATCTGCTGACAATCTAATATACTCACCTTTTGTTCTCCTGTCATTCTCCCAGCATGTGACCTGCTCTGGATTATAATTTAGAGGTAAGTTTTTTGCTGTCACATAGGTTGAACTAGAATGACATTTCTTTTTCTGAAGATATGCATACCCTGGAGATGGTTGGTTAATTATAATGTGAAGCAAGAGGTGAAATCATGTGACACATGAAAATCAAACACTGTTATGTGCCCATGATTTCAAAAGCCTCACTTGGGTTTCTGGAAGACCATGGGGAAGTTTGGTAGAGATAAGAATGTAGAAGTCTGTTCTAGAGAGATGATAACCTGGCCAAGAGAAATTACATGCTTTTAACTTCCCAAGAATGTCTATACTCCATGGGAAACAAACTTAACAAAGTGACTATTTCTGGGACAGGAATGAGGGGAATAGGTTTCAGGAGGGATACAAAGAGATGTAAACTGATTCTATACTGTTTTACTCCCTTAAAAAAATGAATATGGCAATTTTTTTCTTCCGGTACGCGGGCCTCTCACCGCCGCAGCCTCTCCCGCCGCGGAGCACAGGCTCCGGACGCGCAGGCTCAGCAGCCATGGCGCACGGACCCAGCCGCTCCGCGGCATGTGGGATCCTCCCGGACTGGGGCACGAACCTGCGCCCCCTGCATCGGCAGGCGGACTCTCAAGCACTGCGCCACCAGTAAAGCCCCATGGCAAAATTTTAAGATTTTTAAAATCTTAATGGTACATAAATATTATGAACATTGGTCTCTGTGCTTCTGGATACACTTGAATTTATAAAATATAAATTGAAATAAACAATATGTTAAATGGAGAAATACAAAGGTAATTCCTCATTATATCATCCTGAAATTTTAAGAAGGCAAAAATCTTTCAGATAACTAAAGTATTGAGAAATATGACCTGAAAATAGATATAAATAAAATTAGTATTAATTTACTGCAGTAGGCTAGATAATAGTCTTCACAATTTTTTTTTTTTTTTTTTTTTTTTTTTTTTTTTTTTTTTTTTTTTTGCGGTACGTGGGCCTCTTACTGTTGTGGCCTCTCCCTTTGCGGAGCACAGGCTCCGGACGCTCAGGCTCAGTGGCCATGGCTCATGGGCCCAGCTGCTCCATGGCATGTGGAATCTTCCCAGACTGGGGCACGAACCCATGTCCCCTGCATCGGCAGGTGGACTCTCAACCACTGTGCCACCAGGGAAGCCCCTTCACAAAATTTTGAGTGCTTTTATAAGTGGCAGATCATTTTTTCTTTTGGTATGAGGAAGTAGTGAACAAGAGAAAATAATTTGTATTATAATTATCAACTCTAAGGTATCATTTAAGACCTCAATCTAACAGATAAAAGCTTAAAATTTGACTTGATCAAGAATACAACTAAAATATCAATCATTAGCATATGTCATATTAAAAAGAACATAAAAGATATTACCTAAGTCTTTGAAACTATTTTGATGCTTTGCCATCTGGAAGAAATGTTTACAGCTTTAATTGTCACAGCGTGAGATAGCTAAAATTCAAATAGAAAAAGTCTAAGAAAGGTTGCAAAAACAATGCAGAAAAGGAGAATAGGGTGAGATGTTGCATGAGGATTTTTCAGTTGTGAAATGTAAACTCTGGGAGAAGGTATACAGTTAATATCAAGAAAAGTATGGACACTGTGCATAGGGTACATACCCATGCCTAGTGTAGCTTACAACTAGACATCCCCTCACAAAACAGATAACACTTCCTAAGAGTAGGGTGAGATAAAACTACAGATGGATTGAAAGTTCAGAGAAAATCATTAACCATTTATCTATAATGGCAAACTGAGGGAATTGCAGCTGTTTAAGAGAAGAAAATCACTATTTCTCTCCTATCCTACCTACCATGTGACAAAGACTTTCTCTGTGACCAAACTTTAGGCAAGCTCCTCTAAGCCTTCTTTCAACTGGGTTTCATCCTTGGGCCCTGTTGGGCCTGTCTAGTGTAGTTGTAAAGGGAAAACTGCTAAGTTAATTTAGTGAGAATCCCTCCACCCTTGATATCTGATAACCTTGGCCTACCTTCAGTAAGAATCCTGCTAGGTCAGTGTAGCAAGAATCTCCCTACCCTTGATGTCTCCTCTTAGTAATATTCCATCCACTGACACTGCTCATTCTCCTGGTTGACTATAACTCTCCAGCTGCCTGCTGTATCTCTCTCCCCTGTTGGGATAATCTTGACACCTACTGTAATAATCCTGATAAAGTTTTTCTTACTGTTTTCACAAGTGTCAGAATAAATTTTTTCTTGAATACATGTTTGTTCTTTCTTCTGCTAAAGACAGAATGCTGGGGTCAAACCCAGCATAGGAAGTCTCATGATCTTTTAAACATGGTATAGATAGGAATAAGATATGTTAAATTAACATTTGTGTCTTGAGTCGTTCACAAATGAAGGGTCCTGTTTGTACTAATCACTTGGGAATATATATAACTTCAAAAGCTTATGGGCAAAATAAAAAAAATCACACAAAACGCAAAATAAGAATAGAAGCACGAGGGAGAGATCACATTGAATCAATATCAGTAGATTTCATAAAGAATTAGAGGAATGTATAGGATAACAAAAGGACGAGATGGAGAGGATTTCACAAAGAAACAACATTACAATGATTCAAAATTGAGAGGCATAAGTAGTAAACTTAATTAAGGGTTATGGTAATAACATATAAGGTCAGAGTGGTACAATAAGCCCTCCCATTGGAAGACATTGAATGGCTAAATGAGAAAAGTTCCTCTGTCTCAAAGAAGAGTGGATCTGAGTACAATGGATATGATGTAAATCTCTGTCACTAAACATATAAGCCTATTCAAAAATTCTACCTCTGTGCATCTCAGTTTCCTCATTCATAATAAAAACTAGAATATTTTATAAGCCTATTTCTGTAACAAAAAAATATGATAATGGATGCAAAGTGCTTAGTTAATTGTAAAACATTATTATGCAACTGTAAATGATTATTACTTAATTCTCAATACATTGGGGAGCACTGAAAATTTTCTAGATGCTAAAAAGTATAATCATTATCTCATTTTAGAAATATTTACTGGGCAAAGTTACAGGTAGACAACGTGGAAAGCAGCCAGTCTATTACAGTGGTTCCAATGAGAGATAAGGAGAATTAAAACACAGCTATATGCAATTAAGAGACAAATTGTATTGAATTTTATCAACTAGTTAGAAATGAAAAACAAAAAAAAAGAGAGAGAAAACAAAGATGACTCCAGGGTTCCAACTTCGATTAAGATGATATTAACAGAAAGAACAATTCATTAGAGAAAGGGTTTAGAAGAAAAACATGGGTTTTACTTTGAAAATACAGATTTAAGGATTCCAATGAGATATACAGGCAAAAATGTCCAGCAGGGATTGAAAATGAAGCTTAGTTGAGGGATCTGGGAAAGAGATAAAGATTTGGGAATCCATTATTAGTCATGTAGTAATCATTGATTAGTATCAGTTGATACAATAGAAATGGATATAGATGGTGATGAAAAAAACAAGGGTGAAAAAATAACGCAATGGTAATGTTCATAAAGCTCTCAGTGGTAACATCTACTTTCAAGATTATAAAGCAAAGCCATCTCCTGAGAGTGAGAGTTTATGGATAATATTGAGACCTTGCAGATTATCTACTGAGAATGCCAGATCATGTCAGTCAACTAAAGACTGATAATAATATTAGAAAATAGCTGTGTTAGGCCATCTGAGTTTCTTCTGAAAATCCATCTGTTCTTTTAGGAAAGTGTTCTATCCTGTCGGTTCAGGCTGCTGTAACAAACACCATAGACTAAGTGGCTTAAATAACAGAAGTCTATTACTCACAGGTTTGGAGCCTGGGAAGTCCAGGATCAAGGTACCAGCATGGTCAGGTTCTGGTGAGAACTCACTTCCTGGTTTGCGGGTGGCTGTCTTCTTGCTGTGTGTTCACAAGGCAGAGAACAGAGAGAGTTCCTCTCTCTCATCTTGTAAGGACACTCATCCAATAGGAGCTCCAATATCACGACTTCATCTAACCCTAACTACCTCTCAAAGACACACATGCTAATACCTTCTCATTGGCGGTTAGAGCTTCAACACATGAATTTGGGAGCCACACAAACATATCCCCATTTGTAGCCCTATCATTCAAAGAGCACTGTTCTACTACCATAAGGGGAAAGGTGTTTCCAGGCTTGCCTATGGTGGTAGGCAGAAAAACAGCCCCTAAAATTGTCCATATTCTTACCCCTGAAACCTAAGAATCTGTTGCTTTACATAATAAAAAAGACATTCGTTGCATGTGTGATTATATTAAGGACCTTGAGATGGGGAACTTACCTTGGATTATAGGAGTGGGTCCATTGTATTCACAAAGCTCCTTATAACAGCGAGGCAGGAGAGTCAGTCGCAGAAGAAGATGATGGAAGCAAAGGACAGAAAGGGAACAGATTTGAAGATGCTATGCTGTTGGCTTTGAAGATAGAAAAAGGGGCCAGGAGCCAAAGAAAGCAAGCAGGCTCTAGACAGTGGAAAAAGGAAAGGAACAGATTCTCCCTTATAGCTTCTAAGAGAAATGCTGGCCTGTCAACACATTGATTTTAGCCCAGTAATACCATTTCAGGCTTCTGGCCTCCAGAGCTATAGGAGAATAATTTTGTATTGTTTTAAACTGCTAAGTGTGTGGTATTTGTCACAGTAGCAGTATAAAACTAATACACTCAGCAACATACTTCACTTTCCTTTTCAAAGGAATCATTTCAGGGCATCTAATTATAAATTATTTCTCTTGTTTGGTGATCTTGTTTGGTGATTCAAACAGGAACAATAGATTTTTTTTCATTGATTGATATACATACTGGAAGATAGATGATTGATGTTTGATAGATCTATGTTTGGGTAACTGCTACAAAGGACCCATAAGGCTGGATGAAAAGAGATCATCTTTTATTATTATATGGAGAACTCATGCCTAAAAATAGTACAAAGCATTATCAAGAAATTGGGAAAAACAAAACAAAAAATAGATTCCTGAGATCCCTGGCTGACCAAGGATCCAGCCATAACAACTTCACTATTCCATGAACCAATATTTTCTTTTACTAAAATTTGAGTTGAATTTATATCAATTGTGACTGAAAAAATCCTAGAACAATACACAAGGTAAAAGACATAAGATGACTTAAAAGGAAAAGAGTGGAACTGGAATTGGAGCAAAACATGTTAAGTAACTGTAAAGTTTACAGGCATACTGAAGTTCCTGAAATTGATATTATGGAAAAAGAGAAAGGAAAATGTAGAAAACAGGCGTTAAATGATTGAATTGGGTAGAAATGAGCTTAAAGATTGGTAGATGGTAGAGAAAGGTAGAAAAGAATATTAGAAAAATTCATATGATTTCTAAAGGGAGTTGTATAATGAAGAAATTATGAGAGACACCTAGAAACAATACTATGGGCAGGCATAAGTTTGACATCCTTAACTAATAGGAACATAGGAGGAAGCTAATTAGAATAACTGCATTGGAAGAGCCAGTGTTGTTCAAAGAAGAAAAGTGGAAACATGTAATGGAATTATAAAATTTAAACAGCCCATGTATTTCAGAAATTTTAGATTTGTGATTTTTAAAATTTGTTTAGTCCTTTAGCCAAAATTTAAAATGTAACCAGTTAGAGAAAATTTCACCTGAATGGATCCTATGGTATTCAACTGAGCTAGAGTCTTCTAATGCATAGGAAATTAATTCTTTTCCTAACTGTTAGTTTATGATGGAAGGAAGAGAAGAAGCAAGAGGAGGAGGTAGAGGAAAGGAAAGGTAGAGGAGAGAGGAGGAGAAAGAAAAGGAAAGGCTTTAGGAAAAGGATCTAAAGCTCAGTTAACAATAGTGATCAAGACTGTCTCCTATTACTACCACCTTCATTTTATTCCCCACCACTCTGCTCTTTTTCCGGCAGAAGCAATTTAATTTTCACAGAACATAGAATCCCTAAAACAACTCTTAGTATAATGGCATTTACTCCCAGAGAACTCAGAAAACATTTGCTGATGAAAATGATGTTTGTCTTCCAGTTATCATCATTCTAATGAGCAGTGAGATGGATTAAAGGTGAGAAAAGGGGGGTTCTGGATTACTCACCTGGGGATAACTAAGAGTTGAATAAAAAGTAGAGCAAAAATTTGATTTACTCTCTCCCTTTCTTACTCTCTAGTGGACGTAGATGCCAGAGGTTGTGGTGAATTGTATTAGTCAAGCATAAACCCCACTCCTTCTCAAGCCTAATTCCAGAGTATAAAGTAACACTTCTCTAAGCATGACTTCTCTTAAGAAGCAGGGATGTTCAACTGTGTTAGAGCAGGACCTCATCCAAGATAATCCTGTATTAAACTTTAAAAATGGTCATGAAAACAGTGGCAACCATGCTACTTGAGTGTAAAATATTTAAATACCGTTTTGACTGTTGCTGGGTCTGCAGATTTGAAATTTGGCAGAGTCCTCTGTGTTCAGTGCTGATCTATTTTGGGGTTTCCTCCAACTTGAGCAGAGCAAGGAAAATGTCACCACCTTCATCTGGGTTAACGTTGAGGAAATACTCTTATATGATGCAGTTCTGCTTGTTTTGTAAGGCCTTTTGAAAATATTATCTACACAAAAATTATTTCCTACGGTTAAAAAAAAACCACTAACCTTTCCTCTTAATGTTTTCCATTTTTCTGTCTAATGAGGATTTTAAGTTTCTAACAGCAGTTTCATCTAAAGCTTGGAGCTGACTTTGCCTTTTATAAAATGGAATGCTTAGTGAGTCAGCAAGGGAGGAAAAGGGCTAAGATTTCATCAATTTGTTGACCAATCTACGTGTACAGAGAAATGCATATGGAAAACTTAAAAGAAAGGAAAAAGCAGGAAAGTATTTTGCATTTTAATACACATACAACTAAATGTTTGTCATGTTTCATTACTAAGCCTCCAACAAATCCCTCAGAGTTTTCTGCTACCTTTTTCCTAACACAAAGTTTTTGGACATAAGTCAACCTTATTTTAATTTTTCCTTTGGGTGGGCAAAATAATTGTGAAGCATTAGACAAATACAAGTTAGGGAAAATTGTGTCATTTTTTCCAATGGAAATTAAATATGTTGTCAATGATAAAGGATGAGCCTCAGAATGTCATGCTTTTCCGATCTGCTCCCAGGCTGGCTGGGGCTCATGGCCTCCTCCTCGGCCATCAATATGCAGAACTAAGAGTCCTTCCACTTCGTGCACAGGCCTTTTGAATTTCCTCCACCAGGTTGAATGCTAATGAAGAAAGTTTTCAGTGTCATCTGCCAGTGGCAAATCCCAGGATATATCTACCAGCAACCAGAATGGGAGGGTTAAATTGTCTTGAGCTAGGGATGCTCTAATTAGGAGAACACAACTAAAAGCTTGTCAAAATATATTCCTTTGAGTTAAAGCAAGTAAACTGTGATGTCTCGAAATGTATATATAATGGGTAATTTGCTGGGGTCTATTATTAGTCTGTTTTGCATTTGATCATCAGTCATTTATTACTATATAAAAAGACCAGTATTATTATTACTGAATCATTTATACTATTAATTTAATCATAAGAATAATAATGATATGTTAATTCAAGGATGGTATATTATAAAGTATGTATTTATGAAAAGATTAGTCATAATTATTTCAAATTGAAAAAGAATGATATTTCTCCATGATTCTCCCAGAAATATGCTTCAAATAAAATATGCCTTTGATGTGACAAAGTGTTTAAAGGAAACATATTTTTTAATTTAATTTTATTTTTTATACAGCAGGTTCTTATTAGTTGTCTCTTTTATACATATTAGTGTATATAAGTCAAACCCAGTCTCCCAATTCATCCCAACACCACCACCCACCCCCACCCCTGCTTTCTCCCCTTGGTGTCCATATGTTTTTTCTCTACATCTCTGTCTATTTCTGCCTTGCAAACCAGTTCATCTACACCGCTTTTCTAGATTCTACATATATGCATTAATACATGGTATTTGTTTTTCTCTTCCTGACTTATTTCACTCTGTATCACAGTCTTTAGGTCCATCCACTTCTCTACAAATAATCCAATTTCATTCCTTTTTATGGCTGAATAATGTTCCATTATATATATGTACCAAATCTTCTTTATCCATTCATCTGTCAATGGGCATTTAGGTTGCTTCCATGACCTAGCTATTGTAAATAGTGCTGCAATGAACATTGGGGTGCATGTGTCTTTTTGAATTATGGTTTCTGGGTATATGCCCAGTAGTGGGATAGCTGGGTCATATGGTAATTCTATTTTTAGTTTTTTAAGGAACCTCCATACTGTTCTCCATAATGGCTGTACCAATTTATATTCCCACCAACAGGGCAAGAGAGTCCCCTTTTCTCCACACCCTCTCCAACTTTTGTTGTTTGTAGATTTTTGAATGATGCCCATTCTGACTGGTGTGAGGTGATACCTCATTGTAGTTTTGATTTGAATTTCTCCAACAATTAGTGATGTTGAGCAGCTTTTCATGTGCCTCTTGGCAATCTGTATGCCTTCTTTGGAGAAATGTCTGTTTTGGTTTTGTTTTTTTTTTAATATCAAGCTGTTTCTATATTTTGGAGATTAATCCTTTGTCCGTTGATGTGTTTGCAAATATTTTCTCCCATTCTGAAGGTTGTCTTTTCATCTTGTTTATGGTTTCCTTTGCTGTGCAAACGCTTTTAAGTTTCTTTAGGTCCCATTTGTTTATTTTTGTTTTTATTTCCATTACTCTAGGAGGTGGATCAAAAAAGATCTTGTGTGATTTATGTCAAAGAGTGTTCTTCCTATGTTTTCCTCTACGAGTTTTATAGTGTCTGCCTTACATTTAGGTCTTTAATCCATTTTGAGTTTATTTTTGTGTATGGTGTTAGGGAGTGTTCTAACTTCATTCTTTTACATGTAGCTGTCCAGTTTTCCCAGCACCACTTATTGAAGAGACTGTCTTTTCTCCATTGTATATCCTTGCCTGCTTTGTCATAGACTAGTTGACCATAGGTGCGTGGGTTTATCTCTGGGCTTTCTATCCTCTTCCTTTGATCTATATTTCTGTTTTTTGTTCCAGTACCATATTGTCTTGATTACTGTAGCTTTGTAGTATAGTCTGAAGTCAAGGATTCTGATTCTTCCAGCTCTGTTTTTTTCTCTCAAGATTACTTTTACTATTCAGGGTCTTTTTTGTCTCCATACAAATTTTAAGATTTTTTGTTCTAGTTCTGTAAAAAACTCTATTGGTAATTTGATCGGGATTGCATTGAATCTGTAGATTGCTTTGGGTAGTATAGTAATTTTCACAATATTGATTCTTGCAATCCAAGGACATGGTACATTTCTCCATCTGTTTATGTCATCTTTGAATTTTTTCACCAGTGTCTTATAGTTTTCTGCATACAGGTCTTTTGTCTCCCTAGGTAGGTTTGTTCCTAGGCACTTTTTTTTTTTTTTTGGTTCCTAGGCATTTTATTCTTTTTTTTTTTTTTTTTGCAAATGTGAATAGGATTGTTCCCTTAATTTCTCTTTCTGATCTTTCATTGTTAGTGTATAGGAATGCAAGAGACTTCTGTGCATTAATTTTGTATCCTAAAACTTTACCAAATTCATTGGTTAGGTCTAGTAGTTTTCTGGTGGCATCTTTAGGATTCTCTATGTATACTATCGTGTCATCTGCAAACAGTGACAGTTTTACTTCTTCTTTTCTGATTGGAATTCCTTTTACTTCTTTTTCTTCTCTGCTTGCTGTGGCTAAAACTTCCAAAACTATGTTGAATAATAGTGGTGAGAGTGGACATCCTTGTTTTATTCCTCATCTTAGAGGAAATGCTTTCAGTTTTTCACCATTGTGAATGAAGTTTGCTGTGGGTTTGTCATATATGAGCTTTATTAGGGTGAGGTAGCTTCCCTCTATGCCCAATTTCTGGAGAGTTTTTTATCATAAATGGGTGTTGAAGTTTGTCAAAAGCTGTTTCTGCATCTATTGAGATGATCATATGGTTTTTATTCTTCAATTTGTTAATATGGTGTATCACATTGATTGATTTGCTTATATTGAATAATCCTTGCATCCCTGGGATAAATCCCACTTGATCATGGTGTATAATCCTTTTAAAGTATTGTTGGGTTCTGTTTCCTAGTATTTTATTGAGGATTTTTGCATCAATATTCATCAGTGATATTGGTCTGTAATTTTCTTTTTTTGTAGTATCTTTGTCTGGTTTTGGTATCAGGGTGATGGTGGACTTGCAGAATGAGTTTGGTAGTGTTTCTTTCTCTGCAACTTTTGGAAGAGTTTGAGAAGGATGGGTGTTAGCTCTCCTCTAAATGTTTGAAAGAATTCACCTATGAAGCCATCTGGTCCTGGACTTTTGTTTGTTGGAAGATTTTGAATCACAGTTTCAATTTCATTACTTGTAATTGGTCTGTTCATATTTTCTATTTCTTCCTGGTTCAGTCTTGAAAGGTTATACCTTTCTAAGAATTTGTGCATTTCTATCAGGTTGTCCATTTTATTGGCTTAGGGTTGCTTGTAGTTGACTCTTATGATGCTTTGTATTTCTGCAGTGCCTGTTGTAACTTTTCCTTTTTCATTTCTAATTTTATTGATTTGAGTCCTCTCCCTTTTTCTTGATGAGTGTGGCTAAAGGTTTATCAATTTTGTTTATCTTCTCAAAGAACCAGGTTTTAGATTTTTTATCTTTGCTATTGTTTTCTTTGTTTCTATTTCATTTATTTCTGCTCTGATCTTTATGATTTCTTTCCTTCTACTAACTTTGGGTTTTGTTACTTCTCCTTTCTCTACTTCCTTTAGGTATAAGGTTAGATTGTTTATTTGAGATTTTTCTTGTTTCTTGAGGTAGGATTGTATTGTTATAAACTTCCCTCTTAGAACTGCTGTTGCTGCATCCCATAGGTTTTGGATCGTCGTGTTTTCATTGTCATTTGTCTCTAGGTATTTTTTGATTTCCTCTTTGATTTTTTCAGTGATCTCTTGGTTATTGAGTAATGTATTGTTTAGCCTCCATGTGTTTGTGTTTTTTATGTTTTTTCCTTGTAATTTATTTCTAATCTCAGAGCTTTGTTGTTAGAAAATATGATTGATATGATTTCAATTTTCTTAAATTTTCTGAGGCTTGATTTGTTACCCAAGATGTGATCTATCCTGGAGAATGTTCTGTGTGCACTTGAGAAGAAAGTGTAATATGCTGTTTTTGGGTGGAATGTCCTATAAATATCAATTAAATCTATCTGGTCTATTGTGTCATTTAAAGCTTGTGTTTCCTTATTTATTTTCTGTCTGGATGATCTAACCATTGGTGTTAGTGAGGTGTTAAAAGTTCCCCACTCTTATTGTGTTACTGTTGATTTCTTCTTTTATAGCTGTTAGCATTTGCCTTATGTAATGAAGTGCTCTTATGTAAGGTGCACATATATTTATAATTATTATATCTTCTTCTTGCCTTGATCCCTTGATCATAATGTAGTGTCCTTCCTTGCCTCTTGTAAAATTCTTTACTTAAAGTCTATTTTATGTGATATGAGTATCACTACTCCAGCCTTCTTTGGATTTCCATTTGCATGGAAAATCTTTTTCCATCTCCTCACTTTCAGTCTATATGTGCCCCTAGGTCTGAAGTTGGTCTCTTGTAGACAGCATATATGTGGATCTTGTTTTTGTATCCATTCAGCGAGCCTGTGTCTTTTTGTTGGAGCATTTACTCCATTCACATTTAAGGTAATTATCGATATATATGTTCTTATTACCATTTTCTTAATTCTTTTGGGTTTATTTTTGTAGGTCCTTTTATTCTCTTGTGTTTCCCACTTAGAGAAGTTCCTTTAGCATTTGTTGTATAGCTGGTTTTGTGGTGCTGAATTCTCTTAGTTTTTGCTTTTCTGTAAAGCTTTTGATTTCTCTGTTGAATTTAAATGAGATCCTTGCTGGGTAGAGTAATCTTGGTTGTAAGTTCTTCCTTTTCATCACTTTAAATATATCATGCTTCTCCCTTCTGGCTTGTAGAGTTTCTGCTGAGAAATCAGCTGTTAACCTTATGGAACTTTCCTTGTATGTTGTTTGTCGTTTTTCCCTTGTTGCTTTTAATAATTTTTTTTTTTTGTCTTTAATTTTTGTCAATTTGATTACTATGTGTCTCAGCCTGTTTTTCCTTGGGTTTATCCTATATGGGACTCTCTGTACTTCCTGGACTTGGGTGGCTATTTCGTTTCCCATGTTAGGGAGGTTTTTGACTATAATGCCTTCAAACATTTTCTTGCGTCCTTTCTCTGTCTCTTCTCCTTTTGGGACTCCTATAATACTAATGTTGGTGGATTTAGTGTCCCAAAGGTCTCTTAGGCTGTCTTCATTTCTTTTCTTTTTTTTTTTCTTTATTCTGTTCTGCACCATTCTGTCTTCCAGGTCACTTATCTGTTTTCTGCCTCAGTTATTCTGCTATTGATTCCTTCTAGTGTATTTTTCATTTCAGTTATTTTATTGTTCATTTGTGTTTGTTTGTTCTTTAATTTTTCTATGTATTTGTTAAACATTTCTTGCATCTTCTTGATCTTTGCCTCTATTCTTTGTCCGAGGTCCTGGATCATCTTCACTATCATTATTCTGACTACTTTTTCTGGAAGGTTGCCTATCTCCACTTCATTTAATTGTTTTTCTGGGGGTTTATCTTATTCCTTCATCTGGTACATAGCCCTCTGCCTTTTCATCTTTTCTATCTTTCTGTGGATGTGGTTTTCATTCCACAGGCTGCAGGATTGTAGCTCTTCTTGCTTCTGCTCTCTGCCTTCTGGTGGATGAGGCTATCTAAGAGGCTTGTGCAAGCTTCCTGTTAGGAGGGACTGGTGATGGATGGAGCTGGGTGTTGCTCTGTTAGGCAGAGCTCAGTAAAAGTTTAATCCGCTTGTCTGCTGATGGGTGGGGCTGAGTTCCCTCCCTGTTGGTTATTTGGCCTCAGGCGATCCAGCACTAGAGGCTACGGGCTCTTTGGTGAGACTAATGGCAGACTCTGGGCGGTCTCATGCCAAGGTGTATTTCCCAGAACTTCTACTGCCATTGTCATCCCCGTGGTGAGCTACAGCCACCTCCTGCCTCTGCAGGAGACCCTTGAACACTAGCAGGTAGGTCTGGTTCAGTCTCCTATGGGGTCACTGCTCCTTCCCCCTGGGTCCTCATGCACACACTGCTTTGTGTGTGCCCTCCAAGAGTAGAGTCTCTGTTTCCTCCAGTCCTGTCAAAATCCTGCAATCAAATCCCACAATCCTTCAAAGTCTGATTCTCTGGGAATTCCTGCTCCCGTTGCTGGACCCCCAGTTTGGAAGCCTGATGTGGGGCTCAGAACCTTTACTCCAGTGGGTGGACTTCTGTGGTATAATTGTTCTCTAGTTTGTGAATCACCCACCCAGTGATGGTGAGATTTGATTTTATTGTGATTGTGCCCCTCCTAGCATCTCACTGTGGCTTCTCCTTTGGCTTCAGATGTGAGGTATCTTTTTTGGTGAGTCCAGTGTCTTCCCATTGATGATTATTCAGCAGTTAGTTGTGATTCCATTGCTCTCTCAAGAGGGAGTGAGCACACATCCTTCTACTCCGCTATCTTGAACGAATCCTGGGAAACTTTTTTTTTTTGTTTTTAATTGAGGTATAATTGACAAGTAATTTTATATTAGTTTCAGGTGTACAACTTAACAATTTGATGTTTGTTTATATTATGGAATGATCACCACAATGAGTAAAGTTAACATCCATCACCATAAATAGTTACAAAATTTTTTTCTTGTGATAAGAACTTTTAAGATCTACTTTCTTAGCAATTTTCAAATAGGCAATACAGTATTATTAACTATTGTCACCATGCTGTACATTACATCTCCGTGACTTATTTATTTTATAACTGGGAGTTTGTATCTTTTGACCCCCTTTGCTCATTTTTGCCTACCCCGCCAACGTCCTGCCTCTGGCAACCATCAATCTCTTCACTGTAATTGTGATGCAGGAAGAATCTTAAGTGTTTTTTAAAATTATAAACTTGCTTGTTTAAGGTATTATACCCACATATTTTATATGCAAATTTATTCCCTCTCCTCATAAGTAGCTATGTAGTCTGGAAATTCTTGGTAGTGGAAAGTAAAAATAAAGTAAAACCTGTTTTTTTTCCATTTCTATCTCTGATATTTTTTATATTTACTCCCTTCTAATTTTGATTCTTTCTTTGATGGCAGATTGTAGGATAACTCTTATGTAAGTGTTTTAGTTTTATTTAAGACAGAGTAAAATGTATAAATAATGATTTAGCTTAGAAGTGGAACATGGCTTCAACAATAGTAAGACCTATGGCTTTTTTGTCCAAATTTTGTGGTATATTTTTAATGTGGTGTTCACAAAGACAGTGTAACCTGTAAAATACTAGATATTTAATAACATCTAATATATATTAAGTAATGTGTAGACAATGAACTTATAGGTATAATAAGATTCAATGGAAAACAGACCTTGCTCCCTTTCGGTGAAACATTCTTTCCAACATTTGAGACAATTACAAAGCACAATATGCTTATTAGAATAAAAGATATTATTTTAAGAAGAAATGCTCTGAATAAGGAAGCTCATAACGTACCAGGAATAGATTGATACACCAGAAGTTATTGATGGTGTAGCAGCTAACAAAAGTGATAATAAAAATCACTGGAAAAGATTATTTCAGTCACCAAAATCAAATTGAGTATGACTCAAAAGAAAGAAAAGTCTAATACTAAGTTCCATTAGGGTTTAAACTCCCAAAATATGATACCCTGTATGATTTACAGATGAACCAAAGGAAGGAGTAAGGATATTACCTGTCATTACATACAGGAAAGAAAAAGAAACTAGATAGGAAATGCTGTTCTGCCCTAGCATCAGGCCTGGTACACACATGAGTCTATTTAGGTGGGGAATGAAGGGAATTCATGATGGATATAGGCCTTGATTTTATAATTTAAAACTAAAATCAAGGGCTTCCCTGGTGGCGCAGTGGTTGAGAGTCCGCCTGCCAGCGCAGGGGACGCGGGTTCGTGCCCCGGTCCGGGAAGATCCCACATGCTGCGGAGCGGCTGGGCCCGTGAGCCATGGCCTCTGAGCTTGCGCGTCCGGAGCCTGTGCTCCGCAATGGGAGAGGCCACAACAGTAAGAGGCCCGCGTACCACAAAAAAAAAAAAAAAAAAAAAACTAAAATCAAGACCAATCTGAAACTATCTTAGAATATAAATAGAAAATTGTAGCACATTTTTTCTATCAGCCAGCTAGTTGGTGAACTTTTTACTACTTTCGGATGCTCAAACTTCAGTTCCCATGTCTGTGCTCACAAAATGTTCCCATGCACATAAAAAAGGTAATTTCATGCCCAACTGGACTTTTCTGCTTGCATTTTGCATGTAGAATACTCATTTACATAAACAAATTCATGTTTTGAGGAAACACACTTTGTGAGTTCAACTTAGGTGTCAATGGATGAAAAATTTCCTGAATATAAGGTCTGGTTGGATGACTTGAGACAAACATTTTGTTAGTTAGCCTGTCCCCTTCCCTAACCTGTTAAATGCTATTCATCAATTTTAGGCTTTATGAATCTCCCTAAATTCCTTCCATGTATCGTTCAATTAGTACATTGTACCATTGCCTTTTGTAAATTAGGACAAAACTAGAGACAAATTGAGAACAAAGGAGTAATGCTATTGTGATATTATGAAATGAAGATCATGTCTTTTAGGTAAAAATCTTGCCCCAAAGGATGGAAATTCCCATTTTAAAGAGAAGATGTGTTTAATAAGTTGTTAAAATACAAAGTTAAGAAAATGAATCAGAATATTAGATCTGTAAGGAACCTTGGCCTTTACTCTGTCTAATCCTTTTGATTTGCACAGATTGGTTGATGGTTAAAATGCAAAATTTTCCTGTATATTTCCCTTCATCATGTTCTCTCCATAGAACATAAAATTTGTAGGGGAGGAAACAGCTTCCCTCAACCCTCTTAAAGTTCCTGGCTGGATCTGCAAATTAAACTGACAAAGACAGATTAACAGGGAAGACGCATACAGATTTATTTAATATAAATTTTATGTGACACAAGAGCCCTCATAAGGAAATGAAGACCCAAAGAAACAGCTAGACCTGAGTCTTTTATGCCATTTGTGGAGGAACATGGTAGGTTAAGGAGTATGAGGTAATCATAGTAAACTAGAAAAACTTAGGAAGCCCTGTTTGTTAAGGTTCTTCTCAGCATCCTTTGTCTTCAGAGATAAGGATACTCCTTTCCTCTGGGTATAGGGAGGGCACTTTTATTGAGAGTTTTATGGCCTGTTTCAGGGAAGAAGTGTGGAATAGGGGGAGGTCAGTGTGACCTTCTGTTTCTAACATTTTCTCAAACTCCTTCAGCTTAAGATATTCAATACACCAAGATGCCATATTTTGTGGTAGCATGTCCTAAACCCCATAACATCCATTTATAATGGAAAAAACGTTTATCATATTGCCAAATATGGTGGGTAGATTAAAGTTCCTGAGACAAATGAGTGATCAAAGAAATGGGAAGGAGGGCATGTCTCAGAATCAAGAACCTTGGTGATATATACTTAGGTATTTATACTAGTTTTTATGCATTGTTTGAAAAGACCATCTTGGACTCTGTGAACATTGTTTGCTTTAAAATTGTATTTGTCTTTTCAACCCTGTCCTTAATGTTGGTATGACATTTTTTTTAATAGTTTGCACAATTTCAGACTTGAAAAAAATATAATACCCTAAATTTTAATTCAAAAGATTATGAAAATGTTCACATGCACTCACTGCCTTAAAAATCCCCAAAATCCATGAAGTAAAATATGACCCATTTATACTTTCCTTTGTCAGACTACCTTGGTGTTCTTGGATGAAGCTGCTTAGCTACCTACCAATTCTTTCCTACCTGTAGCAAGCAGATCCTTCCCCAAAACAGTGTCATCTTTGCATGTTTAATGCCCCAGCTAACGCCTATCCTCCTGTCCTCCATTTGACATCCCACTCATCTCAGGTGTCCTAACAGTCACATGTGGTTAGTAAGTAAATTATTATTTTCAAATCAACGCTGGTTTTTCATATGTTTGTAGATAAAGTTTCATTTTCCCATTACAAGCTCAAGAGACCTCAAGATGTATTAGTTTCCCCCTCATTCCTAAAATACAGGTATAGGAATTTTAAAAAATCTTTTTATTGGGCTTTCTTAGAAATTGTTGTGAAGGAGTATATCTAAAATGCAATAAGTTAGACAGGAACCACACACTCAGGCATTCCTTTTGCAAAATAGTGAGCTGAATCTGGCTGCTGATCAAGTAAATCTAGTCTGCTGTGGTCTACACAGTGGGTGGTACTCAAGAGGTCACCTAGCCTCTAGACATGGGCTCAGCCCCCTCTAGTTTCCAAAACACATCAACAGTGACCCTCATCAGGTCCATCCATTGCTACTTTAATGCCAAGATTGGATTGTGTGAATCAAGACACTATAAGCATCTTTTTCTTCAGTGAGTGTTGGTTTGGAGAACTTCCCATTTCCTCTCTACTCTCCTTTTGATCCTCACATACTGGTTGATGCCTAGTTCAGAACATTCTCAAGTGCATTTCCCTTCATCATATCTTCTCCATGGAAGCCAGATGCATCAAAGAGAAGATTCTGTTATAATGAAAAGAGTTGTTTAAAGGAGTTAAATCACCTGAGACTAGTGGCTGATCAAAGAGTTGGGAAGGAGGACACTTCTTAGGACCCAAAACCCTGAAACAATCGCTCCATCTTATGGACCGACAGTTTGACAAGTTTTTGTGTTAAGACTGAATTTCATTTTGAAAACCCTGAAGTAGTAAGAACAATGCTTTTCCAATAATTACCTTCTTTCTCTTTTCTTTTATAAAGATTTATTGTGTTTAGGAAGGTTGCATTAAAGTTGCAGATAATCTATGTATTTCCTCTCTTCCCCTCTCCTCTACTCTCAGCTTGTCTTCTTTTTTCTTTCATCACATTTCTGCTGTATCTTTCTGGTCAAAGGGGATGATCTCCTTTCTGAGTGCTTAAGCTTTCTAAGCCCGTATATTCCTTTCCTTTTACCTCCTCTCTAAAATGTTCTTCACTCTTTTCCTTCACAAAATACTTGATAGCTCATTAGATCCAGGCTCTAAACAACCAAATAAACTTACTCCTTTAGAAATTTTATATCCCTTCTGTAGATGACGAAAAGAGTTTCCACACTGAATCATGTAACACAGTGAAGAACAAACAAAAACATCAGGAAGGAAGGGAAAAATATTTGCATTCAATAAATCTGAAGGTTTACATCCTTCTACATTCAGAGACTAGGTCTCTTGTTCTCTGAATTTAAATATATGCTAGCTCTTTAGGAATTTTCTTCTATTTCAAAACTAGAATGCTACTCTGATATCACATTGGTAAGTGGCATATTATTTTTTCAGCCTCTACTCTGTTCAGTTCTGTATATGAAGTTCTCTTATCTGAAGGGATCTTAGTGGTGTTCCCATTGTTACTACTCCGTTTACAATAAAAAAATAATCTTTTCTTTTTTTAGAAGAATGAATGATCCAGTCTTTACACCACATCTCCCAGCAGTTTAGTAAAGAGATTGCCATTGATGCAGAAAGCTGTTACCTCTTCCACTATTGACCAAGGACAGAAAGCTTCTTAAGGGCATCTTCATGTTACCCTATTACTGTATGATTAGGCATACTTTACATTTGTTTTATGTTAGCTATTGCACTGTATTATTTGTAAAGTATAATTCATCAAAAAGTATGCTGTTTTCACTTCCAAATAAACTCCTCTCCCTCCTTCTCTGTCCCCACATGCAAATACAGACTCAGAGACACACAAATATTCTGTCTGTACTGACCTCGAAGCCATAACCACAGAGATACCCTTTATCGGGTGACAAAAGAAAGAAAAAGCCTCTTGAGGCCTGAGTTTGCAAGCCTAAACTTAAAAGGTGACACTAATGCCATCAAAAGGAACATATTTTCTTACAGAAGGATCAGAGTGCAAGATATATCATCAAATGAAATTGGGCCCTCGAGTGTTCTTCATAGCTCATAATTATTGATTGGAATGACAAATGGAGTAATTTGTAGGCAGCTAGCTTATGACACATTGTAATGAAGAAGCCATATGTAAAAGTATGTGGAATTAACAGAAGCAGTGTTACTCCTTCAGCATTTTAGATGAAAAACACATTCAGTTTTGAAACTTCAGATTTGCTATTTCAAAGACTGTAAGAGCATCTGTTAGGTACTGTATGATCTCATCTCTAACACAGCACAAACAGTCAGCTTTTCAGCATGTCAAACCATAACTAAGTAAGGAGCCAAAAAATGAGCAGGCAGGTCACTTTTCACCTCATTAGCACAGCAGGAGGGGGCTCTGGAAAACTAGATGTTAGCAAAAGCCGAGGGGCTTGCTGGTATCTTTTTTGAATAACAGAGAAAGGACCCAGCTGTGTACTCTTTCTAACTCTGTACTTCTGTTCTTTCCCATATAACCCCTTCCCTTTTTTTCTGACCTTTCATCAGTTTGACCCCTGTAGTGTTCATAAACCATCACAAATTTCTGTCTGTGGAATAATTTATCTCTACTTTTCCACGTGGTAGATCTTGGTTTTAATACAATTGTATTCAATATGACATGAATACACAATCTTTAATATCCTTGACAAGATTGAAATTCAGGGTCCTTTGGACACAAACATAGAGAAGATAATGAGAAAGCAGCTATCATTACATTCTATGAGCTGCTTCTTGCATTTGTAAAACTATCAAAAGTTTACTTTCTGTTCTGAAATTTGTTTTCTATTTCTTCATCTTTCCTTTCCTTTATCAATCTTATCATCACAATGGTGACTCCTTCATCAGCCTCCATCAGCCTTAATTCCTGGGTGACTACAGTGTTCAGATCACTTCTGCCAACCCACAATGGACAAAACGTATATAATTTCTTTTTTAAGCCATTAAAATTTGGGATTATTTGTTACACAGCATAATGTAGCTGATCCTGAGTAAAAAATGAGCTAAGATGTATTGCACAAGGACATTGTACCAGGCAGTGTGCTAAATACTTTATAATCACTGTCGTGATTTCATAACAATGGTATGTGGAAGGTACTACACTCATCCTCCTTTCAGAGTGAGAAAACTAGAACTTGTAGGGATTGTTTTCACACCTCTCCTGCACCATCCCCAAATCCTTTTGCATCATCTCCTCTTCTAACCACTGCCTCAGAAACCAATTCCAAGTCTACTTCTTACTTCTTGCCACAGGCTTCTCCTGCTCCACTGCATAGGGCAACCACAACTCTGCTTTGGGAAGGCACATAAACAGACCCACATAACGAGGATATGGACCAGTGAAGTCTGTGATATTAATGCCTGACCCAAGGGTCAGGAGACAACAGCAAGTGTACCCCTGACCTCCTTTTTTCCCATTGCAGACAGTCCTGAGACATATTTCATAAGATTCCTCATAAAGGTCCTAAATTCAGTGTTCAATTTGATAAGACATTTTTTGAACTGGTTTTTTTTTTCATTCTCTTTAACTCCCATTGTCCTGCATGCCTTTTCCCTCAGATCAGGTAACTAGGGAAAGCACTGGCATGTAAGCCTTTTTCTCAGACTCTACTTTGAGTAGAACCAAGAAAGAGACACTAAGTGACTCACCCAGGACACAAGGCTTCTGTGTAAATCTAGGATTAATGAAGGGTAAAGGTGAAAAGCATACCCCTGATCACTATTAGGCACTGCCTTAGTGTATGTTGTTACAATTTTCATTTTTTTGGTACCATGACAAGTCCATTAAGTAATTGGTTCCTCTTTGGCACTCGGTGTTTTCTCATATAATGATGACTTTCTATGTGTTCTATTAATATGTCTCATTCTTTCTTTTCCTTTTTTTTTTTTTTTTTGAGTGAACACTTTCTTATTTCTTTACAAGACGTCTTCCATGTTCTGACTTTTGAAAAAACAAACACTAGTCTACATTTTAGGCTTTAAATTTCCATTTTTAATTTTACATATATAGCAGTATATTACCCATATGCTCTTCTAAAGACTTCCTATCTTGGGATTTCTACAAATAAATGTTTATAACACTCTATCTATAGAGACTAACATATTATAGTACACAGAAAAAAAGATTGAGAATTTGCACCAAGAGAGGCCAATATGTAATTTAAAATTTTCTGATAGTCATATTAAAAGAAATAAATTGTAATAGTCATAATTAATTTTATGTTTTATTTAATCCAATATATACAATATATCAAAATATTATTTCAACAAATATTCAAGATAAATATGTATTATTGAAATGTTTTGCCTTTTTTATACTGACCCTGTGAAATCAGCATGAACTTTACACTTAACAGCACACCTCTGTTTGGTCTAGCTACATCTCAAGTCCTCAATAGCCACATGGGTACAGTGACCACCACATGGGACAGTGCAACCAATTCTAGAGCTTGCTATTTTTGCTTTTAACTTAATAATTCTTCCAGTCATAGTTTATTATACCTGTTATATATGAGGACTTTTTGGTTCTAACTCCCTGAATATGTTTAATCATTTGGAGAAACATTTTTCAGATCAATTTTTTAGAACTTGATTTCCTCTGCTTCATTTACTATAAAGTGCCTAATGAAAACCTGTAGTTTACTTTTTATCAAATGTATATTTGATGATTGTACAACTTCAGGGCCCAGTTGCAAGACAAATATATCAGACAATGCACATTGAGAGTTTAATCTTAGGATGGTCTGATTTAAAACATGTTCCAGAAATATACTATGTTCATAAGCTGAAATTGTCTGTCTTATTTAATGCCCCAAGTATTAATTTACTAAGATAGCCTAATGTCTAGGAAGAGGCACTAATACAGCCAATAAAATGTTTACAGAACAGTTCAATTTGAAGAATTACTTTATCAATTTTTAAAAATCTTTTCTGAATCAGATTATTTGTCTGTAAAATTGGGATAATATAGTACCTACCTCATAGAAACATTATAATAATTAATTAGCTAATACCTAGAGCCACTTAGAAATATGACTGGTACCTAACTAAGCCTTCAGTAAATGTTAGCTATCATTATTATTACAATTACTGTTTTATAAGAATTTTTTTCCTAAAATGAAAATGTGGAAATCCAACTATTTTGAGTACTATAACTATTACTAACAGTATTACCATTTTGAGTATTGAGTATTAGAGACATAATTTGTACATATAAGAAGACTATGTATAGAAGCATATATGTAAATACATATATACTTGAGTATAAACCATACTTTTTTCTCCATCAGAAAAAGATAAGGTGAAATTATAAGATAGCAAGAAGTAAATAATTCACAATTTTCCACCTTTTCCCATTTCCCTGTAAAGGAAAACATTTTCAGCATTCTGATCTCAGTTTAATCTTTATTTCAATACATTATCCCTTCCCTGTTAATATAATTGGGTAATTTCAACTACTTACCTACCGTTGGTAAGTTTGTTAGAGAATGTTTATATTCTGGCAACTTTTCAGGAAGAGGTTCATGGCTGATCATTGAGTTGATGTTATAATGGAATTTACCTGGTTAAATAAATAGACCACGTGTGATTTTATGTGTTCATAAATATCAGTGTGTCTTTTAAGGTAGTGCTGAATGGAGGGCAAAGAGAGTGGTAGAACTGCCATCTGTATGAACTATAGATTATTGGCACTCACAAGAAAAGCGGTAACTTTTCTTAAAAGGCAGTAAAGACCTAGACCTTGACATATTGTTTGATGGAATAGTTCAGCAATTTGTTTGGTCCCCAATTTTTTACTATTTCTGATTGTATAGTTGGTGGAGAGGATAAAAGTTAGCAAGCTGGGAAAATGAAGCTTTTATGGTGTGTAGGAAAGAGAATTTAATGCCACTGCAAGTAAATGGATAGCTGCTCTTACGCAGTTTAGGTACCACAAAGAATGCAATTATTTTGACACTGGGTGGAGGATAGCTTAAGCTGGGAAGTTACTCATAGCATCCACTATTCAATATTTTTTGGTGATGCATTCTTTTATCCAAACCAATCATAATTCTTGTAATTATTCCAAGTGCTGTGCAAACTTCTCCTAGAATCAACTCACTGTGAAACATCACCTTGAATTGATAAGAAGAGCAGAATTCCCTGGAGTTTGGAGAGTTCTCCAAGGGTGCCCACTGGCTCCCCACCAAGAGTTTTAAGCTAAAATGTTCTGAAATAGGACTTTCCCCTTGTTAAGATTTCTCTTGTAGTACTTTGAGCACTTTCTTATGTCTCTCACCCCACTTATCCCCATAGCCCAGGCTGCATGACAATATTCCCTTTTATTTGGCTCTGAATGGGAAAGCATTAGGTTCCAGTAAGTATACCTGGAGCTGAAATAGTAAGGAGAATCCAGCACTTAAAAAAGACCAAATCAAGCAAACCTTACTTCCTTTAAGTCAGCTATCAAGATTATAAACATCATCTATGAATAAAGGTAGTATAGAAAATGTCCAAATGTGTTTTTCTTTCTAATTTTAATAAGCATTATTGAATGGCTAATATATGATATAGTTATTTGAGCTAATAGGTCACAACAATTTGTTGAAAGACATACTTCCTCCTGTGCCTATCCACTCCACAGTCAAGAATAATGGTTCACTGAATATTTTTACTGGAAAGAAGAGACCTAATTATTGCTATTTACTGAAAATCTCCTGACAGACTGCCTTTGTAGAGAATCTACAATAGTTAAAAATTAATCATGTAGCCTGCATAACAGCATGTTCACTAGTTTATAATCAATTTGATTTTGCAGCAGTGCCAGGCGATGCTTTGAAATGTTTTTTTACAGAGGATCCAGATGTACATAAGACACCAAAAGTGTATTGTCAGTTTGAACCAGATGTACCAAAGAAAGTCATTTGCAGAGCTAGGAGTAGTACCTAGGTGCCTGACTCCAACTCATTTTTCTCCCCAGGAATCTTCACTTACAATGTTTTATTTCACAAAATCACCCCACATTTCTTTTTGTAAGCTAAAAGAAATAGAATAGAGCATCAAATTATGTTACACAACAGAGCTTGAGTAACAGATCAAAAAGGAAAAAAAAGAAAGAAAGAAAAAAAAAAACTAAGGAAATAGAAATAAAGCATTTGCTAACTGCCAGGACAAATTAAATCATCTTACAGTATGCAACAATGACAATTGCCCTTGAACTACAGCACATTGCTAAAGGAAGGTAGAGGGTATGAGGCTTTAATAGTCAATGAAGAGATTTAAATACCTTATCCTCTCCATCTTCTGAGATGATGGCATGTGGGAAAAAGAAGTGCATGTAATGAGTCTCACAAATGATTCAAATTGCCTTTGGTAAAATATAATGTGACACAGACTATGGTTTGATTACCTTTTTGTTTCTGTTTATTGTTTGTTTGGTTGATTTTGTTTTAGTACAGAATTTCATCTTGCTTTTGTTATTGGTTTATAAATGATGGGTTGAGGATCTTAAAAATTGTGTGAATAATTCCCCACATTAAGCGGGAATCTGAAAGAACCCAGGGAAGAATTTTAAATACCCGAGGACAAATCAGAGCCCATTATAAGGAAAAACCCATGGCTCTTAACAAATGAACTGAGTTCCAGAATTCTGGAAATCCAATAGAATTTCCTCTGTTCTTATAGTTTTGAACTAATCTAAAAAAATGTGTGAGGGATTGGGTTCTGATCCTCAAAACAATGGTATAATAATCTTCCTAGAATGAGTGTGGTGAGCTCTTTCTAATCATGTATAAAGATAAGTCTGAATTCTTTATTAATGCATGAAAAATCACCACTAAAAAATAATTTATCTATATTTCCTTATATGTAAAATTTTAGGATGGAAAATTCATTTCAAACGAACTTACAGTTGTCTATAAATGTTGCATCTCTGTGTAGTCAAACTCCTACATTCCTCCATTTTTCTTTGGGACTTCTTAAATTAGATGACTTCTGGGAAATATTCTTGTTCAGTACTTACCAATGTAAGAGGCTTAGTATTTAAAAGTTGCTATATCATGTATTGTGTTCAAAGAAAGCCAATGTTCTGTATAGTAGGGAAAGTGAGTAAATATACTCTAAATACTCAGAATATAATTCTGAGTTTGAGACTGCCTAGGGCAAGCTACTGTAGATTGAAAATCAGTTGAGTGCTAGGAGCATATCATTTTTATATTGTATCTTAAAACCATCTCAGTACCTAGCATGTAATTGGGAATCTACATGAGATTGTTTACTTGCAGTAGTAAGATCAACAATAAAACACTCCCTGTGGTGCTGGAATGTCAGCCCAAGGAGCAAAGAACAGTATTGAGTGATCTGGAGTAGACAATGGTTAAAAGTATAATCAATGAAAATTGAAATTTGCAGCTGTAAAGTCTCAAGGCTTCTAGTGGATCTCTGCCATTTTGATGTATGTCTATGTCTGTTTTCACTAAATTAATTAATTTATGGGTTTTCTTTCTTTCTTTCTTTCTTTATAATCTACAAGATGGGAAGGTAACTGAACTTCATGGTGCTGCTGTGAGAATTCAATGAGGTAATGTAAATAAAAGCATAGCTCCCGAGTGTCTGTTACAAAAGAAGCACTCAATACTCACTATGAATAATCTCAAGGTAGTATACATTATATATTACCTGTAGTATTATATCTAATAATTCATAATGTATTGGTAATGATATTAATAATGAGAGTTATGGTTTATTTGGAGATTATTCTTGTTTCAATAAATGATCTTCCAGTGAAGACCTGAAAGGGAGCAGACCAAATTACTCAAAAATCAGTTCATTACACAGCTAGCTTGTTGAACTATAGAGAACTTTTCTGAAGATTTGGTTTACGGGCTGAGCTGCTTTGAGCTGTTTAAGGCAGCTCCTTTGTAGAGCAGCTGGATTTAATATCTCAAAGATCTTGTATTCCTGGAATTCCAATTACTTGTCAATGGTGGGTTTTCCCTACAATGCATCTCCTGTCTTTATTTTTGCAGAGCTATTTCTGCCCGTCCCACTTTCCCTTCCCTTGTCCCTGCCAGGACTACCTTTGCCCCTTGTCTTGCATGTCTCTCTTTCTAAACACTTGCTCCTGCCTTTTTAGCCCACCCTTCCCCAGTCCCTTTCTGCCTTGGGTTCTGGTGGATATTCAGTTGCAACAGATTGTCCTAGATACTGTGGAAAGTGTTTGTTGAACAGTTTTCATAAACTGACGATTCTGCACATCAAGCTTTTGATGAATTGATTTTTGAAAATTGACAGATTGAGAGACACCTTGAACATTTCAATACTAAAGAATCATATTATTTCTTTTTTATTGAGAGTGTATTTACCTGACTCCATTTTACAACTTTTCTATTCAGCACAGGTCTTCAATTACTGTCAATCTTATCTTACAAAATTTTTCTCAAAGTTGTATTTTTTTTCTCTTTTTAGTTCCTTAGGGAATAATTTTTTCTGGGCCAAGCAAGAAACATGATTAAAGAGTTTATGTGCTTTCTTACAGCCTTTTTTTTTTTTTTTATGTGTTGGGGACACCGTTGCTCTCTTCGCAAAGTCTGTTTCTGCCCTTATAATATGAAGATCATTTTTCCTGATAGTAAACTACAGTAAAGCATTCTTATTCTCCACGTTTCCTTTTCCCTTTTGTTCTTCTCTGTCACTTCTTCCTCCTTTCTCTTCCTGCTCTAAATAGAAAAACATGATCCTCTTTCATAGTCCCTATTTTATATTAATCTAAATTCATCATGACCTTGATTCTCTGATGCTGCCCTTAATACGACCTAGTGATACTTTTAAAAATACTCCCTTATTTCATTTGAATAAAGTCTTTAAAAATCTGAGTTATTTTTAGAGCTCCTTTTGTAGCCATCTCAATGTTTTTTTTATATACTTCTCTTCTTTCAAACAGGTAATATGCATTAGTTTTTGAAAAAAAGTTACAAAGTTTAAAAACATGGAATAATAAGGACAAAAACACCTCAATCTCACCAAAGATAGCTACACATAATACATTATTAAATTTCCTTCCGTTTTGTTTATATGCATATATATAATAGGCATTATATATATTATACACACATTTTCTCTTTTAAAAAGAAAGGGATTTATACTAACTAATTTATAACCTTCTTTTATATTAAAACATTTTTCACATTAATGAATATAATTGTATTACATATATTTTAATGGCCACATGATACTTAATTTCCTGGAGGTAACATGAATTACTTACCCAAGTCTTCACTTTTGCCACTTAGGCTATTTCTAATTTGCCATAATTATAAACAATATTATCATGAATATCTTTGTGCTTACCTATTAAAGGTATTCTTAAATCTTTATTCTTGAAATGGAATTTCCATGCTCATATATAAACTGGAAAAAAATGTGCATTATTAAGGCTTTACACAAGGATTTGTCAAGTTTTCTTCCAGAAAGATTTTATAGGAGTAACAATCTCACTGAACCTCTTTAATAGTGTGTATAATAATGGCATTAACTGCTGCTTTCTTTTATTACTGGTGAAGTTGAATTTTTCTGTATCAAATGATAAATTATATTGATTTTCAAATTAAATTTCTATTCATTTCCATAGGCTATTTTTTATGGGGATGTTTATCTTTTTAGATTGATTAGTAAGGGCCTTTGAATATATTTAAGTTGCTTTTGGTCACACCCTTTGTTTTTCTTTTGTTTTTAAATTTTATGTGTGAGGATTTAAATTTTAGTGTAGTAAATATATCAATTTTTCTTTTTAATTACATATTTTCTTTTTTCTACCCATTTCATAAGTGATTTTTCTAAAGATTTTTGAATATTTTTATAACTACAGAAAAACTGAATTAGCAGTACAATGAACAACACTTAAATATTGTGTTGGCCAAATGTTCACTCAGGTTTTTCCCTAAGATGCTAGAGAAAAATCAGAACGAACTTTTTGGTCAACCCAACCTTTCGCCTAGACTCATCAATTTTAAACGTTTGTTACATTTATTTTCTTTCTCTCTCTTCTCTCCTCCCCTGCCTCTACACACAGACACACAGACACACACACACACATACAAGAAAGAAGCTTCAGGATTTCAACTTTAAATATTTCAGCATATGTCTAAGAACAGGTATTATTTTACATAACAGAATATCATTATCATATCCAAGAATTTAACACTGATGAAACAATATAAATGACATTCAGTTTATATTCCAGTTACTTTATTTAACCCACAAATTTCCTTTATACTTTAAAAAAAAAATGTTCCTGTCCAGGAGGTCATCAACAGTCACACATTACATTGGGTTGTGATATCTTTGCTCTATTTTTGGTTCTTAGACTATAGCTACTAAGTGTGCAGTTTGAATTCTGTTCTCACTGGTTTGTTTAATTTTACTCTTATATTTGCTTTTTCTTTTACTTTTTCTTTAATTTTATTTTTAAAATATACAAAACATATACATGTTTCAAAAGTCAAAACTCAGGGGCTTCCCTGGTGGCACAGTGATTGAAAGTCCACCTGATGATACAGGGGACACGGGTTCGGGCCCCGGTCTGGGAAGATCCCCCATGCCATGGAGTGGCTAGGCCCGTGAGCCATGGCTGCTGAGCCTACGCGTCCAGAGCCTGTGCTCCGCAAGGGGAGAGGCCACAACAGTGAGAGGCCCGCGTACAGAAAAAAAAAAAAAGTCAAAACTCAAAGTGTTTTCTTAGTGCCTGTATTCCCAAACCTTTTCTTTCTCCCCTTTTTCCACATTCCCCATTTAGGTACCATTTTCAGCAGCTTCTGGTTTATCCTTCTTGAATTTCTTTTTGCAGATCAAAGGGGGCATGGACTATATGCATATACACACATGCACACACTCACCTAAGCCTCACTCTAAACTAATTAAATCAGAATCTCTGGAGAAGAGGTATTTTAAAGATTTTCAAATCTGACTTCTGTAAAGTACCCACTGGTACTTTACAGACTGGTGACTGGTACCCACTGCTCCCCTTCTTCACAAGATCCCCATAACTTCCACTTCAGCAAATATTCTTCCTCCTTGGCAGAATTCCATTCAGGGCAGAAGGTTTCTCATCACTTCTGCCAAGCTTCACGGTGATGAAACTGTCAAGAAAAGTCAAGACTGTATTCAAGTTAGTACTTTTAGTTGAATAAGATAACCATCTGCGTTGGTTGCGGTTTTCATCAGTGTGCATTTATTAAAGAAAAGAATGTTTGAATAAATGTATGAATGGGTGCAAACATGAATTAATCAGAGAATAGGCTTGTGGCAGTTTTCTTTTATGCTTCGTGAACCAATCATGCATTTTCTTCAACCCTCCAAGTAACTTTCTGTAAACCACTGCAATGATGTCACTTCTGCTCGTTAACTCTAATACCCTCCCTCACAAGATCTTAAAGGACACTTTGCTATTAACTGTATGATGTTGGAAAATAGCACTGAACTTCTCCAACCTTCATCTTCTATAAAGTGGGGCATAATAATGATACCTTCACAGTACTCTTTTGAATATCTATATAAAATGTGTATAAAGTCCTTTACAAAGCTTAAGGTGATATATCCATAAATTAACTACAATGATATCAAGAGCAAAGATACCTGAAAGGCTGCATTTATGTCTGTATTAAAACCATAGTCGCTCTCCTGTGTTACTAATGCTCTGTGAATTGGCAGGTAGAGATCTAAGGCCATTAGTATTATTTTTTTTTTGGTTATCACTTGAATTTTCTCGAGTTTTCTTATTTTATATTATAATGTTATGCTTTGCAGTATTTCAATTGATTTTTCTTGGAAATGACTAATGTTTCAAGCTGAACATTATAACTTGAAAGGATGAACAGTTAATTATGTTATCTTTTAAAAATCTGTTATTATGTAAAAGTCCTCCAATAGAAATAAAGGAGGAGAAAAAATAGAAAATGAAGGATATACCACAAAAATTTCTGTCATCAGAATCAAAAGAATTAAGGCAATACATTAGTAAATGGGGTTAAGTAATAAAAGCATAGGATCAATTGACAAAAAATGTTAATGTGTTATAAACAGAGGCTAAATAAGAGAATTTGTAGGTCCTCAGACACATCACTTTTTATGTCTTTCCTTTTTTTTTTTTTTGGCTGCTAAATTCTACTTCCCCCAACCGGTCAACCAGTAGTTCCCTTTCAGATTTGAGATCAAGGACTTATGTTTAAGTATGAAGTCCATGTTCCTTTTTTGTATCTTCTTTTTCTAAAATATTCAGGGAAGCTCCTGAAAAGTCAGAGAAATTCACAGCTTATTAAAAACTAAGAATATTTACTTTGCAATTTCAAGCTTGTGAGAATACCTATAAATAAGAGCCTATGTTCACATGCCAGAAAAAAGAAAAAACCCAACATTTTTTGGTAAGACCCTAATGCAAGTACTACAGCTAACTATGATTAGTTTAGATCCTGAATAAAAAGGCCTAATACCTCAAATCAAGGCTGGCTTCACAGCCATGTGACCTGGCCTTGCACTGAGAAGAAACTGTACTTGGTTTAATGCTCTGTTGTCATGTACTAAAATTCTTAATAATTTTAAACAAGGGACCCACATTCTTACTTTTCACTTGGCTCCACAAATTATGTAGCTGGTGCTGTCCAAAATCAATTATTCAGACAGCTTTTTAAGCAAGAGCAAAGTGAAGCTTAAGGAATAAATGCTGTGCAGGTGCCTACATAATCCACAAGAGATAAAAAATCTACTCAACACCAATGGATGTAAAACATAGCCTAAAAAATTCAGTAGTACCCTTGTGGAACCATCCCCAGCCACAAATGATTCCTCATTGCACAGACTCACAAAGTGGTGTAAACGAGTTGACCAAAGGCACTCAAAACTTGAGAATTCCACATTAATTTAGTTGACATTTAATGAGAAAGAGAGAGAGAAAGAGAAGTAGTGAGAGAGACAACAAGAATGGACGCACTTCCCAATAAATATACAATGATGACCACAGAAAATTTACATAGTTATGTAATACTAAAAAGAGTCATGCTAAGGTAAAGTAACTCTTAGGATAATGTCATTTTTTTGCATGAGAATAGCAATAATAGCTAATACAGCAATGTCTTCCTCCTTGTGCCAAGCACTGTTTTAAGTGCTGTGTATGTATTAACTCACTTAATCCTCAGAAAATCTTACCACATAGGTACTAGTTATTATTCCCTCTTTTAGAGAAAAAGGAAGGTAGGCACAGAAAGGTGAAATAACTTGGCAAAACCACAGTCAATCTTGTAAGCAGGGTTATACCCTTAGAATTGATGACTGTAACTTCTTCTTTGCCTCTCTAGCAAAAGCAAGCTATGGTCAGAAAATCATGAAATTTTGTCTTGAGACCCAGGAAAACGATTCAACATTTTCTAGCAATAAATATCAAACCCTTTAATTCTGACTATTGTGTCTTTAAAAAGACCTTTCTAGAAGAAAATATCTTGTCTTAGAATAAACACATATTTTGATTTATTTTATTTTATCAAGCCCAGCCCAAAATCACAGTTTTAAAGATGGGAATTGTCATTGTCTAATGGTTTTCACAGACTTCTTTTTCTCAGCTCACTAGTCTCTAGATTGAGGGAGAAGATACATGGCAAAGATGATAATATTAGCTTAGACTTCTAGGCTGCCTTGGCCTCTCTCCTCTGTCAATAAACAGATTTTAGTCTCTGGGGCCGTCAGATGAGCAACTTCACAGATGCTAAACTTCCTACAAATTAAGCACATGTAGGTAGAAAAAATTACAATAAGAGCACATGCCACCCTGTTAATGGTTTCAGTAGGGAAATTAGTGAATTAAACTGGTGTTGGAAACCAAACCTCTAAGTTTTGCTTTTATCCACGTTTTATAATGTATTTAGTGTTTGTATGTACCACAGTGGACTTTTCATTTACATCAGTTGACAATATCGTCCTTTGTTTTCTTCTTTAGAATGATAGACTGTGTAGCTGTCTGGTTGGCACTCAGAGGTGATCTCTGCTCCAGCCAACTCCTGAAAATAGTTGATGGATAATTCAGCATATTTTTATACCTGTCAAACTAGCTTTATACCAACATCAGCTTTGACAATTCAGAGAGAGAGATCAGTGCCTGTTTACTTGGGTTCATGTGAAAATGGAAAATTTAAGCAGAATAAATTAATTGCCCAACTTAATGGCCAGGTGTAACCGGCTTATCTATGTACCCATCACCTGCCACTTTCTGTGGATGGTGAGTTTGTTTTATCCATTCTTTGTTCGTTGTTGGTTGATGTACAGCACCGTCTCTAATTGTAGAAATTGATTCATCTGTAGCAGGTGAATGAGAACACCACATAACAATGGGTAAAATAATTGAAATGGTGTATCTGAGTTGAAATATCTCTGTTGGCTGTGTTTGGTAAAGAGTTTAATCAGAAATTTCTTGTTGTTTCTTTGAAGTCTTACACTCCCTGGAAAATTGTATTTATCTCAAGGGTTTCCAATATTTGAAATAATTCTGAAAACTCCCTTGTAAGCAAAATATAGTGATATTGAAAATTAATATATTTCTCTTTGTCCAAAATTCTTCTAGATAGTTGCCTGAAAATAGTAGGTTCACCATTGTAAGCTATGACATTGAACTATATGACCAAACTGTAGTTTTTCTCTACCTCATGAATACAATACATGTGTGTTCACCATTTTTATTTTGCTTTTTGTGAGAGATTCAATTAGGTAACATTTATGGCTTTTTCTAGTTGTAGAATTCCATAGCTAACCACTCAGTCAATAAAGCAATGGGTACATATGAATCAAATAAAAATGCTTATTAAAAATGTAGATTCTATACTACTCCTCCAAATATTCTGTTTTAAAAGGATCTAGAAGAGCCAAGATATCTGCATTTTCCTATGTTTCCAATAATTATTAATTCAGGTCCCCTGGAAATTACACTGCCACAAAGTCACTTGAGATGCCTATGGCTTTCCCTTTGTCTTCTATTGCTCCCTATCATGCTCATAAGCAGCTAAATCTTATGAAGCTTCAAGAAACTTGAAAGCACTGTTGTTGACATTGGATATAGAAACATGCCTAATACCTGGAAAATACCATTGAGAGGTTACAAATAGGTATGAATGGATAGAGGTTCACAGACAAACTTTTGTAAAATGAAGCAGCAGAAATAAAGTGCTAAACAAATGGTACATACAAGAGTGTCCCAAGAGTTTAGTGAGAGGTTGGTCACTTAGGATTTCAGATGTTGGGGAGGGCTTCCCAGAAGTAGTGATATTTCATTTCATCTTTGAAGTAACAGCTGGACAGAAGGGAAAATGAAACCCCAGACCAAGAAACGGCACTAACAAATGAATAGAGATGGAGATGCATATTGAATATTTGGGGAGGTGACAGAAAAATCTTGTTAGAGGTCTATGGTTACAAGGAGCAACCACCAATTAAAAATAGAAAAAGAAAAATAAGACTGAAGTTTGCAGGCCTTCAGCACCCAAGATGCTTGCTTTCTCTATCTCAGGGGGCCATGTAGACAAAAGAGATCTCCTCTTCTGTCAGAGAGCTTTCATCAAACTGCTCTTTCTTTTCTGTCCTTCTCTGTCACTGTCATGAGGGCCAGCTTAGTCCACATCTCATAGTACATAATGAATATTTGTGGGGTGAAATGGAGTACCCCATCCATACTGCAGATTCTTGATGAACAATATAGGCATAACTCTTCATGATCAAGGAAATTCAGAATTTCTATGTGTGTGTATATGTGTGATGTGTCATTTAACTAAGAACTAGGACACATATTTTGTTAGTATGACAACAGTAGTGTTAAGTTCTTAAGGATTATAATGAGGACTTCCAGGTTTTGGTTCTGCATGTAAGGAGCATGGAAGTCACCACTGGTTCCCAACAAGCAAAATGTTGAACAGACTGAAAAATCAACATTTCATCTTGGATCCATAAGAGAGAGGAGGACATAGGGCAAACCTCTGCCCCCAAGATTGGAGAGAGACACACAAATACAGAGAGAAGCAGCTTACCAGACCAGAGACTCAGGAGTGGAAACCACTGTGGGAACCAGTGCCTGGGTAGAAAACCTGAACTGTAATTCATAAATGGCTGGAGGCTCAGTGTGGACAGCTCTTGAGAGTTAAAAACTCCAGAGAGACCCAGTCATAGGGGAGCCCCCATAATATTGTGAGACTTACCTCCAGGAACTCAACTAGATTCCCACAGCAAGTATTGGAGAAAAATCCCCACATGCTTCCAGCAGGGGGATGAGAAAAAGCACCTTTTTGAAATTAACCAGAGCATTCTGTTCTTCTTAATGACGTTCAATAATAAGAAGACTAATAAGAAAAAAAAATTGGTCAAAGGCCTTAAAGACACCTCACTAAAGAAGATTTTGTAAAAAATTAATAAGCTAAAACCTCAATTGAATAGAGTCAGAAGACCAGAAGGGGAAGCTTTTATGCCCTGCAAGGATAGAAAAGTCCAACAGAAAGAAGAAAGACTCCTCTTCTTTGCTGACAGGGACTCAGCCAATGAAAAGCCATGGACTCTGTTTACTGTAGTCCTCCCAACTTCCTCCTACTCCCTATAAGAGCCTCCTCTTTCCCTTACAGTTAGGGGACTTGCACATGGCTTGCCATGGTTGCAGATTCCCTAACTGCAATTCTCTGCTGATTTCCAATAAACCCATCTTTACTAGAGGAATATCTAGCAGTCTATTTGTTTCAGGTCAACAATAAACAGATAGTAAATAAACATGTAAAAAGTGCTCCACATCATATGTCATCAAAGAAATGCACATTGAAAGGACAGTGAGATGCCACTACACACCTACTAGAATGGCCAAAATTTGGAACACTGATAACACCAAGTGCTGGCAAGTACATGGAGTAACAGGAACTCTCATACATTGTTGGTGGGAATGCAAAATATTACAGCCACTTTGGAAGACAGTTTGACAGTTTCTTATAAAACTAAATATACTCTTACCATATGATCCAGAATTTGTGTTCCTTTGTATTTACCCAAAGGAACTGAAAATTATATTCACACAAAAACCTGCATATGGGTGTTTATAGCAACTTTATTCATAATTGCCAAATTTTGGAAGCAACCAAGATGTCCTTTAGTAGGTTGGTGGATAAATAAACTGTGGTACATCCAGACAATGGAATATTATTCAATGCTAAAAATAAATGAGCTATCAAGCCATGAAATTACATGGAGGAAACTTAAATACACATTACTAAGTGAAAGAAGCCAATCTGAGAAGGCTGCATACTCTGTGACTCCAACTAAATGAGTTTCTGGAAAAGACAAAACTATGGACACAATAGAAAGATCCTTTGGGGTAAGGGGTGGGGGCAGAAGACAAAGGATTTTTAGGGCAGTGAAAATAATTGTATGATATTACTATGATGGATATACCTTATACATTTGCACAAACCCATAGAAGGTACAACACCAAGAGAGAACTCTAAGGTAAACTAGACACTTTATAGATTCATCCTTTGGAAAAATGTACCATTCTTGTAACTGATGTTGATATTGGGGGAAACTATGCATATGTGGAGACTTGGGGGTCTATGGGAAATCTCTGTACTTTCCTCTCAATTTTGTCATAAACCTAAAACTACTCTAAAAAGAGTAAAAAAAGAAAACCCACCTGTAATCAAAGGCTAATAAGAGGATATACAATGTTTATATTCAGAGTTATACAAGTGGTTTTCTTAGAAAAAAATTAATCTATCTCAGTAATAGATGTATTTGATATGATTTTAAAAATCCTGGGAAGAGTCAGCCACAGCCTGAAGTACCTCTTGTTTCTTCTTTTTTCTTCCTTAAGTCAACTAAGTCGCTGATCTCCCCTATTCCTATCCCTTCCAGTCTTCTTTGAGTATCAGTGGCTAGTCTTCTGAGAAAAGTATACAGAGGTCCCTTGTGATAAAATTTCCACAGATGGTTCCACAGCTGGAGTGGCGGGTTGGGTGGAGGAACAGTACAGAAGATGACTGTTTCACAGCAAAGGCTGTGGGCAAGAAGAGTACCCTGAAATGTATGTAGCTAAAGAATATTTATGCAGGAAGAAATACGAATGCTCAATTAAATTTAATTAGCAAACATTTTATCAAATGTATACTACTCGCAAGGCACTGAGGCAATCACTTTGAAAACTTCCAATGGTTTTATATTTTCTTGTATTCACTCTTCTCTCTAAGTTTAAATTTTCTTCTCTATAGCATATAAAAGCAAGATAACATCTCAATTGAGAAGGGCTTTGGTTGCCATTTGTGTTTATCCTGCAGGCAAAGGTCAACTATTGAGGGGTTTTGAGCACAGAGGACACTGGAGCCAAAACACTGTGCTGAATGTGTGATCCTATTGACGTTTATCCAGAGACTGGAGGCTGCCCGACCAACTGGATTGGAATTGTCATGCGTGAGGGTTGACTGGGATTTTAAGACAGAAAATAAGCATAGACTTGATTGGAACTAGGTGTTAAAATAATTTGTTCTTGGTGTCTGGCTGCATGTCAGGCGGAAAGATACCAGATAGAATCAAGACCTGAATGCCTAAGCAATAGGTCTTTCTTTTAAAAGTATTTCCACACTATTTTGAACTCTGTTTTTTTCTTCATCAGCTGTTATCAGAACATCTATACACTTTCCTTTATCTCTAAAGTCCACAGGCAGTATTTTCCTTCGTTTGAACATCTTTCTCAAAGTCTTTTCTACTATACTGAAAATACATTTCTCTTCAAGGGATTTCTTGCCCTTACAGAAGAACTGAAAACATGCGTGAAAAATTAATATTTTAAATTTTAAATTCTCCTTTTCCAAAGATCTCTCTGTCACTTGAAATTGGCCAAATTCTTTCTATCTTGTAGTCCAGGTGTCTTTAATAAAACAAGATATTAAACCAGTTAAATCATTCTCCAACAATGTTACTGTGAAAATATCTTCAACTCATGTTATTATTCATCTGATGATGTCAAGGTTCTTTCCACAAAAACTTTGCCCTTTTCTGAAACTGTGAGGATAAATGAGAAATATACATCCCCTTTAAACCAAAAATAGGACAAGAAAATGGTCACTGTGCTGGTTCAGAGTTGCCTGCCTTCTAGTCTCTTGAGCCTTGAAATAACAACTGTTCATCCATGGGCCATAACATGTTGACTGATTTCTTTCCATTAGACTGTTTGACCCTGGAAGTGTTTATTTAAATAAGGAAGGAACTTTAGAAAAAAGAAAAGAATGTTTAATGAAGCAAAAAAGGCACTATTCATTGGTCAAAGATAGAGAGTGCAAGATTCTTGTGTGGTGTAGGGTCAGTAAGGAGGACGCAACTAACATTTAAGTGTCTGCCACATACCAGGATTCACTTGGTGGTTCACTTAGGCTATCTCATCTAATTCCTAGAAACACTGTCAAAATATTTGTTTTTACCACTGCATAAAAGATGAAATTACTTATTTTTCCCTGGGTTAATGTTAGGATAAAGAAAAGAGCTAATATTACCCATAAATATTTGTTCCAATACTTAAATATTTACTTTATTTCTATATGCCTATGAATCATACATATGAAAAAAATATTTCTCTATATAGTTTTCTTATATTCTCCCTAAAACATCTTAACTACTAAAGATTCCTTTTTTTTTTTTTTTTAACATTTTGGTTACAAGAGAAAGCAAGGCAGATGGCAATTGACAGGTACATCTCAAACAGTGGTCTGCGGATGCTATGTAGAAAAAGAGGTTCTATGATAAATTTTTTTTAAGTCTGTATTAAACAATAATAACAGGTGAGACTTGGAGCTATTAATGTGTTAATGTGCATTGTGAATCTTCAAGAAGGGAGACAGGGTGAAGAATTTATCAAAGTTATGTGAGAGAAGTCCTACATCACCCAGGAAGTCCCCATTAGTATACAGTGCAAAGAATACTCACATCATCAACTCTGGTGATTGTTTTCTCATGTACAAATGTACAATAACTTATTTAACTAATCTCTTATTGCAGAACATTTATCTTATTTCCAAGGTTTTGATATTTTACATATCTACATGTACATAGACATTTTAATGTGAATGTATGTGAGCTTGTGAGTGTGTTTGTATGTATCTTTCCTTACTTTTCTATAATTTCCTTAGCATAAATTCCTAAAAGGGGGATTTCAGGGACAAAGGACATGTACTGTTTTAATATATATTGCAAAACTGCCTTCCAAAAAGATTATTGCAATTTGAACTTTTACTTGGAGGATGTGAGCAGGCCCTCACACATCCATCATCTCTTCCTATTCTATTTCTTTGCAGTTTTTAACTTTATGTATTTTGTTAATTTAATCAACATTTTTGTTACTTAATAAAAATATATTCTATATCACTTCATATATATTGATTTAATTATATGCATATATATTATAATATATTATTTATATGTACTTTCTAAGAACATGTATAGGTTATTATCCCAAGAAGAAATCTGAATAGCAAATAAATATGGAAAAGATTTCCATTTCACCAATCTTCATAGATAAGAAAATTAAAATCATGTATATATTTAATAATATAACAATTATATAGTGATGTATAACATTCATTATTATGATTATATATTATATACATAAAGTGTAATATACTTTATAATGTAAAACATACTTTATAATATAATAAACATATAAAATATAAATATATAAAATATAAAGTATATAATTATACTTTATAAAATAATAAATATATATTGTATATTACTTTATATGTATTGTCTTAATTATCTTATCTATAAAAATTGGTGAGAGGGAAATCTTTTCTATACTTATTTGCCATTCAGATTTATTCTTGGGATAATAACCTATACATGTTCTTATTATATTTTTCTGTTAGAAACCCCACCTTTTAAATATGATTTGTAAGTATCCTTTATAAATTAGAATAATATTAATCATATATCCATCATTATTGTTGCATATATTTTTCATCTCAGGTCCATTAAACATAATGTACCAACTCAGGTCAGGACATCAGCTGTGCAATTCTTCAATAGGCAAAGACTATTTTTTTAAATGTGATTATGAAATTTGGTTTGGGTCTACCAAAGACATATATCACAATGAGTGGTATCTCAGTCTACAGTCTCATAGGTTAATCAATTTCAAATTAATTTCTGTGTTCCTACATTGCAATCTCATTGTTGCTGGAGTGAAGCTAAATTTCATAGATTAACACTGCAAAAAGACCAAATATTTATATAGAACTGTAAGTTTTCAAACACTTAGACAAACATTGTCTCAGGCATAATAGCAATGATGCATGCATAAAGTAAATGGCCATTGATAATCTGGCTCTCATCCTCCTCTTCCATCTTTCTTTACAACATGCTCATAATTTTCCATTTCTTGAAAAAAACATGCTCCTTCCCATAATAGTCTTCAAATCAACGTTCCCTTAGTTAGGGATGCATGTTATCTCAAATCAGATAAATATGAATAATTAATTCCTATTCTCTTTCAAATCTCACCTCAACCCACCTCTGCCCTAGATTTCTTTAAGTGATTACTCCTACTATAAAATTTGTAGCACAATGTACTTCTCATTAATAGCATATATCTCAATTGTTATATTAGAATATTGTGATTATTTACTCCCTTACTCTATTGTAAATTCCTTGAGTGCTGAGAAATTGACCATTTTTGCTTACCATTGTATCCCAGGGAAGAAACACTGAGCCTAGCACAGCGTAAAGATTCAAAAATATTTATGAAAGAATGGATATGTGTCATTATTATACTAATTTTACAGATAAACATTGGGACTCAGGAAAACAAATGTCTCTGCAGTTAATGATTATACAAACAATAACTAGGACAACTGAGAATTGCATACCTTCACAGTGTTTCTAAATTCTATGTTTTTCCCATTTTATAGATCTCCCAGATATTTTCCATTGCCTACTCTTTTTTTTTCTGATTTTTTCTTTCTCTTTTTTGGACTTTAATGTGGTCAGTTATGGAATGGAGTGGAAGGTGTCATTACTGAGAGTCCAAAGTCAAACATGAGAAAAAAATGTTGGAATAGTCATAGTTCCTTCCAGAAAAGCAACAAATTATTTTTTAGAATGTTTTCTAGAAAATCCCAAATCCTCGGGTTTGTTTTTTGGTTTTTTTGCCAAGGCTTAAGAAGTTAAGTTTTATTAGAAATACATTTACTTCAGTTTTTCAATTAGGTGTCTCCAGAGCCAACTCTCTATGGCATGGATTGCTCTTTCTTCCTTTCCTTTCTTTATTTCTTTTCTCCTTCACATCTAATGATTATTTTACTCATTACATAAACTTACTTTCTGTACCTCAGTTTTTCCATTTGGAAATGTAGTGGCTAACATATCACATTTTATACATTATTAATGCTGGAAATTTCATAATTGCAATGAACTTGACTGAATGTCCTACTAAGAATGAATTTAGAAGGGCTGGAAGAGATGGTCAGATAAGGACAGAAAAAACGTAGTTTATCAAAATGAAAAAAGATTGGGGTAAACTGATTTAGGTATAGTGTCTGACCCCAGTATGGAAAGTTTACTTGCTCAGCCCCTGTTGCTGAGGCTGATACTAGAGTCTCTGGCCTGGGAAATAATCAGTGGTGTCATCTGTTGGAGACTTCATGATAACAGAGACCATTTATGTGATGCCTGTCTTTTTACGTAAAGCTAAGGGGTGGGGAGCAAGCATGCAGGTAAGGGGAGGTGGCAAGAAATAGGAAGGATTCTATATATGCAGGCTTTATTTTGGCCAATATTAAGATCTTAGATGACATACCAGACTGTTAGTTAGCACTACAAATCAGTGATAAGGGAAGAAGGAGTGAACTTAGAACAACAACAACAACAACAACAAAATGTCAGTACATCACTTATGGCTAAAAGAGCAATAAAGGCTCTTCTATGGTTTCAATAATCTTTGATCTCCTTACTATTTAGGTCAAACTGGTACTTAACATCAAGAATGCAACAGACAGGGCTGGATCCCTGAATCTAGAATGAATGATTTCACTCATGTATTCCTGCTTCAACCTGTGGCTTTAATCAAGCACTGAAGGAAAAGGAAAGTCCTAAGGCATTTTAAACATCCTATTGAGTACTTCATTCTTTCAAATCAGATATTTCCTCTCATCAGAAAGCCCCAAAATATGTCATTAGAAGCTAAGAGGGGAAAGAAGAAAGGCAATGGTTTCAAAAGTTTAATAAACAGAATCCAAATAGAACCAATGCAGCAGAAACCTTCTTTAAATATTTATTTAATTGTTGGTTTTCATTTTTTTTAGAATTGAGACTAGGTTGGAAATTGGAAATTGCCAAGGGTCTGTGTATTGTAGATGCTCTAATAGCCGAGCTTCATTGGCCTCCACACACCCAAAGAACTGTGTTCTTGATGGATGAGAATTATAATCACTTTAAAGAAGTATGTTTTTAATTTTAGAAATCCATGATTAAACTACAATATCAAGAATAGCAAAAGGTACTCACTATTCCAGAATACTTCTGTCTTCTTTACTATCCTCTATAACATTTGCCTCAACTCTGCGTGCATTTTTGTGTTTGTGAGAGTGATATATAACTATCTTTAATTTTTCAATTCAATATTGCTACACAGAAAGATATAAGATAGAGGGCACTATCTTGAAACTGCTTCTTTTTTTTTTTTTTTTGTACTAAGTCTTCAAAATCCAGTGTGTGTTTTATATTTACAGCACATCTTAATTCTTTTTTTTTTTGGAGGGGGTGCATGCCACACAGCTTGCAGGATCTCAGTTCTCCAACCAGGGATTGAACTTGGGCCATGGCAGTGAAAGCCTGGAATCTTAACTACTAGGCCACCAGGGAACTCCCCTTGAAACTGCTTCTTAACAAATGTTGTACTGGCATGGAAAAGTCAGCTAAACCACAACATCCAAGATTTTTCTACCCAGTTACTGTGTAGTCAGTGACAATCATATGGAAAAAGAAGAATGTTTTAAAAGTTTATAAGTTCCAAAATATAAACACATTCAAGATTTAGGAGGATGAGATGGGCCCCCAGACTACTGAGAATATGGCATATCTGGCCATCAGAATTATGAGGTTAGCTTCTGTGTTTCAACTTCCTTCTAAAAAGTAAGAGCATTAAGTAAAATTTCTGTGAAATGTTACCTCTTACTACCAACAGGGTTACGGGAAATTCTAGGAAGAATTGTGACACACTCTTCATCAAGAGAGATTAAGGGAGCACAGTGTCATTGCTAGTTGTGGAAGATCTAGGTTTAAATATATTCAAAGAATTAACCAAGACCCTTAAGAATTTTCCCAGCCTGCTCTCGTGTCACTTCCCTCTCACTTTCCTTTCCCTTATGTCCTTGCTCAGGATTCTGATGATGGGTTCCCTGCCACCAACATGAGAAGAGAAGAAAGAAATATGTAACACTAAAGTGTCAGTGACCTGAAGTGTTTGCCAGTGAGGGATATTTTCATTTGAAGGAGTATAACAAGAGAGGACACTGCTCTACCCAACAAAATTAGCTTTGAGCAATAGAACTGCAGTCACACTGGCACCAGGTGAAAAAGGAACTTCTCAGCAAAGAGCTTTCTCTACACTGCTCAAATAGTACTATGCAGTATGGATTACTATGCCTGACAATAAGTCAGGCACTGATACAAATCCAGCCACCTTATTAAGAATAAGTGCATTTTTGTTTCAGAAATTGATTCGGCATATAGTACATAGCAAATAAACTGATCTAATACTTGTATAAAAAATGATAAATTATTGAAAATGTGACCTGATAAAGACTTTAAAAATAATTTTCCTTCTGAGGTTTTAACTTCTGACTTCAGGAGTTATGTGAATCACTGAATTTTGAAATTAGAATTCGAGCTATAACTATTAGAGTTCCCTTAGGCTAACATGATAGTAAGCAATTTTATTTTGGTATTACTGCAATTTATCATGTCAATAACAGTCTTGTAACAAGTGGGGTTTACTCCTGAGTAATTAATAACCCCAGGCCTGTTAGTCTTCCTTATAGGCCAAGATAATTGCTAAAGGAAGATGAGCAATCTAGGACCTGTTGTGTCATTGAATTTTTAAATGTTCTAAATATACCAATCTGTCCCTCCCTACTTCTATTTACTGCCCTGGAGAGGAACATTAGGATGACGTGTCACCCAAAGTGGAATAGTTAATAGCATGCCTACTAGGCATAAGAAAAAAAAAAAGAAATAAATAACTCTATTAGGTGAAAGGCTAGTAAGCTGATATATTGTATGTGGATTTATGCCCATGGCAGCAGTAGCTAAACAAAATTTTTGGCATTCTTAGAGGAGTACGGCCTAATAAATGAGCTCAGCTGGTCAAAACCTCATGCCTTACCAAACTGGTGGTATTTGAGTCAAGTCTTAGACTCTAGTGACTACTTTCAATACTTAGAACTGAATGAATACTATTCAGAGGCAGTATGGAATGAGCAACCCATAACTATACACGCTCCCAGATGAAACTTACAGAGAAGGAATAACATCAGAATTGTTGTGTATATAATATTTCAGCACAGACCAATTGAATACCTGGCATAAACAGAACCATTATCACTGTTTGACAGATATCTAGTCAATTGGGAAAGAGGATACAATTGATCCTTGTCTTACAAATCCATTCATCCCAGTCCCCACTGATCAGGTAGAGTAATATTCTATATTTCATGGACCTAAGGATATGAATTACATACCTCAAAAAACTTAGGAGTAGCAGGGGCTTTAAGGAAGCGATCACATTGAGGACATCCAGTTATCCAGCATAGGCAATCCTATTCCCATGACGACATAATTGATTTGTTCCTGATACTGAAGACTGAGTATCCAATGAAAGGGAAAACCAAACAGTTATCTCAAGTATTCAGTTATCTCTGTATTCTTCTGGATCCAAACATCATTTATATTCTCATTGCTTGAAAAAATCCATCTCCTTGCTTTGACCTAGAAAGTAGTGGTCCCTTAAGGTAGGTATCACACTGTAGAGGCCCCTAGTGTGTCTCACCTCTGGTCAACTCTTTCCAAGTAATATGGAGCTTGTGGAGCTGAGAGAATATGCTCACTCAAAGCCTATGTACCCTCCTTCAAACTACACTCCAGGTTTTTTCTGGAATTGTTTGTGTACAAACAACTCTGTGTAAATTTCCAGGACTTACACATGCCCTTCACTAGCTCTGTTTTCCCAAGAATATTATGTTAGTGATGGAGAAAACAAAGGTGAAATATTCAAGCTAATGTGTATTATAGGAAAAGGATGTAAAAATAAAAATATTTACAGAAAGGAGGGAGCAGTTTCACAGCTGCAGGGAATTCGATTTATATATGAAGAATTATAAAGGAAAGAATACAAATAAGGTATATACGATCATGTTTTAAAATGTTCTAAATGTCTAGGAGAACCAAGCATTTCTACACAAACTCAATAAAAAAGAAAGCATCATAATCATCAACAACAAATATATAACTGCAAATAACCAAAAATCTGACTAGACTCAGTCATCTGCTCTATAAGAATAGGTATGATATGAAAGATACTGTTGTGGAATTATGAGGAGAAAATATTGTGAGGAAATAATACTATTTAGGGAAACAAAAAAATAGTGGCCCAAAGGTGTCCATATTCTAAACCCTGGAATCTGTGAATATGTTACTCTATATGACAAAGGGGACTTTCCAGATGTGATTGAGATTATGGATTTTAAGGGGAGATTATCCTGGCCCAGTATAATCACATGAGTCCTTAAAAGCTGAGAACTTTTCTAGGCTACGGTCGGAGATGTGACAATGGAAGAAGGTCATGGCTAGCATTAACGATGAGGGAAAGGGCTGCAAGTCAAAGAATGTGGCAGCCTTTAGAAATGGGAAAGTGCAAGAAAATATTCTCCACTACAGCCTTCAGAAAGGAACTTGTTCCTATAGACACTTAGCCTACTAAGACATGTGTCAAACTTCTAACCTACAGAAACGTAAGATAATAAATTTGTGCTGTTTTAAACCCCTAAATCTGTGATAATTTATGATGGCAGCAATAGAAAATCAGTAACTGTATCAAGAGTTATCACTCATTGGAAAATGGAATAGTGAAAACATTTTTGGACACTCTTTGTCTTAGAAACTACTGCAAAAGACACAGGATGAAGTACTTAAATATTAATCTAATCAAAGAAAGTTGAATATAAATAAAGAATAATTATAATAGCTGCCATTTGTTAAATGATATTTATTATGTTCCAGGCACATGATGAATGTTTTAGATACATTATCTAATATAATTTTTTAAATCCCTAAGAGGCAGTTATTTTTAATCTCATTTTATACATAAAGGAATTTAATCTCAGCAAGTGAAGGTCACACGACTAATAATCAGAGAACATATAATGCCAGTCTGTAACTGTCTGATTTAAACATCCTTACTCATAACATATGTCTCTTCCAAGACTGGGGAAGTCAAAGTAAGAGGACTAGTAATGATCCATGAACCTAATTAACCACAGAGGTAATACCACAAATATCAAGAATATTGAGGCAGATGTATCGATTTGAAATTACAATAATGATAAGCATTTGGTTAAAATTTTCTAAATTAAATTTTTTATTATTCTGAAAATGTGACAAAGAGGAATGATGGAGGAAAGTAATTAAATTGCAATTTATTCTTATAACTGAAATATATTTTATATCTATAACTATACTTATATTACATATATAATGGTAAAGGCAGTCAGTTTCATTTTTAATGTTGGTAATTAGATGAAAAATCTTAAGTATTTAATTTCAAAATGTCATCTGGTTATCAAATTCTAGTATAGCCTTTCCCAATTTATCACTTAATGCAACATGTTCACCATTATAAACAAAGGAAATGACAAGCAACTATATAGAGCAGAAATCATAGAACAGTATGGGAAATATATTTTCAAACATCTCCATTATAATGACATATATAATTAGTTCCTTCTGTGGGACAGAGTGAAATAAGCTCCATGAGTATGTCAGAATTTCTACTTTAACCCAAAAGGGAATCAACTCAACTGGAGAATAAAAATATCACAACTAAATTCTTACTTAGTTAACATTCAAAATACATTTCCTCCCTCACCAAAAGCACTCTTCGGGTCTAAGGCAAAAATGTGCAAAAAGGGAAGATCTAAAATAAAATGACCTTCAGAGATCTTGGGCAAACTATCTAAGTTGTAGACTGAGCACAGGAAACAATGCAAGCTGTCCTGCCCACTGCCAGGCTGCCCTGCTGTGCGAGAGACGGAGAGGGGCTGGATGTGTACACAGGAGAACAGAGAGAGCATATCTCCTGCTTTCATACAAAATTGACAAAATTTAGAAAATCTTATTTCATATTTTCCTGAATGCCTGTGACCATGTATCACACAAGGTCACTTAAACTTCATATTCAAGTAAATAGTAATCAAACAAACAAGCAAAACTAAAAACAACCTGCACAGAATTCAGGGATTTGCATTGTTGTAAACACAGTTCACAACAAAGACTTGCATGTTATGAATCATTTTGTGCTGAACAGCATGGAGCAGAGATACGTGAACATGTATTTGTGACTTTACTAAAATTCTCTCAGATTTACCAGATCAAAAATTCAAACATCAAAATAAAGGACAAAATGGATGTTAAAATAACCGAAAATATTCAATTGTGTTAAAGGCCAATGCAGTTATTAAATAATGATCATATAATAGGCATAGAGAAAATGCAATTAAATTCTGGGAAGAAAAAGGTAAAAGAAAAAGAATATAGTTAGAGGTTGAAGAATATAAAAATGGGAAAATAAAATTAGTTTCATATATATATATATATATCAGTAATGGTGGCTTGAAAATAAAATACTGATTTTTAATGTCATTTTTTATTCACATAATAAATTCTTCTACGGACTAGAATGTATCTTGATGTTACATTATCTTCTTTTTATTAGAATTTTTAATTGGATTTTAATAGAATTTAATAGATTTCTTAGTAGAATCTGTCATACATTTAAAATTTTTTCTTTTCTTTTTTTATTTTATTTTATATTGGAATATAGTTGATTAACAGTGTTGTGTTTCAGGTGTACAGCAAAGTGATTCAGTTATACATATAGTTGTATCTATTCTTTTTCAAATTATTTTCCCATTTAGGTTATAACAGATTATTGAGCAGAGTTTCCTACACTATACAGTAGGTCCTTGTTGGTTATCTGTTTTAAATATAGCAGTGTGTATATGTTTGGGGCTTACATTATCTTCTTTTGATATATCTTCTATTCTTGTTGCAAAAACATAGTTTAATTATGATACCTTTATAATAAATTTTACTTCCAATTCTCTATTACTCTTCTTCTATTCAGAATTTTCTCTGCAATTATCACCTTCTCATATCCCCAGAGATATTTTGGAATGCTTCTGTCAAATTAAGAAAAAACAAACAAATGAAACCCTGAGATTATATAAACCATATAAATTAGTTTGAAGACAAATGACATCTATTATTTTTAGTCTTCTCATTTATTCAAAATTTTACTTTTAGAAAAATTTGGTTATATCTTAATATATTATACTTACTATGTTATATGTTAACTATTTAGTACATATATATACTACACATATACAATAAATGTAATATTTACAATATATTGTGTGTTATATATTGTTATATTCATTCTTGTTAGGTGTACATATAAATAGTCTATATTTTGGTTACTATTATGAATTGAATAGTTTTTTTTCTTTTCCTTTTCAAGTAATTCAAATAACATAACATGAATGAATAATTAGCATATTTCTATTTCACTTTGCTGCTCTCAACAGAGCATACATACTCTTTATAAACCCAAGAATAATTGGTACACAATGACAGAAAAGACTTAAAATATTAAAAAACTCAGAGAATTCTGAAAAACAAAATTTTTAAAGCCACATTTATTTAGAAAAATGAGGCAAAGCTTTAGATTATCCACAGAAGTAAAAAAAAAAAAAAAGCTAGAATATGAATATTTTTTTAATTTTTTAAAATTTTTATTAGAGGATAGTTGGTTTACAATGTTGTATTAGTTTCTGCTGTATAGCAAAGTGTATCAGTTGTACATATACATATATCCACTCTTTTTTAGATTCTTTTCCCATATAGGTCATTACAGAGTACTGAGAAGAGTTCCCTGTGCCATACAGTAGGTCCTTATTAGTTATCTATTTTATATATAGTAGTGTGTATTTGACAATCCCAGTCTCCCAATTTATCCCTTCCCCCACCCCCCGCTTTTCCCTTTGGTAACCATAAGTTTGTTATGAATTTAAATGAGTATTCCAATGTTTTGAAGATATTTAAATTTAAATCTCTGTTTTATGGATAATTTCTCCTTTGTTTGTTTATACCTTTATGTTCCATACAACTTTTTATAGCAAACATGGATTCCTTTTTCTGTACAAAGAAAACGCTTTTCACAAAATTTTAATTGAATTTATGTAATAAGTGTTTTACAACAACAATAGTACAAATGTTTTCTTTGTGGTAAATATTTAAACATGTACAAATTTATTTGACATATATAATTCAATATAATTCAAATGAGTTCACAAAAGTATATTTTAAGTCATTTGACCAACATTACAAGATGTACTTTCGAGGTTCTTTTCTTTAAATTTCTGAATTTCAATAAAATTAATAACCATTACCTGAGTCACATTATTTTCTTAACACTTACTATGAACAAAACACTGGCCTTGCCACTTGTGAGAGATTAAAATGATATAACTCATAGTCCTTATTCTTCAGGGTTATACAATGATATATGAAATTCAAAACAAAAATAAAAATTAAATATCTTTTTAATTATTGGCTACAATGACAAAGATAACAGAATGCAACTGTTACTTGTTATCTACTTAAATTCAAAACTCAACTAGCTTTTGGAATGAGATGGAATACTTAATAAAGAAGTTATAACATTTAGGGGAAAATCCATGTCATATTTAGGGAAAAGTATTGGTTAAAGAAAGATTATAATCACCAACAGAACCCTGTTGCTGCACATCTTAATGGTTAAGAGTATTGATTAGAATCTTACTGCAGAAATCAAATCTTGACCATGCCTCTTACTAGCTCTGGGACCTTGAGCAATTGATTTAACCTCTCTATGCTTCACCATCATCATCTGTATAATCGGGATTTGAGGTTAATAGTATTTATCATACGATTGTTTTAACTGAGTTAATATTTTTAAAATGATTAGAATAGTGATTTGCAAAACTTGTATTTGCATTACTATTATTTTTTATTGTTATAATTGTGATGGTAGAAGTATTAAGAAGTAACTTTGAGTTCTTGAGTAAGATTCTGGAAGCATCCTGAATTCATACTTTGTGCAACTTTAGCTCCAGCCTTTAGGATCTATGTTGAGTGGGAATCTGGATTAAGTCAGCTGTTTATTGGCTATTGCCCCATTAAGACAAACTATATAAGTGTCTTGTATTCTTTAGAAGTAGGTTTTTAGAAACAAACAAAAAACTGGATTGTAATGCTGCTCTGGAAGCTAGAACAATTTAATAAATCTGAAACCAAATGAATGTCAAATGCTATTCCAGATTCAGCTAGAGCAGATGTTGAAACATTGGGAAAAGCCCCCTTGAGAGTCAGTTTTGCACTTAAAAAAAGAGAAAATTATCAAGCAAACTCAGCATTAGAGGGAAAATGTAGACGGGTTTTACTGTAATGATTTTTTAAATAATAGTTCTAAATATAAATGGAGATTTTATTTTTTATTTTTTTGTGTGGTACGCGGGCCTCTCACTGTTGTGGCCTCTCCCGTTGCGGAGCACAGGCTCCGGATGCGCAGGCTCAGCGGCCATGGCTCACGGGCCCAGCCGCTCCGCGGCACGTGGGATCTTCCCGGACCGGGGCACGAACCCGTGTCCCCTGCATCGGCAGGCGGACTCTCAACCACTGCGCCACCAGGGAAGCCCCTATAAATGAAGATTTTATAGAAGATCATTTTAGAAAATGTACTCTGCAGTGAATAATGATGTTTGATTAGATTGTTTTTTAAAATTAACAATTCCTAAAGAAACTGTATCCGTAAATTAGAGCGGATAGAGGAAGCAAAATGAAAAAATAAAAATACTTTTCCAAGGGGAGGAACCTTGAAAAAATATTTTAAAATAAAGATCCCAGGGATTTGTAATCCTCACCCACAGCATAGAGATTCTGATGGAATAACCTGGGGTGGGGCCAGGGTATCTTCTATGTCAGCAAACCCCTGAATATGCTGAGCCAGCTGGTGACAGACTGCTCTTTGAGAAACACTGTCCAGGTGATTGTGTGTGCTTCAGCGTTCTGGAAGCGAGAAGCCTTCGCTGGAATCAGCTGGGCCGATAATGAAGCAGAGAAAAGCAGGAAAAGAACCAAAAAGATAGAAAAGAAAAATATGAAATATAGAAAATATTAATTTCAAGCAGGTATTTTGCAATGATACCTATAGGAAATTCTTTCAATTTGCTATGATATAATAATTGTGCTGGACCAGAGAAACACAGAAAAATGCACCCAAACTGGAAATTACTTAAATGTCTAATGAAAAAGACATGGTTTAGTGAACTAATGAAAACCATGTAATCTTTGGAAATTATGATGAAACACGAGTAGTGTTTATTGATATGTTATTTGAATAATATTTGAAAAGAATTTATAAGTATGTATGCAAGTACAAATAAATTAAATGTAAAGTGCAAAAACTGTTGTGAAATTGGAATTATAGGTAATATTTTTATTTTGTAGGAAATTATTTTTTAATGATATATAATTATTTCAACAACATATCATGTCATTTTAATTAATAATCTATTTTAAATTGGCACTTTAATGTCCTTTTATGACATTTAAAAGGCACTTTTATGTCCTTTACCATATTTATTGCCATGTGTTCACAAATACAATGAATTTTTAAAATATACGCAGTCTGAAAAAATTAAGTATCATTTGGGAACCTATAATAGGTTGCCTAAATATTTCTGAGTGGTTGCTTCTTCAGATAATTATGAAAATGTAAAATTATAAATTAGAGAATGTTATGATACATACAATATATATACATATACTACACACACACAAACATGCAATTTTGTGTGTATGTGGGCTGGATATGTTTCTATTAAATGACCTGAAATGCTGAATACTAGAAGTTTTGTGGTACTTCTTTGAGCATATGTTGGATTAATGACTTATAAAGTAGAAGAGAAGATAAATTTTGTGTTTTATGATATTGTCTTCTCCAAGGCATTTTTCTAAGTAGTAGATAAAAACATTTGAAGAATGTTTGAAAACATGTTTTTAAAGAGTCCATTCAGCAAACTTTCTCTTTTAAAAACATGAGTTTACATGGTCATATTTCTGTCTCTTTTAAAAGTTATTTCCTAGGGATGTGAAGACCTCATTTTGAAAGGTACAGACAAAGGGATTGGGCTGAGAGTTAATGAGCTCAATTTAAAAACCTTCTAATTTTAGTAAAGAACTGTAATTACAGGGTAAAAAAGCCCTTCATGATCACAAAACATCACTATATTGATCTCTTAAGCCCATTAAATATGGAAGTTTAAATTCATGTATCCAAGCAATGTATTAGAAATCTTGGAAATTTTAGAAGGATTATGAATTTGAATGTGGAAGACATAAAGGAAGGAGTCATTGATCTTAGTAATGTTCCAAGGGAGGAGGACAGAAGATGCTTCAGTGCCAGACAATCACGATTACATCTTCATTCTTCATTTCTGGAGAAAGCAAATGTTAGATGGATAGCTTCTGTATGCTACTACCGTCAGTGAAGTTCTTTTCTTTCCCTTTTTTTTTTTTTTTTAAGGTAGGGAAGAATAAATCAGTATTGCTTGGTCACTGTGTTCTGTACTTCTTGGAATGAAATTCTATAACTGTGGTAAGCAGACATTTTTAAATGTCCCTCCAAAGGTATCCAGCTCTAATCCTTAGAACCTGAGATATCATATCGTGCTCATGGTTGTCATGTTATATGGCATGATTTACCTTAAAGTAAGGAGATTGTTCTGGATTACCCATGCAGGCCCGATGTAATCACGTAAACCCTCATAAACAGAGAGCTTTCTTTGGCTGAGGGCAGAAGCAAATATCAGAGAGATATGAAGTCTGAGAAGGACTCAACACACTTTGCTTGTTAGAGATGGATGTAGTCACATGAGAAGAAATGCAAGTGGTCTTTAGGAAGAGAGAGGCCCCTGACATCCAGCCAGGAACAGAGATCTCAGTCCAACCACTGCAAGGAACTTAATTCTGTCAAAAACTTGAATTGACTTGGAAGCAGATTCCTTCCAGAATTTCTAGATAAGAAGCCAGTCTGGCCCAAGTGGGCTCACTTAAAATGACCTACAGAGTTGTGAGGTAATGGATGGGTGTTGTTTTAAGCTAAGTCTGTGGTAATTTGCCACACAGCAATAGAAAATCAAAACATAGTTTGAAAGATTTATTGTCATTGTGATTAATTTTAATGTCATATATATGTTATATATTAAAGACAAGGGAGCAGTAAAATTGGTTAATTAGTGTAGTTCAAGTGAACTGAGGTTCCATATTTATGACTGACTCTACCAAACCCCACCTCTTTCTTTTAATTCCTTTCTCCCTGGCTTGTGTCCATAGTTTGTATACATTCTTTCCTATCTTCCTCGTAGATGTGAATACAGCATATTTTGTTACCATTAATATGATATTTATTTCACCAAAGGATATTTAAAAATGCTTTAAGTAAATCTCAGTTATTGTATAATTACCCTTATGTTTACAGGCTAAGATATGCTTTTCTTTACAAAAGGGATTAGTGATATACTTTTGATATGTATATGTGTGGTATCTAGTCAAAGAAATAGCTTCCTGTGGTATCAGAGCAATGGGCCGGAAATTTGCATCTCTGAGCAGTGCTTTTCTCTTTCTCCATGTTTTCACTTATTCATATATGCTATCACCAACACTACCACCAAACAAACAAACAAAAAAACAAAAAGAGAAAAGAGAAAAAGAGGATTTGGAACAAAATAGGTGTTTAATAAGTGTTGGTTTTTATTTGTTATCTTTGAATTTCTCATAACACCTAGAATTATGCCTTGTATATAATTGATGCAATACATATATATATATTTTTTTTTAGATGTTGGGGGTAGGAGTTTATTAATTAATTAATTAATTTTTGCTGTGTTGGGTCTTCGTTTCTGTGTGAGGGCTTTCTCTAGTTGTGGCAAGTGGGGGCCACTCTTCATCGCGGTGCGCGGGCCTCTCACCATCGCGGCCTCTCTTGTTGTGGAGCACAGGCTCCAGACGCGCAGGCTCAGTAGTTGTGGCTCACGGGCCTAGTTGCTCCGCGGCATGTGGGATCTTCCCAGACCAGGGCTCGAACCCGAGTCCCCTGTGTTAGCAGGCCGATTCTCAACCGCTGTGCCACCAGAGAAGCCCCCGATGCAATACATATTTTAAGAACATATTTATGAATCACTTACTTGGTCTATAAATTCAGATTGTCCTCATTTAGGTTTTCATTGATTTGGTTTCAACACAATTTCGAAAAATGGAATACATTGTTTGCAGATAAAGGAAAAATAATGAATCAGACTTACGACAAATTCAGAGCATGTAAAATATGAGTATCCTTCAACCTCACCCCAAGTGATCACATCCTAGTCCTCGCTGCTTCTCTTTTCTTAGCAACTGTCTGCAGCTCCTCTGCACTTCTGTTTCTTTGGGACCCACCAGCGTCTGCTCCACCAGCATATAATTGCTGTTATTAATTACTACAGCTATTGCTGATGTTTTAGGCTCCACTAAGGCATCACAGATGGTGGCAGCGACTTATCTGTGACCTCAAATGCCTTCAGACAGTTGCTCTTGATTGCAATGCTTTATTTAATCTTCTCCTGTTGGACTCTGAATCTCCCGTTTTTCTCAAAGTAGATAGGGTCTCTGTGTGGGGGGTTGGGGAAGAGGTCAGTGGAAATACTGAATTCGAGTGGAATCTAATGCATCTGTGCACTGAACCCAAGACAGCCACAACCTTTGGCTCAAGACACTCCCTTTTCAATTCTAGCTTACCCTGTCAGATACACTTTTCACTTCTTAAAACATTTCTTTCAAGTATACTTACTTTATGCTTTTTTAAAAAAACAACAAAACAATCTGCATTTCCCTGGAATATGCAGATATGTTGGTACATTAGTGACTAAATTCCAATTATGGCCATGAGATTTCAGGGGATATGGTTAAAGGCATATTCATTTAGGTGTTTCATACATTTTAAAGTAGTTGAGGACATTTTATTCTGCTGAAAACACACAGAGAAATTTCAAAGAATGCTTAGTTCTTACTGAGTTAGGACACTAACATATATATTTGAAATGTTCATAAAAATGTTCTAAGATAAGACTTTAAATACAATTTTACAGATTAAACATTTGTTAGTATTTTAACAAGTAAGAATTTGCTTTCACAGAAAATTGTCTGATATATTAAAATGTAAATTCTCCTCAGTACAAGTTTTGAGTTTCTCAAATGGCATCTTTATAATTATGTGAAAAGTTTTGTTGTTTTTGTTATCTATTCTGTTTTTTAACAGAGATCTGGAAATATATCTCATTTCTATTTTTCCATCCCCCTTTTCACTCACGTGCAACATTTTACTGTAGAATGTTTAATTTGCCAAACACTATTTTTTTTTTTTTTTGCGGTACGTGGGCCTCTCACTGTTGTGGCCTCTCCCGTTGTGGAGCACAGGCTCCGGACGTGCAGGTCCAGCAGCCATGGCTCACGGGCCTAGTCACTCCCCTAGGGATCTTCCCGGACCGGGGCATGAACCCGTGTACCCTGCATCGGCAGGTGGACTCTCAACCACTGCGCCACCAGGGAAGCCTTGTTAAACACTATTTTAATGCATCACACAATAAATTACTATCACACCGTACCTTAGAACATGTGCCACATTCCAATTAAAGCATAAATCTCTGTTCATCTGGCCACCCAAGAAGGTGTCATGCACTTTGAGTTTTTAATTCATTCTATGTGTCATGAAACATTTTCATCCAGAAAACCTTCACTATGAAGAAACATTTTTATTCCTGACAAAATACGAGGAAATGCCCTTAAATTCCAGGTCTCTTATAATTCATCAGAATGAAAAGATCTGGACATTTAAATAGCTAAAAAAAAAATGTAGACTATCTCTTTATTCAGCATGTTAAAACAAACCTCAACTTTTCAATGAAAATGAGGAAGAATTCCATCTTTCTTTTTTTTTCTGGCCAGTTTCCAAAGTTGGCTCTCATTTTTTTTATCATATGTGTTGATATCTATAGCCTGTTAAACACTAATAACAATCCCAAGTCTGTGATGTGACTATTGTCCTTTTACATGGCATGTATGTTAAATGCTAATATGCATAACTTAGTGCCTGGTATACTTATACTATTAAATGTGGTTGAACTCATCCACAGGGATTCAATAAAAAATTATTGTCTAATTTTGGTCAACCAGTTCCTGTGCCATGAGGACAAATCCTTCCTCCAAAACCTTGTATAAAATGACCTTTAATCATATAACTTTTAACATTTGCTCTCAATTTCCTCTTCCTTTAACTGAGGCAGACACAAAAGCTGGTCTGATATCTGGCTAGTGGGAGAGACAGTAGCTGTCATTGTCCTTGCATGAGTTGGATATCTGAAAAGGATAATGCCTGTATTTGAAACTTCAATGTTTCTTTGAATTTTGGACCCTTGGATACTACTCATTTAGCAGTAAAATGATCTGTCAATACATTTTAAGTATATTGCATGTATTTCTAGCTTATTTTAGAATTGATAAAATGGAATCTTATATTATTTTGGCAAATTTCTTGTTTGTTTTAATGTTAGCTGTCCCCAATCACCCTATTTTAAAAGTGAGAAAATAATGTTTAGAAAAGGTATTTGTGCATTTACAGCACAGCTTATAGCCCCTGACTTTTTATTCTGTTATTTGGTCTTAGACTCTTAAAGTTAACAGTACATGCTAAGTGACTGATTCAGATTGGAAAGAAGTGTCCCTAAGGATAATGACAAATGGAAGAGCAGAACTTCTGTCATATGTTGGTCCCTATGGAAAGTGCTAATTGGTGAATAGAAAGTAAAATTTTGGTTTGTTTACTGAAAGTTGTGAAGTCCTGGAATTATTTGTCCATAGTCCCTGGGTATTGTTGAAAATAATACACAGATAAATTTCATGAGTGACTGAATTCAAGAACTCATAATCTTCCAATACCAGTACCCTGTCCCTCAGAGAGAAGCTCATCTCCAGATATAATGTCATTTGTACACCCCATTTGTTTTACCTCCTAATAGCTGCCGGCTAAATTACAGTGACATTATCTCTTAGGCCACTGCCCCTCCACCCCAATTTACCCCTGCTTGAATGTCATTCCTAAGCAGAACATTCTTACACACACACACACACACACACACACACACACACACAACACGCATCTCCTTATTCATTTAGCATTCATTTCCTTACTCCCTCACAACACAGCATAGTAATTGATTATGTCTGTTTCCCTCACATATTATATTCTTCCCTGCTCTCCCAGTTTTATTAATCATCATTTTATGATTTCAGTTGTAAACTTGTTTGCCAGCTGTATTGGTTTCTTGAGTCTGATATAAAAGATTGCCACAAACTGGATAACTTAAAACAGAAATTTATTCTTTGCCAGGTCTGGAGGCCAGAAACCTGAACTCTAGACGTCAGCAGGGCTCTGCTCCTTCCAGAAGCTCCAGGCTAGATTCCATTCTCCCATCTTCTGTTGTCTGTCAGCTTCATGACTCCAGCCTCTGCTTCCATGGCCACACTGCCTCCTCCTCTTCTGTCAAATCTCCTTTGCATGCTTCTTATAAGGACACTTGTCCTTGGATTTACTGGTAATCCAGGATGATCTTGTCTCAAAATCCTTAGCTTAATTAGATCTGAAAGGATCCTTTTTCCAAATAACTTTCACTAGTCCCAGGCATTTGACTTGTACATCCTTTGGAGGACAATTTTTCTGCCTACTACATGAACATTGCCCTACAAGATTATTGAGCTCATGTGTTTCTTTTCTCTCACTCCTACCAAGAAAAGAACTGGAAACTGCTTTTGTCTTAAAAAGGAACACACTAAACTTCCAATCGTTTCACAGGAAGGGGTCTCCTCTCTAATGAAAATAGGAAATATTCTTCATGAGCTTCAGAAGTAGAGACTGAAAACCTGGGTCAATGCCTATGGAACTAGTTTTCAGTGAAGTCCTCTACATATATAGATGTAAACCAGTTGAAATAGATCAGGAATTATATTACAAAATTCAACAACTGCTCTGAACTCAGAGTGATTTTCAATTTGACTTGTCTGAATCCTTAGCGGTATGTAATGCCAGATTAAGGAGTGAAAAACGTAACATGTAAACAGAAACCCGAACAGCATCCAATAAGCAGAGAATGCCAAGTTCACTTGGGAGTCTCAAATACTCCCCAAAATAAAGGTACGGGTGTACTATGTAGATATTCTACGTTCATATGTTGCTGACTAACAACATATTTCCTGATGCTGTCTCAAATTTTATATCTGAATTAAAAATATATATGACTGTTTTACACTTAAGTTTAATAACTCTCTGAAGGAGTGTGGTGTTCATTAATAGCCATAACTTTGAGATACAGATTTTGCTTAGGTTAATGTAATATTTCATCTCACCTTAAGCTTCCAAGCCCTTAATTAAATAAGCAACAATAGTGAAGATTAAATGAACCTTTGTCCTGGAAACAATGTGCATTGGTAATTTTTTTGAAGAGTAAGGACATAAATGATGGCTTATATATATGTGTGTGTATGTTTCCCAAAGGGAAAAATTGTCAAAAATCTTTTTGCCTTATAAGTTTTTCCCCAGATATATCATTCTACTCTGCTAGCATGACTTTTTGTTTTCCCACTTTGAATACACGTGTGTGTGTGTGTGTGTGTGTGTGTGTGTGTGTGTGAGAAAGAGAGAGAGAGAGAAAGCTATGTATATGTATCAACTAGACTTCATTAAATATATTTATTGACAGCATTCATCTATTGAATAACATAACTGGTACATATTTTTTAAGGATAACACATTTTTTATGTAACAACCTTCCCATATGCAAAAGTTAACAATGGTGACTGATTACTCTTCCTGGTCACTAGAGTGTTAAAACCCTATGATTCTAGAATGCTACCAAACTGTACCTTGCTGTAAGACGTGTCTCTCAGTGTACTGGTAGAATAAGAGCAATCTGATTTAAAAAGAGTAGTAATAATAATTTGGTTGAATGGAGGGAAATAGGAAAATGACTACACATATATTTCTTTCTGTGAGCCATTCTCCACGTTTCAGAAACATGAAGAGATATTCAGATGACTACTGTGTGAATAAATAATAATTCTATCATTGTCCATCTCTTGCCTTTACAAAGATCTTCTGAGAAAATTGAGAGTATGTATGAACTTCTCAGAAAAGTGTTATTTTTGGCTTCTTACCCAACATTCTCAAATAATACATGATAGTGAGAATAACACTCCAGTATTCAAATTAAACATCAAATCACTCCTTTAATATGTAAAGTTTTAGTTGCAAGCAATTGTTTTGTATCTTTGGAGTGATGAACATGTTAATTTTAATGACTGATTTAGGAAACAATCTTCTTGAGGTCACTGTGGAGATAATCTCATCAGGCATCATATTAACTCTTATTTGATAAAGACTATTCTTGTCCCTCTGAAAATGACCAATTAAATCAATGAAATGGTGTCCAAGCTAATGTTAAAAGAATAATAATGAGGTGAGAGCTGGACTTGAGAATTTAGTTTAAATTTTAAATACTTATTATTCCATTGATTCCCTCAAATCAGAGGCTGACTGCTTCTGCTTAAGGACAACTTGCTCCAGACATTACTAATCTGGTGAGGATCATTTTTCTGGAGAGCTGGATGATTCTAGTTTTATGTCTTTTGAGTAATCATCCCAACTCGTGAGCTAATAGTGTTAACATTGTCTTGACGACAATCAACTTAGCACTCATTCTCTGTGTAGTTCAATAGGTTAGTATTCTTATGATTATATCATATTCAAGCTGTAGTATTATAAACTTTAACTTGAGAAAAACTACAAAATATGTTTAAGAAGAAAACATAATATAGAAAGTAACTGGGTAAATCATCACAGCTGTATGAAATGATATTTGCATATGTGTAAGGATGTCTCTATGAACTGTCAATTTTTGCATAGAAGCTGTTAGAAACTCCAGCTCTGCTGGCTCTGATTGAGTTTGGCTTCTTCTGCAGTACTTAATGGTTTCTTGGAGACATTTTGCATATCACCACATTTTCTCAGTATTTGATGAGAATCGTACAAGATTTTACCACCATTACTCCAAAAAATTACTCTCTACTCTTACTTTTAGGACTGCCTCTATTTCTGCCACTAAAACCTTTGTATTTTTGAAGTTATATGACTTCATATATGATTTGAGCTCCTTCCCGTTCTTTCTTGTACTGTAAAAAGGGTAAGTTTAGTGAAAAGAACATGAGATCTAGAACCTACTGATTGTGTAAAGTTGGTTGCATTTCTCACTCTGAGACTTAGAGCTGTTAACTTCACCAAGCCTCGGTTTCCTAATCTCTGGGCTGTACCTAATAATATCCACACTGCAGCTTCACCGTTATTTTCAGAATTAGAAATAATATATCCAAGAATCTACAAGTTATTGAAGCTGTTATTATTAGTGTGACAGGTTATAAACGGACAACCTGTTTTAACAGGAAAACAACGATTTAGTCCCACTTTGTGTTCTATGATGTGCTTGAAAGATGAACCATAAATACTTCATTTTATCTCCTGGGAATATTTGAAGACAAATCTCCTCCCTGCTTTTTAATGTGCAGTCATGTTTAACTTGAAAGTGAAAAAGAGAAATACTATTTGAAGCAAATAAGATTTGGGATATTTGTTGGACATTGAGGAAGAGTGGGCTGTGAAAGAATAATAAATTTTTGTGAGAGCAACTACAGGGTGGGTCAGGGAGAGAAGAGCAAACAAAGACACTTTGGAGGTCTGGGAACTAATTTTATTTCCCAGAAAGAGTTGGGTGTTTTGACCTAGAGAAAGATCACTGTGAGAGAACTTAAGTGTCCTGGGGGCACATGGGAGTGTAGTCTCCCAGGCCACCCAGCTTCACTCAGGCATGAAACTCTCAACCCTGTACCATGTCTCAGCTCAATGATTCCTCAAATAGATGTATGAGAGCACTTTGCTACCTATGCTTCATGTTACCTGTTAGCTGAACAACAGGAATGGCAGACACCATTGCAGCAAGGATATTTCTGTGTGCCTGTCTCATGCAAACTATTGAGGAAGAGTGGGCGGTGTGAACAATTCTCCCTTAGATGTCTCTTCTAAGGGACACCTAGAAGGTTAGTAATAGGTAAAGTCTTGCACTGTACCTGTACTTGGAGAAACAGTCTAAACAAGCTTAAAATCCCTAAATGGGAGTAAGATGATTGATGGGTGACATTTTAAGGACATTCGTAATAATTAGCAACCCTGCATTTCCACTGATGTCTATATTTACTCTTATTTTCCAAGGATAGAACTGCTCCTCTACCAGGCTTCTTTCTTGTTACATGGGCACAAGTATAGTGACGGATGGAATTCCTATTTTATTCTTTAGGTTACTCTCCTGTGGTTACAGAGCAAAGAATTGCTGGCCTCATTGTTTCAACATTTTGACTTTGTTGACTTTTGAATTTTGCTGAAAATTAATCACTAGGCAGTCATAACTTATGTAGAGCAATAAGCATAGATCAGGATACATAATGGGTAATCAATAAAAATGTGCCTGCACCCTAGTGACCAGTTCTGATCTCATCTTGATTTTGGGATTTTGGGTTCTTAATGATACAGTAATTTCCACTTAGCATACCAGGCTGAGTTCAACCTCAGGGTAAGGACATAAAACTCATACTTAATTTTTTTTTTTTTAGCCTGTGATCATTAAACAAAAGCATTTTAATTTTTTTTCCTGCTCACTTCTTGTGACAGGAATGTCCTATAAAATCATGCTTTGGTCTTCCCGCAGTGGGTTTACTGCAACTATAAGATACTTGCAGTCTCCCCATACCTATGTTGATAGCATCAAGGATACTGTAATTGAAAAGAACCTGGGAAATGACTTTCATTTCTTATGCGAGATGGCAACATCTATTAAATTTTGTAATTGTTCCTTTATGAGCACTCATGCTGTCAGATTTAGCCCACATTCCTTAGGTGTTTCTACGTTCCAATTTTTTTTCTTATAAACAAACTGCTAACACAGTCGTCCTACTTAGGAAAAATAAAGGCTTAGCTAAGAGAAAGTATTTGTGTGTTTGGAGTTTCAACATCTGTATTCAAACACAGACCATGCTTCTTATTTTAAAACTGAAATTGATGTTTTCAGCTCATTTTATTTTCCACTGGTAGTGGGTAAAGTGTCTGTCTTGAGGCACTAATTTTAGAGAACTAAATTTGTTTGAAATTAAAGACTATAAACTTCAATGAGAGAAAACATATTATTTGGTCCTCAGATTTGGATACAATTTGCACTGGTGACAGAGGACCCATTCAAAGGTACTTCTGGGAGAGTTAACACCTTGAGAAACAGAATGTCCAAATGTAAATGAAAAGTGGTAACACTTCTTGTGTTTGTAGTTGTTTGTTATTAGGGGAATTTTGCCAAAGACAAAAATAGTTTCTTTGTGAAATGCTACCTCATTTTTTTTTAACATACATTGACATTTTTTCCTTTGCAATTTACTTAAAATTTTAACCTCTTTGAAGAGTGTACAAATAGGAAAGGGATCACGGGTGTGATCATGAGAGTTATCAGTGCCAACATAAAAAACCCTTACCCAAACCTGACAGGGAGAGAGAGATTTTCAGATTTCTGAGAGTTGTTCATCTTTGCTCCTGTACACTCTGCTCCTAGTTTGAGTTCCAGTTTAATTTCTAATATTTTCATTAGAAATGAAGTTTGTGCCAAAAAAAATGTTCTGGATGCTGAATGGGACACAAATTCACCATTTGATTTAATATAATTTCAACCAACATTCATTGATGTCTATTGGGAGACCATAATGGTCTCTTCTCTTATGTAGCTTAAACTCTCACTGGGTAACAAATATTTTATGATAAGATTATTTTCAAATATTATATAGTTAAGTGCCAAAATGTATGAATAAAACCTATAGGAAATCACACTAAACATACCAGCTTTTAGACTTGGGGAAATCTTTTTGTAGGAGTTGGGAATGTAGTTTTTTCTTTTCTTTGTTTTTTATTATACCTTTTCTTCCACGTTTATTATTATTTTTTAAACATCTTTATTGGGGTATAATTGCTTTATAATGGTGTGTTAGCTTCTGCTGTATAACAAAGTGAATATGCATACATATATCCTCTCCCTCTTGGACCTCCCTCCCACCCCCATCCCCCACCACATCCCACCCATCTAGGTCATCACAGAGCACTGACGTGAGCTCTCTGTGCTGTACTTCAGGTTCCCACTAGCTATCTATTTAACACATGGTAGTTTATTTATGTCAAACCTAATCTCGCAATTCATCCAACCCTCCCCTTCCACCACCCTGTGTCCACATGTCAGTTCTCTACATCTACATCCCTATTCCTGCCCTGGAACTAGATTCATCTGTACAATTTTTCTAGATTCCACGTACATGCATTAATATACGATATTTGTCTTTCTCTTTCTGGCTTACTTCACTCTGTATAACAGACTCTAGGTTCATCCACATATCTAAAAATGACCCAATTTCATTCCTTTCATGGCTGAGAAATATTCCATTGTATATATGTACCACATCTTCTTTATCCATTCGTCTGTAGATGGGCATTTAGGTTGCTTCCATGACCTGGCTATTGTAAATAGTGCTGCAATGAACATTGGGGTACATGTGTCTTTTTGATTATGGTTTTCTCAGGGTACCTTCCCAGTAGTGGAATTGCTGGGTCATATGGTAGTTCTATTTTTAGTCTTTTAAGGAACCTCCATACTATTCTCCATAGTGGCTGTATCAATTTACATTCCTACTAACAGCACAAGAGGGTTCCCTTTTCTCCACACCCTCTCCAGCATTTATTGTTTGTAGAGTTTTTGATGATGGCCATTCTGACCACTGTGAGGTGATAGCTCACTGTAGTTTTGATTTGCATTTCTCTAATAGTGATGTTGAGCATCTTTTCATGTGCTTCTTGGACATCTGTATGTCTTTTTTGGAGAAATGTCTATTTAGGTCTTTGTCCCAGTTTTTGATTCGGTTATTCATTTTTTTGATATTGAGCTGCATGAGCTGTTTGTATATTTTGGAGATTAATCCTTTGTCAGTTGCTTGGTTTGCAAACACTTTCTCCCATTCTAAGGGTTGTCTTTTCATCTTGTTTATGGTTTCCTTTGCTGAGCAAAAACTTTTGTTTCATTAGTTCTCCTTTGTTTATTCTTGTTTATATTTTCATTACTCTAGGAGCTGGGTTAAAAAAGATCTTGCTGTGATTTATGTCAAAGGGTGTTTTTCCTATGTTTTCCTCTAAGAGTTTTAAATTGTCTGGTCTTAAATTTAGGTCTTTAATCCATTTTGAGTTTATTTTTTTTTGTACGGCATTAGGGAGTGTTCTGATTTCATTCTTTTACATGTAGCTGTCCAGTTTTCCCAGAATCACTTATTGAAGAGACTGTCTTTTCTCCATTGTATGTTGTTGCCTCCTTTGTCATAGATTACATAACCATATTGGATGGGTTTACCTCTGGGCTTTCTACCTTGTACCATTGATATATATTTCTGTTTTTGTGACAGTAACATACTGTCTTGATTACTGTAGCTTTGTAGTATAGTCTGAAGTCAGGGAGTCTGATTCCTCCAGCTCCATTTTTCTTTCTCATGATTCCTTTGGCTATTCATGGTCTTTTGTGATTCCATACAAATTGTAAAATCTTTTGTTCTAATTCTGTAAAAAATGCCAATGGTAATTGGATACAGATTTCATTGAACCTCTAGATTGCTTTCGGTACTATAGCCTTTCCACAATGTTGATTCTTCCAACCCAAGAACGTGGTACATTTCTCCATCTGTTTATGTCATCTTTTAATTCTTTCATCAGTGTTTTATAGTTTTCTGAGTACAAGTCTTTTGCCTCCTTAGGTAGGTTTATTCCTAGGTATTTTATTATTTATGTTGCGATGGTAAATGGGATTGTTTCCTTAATTTCTCTTTCTCACCTTTGGTTGTTAGCATATAGGAAAGCAAGAGATTTCTGTGCATTAATTTTGTATCCTTCAACTTTACCAAATTCATTGATTAGCTCTAGTAGATTTCTGGTGGCATCTTTAGGATTTTCTGTGCATGGAATCATGTCATTTTCAAACAGTGAAAATTTTACTTCTCCTTTTCCAATTTGTATTTCTTTTTCTTCTCTGATTGCCATGGCTATGACTTCCAAAACTATGCTGAATAATAGTGGCAAAGGTGGACACCCTTGTCTTGTTCCTGATTTTAGAGGAAATACTTTCAGGTTTTCACCATTGAGAATGACGTTTGCTGTGGGTTTGTCATATATAGCCTTTATTATTTTGAGGTAGGTTCCTTCTATTCCCATTTTCTGGAGAGTTTTTTATCATAAATTAGTGTTGAATTTTGTCAAAAGCTTTTTCTTCATCTACTGAGATGATCATATGGATTTTATTCTTCAATTTGTTAATGTGGTGTGTCTCATTGATTTATTTGCATATATTGAAGAATCCTTGCATCCCTGGGATAAATCCCACTTGATCATGGTGTATGACCCTTTTAATATGTTGTTGGATTCTGTTTGCTAATATTTTGTTAAGGATTTTTGCACCTATGTTCATCAGTGTTATTGGTCTCTGATTTTCTTTTTTTGTGATATCTATGTCTGGTTGTGGTATCAGGGTGATGGTGGCCTCATAGAATGAATTTGGGAGTGTTCCTCCCTCTGCAAGTTTTTGAAAGAGTTTGAGAAGGATAGGTATTAGCTCATCTCTAAGTGTTTGATAGAATTCACCTGTGAACCCATCTGGTCCTGAAGTTTTGTTTGTTGGAAGATTTTTAATTACAGTTTTAATTTCATTACTTTTGATTGGTCTGTTTATATTTTCTAATTCTTCCTGGTTCAGTCTTTGAAAGTTGTACCTTTCTAAGAATCTGTTCATTTCTCCCAGGTTGTGTATTTTATTGGCATATAGTTATTTATAGTAGTCTCTTTTGATCCTTTGCATTTCTGCGGTGTCAGTTGTAATTTCTCCTTCTTTAATTTCTAATTTTATTGATCTGAGTCCTCTCCCTTTTTTTCTTGATGAATCTGGCTAAAGTTTTATCGACTTTATCTTCTCAAAAAAAAATCTTTTAGTTTTATTGATCTTTGCTATCGCTTTCTTCATTTCTATTTCGCTTATTTCTGCTCTGATCTTTATGATTTCTTTCCTTCTATTAACTTTGGTATTTTTTGTTGTTGTTGTTGTTCTTCTTCTTTCTCTAGTTGGTTTATGTGTAAGGTTAGGCTGTTTATTTCAGATTCTTGTTGTTTCTTGAGATGAGATTGAATTGCCATAAATTTCCCTGTTGGAACTACTTTTGCTGTGTCCCATAGGTTTGGGGTCATCATGTTTTCAATGTCCTTTGTTTCTATGTATTATTTTGATTTCCTCTTTGATTTCTTAATGATCTGTTGGTTGTTTAGTAGTCTATTGTTTAGCCTCCATATGTTCATGTTTTTTACAGTTTTTTTTCCTGTGATTCATTTCCAGTCTCATAGCACTGTCAGAAAAGATTTTTGATAGGATTTAGATTTTCCTAAATTTTCTCAGGCTTGATTTGTGAACTAAGATGTAATCTACCCTGGAGAATGTCCCCTGTGCAGTTGAGAAGAATGTGTATTCTGCCACTTTTGGGTGGAATATCCTATAAATATCAGTTAAATCTATCTGGTCTATTGTGTCATTTAAAGCTTGTGTTTCCTTATTTATTTTCTGTCAGGATGATCTGTCCATTGGTGCAAGTGGGGTGTTAAAGTCCCCACTATTATTGTGTTACTGTCAGTTTCCCCTTTTATGGCTGATAGCATTTGCCTTATGTATTGAGGTGCTCCTATGTCGGGTGCATAGATATTTATAATTGTTATATCTAATTCCTGGGTTGATCCCTTGATCATTATGTAGTGTCCTTCCTTATCTCTTGTAACAGTCTTTGTTTTAAAATGTATCTTATCTGATATGAGTATTGCTACTCCAGCTTTCTTTTGATTTCCATTTGCATGGAATATCTTTTTCTATCCCCTCACTTTCAGTCTGTATGTGTCTCTATGTCTAAAGTGGGTGTCTTGTAGACAGCATATATATGGATCTTGTTTTTTTTTATCTATTCAGTCAGTCTGTGTCTTTTGGTTGGAGTATTTAATCCATTTATATTCAAGGTAATTATCAATATGTATGTTCCTATTACCATTTTCTTAATTGTTTGGGGTTTTTGTAGGTCCTTTTCTTATCTTGTGTTTCCCACTTAGAGAAGTTCCTTTAGCATTTGTTGTAGAGCTAGTTTGGTGGTGCTGAATTCTCTTAGCTCTTGCTTGTCTGTAAAGCTTGTGATTTCTCTGTCGAATCTGAATGAGATCCTTTTTGAGATGAGTAAACTTTTTTTTTTTTTTTTTTTTTTTTTTGTGGTACGCGGGCCTCTCACTGTTGTGGCCTCTCCCGTTGCGGAGCACAGGCTCCGGATGCGCAGGCTCAGCAGCCATGGCTCACGGGCCCAGCCGCTCCGCGGCATATGGGATCCTCCCAGACCGGGGCACGAACCCGTATCCCCTGCATCGGCAGGCGGACTCTCAACCACTGCGCCACCAGGGAGGCCCTGAGATGAGTAATCTTGGTTGTAGGTTTTTCCCTCTCATCACTTTAAATATGTCCTGCCACTCCCTTCTGGCCTGCAGAGTTTCTGCTGGAAAATTAGCTGGTAACATTATGGGGATTCCCTTGTATGTTATTTGTTGCTTTTCCCTTGCTGCTTTTAGTATTTTTTCTTTGTATTTAATTTTTGTTAGTTTGATTAATTATGTGTTTTTGTGTGTTTCTCCTTGAGTTAATCCTGTATGGGACTCTGCACTTCCTGGAATTGGGTGGCTATTTCGTTTCCCATATTAGGGAAGTTTTTGACTATAATCTCTTCAAATATTTTCTCAGACCCTTTCTCTTTCTCTTCTGCTTCTGGGACCCCTGTAATTTGAATGTTTTTGCATTTAATATTGTCCCAGAGGTCTCTGAGACTGTTCTCCATTCTTTTCCTTCTTTTTTCTTTATTCTGCTCTGTGGGCATTATTTCCACCATTCTATTCTCCAGCTCACTTATTATTTCTTCTGCCTCAGTTATTCTGCTATTGATTCGTTCTAGTGTATTTCTCATTTCAGTTATTGTGTTGTTCATCACTGTTTGTTTATTCTTTAGTTATGCTAGGTCCTTGTTAAACATTTCTTTATTTTCTTGATCTGTGCCTCCATTCTCTTTCTGAAATTTTGGATCATCTTTACTATCATTACTCTGAATTCTTTTTCAGGTAGGTCACCTATTTCCTCTTAATTTATTTGGTCTTGCAGGTTTTTACCTTGCTCATTCATCTGTAACAATTTTTTTGTCATCTCATTTTTTGATGGGTGGGGCTGTGTTCCTGTCTTACTGGTTGTTCAGCCTGAGGCATCCAGCTCTGGAGTTACAGGTGGTTGGTTGGAGCCAGGTCTTGGTGCCGAGATAAGGACCTCCAGGAAACCTCACTCAGATTAATATTCCTGGGGTCTGAGGTTCTCTGTTAGTCCAGCAGTTTGGACTTGGCAATCCCACTGCAGGAGCTCAGGCTTGACCCCTGGTCTGGAACCAGGATTCCACAAACTAGGTGGTATGGCAAAAGAGAGAAAGAAAAAAAAAGAAAAAAGGCAAAAGAATAAGAAGAAAGAAGAAGAAAGAAGAGCAGAACAATAACAAAGAATAAAAATAAAATTAGAAAAGTAAAAACTATATTAGAAAAAATAAAAATCTAAGTGCAACAAAAACAACAAGACAAAACAGAAACAGAACAGCAAAAAAAAAAAAAAAAAAAGCCAGAAAAGACCTTGGCTGTGGGGGTGGGGCTTAGGCTGGGGTAGGGTTTAGGCTGGGGTGAGGCTTATACAGGGCAGGCGCCTAGGATTAGGACCAGCATAGCCAGAAAAGGTCCTGGGGGTTGGTGGGGGCAGGGCTTAGGCTCTGCATGGCTCTAGGAGGTCTCTGAGGTGGCGGTTCAGGCTGGGGACCCCAGCAGGCTCCCTGGGGCCTGAGTGGGCTGGGAGAAACACTGGATCTGTTCCCTTCTGATCCTCCAAACCCCCGAAGGCTCTCCCCATCCCTGCTGATCCCCTCACCATGAGTGGTTGTCTCTTAGTGTGGGAATCCCTCATCTCCCCCAGCCGACCCTCAGGGGCATTAGTCCCATTTTGCCTCTACATTTCCTCCTCCCCTCCCTAACCTTCTCTGAGGACCTGTGTGGCTGGAGGGGGCCTTGGAGGGCAGAGATTCAGGCTCAGGACCCCAGCAATCTCCCCAGAGCCCAAGTGGCTGGGGACATTCCCTTCTGATCCTCCTACCCCCAAAAGTCTCTCCCCATCCCCGCTCATTCCCTCCTTGTGAGTGGGCCTCTCCAAGCATGGCAACTTTTCCCCTTCCCCAGCTGCCCCTCAGGGGTGCCAGTCCCATTCTGCCTCCACTTTTGCTTCCCCTCCTTCCCCACTATGTCATACCCAGACACACGGGGGGTCCTCCCATCCCCTTAGGTGGCCAAGGTCCCCCACCAGCGCCTGGTTGGTGCCCTAGTTGTGAGGAGATGCAAACTCCACATCCTCCTACTTTGCCATCTTGTCTTAGTCCCCCTTCATTTCCTGTAGTTGTGTTTTGAAAACAAATTTAATAGAGTAGAGGAAAAAAGAGGGTATTCCAAGAAAAGTTATTGGTGTGAATAAAGGGGCAATGAAGCAAAACATATTAACAGGACAATAAAATATATCATCCAGATGTGCACAGCTGACAGAAGATTCAATGATAAATTAGATAAGATTGTGAATACAAAAGTGGCTGCTCTTACTCCACATTGTCTTATATTGTTTCAAAGTTTATTCTGCCTTTTTGAAATTAATTTTATTTATATAAATATCATAATTTAATAAAAATTGCATATGTATTTACACAAATTCTTATCCATATGTATGTACACATATGTATACACACATATTAGACAATATGAATTAGTGTGTAAAGAGAAGCAACACCTCCCTGCCTCTTCCCTCCCAACCATACAAACCTGCTCCTTAGAGGGAGACACTTTAAATTATTTTAACTGCTTCTTTTGATATTTACATACATATTTCTGGTTAACATGTATGTATGATTTTTATTACTCTAGTTTAAAATCAGTTATGGACTTTCTATTCTCAATCACAAATTATGACTACATTCATGTTAATCATTGCTGATCCAAGTAGTAGACTGTGATTATGTTTCCTCTTCTATATGTTTTTCCTGCAGTTCATATTTCCTCATTAAAAGAAAAGAATTCTGAATTTTCCTCCCATTTTCTCCAACAGACTCTTAAAACCAAATTCCACACAAACCTATCAGTTAACCATTTCCCCTCCAGAGACCTTCCCTCCTGGATTTTTTAGGAGGATTGTTTGCATTTTTGCCCTGTTTAACTACTTTCATTCTTTGACTTCCCTTCACCTCTCCCCTGTGTAGGATCTTGTTATCTAAAACTTGTGTGTATCGATCAGGATATGCTAACTGCTAAAATAAACCACCCAACATTTTTAGTGTCTTCATGTAATAAACATCTGTTTCACACTCTGTGTCTCACTTGGGCCAGTGTGAGGACTCAGCTCCAAAGTCCTGCTGACATCTGGATTCCTCCACAGCATCTTCTGCTTCTGCCTGATAGTCAGAGAGAATAAACATGGAGAAGCTGCAAGAGGATTGAGGTCCAGACCTGGAAGTGGCATGCCCCACTTCTGCCTATGTCCATTGGCCAAACTCGGTCACATGGTCACAACAAACTGTACCAAAACCTGGAAAATATCTTTCTGTGCATTCAGAAGAAAAATGAATCTGTTTTTTTTTGCACACATACTATCATCTCTGCATATCATCTCTTCATTTATGTTTTCATTTTGATGGAAAACTTTCCTCAGCTGTTACTTAAGAGTGTATTTGGTGACACATTTATTGAGACCTTTTTTGTTGAAAGTGCTATTTTCTTACTTGACAGTTTGGCTGGGTACTGATGTTTATATGGTTTTTAGATGTTTAATGATATTTAACAGCTAATATTGTTCCTAACAACCCTGATCCTTTTTGGATAGTTAATCCTTTCTATGGAGTTTTGTTTTTGTTTTGCTTTTTAAATAAATCTCTCAAAGCACTTGCTGCTTTCTTTTATCACTGGTGTTTAGGATTTTACAGTGATGGGCTTTTGTGTGAGCATTTGTCATTCATTGTAACAGATAATCAGGAAGCACTTTCTGTTTAGAAGTTCAACCCTTTATTTCAAGGAAATAATATATTTTTATATATTAATATATTAATAATATATTTTTAAATTTCCTTCAGCTTCATTTTTTTTTTCTGAAAATCCTATTAAAAAGATAGATTGATTCTGTTACTGAAATGCAAGTCTGTGTGCCCGACAAACAGTGAAACCAAGCAATACTGAAACGCCAGAGTTTGGAACAGAGAAAGGTTTATTGTAGGACCATTCAAGGAGATGGGTGGCTCATGCCTTAAAAAACCCCAAACTCCCTGAAAGCTTCCAGCAAAGCCCTTTTATAAGAAAGGTGAGGGAGGGACGTGGTTAGTTGTTGTAAACTTCTTGGTGTAAGATCCTTTGTTCTTCAGGTCAGATCAAAGTCAGGTAATGATGTTCCTGAAAATCTCCACCAAACAAACGTTACTCTCTGTTCTGACAAGAAAGGGGAAGGTCCCAAAGCACAACTCCCAAGGCTCTAACCATCCTACATTAATGGTCCCCTGGTATGCACTGCAGCGCTCTATTACAATCCTATAATTTTCTTGTTCTTTCTATACTATCGTTCATATTCTTAGTTCAGCTACTTGATTTTCTCGACTTTATCTTGTAATTAACATTTTATTTTGGCTATATTATTCTACATTTGTCCTTGATTTCCTTTTTGAAATTTAAATAATTTTGACCAACTATTGATAAAAATTATTTGACCAATTATTTGACCAAAACTTATTTGATTTATTCAAAACTCAGAACGCCTCAGGAAGTGAAATGATATACACAGAAAGATCTTGCTTCCATCCTGCCTTCTCTACCCTGTTCTCCTCCCCCATCCCATTATGTTGTCATCATTATCATTACATTGTTACTTCTTCGAAATGAAAGCATATGTTCGTGTCTCTGCATGTGTAGGTAAATCAAAAAAAGATCCTATTATCCCACATTCTATCTAACATTAGTCTTTATATGTAATGTTCTATACCTTAATTTTTCTCTTTTCCCTAATCTATAGATCTTGCCATAATAATACAAGGAGATCACTTTTCATTCTTAATTATGGATGCATAGTACTCCATGTACATCAGGGTTTCCACCTTTAGCACTATTGTTATTTTGTACCACATCATTATTTATTATGAGGGGATTCCTGTGCAATGTAGGAGGTTAGCAGCCTGGCCTGTACTGACAAGAGGCCAGAAGCAACACTTCACCACATGTTATGACAACCAAAAATGTCTACTAACATTGCCAAATGTCCCCTAAGGGATAAAATGCCCCCTGCTGAGAACAACTCACATAGGTTTACCATGTTTTTGTTTTGCTGCTGCTGTTGTTTTCAACAGCTCCCCTATTATTGAATGATTGCCATTATCTTAACTTTTACTGTTACAAATAATACCATCAATCTGAAAAATAGGTGCTTTTATACTTAAACAGGAAAAATAGGTTCTAGGAAGTGAGTTGTAAGCCAGCTATTAAGATTTTTTTAGTTGGAAGATCTATCCATATCTATGCTAAGAATCAGTTGGTAAAATCTTGAGTTCCTACTGACATCCAATTCAAATTTAGAATTACTGAATTTCTACTTAATTTAAAAACTATTTTTCTTCTTTGTATTTCTTAAACTGAATGTCTTGGTTCCTATCAACATCAACACATATAATTATTCAATCATATACATATATAAATTCTGTTATATATTTCATATATAAATTATAAATCATATATATCCATATATAAATGAATTCATATATATAAATATTCATATATAAGTATTCATATACGAAAACCATATATAAATTCATATATACCTGCATATAAATCTCTGTGTTGTTATGCCACCAATTTGCTACTCAGTGTTTATGTTTCATTTTGTTTTGATTTTAAGATTTTTTAAATTTAATGTTTTTTATATTTATATAAAATATTTATGTTGTTCCAAAGTCAAACCTACAAATTAGGTATATAGCAAGAATTTAGTTTCTTTGCCTATTCTGTTTTCTCCACCCTATCTGCTAGTCACTTTTTTTTTTTTTTTTTTTTTTTTTTTTTGCTGTACACGGGCCTCTCACGGTTGTGGCCTCTCCTGCTGTGGAGCACAGGCTCCAGACGCGCAGGCTCAGCGGCCATGGCTCACGGACCTAGCCGCTCCGCGGCATGTGGGATCTTCCCAGACCGGGGCACGAACCCGTGTCCCCTGCATTGGCAGGCGGACTCTCAACCACTGCGCCACCAGGGAAGCCCTGCTAGTCACATTTTGTTAGTTTTGTTTCACTGTTCTAGTTCTATTTTTTTAATAAAATAAATATGTATGCCCTCATATTCCCTCCTGTCTTAAGTGTCATACTATTCATGTTTCTTTCTCCTTTGTTTTTTATCATTTATTATATCCCAGAAATTATTCCATATAGTTTATAAAACACAGCCTTCTTCCTTTTGACACGTTTAGCACTCCATTGTGTGGTTACACCACAATTCATTCCAACAGTTTGAAAGGGAGTAAAGATGAAAACATGTGCTCAGCCTGCCATCTTTATCTGAATGTGTCATATTGGCATCAGGTTAGGTTGCAGTTCTTTACTTACTAGCTTCTTGAAATCAAGTTTGAACATACATACAGTTCAAACTAATAAATAAAGATCATTTTAAACAGTACTAACAATTTAAAATGTCAATAAACCTAATCTGAATTAAAGAGTGAAATAAAAAATGAATGTCTTAATCAGAGACTTTCTGACCTAAGAGTATAAGAATAGGAACAATTGTATCAACATGATAGTATTTAAATTGTGCCTTGACTAATGTGTAAAAGAACAGAGGCTCTCCCCAAATAGTGGGAATAATGAGAAGAATGGCATGTGTTTACTAATGTGTTTACAATATTTAAAGGAAAGAGTTGATCAGTTTGGTTAATTACTAATACATTCCATTAATGAAATTCAATACATGAATCTAATTGTTTAATTAGAACTTTAATTATAAGAATAAATAGTATCCTTCAACTTTGCCAAGTATAATTGAGTCAGTATTTGTAACAAATATGATAGACAAATTGGTGTTCTCATTTAAAGTCTCCTTTAAACTGAAAAAGATTAGACCACTTCTGGCCGTGTTCAGTGTTGAATCAAAAGGAAACTCAGACCTCACATTAAAATCTTTACTAAATAATGTAGGTTTGCTACTATAGGTTTTATCTAGAGTGACAATAATGAGGGTATTATTACTGCTTCTGTCCTATATCTTTTCAACATTTCCTATCACACGGCACTTGTACAAACCACTCTTCTCTCTTCTTCTATAAATTCTTCAACTTCAGGCTTGTCTGCTTCTAAGTGCAAAATTCTCTCTCTTTATTCTGAGTCTCTCTGCTTAGATGGGCACTTGAAAAGTACTGAATGCTCCCAGTTCTGAATGTCTTTTTGTTGTTGTTATAAGAAACAGTGTCATTGGAATGCTAGTGGGGTTCAATGAGGAAAATATGTATATTGTTAATATATAAAGGAAGAATTTTATTTATTTTCAAAAGCAAATAAGAAACTTTGTATTAACTCTAAATAAAATAGAAGAGTGTATAATATTCTTAATATGGTGTCAACTCTCTTCAATCAATAAGCAGTAACCCAATAGGAAAATATAGAAAAAATATGAACAATTCATAATGAAGAAACCCAAAGGGCTTGTAAACATATCAAAAAGCATTCAATTTCATAAGGTATCAAAGAGATGAAAATTAAAACACGAGATCTTGTTTTTTAACCAAAATATTTAAGTGATTAAAGCTGTGATAACTGTGTTAGTGAGAGTCTGAGAACTTGGGATTTTTTCTCATATATAGCTAGTGGGATTGTATATTAGCAAAATAATTCTGGTGTGATATTTGGAAGAATGTTTTGAATGTCTTAAAATTTGTATTCGTCGGGCCTCCCTGGTGGTGCAGTGGTTGAGAGTCTGCCTGCCGATGCAGGGGACACGGGTTCGTGCCCCGGTCCAGGAGGATCCAACATGCCGTGGAGCAGCTAGGCCCGTGAACCATGGCCGCTGAGCCTGAGCATCCAAAGCCTGTGCTCCACAACGGGAGAGGCCACAACAGTGAGAGGCCCACATACCGCAAAAAACAAAAAACAAACAAAGAAAAAATTTGTATTCCTCTTCAGCAAATAATTCTCCTTGTCAGTATCTATCAAAAGGAAATAATAATGGATACCTAAATATAGATAAATATTTATAAATATTATGTAAAATTTTTATATAATACAAATATTATATATTTATAATTATATTACATATATAAATTATATATATATATATATATATATATAAAATTTTATTATGTCTAACCATTAAAATGGCCCATAATGATCCCCACCTGCTGGTATTCAGGCCCCTGTCAACCCTTCTGCTTAAGTATGGGCTGGATATAGGGACTTAACGTCTAATGAATAGAATACAGCAAAAGTGATGGTATGAAATTAGGTGTTGAAAAACTGACCTCCATCTTGCTCACACTCTTCCTTTGAGTCTTCCTGCTATATGGCTTGGATGACAAGCTGCCATGTTTTGAGCTGTCTTATGAAGAGACCCACATGCTAAGGAACTGAAGGTGGCTTTCATTCAACCAACGGCAAGAAACTGAAGCTTTAAGTGCAAAAACTCATGAGGAATGGAGTCCTGCCAGCAACCCCTGAGAGAGCTTGGAATTGAGTCCTGCCCTGGTTGACACCTTGATCTTAGTCTTGTATGGTTTCTTGACGAGAAAAAGTAAGTCAGCCATACCAGGATTCCTGATCCACAGTCACCATAAGATAATAAATGTGGGTTTTCTAAAGCTACTAAATTTTGGAGTAATTTTATATGCAGCAATAAATAACAAATAAACACGCAAAATTGATCTTGCTATATAGATGAGTGAGAAAAACATGATCTAAGTGATAACAAAGTAAAGCATAATCCAGGTTTAGGCAAAAATATAACCATGCCCACACAGAAATATATGGGTTAAAAAACTGGGAGATGGGCGCCACTGGTGGCGCAGTGGTTGAGAGTCCGCCTGCCGATGCAGGGGACATGGGTTCGTGCCCCGGTCCGGGAAGATCCCACATGCCACAGAGCGGCTGGGCCCATGAGCCATGGCTGCTGGGCCTGCATGTCCAGAGCCTGTGCTCCACAACGGGAGAGGCCACAACAGTGAGAGGCCCGTGTACCACAAAAAAAAAAAAAAAAAAAAAAACTGGGAGAATATCAATATGATAATAAATATTAATGTTTCTGAGCTATGAGATAATTGGTGATTTTAAAATGATTTTCCTAGATGTTACTATATATTTTAAATGTTTTAATAATGAATTAATTTTAATTCTGATATCTAAGGGAAAAAAGAAATAAAACAACTTGGCTAGTAGAACAAAACACCTTTAGAGTCCAGTTTAGTGCTTTGCACATAGTTGGAAATCAGTTAAGTCTTGGGTAGAATTTCTTTAATGGATGAATTTAATGGAAATTCCCAGAAGTTTCTCAAGACCAAAGAAGCTTTAGGTATTTTCTTACAGTACAGATAGTCAAAACACTGGTTTTTGTTTCATATTTTTACTTTAAATTTTGTCAACATGTAATGATGCACTAAAGAAACAATTCTGTTTAAACCTGGGCAACAGGAACAGAACGTCTAGAAAACCCAGAGAGTACCTTACTATGAGTTACGTTAACTGTAGAACACATTATTCCTAGAGGGAAATGATCCCTGCAAAAGCTGAAGATGAAACTGTGTGATAGAAGCCTGTCAGAGAGTGCAGACACGAGGGCACCTGCCGAATGGCTGCTTGTCTGTGGCGGAAAGGGCACTTACCAAAGCTGATTAGTTTAATATGCCAAACCAATTGCATGTTTTAGTTACATTCAGCTTCTCTGAAAGTCTATATTATGAATCATTTGGTACACTATAGACAAGCTAGCTTGAGATTGAACAAGAGACAGCATACCCTGGAGCAGACATTTAACTTGGACTATCCACCTTTTTAATATGCCTAATAATGGGATAGTCAGACATAATGAATATATATATATTTGAGGAACATAGGATGGTTTGGCTGTGCACAGCTTTCTCTCCCTTAGAGTATTATTTTTTTCAGGCCTTACCCCTGGTGAATTTGAATATGGTACGCCTGGAGATATGCTTGTCAAAACAAAGGACAATAATTGTCTATGTATGCTATTAAAATAGAAATAGCAAGAATTCTTTCTTTTGATACTTCTAACTCCAAATCATTGATTTCAAATTGTTTACCTAAATACTGAGAATAAAGGAAGTCAATACAGCTTAGTGAGTAAGTCTTTGGTCATCAGGAGACCTGGAGTTGCTTTTCAGTTTTAACACAGCCTATGTGGGGAAATGTTGGCAAGTTATTTACATTCTAGGAAACTTCATTTCTTCAGCTATAAAATTATTGATAGTTTAATAATCAGGACTTACCTCATGGATTTGCAATGAGACAGTATATTTAAAACATTTTGCACATTAACTGGCACAGAGTAAACACTCAAAACATGTAACAAATGTGGACATCTATCTAGTTTCCTATTTATCTATCTACATATATTTTTGGTGTTGTAGCAAATTCAAAATAGCTACAGCTTATTTGAAAAATGTTTACTGAGTTCAGAAACTGGAAGAATATCAATAAGATAATAAATATTAATGTTTCTGAGCTGTGAGATAATAGGTGATAATAGGCATCAAACGCTCAGTACCAAGTCACAAGTTAAAAATACCTCTTTATAACAAATTTTACCTACTTTCTTATTGTATGGCATAACTTGTCCCTATAGATTAGTATTTTTTAGTTTCCATTTCAAAGGTTCTTTTTATAAGATGACTTTCTAAATTAATTTGTTGGTGGGGGATCCTTGGCTTTCATTTTGCATTCCAGCTATGTTCTCAGGGCATCAATTAAGTTAAATTGCCAAATTTCTTCCCTCAGGAAGAACATAGAGCATTTAAAATATATATTTTCTATAAGGTTTATGTGTTCCTGTGCTACCAAAGCACACTGATTAAATGATTGCCAACAGCAATTTCTGAAGTACCTCAGTTTTTCTTTTAGATCTTCTAATGAAAATTACTAAATAAATTAGGGTAAAATTCAGAAAAATACCTGGCATTCCTCTCTTTCTACCAAGAAAGGCACTATTCATTTTAGTACTGGGAAAACCCCTGAAATTCCACATGGCTGCCAAATCCACAGCATTTGTGCCAGGACACAAAGAAAACACACCTCTCTGAAGCATATACTTAGAGACGCTCTACCTGATTAGTGAGCAGAAGAGAGAATTTTTTGGACAAGCACTATGTTTTGTGAAGAGGCTTTGTAAGAATTTTATTCTTTTGATCTAAGCCATGAATAAAACAGGGATCTGAGTTTGATATCATCTCACATATATGAGAATAATGGCTTTTTTTTTTTTTTCGGTACGTGGGCCTCTCACTGTTGTGGCCTCTCCCGTTCTGGAGCACAGGCTCCAGACGCGCAGGCTCAGTGGCCATGGTTCACGGGCCCAGCCGCTCCGCAGCATGTGGGATCTTCCCGGACTGGGGCACGAACCCGTGTCCCCTGTATCGGCAGGCAGACTCTCAACCACTGCGCCACCAGGGAAGCCCAATAATGGCTATTTTGCACATCACTGCAAGCCTTTTCCACTTTTACTATATATATATATATATATATATATATATATATATATATATATATATATATATATATATATATATATATATATATATATATATATATATAAAATAAGGCCAAGCACACCCTGCAGTATCTCTAAAGCTAAATGTAAGACCAGGATATGGGGGAATTTCTAGAAGTCTTTGCCTTCTTGAAATAGTAGGAAGTTAGGGTTGTGTGGTAGGAAGAGCACTGGAATAGGACTCAGATAATCGGGCTTCCAATCTGAGCTCTGCCATTAACTTGTGTTATAAATTTTGTTATCTACTTAGGCTCTAGTATTTTATTTTCCTTGCCTGTAAAATAAAGAGGTGGGACAAGAAGATGTATGTTTCCACTCTGATCCTGTACTCTTATTTCTCCCACCACTATAACTATTATATGTCTCAGTTTTTTAGAATTTTTTAGAATTCCTATTTTTTTTTGTCTTACTGACTATAATACAAAGAGGCTTTAACAAAGCAAATTATTTAATTTGTGAAGTGTAGTACATTGTCTCAGTTTTTGTTTACAATTGATCATTCTTTCACACACATTGGGGAGGCTTCTCTGTACTTCAGTGATCCACAAGGGTCCTAGGTGTTGCTAAAACTGCCTTATGGTTTCACTCAGGTTCCTTAAAAGATTCTTTTTGGCATCCTCACAAGTTTTCTTATCTATATTTCTTTATTTTCCTTCAGGCTCTTCTGAGTTATGGAAACTCAGTGTTTTCTTACCCAGCAGATAGGTTCTGCATGCACCTGAGTGCTGGTGGAAGGTCAACTTCCCAAGCCCTTTGCTCAGGTATATTATGCCTCTAGCATGCCCAGGTCTTAGACTGGCCTGTGAGGCTATATCAGCCGTGAATGTAGATAAGTCACTTGATCATACTGAATCAGTTATCTTATAGATGGAGATGATAATGACCATTTTTTCTTCCCATTTTTTTCTGTTGTGTGCACCAGACGAGACAATCTATTAAATTTTAAGTAGAAAAATGCTCTCCAAACTCTGGGGAAAACAACTAGCTCCCTGAGCTGTCAGACTGCCTGATAGTAATCACAGACATTACTCTTTGGAAATGGTCATAACAAAATTTTTGCAAGTGACTTCTAGTACTTATTGATAGTGAATGGCAATACCAGGCTTTGTTAGGGGCAGCCCTTGGCTTGGGTGCAGAGCTCTCGGAGAGCCTTAGTAGGTGTGGTGGCTCTTAATCACTCACAGGAAGTGGAAATGTTAGGTATTTAGACTTAAAACAAGCAGTTTGTCAATAAACAATTATAATCTGCTAATACAAATCACAAGGCCCAGGGAAACTTTTGTCAGGTATTTACAGTATATGAAAACGTGAAGAAGCAACTTTAAAAGAAATAAAGCTATATTTCACTTCATGAATGGAATAGTTAACTTTTTGGTGTTTTAGTTCAGAGAATTTTTTATAGACTGTGAGGTGGTGTAAATGTAGGTTCATAGGGTTTCAAAGGTACAATCTTTGAGAGATTTTGTAGTCTTTTGGAGTCCATTGGAGAACATGTGCTTTCAATGCAAGAAACAGACAAAAGAATATTCTTGGTTTCAAAACTCCTTCCTTCTCTTCCCAATGCACAACATTTCACAAATTAAGTGACTTGTTTTGTTAAAGCCCCTTTGTGTTATAGTCAGTAAGACAAAAAAAATACATAGGAATTCCAAGAAAATACAGTCTGCAGTGGGAATATCTCAGGTGGACATGTGTTATTTATTATTATTATTATTATTTGTTATTTTCTGTGCTTGTTTAGATGATGCTTGCACAAACCTGCAAACCTTTTGGGTTGCAACAGTGTTTTCTTTTCTGGCGCATGCAGTGCACTGCTTAGAATTCTGACAATACTCATTGCTCAACTTGATAATGATAATGAATATTAATTTCTCATTGGCTGTGCATGGAGACCTATAGTAAAGGAGTTTTAATTTTGTTTTCAGGAAGTACACAATTAAAATATTTTGTTTCTATGCTTTCTTTTCTGTGTTTAATATGTATTTTATTTTCCTATATCTCAATTAGATGTCTGGCATACCACAGGAATACATATTTGTGCAATGAATAGATAAATGAATGAATAAATAATTGAATGAACAAATATATAAATAAATCAATTATTGAGTAATAAAACAATTCTCATCCCTTTCATCTTATACTTCTTAGATTTAGTCATTTTCCCATGACATTTGCTTTTGATTCAGGGTGATTTAATGGGGCTAATACGAACTTTGGCTTCAATGACCACACGTATAAGTCCAAATTCCACCACATCATGTAATCTTGGCTATAACTCAGCTCTACTTTTCTACTTTTCCCTTTGTAAATAGAGGATAGTTCTGACTTCTCCATGTTTCTTTGAGATGAAATGAAATATAAAATTGTGACCATCTAGCTGTGCGCTGCTAGCATCTAAATTTCAGTAAATGTATTTTTTAAAAATCACTTCAAGTGTCAAGGCAACTAAAAGAAGCAAAGATCTTTAGAGGAAGACAAGAAAAAGAATAGCCAACTTTATTTGAATTTCGCTTTAAGGCATAACAATTGCCTTGAATTCGTTGGATAGGAGAATTTATGCTCCTGCCCCAATAACAATATCCAAATCATACTTAATACCATCAAAGAACAAGCCCCAGGGACTCCTTTCCAATTCTTCCTTAGTTACTCCTTCTATGCTAGCATTAAGGGTCCTTCATTTATCCATCAAGCATATCTGTGTAGGGAAATCAATATTCTTCCCATATTTACTTAATCCTGTTTCCCTTAAAAGTAAACACATTATTATTTAGTCCTGAGACTTTTGAATACTAATTTCTACAAAGAAACTGATGGTTAATAATAAAATAAACATTAGAACATTATATACTTATAAAATTATAACAGTTGTAGACCTCTGTCTTTCTGACCTAAGCTGGTATTTGATGATGTAGGTTGCAGCCTTTCTCTTTAATCCCCTAAAAGTGGACATTACCAATTCCCCTCACTATCCCAGATCTTCTTTCTGACCCTTCTTTTAGTGATGATTTGTAGATTCTTCCTTTCAAGACTGAAGCTCTTTCCAGTTTAAGGATTTCAGCAATATAGAAAAACACTCATTTATGTCAGTTGAATTGGTTCTTTGCTGTCTGAGGCCACCAGAATGGCTAACATTCTATTTTAAAAGCATTTTCAGTTCAGAAATGGCCCTTTTGATAAAAAATTTACATCATTTGTAGCTACAGTAGATATCTTTGCATGTAGTGGAAGGACCCAAGCCATCTCAAATAAAAGAAAATAATGAGGATAATAACAATAATAATAATTGACTTAAAAACTGCCAAATTATTTGTATAAAGTCCTTTGACTAATTGATTTTACAGCTTAATATGGACAAAGAAGAAACTACTTAAATTGTCGCTGGAATAATTAGCTATTAAGAAGGAAAAAAAAACCTGTATTCTGATTATAGAAATTGCAACTAAAAGTTACATTATTGCACATTATAATTTTAAAAAAATCAGTTTCCTTGTTTATTTCATCAGCTAGTCAATCAAAAGAATAATTTTTATAATATTTTTGGAATAGTTTTTGCATTGCCTATCCTTACTAACACTATATTTGCTGATTTATATCATACAAATCAAGAGAAGCTAGTGTGCTTGCAAGTCACATCTTTCATCGCCATATGCAATCCCCTTTCCAAGCAATTTGTAGCTCTTAAACACCTTTTATGGAGAAATTCTGGAGCCATAACAGTTTCTATGGTATTTACATTTCAAGGCTAAAATAGAACTTATGGTGGTTGGCAAACAATAACCATGGGTAATAGGAGGTATTGTGGGCCCTAGAGCTTTTTTTGTAGACCTTTCCACTCTTAGCATGATGCTAACACAAAAAATCTTTCTGCCCTGCAAATGTCTTTTTCCAGTGAGTTAGTTTTGCATAAATATAAATGATCTGAATCTCAGAAGCAAAGTTCCAGAGCTATAATTTTAGTGATTATTTGAAAGAACATTTGGGTACAGCATACTCTAGTAAATTCTTACTAACGTGGTCCTCTGATTTTTTTTTCAAATCTCATTACCTCATTGCTAATTATAACTACTGTACTTTAAACTCTTACCACTCCAATATTGTTCTCTGTGCACCATTTCTCGCTATTGCTGTAAATCTCAAGGGGATTCTGCCCTAAAAATCAAAAACAAAACAAAAACCAAACAAACAAAAAACCTCATTTGAGCGGAAGGTATCAGAGCAAAAAGTTGGATAAAGTAATTAAAAATGAATAAGATAAGGACTTCCCATGTTACTGCAGAACCTTCTACACAGTCATAAGCATTTCCATATGTGGTCATTGGAATATAATAATAAAGGACAGATTCTGGATTTGTGTAGTGTCCTGATGCCTACCACTTCCTGGATCATACACTGCTTCTGCCATCAATTTGTTATTTTTCTGAGCCTGTCATTTATTCTTTTTCTTTTCTCTTTAAGTAAGTGCAACACCACAATCTTACTAAAGATAGAGAAATAATTTGTGATTCTGAGAGGAAAAATAAGCAGCAAATTCTAAGCTCATAATTTCCCCACAATTGTGCACTTTATTCTCATATGCTTTGTGTAGTAAGCACCTGAGAAACTGCCTTTTCCTCATAAAATGATTTCTCATCTGGCTCAGAGACTTCATGTGTGGTCAGATAAAAGGAGTGAACTAATTCTTTGAAGTCAGAGGACGTAACCTGGTACCAGACTCAAGAGAGTTCAAGTGCAATATATGCTTTCCCTTATCTTTTAAGTGAAGAAGCCAGGCAGATTTTCTTGATGATATAAGCTCCCTTCGGCAATTAGGCATTCACTCCAACTTCATCTCTCTTACTTGCCTCCCTCTTTTGCTGTTAGGATATTTTGCAATAAAGCTACGATAGCTGAAAGCAAACTGGGCAATATTAGAGTAGAAAGGGAACTAAAATAAATATTTTGCCTTTCCAAAGAAATGGAACTTTAGATTCTTTTCTAGAGAACTCCTCCTAATAAATTTTCCATCAGCAACCCACTAAATATTTCATGCTATCCTAACAGAATGCTCCTTTTTCTCAAAGAGCTGTGACTTGGCCACAAGGAGAGTAGAGTGGGAGGTGTTTGTGCGTGTATTTGGCAGGAGATGGGGGAGCATGGAATACATAGGTCATTCAATTATCATTCCACGAAATTAGAACTTTCAGAAAATTAGAACCAATCCATGATAATGATGTGTGTCTCAAGGGACTATCACACAAATAAATAACGTATCAAAGTGTAGTTAGTTTCCAAATATAGCTGACTCAAAATGAAAAACAAATTGAAAAGAAAAATCTCTTGCTGGAATGTGAAAGGAAAAAACTTGCAGATATCCAGGGAATACCACCACTAACATAGAATACAAATCTTTTTTTTCTCCAAAGAGCCACAATTCTCTTGTTGCTTGTACTCCTTACAATACTATTAGTCATTGCAGAAAGTTTTTATAAACCTAGTCTTAAGGGATCTTGTCTGTCACTCTGTTTCTGGCTGCCTCGATATTTTTCTCCCCTTTCTTCACATTCCAATAAACTTGCCTTTTCCATTTTTTACATATTTGAATAGAACATTACTTTCAGTTGAATCTTAAGCAGGGTTTTCTAGTTCTTCAGTCCTGGCATTTATGCCACGAGGAATATTTCCCTGAGGGCTTGTGCTTTTGCTGAATGGGGGTGGGGAGAGTTTTTTCTCTAAACCATCTTCTTCTCTGTTTAGGTCTTCCAGGGCACTTTGCCCATTCCTTTCGTCTACAGAGCAGTGAGCTTGGGTGGCTGCCACTTCGGGTTTCTCCCAAAGAGCCATTTTCCCAGAGGAAGCTGAGCCTGGGAAAGAAGCAAGGGCAGCATTCCCTTTAGTTCCTAAGTTGTGAGCTTTTCTCTTATTTTAGTAGAAGAAGAAACACTGCCAACCTGCCACCTTCTTCCTTCTTTCTACTCTCATTCTAAAACACTTCTAAATATAGCAAAGATCCCATTCCTTGGCAAAGAAAAATGAGGGACCTCTTTCAATTCCACTAAGAACAAGGCAATGTTGGTGTGAGGATATTATTGTTATTGTGAAATAATAGCTGTTTCCTCTCGAAAATGCTACCTGGAATAGGTTTGCAACTCCAGATTACAAGTAGGGTGAGGGAAGCTAGACAGGGGCAAGCATCACTAATTCAGCACACTAAATAATTAATTATCTTTGCCTCTTCATTTTCTATAACTCTATATAACTTGAAATGTTAATGTATTTTTAAGTAATATGCATGTGTTGCCACATATTTAATCAAACAAGAAAACATAGAATGTATATATTTAAAGCCATATCCTCACATCCCTGCTTTCGTAATCTTATTCCTTCTAGGTGTGCATTGTTAAAGGTTTGGGATATTTCTTTCTAGACTTTTTCAATGCATGTGAACACACATGTACAAAAATGTAGAAAAAATTGAAACAATAATATTATACCATAAACATTATTCTACTTGAGCTTTCTTTTTTCTTTTTTTTAACCTAATAATACATCTATGACATTTTCAAAAATACTCATACATCTATATGTTCTTTATTCTTTTTAATGTGTATGGGTAAGGAGTATAGTGAAATGTCCCATTCCCTTGATTTATTTACATTATAGCAATTTCCATTACCTTTCCCCATTAATTAATTGCCCACATATTTTTTTATAATTTTAATCATTCCTAAAATTTGTACAAGTTTCCCAGAAATTCTTGTAAATGCTATTATTTGCTGTTAAGCTAACTCCAAAGATAGAGAGGCGTCTGCACAATGCCCTAATTATTTGGTTTGTTAAGAAGGAAGAAAGCAAAACCATAACTTTTCTGAATAATTTTAGATATTTCTGTAGTAATATGAGAAACTTTTAAGGAAGACCAAGTACTTGAAGTGGGAATTGATCTGCCTTCTTCATATAAAGCTGTTCTTGTTATAGAAAGGTTTTAAGAAATGTCAATCAATAACCTAGAAAATGTGTTTCCTTAATTTATTCTTTTTTTTACTGTTCGCAACATTTTCTCATATATACATGGATAAATTATACATTCAATAAATATTTGTTAAATTCCTAAAGACATATAATCATGCTAGTTGTAGGATATATAAAATGATTAAACTACATTCTGGGTTTCAGTCTAATAGGGAGACATGTTTAAAAATTAATTTTGAGAGTTATAAATATAAAATGATAAAGGCATCCTAGGAAAATCTAGTTCAGCAAAAATTATAATACAAAATTGGAGATGCCATGTAATTTACAGAGAATTTGGTGAATTTTAAAGCTGTGCTTAACAACACATAAAATTTATGAGAAACTCATGTAGAGACACAAGGTGGCAAGCTTTGTCATTGTGGGAACTTCATGCACTGAGAGATATGCCTGGATGCCTGGAGTAATAAATGCACAGGGTCCAATGCAGGGGGTGGACAAAAGGAGGTCTTTCTAAATAATAATGATAATCCCCCACTGAAGTTGGAGGGATCTTTATCAGCTCTTTTCCTGACAAGGAAGATAGAAGCAGTACAATCTAAGGTGGCCTGAGGATCAAGTAATATCTAGATGGCCCTGGAATCGGTCCTAGGTGAAGAAAAATAGCAATAATAGGTACAATTCCAGTCCTATTTCTTAGTCCCTAAACCACCCCCACTTCATGTGCTGAGCAAATACCACAGAACGAATTTCCTCTGAAATGGTGATTTCAGGAGACTTCTGCGTCCAAGTCAGATGGAGAAATTTGAAACAGTCTGGCTTCCAAATGAAAATAACTGGGAAAAAAACTGAGTAAAATACAAAGAATATTTTTTAAAACCAAAGAAATGTTGCAGCAACCAGGGCTAAGGGTGGAGATCTAAGACAGAAAAGAGACACCAGATGAGAGCAACTCCGTGAGCCATTTTCCCTTCAAGTTATTGGCAAACTCACGAAATGCTCTGAAGCTAAATAAGATAAATAAAAAGAAAACTATGTGTGGGCTTCCCTGGTGGCACAGTGGTTGAGAGTCCGCCTGCCGATGCAGGGGACACGGGTTCGCGCCCCGGTCTGGGAAGATTCCACATGCCGCAGAGCGGCTGGGCCTGTGAGCCGTGGCCGCTGAGCCTACGAGTCCGGAGCTTTTGCTCCACAACGGGAGAGGCCACAACAGTGAGAGGCCCGTGTACCGCAAAAGAAAAAAAAAAAAAAAGAAAGAAAACTGTGTCGATATAAAAGTAATGAAAAAAAGAAAAATCTTAAAACCATATAAATAAAAAGATAGCAAAATATCAAATCAATACTGGAAATCATTACCCTTATTGTTTATTTCATAAATAGATATAATAAAAGATAAGACCTCATTCAACATAACAGTAAAAAGATAAAATATCTGTATATAAACCTTGCAAGAAATTCACAAGACCTTTAAGAGTAAAACTTTTAAAAGCTACAGGAAAACACAAAAGTGACCTTGCAAAATGGAAAGGAATAACATCAGTGGATTGGAACACTGAACACCATAGAGATATCTGTTCTTTCTAAGAGAATATACCAATTAAAGTGATCCAAAAAGAACAAAATTAGACTTACTTAAAATTCATGTGAAAAAATAAATAAAAAAGAGTAACCAAGAAACCCCTGAAAAATACAAAATAATACAGGATTTGTAATGCCAGTTATTAAAAATTATCATAAAATCTCTCTATGGTGTGATTTGGAACATAACAGGAGAACAATGGAACAAAATAGAAAATCTACAAATGAACCCAGGTGAATATGACAGTTCTATTGTTTTTCTGTTTTTATTCTCCTTGGTTTCTACATTATTGTACATTTCTTTCTTCTCCTTACTTTTTTTTTTTTTTGCTGTGCCACACGATTGCTTGGGGATCTTAGTTCCCTGACCAGGTATCCAGGGACTGAACCCAGGCCAGCAGTGAAAGCACTGAGTTTCAATCAACGGACTGCCAGGGAATTCCCTCCTCTCCTTACTTTTATTTGCTCTTCTTTTCTCAGTTTCTTATGGTGATAGTTGAAGTCATTGATTTAACAGACTTCTTTTCCACTGTGGGCATTTTGTGGTATAAATTTTCCTCTACATACTGCTTTATCAGTACCCTCCCCCCAATTTTTATATGCTTTGCTATTTTCATTCAGTTCAAATAATTTCTAATTTCCTTTTTGACTTCTTTGATTAATGGATGATTTAGAACTGCATTTATTTTCAAATTATTTGGGGATTTTCCAAATATTTTTTTCTCTTATTGATTTTTTTTTTTTGTTTTGTTTTTTTTTTTTTAGTTGCATCTTGTGGGCTTCTTAGTTGCAACTTATATGTGGGATCTAGTTCCCTGACCAGGCATCAAACCCAGGCCCCCTGCATTGGAAGTACAGAGTTTTACCCACTGGACCACCAGGGAATTCCCTGTTATTGATTTTAAATTTAAATCTAATTTGTGGTCAGAGAACATACCTTGTATAACTTGAATGCTTTTTAAATTATCAAGACTTTTTTAGGCTCTGAATATGGTTTACCTATGTAAATGTTCCATGTACAGATGAAAACTGTGTATATTCTTCTGTGGTTTAGTGGAGTATTCTACAACTGTCAATTAATGGTTTGACAGTATGTGTATCCGTTTTCTAAGGCTGCCATAAGACAGTAGCACAAACGGGGGCTTAAACAACCAAAATATGTTTTCTTACTTTCCTGTACAAGATGTCAGCAGGGCTGGCTTCTTCTGAGGTTTCTCTCCCTGACTTGTCGATGGCTGTCTCTGTTTCTTCATATGGTCTTCTACACATATCTATGTCCTAATCTCTTCTTTTTTTTTTCAGATATATACACAAATGAAGTTTATTTTAGTTTTGAAAATGAACATTCTTTCTCAGTTACCACTCTCCCAATTTATTTAGGAAATATATATTTCATCGTTCTTTTTTTTATTGGAGTATAATTGCTTTACAATGTGTTAGTTTCTGCTGTACAATGAAGTGAATCAGCTATATGTATACATATATCCCCTCCCTCTTGGACTTCCCTCCCCCACCATTCCACCCCTCTAGGTCATCACAGAGCACCAAGCTGAGATCCCTGTGCTATATAGCAACTTCTCACTATATATTTTACACATGATGGTGTATATATGTCAATGCTACTCTCTCAGTTTGGCTCATCCACCCCTCACCACCGTGTCCACAAGTCCTTCCTCTACATCTGCGTCTCTTTTCCAGTCCTGCAAATATGTTCATCAGTACCATTTTTTAGATTCCATATATATGCGTTAATATACAGTATTTGTTTTTCTTTCTGACTTCACTCTGTATGACAGACTCTAAGTCCATCCACCTCACTACAAATGACCCAATTTCATTCATTTTTATGGTTAAGTAATATTCCATTGTATATATGTACCACTTCTTTATTTGTTCTTATAAAGGCACCAGTCATATTAGATTAAGACCCACTCTAATTTCTCATTTTAATTTAATTACCTCTTTAATGACCTGATCTCCAAGTACAGTCACATTCTGAGGTACATGTGAATTTGGGAAATACAATGTAGTCTGTAATGAAATGGGACAAATATTCTATATCTTTTTTTATTTTTGCCTACCTATTCTACTAATTATTGCAGGAGGGGTGTTGAAATCACCAACTATGATTATGGATTTGTCCATTTCTTACTGAAGCCTATTAGTTTTTGCTTCATATATTTTGAGTCTCTGTTATGAGGTGTACAGTTATAATTTTTGTCTTCTTGATTAATTTACCCCTTTATCATTATGAAATGGCCCTTTTCATTGTTGATAAATTTTTTTCTCTAAATATTTTTTACTTGATATGAATATAGCTACTACAGCTTTTTTTTTAAATTGGTATGGATTTCTTGTAGGCAGCATAACAATTTCCCATACTCATTGTAAATAATGTATTATCTTTCAGAATATTTTTGAATTCAAAGACTACCAGAAGTTTTTGAAACTTATAATTTATTTTGCATTTCAGATTTTATACACACATATGCATTGTATACAGATATAAATACATTTATATAGCAAATTATATAGGCAAATATCAATTATATATTATATATAAAATCAGTTAACTAGTATTTCCCCTGACACTTTTAAGCCAGCTGTGACCACCCAAGGTCCAATTATGACACTTTGAGAAAGAAAGAGTGAATTTTGCCTGGGCTATTTTGGCTGTGATATTTTAAAATTCAGCCCTTAGTTAAGAAAGTCCAACTAATCATATTTTCAGAGTTCAAGTGAAGAATTATCCTGGTGACACACTGCAATACTTAGAACTAACACTTTGCTGTTGAATGGAAACAGTAATTAGGAGACTTTTCAGAATATAGAATTTGATTCTTCTGTACTCTTTCAAATCAGATTTGCAAGCAGTGAGAATAAAGTTTTAGTCACAGATTTTTTTTCAGACCCATAATGTTATAGTTTAAAATTCTTTAAAAATATCAATAATTAAAGTATGTATTCTAATAAAGATGAATAAATATTTGGTTATAATTCTACTTATTTAATTTTAATATTCACCTTTCTTATTAAAAACTAATATTATTTTCTAGAGTCTCTTTTATTAGTTTTTTTTATGGTGAGTGGAAAAGGAGTTGATTTCTTTTTTTCTTTTTATTTTAGCTGCATTGGGTCTTCATTGCTGTGCGTGGGTTTTCTCTAGTCACGGCAAGCGGGGGCTACTCTTTGTTGCGGTGCCCGAGCTTCTCATTGTGGTGGCTTCTGTTGTTGCGAGCACTGGCTCTAGGCACTCGGGCTTCAGTAATTGTGGCACGTGGCCTCAGTAGTTGTGGCTTGCAGGCTCTAGAGCACAGGCGCAGTAGTTGTGGCGCACCGGCTTAGTTGCTCCGCGGCATGTGGGATCTTCCCAGACCAGGGCCCCAACCCGTGTCCCCGTCACTGGCAGGAGGATTCTTAACCTCTGTGCCACCAGGGAAGCCCGAGTCTCTTTTAAAGTAGCCTTTTATATGAAAGTGTAGTAAAGATACAGAAGATTACATTAATTGATTATGTGAATGGTTAATGGATTTTCCAAAGTGAACATGCATATGTAATCATCAACTTCATCAAGAAGAGATCATTACCAGCAGCCAGAATCTTATGACCCATCTCAACCACTATGCTCTCCTGAATTACTTCTCTATGTATTAGTTTTATCCTTTTGCAGAAATGTATACAAATGGAATAAAATAGTATGTTTATTTTGTATCTGGCTTCCTTTGCTCAAAATTTTGATCTGAGATTCAAAAATATTGTTAAATGTAGTTGTAGCTTATTAATTTTCATTGTGTATAGCATTTTTATATGAATATATAGCAATGCATTTATTCATGCTACTATTGGTGGGCATTTAAGCTGTTTACAGATTTTGGCTGTTATGTATCATGCAACTATAAACATTCTTGTATATATTTTCTTGGAGCACATATATATGTATTTCTAGGGGGTGAAATTACTGGATTATAGGGAATGTATAAGTTCAATTAGTAGGTAATAGTTCTATGAAATTACATCCTACTAGTAGTGTATGAGAAATGCAGTTGCTGCAAATATTGACCAAAACCATGGTATTGTTATTTCTTTTCATTTAAATATTTTTGGTCACTGTGTATTGATATCTCATTATGCTTTTATTTTTTTAATTTACGTGATGATTCAATGAAGTTGAGCACTTTCAAAAACATTTTTTGGTCATTTGGAAATCCTTTTATTTGAAGTATACTTATAAAAATCTCTTTTAGTTTAGTTTAAATTTCTTTACTTTTTGGTTGTGCTGTTTATCTGTTTCTAACTGATTTTTAGGAAATCTTTATATACTTTTCATTTTTATGTATTATAAATATCTTCTTCCTCACTGTAGCTTGGTATTTCACTATTAACTATGATAGAAAATTCTTAATGTTAATGCTATTTAATTTATTAGTCTTTTTCTTTGTGGCTTCTGGTATCTGTGCTCCGTTTAAGAATTTTTTTCTCTAAAACAAAAGTCACAATTTTCTTATATGTTATCTTATAGACACTTTATACTATGTTTTATATTTAGATTTTATATTAATTATCTAGTGCTGCTATAACAAAGCAGCATAAACTGTGTCACTTAAACATAGAAATTTATCTTCTAAATGTTCTGGAAGCTAGAAGTTTGAGGTCAAGATATGGACAGGGTTGGTTCCTTTTGAAGGCAGTGAGAAAGAATCAGTTCTATGCCTTTCCATAGCTTCTGGTGATTTCCTGGCAATTTTTGGCCTTCCTGGGCATGTAGAACCATCTTCCTGATCTCTGCCTTCATCTTCACATGGTGTTTCCCTATGTTCATGTCAGTGTCTAATTTCATCTTTTTAAAATGACCCCCATCATATTGAATTAGGGCCTACCATAATCCACCATGACCACTTCTTAACTAATTACATCTACAATGACTCTATTTCCAAATAAGATCAAATTCTGAGGTACTGGGAGTTAGGACTTCAACACATTAATTTTGAGGGGATACAATTCAACCTATAACAGACTTAAGGTCTATCTATTACTGCTTTTTGTTAATGGTGAAAGGTATCTCTTTTCTTTCCTATGGATAAACCAACACCATTTATTGTTAAGGCATCTTTTTTACTGCTTTGTTCTCAATGCTGACTTATTCATAAATTAAAAATTTATAAATGTGTTACCTTGTTTCTGGATATAAGTTCAGGGAATCAATCACTGGAAGACTCAGTATTTTTAAGGTAATCTGTAAATTGATTAATCACAATAAAAATTTCAATATGTTATTTTTTTGGTGGCAATTGGGAGGATTTACACAAGACAGACATTTAACTGTATAAAGACAACTAATATTAGTACAATGATAGACAAAGGGACCATTACATTCCTTCCTAAGTGTTTTATGTTTTTATGCTCTTAGAAAGAATTTTATATTAAATTTTTATTTTCTAATTTGTTGCTTGCCCACAGAATTGCAGGTGTTGACCTGGCATCCAGCTGCTATTCAAATTCACTGATTAACCCAAATAATTTTCCTGTAAATTATTTTGGATTTCTACATGTACAATTATGTCATCTGCAAAAACGGCAACTTAATTTTTTCTTTCCATTCCTTATATATCTTAATTGCTTTTCTTGCCTATTACCTTGGCTAGGACTCCAGGATAATGTTAAATAGTATTGGTAACAACATCCCTGTCTAATTTCTAATTTCAGGGTAAACACTTTTGATTAATCATCATTAAAGATGATGCTTGCAATATAATTTTAATAGATATGATTTACCTATTCCTGGATATTTGTGTTCATTTTCTCTTTATACATAACAAATTAGCACAGACTTATGGCTTAAAATAACACCTATTTATTAGCTCACAGTTCTGTAGGTCAGAAGTCCTGGGATTTCTGCTCTGGTTATCACAAGGTTGAAATTGTGGTATCAGCCACGTGAATTTTCATCTGGAGGCTCTGGAAAAAAAACTGCTCTGAAGATTATTCTTATGTTTATCAGAATCTAGTCCTTCCTGGCTGTCAGCTGGGGACAACCCTGAGTTCCTGGAGGCTGCCTGCATTCCTTGCCACATTGTGCCCTCCATCTTTAAGCCAGTATCTGGCTAGCATGTCAAATCCTTATACTTTGAATCCATCTTTCCCAGTGTCTGACCTCTAAATCCAGATTTAGAGGGTTCATGTGATTTGATAAGGCTTGCCCAGTTAATCTCCTCATTTTAGGGTCAACTGATTTGTTTTATATCTGCAAAATCCCATTTGCTACATAAAGTAACAAAACCATGGGAGTGATATCTCATCATATTCACAGGTTCAGTCCACATTCTAGAGGAAGAGATTATAGAAGAGTGAGAATCATTTTAGAATTCTGCCTTAATTTCCTCCAGTGCTTAATATTTGCCTAATGACATAATCATTACATTTCTTCTTCTTTTTTGACTTTCATGTGAAGAATTACATAGACTTTTTGTTGCTGTTAAACAAAACTGGCATTTCTAGAATAGGTTCACCTATTTTGAGATGTATTATTCTTTTTGTATCCTGATACATTTAATTTGATAACAAGTTTAGAATATATTTTCAACTAACAAACATAGTAATATTCTTTCCTTACTATACCTTGTCAAGTTTTGGTATTAATAATGTGCTGGCTTCATATAATGTGTTGGGAAACTGTTTCTTCTTTTTCTATTCTTAGAATATTTTATACAGATTACTGACATTCTTTTATGATTTAAAAAAAATTAACCAATAAGCTCATTTTTAACAAGTGTAATTTATTTAATAGATATATAATTGTTCAGAATTTCTACTTTTTCATGTGTTTTCCCCCCAAAATTGATTTTATTCATATTTTCATATTTATTATCATTAAGTTCCTTATAATATGCTTATGTTATCTATGTAATGCTTACACAATCTATAGTAATGCCCATTTTTCATTCCTGATCTTAGAATCTTGTTCCTTTTTCCTTGATCAGATAAAAAACAAATTCTTTTTTTATTTTCTCTATTATATTTGTTTTATATTTTATTGATTTCTCCTTTTGTTTTATTATTTTCTTTGTTCTACTTTCTTTCATTTTAATTTTCTTTTCTTAACTTCCTGATATGTATGCTAAGATGATCATTTTTAGACACAAACAGAAATTTTAAAAATGAGAATCATAATCATAATCAAGTTTTAGAAGAAATGATGTAAATCTAAAGCCTAAATTCCTTTTGATTGATGCTTTAGTTTTATTGTGCATCCCACTCTATGCTCTGGCTTTGCACTCCTGGACTGCTCTCCCAGATCTAGACCCACAGGTTCTCTTGGGTAAGTTTATTACATTATTCATATGTATTCTTAAATTTCTCAAGTTTATTTTTATATTCTATAGATTTTGTCCTTCAAATTAAAACTCATTCTCATTACCATAACTCCAACATTGAATTTCTCATTCTACACCAGTTCCTTCTGATTCAGCAAAATTTATTTTCTCTTGATCATATTATTAATTCATCTTCCTCAAACACTAATTTTATGTTACATGTTTGATTAATACAATGAAATTGATATATGCTCATTCTTGTTCCTAGTAGTTTTTGCTTTTCTCATTCCTAATATAAATTTTCCCTCATTTCTCTAATGATAACTATTTCTCTAACAGGATCATTTCTAACTACCCCATCCCTGTGATCCATCTTGATTACTTTTCCTTGTGAACAGAGATCATATATTTTAGTTTCCTTTCAGAATCAAGTAAAAAGTAAACACATAGTTTTGTTGACAACAAAATATATTTATTGATTACATTTTAAAAATCAGTGCATTAGTTATATCAGTTGAGCTGTCATGAGGACAATCAAGATAATATCATTTCTAAATTGAAACACTGAACAGATACATGCACCCCAATGTTCACTGCAGCACTATTTACAATAGCCAGGACATGGAAGCAACCTAAATGTCCATCAACAGAGGAATGGATAAAGAAGATGTGATAATATATGCAATGAAATATTACTCAGCCATAAAAAAGAATGAAATAATGCCATTTGCAACAACATGGATGGACCTTGAGATTGGCATACTGAGTGAAGTAAGTCAGACAGAGAAGGACAAACATCGTATGATATCGCTTATATGTGGAATATAAAAAAATGGCACAATTGAGCTTGTTTACAAAACAGAAATAGAGTGACAGATGTAGAAGACAACATTATGGTTAACTGGGGGAAAGGGCAGAAGGGATAAATTGGGAGATTGGGATTGACATATACACACTATTACATAGAAAATAGATAATAAGGACCCACTGTATAGCACGGGAAACTCTACTCAATATTCTGTAATGACCTATATGGGAAAAGAATCTAAAAAAGAGTGGATTTGTATATATATGTATAAATGATTCACTTTGCTGTACAGCAGAAATTTATACAACATTTAAAATCAAATATCCTCCATTAAAATTTTTTTATAAAATCAAATGTTACAGATATGGCTTGAAATTTTCAAGACCTCAGAAAGTTCTGGACTTAATTAGCTTCACTCTAAAAAAATCACTTTAGTTTTGGATTCATCATATGGCAGTGGAGTGGAGAAATATGTATAAAACATTAGGTTTTCATCCCTTCTCCATTTCACTTTCTTACAGAATCAGATGCTCCAAGGAGTGAGGAATTAGTTATTGCAAAAATTCAAAGTGACAATTGACTACACTCTTTCCAGTGATGATATTTTTTTTTCCAGAGACAATATTAAAAGGCATCAAGAGAGCCTTTCTCCCTTATTTCTTTTATTTTTTTAATTTTTATTTTGTATTGGAGTATAGTTGTTTTACAATGTTATGTTAGTTTCAGGTGTACAGCAAAGTGATTCAGTTATACATATACATGTATGTATTCTTTTTCCAATTCTTTTCCCATTTAGGTTATTACAGAATATTGGGCAGAGTTCCCTGTGCTATACAGTAGATCTATCTTTTTAATTTTATTTTTAACATCTTTATTGGAGTATAATTGCTTTACAATGTTGTGTTCGTTTCTGCTGTATAACAAAGTGAATCAGCTATATGTATACATACATCCCCATATCCCCTCCCTCTTGTGCCTCCCTCCCACCCTCCCTACCCCACCCCTCTAGGTGGTCACAAAGCACCGAGCTGATCTTCTTGTGCTATGCAGTTGCTTCCCACTAGCTATCTATTTTACATTTGGTAGTGTATATATGTCAATGCTACTCTCACTTCATCCAAGCTTACTCTCCCCCCCCCACTCCCTTATTTTAGATGAAAAGGAAAATATGACTTTGGTCCCCATTCAGAATTTACTCTACTTTTTATAAGAACAGTATGAATAACCTAAGCTTTGGGCATTCTTTCTTTTCTTTTGAGGCCAAAAGAAGAAAATACATGGCTTCCCATTTGGGTATAATCTAAATTTAGAAGCCCCAAATATTATCTTGATTTGTGTCTCTGTTATATTTACTTTACTGACAACTGAATTATTAATACAATATTTTTAAATATTAACAAAAAATAGATGAAGAAAAGAATAAAAAGTTGTTACTTTGGACTGTTCAGTAACCTTAATAATAATAATAAATGTGTCTATGGAAGAGTGGCTGTTTTTAACACTAGCAAATATTCACATATTTTACTGGAAGATTGATGAATGTTTTCCCACTTCAGTATGCATAATGAATGCATTGTTTATAAAATAGAGTTTGAAGTGTGAGTAATAAATAATTATTAAATGCCTAAGGATGAAGAGGCAAAAAACAGTATGTTTCTAAAACATGAGGGAAGCTTACATATGTAATGGGAAAAGCAGAGTGCTGTGAGTTAGGATATCTGGATTAAAGAGGCAATGTAACATTGTACAGTTAGCAGTGATTTTGAAGGCATACACACACTATATACAAGGTAATTGAGATTAGGAAAGTCAATTAAAAACTGGATCTCAGTTTTTTCATCTGGAAAATGGTAATACTATTATCAAACCCACAGTGTAGATGCCACTTTAACAACCAGTGTTTATTTTTATTGGTTTTTTCCTCAGTTCCATAACTTGATCAGTAGATTATAGAGGTTTTAATGTATAGATACATTAAATAGAGCTACAGAAATAAATTTAAGGAACTCCTTTTGGTTTGGAAGTGATCAGAAGTAAATAAAACAGTCAGGGATGAAATACCAAGTGGAGATTGAGGCAAACTGGACAAAGTAAGTTTAAGTTAGGGAACTGAGCTAAGGAAAATAATAGAGCAGGAGTCTGAGATAGACTGGAATGTAGGACAAATGGATGTTAGGTAAAATTTGTACCAAGGAAGAAAATAAATGATGGAATGAATGTGTGAGTGATAGAAAGCAAACTGCATCCAAAGAAACAGACTAAATAACGAAAAATAATTCTACTAATCCTACTGCTTGTTGAATTTGATGGGGCAAATTTGTATGTTCCTGTGCCACTCCCCCTGGAGTTACTGTCTGTGCCTCCACCTCTGGTTAGGTATTTTGTTAGTCCATCTGTAGACTCTTCCCTTGTTTCATTTGTTTATTCAATTTTTCTCTAAATATTTGTTTAAGTATTTTGTGTTGGGCATTGTAACCTTAAAAGAGATAATAATCCCTGCCTTTATAAGGGGTGTCAGGCAATAAATATAATCAATATATAAAAGCTTTTATGCTTTTATATTGGAAGGTAATTTGATTTGTTCTTTGGAGAAGAACAAACCAAGGATGTATCAAGGGGACTTCAACTGTAAATAGGTTGGTCAAGGATGGCCTCCTAAGGAGGTAAGCTAATTTTCAAAGTACATGAAGTATAGTCATGCAGATATATAGATGAGGCTTCCAGAAAGAGAGATTAAGAAAATAGGTAGAGGACCCCAGGACCTATCTCTAAAACTAAAAACCATAAAACTGTTAGAAGAAAACATAGACAGTAAACTCTTTAACATCAGTCTTAGCAACATTTTTTTATATGTTCCTCAAGCAAGGGAAACAGAAGCAAAAATAAAACAAATGGACTACATCAAACTAAAAAGTTTTTACACAACAAAAGAAACCATCAACAAAACAAAAAGCAGCCTATTGAATGGGAGAATATATTTGCAAATGATATATCCAATAAAGGGTTTATATTCAAAACATATAAAAAACTTATAAAAATCAACATCAAAAAAAAAACAACCCCATTAAAAAATGGGCAGAGGATCTGAATAGACATTTTTCCAAAGAAGACATACAGCTGGCCAACAGACATAAGAAAAGATGCTCAGCATTACTAATCATCAGGAAAATGCAAGTCAAAACCACAGTGAGATACGTCCTCACACCTGTTAAAATGACTATCATGAAAAAGGCGACAAATAACAAGTATTGTCAAGGATGTGGAGAGAGGGGAGCACTTGTGCACTCTTGATGGGATTGTAAATTGATGCAGCCACTAAGGAAAACAGTATGGAGGTTCTTCAAAAAGTTAAAATTAGGATTGCCATATGATCTAGCAATTTCACTTCTCATATTTATCTGAAGAAAACAGAAACACTAATTTAAAAAAACACATACACTTTAACGTTCATTGCAACATTATTTACAATAGCCAAGATATGGAAGCAACCTGTGTTCATTGATAGACAAATGGATAATGAAGATGTGGTATACATGCGCAATGGAATATTACTCAGGTGTAAAAAAAAATCTTGCCATTTATGACAACATGGATGGATCTAGAGGATATTATGCTAAGTGAAATAAGTCAGACAGAAAAAGACAAATACTGCATGGTCTCTCATATGTGGAATCTAAGAAACAAAACAAACAAACAAATAAAACAAAACAAAAATAGACTCATTGATACGGGGAAAAAATGGGTGGTTGCCAGAAGGAGCATAGCAGGAGGGTAGACAAAATAGGTGTAGAGCATTAAGAGGTACAAATCTGTAGTTATAAAATAAATAAACTATGAAGATGTAATATATAGCATAAGGAATATGGTCAATAATATTGTAATAACTTTGTATGGGGACAGATGGTTACTAGAGTTATTGTGATGATCATTTTACAATGTATGAAAATGTCAAATCATTACGTAGTACCCCTGAAACTAACATAATATAGTATGCCAATTGTATTCAATTTTTTAAAAAAAGAAATTAGGTAGATGAGATAAAGTCAGAAAAATACCAGGAGAGTAAATTCTGTAGAATCTTACAAGCCATTCTAAGGACTTTGCCATTCATTTTTTTTTTTTTTTTTTGCGGTACGCGGGCCTGTCACTGTTGTGGCCTCTCCTGTTGCGGAGCACAGGCTCTGGACACGCAGGCCCAGCGGCCATGGCTCACGGATCCAGCCGCTCCGTGGCATGTGGGATTTTCCCGGACCAGGGCACGAACCCGTGTCCCCTGCATCAGCAGGCAGACTCTCAACCACTGCGCCACCAGGGAAGCCCGCCATTCATTTTGAGTGAGATAAAACATTGGAGGATTCTGAGCAGAGAGCATATTATGATAAATATTTTTTAAAAATTACTTTGGTTATTATGTTAAGAATAGATGCCAGATGGGGGAAAGGACAGAAACAGAGAAACAATTTTAAAGACTATTGCAAGAATCCAGAGAAGAGATAATGTGGTTTGGTCCCAAGTGATAGCAGTGAGGTATTGACAAGGGATCAGAATATGAAACCGACATGATTTCTTGACAGATGGACATAATATGTGAGAGAATAAGTAGAATCAATAATGATTCTTAGAGGGTATTTTTTGTTTGTTTGTTTGTTGTTGTTTCTGTTTTGTTTTGTTTTGTTTTGCTTTGTTTTTTTGGCCTAAGCAGCAGGAAGAATGGAGTTGATTTTAAGTGAGATGTGAAAGAGTACAGGTAGAACAGGTTTGAGAATTAAGATCAAGAATTCAGTTTTGGAGATATTAAATCTGAGATTAAATTTGAGGTGTATATTAAATTACCAATGGTGATATTGAGTTGGCAGTTGAATATACAAGTCTGGGGTTCAGAGTAGTGATCTGGGATAGAGATACGACTCTGAGCATTATAAGTTTTAATATTGTCAAAGGAGTGTATGTAAATAGAGAAGAGATCCAAGGACTGAGCCGTGGGGCACTTCAGTGTTAAGAGGTTGGGAGGAAAGTAAAAATCACTAGCAAACAAGACAGGAAGGGATATTAGTGAGGTTAAGGTAAGAGGAAAACCAAGCATTTGTGATTTCCTGGAATCCAAGTGAAAAATGAGTTTCCAGGAGTAGATAGTGATAAATTCTACCAAATATTGCAGATGGGGTTTATAATATGAGAACTGAAAATTGGCCAGTAGATTTAGAAAACTGATGTGATCTCCACAATAGCAGCTTCAGTGGAGTTTTGTAGGCAAAAGTTGAATTGCAGTAGGGTTGCACTTTCTAAAGTTGGGCCTGCCTTCTTATCTTTAGGGATTTGGATAAATTTTGAGTAAGGGAGAGGTTACAGTGAGAAATATTTGTTTATTTCCTTTCAAAGCTAATAGTTATAAAGGGATGACATTTGGCTGTCATTTAGGATCTCTGAATGCAGTTTTCAAATAGCTGTCTATTACTACCACAGATTTTTTAGTGAAATATGCAAATATGACACTTTAAGAAAAATACGATATGTTTTTTATTATAAGAGTTTTGTTTCATTTTTGTTTGGTTGGTTGTTTTTTGACTCCACCTCCAATAGAATCTCTTGGTAATCTAGGGAGAAAACTTGGAGGTATAAGAAAAATACTTGTCTTTGCTAAATAAAATATTTTCCTAATGTAAGGAAGGCAGCCTCTTTGCTATTCTGTAATTGTTTTAATGTAAGGGGTGACAGTAGGTAATACTAAGAAAAGCATTCAAAGGAAAACTGATGCAAATTGAGTTTCTTCTTAAGGCAACAGAAGTCCATGTAAATTTATTTATCGTGTTGCTCACTCTGATTCTTATCAAGTTTTATTAGGTTTGTATGGGAAGTGAGATGGAGGAGGATGTTTCCATTGGAATAATGAAGATCCAAAACCCCATGTAATTGCATCAAACCACTAAGGAGCTAGAACTTCTGAAATGTTAACTGTAATGTCTAGAATTTCAATTTTAAAAAGAATTTCAAAATCCTATGAAAAAATATCAGAGCATATCACCATGGAAGCATGAGGTTTTAACTGACACTTAAGCTTCAATTTCTAGCAATATAATTCAATAAATGTCCTTGGTTTTGACTATCCATATCACTCTTACTAATTCTTGGGGCCGGTTATGGGGATTCAGGATGAGGGGTCATCTAGAGGTGACTAACTTCCTCCAGTGTTCAACAAATGTATATGAATTAAGAAAAACAAATTAATAGTGTTTGCTTATAGTTCAGAGTTAACCCCATAATTTTCTCATTTACCCTTCTCTCACTTTCCATCATTTCAAGTCCTCCCCCAATCCCTGCCTAGTCCAGAAGTGGTTTTCTCTCAGGGTTCACTCAATCTCAGCTTGCTTCATTTCTCAGCACTTTTTTCTTCCTGAAATCCCAGCAGACTCATAGCCATTCCCTTATGTTCTCCCACTTCCCCACATTCTAAGGTCCCATATAGCTTCTTTATAATTCTCTAATAGGCACAAATACACTTAGAATTCTTGTTCCTGTCCTTAAAGGCCCAATCAAGGAGTAGATGTCTAGTTTTTGCTTGGGGTTTTTTTCCTTGTACTAATAGGTTGACATACTAAGTTAGCCATAAAAATAACTATAGATGTAGTAGGCTTTATGTTAAACATTTGTTACTGAAAACTGGCACAAGCAATCTTTCGGTAAATTGAATATTTTCTATTAATACATATTGTCAAATTTTGACCTGATTAGGATGACTGTGTTATTTTGGCAATAATTTGTTAGTAAAATATTAACAGTGGCATTCAATTTACTGAATCATGAAACCTTAGTGATGTAAGGGACTTTATGTGTCATCAAACTAAATGCCCCTCAGTTCACCATTGTGGGAAAATAAGGTTAGAGATGTAAATGACTTGCGGAAGTTTCCTTAACCAGATCTGACATCTTTCAATAGTTGGTTCAGTATTTCTTCTGGTGGCTCAGGTATTCAGGTTCTTGCCTAGGCTTGTAGAAATAGAAGTTCTTTACCTCACTGGAAGAATGCTTAACATTTTAAAACACTTAATTCATTTTATTAGAATCAGTTTTAATCATTTTTGTTCCAGGTCATATACCTTTCTTGGGCATCTTTCTATGCATTGTCAGTATAAGTAATGACCTTAGTTTAGAAAGGTAGTGTCGGGCAGTTGCAAGACCATCAGGATGTGCTATTTCTTTCGGGGTATAAGATGGAAGCTGAGTTGACCTAGCAAAACTTCTCTAGTCTCAGCAAATAAGGGATTTCTTTTTCTCCTCTGCGCCTGCTTGAATTACAAACGACTCCTTGAAGCATCTGTTTTCACTAAGTTTGACAGCCAGGAAGGAAGGTTCACAATTTCAGCAGCTGTTATTTGTTTTTTTCCTTTACCGAGATGAGCAGCGAGATCACAGTGTCTAGAGATTTGTTTGATTACTCAGCAGGACAGTAGGAGCTAAAGTAGAAAGATGATAGAAAGCATGAGAAGGGAGGGGAAGGCATGACGTGAGCAAACATCAGAAAAGCACGGTTTGATAAGTAGGATCCCAAAATAAAGTTTACTCCAATGACATGGGGACCAGAGGGAAGATTACTGATGCAAAATAGCTAAAATCAAGGGCTGATTCAAGGGCACATATTAACATTTATAGTATATAAACTGAGTCCCAGACATCTTCATTTCCAAAGCAGAGTTTTATGTTATTGGACAGTAGGTTGACAAACATTCTGTAACTCAGTGTCCTCTCTTTTAAACAACAATTAATAAATTCCAAGTGGGGGAGTGTATGTTTCCAAATGGCTTTAAGACAGAATATTTGCTGCCTGGCTTTGCAAGGGATTGAGAGATAAGTTTGGGACCCAGGGTGTGAAAAAGCAACACAAAGGCAGAGAATAAAAGTGCAGAGCTGAGATGAGCAGAAGATTCAGGAAAGATGCAGAGAAAAGCAGGGTACCAAAGTCAACACTGAGAAAATGTAAGCAAATGAGCCTGCTAGAAAAAAAAATAGAAGCCCAAACCACTCAGCTTTCTCAGAGGAAAACATATGCATAACATTTAGTAAAGTGTGAGGAACTAATGACCTATTCCTCAGGAGTGGAGAGCCTGAGCATGGAATCACAAAATTTGTTTCTGTGCATCAACCCAACTCATGAGACAGGGAAAAGCAGTATATCTCTGTGCAGATTAGAAATGAAATCTGAAGAGTACAAGACAGACAGGGAAAGAAGGTTCAAATCAAAGTGGAAACATTATAAGAAAAATTGTCTCTCCTGAAGATGTACCAGAGAATGTTGAGATATGTTTTGTAAGCAACAATACTATTAAAATTATAGTTAATATAAAGAACCCTATTTTCAAACAACCATAAACAAAACAATTGATGGTTGTTTGCCAATTGCAGAAGTAGAAAGTGTCGGAGGAGGGTTTGAAGGGAATGGAAGATAACTTTTTCTCATCAACTAACATTGTGAAGATACCAAAACAAAGCATATTCTGCATGATCCTTTTAAGGGGGAATTTAATTTTAGCTAAGTGGATTTTTTTCAGTTTTCTATTCAATCTTTAAAACGAAATATTTTCTTTAAAAGAAAAGAAATCTTTATCTTCAGTGTGGGTCACAGTGACCTTAAATTATTTATTCTTTGGAGAACAAAAGAGTGCTCAATGCCATGAATGGAAATTGTAGAAATTTGCTAATGTTTTATAGGAGGTCTTGATAACGGAATTCTTAAAACTAAGAGCAGTTTAAAACTGAGTTTTTGCTAACGAAAATAGTGCTATGCACATTTTGACAGGGAAAGAAACATGGCCTGGGTTTTATCAGACTTTCAATGTTTGCTTGACATAATTCAATTTATTGGCAAATTAGATCGATAAGCTTAGAGAAACTTTTTCCTGTCCTCCTTCATTTTGATTATTTTGATTAAATACAAATTATTAGTCAAAGACTATCTTGATTTTATAAAATAGAAGTGACTTCTTTAGGGAAAAAGTGACAAAACTGTAGTATTGACAAAATAAATGGATGAATAGAAATTCTAATAGGGTTGATGTTGTGGAGACAGGTGTGTTTCAATTCAGAGATACTTATTTCAAGGCAGAATAATAGATGTTGGTTTAGTAATATAACATATGTCAAAATCCATGTAGTGTTACTTGGTACCTAGGAGATACTTGAAGTCAAATTCTGGGAAAGTTATGTTCTATCCAGTGACAGATATGAAATATTTATTTTATAAATTTTACAAAATGTCCAGCTGATGGAGCATCTTATAGGAGAAAGAAATTCAATGAGTTTATGATCACTTCAAAATAAATTTTTAGATATATTTATATATGAAGAATATACAAGGACAATTTGAATGGTTATATCTGATGATGAAATTATGGATGATTTTTTATTCTTTGTGTTACTCTTTATTTCTATTTCTTTCTATATGTTTCTTCCATTTGTTTTGTATTAAAAGTATAACATTAAACATTTTCCAAACTGGTCACCTATTTGGTACATCTAAACCTGAAAAGCTAGAGTCACTACTGAATCACATTAACTCAAACTTCACTGAGTAAAACTTTTAGTATGGTTTTAGTCATATTATGTTAGTTTATGCTAAGATAAAAAATCATCTAAAAATATCAGTGTCTTTAAAACAGAAAACATTTATTTCCCAAGGGTAAGGCCTCATTCACTATTGTACCTAAAATGATGGCACACAGTAGAGTCTCAATAAAATTTTGTTGAATAAATAAAACACACACATGCACTCCCCCATTCTCTGCCCCCGCCCCTCAGATTACCTTCCTCCCAACTGATTGGCTCAGCCTTCCAGGATGCTTAGTTATTATCTCCATATAAACATACTGCCCTATTCACTGTAAACTAGGAGAACCATGGAGAATTATGTACTGGTTCCATAACTCTTCCTCCTAGATGTAACACATATAGTTTCTGCTTGCATATCTTTGCTCAAAATTAGTGGCAGGATATAACTCAAAGAGCATGTGCCTCTAAGGAGAAGAGGACAAGAATTCTTGTGGGGACTTTAGTCATTTTTACCAGAAGCAACATTTGTAAGTTTAAAAATATATATACTCTAATGAACATCAGTATTGAAGTTTAGTGACTCAATGAGCAATTTAAAATTTAATGTAATTTGGCCAGTGGTGGGGATGGGGCAACATACAACCAGTCAGTAATTCCATAAAGAGTAAAGGTGATTCATTCATCAAAAGAAGGTCAATGTTATATTGAAGAATTATAAATAGAAAGTAATTAGTCAGACACTCCTGGACAAATAAGAGGAATCATAAGAGGAATGGTTCCTTCAAAACTTTCTGACATTAACTCAAGTTCATATATAAGGTGGACAATGACACTTCTAGTTTACCTCTAAATTTACACATATGTGTTCCTTTAAAAGATATCAGTTTTCCTGGGCCTGAAGGGGTCATGCCTACAGGTAAGGAAAAAACTGCATGATGCTACATTGAGTGTTCTTTCAGTGTATAATAGTAGTTCCCTGTAGTAGAATTTACAGAAGATTGTTGTAAAAGTGGTATATATCAAGTATCCTGACAGAACTTACTAAGCCTTTGCTTCTGGGGGGAAAGCTACTAAATTTATATAAGCCTTAGTTTGCCAGTGAATATATGACCAGATTTTTCTCAAAATCACAGTGGAAGTTTCAGATTTGTGGAATATTGGAAAATATTATAAACTTGAAGAAGAGTTACATTTCCCCTACATTTCAACTTGTTTTAATGTGAACCTGCTGTGATTTCTACTTACTACCATATTGTTATACATTTAATAACATGCCTATATGTAATATATTTTGTAATCACATAATCATTATATGTCTTACAGAAATGTAAAATAAAACAGCAGGATACCCTAATATAAGAGCAAGAATTCATGTTTGTAAAGAACAATAGATAGTTCTAGAAACGCTCTATACCTGAAAGAGCTTAAATACTCCCAGCCACTCAGAAACATATACACAACCCCACACTACCACCATTCCATACATGCATCACAAAATTCTATAAATCTTCACCAAGAAAAGGACTCTAGGTATTCTAAGTGGCATATAATTAGTCAATATTAAAATATTTTTATTTTATATTATATAGTAGTCAATTTAGAATTCTTATTATATGTATGCCTCCCTGATCAATTTAAATTGTAAGGAATATTTTTTACTTGTTTCATATTTCATTTTGGGGTGGTCACGGTATTTATCATAAACTTTTTTTTAAACATCTTTATTTACAATGTTGTGTTAGTTTCTGCTGTATAACAAAGTGATTCAGCTATACGTATATATATATATATATATATCCCCATATCTCCTCCCTCTTGATTCTCCCACCCTCCCTATGCCACCCTTCTAGGTGGACACAGAGCATGGAGCTGATCTCCCTCTGCTATGTGGCTGCTTCCCACTAGCTATCTATCTTATATTCGTTAGTGTATATATGTCAATGCTACTCTCTCACTTCATCCCAGCTTACCATTCCCCCTCCCCATGTTCTCAAGTAAATTCTCTACATCTGCGTCTTTATTCCTGTCCTGCCCTTAGGTTCTTCAGACCATTTTTTTCTTTAGATTCCATATATATGTGTTAGAATATGGAATTTGTTTTTCTCTTTCTGATTTACTTCACTCTGTATGACAGACTCTAGGTCCAACCACCTCACTACAAATAACTCAATTTTGTTTCTTTTTATGGCCGAGTAATATTCCATTGCATATATGTGCCACATTTTCTTTATCCACACACCTGTTGATGGACACTTAGGTTGCTTCCATGTCCTGGCTATCTTTACTATCATTACTCTGAATTCTTTTTCAAGTAGACTGCCTATTTTCTCTTCATTTGTTTGATCTGGTGGGTTTTTACCTTGCTCCTTCATCTGCTGTGTGTTTCTCTGTCTTCTCATTTTGCTTAACTTACTGTGTTTGGGGTCTCCTTTTCATAGGCTGCAGGTTCATAGTTCCCATTGTTTATGGTGTCTGCCCTCACTGGGTAAGGTTGGTTCAGTGGGTTGTCTAGGCTTCCTGGTGGAGGGAACTGGTGCCTGTGTTCTGGTGGCTGAGGCTGGATCTTGTCTTTCTGGTGGGCAGGACCATGTCCGGTGGTGTGTTTTGGGGTGTCTGTGACCTTATTATAATTTGAAGCAGCCTCTCTGCTAATGGGTGGGGTTGTGTTTCTGTCTTGCTAGTTGTTTGGCATGGAGTTTCAGCACTATACCTTGCTGGTCGTTGAGTGGAGCTGGGTCTTTGTGTTGAGATGGAGATCTCTGGGAGAACTCTCTCTGATTGATGTTATGTGGGGGGTCTCTGACGGTCCAGTGTTCTGAATTCGGCTCTCCCACCTCAGAGGCTCAGGCCTGACAACCAGCCAGAACAGCAAGACCCTGTCAGCCACATGGCACTAAAGAAAAGAGAGAAAGAAAAAAATAATAATAAAATAAAATAATTGAAATAAAAAACTTTAAAAATTATTAAAATAAAAAAATTTAAAAAGTAATTAAAAAAGGACGAGAGCAACCAAACTAATAAACAAATCGACCAATGATAACAAGCGCTAAAATCTATACTAAGATAAACATAAACATCAGAAACTAGTCGGTCACATACAGCAAACCGAAGCCTATAGTTGCTGCCAAAGTCCACTGCCTCAAATTGGGATGATTCATTGTCTGTTCAGGTATTCCACAGATGCAGGGTACATCAAGTTGATTTTGGAGATTTAATCTGTTCCTCCTGAGGCTGCACGGAGAAATTTCCCTTTCTTTTCTTTTTTCACACAGCTCCTGGGGTTCATCTTTGGATCTGGCCATGCCTCTGCCTCTAGGTTGTCCTCTTGTGTCTGTTATTTGCCCAGACAGGAGTGGGTTAAAGCAGTGCCTGATTAAGGAGCTCTGGCTCACTCAGGCCTGGGGGAGGGATAGGTACCGAATGCGGGTCGAGCCTCTGGCAGCAGAGACCAACATGAAGTTGCAACAGCCTGAGGAATGCTGTGTGTTCTCCTGGGGAAGTTTTCCCTGGATCACGGGACTCTGGCACAGGCTCCCGGGAGGGGAGGTGTGGATAGTGGCCTGTGCTTGCACATAGGATTCTTGGGCTGCAGCAGTAGCTTTAGAGTTTCATGCCCATCTCTGGTGTCCACGCTGATAGCCGCAGCTCGTGCCTCTCCCTGAAGCTCATTTAGGCGTTTTTCTGAATCTCCTCTCCTCGCGCACCCCGAAACAATTGTCTCTTGACCCTAAGGCAGTTCCAGACTTTTCCCCGAATCCCTCCCAGTTAGCTGTGGCGCATTAACCCCCTTCACGCTGTGTTCATGCAGCCAACCCCAGTCCTCTCCCTCGGATCTGAACTCCGAAACCTGACCCTCAGTTCCCAGCCCCCAACCGCCCCACTGGGTGAGCAGACAAGCCTCTCAGGCTATTGCGTGCTGGTTGGCACTGACCCTGTGTGTGGGAATCTCTCCACTTTGCCCTCTGCACCCTGGTTTCTGTGCTCTCCTCCGTGGCTCTGAAGCTTCCCCCCGCCCTCCCCTCATTTCCACCAGTGAATGGGCTTCCTAGTGTGTGGAAACTTTTCCTCCTTCACAAATTCCTTCCAGAGGTGGAGGTCCTGTCCCTATTCTTTTGTCTCTGTTTTTTCTTTTGCCCTATGCAGGTACGTGGAGAGTTTCTTGCCTTTTGGGAAGTCTGAGGTCTTCTGCCAGTGTTCAGCAGGTGTTCTGTAGGAGTTATTCTACATGTAGATATATTTCTGATGTATTTGTGGGGAGGAAGGTGATCTCCACATCTTACTCTTCTGCCATCTTGAAGGTCCAGACTGTCATAAATCTTAAGGCCATTGAATATTGGTGCTAGAAGAATGTATTGTTTATGTGTTGAAAAACAGAAGCTAATCCGAAGATAATATCAATACAATTGAATGGATCTCTTTAAAAGAAAGACAAACAAAATCAATACTTAAAATATGTATTCTATCTGAATAGTGTAATGGCCTATATAATATATTTTTACTTTTAATTGATTATTAACTGGTGATTTAAGGCTTGTAATATATATTTTCATCTTTTACTTAAAGTTTGGGACATTAAAATATCCAACTGGGAATAAGGATGTTTTATATATTTACTTTTTAAAGAAAATTTAGAGTTAGTAATTAAGTATTTAGAAGATGGATAATGTTCAGCTTAGAACATAAAACCTAATGTGTTTCTTTTTCTTTACCGCTAAGTCTATTTTGTTGTCTATTAAAATAGATTCACAAGCATATTTAAATTTGGTGTTTTTATGATATATATTTTGCTACCTTTTACTATTTACCTGTCTTATGTTTAAAGACATATAGTTATTATGCTCTTGGAAACAGCATATAGTTAGCTTTTGTTTTGTATCAGTCTGCATTTTAAGCAGTAGTTTAGACCATTTACATTTAATGTAACCATTGATATACTGGATTATTTCCACTTGTCCAATCTATTCTTTATTCCTCTGTTTATCCTCTTTTTGAAATTTGAAATTGAGGAATTATTTTATCATTTCTATTACTTTTTGATTTATTCAACTTTCTGATTGTTTATCTAGATATTACAGAATACATTTTATTTTATGATAGTCTGGCTTCAAAAATTGTCTAAATCTTATGAAGAATGACAGAGTGTTAAAAATATATCTATTTACCCCTGATTGTTTTCATATATTATGCTTCTATATGTTAAATAAACCTATAGTATGCTATTTTTTATTACTTTAAACAGTCAATAAACTTTAAAAGAGCTTAAATGAAATAATATCCAATAAATATCTTACAATATAAACATGTATGAAATATATGAATTTGTAATAGGCAGAATAATAGTCCCAAAGGATATCATATGCTAGTCCCCTGGGCATGTGAATACATTAGATTACCTGCAAAGGGGAATTAATGTAGCTAACCACCACTTGATTTAAAATAGAGAGGTTATCCTATATTACTTAGATGGGCCTAAGGTAATCACTAAGGTCCTTTACTGAGGAAGAGGGAGGCAGAAGAGGAGGTAAGAGCAATGTTATCTGAAAAGGATTTAACCTACTGTTGGTGCTGGCTCTGCGGGTGGAGAAAGAGGGCTATTAGCCATAGAATGCAGGCAGCCTCTAAAGCTGGAAAAAACAAGGAAATGAATTCTCAATTAGATCCTTCAGAGCACCAACACCTTTGTTTTAGCCTAATAAGACCAGTGTTGCAATTATGATCTACAGAAATGTAAAATAATAAATTTATGTTGTTTTAAGCCACTAAGTTTGTGGTAATTTGTTACAGTGGCAATAGAAAACTAATACACAAATATATAATACATTTTTAAAGGTTTTTCATACAGATCTGCATTTGTATCTGGGATCATTTTGCTTCAGTCTAAATAACTTCTTTAGGTATTACTTTTAAGCCTAGTCTACTAGAAATGAATTCTCAATGATTTTGTCCAGCTGTAGCTATCCTTAACCTTATTTTTTGAAGAATATTTTTGCAGTATAAAATTACACATAGAATGTTCTCCTTTTCTTTTTCATTCAGCACTACAAAGATGCTCCATATTTTTTTCCTAACCTTCATTGTTTATGAAGAGAAGTCAGCCATTATTCTTAGTACTACATATTTATAGGTCATAAATTCACTACTCTCCCCCCACCCCCCCGCCGCTAACTCATCCCACCATAAGATTTTAGATTTATTTCTTTAGGCTTGGCTTTTTCAGCCCTTCAACTATGCAATGCATAAATGTGGTTTTCTTTTTATTTAAACTGCTTGGGGTTCATTAAAGTTCTTAGAAGTATGGATTGATGTCCTCCATCAATTTTAGAAAATTATCATCCTTTATCTCTTCAGGTTTTTCCTCTCCCTCATTCTTTCCTCATCCCTTTTATGACTAAAATTGCACATGTGTTCAATGGTTTGATATTGTCCCACAGTTCTTGGATACCCTACTGTATTTTTTTCATGCTTTTTTTCCCTTTATTTTTTTCAGTTTGGATCATTTCTATTGGGCTGTCCTCAGTTCACAGATCATTTCCTCCTCTATATCTAGTCTATTAATCCATCAAATGAATTCTTAATTTCTTACATTGCATTTTTTATTTATAGCATAATAATTTGGGTCATTTTAATAGATTTCTTCTTGCTGTTGAAAATTCCCAACTATTCACAGATGTTGTCCATTTTCCCCCACATATCATCACAGTTATTTCTTTTTTGTATAGAAGTATAGTTGGTGTACAATATTATATAAGTTTCAGATGTACAACATAGTGATTCACAATTTTTAAAGGTTACACTCCATTTATAGTTATTATAAAATATTGGCTATATTTCCCATGTCATACAATATATCATTATAGCTTATTTTATACTTAACAGTTTGTAGTACTTATTCCTCTGCCCCTCTATTGCCTCTTCTCCTTCCCTCTCTCCACTGGTGAACACTAGTTTGTTCTCTATATCTGCTTCTTTTTTGTTTTATTCACTAGTTTGTTATATTTTTTTAGATTCCACTTACAAGTGATATCATATAGCGTTTGTCTTTCTCTGTCTGACTTATTACACTTAACATAAAATCTTTTAAGTCCATCATCATAGTTATTTTCTAAGTCCATTTCTGGCTATTTGTACATCTGGCCCATCTCCTAGTTTGTTTGTTTTGGATGGTTTTCTTTCTCAAGTCACATTTTTTCTTCTTCATGTGTCCTGTGATATTTGATTGTATTATAAATATTAGGTGTAAAGGGACAAAGAGATCAAAATAAATCATATTTTCACCTAGAGTACACCTTTCTCTCAAGCCTCTACAGTGAGCAATAGAATCTTATTCTGTAATTAGCTGGGTCTAAGCCTTGTAAGTTATTTAGCTAGAATCATTCACCGCTACATTCAAGGAATTTTAGCATGGGACCAAGATCTCCCTTCAGCAGGACTTGGGATTTGAGTCTGGGAAGACACAAAAAAGTCTCTTTGTGCTTTATAGCCCAGCAACATGCATTCAAGATTTTGGGGGTCTTCACTGTGCCTTACAGTCTGGCTACCGTTTGGGGGCTGGAGGCTGGTGAGGAGTGCTCTCTGGACCTGCCATGATGGTATGTCTCTCAGAAGATCTCTTCACCTCTGCTGCACTTTCCTCAGACTCAGAGTGGAGATGTGCTGTAGCAAATGCTTTAGAGAAATTTTTCTTAGTTCTCTTGCTCTGCACACAGATCTCTTCAAGTTCTGTACACGTATGCTTCAAGGGGCGCTCTCTAAGCAATCCTTCCCCTAGTACTCAGTGAGAGCCTAGAAATCTTCAGATAGTTAAAATTAGATTTTTGACCTACCCTTAGTCCTTAGCCACCCCTGCAAGTCTGCCTCAGTTAAGCAGCATCTCTCTCAGCTCTCCTGCTCTGCTCTCATTCTTCTGCCAGAAAACTTAGTAATAGCCCATGGCAAAGAGTTGGAAAGGTGGATATAGATTATCTTTGTTGATGAGGTTTCTTGGAATTTTGAAACATCATGTGGCCTTTTAAAAATTCTCATTTCTTTTTACCCTCATCTATAACAATGTTCTCTTCCTCTCACTGCTTCACCAGGGATGAAAGTGTGCAGGTCTTTTCTAGTGGGGTAATTATAACTTTTTGAATTTTAGTTCATTCAGGTTTCTTTTTCCTCAATTCCCTGATGGATTTTAATAAAATTATAAGTTTCTATTTTATCTGACTTTTTGTCATTGTTAGGTTGGAATTAACACTCTTAGCAATTTTCTATATCCTTAACTGAAAGTGAATTCTAATCTGCTTCTTAAAAACTGTGTATACTTTATCATTATTTTATCTTTTTGTTGTACTAATTTATTGGGTTGTGAATTTAATCTCACAGTGAGATGATTGCATATTTCTGCTCTCCTACTACATTTTTTTATTTTAAAAAATGTCAAAATATTTGCATGATATATGTCTAGAAATGGACACAGGTTTACACTGAATATTTTAATCAGTATTGAACACATAAAGCATTCTCTGTCATTTAGTTTCAACAGATGATATTGGCAAAAAACAATAAATGGAGGAACTAAGTTATTAAATTTAGAAGATTATTTAAATAGTCTAACACTAAGTTTCTATCTAAATTTCTCCTACTTTGGTAGAAACTCCACCAATACTTACCTTAATTAATTATTGATTTATAATGATTTCTTCTCACCTGGTCCTCAAACATCTATTACTATAACACAATTCTAATTTAGAAAATGCCATGTAGATTTTTCTTTTCCACAGCATTTATTATCTTGTTCTAAGTCAGAATTACTATTAGATCTGACACAGATGAGCCCTTGTAGCTGGCAATCCTTAACTTAATGTTTTATGAAACAGACTTGCTGTCTTAACCCCTCAGGAGATTTTTCTATTTCTTTTGCTTTCTGGTGAGTGATCCAAACAATCAATTCTTTCCTTATTTCACAATATTTTTTATTTATTTGAGATCATCTATTTTTGTCCTGGCATATCTCTATATACTGTCATCTCACTAGCTAACAATATGTCAAGAGCAGCAACAGATTTCCAGTTTGTTGAAGTTACCACTCTGTGAGAGGAGTTCCAAAGGGTATCTGATTTTATTTCATAGTAATTCAAGGTGGAGGGAGGGATGTCCCTGGATTCCCTCAGTGGCCTAGAAGTAAAACTTATTTATTTACTTATTAATTTTTACAAATTGATGGTATTGAACCAGAATCTAATTATAATTCATATTTCAAGACTGTTTCACTTTTATTCCAGTATATATAACTTCTTATGTTAAAAGAATAGCCTGAAAATTGGTGTCAAATAAATATTTGCCTTTGAATTCCACAAGACTCTTAAGAAAAGTGAGTATTAACCTGGAGGGAATCTCTCTCTCTCTGTGTCTTTGCCTCTCTGTCTCTGTGTCTGTCTTTCTCTTCCAAGCTAGAAACAGTCCACCAAAATTTCCTTCAGGATATTGACTATTACTCTTATTTCAAAGTCACAAATCTTGAAAGTTTTATCTAAATTTAAAATTAGATTTTTTGTGATAGCACTCTAATTGTATCCAACTTTCTTTCCAGTGTCTTGGAAGCCATGTTGTTTTGGGGAAATAAACTTAACCATCAACCTTCTCAAAATCATAACGACTGGCTCATAAACTACTTTACTGAATAAATAGCACTGAAATCCTCACAAACATAAACAATTTTATCTGCACACTTTACATTCTATTCCAAATATTTCAAATCTCCAAGCTTGTAAACATTGAGGTTTTTGTTCCAAAGGGATCATAAAATTGTATATTGTAGAGGGAGAGAAAAGGCATAGGTAATTTAAACAGAAGGACAGTTGATACCACTCTTTTCATGACATTACTTTAGAGAGAGAGAAGAGGGCTAGCCATTGCATATTGAATGATTTGAAAATGCAGAACTAAGAGATGAACGGAAAACAAAGCCTGCCTCAAAAGTCTCTGAAGTAGCTCATAGAAACAGAACATAATGATGTCTATGCTGACTTAGTTGTACCCCAGAGCAAGAAGGGATTATTAAAATTACTGTATGAGTTTCTTCAGGCATCTGCATCTGCAGTATATTTTAACAATAAAGAGAGACTTAGCCTTAGTGTACTTGGTTAACCACTTCCATACTAATACTAACTTGCTTTCTTTAGGTACAGTTTGTTTCAAATAGAAATCTTGTATTTGGTAAATACAAGTGGATGATATCCCTCGGTGTTTAAAATGCTATATGTGGCTGGGTAATATTTTAAAATATGAACTTGCATGCTTTTAGTCTCTCTATATTTTGACATTTTTCCCCCTAAGGAAAGATATATGACAGGGTCTTAAGAATATATGAAGCAGGGCCAAAAGTGCTGGTCAAAACCCTGAAATTCTTACTACTCTCCTGTACATACAACACATGTCATCCCCAAAATCTAAGCTTTTAGTAAAATTTCTATGGTTGATTGAGAAGGCAGAAGTGAGATAGGATGTGTGGAAGAAGTTAGCATGAACAAAAAACATGTGGAAAGAAGGATTCCCTATAAAGCTAAAAAAGAAAGATTTGTTGTGGCTATGCAAAATAAAAAGAGGTCTGTAACTCCTGGGAAAATTTTAGATATCTTCAGTGCCATTGCCTAGGAAGAGGTTGAAAGGGATAACTGCACAATCATTGATCTAAGGAAACTGGATCATACGTCCTTTTGCACTCATGAAAATACAGCCGTGAAGGCCCTGACTACTCCTGATGCAGAGAAAAGGGATATCTTGTAGTAACATATGTTAAGAGCTAGATCATCTCAACACTCAGAGAGCCCCAACACCACCCCGGTCTATGCCTTTCCTCTGCCTTAGTACTGCTTCGGATTCTAAATCTCTGGTAAACCCAAGGAAAGGGAACAAAACAAAATAAAACAAAATCAAGAATGATGAAGATTGCAGTCCTATGGATTGAGTGGACAGATCTTAAATTGGATTACTGAAAAAGAAATATCTGTTTCTTATATACCTGACTTTGTCAAATGAAATTCCAAAACTCTACGCATAACCGGGCACATGATATGCCAATGAGTTGCTAGAAGAATTAATTTCTGATCAAAGTGATTTCTTGTTCCAATGAAATACCTTCTTATTACTGTTCTTTAGGCAACTAAGTGGTCATTACCTTCAGATGCTAACTTGGGTTTCAGTATCATGCCAACTTCCCTTTCAATAATCAAATCCCCTCAAAGTGAAAAAAATCTTTAAGAAATAAGTACTTTCAAACTGAGTCATACCTCAGAGTGCCCTGTTCTCTATTTGCAACTATATATAACTACATATAGTTCACATGAATGATAGACCAAATCAATCTATTAACTGACCAGTCTAGGAGATAGCTATATATATAGCACTTTAAATTTTGAATAGACTTTCCCTATATATTCATGAGTTTGTGAAGGTAAAAAGATTGGGGGATAGGGAGGAGCTCCAAATTCATAGAAGTGTCAGTCAAGGAGGACAATGCTAAAAAGGTGAAGCATCTCTTAAATTTAGTGTAGTCTTTCCCCTAATCCATCTCCTGAAGCTACTTTTTTATCCTTGAGAAAGGAAAAATTGATTTTCATTGTCATGTGCAATCTGGTGGTATTGATATTTAATGCTTTCATTATACAACTGTCAATACCATAATTCTCTCATTATACTTTAGAGGTATCTTTTCAAATTTTGTAACTCAGAAGTTTATATATATATATATATATATATATATATATATATATATACAAGCTTAAATATATATATATACATATATATATATATATATACATTTCTATACATAAAAAAACTTTCTACATATATACACAACTTTATATATATGTAAATAGTTTTACTTTGGTACAACGAATATTATCTTTATGTATGAGGGTGTTTAAAAAGCACAAATTTATATTTCTTTTTTTAATTTTTAAATTTTATTTTATTTTTTTAAACAGCAGGTTCTTATTAGTCATCAATTTTATACACATCAATGTATACATGTCAATCCCAATAGCCCAATTTATCACACCACCATTCCCCGCCCCACCCCCACAGGTTTCCCCCCTTGGTGTCCATACGTTTGTTCTCTACATCTGTGCCTCAACTTCTACCCTGCAAACTGGTTCATCTGTACCAGTTTTCTGGGTTCCACATACATGCGTTAATATTTGTTTTTCTCTTTCTGACTTACTTCATTCTGTATGACATTCTATAGATCCATCCACGTCTCAACAAAGACTCAATTTTGTTCCTTTTTATGGCTGAGTAATATTCCATTGTATATATGTACCACAACTTCTATATCCATTCATCTGTAGATGGGCATTTAGGTTGTTTCCATGACCTGACTATTGTAAATAGTGCTGCAGTGAACATTGGGGTGCATGTGTCTTTTTGAGTTATGGTTTTCTCTGGGTATATGCCCAGTAGTGGGATTGCTGGATCATATGATAATTTTACTTTTAGTTTTTTAAGGAACCTCCATACTATTCTCCATAGTGGCTGTATCAATTTACATTCCCACCAACAGTGCAACAGGGTACCCTATTCTCAGCACCATCTCCAGCATTTGATGTTTGTAGATTTTCTGATGATGCCCATTCTAACTGGTGTGAGGTGATACCTCACTGTAGTTTTGATTTGCATTTCTCTAACAATTAGTGATGTTGAGCAGCTTTTCATGTGCTTCTTGGCCATCTGTATGTCTTCTTTGGAGAAATATCTATTAGGTTTTCTGCCCATTTTTTGGATTGGATTATTTGTTTTTTTCATATTGAGCTGCATGAGCTGTTTATATATTTTGGAGATTAATCCTTTGTCCATTGATGCATTTGTAAATATTTTCCCCCATTCTGAGGGTTGTCTTTTGGTCTGGTTTATGGTTTCCTTTGTTGTGCAAAAGGCTTTAAGTTCCATTAGGTCCCATTGGTTTATTTTTATTTTTATTTCCATTAATCTAGGAGGTGGATCAAAAAGATCTTGTGTGATTTATGTCAAAGAGTGTTCTTCCTATGTTTTCCTCTAAGAGTTTTATAGTGTCTGGCCTTACATTTAGGTCTTTAATGCATTTTGAGTTTATTTTTGTGTATGGTGTTAGGGAGTGTTCTAATTTCATTCTTTTACATGTAGCTGTTCAGTTTTCCCAGCACCACTTATTGAAGAGACTGTCTTTTCTCCATTGTATATCCTTGCCTCCTTTGTCATAGATTAGTTGACCATAGGTGTGTGAGGTTTATCTCTGGGCTTTCTATCTGGCTCCATTGATCTATGTTTCTGTTTTTGTGCCAGTACCATATTGTCTTGATTACTGTAGCTTTCCAGTATAGTCTGAAGTCAGGGAGTCTGATTCTTCCAGCTCCGTTTTTTTCCCTCAAGACTGCTTTGGCTATTCGGGGTCTTTTGTGTCTCCATACAAATTTTAAGATTTTTTGTTCTAGTTCCATAAAAAATGCCATTGGTAATTTGATAGGGATTGCAATCAATCTGTAGACTGCTTTCAGTAGTATAGTCATTTTCACCATATTGATTCTTCCAATCCAAGAACATGGTATATCTCTCCATCTGTTGGTATCATGTTTAATTTCTTTCATCAGTGTCATAGTTTTCTGCATACAGGTCTTTTGTCTCCCTAGGTAGGTTTTTTCCTAGGTATTTTATTCTTTTTGTTGCATTGGTAAATGGGAGTGTTTCCTTAATTTCTCTTTCAGATTTTTCATCATTAGTGTATAGGAATGCAAGGGATTTTTGTGCATTAATTTTGTTTTCTGCAACTTTACCAAATTCATTGATTACCTCTAGTAGTTTTCTGGTGGCATCTTTAGGATTCTCTATGTATAGTATCATGTCATCTGCAAACAGTGACAGTTTTACTTCTTGTTTTCTAATTTGTATTTCTTTAATTTCTTTATCTTCTCTGATTGCTGTGGCTAGCACTTCCAAAACTATGTGGAATAAAAGTGGTGAGAGTGGACATCCTTGTCATGTTCCTGATCTTAGAGGGAATGCTTTCAGTTTTTCACCATTGAGAATGATGTTTGTTGTGGGTTTGTCATATATGGCCTTTATTATGTTGATGTAGATTCCCTCTATGACCACTTTCTGGAGAGTTTTTGTCACAAATAGGTGTTGAATTCTGTCAAAAGCTTTTTCTGCATCTATTGAGATGACTATGTGGTTTTTATTCTTCAGTATGTTTATATGGTGTATCACATTGATTGATCTGTGTATATTGAAGAATCCTTGCATCCCTGGGATAAATCCCACTTGATCATGTGTATGATCCTTTTAATGTGCTGTTGGATTCTGCTTGCTAGTATTTTGTTGAGGATTTTTGCATCTATATTCAACAGTGATATTGGTCTTTAATTTTCTTTTTTTGTACTATCTTTGTCTGGTTTTGGTATCAGGGTGAAGGTGGCCTCATAGAATGAGGTTGGGAGTGTTCCTTCCTCTGCAATTTTTTGGAAGAGTTTAAGAAAGATGGGTGTTAGCTCTTCTCTAAATGTTTGACAGAATTCACCTGTGAAGCCATCTGGTCCTGATCTTCTGTTCATTGGAAGATTTTTAATCACAGTTTCCATTTCATTACTTGTGATTGGTCTGTTCATATTTTCTATTTCTTCCTGATTCAGTCTTGGAAGGTTATACCTTTCTAAGAATTTGTCCATGTCATCCAGGTTGTCCACTTTATTGGCATAGAGTTGCTTGTAGTAGTCTCTTAGGATGCTTTGTATTTCTCTGGTGTTTGTTGTAACTTCTCCTTTTTCATTTCTAATTTTATTGACTTGAGTCCTCTCCCTCTTTCTCTTGATGAGTCTGCCTAATGGTTTATCAATTTTGTTTATTTTCTCAAAGAACCAGCTTTTAGTTTTATTGATCTTTGCTATTGTTTTCTTTGTTTCTATTTCATTTATTTCTGCTCTGATCTTCATGATTTCTTTCCTTCTGGTAACTTTGGTTTTGTTCGTTCTTCTTTCTCTAGTTGCTTTAGGTGTAAGTTTAGATTGTTTATTTGAGATTTTTCTTGTTTCTTGAAGTAGGATTGCATAGCTATAAACTTCCCTCTTAAAACTAATTTTGTTGCATCCCATAGGTTTTGGATCATCGTGTTTTCATTGTCATTTGTCTCTAGGTATTTTTTTATTTCCTCTTTGATTTCTTCAGTGATCTCCTGGTTATTTAGTAACATATTGTTTAACCTCCATGTGTTTGTGTTTTTTACATTTTTTCCCTGTAATTCATTTCTAATCTCATAGTGTTGTGGTCAGAAAACATGCTTGATATGATTTCAATTTTCTTAAATTTACTGAGGCTAGATTTGTGACTCAAGATGTGATCTATCCTGGAGAATGTTCCATGCACACTTGAGAAGAAAGTGTAATCTGCTGTTTTTGGATGGAATGTCCAATAAATATCAATTAAATCTACCTGGTCTATTGTGTCATTTAAAGTTTCTGTGTCCTTACTTATTTTCGTTTTGGATGATCTGTCCATTGTTGTAAGTGAGGTGTTAAAGTCTCCCACTATTATTGTGTTTCTGTCGATTTCCTGTTTTAGAGCTGTTAGCAGTTGCCTTATGTATTGAGGTGCTCCTATGTTGGGTGCATATATATTTATAATTGTTATATCTTCTACTTAGATTGATCCCTTGATCATTATGTAGTGTCCTTCCTTGTCTCTTGTAACATACTTTATTTTAAAATCTATTTTATGTGATATGAGTATTGTTACTCCAGCTTTCTTTTGATTTCCATTTGCATGGAATATCTTTTTCCATCCCCTCACTTTCAGTCTGTATGTGTCCCTAGGTCTGAAGTGGGTCTCTTGTAGACAGCATATATATGGGTTTTGTTTTTGTGTGTGTCTTTTGTTTGGAGCATTTAATCCTTTCACGTTTAAGGTAATTATCAATATGTATGTTCCTATTACCATTTTCTTAATTGTTTTGGTTTGTTTTTTGTAGGTCCTTTTCTTCTCTTGTGTTTCCCCTTTAGAGAAGTTCCTTTAGCATTTGTTGTGGAGCTGGTTTGGTGGTGCTGAATTCTCTAAGCTTTTGCTTGGCTGTAAAGCTTTTGATTTCTCCATCAAATCTGAATGAGGTCCTTGTCAGGTAGAGTAATCTTGGTTGTAGTTTCTTCCCTTTCATCATTTATAGTTCATCACTTTAAGTGCATCATGCCACTCCCTTCTGGTTTGTAGAGTTTCTGCTGAAAAATCAGTTTTTAACCTTATGGGAGTTCCATTGTATGTTATTTGTCATTTTTCCCTTGCTGCTTTCAATAATTTTTCTTTGTAATTTTTGCCAATGTGATTACTATGTGTCTCAGTGTTTCTCCTTGGGTTTATTCTGTATGGGACTCACTGCACTTCCTGGACTTGGGTAGCTATTTACTTTCCCATAATAGGGAAGTTTTCAACTATTATCTCTTCAAATATTTTCTCAGGTCCTTTCTCTCTCTCTTCTCTTTCTGGGACCCCTATAATGCGAATGTTGTTGCATTTAATGTTGTCCCAGAGGTCTCTTAGGCTGTCTTCATTTCTTTTCATTCTTTTTTCTTTATTCTGTTCCACAGCAGTGAATTCCACCATTCTGTCTTCCAGGTAACTTATCTGTTCTTCTGCCTCAGTTATTCTGCTATTGATTTCTTCTAGTGTAGTTTTCATTTCAGTTATTGTATTGTTCATCTGTTTGTTTGTTCTTTAAGTCTTCTATGTTTTTGTTAAACATTTCTTGCATCTTCTCGATCTTGATTTCCATTCTATTTCTGAGGTCCTGGATCATCTTCACTATCATTATTCTGAATTCTTTTTCTGGAAGGGTGCCTATTTCCACTTCATTTAGTTGTTTTTCTGGGGTTTAATCTTGTTCCTCCCTCTGCCTTTTCATCTTGTCTATCTTTCTGTGAATGTGGTTTTTGTTCCACAGGCTGCAGGATTGTTGTTCTTCTTGCTTCTGCTGTCTGCCCTCTGCTGGATAGGGCTATCTAAGAGGTCTGTGCAAGTTTCTTGATGGGAGGGACTGGTGGTTGGTAATGCTGACTGTTGTTCTGGTGGGCAGAGCTCAGTAAAACTTAATCTGCTTGACTGCTGATTGGTGGGGCTGGCTTCCCTCCCTGTTGGTTTTTTGGCCTGAGGCAACCCAACACTGGTGCCTACCTGGGCTCTTTTGTGTGGCTAATGACAGACTCTGGGAGGGCTCACACCAAGGAGTACTTCCCAGAACTTCTGCTGCCAGTGTCCTTGTCCCCACAGTGAACCACAGCCATGCCCCACCTCAACAGGAGACTGTCCAACACTAACAGGTAGGTCTGGTTCAGTCTCCCCTGTGGTCACTGCTCCTTCCCCTGGGTCCCCATGCACACATTACTTTGTGTGTGCCTTGCAAGAGTGGAGTCTCTGTTTCCCCCAGTCCTGTCGAAGTCCTGCAATCAAATTCCATTAGCCTTCAAGGTCTGATTCTCTAGGATTTCCTCCTCCCGTTGCCAGACCTCCAGGTTGGGAAGCCTGACGTGGGGCTCAGAACCTTCACTCCAGTTGGTGGACTTCTGTGGTATAAGTGTTCTCCAGTCTGTGAGTCACCCACCCAGCAGTTATGGGATTTGATTTTATTGTGATTGCGTCCCTCCTACCATCTCATTGTGGTTTCTCCTTCGTCTCTGGATGTGGGGTATCTTTTTGGTGAGTTCCAGTGTCTTCCTGTCAACAGCTGTCCAGCAGCTAGTTGTGATTCTGGTGTTCTCACAAGAGGGAGTGAGATCACATTTTCTACTCTGCCATCTTTTATATTTCAATAATGATGAAACCTTAAATGATCTTAAATCACCTTAGACTTTGAAATCTGAAGTTTGAATCTAAGACTTATCGCTGTATGATTAGTTAATATAAGTATAGCACTTGAAGAGTAACCTTAAGGCCTGTTAAATATTATCTAAATATCTTCTATTATCAATTTATTATTTTTTAACTTTTTATTTTGAAATAAGTTTAGACTCATGAAAAACTTGCAAACATAGTTCAGAGTGTCCTCATACACACTTTATCAAATTTCCCCTAGTGTCAATGTCTTATACAACTGGAATAGAAGTATTGAAACCAAGAATGATATTATCACTAATGGAAAAGCAATGACATTTGATGTTAAAGCAAAGCACAACCCATCTCATCCCTGCTTACTGACTGTATAACTATACAAATATCTTTGATCTATTGTATACCCAAGTTCCTCATCTTCAAATTAGAAAGTGGAGTACCATTGCTTTATTTTCCAGGCCTAAAGTAGATAATATCTACAAAGTAATAAGCTCTTTAGAGAGCCATCAGAATGAATGACCTTGTTTTTTAAAAATTAGACAAGGGAAGTAGGACCCAGAGAAGCCAGACATAATTTTACAGCTCTAATTTGGCCTTTCTGTAGACTACATTTTACGCTACTTTAGATAACTGTGAACTGGCTGTGTTTCCTAACACATTAATTGAGTACTAATTATGGGTCAGACTGGGGACACAAAAATTATAACACATACTCTTCCCTCTTAATGGGATTATCGCCTGGTGAACTGTCAAACAAATTCTCAAGATTGATTTGTGTGCAGAGTCAAATGTGATCTTCTAGAAGGATGATAGGTAGAGAAGGAAGTAAACCAATGTGCATTTTGTAGTTGTGGAAACTGTCTGCAAAAAGGTAAATGCTTTCCAATGTTCACATTTTGAATGGAAAGTCTAGACTCTTCAACGAGCATCCCACCTGGAAATTTGTTGATTTAGGCTTCTGAGAAAGTTACTTTTTATACATCTAATAACCTTGGAGCTATGTTTTACATCAACAACAATTTTAGAGTGACATTATTAAGAACAATAATCCAAGACTTGCTTAATGTGGACTAAAGTAATAAATCAAGATTTCAACAATTGAAGAGTATACTGAAGTTTATTAAAATAGCACTATGTACAAGATTATAGAGAAAGTTTCATTAAAAGTAAATAGTAAAGTTTGTTGCAAAAAATATCATGACACTGAAGGTTATGGCTTCAATGGATGGATTTTAGAGGAACACAGTTCAGTCCATAGGACATTTCTACATAAGCTAGATTATGAATTATAAAAACATGTAAGGGTATATGGTATGAATTGAAGCTGATATCTGTGTTGATATAGATGAGTGTGATTAGGATAGGGTAAGACATATGGTAAATTGTTATTAATAGCAGGCTATGATCTTCAATAATATGTGTTATAAAAGAAAAGTTTGTCTCTACAACACATCAGAGAAAAACAAGTTAGAACCATATTACAGGTTTGAAGAAAGACTTGACCCTTGGGAGCAATCAACTGCTGATACAACAAATCATTTAAAACATCTTAAGCAAGAAGAAAATGTAGTTTTAATTTGTAACTAATATCAGAGAAAAAAATAAAATCAATATCAGAAATATTAGGAATTTGGGGCATAAGACACTGATGACATGTTAACATTGAATTTTTTAAAATAGCACATTAATAATCTGCTTCTAAAAAATAAATATGAAGCTAAAGTTACTTCTGGAAGATAGATATAAATGGGACTCCTACAAACAAAATAAAACACAGCAGTCACAGAAACAGACACAGTAAACCACAAACAACCTTGATAATAGTTAATTTTTTATAGTCATGTTATTAACTAGTGAAAGTCAACTAGTTATATTTTCAAGGTGTTTTAGTAACTTTTAACCTTATCTCCCACTCCTTGAAGGTTGGAAGGAGTTGGTCAAATACAATGGCAATAGTTGCTAAGTTGAGTAAAATAGTACACACTTGGCTGAAGGAGAATGCTCGATCTGCTACCAGTAACCTTAGAAACTTGAAAAGGAGCTGAAAAGGCAGGATTACATAATTTTCATTTTTTGCTTTTTTTAAATTTCAATTAATTATCTAGGAGCACAATCAACTTAGCAGGCTTCTTTTAGAAATTTCTTCTCTGTGGCACTTCACCACAGAGCAGAGAGTTTCACTAGATGGTTTTATTAGTATGCAATTAACACTTGGAGCCCAAAAAAGCATCCAACTCATCTTTTTATTTAGCTCAAGTGAAGAAGCACCACATAAGGCTTCCACAGCAAGGTTCTGACAGTCAGAGGAGTGTTGGCAGCCTCTGTCCTTTGATGATAAGAAATTTTAGTATAAAGAGACATATTTAAAATCCTTATGTCTGAATATAAATAAATTTGGTAGTAGAAAAATCAACAATCCATCCTTTTCAAAAACAGATTTAAAAAAATCTCTGGGCCTTTTACCCAAAGTTTTAGGGGTGAAAATAAGGGCAAAGGACTTCTTTATGAGTTCTCACAAAATAATGCTCCAAATAGATTTGTGTTACTAAGAATCACATTTTAGATCTAAATGATACAAACGTACTTGTGTGTTTGTGGAGTAATAACTCTAATTTTGTTTTAAGTTCCAGGTTTGAAGTTATCATTCTGAAAAATCCAGAATTTTATGTAACCAGAGATTTAAAATTAAGTTGGTGAGTATAAACCAAGTAGATATCTATGTAATTTTGTTAATACACACAGAACACATGTATAATACTTCTCTATCAGCTTTTTAAAGAAGTTTTCTTTAGTAAAAACATGTTCTATATTTATTTATTTATTTATTTATTTATTTTTATTTTTTTTTGCAGTACGCGGGCCTCTCACTGTTGTGGCCTCTCCCGTTGCGGAGCACAGGCTCCGGACACGCAGGCTCAGCGGCCATGGCTCACGGGCCTAGCCGCTCCACGGCATGTGGGATCTTCCCAGACCGGGGCACAAATCCACGTCCCCTGCATCGGCAGGTGGACTCTCAACCACTGCGCCACCTGGGAAGCCCCATGTTCTATATTTATTAAAGGCATATTATTATGTTCATTCTCCATGGAGTAGCTAAAGGGAATGGGAATAAATTCAGTGGGTATCATTGATATATGTGGTTGGAGACCACAAAAATGTGGTAGACTAAACATCATTCCCTATCCACTGATTTATGTGGAAAATTCTGATTCCCAGTTACATTATCTATTAGAAGCACTATAAAGATAGCCTCATCTGAAGAGTTTCCAAAACAGTTTATTATTGACTATACTACCATTGGATAATTTTTTTTAAATTATTTGGAGCCTCTTTTCTTGTTTTAACATTATTCTGGTTTTCATAACAGAAATTACTGAATACTTAACAATTTCTATGCTTCATGTTATGCAGTTTATGTGAATCATTTCACTTGACCAAATAAACCTATGGACTAGGTAATGCTATTATACTGCCTTTTAAAAAAGAGTAAACAAGTTAGAAAGAGTATAACTGATGTGACCATAGTGTTATGTGATACAGATTACACACACACACACACACACATACACAGAGTGTGTATATTATGAAATATGAATTGGGAAGAGTAGAATAACTGTTCTTCAATGATAATTGTATAGCAGGTTATTAATCTATTATCCTCCCCTATTTCCCCTCTCAGTACTTCTCAGCTCCTCCTTCTTCACCATACCCTCCAAATATACAAATAATCCCTCTTAAGGTATAGAGGTTACTAAAAAGGTTACTAACAGTGCTGTCCAATATGTGTCAACATGATTATGAATTCACATCTATGAGGAATGTATGTTGCTTTCTTTCTTTCTAACAGTGATGAGCAAAAAGCCATAAATACTTGTCTAGTGAACATGAATAATATTGAACATTATTCACTCATAAATAGTGAACATTTATTCACTCATTCATCCAGTCAAAAAATATTAATTTGAGCCAAGGATAATGGTAGACCCTAGAAATAATGCAAAGAACAAGACAAATATGCTCCCTACACTCACAGAGCCCACTACTTTGATAAAATTGGAATGTGCACTGATAATTACACATGTAGTATAACAAAAAGGGAAGTAAATGATGCTCTGGGAGAGAAAACACAGAAGCATCCAAGCTTCTCTGGGAAGACAGGGAGCATTTCCCTGGAGAATATGGAATTGAAGTTGAAATTTTAAGAATAAGAAAGAGCTTCAAAAGGAAAACATTAAAGGAAGAATGTTCCAGGCTGGAAAAATAAAAAAAAAATGTTTGTGCAGTCAATGGAGAGGTACTGAAAGAATACAGGGTAGCTGCAGCCTGGGCAGCTACAGGAGAAATGCTGCTTTAGAGAAGGGAGGAACCCAGTAATGCCATTCCTTTTTAACTCTGGCAAATATTCTGAGAATGGGATTCCACTGAAAGCTCTTAAGTGGTGGTGGCACAACTGATTTACACACCAATTTCTGTGTAGAGATTAGAGATGAGCAAGAGTGAAACCAGGGAAGAGTTAGGAGGTCATAATAATAGTCCAAGAAGGAAAGATGGTGGTTTGAACTATGGTAACACAATACTGAGGGAAGCAGTGGAAGGTAGAAGACATATGAATAGATTATTGAAGATGAAACGAGGGAGCAGTTAAGGGCCACTCCTAGGATTCTGGTTGGAGTAGTTAGGTGGACCATGGTGGCACTTATTTAGTGTAGGGAGGCTGGGAGAGGAGTAGTTTTGAGGAAGAGGCAATAAATTCACTATATGATGTGTGTTTGAGGTGTTTACATGACATATAAGTGAAGATGGAAGTAGGAACTTGGCAATAATTGTCTGGAGTTCAGTAAATGTGTAGTTTCTGTATGGATGTGATTATCAGCATATTGATGAAACTGAAAAAAATTACAAAAATCAGTTTCTCTGGGTACTAAGTTTACAGTGAAAAGAGAAGAATACCTTGCTTCGTGCATAGAGGAAGTTTAATATTTGAGTGCTGCTTGTAGGACGAGTTTCCTTCAAAGGAGGTCAAAAAGTGAAAGGAGATAAACAAGAAAGCCAGGAGTATGTGTTTCTATGAAGCTAAAGATCTCAGAGAGTGTTAAAATAAAGTAGTTTTCAATGTTTAATGATGCACTGAAAGGCCAAATAATATAAGGGCTGATCACTATCCAATGGAGTCGATTAATGAGGAGTCATTCACTTCTTTCAATGATAATCTCTCACATTTCCTATGTGCATGACATAGTTTTATTGGAATTAATATGATCACTTTCAGCTTCAATTTCAATTACTATTTTACCTAAATTTGTTAGAATGATATTCCACAGCTCTCAGGCATATAGCCATGGCAACTAGCAATTGGTTAAACACTTGAAACCTACCAGTTCATGCAGTTTCCTTATATTATCTGTGAAACAAGGTAGATGACATAGCGAAACCAGAACTATTATTTTATGTGTATCTGGGTAAATCTTGGTAAATTCCATGTGAGCCCCACCCTAGGGTTAGGCACCTTCTATATGGGATTTCTTGGTTTTAAAAGAGTTATATTATGTACATACTTACCTTCTATGAAGAAATCCCTATAGACCAAATAATCTTCAGCATTCAAAAATATTCTAATGATAATGTACATGTGATAGGCAGTTGGCAAGGCATTTTATTTATTGTTGGTTAGTGTGTACTTGTGTGGTAGAGCTACTTTCTGGAGCTTCTCAAATTTCCCCCTCCTAAGAGTAGCCCTAACTGACCCAGCATGGGAAACAGAAGACTGTTTTGACACGGGCCTTCCCAGAACAAGATGAAATCAACACTGGGTTAGATAGCCCCAGGGAATTATTCAAGGCCAGATCTCATGGAAGATCTGACAGGACCAATGCCACCAGTTTCAGATGCTGTCTTTGATGGTTTAATGAATGTTATAAAGGTGTATATTTTTGCATATTTTCTAGGCATGCAGCATTATTTATAAGCTGATAAATAACCATTGTTTAGACATTGACTTTTTAAAATTGCATGTTATCAAGAAAACTGCTTTCTTCTCTCTTAGTCACGGTTCTCCACGCTGGCTGTGTATGAAAGTCACTGGAAGGACTGTGTAAATTATACAGTGATCCAGAAGTCATCTCTGGAAAGTGTAGCTCAGTATTACTGGAGTAAGGCCCAGGACTCTGTATTTTAAATGTTTCACAGAAATTTCAAATGCATATTTCTGGCTGGGAATCACAGTAATGCTATCAAAACTCTTGGCGAATATCACTGATGGCTTGTTGGTGGCTGTCTCAGTGGCAGAAGTGCTTAGCAAAATGATCTTTTTACACATTGCAAGACTGCAGAGAAACACTTCCAATGCTGAAAATAAACGTAACTTTTCACTGTAAAAATGACTCAATCCTGTCCCTTGGAGGCAAGATAATAAACCTCTATGAATTTGTCCCTGAGGAAATATTTTCATTTTCAGAACACTTTGCCATTTTTATAATGAGAGAAAGAGCAGTAAAATGCTTGTGGCAAAACAGCAGTTCAGAGTTCCACTTACTGACTCCTTTTGAACAGAAGTTGATGGTGTCAATGAAAACTGTCCGTTTACTTTGGTAACCAAAGAAGGTATGGTATTTTCCTATTTTTTTCTGTTAAGTGCAATGAAGATATTTTCATCAGCTTCAGGAAAGAGAAGCATACAAAGTCTTAATATACCTATGTATCCATCAAGCATTTTAACAAGAGAATGACAAAAGTTTATCTTTAGTGATAAAATTCATGGCCTTTTTGATTATCCATACATATGTTGGATATGAATCCTTTATTGTGCATAAGCCCAGGTAACCTTGATTAGCTTTGTTCTAAGAGATGACTTCTACGCCATTTATAGGCATGCTTGTAACTGTAAACAAGTCATTTATACTTTAACTCAGCTTTATTTGGAAAACAAAGACATCTGGTGATATTTTCAAATTGTATGTAATGTTTAGCATGCTCAAGTTTCCACAAACTAAAGCCCTAGGCTAAATATGCTGATCTCCTAATTTTTGTATATAAAGTTGTAGTGAAACACTGCCATGCCCATCCATTTACATATTGTCTATACCTGCTTCTGCATTACACTAGCAGAGTGTAGCAGTTGTGACAGAGACTATATAGCTCACAAATCCTAAAATACTTCTTATATGGTAATTAATAGAAAATATTTTCTGACTCCTGCCTTAGACTGTTACAACACGATATCCAGTTGAAAATTGCTGTAACTATAATGGATTGATTTGTTCACATATCCAGAGATAGGTGGGTCCTTAATATTAATATTTTTGTGTCACAATGATTTCATTCAGGACCAAGAGGTCTTTAATATCTCTGTACATGGTTGCAAGATGACTTTAACTAGTCAAAGCAACTTGTAAAGAACTTATGATATCCAGTTACAAAGAAAATTATTTTTTTTATTTAATGTGTATGGGTAATGGTCTTTCTATCAGGGAAAAAATCATTTCCTAAAAGCCTCCAGCAGACTTACATTTGGTTCCACTGGCCATTATTTAGTCACATGAACATACCTAAATAAAACACAAGGTAAAATAATAGAATTACTGAAACTGACTTAGGACCTGGGAGAGAATCATCTGTGAACAATTGGTACTCTGTCAGAAAGAACAAGTTAGGGATGAATGTGGGCTAGACATCCACCAGTGTCTGCCAATGGGCCTAAAAACCATCAGATGGACTAGTATTTGGATTGGTGCTATAAAATTTCCTAACTGCATAACTAGCCGTGGTAAATGTATTTGCCAAATGGTGATAGTGTCATCCTTAGTCTGTTTGTGTAAAGTGAAAATGTGATAACATGTGTTATGTTCCTAGCACATGGCTTCAACTTCCCAACTTTCCCTTTGGATGAATAGTGTGAGGATGAAGGCACTATCCAAGTTTTTCACCTAGTCCTCAAATTATTCATGTGATTTTGGGAGCTACCTTCAGTTGAGTCTCTATGAATGATGTACAAGTCCAGCCATACAGGATGGTGAGTTATTAAAGAGACTGGACACTCTCTGTACTCTTGCACACATAGGGCCAAACTTGCATTCATGTCACAAAGTGCTGTCTGAGAGATTCAGGTCATATGCCTTCCACGCTGCCTATAAAATAAAGCTTCTTTAGAGTGATCTAAACTTCAAGCTGTGAGCCTGCCTCAGCCAAAGGATTTTCAGTAATGAAAAGATAAGCAAATGAGTCATATTCATATGTACATATATATATATATATACACATATATGTATTTCTCTTAAACAAATGGTCTAAATGTTTACAGCTTCTAATTCATTTTGTAAAATTTTTAAAACACATAACCATGATTTTCTTCTAGAATGAATTTCAGACCGTCAAAGATACTATCCTGGTTTCTTCTTGGGTCAAGATACATTTTATTTTTCTATTTACTTTGTATTCACTTAGGGATGAAAGAGACTCTTATTAACAAATGAATTTAAGATTATGAAGATTTTCTCTTTGACATAATTCTGTCAGTTAATTTTCATGCATGATGTGTGTTACAATTAAGAGTTTGCCTAAAGTCATCATCAGTAGAAAGTACATTGTAACCAAAAACAATGATTTATATATGGCTAATATCTGATAATATTAGATCATTCCAAACATTTTGTCTAAGAATCAAGAGACATTCACAGATTCACAAACATTTGCAGCAGGAGTGTATTGCAAATTATGTTTCTAAATCTGGTACCTATCTGATGTCTACATACAATTTTACAAAGCACTATTAGCTAGAAATGCCATATAATTGGACCTTGGTTGATGTACACAACGTTTCCTCTAGCTCTAGTCAACATAGAGTCTAAGGGATGGAGCACAATATTTTCTTGATATGCCACACAATAATTTCTGTATATGTGTATACAGATATAATTTTATATTTATATAATATAATTTACACACACACACACACACACACACACACATAGAGTACCTTTATCTGGTTTGGCTGAATGTCTTTTGATTAATGGATCAATCCTTAAAAACCAAGATAGGGCTATTAAATTATATAATAAAATCTGCACATATACATTTATTAAGAGGGACTATAGCATACTGATTAAGAATAAGGACTTTTAACTTTGAAGATATATTTCACATCTATTTATTAGCTATGTGGCCTCCTTAACTTCAGTTTCTTATCTTTAAAATTGGATCTTGGAGCCACCACATAGAGTTGTAAAGGTTGAATATGCATATAAAGTACTTAGAGTGATTCCTGGCATAGTGTAGGTGCTCAATAAAAATAGATACCACTCATTAATATTACCACTATCATTATTCTTATAACTTCATGCTGGAGAAGCAAAGAATAAAACAAGCACTGATGGGAATTCAAGGTTCTAGAGACAATAAAATGTTTGTTTAAAATGCTTAAAAGCGGGCTTCCCTGGTGGCGCAGTGGTTGAGAGTCCGCCTGCCGATGCAGGGGACACGGGTTCGTGCCCCGGTCCGGGAGGATCCCACATGCCGCGGAGCGGCTAGGCCCGTGAGCCATGGCCGCTGAGCCTGCGCATCCAGAGCCTGTGCTCCGCAATGGGAGAGGCCACAACAGTGAGAGGCCCGCATACCGCAAAAAAATAAAAAAATAAAAAAAATAAAATAAAATGCTTAAAAGCCAACATAAATGCCCATCAACAGATGAATGAATAAAGAAGATGTGGTACATACATACAATGGACTATTACTCAGCCATAAAAAGGAATGAAATTGGGTCATTTGTAGAGATGTGGCTGGACCTAGAGACTGTCATACAGAGTGAAATAAGTTAGAAAGAGAAAAACAAATTTTGTATATTAATCCATATATGTGGAATCTAGAAAAAGGGTACAGATGAACCAGTTTGCAAGGTAGAAATAGAGACATCGATGTAGAGAACAAACGTATGGACACCAAGGGGGAAAAGTGGGGTGGGGGTGGGTGGTGGGATGAACTGGGAGATTGGGGTTGTCATATATACACTAATTTGTATAAAATAGATGACTAATAAGAACCTGCTGAAAAAAAATAATAAAATAAAATTTAAAAAAATTAAAAAGAAAATTAAAAAAAGAAAACAAAATCTGAAATATGCATTGTGTGTTCAATAATTACTTATTGGGGACCTGCAATGAGAAAGCACTCTTGGGGCAAGAGAGTATGAAGATAAATAAGAACACAGTCTCTGCCCTTCATGAACTTACCATCTGGAAGAGACATCAGGTATGTTTACAAATAATAAAGGGGTGATGGAAGAGAGATAAAGCTGTATATGTGGGCTGTGTATGGAAGTAGTCCATCTAAAACTTCCTAACGGCATCATCAATGCAATGGTGCCTGGGGTGTCCCAGGGAACCAGGTATTTTTAAGGAATGCCTTTTACTTTGGAAAATCAAAGTCCTAGAAAAGAAATCTGTATTATTGATTTCTCTTTCTCTAAGGCGCTTATGGAATTTTTCTTCATAAAATGAGATGTTTTTAAGTGTAAATAAATTAATTAATTAAATGCTTAAAAGCATAAAAATAAATCAAAACCATTAAAAATTTTAAAAGATAGGGAGAGGAAATAAAAGTAAAAAAATATCATTTTATTAAATATACGTATATATAAATATATAATGAAGTACTGATATCATATATGTAAAACCAGTACATTATACGAGTATCTATATGTATAACTTATGTATAATATATATCATATATCAGTACATTATTATGCCAGTCCATACATATAATAAAAACACAAAGATGAATTTAAAGGCAAAATAAATACAGCTGTGGAGAGAATTACCATGAACACAGCAAAAAGGGATAATGATAAGTAAAGATGTGAGGTTGAGAGGCATGGGGAATAAAAGGGGAAGGTCTAACAGATGTCTAGTAAGATTTCCATAATAAATAGGTAGAATGGAGGTAATGTAGTGAAGAGAAATAATTAGAAATAAAGACTGAGATGATGAATAAATGAAAGACTGAAATGATGAAATAAAGTGAATCTTCATATTCAATAACTATACAAAGTAGGATATAAATAAAAAATTAATGCAGACAATAGAACAGTTTATAGGGCATAAATAACATAGTATCAATATGAATGCATTTCAAAAACACACTGTTGAGTTTTTTAAAAAGTATCAAAAGGGTTCATCTAGTGTTGACTCCATTCATATAAATTCAAAACTGTGCAAGAAAACTGTTTACAAAAATAAACAAAAAGTAAAAGAAAAAACTTATTTCATTTTTATTCATACAGTTTAGGGATATAAATGTAAGCCAAAGTTTAAAACCATATTTGGAAATAATATACACTGGATTTAGTAGGGCTGAAAAGGGTATGAGATTTAAGCTATATCTCAAATATTTTATGCCTTTGAAAAATAATTTAAAAAGAGAACTGTGGCCAATATAGCAAAATATTAACATTAATTTATTGGTAGTGGTTGGTGCATTAGGATATGTTATATTCTTTTCCTTGCATTTAAAATATTTCAGAAAATATGTTAATCATTGAGCCCTAATGAGATTTAGGATTTAACAAAAGACAATTCTTAAGAGAAAATCCTATGGGGAATTCCTCATTAATTAGGTGGTTAACACAGACGTTTGGAAACAGAAAAAAAAATTTTCCCAAAAGACCCAAATAAGCTGACTATAAAGAATGTACCTTATCTCTCAGAAAATTAGGGAGCTAGGTCAGTCTTGCCAGGAACTGAAACTGTGGTTCCAGAGAGTCTAAGAATTTCAGTACTGATACATATTCTACTAAGGGTAATTTCAAGAGACATTTATAAACCAGATGCTCCAAATTCAACCTTTACCAGCACAATTATAAAAATGATTTAATGTAGAGGATCTATAAATAGTTTTTCCTAAAAATTAAAAATGTCTTTACTGAGAACATAAATGTTAAAGTTGAAACAATGAAAACAAACACATGCAAACTGAGTAAACCCAAATCACACAAATGTTCTTTCTCTATGCTTGAAGGCAAGCATCTGTTTCCATAAGAACAGAAAAAATATTCAAGCTACTGTCAAGCAGTATGCAGTGATTTCACTATATTTTCTGTTTACAATGTGGTTAAGGTACAATGATAAAAGAAATTTTATAGGGGTAAGAATTGTATGGAATATGAGATCAGACCACGAATCAGGCCCCCTCTGTTTTCAATCCTCTCTCTGCTACTCTTATGCTGACACAGCAGAACCTTTCTAGAAGCAGGAGGAGTGAGCACTGCCCTTTTCATGGTGTCATCTTTCAGTCATAATGTTAGGCTATGGTCCCTTCTGCTTGATTCTCATGACTGATGGAAGGAGCTGATCAAATTTTAAAAATCATTACACCAAATGATGTCTTCCAGCATTACACCAAAGACAGTCTGTATCTTATTGGCACAATAAGAGAGATAGGACATGGGAATTAGCTCTCTATGTCTTTACAGTGCTTTTTCCTTTATTAAATTTTTGTTTTGAAATTATGCACACACATATATATTCATTTTATAAAAATTATGATGTGCTTAAGAGTATCTATGTCTATACCTGTATCTATTTCTAAAAGCTACAGTCTCACCACTCAGAAATAATCGTTATTCATATAAGTATTCATACTTATTATTCTTAAGACGTAAAAGCTCTTATTTTCCAGTTTTGTGATTTGTTTTATTTTTGGCCTAATAACACGGGGCAAATGTCTTTCTAGGCAAATGCATATTTATCAATTTCTGACCGTTTAATTACTACCAGTTTAACTTATTTCCATTGTATTTTAAGGTCTGGGGGTTCTGAACATCCTTGTACAAATGTGGAATAGCAGATCCTACAAAATGAACCTATGTAGAGACAAAGCATGATACTCCAAACTAGAACTTCTTTTCTGTGACTTTGAAGAGCTGATTTTGAAACTAAGCAGGACACTGTGGGGGCTTCCTGGGGACAGAAACCCTGACCCCCACTCCCTGCCCCATGTCTTCCACCTCTTGTTTGTAAAAAAAAAAAAAAAAGCTTTAGCCTCCTATGTCTTCCCCAAGTTCCAAAAACAAATTTAATCAGAGGAGTAAAAAAATGCAGGAAGAAAGGAAAACAGTCAAGCAGGACAAAATAATAATAGTTTAGCCATAAAACAAAGGCAAGGATATTTAGTTCCTTCTCAAGGGCTATAGATAATATCCTGAGCCATATCTTTGTGTTGCTTTACAGGTACTAAAACTTCTACCAGGTGGAAGAAGCTAACTGCATGATGACCATGAAGACATAGCCCTCCAGATGGGCTGGAGCCTGAGGACTGATAATGCTGACCCCTGTGACCTGACATGGTTACCTCACCACCTACCAATCAGAGAACTGTACATGAGCTGATCCTGTACCCGGTGACCATCTCCCTCACTTTGTCTTTAAAAACCCTTCCTTAGAAGCCATGGGAGAGTTTGAGTCTTTTGAACAGAAACTGCCCATTATCCTTGTTTGGTCCCACTTGCAATAAAAGCTGTACTTTCCTTCATCAAAACCTGGTGTCAGTGGATTGGCTTTACGGTTCATGGGCAAAAAGACTGAAGTTTGGCTCGGTAACAGTCTGAAAGCCAAACATCAATCATATTCTTCTTATTTATTTATTATTGGAATAAAATTGCTTTACAATGTTGTGATAGTTTCTGCTGTACAATGACATGAATCAGCTATATGTATACCTATATCCCCTACTGTTTGGGCCTCCCTCCCACCTCCCCATCCCACCCATCTAGGTCATCACAGAGCACCAAGCTGAGCTCCCTGTGCTATACAGCAGTTTCCCACTAGCTATCTATTTTACATGTGCTAGTGTATTTATGTCAAACATAATCTCCCAATTTGTCCCACCCTCCCCTTCCCTCACTGTGTCCACATGTCTGTTCTCTATGTCTGTGTCTCTATTCCTGCCCTACAAATTGGTTCATCTGTACCATTTTTCTAGATCCCACATATATGCATTAATATTTGATATTTGTTTTTCTCTTTCTGGCTTACTTCACTCTGTATGACAAACTCTAGGTCCATCCACATCTCGAGAAATGACCCAATTTTGTTCCTTTTTATGGCTGAGTAATATTCTACTGTATATATATATGCCACATCTTCTTTATCCATTCATGTATCATTAGACATTTAGGTTGTTTCCATGTCCTGGCTATTGTAAATAGTGCTGCAGTGAATACTGGGGTAGATGTGTCCTTTTGAATTATGGTTTTCTCAGGGTATATACCCAGTAGTAGGACTGTTGGGTCATATGGTAGTTCTATATTTAGTTTCTTAAGGAACTTCCATAATGTTTTCTATAGTGGCTGTATCAATTTACATTCCCTTTTTCTCCACACCCTCTCCAGCATTTATTGTTTGCAGATTTTTTGATGATGGCCATTCTGACCAGTGTGACATCATACCTCACTGTAGCTTTGATTTGCATTTCTCTAATAATTAGTGATGTTGAGCAGGTTTTCATGGGCCTCTTGGGCATCTGTATGTCTTCTTTAGAGAAATGTCTATTTGGGTCTTCTGTCCATTTTTTGATTGGGTTTTTTGTTTTTTTGATATTGAGCTGCATGAGTTATTTGTATGTTTTGGAGATTAATCCTTTGTCCATTGCTTCATTTGTAAATATTTTCTCCCATTCTGAAGGTTGTCTTTTCGTCTTGTTTATGGTTTCCTTTTCTGTGCAAAAGCTTTGAAGTTTCATTAGGTCCCATTTGTTTATTTTTGTTTTTATTTTCATTAGTCTAGGAGGTGGGTCAAAAAAGATCTTGCTGTGGTTTATATCAAAGAGTGTTTTTCCTATGTTTTCCTCTAAGAGTTTTATATTGTCCAGTCTTACATTTAGGTCTTTAATCCATTTGGAGCTTATTTTTGTGTATGGTGTTAAGGAGTGTTCTACTTTCATTCTTTTACATGTGGCTGTACAGTTTTCCCAGCACCACTTATTGAAGAGTCTGTCTTTTCTCCACTGTATGTCCTTGCCTCCTTTGTCATAAATTATGTGACATACGTGTGTGGGTTTATCTCTGGGCTTTCTATCCTGTACCATTGATCTATGTTTCTGTTTTTGTGACAGTACCATACAGTCTTGATTACTGTAGCTTTGTAGTTTAGTTTGAAGTCGGGGAGCCTAATTCCTCCAGCTCCATTTTTCTTTCTCATGATTGCTTTGGCTATTCGGGGTCTTTTGTGCTTCCATACAAATTGTAAAATCTTTTGTTCTAATTCTGCAAAGAATGCCATTGGTAATTTGATAGGGATTGCAGTGAATCTGTAGATTGCTTTGGGTAGTGTAGTCATTTTCACAATATTGATTCTTCCAATCCAAGAACATGGTATATTTCTCCATCTGTTTATGTGATCTTTGATTTCTTTTGTCAGTGTTTTATGGTTTCTGAGTACAAGTTTTTGCCTCCTTAGGTAGGTTTATTCCTAGGTATTTTATTCTCTTTGTTGTGATGGTAAATGGGATTGTTTCCTTAATTTCTCTTTCTGATTTTTCGTTGTTGGTGTATAGGAATGCAAGAGATGTCCATGCATTAGTTTTGTATCCTGCAACCTTACCAAATTCATTTATTAGTTCTAATAGTTTTCTGGTGGCATCCTTAGGATTTTCTATATATAGTATCATCTCATTTTCAAACAGTGACAGTTTTACTTCTTCTTTTCCAATTTGTATTCCTTTTATTTCTTTTTCTGCTCTGATCACTAAGACTTCCAAAACTATGTTAAATAAGAGTGGTGAGAGTGGACATCCTTGTCTTTTTCCTGATCTTAGTGGAAATCATTTCAGGTTTTCACCATTGAGAATGATGTTTGCTGTGTGTTTGCCATATATAGCCTTTATTATGTTGAGGTAGTTTCCCTCTATGCCCATTTTCTGGAGAGTTTTTATCGTAAATGGATGAATTTTGTCAAAAGCTTTTCCTGAATCTATTAAGATGATCAGATGGATTTTATACTTCAATTTATTAATGTGGTGTATCACATTGATTGATTTGCATATATTGAAGAATCCTTGCATCCCTGGGATAAATCCCACTTGATCATGGTGAGTGATCCTTTTAATGTGTTGTTGGATTCTGTGTGCTAGTATTATGTTCAGGATTTTTTCATCTATGTTCATTGGTGATATTGGTCTGTGATTCTTTTTGTGTGTGTGACATCTTTTCTGGTTTTGGTATCAGGGTGATGGTGCCCTCGTAGAACGAATTTGTGAGGGTTTCTCCCTCTGCTATATTTTGGAAGAGTTTGAGAAGGATCGGTGTTAGCTCGTCTCTAAATGTTTGATAGAATTCACCTCTGAAGCCATCTGGTCTTAGACTTTTGTTTGTTGGAAGATTTTTAATTACAGTTTCAATTTCATTACTTGTGATGTCTGTTTATATTTTCTAATTCTTCCTGTTTCAGTCTTGGAAAATTGTACCTTTTCAATAATTTGTCCATTTCTTCCTGGTGGTCCATTTTATTGGCATATAGTTGTTTGTAGTAATCTCTTATAGTCCTTGGTATTTCTGCAGTGTCATTTGTGATTTCTCCTTTTTTATTTCTAATTTCATTGATTTGTATCCTCTACCTTTTTTTCTTGATGAGTCAGGCTAAAGGTTTATCAGTTTTGTTTACCTTCTCAAAGAACCAACTTTTAGTTTTATTGATCATTGCTATTGTTTTCTTTGTTTAGATTTCATTTATTTCTGCTATGATCTTATGATTTCTTTCCTTCTACTGACTTTGGATTTTCTTTGTTCTCTCCCTAGTTGCTTTAGGTGTTAGGTTAAATTGTTTATTTGAGATTTTTCTTGTTTCTTGAGTTGAGATTGAATTGCTGTAAACTTCCCTCATAGAAATTCTTTTGCTGAGTCCCATAAATTTGGGTTGTCATGATTTCATTGTCACTTGTTTCTATGTATTTTTAAATTTATTCCTTGATTTCTTCAGTGATCTCTTGGTTATTTAGTAGTGCACTATTTAGCCTTCATGTATTTGTGTTTTTTGCAGTTTTTTTCCTGTAACTGATTTCCAATCTCATAGCGTTGTGGTCAGAAAAGACGCTTGATACGATTTCAGTTTTCCAAGGCTTGATTTCTGACACATGATGGGATCTATCCTGGAAAATGTTCCATGTGCACTTGAGAAGAAAGTGTATTCTTCCACTTTCGGGTGGAATGTCCTATAAATATCAATTAAATCTATCTGGTCTATTGTGTCTTTTAAAGCTTGTGTTTCCTTATTTAGTTTGGATGATCTGTCCATTGGTGTAAGTGCGGTGTTAAAGTACCTGACTATCACTGTGTTACTGTCGATTTCCCCTTTTATGATTGTTAGCATTTGCCTTATGTACTGAGGTGCTCCTATATTGGATGAATAAATATTTATAATTGTTATATCTTCTTCTTGGATTGATCCCTTGATCATTATGTAGTGTCCTTCCTTATCTGTTGTAAAAGTCTTTATTTTAAAGTCTACTTTATTTGATATGAGTATTGCTACCTCAGCTTTCTTTTGATTTCCATTTGCATGGAATATCTTTTTCCATCCCCTCACTTTCAGTCTGTATTTGTCCATAGGTCTGAAGTGGGTCTCTTGTAGACAGCATATATACGGGTTTTGTTTTTGTATCCATTCAGCCAATCTATTTCTTTAGGCTGGAGCATTTAATCCATTTACACTTAAGGTAATTATCCATATGGATGTTCCTATTACCATTTTCTTAATTGTTTTGGGTTTGTTTTTGTAAGTCTTTTCCTTCTCTTGTGTTTCCTGCCTAGAGAAGTTCCTTTAGCATTTGTTGTAAAGCTGATTTTGTGTTGCTGAGTTCTCTTAGCTTTTACTTCTCTGTAAAGCTTTTGATTTCTCTATCAAATCGGAATGAGATCCTTGCTGGATAGAGTAATCTTGTTTGTAGGTTTTTCTCTTTCATCAATTTGAGTATATCCTGCCACTCCCTTCTGGCCTGCAGAGTTTCTGCTGAAAAATCAGCTGATATCCTTATGGCGATTCCTTTGTATGTTATTTTTTGTTTTTCCCTTGCTGTTTTTAATATTTTTTCTTTGAATTTATTTTTTGTTAGTTTGATTAACATGTGTCTTTGTGCGTTTCTCCTTGGATTTATCTTTTATGGGACTCTCTGCGTTTCTTGGACTTGATTGACTATTTCCTTTCCCATGTTAGGGAAGTTTTCCACTATAATCTCTTCAAATAATTTCTCAGACCCTTTCTTTTTCTCTTCTTCTTCTGGAAACCCTATAATTCAAATGTTGTTGTATTTAGTGTTGTTCCAGAGGTCTCTGAGATTATCTTCAATTTTTTTCATTCTTTTTTCTTTATTCTGCTCCTTGGCAGTTATTTCCACCATTCTGTCTTACAGCTCACTTATTCGTTCTTCTGCCTCAGTTATTCTGTTATTGATTTATTCTAGTGTATATTTCATTTCAGTTATTGTGTTGTTCATCTCTGTTTGTTTGTTCTGTATTCTTCTAGATCTCTGTTAAACATTTCTTATATTTTCTCAGTCCATGCTTCCATTCTATTTCTGAGATTTTGGATCATCTTTACTGTCATTACTCAGAATTCTTTTTCAGGTAAGTTGCCTCTTTCCTCTTCACTTATTTGGTCTTGCAGGTTTTTACCTTGCTCCTTCATCTGTGACATATTTTTGTCATCTTTTTTTTTTTATCGGTCAGATTGTGTTCCTGTTTTACTGGTTGTTTGGCCTGAGGCTTCCAGCACTGGAGGCTGTTGGGTAGAGCTGGGTCTTGGTGCCAAGAAGAGGACCTCCAGGCAACCTCACTCCAATGAATATTCCCTGGGGTCTGAGGTTCTCTGTTAGTCCAGTGGTTCAGACTCAGAGCTCCCACCGCAGGAGTTCAGGCCCAGCCCTGGCTTGTGAACCAAGATCCCACAAAGAGTAAAAAATAAAATAAGATTAGAAAACTAACAGATACGTTAGAAAGAATAAAAAAATAACTATGTAGATGAAACAACAACCAGAATGTAAAACAGAATGACAGTAGTAAAAATGAGGAGAAAAAAATAAAAGCCAGAAAAGGCCTTGGCTGTGGGGGGTGAGGCTTAGGCAGGGGTGGGGTTTAGGTGATAGGCAGGGCCTATGCTTAGGACCCACAGGGCGGGAAAGGACCCTGGGGGGTAGAGGGTGTGGTTTAGGCTCAACTCAGCAAGAGGGGCCCAGGAGTGCCTCTGGCTTTGGAGGGCAGAGGACCAGCTCCAGGACTCCAGCAGTTTCACTAGGCCCGAGTGGGCAGGGGAACTGCTAAGCATGTTCTCCCCATCCTCTGATCCCAGAGGTCTTCTCCTCATTGTCCTCTCTTCTTCTTCCCCCACTCCATTCCTCCTATGCTCCTAGGACCCATGTGGCCGGAGGCAGCCTGGGAGGGTGGAGGACCAGACCCAGGAGCCCAGCAGGCTTCCTGTCACCTGATTGGGCAGGGTAAATGCTAGGCACACTTCCACCTGATTCTCTGAGCCTCTGAGGGTCCCTCCAGGCATGGGAACCCCTCCCCTCCCCCAGACATCCCTCAGGGGTGCCGGTCCTGTCCTGTCTCCACTTCTCCTCCCCACTCACTACCTCCCACATCCTACCCAGTCACTCAGGGGTTCCTCCCATCTCCTTGGGTGTTGAGGTCCCCTACCAGCATCTGGCAGGTACCCTAGTCATAGGGAGACTCGATCTCCATGTCCTCCCCTGCCTCTGTCTTGACCAATCATGTTCTTCTTTAAAAAACATTACTCCATGCCCTTTTTCTGGACAAATAAATTCCATACCAGAAGTTACCAATTCTGAATGAATAACACAACACTGTACAGATGCATTCTCAATAGCCTACAAATGCATGCCAATTTGAAAAATTGGGGTCTTTAAGTAAAAAGATGATAATGATGATGATCATTATTATGATATACTGATACTACTATGTAAAATACTGAGCCTGGGTTAACAGAGTATGAATTTAGTAGATATTAGTATTGAAATGCCATTTTGTGGATTTCACTCAAATATATAAACTTGATGTTTCCTTTTGAGAGTTTTATTTGAGGATCATAAATAATAAAATCAAAAGATTATATTTTAATGTGGTTGGTTATTTATGGATATGAACATTTGTGAAAAATATAAATATCTCTTATAGAGCTACTTTTCCAGCATGTCAATAGCATAGGGTCATGTGAATAGTTGCAAAACTGAGGAATTGTTAAATTGATATATTATAGGAATAAAAATTAATGCTAAGTATTTTTCTACTAACTCTTGCCAAATTTATAGATATTATCAATCCACCTACCTATGACAGATAATACTTAATTTTTTGCATGTGTTTTTAACTGTAAAATAAAGACTTCCTGACATTATAAAAGTTGCTATAAAAGTTGACATTTAAGCAAGATCTACTACATAAGATGTGAATGTAGAGGGTCTTATGTGTTACCAATTACTTTTATTAAAATAGTAGATAAATTGGAAGCAGCTAATATTATAAGCTGCTTTTCCTCGTGTTATTGAAGTCATGTAAAAGTGATGTTAGGAACAAGGGTTGTTGGGAAAAGCTGAAAGAGATAATATCCTTCCAAGTAGGAACCTCTGCCCAGACCAACAGAGTGTTCTGCACAATATCATACTCTTATGTACCATATTATCAATTACAACAGATGGTATAATTGGAGGGACAAAATAATCATTAATTACAAAGCACTCTTCCCCAGGCTTTCAGAAATAAAACATGCACTGTAGGGAGTATGCTTATGTAGTCTCATCCAGTATTCATGAAGATCAGCTACTCTCAACTTAAGATGAATGACAAAAAGGAGTATTAACCCTGTAGTTATAAATCAGGCTTACTACAAGTTTCTTTCCCACTAAAAGATCAAAATATGTCTTATAACACTTGATGATCAGAATCAACATATTTGCAACTGGTTGCTGCTGGTTTAATATTTACAGTTTTAAAATAAGATGTGTTTAAAATCAAGCAATAATGGCATTTAAACAATATTTTGAGGCTTCCTTTTGATGCCAGCAATGTTTACTAAACACCTGCTATGAACTGGGCATGAATATAGGTGTTAGTGACACAATCGTGAGCAATAGAAACATAGACCCTATTATCTTGGAGCTTGTAGTGAAGACGGGGTAAAAAAAGAATAAAGAAATAAATACAAATACAATAAATGCTATGAGGAAAGAAGAATGAAATAAGAAAAAATGAAGGGAGAAAGGAATGTTACATAATATGTGGTCAGGGAATCTTTTCTGAGATGGCAGGGATGATCTGAACTATATACAAATGCAAAGAAACTAGGCATATGGTGGTCCCATGGGTAGGACTCCACACTCCCAATGCAGGGTGCCCAGGGTTTGATCCCTGGTCGGGGAGCTAGATCCTGCATGCTGCAACTAAGAGTCTGCATGCCGCAATTAAGACCTGGTGCAACCTAAATAAATAAATAAGAAACTAGGCATATGGTTATTTGGGGATGTATATTTCATACAAATAACATGGGCTGTACCATTCCTGAGGTGAGAGTGAGTGTGGCTAATTTGAGATAAAATGAAAATAGCTAGTTTGACCAGAGATGAGGTTAGAGTGGTCAGCAGGACCAGAGCATATAAGTCTATACACAACATATAAGCTCAGATTTTATTTTCAGGGAAACAGGAAGCTTTTTGAGGATTTTAAGTAGGAGAGGGTAATACAGTCTGATTCATATCTTGACTATATCACACTGGCTGTGTGAGGTAAGTGTAAAAGCAGAGACCTGTCATCCACGTGAGGTGAAAGGCAGTTCAGAAAAATGTGACCGTAGTGGAAGTGGAGGAAGGAGCATAGATGACAGATAAGCAAAGACAAGTGAATGAAAATGAACGAGATGAAAAGAGTAACAAAAGATGATTCCTAGTATTATGTCGTGAGAAATTTGGGAGAAGATGGTGCCATTTTCTGAGATGGGGAAACCTAGGAGAAGAGATAAATTGGAAAGTTAGTAAATCAAAACTGTTTTGGATATTTGGGGTTTGAGGATACCTATTATAGTTGAAGGAAAAAATACCAAGAATGGAGTCTGGAGCTCAGGGATGAAGCCATGACTGAAGATGCGCATGTGGGTGTCATGGACATAAAAAAAGTTGTATAAATCCTAGGGACTGGAACCAAAAAGATCAAGATTGTTGGAACAGTGTGAGCACATAATAGGAAATAAGGTTCATGTGGGGCCTTATAGGTCATGTTAAAAACTTTACTTTCACTCCAAAGGAAATCAGGAGTGATTGAATTATAGGTTTTGTGTTTTCAAATATCCTTGCTGTATGGAGAACATGCTGGAAAGAGTAAGATAGAAATTGGGAAGATCTGTTATGATGTTATTGCAGAGGCAGGTGAAAGTAGAGTTAACAATGGGAGTATTTGCAAGTGCCCTGATTCTATATATATTTTGGAAGTAGAGACAAGAGGATTGCCTGAGAGATTAGATGAAGGGCTTGAGCCAAAATGCTGTGTCAAAAATGACTCCCAGGTGTTTTGACCTGGGCAACTGAAAAGAGGAAATGATAATTAACAGAAAGGTAGAAGGATGTGGGAGCAGTGTATAAGGGTTCTCCTGAGAAACAGAACCAATAAAAGATATATATAATATTGAATATATATGCCTCAGGTATATATAGTCTGAAGGCTTGAGAACCAGAGGAACGGAGGGTGTAAACTCCAGTCAATAGGAGGTGAAAATGTGAAGGGATGTCTCAGCTCAACTAGTGAGGCAGAAAAAAGGGGCAAATTCCTCCCTTCTCTGCCTTTTGTTCTATTCAGGTCCTGAACGGATTGGATGATGCCCTACCACATTGGAAAGGACAATCTACTTTACAGAGTCCACCAATTTAAATGCTAATCTCATCCAGAAACATCACCACAGACTCAGCCAGACATAATGTTTAATCGGGATACCCCATGGCCTGTCAAGTTGACACATAAGATTAACTATCACATGCAGCTTTGGGTAGAATATGAGGAGTTCAGTTTTTATGTGTTTACTTTAAGGTATGTATCTAGATTACCAGGTGGATAGTTTTATCCTGATGGAATTGGCAGAAGAGAAAACAGTAGTCCCAGTGGGTTAGCTGCTGCCCCAGTATCATATAAGTTTACCAGGTTTGGCATGATAAAATAGAGCATATTTCACTTATGTACATCTTAAGCATAGGGGCTTTTCCATGAGAGTAGACAGTTGCCTGAATATTCTATTTAGTTTTTCATTTTGGAAATGTGTACAGGTATGCTCTGAGAGATTTAGAGACTTGGTCTCTAAATTTCCTAAAGTTTGACAGCCATAGTCTGTGAAATGGAATTCATTCAGCCATTATATCTATGGTGACTCTAGTAAAGATAGCCATTTATTCACTGTCAATAGATGTTCCCAATCATATCATAATTTTCTCTATGATGTCTGATGAATAACCTCAATATTGTAAGGGATTTCATCCTATGTTCTAGCATTGACCTTCCGTTTTACATGTTCCTATATTTAAACTACATATATAGTTTGGATGCAGATTGTGATTTTCACGGGGTGGGAGGAATTTTCAAATATAGGTGCTCTCAAGGAATGACATTAAAATCACTACACTGGGCTTCCCTGGTGGCGCAGTGATTGAGAGTCCGCCTGTCGATGCAGGGGACATGGGTTTGTGCTCCAGTCCGGGAAGATCCCACATGCCACGGAGCGGCTGGGCTCGCGAGCCATGGTCGCTGAGCCTGCACGTCCGGAGCCTGTGCTCTGCAACGGGTGAGGCCACAACAGTGAGAGGCTCACGTACCACAAAAAAAAAAAAAAAAAATCACTACACTGATTTGTCTTAGAATCTCAGGTTGGGCTTCTACCATTATTATTAAAAGTAAAGAAGTGTGATTTAGACTGTCACTATTCTTTCCCCCACTCCACCATACAGAAATTCTTCACAAGCCTATCTTGACTTCCTGTTTTATTAGACAAAGGTTTGATTCCATCCTAAAACATTAGCTCAGAACAAAGTAGCCATATGCGACACATTCTACCTTGAGATAAATAATTCTGGACAGCTTCTTATTTGATATTTTTCTTTCTATATTCTGTTTAAAGTTTGTCTACTACATAAACAAACTTCAAGTAGGGCATAGCAATCTATAGGCTGGGTTAAGTTCAGTTCAGCCAAATAAAATGTTAAATAACTTAGTTAAAGCTTATCTCCAACAAAGCTGTCAAGTGAGAAAAACTGGGTCCCAGAGCCTCTCATAAAACAGACATTCTGGTGGGATTTCTTGTTCTTATTTCCTTATGACTTTTAGATATTCTAAGAACAGCTTTCTGTGTCTTTTCTGCAAAGAATAAGTGCATAGTGGCTTGATAAAAATAAAAAAGAACTAATGATGATTACTATTTTGGGCTCTCAGTGGGTTTCACTCAGCATACTTGGTTTATGCATTTTAGAGTGGAGAACACTTAGTAGAAATAATCTATGTGTTTCTATTTATGTTGTCCATGTTTATTGCCTTGTATTAAATCTAAGGGGATCTTTAAGGCCACCAACATTTTTGTGATTTACATTACATCTGAGTGAGAAAAAGAAATTAAATTATCTTCTACAAAGAGCAAATACTTTTCCTATTTGCTCTATTTATTATGTCCAGGCTTATTTTTACAAGATGATTTGAACTATTTCCACCAAAGGTGTATGAATACTAAATTTTATATCTTAACTACAGTAGAGAGATACTATTTAATAAGATGAAATAAAAGAGTTCTGCATTTTTAATGCTTTTACTTTTGATCAATAATGGCCTTATATAAACCATGTGTTCTCTTAATGTAGAGGAATATTAACCTCTTTATTCAGTGAAAACATGAACTTCTCAGGAATTACTTAAAAAGATAATTAAAAATAAAAGAGAATAATAGATACTATAAATAATTTAACATAATACATGTAGGCAGGAAGGATGATTTTCTATATGAGGGTATAATCTGATAGCAGAGAATAAAGGAATAAAAGATGTCTCATCTTTTAAAATATGTAAATAAAATATGTAAAAATATATCAATACTGCATGTGTGTGTATTCACTTACTGGGTAAATCCTGAACATTACTGATATAGAAAGTTTCATGATACTGTGCAAAAAACCAGGAACATAATATGTTTTTACCATTGGACTAAACATAATGCTTGTTTATTTATTTATTTTTTACCTGCATCAATTTATAAACTTGTTTATGTCATTATCCTTAAAATATTGATGTTATTTTATTATAATCTAAACTTGTTACTACCTATTCATTGACAACTTTCTAAAGACTGCTCCAAAGAACAGGTTGGTTCATTGGGTGAACTCCCTACTTTTTTTTCCTGCTTAACTCTAACTAATGATGTATTGCAGAAAGTTACTCCAATTTAAAAAAAATTTTTTTCCCAAAATAAGAAAGAATAGTCCTATCTAAACTCTGGTAAATTATTACAAGAAAAGAAGCCCATTCCTTCTGTTCTCCTATAATTCTTGAAGTCAATTGCAGCTTTTTCTCTTAATTTTAATTGTTAATTCATATTTATCAAAAAAATATATAATAACAGGGAGCACAAAGCAGCCAATCTTTGCAGCTATCCCTTTAGCTTCATATCAATTTATAATTATTACAAGGGACATATATAAAAATAAATAAATAAGCATATATATATATTTAAATATATAAAAACAAGTAGAAGATAAAAAGCATACATGATCACCTACCCAGAGAATACCACTGTTGATATTTCAGTGTTTGCTTCCCAGTAGCCTTTCTAGGTTTCTAATAATACACACACATATACATACACACCACACACAAAGAACATAAATTTCTCACGTCACAAGCTGAAGAAGGCAACAACTCCAGCTTTCATTATTTTTCCATATCAGGGATTCATTTCTGTCTTGAGTTTTTCATTTATTCTTGGAAATAATTAGATTCTGGCCATGTCATTCTAGGACACTAAAAAACATAAGGGGATATTTTTGATTTAATTATCTAGGTACTCTACACCACTATGTCTGTTCTACTCCTAGGACATCAACTAGATTGTTGGGTTCTCTTTTTAGGGGAAGGTTGTTCTGGGTGCTATTACTCCATGGACTTCCCCAAGGAAGCAAGATGCCCACCCCTTTTGTGTTTAGATATTCAAACACATTGACCTGTTCTATAATCTCTCCCCAATGATTGATGTCTGCAGAGAGGTGGGGTGGGGGAATGGGGACAAAGTGTAGGGCCTCTCAGTTTATTCTTTTTCCCCTCCCAAACTCAGATTTTTGAAAAATCTTGATGTGGTAGCATATACTACCACTTCTTATAGACTCTACAATTTACTTTGCAACATTTTAAGGCTTAAAAGTTTAAATTAAAAAAATTCAAGTTTTTGCAGCACAAATTTGTTTCTGTCGGCAATAACTAATAATTTCAAAGGCTACCTAGAATTTAAATGCCATGAATTAGCTTCTTTCACACTAGTACATCATACTTATCATCTTTTCTCTGCAATATCTCATCAACATCTTCTAGTTTTGTTGTTGGTAGGGGAAAGGTGTGGGGTTGAATTAGATAATAAAGAACTGCACTTTAAAAAATATTTTAAAATATTTTCCTTGTACTTAGTCTTTAATATACTCTAAGTATTTTAATTTGTGGATAATCATCTGCACAGAGCATTTTGTAATATGTTTTTATGACTTAACTATGCATTGTGAACATCTCTCTCACATACTTTTTTTTTATTTTTTGCGGTACGCGGGCCTCTCACTGTTGTGGCCTCTCCCGTTGCGCAGCACAGGCTCCGGATGCACAGGCTCAGCGGCCATGGCTCATGGGCCCAGCCGCACTGTGGCATGCGGGATCTTCCTGGACCGGGGCACGAACCCATGTCCCCTGAATCGGCAGGCAGACTCTCAACCACTGTGCCACCAGGGAAGCCCTATTTCTATATATTTTATAAAAAGGGGAAACATCCATATGTTTACTATGTGCTTTGAAATACATGGATACAAGTAAAATAATTCAACATTAGTATAATTATTATTTTGTTAATAAAATTGTTCAGAACTCAGCATGATAAATTTGACGAGTTGCAAAAACAACTGATTTTACAAGTTTATTAGACTTACTTTTAAAGTCATAAATGAATGCAATTGCCTTTATAATGGAAAACACAAATACTCTTCAAACTGACATTTGGTTGGAAAAGATAAAACTAAGTTATTTCCATTCTGTTGTTACAATTTAAAAAATGAATTATAAACTATGTTAGCACACAAAACAACTCATGATGCCCATATACACTTATCCATTTATGTATATTTCATGTTATCAGATAATGAGAACATCCTTGAGTAGTTATACAATAGTTGCTAATGTTTATAAAAGATAAAATACCGTAGAATATAGCTTATGAAATATAAGTTAAAAGACACAGTATTACATTGAAAGTCTTTGGAAATCATCTTAGAGTAAATATTCTTAGTCAATTTGCAAGCATAACAATATTTGCTTTAACCAGCAAATAATGTCAAATTTATAATTTTTTTCTTAGTTCATTTTATTTGACATGGAGTTTTTGAAGTAAATATAAGCTTTGGACTCATAAAAAGTTCAGAATTCAGTTATAATCAATAATGTGCCACCCTTTTTTGATTCATCTAGCAATAACTATAGATGGAGAAGAAGTATAACAGTTTTTGCTGTGATTTTTCTGGAAGAAACATTTTGAAGAAATGACAAGTGGGAAAGCAGCGTGACATTGGGCTGAAGGGTACCTCTTAACATGTGAAGTCAAGTTGTGAGCTTCAGCTCTTACCTGCTCAAACCCAGCTCCCCTTACTCATGTGCACAGAAGTTCTTCAAGGTCACTGTGAGAGGAGAGCACTAAACATTCTCCCCATGATTCTTTTTTAGAATAAATTTTAGAAAAATATGTCTTGAATGAAAGGTAATTTGGAATTAATCAGTGAAAACTGGAAAGGATAAAAAGGGATGTTTGGGAAAGGTACTTTTTAAAGGTAAGGGGGAAAATGACAGTAAGTGAAAAAAGAGAGATGATTTATTTGGTGATCTTTTGGGGTCAGGTATTCTATAAGTCTGATTTATGAATAAGGAGTAATAAATTCTAAATAATGGTATAATTTATGAAGGGTTTTGATGTGTATGTGGGTATGTAAGTGTGTGTATGAATTCTAATTTGATATCTAAGATTTTGGCCTGAACTTTGTTAGTGTGGAAAATATTATTTTTTAGCGTTGCTAGAGACTCAATTCTAAAGAGAAATATTTGGAGCTAGGATTTACCTTGGGTGTTAACAAGTGCTTGTGGTTATACATCCTGTCACAGCGGGACATTGCATATTCAACTTGGTTTCCTTCATGTTCTTTGGACTAAAAATTCAACCCTCTTTTAGGAAGTTTGGGCATTCCTTGAAGGTCAGAGTTTGACAGATATTTAGGCCAATAGCCGGCATTCCTCTCCCTTAAGGTTTTTTTGTTTTTTGTTTTTTTGGTTTTTTTCTAGTGACTGTAGAAATAATGAGAATTTGCTAAGCCTAGCAGGCAAAGATACAATGTTTTTGATTAGGGATACCTAAGTATGCCCGTGGACTTCTTGGAAGAAAATAAAACTAAGAAAATGGCTAACTATAACTGAGTTAATACTACATACATCCATACATCATTGGAAAAAGGAAAATTAAGGAGAATTATTATAGATTAAGGATGTTGTTAGATTAAGAAATATCTAGTTTGCTATATCCTATTTATGATTATACTTACACTGTCACCTTTTCTTATTTTAAGTGGTATTCTTTTCCTTGAGATTTACATTATGTAACGTAGACCTACATTATGTAATAACTAAGTGGTTTCTTAGTTATTTTTGACAATCACCTCGGCTCCACTCTAGAAAGAACACACTTTTCCACTGAAAGGACCATCCAGATGCTCCTTCAGTCCGCATCCCTGCTGTAGTCTAAACAACTAGCTGCATTCTACCCCCTAAACAAATTTGCAGTCATCAGTGTATTTTCAGTGCATTCTTGGTGAGCAGAAATAAATTTTGCACTTTCTAGCCACCACCTGGGAGCTACAGACCACACTATGAGATCTAAAATAGGCATTAATTATTGCCTTAAATCTCCCTCTTTGGGAGGAATATACAAAGAATATTTAGCACTTAGCTAAAAAGTAGAAACATATCTTAGGAAATGCTCTCTTCTAGAGTCAAGGCACGTGTGTCCTGTTTGGCAATCTTTATATACTTTTCCCTAGCAGATCAGTTTTTATCCTTTAAAGCTCTTTAGAATAACATATGGATACACATTATAATAGTGTAAAGTATTAGAGTTCTATTTTCTGTAGTTAAAAGAAATCGGTGTTAACAAGTGACTTCTTATCATTGCAGATCATTTTAACTTCTCATTAGAATTGGCCCAAAGTGACAGATGCACAGCAGCATTAAACAGGCTAAAACAAAGACAAATAGAATGGATTTTGGTCACTGTGCCTTTCCTTACTGATGAATTCTTATGTATGCAGACATTGTACTTCTAGATATGTAACCGCAATTTCCTTTCTCCTCACATTATACAGCCTAGCCATTTACACTATTTTATAGTGAGGAGGTTAACAGCAGGATCTTGGATAGGTCTGAGTCCAAGACAGTATTCTGTTTTCCAGATCCATGACTTATTCTCCAAATGCCTCAATTTTTTCAGGTTTAAAATAGATAAAACAATAGTAAATTAAGCACTGAGTCAGATTGTACATTTGAATTATTTAGCATAGTTTGGCACATAATAAGTACTCAATAAGTACTACATTTTGGACAGACATCTATGATAATAATTGTGATGATTAGAATACCTGAAAACAAACAGAAGTAAAGCAACCAAAAGTAAAGGATTATAGTGTTAAGAATCAGATTGCTAGTCACTTGCCTTCGATACAGGCAGAAGACTCAAATCATGATTAGTGCACTATCGTTATCTAGGTTGAAGGGAAAAAAACAACAGTTCTGTTTCCCCCTTCTCACTGATTTCTAAAATGAGGAAATGTGAGCACTGTTCTATTATTTCCCACCTCACAGATAAAAATTGGACTATAAATAGGCCAACTCCCCTCCTGCAAGGAAGGCCTTACAGGACAGGGCCTCTCTTTTTGGCCCCAAGTTCATTGTGTGGACCTGAACAAATGATTGTTTTCCTTACTTCAGAGGTGGAGAAAAAGGTCTATAGTAATGAACTTTGAGTGGAGAATTTTTTAGGGATTTTCTCTGATGTTTCATTAGGCTAATGATGTTGAGAATTAAGTCATAAAGCATTCCTGTTGCTGAAAAAGAGGTGAGTAAATATAGTGGAAGCTGTTTTCCTGTTGATCTTTCAAAGGCAGTTTAATTAGCTAATGGTCAACTCTCCAAAGCCAAAGCTAGGTAATTGGACTGGGGGCGGAGTAAACTGACTTCTTTGACAAGTGTGCTTATTTAGAGAATTACTTTAATTCCTTTGTTCATTACAGGGACCCTGTAAGACAAGGCAACCCTGGGATTTCATGGAGATGCAAATAATTGCTCTGATTTATTTTTATAAATCTGTCTTCAGTTTCACAACTCATTATTAGTCTTTTGTGTGCTAAAAGTATAGGCATCTTATGTGCATAAAATAATTAAAATAAATCTAAGACAACTTTTGCCTTTTGTAACATATAGAATTAGTCTGACTTGTTTTAGGGCAACATGAGGATCTTATTATGATAGTTGATTTTATGGTCTTTAGGAGAAAGTTCCAATATCCTAACCAAAATCAAATTAAATAACCTTTGTTCTCTTTTCAGTGTCTCTAATCAATAGAGTAAGACAAATCATAATTTTCCCTACCCTAATCGGTTAGGTGAATGTCAATATTTATGTATTTCTGTGTTTGATCAATGTCACTGTATCATTTTCAGCCCAAAACACCAAAAACAAAACCCCCAAAAAACCCCAAAAGGAAACAAAAATGACAATTGGAGAAATTTTAACATTGAAAGCTTAGTAAGACATCTTAATCCTTCAGTTGGAGGAAAAATAGAAAACTCAATTAGCATTCAATTACCAATTTGCTATATTCTGCAACAGCAATCAACAATAAACAACTATATCAGAACTGGCATACCAATTGAACAAAATATCTGTTCTTGGATCTCTTAACATAGAAAAAGCAATAGACTGGAGCAACCTCTAAAAAGAATTATTAGTTTGTAAATCAGATAAGATTAGTATAACTGAAACTTGAATCATCAATATATTCTTAATATGAGTATATATGCTTTTCTCATAATCTCTGTAAATAAAAAGTGCATTATAATACCTATATGCACTCATTGAAGATGAGGATAATTAGAATAGAGAGAAATATAAAAACTTAATACACAATAAATTTTAATTGAAAGTGCACTATGTGTAGGAACGTTGCTTAATAACAGAAATATGAAGGTGACAAAGATATGATCCTGATACTACTATTTAGGGACTCACACCTTGATGAAGTGAAAAGTAAGCAGATAAACTGTAACACAACATGGAAATCTTACTAGCATACATATGAACAAAGTGATGTAAGAGCCTAAAGGGGAAGCAATTCATTCTGCTTCTCAGTAGTGCTTTATTATTCTGGTGTTCTGGGTTGGCAGAATCTGAAACTCTGACCATAGTATTGATCAGTTGATCTAAATAATTCACTAGAAATCTGGTGTTTGTATTTTATGATAGAGATAAAATTTTATCTAAACAAAGAACATAGATGATTGTATTTTAAATCTCTACTACTTTTATTGCATTGGGTTTGTAATTAATTAGGTAGAAAGTTAAGAATGGTGCTTTCAAAATCTCTTACCAATTCTGAAAACATGAATAGATTCATGTATTTTAGGAAATGTAAACTAATTCACGGGAAATCTGAGTGTGTGTGTTACACATGTTGTACTAAGTACTTTGTTGTTATATATGTAACATATTTATCAACATCTCCTCCGTGACTAGTTAGTGGAGTTTTTTGAAACACCATGATAATAAGGTCAAAGTCATGGATGTGGGTTTCCCTCATTTTGTTCCATGGTTACAGTTAGATTTTTCATCTCTGCTAGGCTTCTTGAAAATATCTGCATCTGATCACAAGAAAAGGTACTTTAGATAAATCCATCAGCCGTGCTTACACCTGGCATTGAATAAGTCACCCAGATAAACTTATTTGCAAGCAAAATGGGATGAAAAGAATGTCCTATAAATGCTGAATGTAATTTTTTTCAAAGTAGATTGCAAGCTTTTTGAGGAGAGGATGCTGTATTATACTCTCATGTCCTCTACATCCACCAGTGTAGTATGATACACAGCTACTTTTTTTGTTGTTGGATGCATGACTGTAATACAATAAAAATCTCTCTACTTTGATGAGAGAGTGTCATGGACATATATACATTACCAAATGTAAAATTGATAACTAGTGGGAAGCAACCGCATAGCACAGGGAGATCAGCTCGGTGCTTTGTGACCACCTAGAGGGGTAGGATAGGGAGGGTGGGAGGGAGGGAGATGCAAGAGGGAAGAGATATGGGGATATATGTATATGGATAACTGATTCACTTTGTTATAAAGCAGAAACTAACACACCATTGTAAGGCAATTATACTCCAATAAAGATGTTATAAAAAAATCTCTCTACTTTGAAATAAACTGAAATAAATAGTGATCATTTTAAAACCTACATCTTTTGAGTCCACAGATGCAAACTCACATAAATTATTTAAATATCAAAGGAATGAATTTGAAGGAATATATTTTCATTGCAAAAGAAAAAGGAGAAATACAATTGATTTCTCTTTAAGTATGGCTTGAATAAAATAGTCATCACTAATGAGAGCTTTTATACTGGCAGTGGGATTTGTGTGTGTAAATACAGCAGCATAGAAATTTTGATTACCACAATCCTTTTTATTGAAGCTCCATTGTACAGTGAAAAAGAAAAGCTTGATGGCTTAATTCATATCCGGTTTGCATTTTTCTCTCTGACTTTTTTGGTATGTACTTTAGTTAGAGTTTCTTGTCCTGTGTCTCTATTTTCCCATTTTTAAGGATAATAATTTGTAAATAGCCTTTAAAAAATGAAGTATTAGAGTTCCAGCTTTAATCTACTTCATGTATTATCACCTATTACCTAACTTCAAACTACACTTTATACTAGTTCCTCTATCTCCCTCTAAAATTTTTTTCAAGACATTTTCATCTATAAAGCTAACAAAAACTCCTCTCTGACTTCTGTCCCACTAGAGATTGTCTACCTATCACTCTTTCAGTTTATAGCTTTATTTCTTGAAACAATAATTTAATTTCTTTTTATTTTCTTGTCATATTTACATAAATTGAGTGCATCTCCTATTACTCCTTTAAAATGACATTTGGTAAGATCACCAACAATCTTTCATTTGACACAATTTGTAGAAAAATACTGCTGCTTATCTGATCAAACTTTGCTTAAAATGTCTCTCCTTTTAGGGGCTTCCCTGGTGGCACAGTGGTTGAGAGTCCGCCTGCCAATGCAGGGGATGCAGGTTCGTGCCCTGGAACGGGAGAGGCCACAACAGTGAAAGGCCCGCGTAACAACAACAAAAAAACTCTCCTTTTAAAATTCCCCCTGTCTCAATTAAACTATTTCTCTCTTCAGTTCTTTTCTCTATGAATATTCATTCTCCATCTTTCTCTGACCCCTTGATATTTCCAAGGGCTCCTTAGAACTATGTTGCTTCACAATCCAGTTCACTCTTCTTGCTATATAATCTTTACATTTATATGGCTCCTAATCCTCAAGACAAGCTGGTGGCTAACCATTCCAGATCTATCCTAGACTTGCCTCCTAAATTCCACACATATTTTAAAATTACCTACTGGACATCTCGGCCTGGATCTCCAATGGGCAACAGAAGTCAGTAAACCTAAAACTTTCTCCCTAAAGACTGTTCTTATTTTTGAGTAAACTCACCTAAAGTAAAAACTTAATTTCTCTAGTCATTGTAGGATCTACCTACTCCTTTTATAACTTCATTACTTAATGGATTATTAAGTCTTCTAGTTTTAGCCCCCCATGCCAATTATAACCTTTCCCTGTTTTTATTACCAACTTGTTTAAATGCAGATTAATTTTTACTCAGTTGACACTATCCAATCTACTTGTGTCTAATATTGTTCATCCAACCAAACCTTCCAAACAGCTCACCGTGTCCCTACTCATCTTGGTACTGGGTCTCTGTACAATCTCCAAGAAAAACCTAGTTTCAAATAGAGTTTTTTTTTTCTTACACTTTGTCTTAGAGAAGTTAACAACTGTAGGCCTTAGAAATAAAATGGCTGATCAACTTGACTATAATATAGCTATCAAGTCTGTGTTTGAAATCCTAACGTGTAATTTGTCTTCTATATAAGTAGGTAACGACTTTTAAGAGTACGGCCTCTGGAGGCAGACTGGCTTTTTGTGAATCTTGACTTTTCCCTTTATGACTTTGAAGAAGTTACTTATTGTCTGTGTCTCAATGTCCTCATTTGTAATGAAGGAGTAAAAAACCATACCTACTTCTTTGGGTCATTTTGATAATTACATTTACTACATATGAAATCATACAGTGTCTGGAACATTGTATGTGCTCAAAAATATTCACTAGTATTTTTCTGAGGGTATGCTTTAAAGAATGGATTAGTTGTGTGTTTTTTTTTTTTTTTTTTTTTTTTGGTTGTTTGTTTGGTTTCGTCTAGAGGAACCTCAGACCCTGAATGTCCATCTACACTTGATGTGCATGGGCAAAGCAGCCTCTAAACCACTCTTGATGCCATTAAATTGCCCTTTCCCAACTTCCCAGGTCACTCCAATATAGGAGACAGAAACACACTCAATGAGCCCTACAGGGATGAGGAATGGACTATAGACTCTCTTTAACCACATTTGGTCTACCACTCCTACTCCCATACCAAGCCAGTGCTATTGCTGTTGCATTATAAGGAATCTGAAGTATTGTACTTTTTCTGTCCATGTGTGAATGGATCAGCTTTTGGAGACAACTGCAACCAAAATTCTCAAAATCCTTCTTTGTCATCAGAATTCATTGTAATTTTCCTAGACTAGATCTCAAGATCTAGAATAAGAAAACTTGCATGTAGTTTTTATTAATAAGGAATCAGTTTTACTCTCTCTGGAATAAGAACATATTAGTGTAATATAAAATTAGTATACTTTCTTAAAATCCCTATTGGTTCCTACTATCTTATGGCAAAGCTCAAATCCTTAGAATAAGATGGGTCATTCATAATCTGCCCTGCTCATTTTTCCAGAATCATTTTCTAACCTCTCATATGTACTCCATGTTCAAGAAATAACAAATACTTGCAAACCGCTGAGTATACCATGATTTTTCTCATTGCGTGCCTTGCCTACTTCCATCACCTGCACCTTCTCCCACCTCTTCTTCTACCTCTACTTACTAAAAACTTACTTATCTGTCAAAATACAGTTTAAAATTAACCTCCTCTGAGAAATTCAGAGTCTGTGTTCCTGGATAAAGATCGACTTAGATAGACACTTTTTGGGCCAAACCAAGAACTTCTTCCTGTTTCCTGTTTGATCTTTGTATGTACTTATGTGATAATAAAACTGATGACTGACATTTATGGTAGCTCTTTTTTTTTTTTTTTGTTACGCGGGCCTCTCACTGTTGTGGCTTCTTCCGTTGTGGAGCACAGGCTCCAGATGCGCAGGCTCAGCGGCCATGGCTCACGGGCCTAACCGCTCCGTGGCATGTGGGATCTTCCCGGACCGGGGCACGAACCCGCGTCCCCTGCATCGGCAGGCACTCAACCACTGCGCCACCAGGGAAGCCCAAGTAGCTCCTTTTCTTGATTGAGAGGCCCTGTAGGCCGAGGCCCTGTGGGCCAGTGACCTTGCTTGCTTAATGCTTAATCCTCAATGCTATGCATGGAGTCCACAAGGTAAGGACTAGAGAAATGTTACTAAATAGGTACATATCCATAAAACCTACATCATTTTCCATTGTGGAGAGAGAAAAATGATTATTGAGAAATTCAGAAGACTACAAATATTGAAAGTTGGGTACATTTATCTTGGTTAATTGACTCATTTAATAGAGAGTATTGGAGGACATTCTCCACAGTTCATGTATGACTTGTGTAGATTCTGTCATGTTTCCACACACTTTGTGATGCATGGACTGCCTTTGTTTTAACCATATTTTCAAGCATGTTTTTATAGCAAACAGCTTTGGAAGATAGAGATAGTTTTGCCCTCTGGTCAAAGGTACTATCCAGTATAATATAGATAACGCCTTCCTTTAGGACAAAGGTCAGGAATGTTACTTACTGCCCAGTATAAAAGATTTGGGTTCCCTAAATACAGGCTTCTCATCCTACAACACAACTCAGTGTGTGTTCAGATGTTCCCTGGTCCAGTTTTCCCTTCATGTATCATTAAAAAGTAGGACCTAGATAAAATAAATACTCTAAATTAAAATATGTTTTATTTAATACTTGTAAAAATAGCACTATAAGCTTGAAATGAGTTTCTGAAATAGGCAAAATCCACACTCAGGTTTCCTATCTTCTGTCCTCACTGCTGTTGCCCAGATAGTTACCACTGTGCTTATCATTGGAGTGTCTATTTCTTCTTTCTTTATCTGAATTTTTGTTGAGGAAAAAATAATAGTATGATTAGATACAGATATTATCTTGCTACTTCTAAACTCTTATTCCTTTTTGAGTACAACCTAAATTGTTGCCTCGTATTTCCTTTTGCAAACCACCTTCCATAATCCTAGGCTTACTCCAAATAATAGCAAACAAGAAAAGGAAGAGAAAGATAAACTGACAACTATAGATTCTATCTTCCATAACAGATATGTGTGTTGTTACTTTTAGATATTAATAACATTTCATTTTAATAATCTCATAAATCCCATGAAGTTGTAGTAATTATTCCCACTTTATGAATAAGGAAAGTGAGACTCAGAGGGTTGACTTAATATGCCCAAGAAAAAGCCCAGTAAGTAAGTAAATGGCAGAAGCCAGGAGTGTTAGACCCTGAAATTCACCAAAAAATAATTTCAAGAATTTCATTTTATCCTTAGGTCTTCCAACAAAAATTCCATTCCTGCTTTTCCTTGTCACTCTTCACTATAAATATTTAGTCACTGGGCTAACTCCTCTACCCTCTATACAAAATTACTTTCCTCTCTCTTCTGTTTATACTCTCTTTTTTCTCTTCAATCCTCTGTTCTCATGTAAAGAGTTTATATTTGAAATATAATATATCCATAGGCCACACTAAGCATTATGCAACCTATGGAAATATAATATTTGCTCAGCAGAACATTTTCAAAATTGGATATTTTATGAAAGAGTTCAGGTTAGCAACTTTTCTTGAAGGTTGACAAGATCTAACAACACTGTACCCACATTTCTGTATAACCATCTGCTTGGGCTGAACAGTGGCAGTCCCCTTTAAAAAGGGCACTCGGAAGTGTGCAGTAGGCTCAGTTGCTTCCTTTGTCTCATACCTGGATGCTTTCTCATTTATGTTGTAGGCCAGGACCCACAGGCATTTGAATTTGTGGTGCCTGATTTATACAGTATTGGTTAGCTGTACAGATGGCAAGGAACTACTGCCCTGTGCCAAGAAATTATTATAGCACATAGAGTCATTTCATTTAAGAGCTTTCTGGTGTCAGTGGAATAACAGTCTATAAATAGACTTTATAGTCTATTAAGTGATAGTAAAGAGATCACTCACTATTGTTGTGAGAGATGCTATTGTTTAGCATTTTGATTTTTGTGGACTTATGAAGAAATTTGTGGGATTTCTTGGGTTTTTTTTTACTGTCAAACACTTACTTCAGTGAATAAATTTTATCCTCTTGGATTTACCTAACAAGAAATTTGACAAGCCATTTATCTTTTAAGTAATTTTTAATGTCTGACTATTGGCTCTAGCAAAGAAAAGTAACTTTAGTGTTACAGATGACAAATCACATTAGCTAAAACCAAGAACTTCTACAGCAAACTTTACGGCAACACCATTGATTTGTCTCTGTGGTATATCTTGTATATTGAATGGCACATTTGACATGTATAAGTTGCTACTAAATGGGGAAGAAAGAATTTTAAGTGTATTTAAACTTCATCAATGAGATTAAATTAAAGCTAATAGAGATTTTGTCTTAGGTTTTTTTTCTCATATTAATTAATTGAAAATGATTTCTTTCTTCTTTATTGCATTAAGATATTTATTCTCATTTGAATTTCCCATTATATTAAAGAAGAAAGACCACAGAAGTCTTTAAATGCAATAAAGTATTGAGGCTCCAAAGCCTTAATTGTAATACTTTACAAAAACGTTCTACAAACAAGTATCTTTCATTGTATATCACAACATAGAAGTTCACATAGAAATATTCTATGTACATTACAAAATTTTTCCTGAAATCAGACAAGAAAATAGAATGTGTTCATAATTATAAGCATTTCTTACTTCACAGGATTCATCAAATCTAATTCTGAATTTATAAAATTAAAGGAGCTTCAAATTTATTTTGGGCAATATTACTTGTACAACAGAGAATTTTGGGATTATATGTTGTGATTTTGCTCCCATGTTGACTACAGGAGATGGTGAGGGCAAAGATTTTGGAATCAAACTGATCTGGATTCAATATTCTGGTTATACTATATCTTGTGAGTTTGATCCTTTACTATTTCTTTAACTTATCTTGCCTCTGCTCCCTTCTCTCATTCCATTTAAAAAATAAACCATGATGAAGAGTAGCTCCCGCTCACCGCAACTAGAGAAAGCCCTCACACAGAAACGAAGACCCAACACACCCAAAAATAAATAAATAAATACAATACATTTATAATAAATAAATAAATAAATAGATAAATAAATAAATATTTTTATCTTGGATGCCTTTATCCAAGATAAATTGAGTAATGAATTCATTGTTCAAAATATAGGAAATTCTCAATAATTGATTGTTAATTCTTTTTACTTGTATTTATTAAAATATCAGAGAACAAAGTTTTAGAAAAAATAACCCAAATGTTATCAATTAAATTACTGAAAAACATGAAGGACCACATACAGAAAACAGTTGTATTTAATTTGAAAAATTAAATTTTAGTTAAATTAAGATGTAACTAATGCCTTCAATCATTTTAGAAATTAAAAAACTTTTCTATATAATTTAATAATCACAGAAGATATAAAATAGAAATTTAAAAAATTCTAATCTTACAAATAACATGTGACACATTTATGAGTAAAATTACAAAAGAGCTAAAAGAGATGAAAGCGTATATCCATGTTCATTGGAATATAATGCATCAGTAAGATGTTCATTTTTTTCCTTGAGTCATAATTTGATAGTTTCAATTAAATTCTTTTTGTTTGTTTGTTTGTTAGTATTTATTTATTTATTTATTAACATCTTTATTGGAGTGTAGTTACTTTACGATTGTGTGTTGTTAGTTTCTGCTTTATAACAAAGTGAATCAGTTATACATATACATATACCACCATATCTCCTCAATTAAATTCTAATCAAAATTTCAAAATAATTTTATGGCTTTGATAGCAAAGCCATGAAAGAGCCAAAACATTTTTGAAGCAAAAGATTAGGATGAGGTTGCCCTAAAAGATATAAAAATCATAATAAAACTAAATTAATAAGCATATGATGATACCAACACCAGGTTACCATGTAGCAAATGTAATGTAATAGAAATTCCAGGGTAGGTATTGGCAAGGATAACAAATAGAAAAAAACCAAAAGAATAGAATTTAACATAAATTTATCAGCAAATCAATGCAAACATAAGGAGACCCAATATATAACAGCAGTGAGATCAATGGGGAAAGGTAATCTATTCAATAATGGTACTGGGGCCATGCTTACCTATATGGAGCAATGAAATAGGATGTCTATTACATAACATACTCCATGTGAAGTAAATAATTCTTTGTTATATATAATACTATAATGGTTTTAAATAAAATAAAGAACAAAAAGGGAAACATTAATAATACTGATCATATTAATTTTTTTCACAAATAGAAATAAAAGAGTAAAAGTAAGTAACTTAATGGGAGAGGCTGTCACATATAATTAGCAGTAAACTAATATAGAGCATGTACAACATTTAAAAATCAATTAAAATGCAAAACAATTGAACAAAATATAAAAAGAGACATTTCCTAGAAGCAAGAATATGGGTAGCTAATACAAATAAAACAAAAGGTCAACTTGTTCAGAATTTAAAGAAAAGCAAATTAAATCCATAGTGAAAAACCAGTTCAATCACTTAATTGGAAGAAAACCTGAAAAGTCTGAAAATAGTCATGGCCATTGCTTACAACCAATTAGAATGTCTTTCAACCATTTGTAAAACAATTTGGAGTTATATATACATTTAAAAATGTGCTTGTATTAAGGAGCAACTATTTTCTTCCTACATATATGTTTGTTTGATAAATACTTATACACTTGCACCAGGAGACAGAAGAATGTTAATATCAACATTATTTCTAATAGCAACACAACTAGGAACAACCCAAATGTAAAACAACAGGAGGATGGATTAAAGCAAATGTAGTATATGCAACAATGGGAGAGAATGAGACAGGGAATTCATGAGAATGAGACAGGGTAGTTCATGTTGTGAACTAACACATGTATCATATGTTTGCATTTCACCAACAAAGTACTGAGCAAATAAAGTAAATCACAGAAGAATTAATTTAACATGGCATCATTATTTGAATTTCAATAATTTACAAGTTTAAATAATATAAATATTAGCATATATAATACATAGCAAAACTATATTTAAAAACTAGGGAATGAGAAATATAAAATATAGTAGTTATGTATCCAGAAATGTTAAACACATTGGGAATGGAATATGATTTGCCGCTACTTATTTGTCAAAATAAAAAATTTGGATAATTTCTCAAATTCCAGGTGTAGAGAAATAGACAGCCTTATATGTTTGGAGCAAGTATGTAAGTTTTTTAGACACTTTTGCAAAAAGCATGATCTCCTTTATACAGCAATTGTATTGCTAAATCTACAGTCTATAGTTACATTCATCCAAAACAATAAAGATGTATACATTATGATATTTATTATGGTATTTAATAGAATATTAACTGGAAACATTTTTCAAAGTCAATTATTAGGATTTAAGTTATGTTAGATGTATGGAATGGAATGTTATGGAATCATTGGAAAGAATTAGGTAAACCTATATGTGTTCATACCAAGAGATAAACAACCTATAGTATAATTTTTTTAAGTATGATATATATAATACTACTCAAATGCTTTTGATTTTTAAAAATTTATTGAGGGTACCCCTACTCTTCTTTTTATAGTTATTTTTAAGATTTTCTTATTTTTTTTCAAGACATAAATAAGGAAAAACATGTTCTAAACTTGTCATTTTGAAAGATAAAATCTAAGTATTATTTTAACATTTTGTTAAATGACATATTTTAAAGGGATGAGTAAATAAATTCAGTATGATAGCTTCTGACACAAAGGTTTCACATTGAAGGAATTCTCAAGAAGAATTGGCAACAAACTCTAACTCATATACAGAATGTATCTTACACTTAGATTTTAATGAAAAACAATTTGAAATAAATTATTCACCAATAAGATATGGTTAATTATTCATGGAATGTACATGCAATGGAATATTACACACCTAATAAAAATGTCAGGTAGGTATTATATCTGCTATATATAAATAAATGAAAAAGTATGCAATACAACATATATCATACGATCTTAGTGAGGAGAATGCACAAAGAATTTTTAAAGGATTTGAAACAAACCATTATAGAAAATTTTATTCTTAGGGTTTAAGAAATTGTATAGAAACCCTTATAGTTTGATTTATTTTTTACAATGAATATTACTTCTATAGACAGTAAATAATAAAGTTGTTTCTATTTACAAAAACAAATCTTCACAACTACATATGCAAATAATATTTTAAAATACTTTAAATAATTCTCAAATTCTAAATATATTTTAAAATACTTTAAATAATTCTCAAATTCTAAATAAATATTGTATTATATAGAGACTATGAAAATGGAATTACAAAAAATAAAAGAATTTTTGTTCAAAATATTAAGTGCCTACTCTAAGTTTGGCCCCCTTGTTGGCACTGATATAGCAAGCAGCACATCACAGAATGAAGGCTGGGGTTATGGGGAAACAGAAGACAGTAGAGTCTGTGAAAACTGGTTTAGCTCCGGGAACCTGATCTGACCCAGTATAGAGAAGCTGTGAGCAAAAGTTAAAGTGGCCATTTTGATAGGAACTGTTTTAGACAAAAGGCATACTCAACATCACCTTAGGGTCCGGTTAAAAGGGTAACAGCACCAGGGAGAGGATTTTTCTCTAAATTGTTAGGAAGTAGTTCTGGCAACATAAGTTACCAGGACAGCCCATGGCAGAGGACTTCTTTGCCTAGCTGACAGCTGCAGGATATAGCAATTATACAGCTAAATATGCTTCTAAATTAAACTGCTAAGTGTAGCTTATAGATAGGCTCACAGAAGGGGTAAGTCACCTTCAAACAGTCTATTGAGAAAAGTAAGACACCCAAGAGGGAAGCTGGACTTGTGGAAGAGCATGACAAAGGCTGCATGTCATTTCTGAGCACCTATAAGACATACTCTGTGACTTGGGAAAAAACTTTTAAAGGAGAATTTGCAGGAAACCAAAACTCTAGCATGAGCAAGTATGAGCAAGAGTCAGGAAAGCCACTTAGGATTAATCATTTAGCGCCACAGGGTGATGAGGCTGAGCATTTGGATGAATGTAAAAGAAAGCAAAGAGAATTTTTCCAGAGGAAAGTTTTCAGAAAAGATAAATCTTGAATTTTAGCAGGGAGGTGGGGTTGCAAAACTAGATGCATCTGCCTTTAGGCAACAATAATTCTGAAAACGTTGACTAGTCCTTTGTTATTTTACTTCAGTTTTAGTTCTTAATGACGACTGACATTCTAAATCTCTGACATATGTTGCCTCAGCTGTTTTTAAGTGACATAAAAGAGAAAAGGAAATTGAGAAGTACTGATGTTTTAAAATGTCTTTTTCTCCTAAACAATTCTTAGTGTTAACGAATACTAGGCTTCCTTAACCAGTAAGTAGGGGAGTCAATTGCTTACTCTTGGAATGTGAATCAATACTTTCAAACATTGTGGGATGATGTGATAAACTACCACATGACATACTTCTAAATTATACATTAGTTTACAAACATCTCTCATCATAATAATATACTATTTTTAGGCCCTGATATATACACACTTCTCCAGTACATACTACCAAACAGTGAGACAGATATAGTGTCACCCCATAAGACTATGCTGTTCAGTATGGTAATCATATGTGGCTATTGAGCACTTAAAATGTGGCTACTCCGACTTTAGATGTGTTGTTAGTATAAATTTGACACTGGGAATTGAATAGGCAGTATCAAAAAAATATACCATTAATGAAAATTTTTATAATGAACACTTATTGAAATAATAATATTTTGGATAAATTGGGTTAAACAAAATGCACTTTTAAATTAATTTACCTGTTACTTTTATTGTGACTACCAGATTATATAAAAATGTATTTATGGCTTGCATTTTATTTCTAACAGACAGTATTACTCTAAAAGACTAAAATCAAAAAAGAGGAAGAAAAATTTCTAGCCATATCAAGATAATTATATCTCTAGTCTTAACTATGTTCCAAAAGTGGGTAATAAGAGATGCTGAGACATAGCAAGTTTAAGCAGTGATACAAACTTCTGGAACAGTATCCAGGTCTTTTTTTGGTGCTTTGTCATCACTTTTGCTTGTATCTTATATCAATGAATCTTTCAATGTCCTTGAAACAATTAACTCAATTTAGCTTATGCTTTCTTAAAAACAAATTATTTCTTCTCTTTGGTTTTTCATATGCAGAAAGAGACTCTGAAACAATTTCACAATGGTTGTTGTTAAGAAAGTTATTAGATTTTTTTGAGTGAAATTATAACCCAAGTGCCTTTCATACCTTAATGATGGTGTCTTTAAATCTGAATTCCAAGGTGACCTGTTTCTTCCATCCTCTTTAGTGTTTATTCAACATGAGACAATTAGTGAATTCTAAGGGTTCATATCCCCTGCTTTCTTTGGAAATGGTTTGGCTGGTAATCAGTGTTAGGAGATTCATTGGCATGTTCTACTGTACAAATAATGTTGGCTGGGGAAGGATGGTGATTATTTAACATCAGTGTTTGACAGAAAGCTTGTGTTTATAGTGTGAAAAGGTACAGGCTTAGAAAACTGCATGTTCAGATGTTAGAAGGGGTTTATAGGGAAGGGTCTTCTTCCAGATCAGCTTCTAAATGTTGGAACTGGCTTTCAGAGTGTTCACAATCTTTTGGGGTCTGTTGGCACATCCATCACAATGTGTCATATGATGAGGCATAAACTAAGGCTGCAGTTGGGACTGCATAGTTAGATGTTTTGTTGACGTGCCAGGAAGCATAGGCACCTTAGCTATTCCTGGTTGAAAGCCCCATAAAATAAGATAAATGCCAAGATCTGTTACAAAGATGGGACTGTGGTTGGCTTAGAAGAAACACAATTACATGTAACATAAAGTCCATTTTATAATCAAGCTCCAACCTACCTTTCCAGGGATAATTTTTCTTCCTACTATACTGTAAGCTCCACGAAGGAAGAGATTTTGTCTGTTTTCTTTACTTTTAACCACAGTTCTATAATGGAACCTGGAATATAATAAGTTCTCAATAAATGCCTGTTAAATCAAAATTATCTAACTAAGTCTCAGAACTGGCTTTCTCTTTATTGTATATGTTTCTCCATGTATCAGCTTTAAGGAGCTGGCTACCTAAAGGGTATCCACATAACCTTCTAAAATCTTCTGGGATATCTAATAATTAAAGATCAATTAGCTATTTGTATTGTCATATTTTTTCCTAGAGTCACACTAAGCTTTATGTGGTGTATGATTTATTTTAAAAATGGCCAGTTACCTGATCTGTTTGCCTTTACCCGGTGAAATTCCTGTGTACAGTAGGAAACTCCTACCCACATACCTTAGAGTTGAGCACAGAGAGTTGTTTAAAACAGGGATCCATGTCTGCATTTATGGAAGATAACCTTTTCTGGTCTTCAAGATAATGTTCTGGGGCTTCCCTGGTGGCGCAGCGGTTGAGAGTCTGCCTGCCGATGCAGGGGACACGGGTTCGTGCCCCGGTCTGGGAAGGTCCCGCATGCCGCGGAGCAACTGGGCCCGTGAGCCAAAATTACTGAGCCTGCGCGTCTGGAGCCTGTGCTCCGCAACAGGACAGGCCGCGATAGTGAGAGGCCCGCGCACCGCGATGAAGAGTGGCCCCCGCTCTCCACAACTAGAGAAAGCCCTCGCACAGAAACGAAGACCCAACACAGCCAAAAATAAATAAATAGATAAAGCAAACTGTCAACAAGTAAAAATAAACACTATAAAAAAAAAAAAAAGAAAACTAGATTCATATTTGCTAAAAAAAAAAAAAAAAAAAAAAAAAGATAATGTTCTGAATTTCTAAAGTGCAGGTTTTAATTTGTATTATAAGGCGCAAGCTTAGGCTTTGAAAGGATTACTGAAAATAGAATTATGTAAGTTTTGTGGGCTTAGTTTAGTATTCTTATGACCATTGGAGGAATAACCAAGCACGGAAGTAGGAAGGTATTGCTCCAGGGAACCTGTTTATGAGTCTGGTAATTCTTTATTTTGTATTGTGCAAGGAGTGACGTCAATAAAACATGTGAAACAGTATTTGTTTCTGAAGTCAGAATTATTTTTAAGAATGAAATTTTAGGTAAGTGGTGGGGTATTTTTTTGACCCTAAAGTCTAATAGGTGTTTTGAAGTACTTTCCTGAGTTATATAAGAATTCTCATTTTATTGAAATCAATTTGGCAAATGATTTCTAGCCCAACCATGAAGCAAGCACTATGACGTACTTATTCAAATATTAGCAAGCCATAGTTCCTGCCCTTAAATATCTCATTCTCAAGCAGGAAAGGCAAACACATGCACAAACAAACACACACGTGCACACACACACATACACACACGAGGCAACAGAGGGAGTACTGACCTCTTTTGAGAACAAACGGCTAAAGGAGCATTTCAGCTTCATTAGGTGGGCTCACAGACATGGCAAACTTTAAATTAGGCATTTGAAATATAAAGAGGGTTTAACCTCATTTAGGTAGTCTGGAGGATGGTGGTGGGGTTACTGGCACAGAACATATAATGGAAGCAAAGGAACAGATAAGTAAAAAGGTGTGATGGGTCTAACCATGATACGGAAGTGCATAATTCTGGAAGGTATGTTCCCATTGTAGTTCATGTGAATGACTATGCCTTGCAAAACTCCAGGGGTATTGTTCACATGGTTTATATGAATGTATCCACTAGAATTGTGTAACACAGCAGCCCAGAGTTCTGTCAACAATAAATAGTTTAGCCATTTGTGATTACTTGAGGAAGAATTATGGGAATTGAGTCTATAAATATCTGTAGTATGAATTTTACAAGATACAGAGGTAGGGATTATTAATTTGCAAACAAATGAGGCTAATTAGATGATTAAGATTAAAAAATAGGTAATTATAAATTAATTTGAAAATTGTAATTCTAAAGCTAAAAATATCAATAGAATTTGAGTTTATTTACATTGTTTCTTCAGGACTTAGTCACCATTGAGTCTGAATTAATATTTCAGCACTTAAAACAAAATAAGTCACAAATATGCCTCAGTATATTTATAGGACAAACTGAGCATGGAGGTGTTATAAGATATTTAAAAAATGAAAGTCCGAGTGTCTATGTGAAATTATCAGGGAAATTAGAGGATAGAGAGTAGGGAAAAAACAAGGCACAGAGAGTTTAGAACATTGTAATTTAAGATATATTAACAATAGTGCCTAAGACTTTTCAGGCAACCTTGATTCATTAGTTCAAATATTTCTGTTTGTATTACAGCTCTTCCTCTACCCCTCCATACCCTTTTTCACTGAATTGGATATTCTTTAGCTGCCTTCTAATTACGGGATATGTGACATTCGTCTATTCAAGAGAAAATAGCAATTTTTAAAGTAGCAAATATAATCTTTTTCGAAGTGGAAACCTGAGGCATTACTTATGTGGTCAACGGCAAACCCTAAGTAGGTAATTGCTGACTGGTTGCTTCTCAGATTGGTTGTATGTTTGGAGCACTGTGTGGATATTGGTCTGTTTGCTTTCAGAAGAATCATTCTCCTAATGGACTAACAAATATTTAGATAAATCTATCAGTAACACAGACGATGGCTCCTGTACTTATTGAAATGCCTTCAAACCAATTTGGTAAATTACACCCACTATGAGAGTTAGATGGCATGTCATGAAAGATCAAGCTTTTTGGTAAAATGTCATTTCTTTGAAAGTCTTATATCCTCCTTTTAGAAATAAAGTCTTTTAAAGAGAATATATACCATTAATATGTATTTTATATGTTATCTTAAATTTCACCCAGAAATGTACAGCATTTAGAAAGTTTAAGAACACATATGAGAACTGGGTAAAGAATTCTCTTGTAAGAAATTTTCTAAACACTACTTTTTTTCTCACTACTCTTTTTATCCACCATAAACAGGCAAGTTTATACACAGCTATAGTAGAAGTAGAAGAATTTTTCCAGAGTAATAGCCTCTATTATTGAACATTTGAAAAATAAAAACAAAATTATCATTTTTCTCTAGCTTTGAACTCTACTTATGGAGTGTGTGTACTAAATTTAATACCAAAATCAAAACATGCTTGCACTTATTAAAGATTCTCTGAGTGTTTACTTGGCAAAAATAATAATATAATAAATAAATAATTTATAAAAAAATAAAAAATAACTTTTTATTAACCATGGGACACACCACTTTAAAAAATTTATGAGGTGGTGTATGTTTCTAATTCGAAAAGTAATATATGTTCAGGGAAGGAAATGTTGGAGAATGCAGAAAAAGGGTAATACATTTAATATTCAACTTATTAAGGGTTTTAATATAAGGTACAATTACTGTTTTTAAACTTAAATATGAAGCATAACTTGCAGTCCTTTATTCAGTCTGGTAGTAACTAAATGAAGCATGGAAAGAGATAATTGGCAAAATGCTCTCTCTCCTCAGGAGCTTTGCAAGATGCTTACAGATATCTCCATCTAGGAGAGGAGAGGATAGGGAATCTGTTTGGCTTTGTGAGAACTGTGTTAAACTTATCAATCTGCATTCTTTTTTTTTTTTTTTTTTTTTTTTTTTTTTGCGGTACGTGGGCTTCTCACTGCTGTGGCCTCTCCCGTTGCGGAGCACAGGCTCCGGACACGCAGGCTCAGCGGCCATGGCTCACGGGCCCAGCCGCTCCGCGGCATGTGGGATCTTCCCAGACCGGGGCACGAACCCGCGTCCCCTGCATCGGCAGGCGGACTCGCAACCACTGCGCCACCAGGGAAGCCCTCAATCTGCATTCTTATACCCATCATATTTTACATAAAGCCTTATTTTCTTTACTGTAAGTAAATTTTAAAATATTTTATTTTTTATTAAAGTATAGTTGATTTATTTACTTATTTTTTATTTGGCCATGCCCCACGGCATGCGGGATCTTAGTTACCTGACCAGGGATCAAACCAAGGTCCCCTGCATTGGAAGCACAGAGCCTTAACCACTGGACTGCCAAGGAAGTCCTGACGGTTTTTAAGGAAGCTCCATACTGTTTTCCATAGTGGCTGTATCAATTTACATTCCCACCAGCAGTGCAAGATGGTTCCCTTTTCTCCACACCCTCACCAGCATTTGTTGTTTAAGACATACTTTTAAAAGTTCCTATTTGTATAAGACACACTGAGATGTGTATCACCCTAAAACTGTGTGTGTATGTGTTATATACTTTGACGAGAGTAGGGTGCATTTGTTTTTGCCCTTTTATTTACCTATATTTGAGAATCAAAAACTCTGGAAGGAGTTCTTTTTTCTGTTGAATAAAAGATATAGAGTTCAAAATTACAAATTGTTTAAATTCTATGCAGACTGATATTAGGGGTAAATCTAAAACAATGGTTTTTTTCAGGTTTCAGTGCCTGGGGTGAAAATTAAGAATCAGAACAAAAAGCGCACAGGGTTGTATCATACAGAACGGAAATAAACGTTTCTATAAGGACATAAACAAGAACAAAAAACAAAAACAAAGGCTGTAGTTGTCACTTAATTAAACAGGGTGCATTTGCCCAGAGATTGTGTTCTGTGATCACTCAGCACTTATTTCAGGTTCTCTGTACCCTGGAGGTTTGTACAAGGATAATAGGCATGCAGCTGGCCAAAGCAACGGGCACAAGGAAACCAATGACGCATTTTCTAGTAGAAGTATTGTATGAGGTCTCTCCAGACTGATTTGTCTATCTAAATCTATCTCTCGCCTATCAAGGTAAAGATTTTAAGGAATTTTCTAGGAACAGTGTGTATTATATGGGTATCCTTACAATCACATATCCAATTCATCCTAGGGAAGAATTAGGAACTACAATACTCATATTTTCCTTGAGAATAATGTAAACCCAAAATACATGATTGTGGGCTTCCCTGGTGGTGCAGTGGTTGAGAGTCCGACTGCCGATACAGGGGACACGGGTTCGTGCCCCGGTCCGGGAAGATCCCACATGCCGCGGAGCGGCTAGGCCCATGAGCCATGGCTGCTGATCCTGTGTGCCCGGAGCCTGTGCTCTGCAATGGGAGAGGCCACAACAGTGAGAGGCCCAAATACCACAAAAAAAAAAAAAAAAAAAAAAAAAAAGATTGTAATTTTGTAGGATGTCATACAGACAATTGAAAAACAACGAACAGGGATAATCAAGGCAAATATTTAAGGCAATTTACATTGTCTCCCTAGGTCTCCTCTTCTGTCCATGTCCATCCTTCCCACCTGTTGAATTCCCATTTTATCCTCCAGTTCCACCACCCAGCAGCATCAGCTTTCTGCCCAGCTTTCTTTATCAAAAGTTGCCTTCAGAGCCTTCATTTATATTAAAAGGGCAATTACAATAAAGACTTAGAGGGTTGCATCCCACTATGGTAGGAGAGATCAGTCTTAAGCTAAAGGAATGATTTTTGAAAATAACTCAGTGTTAAAAGAACTAAACAGTGTTGTTTCCCTGTGGTTTTGCTGGATTTCCTAGGAAAATATTTGTATTTTGTACCCATTTTGGCTCAACCAATGAAGCATAGTACGACTTTGTGCCAGAAGTGAAACAGAATTGAAATAGCATTGTGAGGTAGAATTGTTTCAGTAAATCGATGTGGTTTTCCCCAATTTAGGATTTGGTTTTTATTCCTTTTAAACAGAATTTATAAATTATATAAAATATATTAAGCATAATATTAGGTATATAATAAGTTAGTTAATTTTAATTGTATTGTTTTCATCCTTCCTTCTTCTGCAAGGGAATTAGCTGATAGCAGTCCTTAATTTTGACTTTACAAAACTATCACCAAATTTTGTCACTGTCTAGAATTACTTCCAGTGACTACTTAGTGCATCTATACTGGCACTCCAAGTCAGAATAATAGGATTTAGGTAGAATGCCAATGTACTCCTCAGTTTTTCAGTGTGACAGCAAAATCCCTGAGCAATTCCCATTGGTATCAGAATATGTGATCTTGCTATCCATTAGAATTTTCTATTTCCTAAATATTCAGTGCATTTCATACCACTATGTCTCTGCATGAATTATTTCTTCTTAAAATGATAGACTTCTCCTGGAGAAGACATCCTGCCTCAACCTAAATAATACCACTAGCAAGATTTCAAAAGACAACTCATTTTATTATTAAACAACCTAATGCTAAAGCATAATTTCCCTTAAGATGAAAATATGCACCTCTCTCATAAATCTGTATGGATCCCTTCTGAAGAAACAAAATCTTTGTTTATTGATTATAGTTATCATGTATTCATATATCTACTTTTCTTCTTCTTTTTTTAATTTTGGTCTAAACCTCATTGTTCCTTGACCCCTTTATAATTCTAATTATTCTCCTAATGCACTCTACTTTTTAAAATCCATCTTAAAATTAAAGTAAAATGAAAATAAAACTTAAGGTTAGTGAATAAGACAGTTAAATTGTAACACTAGAGGCTACTATGGAATTGTGAAAAAATCTTGGTCTTTATAGTTATACAAACTTAGTTTATGTCCCATCTTTGCAACTTACTGGTTCCAAGCAATTGACTTAAAGTCATCTGTAAAATGATGAGAGCGATATGTCAACTATAATGGTTATTATGAAAATAAAATGTAATAATCCATGTAAAGCCCTGGTACATAGGAAGTACTCAATTATCTTGATCAATTCCTCCATTTACTTGCTCCTTTACCAAGGAGAATTTACTTCTGTATTGTGAAATAACTATTCTCCTAAATGTTTTACATGCCATTGTGTTTTATTGAAACATATTAATTTCTTAACTTTTTATGTTGAAAAAATTTTAGCTTTACAGAAGAGTTATAGTGCAGAGAGTTCTCATATGCCCCACATACACTTTTTCCAATGCTGACATCTTAATATAACTATGGTACATTTATCAAAACTAAGAAATTAACATTCATATAACACTATTAACTAAACTACAGACTTTATTCATATGTCACCATTTTCCACTAAAATCTTTATCCTGTTCCAAGATTTAGTTCAGGACTCCATGATATATTCAGCATGTATTAAGTTTTAAAAATTCAGATCCCAAGCTCTTTAATGATATTCTAAAGAGCCTGTTTTTAACTGCTCTGCACTTATCTCAAGGTTTCATTTTTATTCTTATATTTTACTTTGGTTTATGTCAACCGTTTCTATATGTTATTTAAATTTTTTTTTTTTTTTTGCTGTATGCGGGCCTCGCACTGTTGTGGCCTCTCCCGTTGCGGAGCACAGGCTCCGGACGCGCAGGCTCAGCGGCCATGGCTCACGGGCCCAGCCACCCCGCGGCATGTGGGATCTTCCCAGACCGGGGCATGAACCCGTGTCCCCTGCTTCGGCAGGTGGACTCTCAACCACTGCGCCACCAGGGAAGTCCTATATGTTATTTTTAATCTTGATTCTATCACATGTGGCATTAGCTAAGCAGCTTGACATTGTGTCATCATGAGTTTTTAAAAATTGATTTTTATGTCTTTGCTCAAATCATTGATAAAAAATCTGAATATGATGGGACCCAAAAATGACTCTGTAAAACATCTCTTGTGAACAAATTGAGCCACTGACCTACCTCAAACTAATAAGCTTCAGCATAGAAAATAAAAATAAACAAAATAAAAGGCAACCTATGGAATGAGAGAAAATATTTGCAAGTCATATATCCAATAAGGTGTTAATATCCAAAATATACAAGAAACTCATACAACTCAATAGGCAAAAAACCCCAATAATAATAACAACAAAATCTCCAAACCCAAATTGACCAATTAAATAATGGCAAAAGATCTTAAACATTTTACCAAAGAAAACATACAAATGGCTGACAGGTACATGAATGTGTGCTAAACATCATTAATCATTGGGGAATGGAAATTAAAACTACAATGAGACATCTCTTTACACTTGTTAGGATGTCTGTTATAAAAAAAGGCTAGAGATAACAAATGCTGGTGAGGATGTGGAGAAAAGAGAATCTTTGTGCACTATTGGTGGAAATCTAAATTGGTGCAGCCACTATGAAAAACAGTAGGAGGTTCCTCAAAAAGTTACAAACAGTACTACCATCTGATCCAGCAATTCCACTTCTGGGTATATATCCAAAGGAAACTAATCATTGTCTCAAGGAGATATCTGTACTCCCATATTCATAATAGCATTATTCACAGTAGCTGAAGTATGGAAACCACCTTAGTGTCCATTGACAGATGAATGGATCAAGAAAATGTTGGGAGAGATGTTAGAATGTCAAGCAAATTGAGGCTATTAGGATGATAATTTTGAATGTCAAATCTGATCATCTCAAAGAGTTGACATTGTTTATCCAAGATTAGAGACAGATCAAGGGACCTAGGGGCAGTAATCATCTCCTTAAGTTTTCTCCAGCCATAGATAGACATTCTAACCAACACTGCTTTATATACAAGGGTCTCCAAGTCTGCATACTATTCAACTGATATTCTTTATAATGTAATCTGATATGGTTAGATGAAAATCTTCCAACCTATTCAGATTTAGCAAACTTCATTGATTTCTCAGTGGAGTCTGTATTTTTTTAGTATAGGCAACAATTCTATATTCATTTTAATGGCATCCCATTGAATCTTGACTATCTCTCATATTTTTTCTTCCTCTGAAATCACAACTCTAAAGTTCTGCTAATCACAACTCTAATGTTCTGCCAATGAAACTTTCATAAACACATAAGCTATTCTAGAATTTTATCAGAATCTACCTGTCATTTCTGGCTTCTATTCCTGCCTTCATTTTGAAAGCATTTAACCATCATTCGTCTTATGGCATATTTTCCTTTTATTATGAGTTTGTTAGGATTACTGACAGGTGTTCTGAAATTACATCTATGAATTCATTTGATATTGTAAGATAAATTTTCTGAGTTTAGTGTCCTAATCTCATTTAGACAATTACATGTGTTCTCATCCTTTCCTCACCCAAATTTTACCTCTAATTTTTAACTCTCTCTAATTCTTAGGGTTTAAATGTTATATGATAAATATAAGTTAAACCAACAAAAAACAAATAATGCAAAAGGAATTTTGTTACTAAACAAACAAAAAAAATCCCTAAACATATTACAATCTATAAGTATATGTTATTTAAGCTCAAGAAAGGACATCATTTTGTTATTCATATGAAACATTTAGGTATCCTGCCTTAATGAAATGGAAATATTAATCTGTCCCAGAAAGCAATTTTCTTTTCTTATGAACAAGAGTAATTTGTGACCCATTAGTAAAGAAGGGGAAATTATTTTAATGATAGTAATCATGAAACAAATTTCAATGCTAGTGTACTTACAAATAGTCAATATTCTGGTCTACAGAAAAGTTTCATCATGATTATATGCAAAGCACAACATCTCTATGCTTGCCATGGAGAGTGCAAGTATAACAGATGATAGCATACAATTCCTAAAATATATTATTTACAGTAAATTAGTAAAAGAAGGAGTTATTATACATATTGTTACCCAAACTAGGTTTAACATATGTATATATGTTTTATCACCAAATAGAAACATGGTTTTAGTAATAATTAATAGCCTAAATATGTTAAGATATTTTTACCAAATTAACATTACTAAATAAAGCAAATTTTCATAAACTGTGTATGTGCATACTGTGAGAATTGCAAATGACACCACTTTTGAGAACTTAATTTGGCACTTATATTAGGAAAAAATACACTTGAAACACCTAGTGTTTGGCACCCTATGGTGAACTTTTGCTGAGATCTGATAATGCTGGGCACCAGCAGCCTCTTGGAGTGGGAGCACATCACAGCTTCACACAGCACTCCAAGCCTCCAGGCCTCTGAAGGCCTGTTTCTTTGGTTCAGCATTTCTGCACTAGGATGGCCCAACACTAGAGAACATGAAGTTGAGGATACACTTCAATCACTGGGTCCTCTGCTTTATTATTTTGCAAACACAATAGCTCTTTGTTCCTGCAATGTTATCTTCTACATTGTATTTATATCTAAATGTCTTCCATTTCTTGAAGCTCTGGGAAAGAGAAAGTGATTCAGGTACTATATCTTTTTACAGATTGCTTTCTGATAAATACCAATGTGATTGGCAAAAACAAATGTGAAGTATAAATGTATTTGCCTTTCGCAGTTTTCAATTTTAAATTGAAGTATCAATATTTAATTTTCTTACAAGTTTTCTGGTGTGTTGTATTAAGTACAGTTCTAATTTTATTTTATTTTTTAAAGTTTTCTCAACATTTTATTAAGTGCATATTTCATAATACATATTTGAAAACTGCCATTTTAAGCACAGAGTCTATTGAAGTGTATACATCATTTTAAAAGAAATAAATAACTTTCATATTAAAAATAATTATATCTTTTGGATGGATTATGGAGAATTTTTCTCATCTTTATATTTTCCTCATTGAACTTATTTTTATAATTAATGAGTAACCCATTGTTTTTAGAAGTGGATTTATACTGTAACATTTCATTTTTAATGTAGGATCTCATTCTCATATTATAAGGTTTGTGCTGAGGTAAATCTAATCAGGCAGAAGTAAGAACATGTAAACAAAAGTCCTTTATCAGGACCAAATTACTATAAGATAACTCTATCCTAAAATTCTACAGTCTAAAACTATAGATGTTCAAAAGGAGCAATATAATAGAATCAGTCAGATACTTTAATACTTCTTGTCATATATGAAATACATTTTAAATTTCAATATTCTTGTCAGATATAAACAAATTAAAAATTTTTATAACATAAGCGTCAATAAGAAAAATAACATACTACTTTAAAATACACATAATTTTTCAGAAATGCTTTTGAGTTAAATACTAAATTTAATATATTTTTGAAAAAGTGTGCGAAAACAGATAATTAGATAATTATAGAATTTTAAAACTTTTTTTAAGCTTTGAATGTATACAACTTTGATGAAACCATCTATAGAAAACCATCTTAGACTGTTTTAAATTGATTTAAAAAATAATGATACGGGACTACCTCATTTCTCAAATGCATATTGATGTTATATTAAGTGTTTGAAAATAGTTTGATTTCCTCAATAATCTAAGCCAGAAAATGTGCTGTATAAACATTTTTTAAATGTCCAGGCAAGATTTTCAGCTAGCAAGTATATCTCACTCCCCAACTCCCACCCCAAGAATAGATAGTTATAATGACATTACAAGGTCTTAATTCAGTGAGTTAGAATTAATAATGTTCCACTGTATCTTGTAATTGGTGGAAATCTGTTTACTTCTACTCTGCTCTCCCTTTGTGCTTAAATGTTCTGTTGACTTCACCATGAACTTCAAGGTGAACTTCAGAGGTTCAGTGAGAGGTTTATTCATTTTGGCAGAAAAAAGGGCTGACTCTATACATAGCTAACTTTTAAACTACATTCCTGTACCTTGCAAAACTACCAACATTTTCTCCACAACTGGCTATTTTCCATTTTTGATATGATGAGAGCCAAAACAAGAGTTAGTTAAGAAACCAGAATTCTTTTCAGCTCTGGAAATGAAAAAAAAAAAAAAAAAAACCTCTAGGAGAAAATTTTGGTTGTATGCTCACTGTATTGATCCTCCAATCTAATTTCATTTTAAGGTAGAAATTGGATTATCTTTGGGTTTTTTTTTCCTTTGAAAGCTGTTGAACTCACTATAAATACAAAAATCTATTTAATTTACCTATACTAATCAAGTAAGTGATCTTTCTATTGGTATTTGAGGAAGGAAGATCAAATGTAGTTCCCAATGTCATATATACACAGAGCTGTATATCACTTTGGGATGCCAATTTCAAGTCTTGAGGCACAGTATGCTTGCACTCATCCTTGGCCTCTACTTATTAGACAAGTTAAGTGCAGCCCAAATTTGAAAGCCTGGCTATAAACTATTGTCTTTCAATTTTATTTATGGACACGTTTAGTAAAACATGAACTTTTCCCCTGAATGTTTGAAATATGGTAGTTTTAACATACCCCGTGTCTACTACTTTCTTCTTCTTACGCATATTCTAATGAAACATTACCATCTGACAACCTTAGGGGGAAATTTGTAGATCCCAGTAAATAATTGTGTAATTCAGTTAATAAAGCCAAAATATTCATATTAAATTAGGAAACTTAGTTTTCTTATATTTGGATATTTTAAGCAATGGAGAGAACAATATTGTCCTCAATCTCTGATTACTATTTCTAGAACCTAGTATAGAATTCTGAACTCTAGGCCCATTAACATGTGAAGTATTCTAAGAGGGTATTGCTGTGAAAATTAAATGTAGCTGATCATTGTAATGCTTTTAAATGCTCTGCCATTCTGAATTCACATCAATCAATTGCGATCATTAATCATGTTGAATGCAGTGGTTTGGGTGAACACTTAATATTGATTCTAGCTTAAATTTCACTGCAATTATAACTTAATGGTAAGTAGTATGTGTAATCTTTAAATATAATCTAGTTTAAACTGTCAATTAAGTGACAGCAGCAAGAAAGGACAAGTCCTGTGACCCAGGCAGAAACTATAAGTAATTTTTTTCTTAAATGGAGAAGGAAAGAAGCCAATGGTTCAAAAGAGCAAGAGGAAGGGGATGTTTGATGGTACATGTTAAGTACAGTGTTTAGCTATGCTAACTCTAGCATATTTACAGAGGTGCTCTAAGACAAATGGAAAAACAAGTGCACCAACAAACAGAACGGCAGTCATTCAGGTGTTAGAAAATGACAGATTTCAAAGGCCTGGGCATTTTCTGCTAAAATTCAAGATTGCCTTCCTAAATGGAAAGTCCAGACACTTATTTATTAAAAAATCCTACATTTAAAAAAGAAAACTGGTCACAATTTATTTCCTGCTCCAAATATATTACTCAGGTTTCCCTGAGACAACCAGTCAACCAGCTTTGTTCAAGTCCCTTAATTACACTGATTCTAACTTTCCTCATCTGAAAATAAATGTTTCAGCCAAATAATTCATAAGGCTTAAGTCATGGTTTCAGCAGTTTGAGTTGATAATATACATAAATATAGACTTATTTGAAGGGATATTCTAAGGAGTGGTGCTCAGAATGTGGTTCCCTGACCAGCAGAACTGGCATCACCTGGGAACTTGTTAGCAATGCAGATTATCAGGCCCCACCTCCTACATGCCAAATTGGACAGGTGATTCTGACACAGGCTGAAGTTTGAGAAGTATTGCTTTCAGGCATGGTATGCTTTTATGTTAGTTAGACAGGAACAGGAGGAATCAAATGCAAAATGGTTAACTTCTCTCTCCAAAATCCCACCAAACTGACAATATTTAAGAGGAAAAATAACAAACAGAACAAGTAAATAAATCCTCAGCAATATCAACATTCTGGGAAGTTATCAACTGACTATATCTATGAGCAATTTCTTGGAAAAAATATAGATAAAATCAAAATGATGCCAAAATCCAATGGATTTGAGGAATTATTTACCAAGTATAATTAAAATAGTAAACTTTAAAACAAGTTAGTTTTTTTTTTCTGAAGAACTGAAAAATCTAAACAACAAGATTCTTGTGTTGGGACCAGGGGTAATAAAAGTGCTAATGGGAAGTTGATCCTATTATTATTTAAAGGCTGAGGAAGAGCTGATCAGTCCCATTTGCAGATGAAGAGCAACAAAAAGAGCTGTGAAACAGTTTTGACATTGGAAATGGTCAGAGATCCAGAGATGTGTTCCAAGTAATATTAAGCATTATGGAAAGAAGAAAATATATTCCCAAGTGGGAAAATATACTGCCAACCTGAATTGAATGTGTAATCCCTTCTATCTCCAACCACACACTTATGCATAAATTCATCAAAGCCACCATTGTCATGCATTAATTAGATGCGACATGTACATGCAGAAGCAGTGACAGGTGCATAGGCTACTAATACCACTACTACCAGCTATGTATATACACATACTCAAATCCTAAGTATTTAAAAAAATCTAACTGCATAAGAAAAGGTAACAAAAGGAAATATAAAAAGTAAACACACACACATACATACAAACCAATACTAGGATGACTAAACTCCGATGGAGAAAGGTAACACAGGGGCAAAATTTATCAGACTTCATCTCATAAAGCTACAGAAATAAAAATATATAAATAATATATTAAAAGAAAATTATATGCTTAAAGAAGAAATTAATAAATTACATATCAAAACTCTAGATTTGAGCAATAAAATAAATACCTCATTCTTTGCAAAGATCTACAAGGACAATATAGTCTTGAAGCCTGAAGATATTAAAAGAATTAAGGAAGCATGACTAGAACCTGATGAGAGTCAGAAAGTAAATATAAATAAGAGGACATTCATTTATAAAAGAACTATAATCAAATTATATCAATAATTTTGAGAGTCCAGATGAAATGATTAATTTTCTAAGAAGGATTATGTAACTTGCTAAAGTCACACCGTTTAGTGATGGATTCAGTTTGGTCTGAATATAAAGTTTTTCCTATCAATGTCTACCACACAATCCCTATCCTTTTTCTGGTACTGTTAGAGATGGTTTTGATCAGGCATCCATCTTCTTTCACAAGGCCAAATATTTCAGGGCAAGCAGGCTACCTTAATAACCATAGAGAGAGAATCACATGGGTTTCATACATTTTTAGTACCATGTATTAAATCAACCATCCTTTTCCCTCTAACTTGAAATAGCAGTTTTGTAATTTTTTAATATACCACTATATGCAGATCTATTTCTGAAATCTCTTGTTTTATTATTTTATTGATCAATTTGGATATTCCCTGTATTAATACAATATTCTTTAGAAAACAGAACCTTTTTACTAAGTTTTAGTATGTGGTAATAAAACTCCCAGCTTACTTTTCTCATTTTATACTAATCACTTTAAAGAAGTAATAAATTTGACCTCAGTAAATATATTTTCATAATTTGCCTTTAAAATCCCTGAAATAACTATTCATTTGAAGGTTCTTGAAACTTGTAATTCTACCAATTTTTGCTTTATGTAATGTTTCTTTTACCATTTACCTACCTATATTTCTATTATGCCAAATAATTTTAGAACAAAGGAAAATGAAGTTGTTTTAAATAACATGGAGGGTTGTCAAAAGTTGAATTATTTCCTTATTTTAATATTATTTTTGTTTGCATTCATCACGTTTAAAAAACTATTTTGATAATTCCCTGTGTGTGCTAGAATGTTCATGTTTCCTTATCTTTATTATTTATTTCTCAGTGTATTTAGAATATAATATTTCTCCCATTTTAGATGAAGTAAAAAAATACATTAAACAGCTCATAAAGGCAATATCAAAGAAAAGCCCCAAAACCCAATCATAAATGGGCAGAAGACTTGAATAGATATTTCTCCAAAGAGGACATGCAGCTGGCCAACAGGCACATGAAAAGATGCTCAACATCTCTAATTATTAGAGAAATACTTATCAAAACCACAATGAGATATCATCTCACACCTGTCAGAGTGACTATCATCAAAAACTCTACAAGTAACAAATGTTGGTGAGGATGTGGAGAAAAGGGAACCCTCATGAACTGTTGGTGTGAATGTAAATTGGTGAAACCACAATGGAAGTAAGGAGGGAGGTTCCTCAAAAAACTAAAAATAGAAATGCCATATGACCCAGCAATTCCACTCCTGGGTATATATCAGGAAAAAGATGAAAACACTAATTTGAAAAGATGCATGCATCCCAATGTTCATCCAGCACTATTTATAATAGCAAAAATATGGAAGCAACCAAAGTGTCCATCAACAGAGAAATGGATAAAGAAGATGTGGATATATATGGAGACATACACACACACACACACACATACACACACATGGAATATTACTCAACCATAAAAAAATGAAATTCTGCCATTTGCAGCAACATGGATGGACCTAGAGACTATTATGCTTAGTAAAATAAGTAAGACAAAAACAAATACTGTATGATATCACTTATATGTGTAATCTAAAAAACAATACAAATTAATGTATATGCAAAACAGACTCATAGATATAGAAAACAACCCAGCAGTTACCAGTGGAGAGAGGGAAGGGAGGAGGGGCATGTTAGGGGTAGGGGGTTAAGAGATACAAACTACTATGTATAAAATAGACAAGCAACAAGGGTATATTGTATGGCACAGGGAATTATAGCCATTATCTTGTAATAATGTAACAGGGAAGAACAAAATCTGACTCCATGCTGAATCTGTTTCTTTTATGTTAACCTTTTCTCTCCATTGTTTTTTGTTACTATAATCACTAAAAGGATGTTGTCTATAGCTATTGGCATACATAATGGCCTCCCTCGGGGAACCCTGCCCCTCTGCCTAAATGTTAAACTAAAGTGCCTTTGTTCAGCTCACAGGGAAACATTCGGAGCCTGCCCACCTGTGAATGGCTGCAAGAAAGAAGAAATTAACACATCCCTTCCCCGAGGATGACCAAATCAGGAGATGCTTTGCAAGACTTATGGCCTTTTTACTTTACTTCCTCACCTCCTCCACCTCTCTGTTCTATAAAAGAAACTAGCATCCAGACCCCAGTAAGATGGTACTCTAGGACATTAGTCTACCATGTTCTCAGACACCTGGCTTTCTGAATAAAGTCACTATTCCTTGCCTCAACACCATGTCTCCCAATTTATTGGTCTGTCATGCAGCAAGCAGAGCAAGCTTGGACTCAGTAACAATAACTTTTAATGGATTATAAACTGTAAAAATACTGAATCACTATACTGTACAAACGAAACTAATATAATATTGTAAATCAACTATACTTCAATAAAAAAAGAAAACACATGAAGACATCCTAGTCTTCTGAGAATCATTCCACTTAAAATTTTCAGTACCTTGGGGCTTCCCTGGTGGCGCAGTGGTTGGAAGTCCGCCTGCCGATGCAGGGGACACGGGTTCGTGCCCTGGTCCGGGAGGATCCCACATGCCGCGGAGCGGCTGGGCCCGTGAGCCATGGCTGTTGAGCCTGCGCATCCGGAGCCTGTGCTCCGCAGCGGGAGAGGCCACAACAGCGAGAGGCCCGCGTACCGCAAAAAAAAAAAAAATTTCAGTACCTTGAGTTTGTAAAGCTATTTCTAAAATACTAAGATGTAAAGATATCTTTTAAAATGTATAGAAGCTTAGTCTATTAGAAAAAATATGCAATTTAGATGAGATGGTTAATACCTCTAGAGACCAATAGTCCATTCCAGACTGTATACCACTCTGCCTTTGTGCAGTCTTTGTACAGACTTTGGGGAAAGTCTAGAGAGCAGGGGACAGAGCCTCTGGGTGGTTTGTCCCTGTCAAGACCATTAGACATAGACTGGAGATCAGAAACAGGACGTCACTTAAGCAAGAAAATGACTGGCAAAAAAAAAATGAAGGACCCCAGCTGCAGGGAAATTTGGGAGCTAGGTGAATTTCTAAAACAAGAACTCAGAACAGGAACCAGAATGATAGGCCATTTGAATAACTCAGGATACATAAAAACTGGGGAAAACCTGTTTGGAAACTCAATCATTAAAAGCCTCAGCAGAGTTGACTTGTATCTTCGAGTATAATACGGAAGTCCCAAGATTAATTTAATTAATTCCCAGTGATTCTAAGCCCTCCTGGTTGTGCATGTGTTAGCGGTAGTGTGGGAATAAAGGGAATTGATGGTAAAGCAGACAAATGGAATTGAATATACTCATTCTGATTTAACATTAAGTTGGCTTGAAAATTGCGTCAAAGCAGATTTTGCAAGTTAAGATATCAATAGCTCAATTATAGCAGAGCTGGAGAAGGCAGATCTAAAGAAGTTAGGTAGTGAAGAACAAGGAGAGGCTGAATGGCACAATTATACTTTGCTTCTTCAGTAAACTGGCTATTTTGCTCACTGCTTCCTGTTCAAATGAAGGGATTCATCATGAAGTTGATCTGACTCTAGTGTAAATGTATTAAAAATATTGATTCATTTACTTCATTTTTTCTTCAATATAAATATCTATGGTTAAGCTGTTTTATACTTAGTTTACTAGGCTGACTGATTTTAAATTTTTCATTAAAAAAAAAAACTTTAAATGCCAAAGTATCTTTCTAGGAGTAGAAAATCCCATTGACTTTGAATAAATTTGGATCAAGTAGGTGAGGGAAAGACAATGCTCAAATATACAAAGTAACTGCTTCAACAAGAACAAAGAGGATTATACAGATTTAGCCTCAGTGCTTGAATCTTTCCAATTCAATCACATTAGAATAGTTATGTATAATGCAGTCTACATGAAAGTGGTCTAACTGTGAATATAATGTTGTGTTCTTAATTCTTTGTTAATCTAATTCATTTGCTCCTGCGACACAATACCCCATGCTCACAAATTTGCTCTTGTATCAGACAGAACAACATAAATTCCAGAACAGCATGTCTTCTTTCACATTTTGATATTATATTATCCAGTCTTTGATGGGGCAGCATGGAGGGTGGAGCAGACTCACTGGGGAAATTAAAAATATGTGACAGCACTTTTTAATACAAAGGTTCCCTGAAGCCAGGCAAATTGGGACTGACAGTTATCAACATCAGCTCACTGTTGGGTGGATCTGCTGAAATGTTCTGGGTGGTCTTTATGAACTTCTTAGTGGGCAGCTTGTTAGGCTACAGGCAGAGAAACAGCACTTAAAGGATTTTGAAATTATCAGGAAGATAAGAAGATATGAGAGAACACCAACCAAGGGCAGTACTGTGGTTTACAGTTTGGAGCAGGATACCAAGGAATTTATTTGGAGAAAAGACCAACAAATAGGATTAGGGAAAGGAGATTTCTGTATTTAAATTTATTCTCATTTTTTTCCCTGTAACTCTTAAATCTCCAGACTCACATGATTATTCTGTTTAGTGCTTCCCAAATCTTACAAAATGCAAGAATCCACTTTTGTCTTACCTTAACCTACTCCAATCCCATTCCACGTTATAAGTGCAGAAGCAGAGAACAGTTTTTTTCCAAGAATGTACATCATCAGTTCTCAGATTCGATGTGTAAACACATGGCCCCCTGGGAGATGCCTGTACAGTTCAGCAAGTCTAGAGGCCAGACTCACAGCTGGAATATTACCTGCCTACTACCTCCTGTGTTAACATGCCCATTAAATGAATATTATTAAACACAGGACAGAATAAAGCTAATTTCCCCCCTCAGTTTTAACCTGTGATTTCTTAATATAAAATGAAGAGAAACTTGTGTCCTGGCATGAGTGAAACAGAAAGAATACTTCAATTCTGTATGAATGATCAAAGTCCACATCCTTGAATAAAAATCAGAGAACCAGTATTTTAGTTCATTCTACGTAGAAAGAAATCCACAGATATTTAAAAATATAAGAAGTTAAGAAAAGACATTTCATAGAAACATGTTATATTGAACAACATTGACTAATTAGTAATGGTTTTCAAATATTCCTTCTGTACATTGCATTTAACTAAGATATTACTGGTTGATACTGAGTAAGATTGTAATGGTTAATAAGATTTTTTTTGTTGTTTTCAAATATCTAATATTTATGATCTCTCTCAGAGTGATATTGACAGCGCTAAACATATAACTTAATATCAAAAGATAAGAGAATGATGTAAAATGAAAAGATGGAGTATAATGCAAAGAAAAATGGACTGACATGAGAACATATGAATTCTACTTGTGATGAAGCAACTCAGTGGTTTTATTAAGTTGGAAAAGTTATGTAACCTCAGGTTCCTTATCTGTAAAATGAGGATATTAAGATCTGATCTGTCCATCTCATGGAGTCATATGAAAATAAACAGATAATAAATGTTTAAAACAAAAATGAATTTTAAAGATGCAAGATATTATAAAACAGAGCTAGGATATGGAAGGAGGTCAATGTATTTAGTCCAGTGAGCTTTTTTACAAATGTTAAGATTTATAAACTCATTTAAGGGAGGAGGAAACAGCAATGCTGATCTTAAAAGTACTAATTCCATTCTTGAACTTTCCACATGCAATATACAAAGACTATTGAGACAATTCAGACAGCTGACTCAATTACCTGCTCTTCTGTCAAAAAAGGTATACTCTACCTGATTTCAGGATGCTCATATTTCTGAGTTGAAAGAAAGGCTTTGATGACAGCCATGTTAGAAGTGTGCTTTGCTGAAGCCTAGACAATGCCATGGTTATCAGAAACCAATGAAATTCAATGGGGCACATATTTTTTTCTTCTTTTTTTTCCTAAATGAATTGCCCTTTTAAAGATAGCTTATTATTAAACATTTTTTTCATATTTTTATGCAACATTTTAATTGCATCCTGAAATTTTGAGACCAATGTTTTATATATTTCAGGTAAATGTTATTTTTGAAAATTATTATCTTTATTGTTGGGAAGGAGTAGACAGCTTACTTGTAGAAATTCTTACCTGGTACAGTGTTCCTATACACAAAAAGTACATATAAGTAGTATAAATATTATACACACTTAATACACACACATACACACATAATAAAATACCTAATGTTTACCAGGCATTTTATATGTGCATGGGGATATCCTTGTATTTTATAAGTATTATCTCATTTAATCCTCATCACATAAAAAGATCCTGCTTTTTCCTATTGTGCATATGAAATCAAGCACAGAAAAGTTAAGTGGCTTGCCCAATATTGCACAGCAAGTAAATGGCAGAGTCAAGATGAAACTCAGGCAGTGTATCATCAAAGCCTACACTCTTAAATCCCTCCACTGTGTGGCCTCATCAAATAATCTTTTCATAAACCACAAACCTTAAGACAGACCTCCAGTGTATTTCAGATAGGAGTGGGGTTGTGCTTTTGAGTCCTGGAACATGAAAGTGAGCTGGTTATACCAGCCTGAATGGGCTGAACTCACCTCCACATCCCAGAACTCCTGCAACTGAAAATGTTTCCCTTCCCTTAAGGAGCAAGTCCCCACAGACTCCCTATCTCATATTTATGTAAAAACTACTCATTCCAGACAGTGTCAGAAGACTTCCTCAAAGGCAGGCACTCTTGGAACAGTGTCTTTTCCCTGAGTTTATCACAGGAACATGTTGGAAAATTTGTATCAGGAGTAAAATCAGAGGATGATATTAGAGTTGGTAAAGGTTAGCCTTTGGCAGAATTGTGAAATAGGTTAAATGTGCCTGAGGCATTTTTCCTCTTTCATGATTAGTTCTCAAGCCCTCCCATTTGATTCTCATGACCCTACTGGGATGATTAATTAATTATTTGTTTGATTTTCTACTTACTGCTTAACTCTTCTTAAAAGCTATAATTTTCATATGTGCGGGAACCATACTTGCCTGTTCTGCTATTTTACCCTAGCCCCTAATATAGTACCAGATCATAGAATATGCTGGCCATTTATTGAATGAAGGAATAAAATGTTTACTAAAAAGATCTTGACCCCTTTCTTGCATCAGTATACGACACAAAAATTAGTTGCTCAGTTACTATCTCTTAACTGAATGGATGAAAAAAATGACTAGTGGCCTATGGATATTATCCACTTCATAGTGAGCTGGAATGCCTTGTGAGCAATGCTTCATGTAATTGATGCTCCACCAAGAGAGACTCATGTGGAAACAGCAGAGAAATCTCTACTTAGTATGACTTGAGACTTGAGGGATATTATACCATTTTTTTTAGTGCACTTTTTCCTCCAGTATCCATCAGTGGTGTGGAGGTCACTTCCTTAATTGTATATCACTGTATTCCCTTTCCTTGCTAGACAAAATTCATCTGATGAGGGGAAAAGCGTAGGTTTGGGAAAATGCTAAGTTAACAACAATAACCAAAAAAAAATAAAATAAAATAAAGTGACTGATAGAGTAATGAGTAACAAGGAGAAAGCTATAAATCAATGTTTTTTTCATTTATTGGTTCACTAAGACCTGTTTATGGAGAGTTCACTGTGTGACAGGGACTGCATCTAATATTGCTTATTCAAAGGCAATAAGACTGTCCCTGCCATTAAGATCTTTACAATCTTGGGACTTCCCTGGCCTTCCACTGCAGGGGGTGTGGGTTCGATCCCTGGTCATGGAGCTAAGATCTCACACACCTCATGGCCAAAAAAAAAAAAAAACAAAACATAAAACAGAAGCAATATTGTAACAAATTCAATAAAGACTTTAAAAATGGTCCACATCAAAAAAATCTCTAAAAGAAGAAAATGACCAGCTCAGTCAGTAATAGTTATTTACTAATAATACCTCTAGTCAATGAAATTGCAAGGGATAGCACATTATAAAAAGAAAAAAAAATCCTTACAGTCTGCCTTGGTCATTTTGCACTGCCATAATAAAAATACCAAAATATAGGCGGCTTAAACACCAAACATTTATTTCTCACAGTTCTGGAGACTGGGAAGTCCAAGATCAAGGCAACAGCAGATTCATTGAGGACCTGATTCCTGGCCTGTAGATGGCTGTCTTCTTTCTATGCCCTCACATGGTGGAAAGAGACTAAGCAAGCTCTCCTGGATCTATACTTATAAGGGCACTAATCTCATAATGAGGGCTCCACCCTCATGAACTAATTACCTCCAAAAGGTACCATGTCCAAATACTATCACATTGAGGATTGGGGTTTCATATGTGAATTTTGATCAGTCGGGAGGAGGTGCAAACATGCAGTCCATAGCACAGTCTAATGGGGAAGAGGAGATGCCAACAAAATTATAACACTGTGTGCTAAATACTATAACTTGTTCTGAAAAAGAAATGTAATGGGACCATAGAAGAATAAACTCCTAAATATGCCTGAGGGCATCAAAGAAGGCTATACAGATTAGATAAACTTTGATATTAGAGGATATCTAAGGAAGTTTGTTAGAAGCACAACTGAACAGAGAGAATTCCAGGCACAGTCAAAAGTTAGGAGAAAAGTCATGGCTGGAGAGTCATGGATAGATAGATATTGCTGGGATATAAAGTGCAAGGCACAGTGAAGTGGAAGGTAAAGATGGAATAGCTAAATATGATGCCAAATCATCAAGGGCATGTATGTATTGAAAAATATATTATCTAGAAATTTATAGGAAATAGTTGAAGTCACTGGCACCAAAATATTCCTTGCATTTTAGAACAGTATTCTGTCAATTGCAATGGCACACAATAGAAAGGATCAGGACCAAAAGCTGTGAACTTGGCTCTTAAGACAAAAGGGAGATGCAAGTAATGAAAAAAGTAGAATTGAATTATGGAACAAACAACAATTGATGTGTTTTGAGGAGGGTTTGGGAGCCTCAAGGAAGGTAATGTATGATTGTGCCTCCTCTCATGTGAGACACTCGCTCTAGAGACTACCCCTTTCTCCTCCAATGTTTTCTTTGTCAGGTCAGACCACCATCCTTCAGCTTCCAAACCTTGGCTGCTTTGATCAAAGTTGCCCTTCTTCTCTGAGTATTGCTCTACACTAAGAGCCACTTGTCGCAGGAAGTTATACTTCTCTCATCTTCCTGCTAAGTGCAGCCTTTAGTTCAAGACTGCCTGACATAGATGGTAGACTTGTTTCATGTTGGGAATAATTTTGTGGTGTTATTTGTCCTCAAAAATTTTCCCATGGGGTCATACAGTAGCTAGTCTCTAGTTGAGACCACATTCTTCTTAGCCTGACATAAGACATCAGAGGTGACCCAAATTCTAGCCCTCAATTTACTCTTCCCCTTTTTGCCCCTTCCCAAGGTAGAGACAATAAGAGAAAACATTACGAGTTATAAATTAAGGAATGTTCTGTCTTTAGAGAAGGTATCAGTCAGAGCACAAGGACCCTTAGGAAATATTTCAGTTGCTGTCTTGACTCTGGTTCCATAGCCATCCTAGTTTGCAACTCTGGTCTTGACTTCATTAGTTTACTAAACATTAACCTGTCTATTCTGTTGACATGACCTTGAACCCTATTCCTAACTATATCTCAGTCTGCCATGTACCTTGTTGTCGATAAACTTTTATATCAGCTACGCCCATAATACTGCTGACCCTTATCTCTGTTTGTCTAATCACATTTCACTAAAACTTTGCCAAAAGCATGCCTTGACACAAATTGGTCCTGTGCACTTGTCTTGGGCTTATGCTCCATATTAGTCACCTCAGATTGCTAAAACAAGTTACTATAGACTGTGTGGCTTATACAACAGATATTTATTTCTCACATTTCTGGAGTCTGGGAGAGTCTAAGATCAAGGTGCCAGCTGATTTGGTTCCTGGTGAGAGTCCTCTTCCTAAGTTAAAGATGGCTGCTTTGTTGCTGCATTCTCACATGATAGAAAGAGAGCAATCTTTCTCTCTCTTTCACTCTCTCTCTCTTTTTCTTTCTCTGTCACCCTTCTTATAATCCCATCATGACTTTCATGACACCATCTAACTGCCTGCCAAAAGCCCCATCTCCAAATACCGTCACATTGAAGTTTATGGCTTCAACATATGCATTTTAGTGGGACACGATTCAGTCTATAGCAGATCCCCACTAAGTTTGTCTGCAGATGTTGCAGCTAAGACTGGCTCTCCTTAAACAATACACTGTCACATGCACATTAATTTAACTCCCATGTATTTAGTACTTGCTCTATTATAGTCATTGTGTTAGCTGCCGGGGATATAGAAATGAGCCATATGAACAAGACTCACTTCTTGTCTTTAAAACAAGCCAAAACAAACCAAAACAATATAATTGGCCAACAAAGAAGGGTTGGAAAATGAAGGAAAGGAAACATGTATTGAGCAGCGAACAGTTGAGTTTAGTGAATGAGCATGTGCTCTTCAGTCAGACTGCTTGTGTTGGAATCCTGATACCAACATTTAATAAATGTAATATGAGCAAACTATTTAACCTATTGCTGCTTCAGGTCCTCTTCTCTAAAAAAAAGCTAGTAAAACCTGTAGGATTTTAAGAATTGAGGAGGTATTTAGAACAGTACCTGGTAGGAGTAAGCACTCAATATTGTTAGCCACTAGTAATATGTGCCATTTGCCATTCTCTTTAGGCATTTATACCATTTAATCATGAAAAAGCCATACAAGAAGACTATGGTTTTCCCATTTCACATGAAACCAACTTTTCAGGAACTTACATGATAAGTTGGAAGGTTGAAAATGGAGTTCAGTTAAGAACTGATGAAAGCAGGGGAAGAAGTCAAGAGTATTTTGTAGGCCACAATTGGACAGAGTTGATGTCTGAATTAATCTAAAAGATGATATGTAAAGATTACTATGAGATTCCTGGGGAGAATACTAGGGATGACAGTCTTAAATATTTTACCTAGGAATTCTCACAATGTAGTCAGGTAGATGTTATGCTTCAAGTAACTATTATGATTTAAATAAATAATGACTGTGATGGCCATGAGAATTCACTTGCAGATGTTGAACTGCAGGGAAAGAAATTAAATGATGGCCTCAGGTACTGTGCTTTGAATCTATTGCTTCTGAGGTAACATCTCCTCTCAGCCAAGGTTGTGGTGCCACAGGAATACTAAAGAAAACCCATTCTTGGGAGATACAAGACTGCTCTGACAGACAACTTTGGCTCAAGGACTCCCCATAACTTTGCCAAATCTTCCTTGGGCTGTCTGACAATCCAGGATAGTTCCATCCAACTTTCTCTCACGTCCTCCTTTACTTTTTATCAAATTTACGTCACAGTCTGATGGTCTCTCTGTGCCTTCCCCTGCTCATTTTTCTCTTCCCTGCAGATTTGGGAGCAGTTACTCCATCACCCCTTTCTTTCTAAAAGTAAACAAATCCCTTCTTCACAATCCAATCTTTTTTCTTTTTTTTAAGTTGAAGTATAGTTGATTTACAATGTTGTGTTAGTTTCTGGTGTACAGCAAAGTGATTCAGTTACACACACACATAGAATCTGTAACTGAAAAAAAAAAAAAAAACTCCCTGCAAACAAAAGTCCAGGATCAGGTGGCTTCACTGAAGAATTCTACCAAACAGACAAAGAAAAACTTATACCGATCCTTCTCAAACTCTTCCAAAAGACTGAAGAGGAGGGAACACTCCCAAAGTCATTCTATGAAGCCACCACCACCCTGGTATCAAACCCAACAAAGACACTACCAAAAAAGAAAATTACATGCCAATATCTTTGACGAATATACATGCAAAGATTCTCAAAAAAATATTAGCAAACCAAATCCAACAGCACATAAAAAATATCATACATCACAATCAAGTTGGATTTATCCCAGGGTCAGAAGATGATCCACTATCCATTCTTAATTCCTTGAGCTTTCAGCTGCCAATTCAGGTCTTGGGGATGTGTGACCCAAACCTTCCCAGAGAGAACACTTGATAGTCATGCCTTTCTCAGATTGGGGTTGCTCCACATGTTTGTTCACAATTACAATGGGACAAAAAAGTATCAGAAGGTACCCAAGTGGATCACCTGGGTTACACAAATATTCCTCCCAGTTCCCATTGTTTAAAAGCAGCCTTATCTCCTGCTGACTGGGGTCAATTACCTCTGAAAATATGGTGATTCCTGTTTTTGCCTGCTGGCCCTTGGGCACAAAGTGACTTAATTTATAGTTAACTGAGACTCTGGCTGTGTCTCTTGACACGAGTTTGCCCTTCTGGGGGATCAGGACTTACAACTCTGTAGAAATCAGAGGTGTAGAGAGGAGAATCACAAAATCTCCCAGTGCGTCACTGCAAGTGTTGGTAAATGGAGACATTCACGCTTCTATATCTTGGATTCTGGACCTGTGTTTTTCCTTTTGCGGGCACAGCATCATATGGAGGTCTTTGATTTAATAAATGTATTTCATCCTGACAGATGATACCCCATCCTTTCATAGTGCTTCCTCCGAGCTGGTCTTTCAGCTGCAACTTTAGAAAGCTATTCCTGCTTTCCTGAGGTTGGCTGTCATTAGATGACATGACACATGATAGAACCAGTAGATTGCATTTTCTTGGGCCTAATCACAAAACTCCCTGGCTACCAAGTGGAGTGTGGCTGTGTTGTGTGGCATTTCATCATCTTTGTAAATCAGGTATTCTGTAAGTCTTGGATGCCTGGTGCTGGTTGACACAACACACACACAAAATAGGTATCTATCCCTGTAAGGACAACTGCTGGACCATTGGACCAGGATAAAAATGACCTGATGTAGTCAACTTACCACCAAATAGTCTTCTCAAGGAATAGTGCCATATTGGTGGCTCAACACTGGTCTGTGTTCTGATGCACTGGATATTCAGAAGGAGCTAGATTAGCCTTGCTAAGTGGAAGTATATGCTATTGGACCCATACATAATCTCCATCTGTGCTGTCTGAGCCATTTGTTCATGTGCCTGTTGTGCTAGTTTTGGCAAAATCTGGTTTATATCAACTGGCTGAGAGCATTTGTCTACTTGCTTCTTCAGGTCCTCTTCTATTATGGATGGTTTCTGATTAGTCTTAACATGTCTCTTCATGCTTTATGCCTACTCTGACATGTTTCTCTACATGCCTCTACCCAAGACACTTAGGGCAGGAGGGTAGGCCCAAGGCAGAAGGAGTGACGGGGTTCCTTATAGAAACTCTTTTGTTATTAGGAGGAAGTTTTCACTTATACTGTGACAGGCAAATAAAATGTTATTATACAGCCTTGTGTCCATGGCCAAATACTATGAACTTTGAAGGGGTTGGTTCAGGGGTGGAGTCAGGTTTTAGCATGAAGCTCATATAATTTGGAAGGAGGGAACACTTTCTAAGAAAATAACCCCCAAATAACAAATATGAAATTAGATAAATATATAATTACTTATTTAGGAAAAGAACCACACCAAATTACTGGGCCTTTGGTGATTCAGATTCCTTTTTTTGTTTGTTTGTTTCTGGTAATTTTTAGGCAATTTACCAAAATTCTTCCATTAAAAAAATGTTGAGGGCAGGGGGTATATGAGAAATCTCTGTACCTTCTGCTCAATTTTGCTGTGAACCTAAAGATGCTCTAAAAAATAAACTCTATTTTTTAAAAAAAAGGTTTTCTGTTTGTAACCAGGCTGCCCTCCCTAGCTAGAACACTCTATAGTTTTCATACATCTTCCAGGACTTATAGAGTCCAAGTCGGCATGTGTAAGGTGCCTAGGTTAGGATTCATTAGCTTCACAGAATCTACCAGTGGGCTGGTGACACCAACTCAGTCAGCATCATTCAACACCTTGAGTGCTCTCTCTTGAAAAGCAATGGTATTTCATCCACTGGTTTCTAGGTTGTATTGCCCTAGTGAATTTTCTTCCTCTTTGGGCTTTTTCCTCTTTAACTTCCTTTATTCAACTATCTAATTTTGTAGTTCTTCAAGGTCTGGTCCTAGGTGTACTCCACTTCTTATTCTATACTCTCATTAGACATTTATATTGACATTTACTTTTCAGTTACCCCCTATGCACAGATGACTCACAGTTTACATCTCCAGACCATATGCCTCTTCTGAGCATTAGATCTAAATGTCCCCTAGATATCTTCCCTGGAATAATTCCAAGTCTCCCCCAAGTCAACATGTTCAAAATGAAATCATAATCTGTCTCACCCTTCAAATCGAGTCATCTACAACATTGCCAATTCCAGATAATATAATTTCCACTTCAGTGATCCCACACAGTTATACAAGCCTGAAATCCTGTAGTCAACCTTGAGCTTCTCTCTTTCTCCCCATTTTATCCAAACAACTAAAAGAAACTGCAAATTTTACATCCTAAATATCTCTCAACCATTTTCATTCTCTCTAACCTTTCCACTACTACCTTAGTCCAGGCTGCCGTCACATAAATTCTGGGCCTCCACAATAGCCTACTAACCAGTATACCGTCATCTATTCTTGCCCTCTTTTTTATCAAATCTATACATAGAAGCCAGAGCGATCGTTTAAAAATGCAAATCTGATTAAATCACATGCTTGCTTAAGTCTGGTCAATGTTTTTCCATTGCATGTAAGATAGAGAATAAATTATTTAGCGAGGCCTACAAAGCTGTGGTGGTCTGGCCCTACCCCTCAAGCCTCATCTCACAATGTGTTCTTCTTTCCTTAGTCTACTTAAGCTGTACTGTCTTTCTTTAGGCTCCTTACACACACCATGGCCTTCCTGCCATGTCTTTTGTAAGTGCCAGAACACAATTTCTTCTTTTCCCAGGAAACTTCTAATCATTCTTAATATTCTTAATATCTCAGTTCAATTGTTCTATCTTAAGGAAATCCTTCCAGACCTCTCTGATTAGCTCTTATAACCTACTAACTATCCTTATAATGATGGCAATTTCACATTATTTGCTATCTTTCCCACTATTTGTTAGCTGTATGGCACTAAGGACATTTATGACTGCTTTTACCACTGAGTCTCTGGTGCCTTGACACCTGACACTCAATGCATATTTATTAATGAATTAATGAAGTTTGTAAGGTACTGTTATTGATAATTTGTTTATATAAGCAACGTGTATTTAAAACACTTATGGGTTACTATCTTGGCAGTTTTTTCAAAAAATCTTGCCTTGAGGATAGTTTATCCAACTTGTAAAAGTGGCATTTTCTCCAGCAGAATGGGGTTCCTAAAGTTTAGCAAAATGTTTATCTGTGTGTACAGAGTGAATACAGGGAGGATGCTGCATGAGCTAAATGTGTTACCTACCAATTTCCCTAATGGTTGTTTCTGATCATAAATGTTGGCTGTCACTTTTGGTCATCTAGTTAGGTTTCTAAGTGTATTTGCTACACATATATCAGGTTGATTAGAGATGATTTGCTGATCTGTTTTACTTTAGATAAATAGAAATCTAGTGTTCCAAAACATGCAGTTGAATGGATTTGGCAGACTACTAAAAGAATACTTAACACATGTTCTTCAACCCAAGGGTATCCAGTCTGAAGCTATAGCATCAGCCAAATTAAATTCTCAGTGAAAAGCACAAAGGAAGCTGGGTCTATATTGGCTAGATTAGTGTTACATGCAAGACTTATAGAGAAGTGGAGGGTAAGAAAAGAAGTCACTAAGAGATGAACATGGGCTTGGTGGGTGCAACTGTAGATGGCTATCATGTTCCATGGACTTTAAATACAATATCTCAGCAATCCTTGCAAAAGTCCTACAAAGAGTATTTTTATCCCAGTCTTACAAACAAGGAGGCTGATATTCAGGGATTAACTGATATTCAGGGACCATTTCTAAAATGGTGATATTCAGAGAATATTGGTGATACCAAATTCCTACACTTTATCTTTTGGGCTCAAATATAACTTTTGAAAGAAATACTTCCTTTAACAATGAGGCTTATGATAAGCACTACACTTTAATTATCTTATTATTCATCTGCATATCTCAGTTGAGTGCAAGTTTTTCAAAGACTCAGATTATACCTTCTCTATTTACCATTTTATCCCCAGTGGGAACATCTTGGCCTTAAAAGACTGCTGAATAAATGGATGCCCAAGATTATTTGACCTGAAAAAAATTAGTTCTGTTTCTGACCCTAAACCATCTTTCTTCTTTCATATCATATGTTTTAAAGTGTAGATTTTATTACTATTCTGGTATGGTGACCCAACAGACCAGGACACAAATACCCTTGAAAGATGGCTTGTTATTCACAGTTCCCAAGAAGAGGGGGCCTCATGGGGAAGCACCAGGGTCAGTCAGGAGGCTGAAGGAGTGGAGGAAAATCATGAGCAATAGCCTTTATTGTGGTTTTCTCAAGAAGGCAAGGCAAGGTAGGGTAAGCAAGCTTAGGATTTGCTACCCTGAAAAATTTTGGCAGACTCTGAGGCATAGAGACTGTCCCTAGTTATCTGAGGTGGGTAGGGCAGGGGGATGGTGGTCCTGTGTGTGGGAACCCTGTGAGAGTCAAATAAAGGAAGTGGTTGGGGCCTGGGTTCAGACTGGTTGCTTTGCACATGAAAGGCATGCATGCAGGTAAGTCCTTTACTATTTCTAGGAATTAGCTAGCCCTGGAAAGTGGTCTCCTCAGGGTCAGTAAGGGCCCTGAGTGTCAAAACAACGGTATAAAATGACATGTTTAATATACCATGTTAAAGGAGTAATTAGTTAAGAGAAAAGAATCAGTGCTGAATTTAAGTTTTTGCACATGAAAATAATATTAAGTTGCTATTATTCAAATACTCAAGGATAGAAAGGGATCTCATAGATCTTCCATTTTACTGTCTTTTGAGAGTACCAAATTTAAATACTTTGAGGAAAATAATTTCTCCTTTCTTATCTGCCTTTAGAATATATTTCAATATATCACAACAACATGTTGCTCCAATTTGTTACATTTAGATGAAGTTTGTATGTAGGTAGGAACATCAATACTAAGTAAAGGGGGGCTAGACAGAGGTTACGATTGGGAGAAACTGGGTGAGGTAACATTCTAAGAAAGGATTGTTTTCCTTCTAAAGGAGCAGAGCACTGTCAGACTCCTTTCTATGAGGGTCTTTGATGAAACACCAAATAATTAAAAAAACAAATTATATTAGAAAGCAAATCATTAATAAATATTTCTAGCATAGATTTCACTGGTCTTTTTCATGACTTGCATTCTCAGTAAAAACATTATTGTCACTAAGAAAATATTTTCATGGTTCACATGATCTGAGAGAAGACTGAGCTCCCTGAAAAATTTAAGCAACGTTTTCCTCTTTATCAGGAAAAAACTCACTTTTTTTCTCTTGGATTTAGTTGAAAAGCATGTATTTGTGTGGCCATGCATGCATGAGTTTGTATGTCTTGGCAGATGAGGCAAACATAAGACAATTGCTCGGATTTATATTTTTTAGTTGTTTCTTGTACTTCAGAGGGAAATATGCTAAACTGAGTTGTTGACCATTTTTGGTATTTCAAAAAATGCACTCCAGGTGGAAACTTGCAGGGAAGAATTTTAGGCTGACACAGTTGGAAATGTTTAAACACTCAACACAATGAAGTTCACAATGGAATATCTGACAAAACTTTTACATTATTTGCAATGTGAGGTTCCACTGAAATTACCAAACAGGCAGCAAGTGCCATAATAAAAGCAGCTTCTGGAAATTGTGGGGGGAAAACCTGTAGCTGCTTTTAGAGAATTATTTTTCTAATCATGTATTCCTAACTCAAGGGAGAACCTGGTGGTAACAGTATGTTCCTCTATTGTAGTCTATCCATTTAGTTTTCAAATAGTCGTGCTAGGTTAGCATTGTGTTTAAGGCTTGGAGTGGGGTGGTTTTTGTTGCAAAGGAAAAATGTAATATAAAGAGCCCCTTTTAGCAATCTAGGTTCCACGTCTTTGAGTTAGATGGCAGATGATGAATGTCTGATTTGTTTTCACAGATAGTGGCCTAAAAAGCAAATCAAAAAATGAGTTCCCAGGATGAAAAAAGAGGAAAGCGAAACACGAGCCTTTTTGGTATTTTTGTTCCATATAAGAAAGGAGATTTCCAAAAGGCAATAAAATAACAAAAGAACCATTCCAAGCATTGTTGATGCCTTAAGTTGAGGGTATGTGAGCATACAGCCAGCAAAAACTCACTTTTAAAAACATTAGATCATCATACAAAAGGCCTGGAAATATCTACCAAAGATCTAATGCATCTCAGGCAGATTTATCATTCATTTATTTAAAAATATATTTATTGAAAGATTGCTGTGCACCAAATCCTGTTCTGAGGTACACAATGGTGAACAAAAATACAACACATGCTGTAATAGCATAAATTTAAAGATCTCTCTCTATCTCCTTTCATGAAAACTTAACCAGCTTTAGCATCACACCATTTTGTAATGTTGGTATTTACTTCTTTACGCTTCCTTTCTTTAGGTCAAGTTTGTGTGTGTGTGTGTATGTGTGTGTGTGTGTGTGTGTGTGTGAACACATGGATACATCTGCCTGGGGTGATGCAAGGGGTTTTATTTAATAGCTATAAAATTTGAAGCTACATCTAACTAAAAGACAAAAATTGCATTTAAAGACAAAATATATGACAAATAATGTCTGGTTCAGTAAGTACTGGATTTTCTTCCTCTTTATCAGATCTTTTATTCTTTACCCTCCATTTTCATGATTGTGCTTTTCTATACTTCAGGGTTCTCAAATATGACTACACACTGGAATCACCTGGGGAGATTTAAAAATGATTGATTCTTGGGTCTAACACCTGTCATCCTGAAAATTCTATTTAATTTGTGTATTAGTCAGTGTTCTCCAGAGAAACAGAACCAATAATGTGTGTGTGTGTGTGTGTGTGTGTGTGTGTGTCTGAATAATTTATTCTGAGGAATTGGCTCACATGATTAAGGAGACCGAGAAGTCTCATGATCTGCCATCTGCAAGCTGGAGACCCAGTGGTGTAATTCCAGTCTGAGTGTGAAGACCTGGAAACCAGGAAAGCCAAGGATATAAATCTCCATCCAAGGGCAGGAAAGGACTGAGGTCCCAGCTCCAGATAGCAGACAGGAAGGGAAGGAATACACCCTTCATCTGCATTTTGTTCTATTCAGGCCCTCAATGGATTGGATGTTGCCCACCCACATTGGGGAGGGCCATCGACTTTACTGAGTCCACCTATTCAAATGCTAATCTCATCCAGAAACACCCTCATAGACACACCCAGAAATAATGTTGAATCTGGGTTCTCCATGGCCCAGTCAATATGACACATAAAAGTAACCATCACATTGATCTGGGGTACAACCTATACATGAGGAATTATAAAATTTCTGCTAATAAATCTCATGTTTAGCCAAGGTTGAAATTCACTGTTCTGAAACTCTGGTTCTCAAAGTGTGATCCCTGCAGGCTCACCATCTCTTGGGAACTTGTTAGAAATGGAAATTTTAGGGTCTTACCCCAGACCTACTAAATCAGAAACTCTGGCGATAGGCCCCACAATCTGTCTTTTGTCAAACCTTCTAGGTGATTGTGAAGGATGTGAATGTTTGAGAAACACTGAGTGGGGCTGGAAATTAATTTGTATTTCTAATCAGTTCCCAGGTGTTGCTGATTCTATCTACTAGTCCAGAGACAACACTGAGAACTACTGCTCTAAACCCAACTCCCATCTGATTCTTTCAGGATATATCTGCTCACACTTGATGGAATGGATTTCTCAGGAAAAAAAGAAAGTTACATCCGGTAGATTTAGCTAATGCACAAAATCAGTGTTTTATTTCCAATGATATTTTCTTATCTGATGGATTACTGGGGGGAGGGTGGGAGTTTAGCTTACGAATCAAGTTTAAAATTTTCCATGTGGTTCCTACAATCACAGACACTTGACTTGGAATATAAGTTGGTTCAGTTGTTCCCTTGCAGACAGGAATAAATATCCAGGTGTTGGAGTCACAAAAAATGCACCTGACTCGGAGTCAGCTTTTGTGTTTAGCTTCGAGGTAACTTCCAACTTTTGCCAGATATGCTGACCACCTGTGAAATATTTGATCAATCTGCTGATCCAGCTGCAGCCTCTCTGTGCTGTAAATTCCAGCTCTCCTATGGGATGAGAGGGTGCTTGGCGGCATAACAGTCTAACATGGGCCAAGTCAGAAGGAGGGAGTTGACTCAGGTCTGGCTGGAAAAATAATTTGTTTGCCCCTATTGTCTCTACAACCAAAGCACATGTTTCAGTACTACCTTATTACATCAGTGGTATAGCCCTTTGTTCATGTGATATCAGGTCAGACTGCTGGTGTAACTGACTCACATTAAAATGTCTCAGATTAATGCACCAGGATTATTTCCCCTTTACACTTTTTAGGGCCTGACTGCTAGAGTGCATGTCTGTGGAATTTGACAATACCTGTTGTTGGCCCAGAAAAGGTCATACGACTTCCCATTTGTCTCACAGATTGTGGAACTGAATATGGGCCAAGAGAGAACATATGAAATTGTTCTGAGATCAGTTAAGAAAAAAAGGCACTCCTGAAGAGAATAGAAACTCGAAGAATTTTAGAGAAGTAAATGATTAAAGACATCAACAAGCCTAGGGAATCTGAAACATGTCTGATCATCAGAATCATCCAGAAGATGTAAAAAAAAGAGATATTGGGGCTCAAGAAGAGATTTTCCTCTGGGTGAGGCTAGAATAGATCCAAGTTATTTGATGATTCTGTCCCAAATCTCTCTATCCTCTGTTATCCCACTACCACTTTGAGATCCACTGGCCTAGACCACCCCTCTCTGAAGGCCAAGTGATCTTGCAAAGTAAATTATTTTTTCTATCACATTCAGTCTCTTAAAAGTATAATGATTCTGGATAAAGTGTAAAGTCAAGTTAATCAACAAATTACTATGAGTTGAGACTTTGATACTAGCCTGTCTTAGCCACTGACTAGCTCTATGACTTGGTTTATGACTTAACCTCTTTCCTCCCTGGTAAAATAGGAATAGTAATTCCATAGGATAATGTAAGGATAAAATTATATAAAGACTATAAAAATATTTTGAATATTTTATATTTTGTATATTGTACAATATACATTTAAAATATTTATTAATAATAGTATCGTATAATGTTTACTAAGCTTGAAAAATTAGGTTCACATTACTTACCATGTTGGGAGATATTAAAAGAAATGAGTTTTAGAAATCTTGATTTAGAGCAGCGAACAAAGCAAAATTTATGAAATAAAAGACAAAGCTCAAAACAAACATTTGGCTAATAAGAGGTGGTATGTAAATATTATGTGATTGTTTAATAATTCAACAAATATTTGCATATTGAGTTCCTAATATGTGCCAGACATCTACTGACATCACCAATTAGTGACAAAACAAGTTTTGACATTGGCCACCCATTACCAAAGGAACAACTGAAAAACAACCTAATTAAAGATCTGTTAGTTTTATACTTCTTAAAGGAGAAATTCCAAATTGCTCAGCATGGCATACAAGGAATCTCACAATCCGGGCCCTACCTTTTTCAAAGTCATGCATCACAGGAAGGGACTATGCTCAAGTCACATTGACTTTTTTACTTCTAATTGGATAAGACGTCACCTCAGGATTCGGATCATTTGCTGGAAGATGAATTCCTATTCATTTCACTACAAAGATGTATCAAGTGCTCAGTTTTAAGTTCTTGCAAAGAAATTTGTATATCTGAAATGCAGATTGAAGTTTGAGGATCCTTCCGAGCAGCTCCATGAACCCTGTTTATCAATTAGGAAAGAAGTCAAAGGCATACCATGTTCACACCCAGCTCAAATGCAACCTTGTCTCTGAAGCCTTTTTTTTAGGCAGTTAGTCCTCCCTAAGCCCCTATTCATATTGCTGATAGAGAAAATATGATATTGTTTAGTGTTGTCTGTTTATATTTCTCTTCTCTTTTAACCATAAACTGAGAAGCAAGACTCTCACATAATCATCTCTCTGTCATAAATGTTTATTGCTTTTCTACTACATAATAGGGGCTGAATAAATATGTGAGAAAGGAAGGGAAGGGGAATGAGAGAAAGGAAAGAAAACAGGTATCTTATAGCCAAATACCTCCTTGTACCTCACACTGTGGATTTTGTAATAGTCAGCCAGGTGTTCCAAATGATGAGGCTGTGAAAATTAAATATGTTTAGAGATAAATAGACTTTTCCTCAGAAAATCAAAGAAGAAAAGGTGAAGTCAGGTGACACACCGAGTCTGAGGTCAGCACTGTGAACTTTTTGGGCCTGGAGCCAGAAAGTGAGTTGAGACAGATCCTGTTGGCTTCCAGGTGTAATTGTGTTTATATCCATTAAGATTATTGTGTTGACAGCACACAGGAGAGATAGTCAGACTCGAAGCAGTTTCTAAATCTTGTCCTGGGAATTCCTAAGAGAAAACTGTGGACACTGATCCTGGAAGGTGATAGATGGAAAATGTCAGTAGATGCATTAGTTTACTGATTCAGAACAATAGAGAGTCTGTATGGGGGCTCAGCATCCCTGGTGGTGGTCCCGCCACCGGAGTGTTTTTTTTATGTCAAGAAGTCTGAATTGCTAAGATATTTGAGGTTCTTTCCTAGAACGACTATCCTACTAGCATTACATTGAGATAAAATCGAAAAGCTTGCAGTGGAATTTCTCTCTTGCAGTTCAAATTTCATTGTTACCTTCAAAAAAACTTCAGTCCAGAGGTGACTGCTGGTGTGCTAGAGGCTGTGCTAATGTTCACCTACTGTAAAGGAGTAAAGATTTATTATGCTTAGTAGTACCCATTACTACTAGCAAAAACTTGCTCATAGTATGTAGGTATATAAAGCAAATTAAGCACTTATTCGTGAAATTGTCATTTTTTAAACAAGTATTTATTGATTCCTCTTCTTATCCAGGCACTGTTCTGTGCCCTTTGTGTATGTCTGTGAACAAGATAGATATATTAATAGTATCTACCCTTATGAAGCTTACATACTCGTAGGGTAGATAGACCATAAACAAATAATTGTCAAAAAATAGGAATAACTTCATAGCAAGTGACTTACTAAGCAACTCTTGATAGGATAGTCAGGGAGAATGTCTCTGAAGAAAAGTAAAAAGAGATATTTGAAATGAAGCCTGAATAATGAGAAAGTGTTATATACACAAAGACCTGGCTAGAGGATGTCCCAAGTAAAGGGGACATCAAGTACACAGTTCCTGAGGCAAGAAGGAGTTCTGCCTGTCTGGAGGACAGAAAAATAATCAGTGAGGAAGGAGGAGAAAGGTAGAAAAGAAAGGGACCATGTAGGACCTTTGTAGATAGTGAGAGAAACTTGGAATCAATTTTATGATCTATGGATTTTAAGCAAACTATTGCTATGAAATGATTTATATTAATGAATTTCACTTTGCCTTCAACAAAAAATGAAAAGAAAATAAAAATTAATTGTTGCTAAGAGGGAACAGAGGATTTTACTGTGGAGGGATATTGAGTTGCAACTTGAAGAAAGTGTAAGGGTTCAGCAGGTGAATGAAAAGGAGAAAAGGCCATTCAGCTTTGAAGACATGTGTAAGCCAAGCCACAAAAGCGTGTGGTTGAATAGATGTCTAATATGAATGGGAGGTACATACCGGAAGTGGCTGCAAAAAATGTGGGTTTAAGTAATGGTAAAGTGCTCACAGGTATTGAGTCCTTGTCATGTGCCAGGGCTTGGGCTTAACAGCTTACTTCGGTTGATTGCAAACCCACTGTATTTCCTGAGTACACTCATTCTCCCATTCCTTGAGTATTTCACATAACCTCCTGCCTCAGACTTTTAACATATCCTTTCCCTTCTGACTCATAACTGAAGATCTTGTTCCTTATATTAATAAGAAAATGGAAGCAATCAGAATTAGCCATCAGATCTACTAACTTCCTTCCATTTATGCCTACACACTACACCTTCCTGATTTTTATTTTGGATGACAGGGACTTGTCTGTCCCTATTCCAATCTAACATTAACCTTTGTATTTGTGCCCTGGATCCCATCTCCTTTTATTTTTCAAGGACTTGCTTCAGTTATTATCCCTTGTTTTAATTCATTCAATTATTGTTGCTATATTCTATCATTTCCTTCATGATAAAATCATGAAGTAATCTCTTTAATTAAAAACAGCAAATGAAAGAAAAATAAAAAACTTTCTTAACCACTACCCTTCTAGGTTATACTCCATTTCTCTGCTTCCCTTTGGAGTAAAACTTATGGAAGGTGTGTCCAGTCACTACCCAGCTCCCTTTTCTCTTGAAACCACATCAGTCAAGCTTTCATCACCACACTGTTGAAACCACCCAAGGTCACTCATGATCTCTATGTGGCAAAAAAGCTCATCATCAATTCTCTTACTCAACTTTTCAATTACATTTAACACAGTCGGTAACTCTTTGAAGCTCTTTGTTCAACTGACTTGTAAGACTCCACCTTCACCTAATTTTCCTCAAGTCTCATTGGTTAGTGCTTTTAACTCTCTGGGTATACAGCCTCATCATTTCCCTAAATCGGAATGTTACAAGGCTCAGTCCTTGGACTTTTGTCCTCTCAGTCTATACTCACTCCCGAGGTAATATTTTTTCCCATGACTTAAATAACATACACTTGCTAATGGATTCCAAATTTACATATCCTCCCTATCCTGCAATCCATCTGCCTTTTTAACATCTCAGGTATCTTATGCTCTTCTCATCATTTCTCTTAATTATACAATATGTATCACAAATGTAATATTTCTGCCTCTAAACTGACTCCAATCATATTTTACTCCCCGTGTTCCACATCTAAAATAATCATTATATCCTTTACCTATTATTTTCACAATTGTACTGAGATGTTATTTTTCTTAATCATGCTTTTTCTCTCGCAGTTTTATAGTGGAGTTTTCCAGAGGCTGGGTGGAAAATATAAAGTTATTGCTTTCACAGTTAATGGAATATGTGTTTGTGTATTATTGTATTTTAAAAATTTCTCAGTTTTGAATGATAAGGAAAGGTGTCGGACATTTCCTCAAAGGTCAAAATTAGAGTTACCATATGACCCAGAAATTATACTCCTAGTTTCATACCCAAGAGAAATAAAAACATATGAAAATACAAAAATATGTACACAAATGTTCACAGCAGCATTATTTATGATAGTCAAAGGTGGAAACAACCCAAATGTCCATCAACAGATGAACGGATACACTAAATGCAGTATATCCATACAATGGACTATTATTTAGCAATAAAAAGAATAAAGTACTGATACATGCTACAGCATGGTTGAAACTTGAAACATTTTAAGTGAAAGAAGCCAATTACAGAAGATGACATATTGTAGGATCCAATTTATATAAAATATTCAGATATTCAGAATAGCCAGATTTGTAAAGATAAAAAGTAGTTTATTGGTTGCCTCGAGTTGGGTGGGAGGGATGAGAAGTGACTGATAATGGATACAAGTTTATTTTGAGGGTAATGAAAATATTTTTAAATTAGGTGTAATGACTGCAGAACTCTGAATATTCAAAAACCACTTAACTGTATACTTTAAATGGGTGAATTTTGTGGTATGTGAATTAAACCTCAGTAAAGGTTTAAAATTTTTTTCAGTCTGGACTTTTAATGTGGTAGAAAGATAAAACCCACACAAACAAAAACTCTGAGACTTTAAATAATTTTTCAGACAAAGTTTTAAAAGTTTGATAACCTCTGTCCTAATACAAATAATAATATCTTAACTGGTTTTGATGTTTTTATTCTAACTAACTCCCTAATGGTCTACCTCCATAAAGTGTTAACCAGAGCAATCTTTTAAAAATATTAGATCATACTATTCACCTATTTAAAAATCTTTCAGAAACTTTCTATGAGTTAGAGCAAATCTTATAGCCCTCATCATGACCTACAATGTCTTACATATCCCATTTCCTATTACCTTCTCAATCGTATCTTTACCAATAGATGTGTTCTAGACATTTTGGCATTACTACTGTGTCACATATATATCAAACATGATCTCACCCCAAGACCTTAGAATCTTCTGTTTTCTCTGCCTGGTTCCTCCCTAGATTTTACTTGAGTCACCTCTTTACTTTATTCGGGCTACTGCTCAAATGCCATTTCCTCATATAGTCCTTTCTTTCTCTTCCTATCCCAAACAACACCTTCCACTCCCATTGCAGCCTCCATATCTCTTGATTTCCTTTCTCTGTCCTTTTGGATTGCCCATGAGCACAGCAGGTCATAATTATCAAAGAAATTAACCCATCCCACAGCCTACCCTCAGCATCCCCAAACAATGACTGATGGAATTGTTGTAAAAATACTCCAGCTCTCTAGAGTCCTATGTGGATTTTTCTTGAGACATAATATTCTTCACTGACACCCTTAGTTTCCCAGAGGAATTATCCTCTAGTTACCCCAGGGCGGTGACTTACTCGACAACACACACTTTGTTGGCTGTTTTTCCTTTGCAGTTCATTTTCCTGCTTGCTTAAGAATATTTCCTGGTATTGCCTCCTAAATGCACTACTTGCATTCAAATATTTGTCTCTTATGACTTGATATTATGTTTATTATGTTTCTTTATATTTATTGTTTTATTTTCTCTTTCACCCACTAAAATGTAAATACTAAAAAGGTGAGGATCTTGTTTTGTTCACTGGGCTCATAGTGCCTAAAACGATGCCTTGTATAACTTCTGCATTCAATAAATATTTATTGAATGTAAGAATGAATGATTATCAGATGTATTCCTTATAATGATCTTGTGAGGCAGGTGCTATTGTTATTATTTCTATATCAGAGAGGAAGAAACCAAGATTTCAAAATGTTAACTAACTTGTCTAGGTTGCACAGTATGTGGAGAAACAAGTCTCTAAGATGTCTGTCTACCATCAAAGCCCATACTTTTAATAAAATTCATAACAGTGAAAACTCAGCTCTGAGATCTAAGATACATAGTCCAAACACAACTAACAGCAAGTGATCTAGATTCCTCCTGACTAAGCTAGAGGTTAAGAAAGGTAAAGTTTCAAAGATTAGACAAATAAAGAGACAAAATAAAAACAAGTTCGTATGAATTCTCCTGAAGTTCCGAGTCCCTCCCTTCTAAATTTTGTTTCTGTATTTGGTTTAACTTGCTCTCTTTCTCATGGATTATTATTGTGGTCACTTTGGTCAGTGGTAAATTTAATACACCCTTTGATTTCCTACCGCCTTGCTCTGAGCTTTAGGTTTTAGATTTCAGAGTAAATCCATGGTTTCCTGCTTCTCTGTCATTCTTTGCCAAAGTCCAGGAGAGCAACCTAGAAGCTTACCAAGAAGAGTAGCCAGCACTATTCTCAAAAGGTGGTCAATTAATGGAATTACCCAAATGTAATGGGTACATCTTTGATCTGTTTTCTATTCACTTATCAAATACATACCTACAGAATTCTGAAACATCAGAACAGAAATAACAAAAGAGAAAAATTATTATGGTTTTAATGCTTTCTGCTTATTGTTTGTTCTTTATTTTCTTCAATCTTTATTAGACAATCAATAAACTCATTTGGCAGATGGAACCAAATTGAGGCATTAGAAGCCTTCCAAAGTAAATTATTTTATTAATTGTAACAATGTCTATGGGTAAGGAAATTGACAAATGACTCTGTCTTCCTTACTAGTTAATTTAATCAGGAATTTGTAACTCTTTTAACGCATGATTTTAGAACAGGCCAAAGATGAAGTTTTCCTGTCATAGGATTTCAAAGGATGAATAGGGTGGGTACTAGTTATGAAAGTGGGGGATCTGGTATTCAAGAAGACAGCAGTAGGAACAAGTGAAAGATGGAGAGGGGGGAATTGGATGAAGAGAGCAAATAAAACCTGTTACATGATTCAACGTTTTTGCCAGAGAATTGCTATTTCAATGTTTATAGATTCCAGAACTTTGTCAAATTATCAAAGGAAAGTCTTACTGAAAGAATATTTCTACAGAAAATAAAATTCAAGAGAATTTGATAGAAAATTTGATTTGACTTCTGCTCTACTGCGATCTGAAGTTTTGAGGAGATAACTGCATTGCCAGTGATATAATTACACTTTCCTAAAGGGTTCAAAAATATTCATTGAGTTGACTTGCAGTTCTTAAATAGGCAGTCTTCATTGTCATTTTTTCTTGTATCTCCTGCATTTAGCAGAGCTTGATGCTTGAGTAATTGTGCACATTAACACAAGATATCTACCTTAGCTTATCTTTCTATCTATCTATCTATCATCTATCTAAATTCACTGTGTTATTTATGTATTAATTCTAATCTAATGGAACACTGACAAATAATCTCTTAATTTACTGATATAATTGAAAAAAACAGTAACTTACCTGGTTAATGAGTCTCATTTTGTTCAACTGTTCACTGCCATGGCCATTATGAATGTATATGGCAGTAAAAAAAAAGGGAAGAGCAGGTCTGATGGCATCAAGCACAGCTACAAGGCAGCTGGCAATGACCAGGCTGTGTGGCAGGAAATGTTTCCAGGACTCCCCTTATGTGAAAAGGCAACAGGTTTCATCGAAGAATGCAAGTGTGGAAACAAGGAGGATTTTGTTCCCTCTCTTCTCCCCTCAAAGAGCTTTCCACCTTGAAGAGATTTATGTCATGATTGGAATGAAGGAAACTCACAGAGAATAAACTGATGGTATTAAGAGGTTATCACAGGTCATCACTTTTTCTTTCTTTTACTCCTTTGGGGAGAAATGGGTAGCATTCTATCATTTTTGATAGTTGGCCTCCTAACTGGTAGTATCACCATGCTGCATATCTTGGCCAAAATTCCCAGGGGTAAACTCAGCAGGAACTTTTAGTGTGAGGTAGATCCTTGGCTACTAGGGGACAAGAGAACATAAAAGCTGAGTTTATGTATCACAGGGCCCTAATTAGCAATAAACATATTTTAATATAATTTTACAAATGACAAGTAACCAAAGAGGACTACAATTAGCTCTAGGAAGAAATGTCCTTTTTTCTTTCCCCTGCTTTTCTTTCTTTTTATAATATTGCTGTATTATGTCTTAAAATAAAGAGACTATTAGGACATGTAGAGATGAACTATTTATTGATAAGTTGATGAATTTGCCATCAAGCACTTTTACACAAATTCAATCAGAAACTTTTAGATGTAAAATATCATTATAATTTGTATTATGTGTGTATGCATTGTTAGTGTGTAAAATATAATGATGATGATGATGATATTGCTTCCATAGACTTTGAGCTCCAAAGTCTCATAACCAAAAACAACAGGAAAGCCTTCATCATCAATCCAGTCTACCAAGGCATTCCTAGTCTCACAGCTTCCTGTTTTTGATCAGCAGTAAAGCAAAAACAGGAATAGAGAAGAGAAGCCTCCTTTTCTTTCTGTCTTTACGAAAAGAATTACTGTACTGAAATATCTAGAGTTCAGAAAGAACTCCACATTTTGCTTGAGGGTTCTGGTTTGACATCCTTTCATTAGATGAGACAAATAAGATTTTATTGAGCCACTAGGGAAGCAAGGGCTCTCTGAGCTAGACAAGAATGTTGGATGGGAAGACGTTATGCATTATAATTCGGCTACACAAATGAGCATGACCTAACAGGCTCAGATATGAGAGGAGAGGTGATAATAGGCAACTACAATTATAAAGATAATCTATAATATTGAGGTGTTTTCTTAATCCATGAAAGACTCCTGTTATCTGATGTTATATTTTTATATGCTTGGAAAAACTTTTCATGCTCTTGAAAAGGAAAATATTAGGCATAATCAATATTTTTAAACCATGATAAAATTCTCATTCTGTTGCTAATTTATCAATTGGAGCAGAGTAAAATAATGTACACAGATGATACGTGATCACGGTGTATTCTCTTATGGATAATTAGAGAACTATGTTTGGAAAAATTAAACCCATGTTTTCAAAATAAGTGTAATAAAAGCACAGAAAAGTGTATAAGTTTCTGATTTTAATTTTATAACTGTTGCAGAGTATATAACAGGTGTTGCTGTGCATACTCTTATTAACTTCTTTCTCCATTCACCTCTCCCAGCCTTACTTTTTCTCTCCAGAGCTCTCAACCTTCCCACTCCTCCATGTTTCCCCAGCCCATTCATTAAACTTTTATTATAAAAATGCACTGAGTTTAACTTTGCCATTAATATTTAGCAAGTATAGAATCATGCTTTAACTAAATGGGTATATTTTAATTTGTGGAAAGCATTTAATGGCCCAGGTATGATCACCCCTCTCTTAAACTGATCAGAAGAAATGATTAACTATATTTTCCTTGACATTTTCAAAGATACAGATACCTTTTCTTTTTGATATGTCACTTGACTTTTACGAAACTATTTCTGTTCAGAAAAGAAAGACCTGCTATTGTCTGAAATGACCTCACAGACTTGAAATGCACAAACGATGCATAGAAAAGCTTTCTGTGTCTGGAATTGAATGAAAGCCCTGTTTCTAATTTGAAGAATACATTGTATTTAAATCTCCAACATAAAGGTCATTAGTGTACCACGATTTCAAAATAAGCCTAGGTGACACAGATCAATTTCATGACCAGTAATAACACTAATTACAGCTTTCCACTCATTTAATATGATATATAAACACAAGACCTGACAGCATCTAAAAAGTTCTTGGGATTTTTCCTTCTCCAGATGAAATGTGTTATCTAAATAAATCCTTTACATTGCTTGGTTATAATTACTAAGTTTGCTGGGGAGGTAATTGCATGGCTTGTTACCTGACCCACTCAAAACAAGAAAATGGTAGACTGAAATCTTGCAAAATCACTCACCTGCCCAAATCAGTGTATGACCAAAGGTAGGGACTTGAAGGCAAAAGCCAGAAAACTTGACATGGTGTCATCATATTTTATTGAAGATAAGACCCAAAAATGTCTTTCAGTGTCTATGACAGATGAATTTGCCTGAAGCTGCTATCCAGTTGAATTCACAACACTTGTCAGAAGCTAGAGAAGTTTTATAAGATGGGATCACCAGAAGGAAAAAAAATGTACTGATCAACTCTGTCCAAGGGCTGTAAGAATAAATCCCACTCTTATTGATCAGTTTGGGACTGGAAAATGAGCTACAAACTATGTTGGACATCTGTTCTCTGTGAAATTCTGGATGGTTTCTTTGAGATCATGCATTAAAGGCAAAATTAAGGATTTTTACTCATAGAAATGAATTTTTTAATTGTCCCTTTTATTCTTTATACCTTATAGTATCTCTTCTTCAATGTCTGATCACAGCTTCTTTGGACTTCCATGAGAAAACTGACCAAAAAAAGGCTTCAATAAGAAATGAAGTTACTCAGCAGAAGAAGGGGAAGTTTAACTGTGGTAGGGAGTGTGGGCTTTCAAGCAGTAATCTGTTCTCCTTATTCTACCTTCTTTACCTATGGTTTTGGGGTGTGTCTCTTGGGGAATGATTTTCCCCATTGACAGTTATGTGTAGAAAAAAGAGATTCTTTGTTTGTTGTTTGCTCTGTTTGAAGTACAGCAATATATAAAGCAAGACGCTGCCAAATCTCCATGAGAGGGTTCGTGTATATTGGAAACAGATTGAAAGTGGGTGGGTGCAGGGAGGGGGTGGAAGCTGATAGGTAAGCTTGTGGTGTGTTCCAGACCCAACAGCAGGTTTTGCAAGTTCTGAGACTGGTAATAAGTTTGTTCTCTGAAAGAAGTCTGAGCCTCTTTGTGGATAAAACAAACATTTTTAATTGAAACTCATAAAAGAATAAAAGAGCCAAAACATTCTTACTCTCTCTGAGAGGTAGATGGAAGCTTTGGTGTGTGACAGGTGCAGCTTATGAGTCACCTGGACAGCAGCCAGAAATTCTTGTAAGAACAAACCAAAAAGACCACACCTGTTGATTGAAAACACTGCCCTCGAACACAACAGGTGAAATTGTGCAAAATGCCACCCCTATTTCCCACTTTCCAGGTTGCCTGATTTTTATTAAATGAAGGTTAACATTAAGTATGCTGTTCCAAATCCCAGAGTCTTCCATTGGGTACAGAATGTACCAAATTCCATTTGATGAAGATCATAATCTTGCCTGGAATGGTAAGATTCTTTTTCATTTTCATCCTAATGTTGCCTTTGTATGTCCTTTAGTGTCCTTTGCAGGACATTTAGTTAATCTATTTGCTTCCTAAACATAGTTTATTGAATATGGCTTTTCACAGCTAAGAGTATTATGAAAGCCTGCTAAAGGTGGAACATATGTCATGTACCTAGAAGGTGAATTAAATAAGGCTTCAAGGGAGTCTCTTGGGAAAAAAAAAATTCTCACCATCAATTGTGCAATGGAAGAAAGAAAAGGCTCTAGGGAATAGTTGCTTTTGCATAACAAGAAAGAAGCTATCTGATAGGAGGGGGTTGGAAGAGAAAGGGGAAAATCTGTGCCAAGAGGTTTCAGAAGAATGTGCTGACAAGAACATTTATTAACAATTCTTGCTTAAATTCTACTTAAACTGTCGAAACATAACCGAATGCCTCTCCTATTTCTGTTCAATTCTTTATGTTCATTCTGGTTTTATTTCTTTATTTGAATTGCTGTAAATATTAAACAGCTGTGTATAAAGGTTACCTATGTGTAAAGATTAAGATAGAAAAGAACACAATCAAATCATCTCTTATGTTTTTTAAAGTATTGGTATTCAAACTTTGTCCCCTCTTCCCAAACCCTGCCAAAGATTCTAAGTTTTAGATCTTATATGCTTTTTCTTCATGAGAACCCATACTACTGAGCTTGTCTTTGCAGGTTAGTTTTCTCCCAGATGCCGTTATAGTCCTGTAGGTTATGCTTGTCCCTATCACTGAGTTCCTTCATTAGGAACATGTTGAAAAACCAACTCCTGGTCCAACGAACCTGGGAGAATCTTGGATCCCCACTAGATAAAAGAAACGCTTTAGACTTAAGAATGAATGATACTGGAAAATGTATTTTGGGCCAAATATACACTACATATCTTACGTATACAGAAATATATGTGTGTAAAAAAAACTTTGTGTAATACAATAATTATTTCCTCCCTCCTCACTGCCTCCCTGTTGTATACATTTAACCCCAAGCTCCACACATTTGAGGAATAAAAGTTCAGAATAAAAGGATTTGATTTAATGTGCCTGATGGGAAGATGATACATTAACTTTATTTCCCCCCTCCCCAGTGAGAAAAACAGGAAAAGCCATTATTATGTGTTACAAAGAAAGCCGCTAGAGGCATTAAAAGAGAGACTTTCTGTCTTCTATAACTAAATCCCTTTTCTTTCTTTTCTCTCTCCAGGCCTGTAGCAGATGCATCTTTAGGTCCCATGAGCATATTTTTTACACATCATCCTGTACAGTAAGCAGGGCAGTAATTATAAATCTTTAACCCATGGGGATTTTGTTACTTGCTTTTTAAGAAAAAATGGGGAGACACTGTTTTTCTATTAGAGTTGTTTATAGAATTTGACCCATGACTCTTACCAGGAACCTATATGTCATTTACTCCACAATGCATATATGTTCTAGCATATTCTTCATCTTCAAACATCTAACTCCCAGCCACCAACACCACCATGTGCACACCACTCGATCTCACCCTGGCACACACTTCCTACATAAATGGCATTTGTGTTGATTGGTCGCTGAAGCTCTGGGCTGCTTTGGGCTCCACATGGGAGATATGTATTGATTTGTGACAGGAATGAATGCTAGGTTTGGGTTTGCTTCTGTCTTATGAGCTAGTATGATTCCATTTATATTCATATATCCCTGGTTCTGTGGATCTATGGTGACATTATTTTCTAAGTAGATACATAGTGGATTCTCAGAAAAAAAGAAAAAGTAAAAAAGGAAGAATTCAGGGATTATCAGAGACAAGAAATCCCCCTCTTTTTCTGTACTCTAACAGAGTAACCAGATATGGGCTGATTTAGAGAGCCTTCAAAAAATATATTTTAGTGCTAATGGTCAAAGTTATTATAGATTTTCAAGCAGTATAAGAAAGAAGAAACAGGACAATTTAAACTTTTCTGATATGGAAACGCTGACATTTCTGTGTAGGCCAGCTGGCTGCTATGTACTTGATTTGTATCCTCTCAGCATTTTCTTTATGACTTGTGGAGATTAAGTGACCTAACTCCACCTGCTGGATGACTAAGAATTACATCCCCTTGGCTTAGAAAAGCAAATGGGCATCATAAAATGGACAGCGACTTAAAAGCACAGTGTCTGACTTAAGCTCTTAGCTTTGCCACTTTCTGGCCTTGGAAATCACCACTTAAAGAGTGACTTAAGATTTCTAGACTGCAGCTTCATCATCTGTAAAACAGAAAAGTGGCTTGAGCTGATGATCTCTAATGACCCTGTATTCTTAATTCCTTATGATTCTGATTTAATTTGAATTAAGAAACCTAGACCATAGGCTCTTTATTCACATTGGCTATAAGTGGAGCATAGAGAACTTTATTCTGATTTGGTTAGTTGCTAAGGAGAATACTCACACACTGTCACCATTTTGTTATCACCCATCCTGGTTCTGCCCTTAACACTTCAGGCAAGAACTTGATCCCTTTAATCTTCATTTTGCTAAAGACAAGAATAAATGCTAATATCTCCCCTTAGAGCAGCTATATAGTTTAAATGGCATTCTAGGAATACAAGGGCCTTTCTTTTTGGCAACCATGGTACTTGGCGGTATAGGATGATGTAGGAATGACAGAGTCAGAATTGTATGAGAGTTTGTTTATATTAATTAATGCCATGAATATGGAGCAACGCTGTGAACAATTCAAACTCGGGTAAAAGGAGATTTTAAACAAGAATAATAAAGTCATGAAGGACAAAAAAACTGTTTCTCATTTCAACAAATTATAGTTTTGTCTTTGGGACAACCCTCTTTCATACCATGGCAACTCAAATCACAGAAAACCACACTGACACAGGCACCCATACACACCCACATACACATATACACACATGTGCACACAGAAAAAAGTATGACCTAGCCCCCAGTTCAGACCTTGAGGCCTTGACTTATACTGTGTCTACAAACACTATGTTTCTCAGTACAGTATGTCCAATGCCCAAAAGTGAACACTGAAAATTGAGGAAGCTATGTATAACTTGACATCTTGGCATCAAGAATGTTGTTTGGGGCTTCCCTGGTGGCGCAGTGGTTGAGAGTCCGCCTGCCGATGCAGGGGACACGGGTGTGTGCCCCGGTCTGGGAGGATCCCACGTGCCGCGGAGCGGCTGGGCCCGTGAGCCATGGCCTCTGGGCCTGCGCGTCCGGAGCCTGTGCTCCGCAAAGGGAGAGGCCACAACAGTGAGAGGCCCGCATACCGCAAAAAAAAAAAAAAAAAAAAAAAAAAAAGAATGTGAATGTGGTTAGTTTTGTGTTTTCCCTCTCCAAGATCAGATGAAGACCAAAACCATGTAGATCTTCCATGTTAAGTAATGAAAATGTCAAAGATTAATGATCAAAGATAAGAAAGAAAACTCACTTATACAGTTGGTCCTGTTTAAAGAGACCAAAGGGGAAAAATATTAACTCAGAGTGGATTTGGTCTTAGGTCCCTACCTCTTATAAATGGAGTCCAGAAAGGCTTCTTTAATTCTGTTCAGTTAGAATTAGGGACTCTTATGCTCATATTATTTCTTGTTTCTCTAATCTGTCTCCTTATTTATCTTAATAATTTGCCCTTTTTGTCTACTTCCGACATTTTCATTCTTCTGCTAATATGCTAAGTAATCTCTAATATTTTTGCTACCCTATAGATCCCATTTTTCAAGAACCATATAGCCTGGGATCAATTCTTTTTGGTGCTTAGACATTCAACATTTATTTATACCTACTTAAATGAAAGATCATAATATTTCTTCCACTTGTAAGTATAAGAAAAATAAGTCTTTATAAAAAGCAGGAAAGCCATAAATGCTTCCATCATGTGCTACTATCTACACATTTAAAAATAATTTGCACCCTCTTCATAAAATTGGGATAAAAGTCTCCTTTTTTGAAAATTGAAATAAAACCTTCTAGGACACTCTCAATGAAGGAGGCAATCATTTCATAATTTAACAGAGCTCATTTCAGTCAAATTCAAAATAAATCTTTCATAAATGATCTAGGACATTTCTTTTACTTTGCCTGTAATTTCAACTAAGTGAGGATCTTCTAAAGTTTGAGTAGAAGAGAATATGACAGTCATTATCTCAGAGATCATTTACAAATTACAAGTTCACTGAATGAAAGTTACATCTTTATATGTATATATTTTGCTATAACCAACTATTATGATCACAATTATTTGATTTTAAAAGTGAATTATAATTTGAAAAGTTAATAATGATAATAGCAGTTAGAACATGAGCTAAGGTAGGATGATGGACATTGGAATATAAAAGTAAATATCTCAACAATTTGGGTAAGGGAATCTGATAATATATTCAACCTGTCTTAACATCTGGAATAAGTTTTCGACATTTGCATTAGTGAAACCACTAATAGTTTCTGACAGAATTTTCCCAGCTTTATTTCTAAGCATTTATTGAAACACAGTTAAAATAGTATCCATGTGTACCCAGTTCATCCTTACTACATTCTATAAAACGTGGCTTTTTGTAAGCCACTGAGGATATGGTCTCATTAATGCTTTCAGAATGTGTTCTTTTTTAACTCCAACTCGTATCCCTCATTATAAAGTTAAAAACACATGTTAGTCCTAGATTCCCATTTTAGAATTGATCTAAAATGTCATGTATCCCTCTTCAAATTATTTACTTCCTCTGTCAAAACAAACCAAGCTATAATGACATTTTCATATTTTCTAAAACATGTATGACAAAAATATTTTTCCTGATTACAGAAGTATGATAACCATTTTTAAGAGGTCAGGAAATACTTAAAAGTTTACTGTTAGCATGGGTACCTTGTCTTCCAGACATTTCCTTTACATATAGATTCAATATAATCTTTAACCACAAAGAAAAAATTGAATATTTTATAAAACTGTTTTGTAGCATACATTTTTCTCCCAATATATTATCATAGACATTACCCTATGGCAGTTATTTTGCTTCAGTTCCATTGCTTTGAAAGGCTGTATACTATTTCAGTTAAAATATAACATGATTTATTGAACTTATCCCCTTTTGATTGACAATTACATATTTTCATTATACGGGCAATATAATATATTGCCATATAAAGAATATCCCTTAGACGTGTTTCTGTAGACTTAACTGATTATTTTATGCCTAAATTCCCAAAAGGGAGATTGATATGTTGGACAATTTAAGCTTTTGTAATTTTTAAATTCATATTGCTAAATTGTCCCCCAGAAATCTGTATCAATTATTTTCTTCCAGCAGTGTGTACAAATGCCTATTTCCCCACACTCTTACCAATACTATTAAGTTCATGACTAAGGCATGTTATAATTCTGTTTGTTGATGTTTATATACATATGTTATCTAATAGGGGGCTTAAGTAATAAAGTATAAGTGTTCAGTTAGTCTGTCTAGAACACTGTGACAGAGTTATAAGCAGAAAAAGACATTAATTCTATATTATAAAGACATTAAAAGAAGTTCCATCACACATTTTTCTAAACATTCACTTTGTGTTTCAACATTTCTGTAGAAGCCCATGCTGACAAAAACAGAGTAGTAATTGTAGACTTGTTCTAATAATTGATGGGAAGATTTCATTCATTTATAGTATTAAAATTGCTTGAGGGGTTAGAATCATTCTCCAAATTTAAGGTCCCATAATGGAACTTGACTTAACTATAGTGAGAAGATGGTTTTATTTGTCTATCTTATCTAGGTAACTGGTGATAATTCAGAATTCAGAATGCAGTTTAAATGGAATGTTAAATGGTTCAAGTGTTTGTGTGTGTGTGTGTGTGTGTGTGTGTGTGAGAGAGAGAGAGAGAGAGAGAGAGAGAGAGAGAGAGAGAAAGAGAGAGACATAAAGATTCATTCGCTCAGATATTTTACTTTGTATTCTTGATAAACATTTGCTATCTCATTTATTCCCTCAACCTCTTTCCAGCTCAATCTTCCTCCCCTTTTCTTTATTATCACTGTTCTCACAGTGCCCTTTTTGTACCCAACCCTGTTTTTCCTTCTCTTTGCCTGTGCACTGGCCTTTCCTTTTCATGTATTGTGCAGCTTGCCTTTGTTTGTGGACGTGTTATCTGTTTCACATGTCTTTGGAGATTCTGTTTTCTGTTCCTTTCCATTGTCTGGGTTAATTTTCTCTGTTAAAATTCTTTCCTTTTATGGTGACTAGTTTAATTTTAATGTAAATTCCAAGGTAACTTACTGCATTTCATCACTCTCCCATTTCCAGTTGTTTTTGGACATGCTCCAGTCACTTGATGTGAGCTTCATTTACCTTTCATGCCATATTTTCTCCCTTTGGATTGTTTTTTCCATTTTCAATGTTACTCCCCTCTTCCTCTTTGACAGTGTTTTCTTTAATGGCACTCATTTGTTGGTGGTGAAATTTTTTGTGGGTGTTTTTTTACTCTTATCACTCTTTCAGTTTCACTGGTCATCTTTTTACTTTGTTTTCATGTTCATTTTCATTCAAGGTCTTCTGTTCTCAGTCTGGGTCTATTGTTTCCTGGGATATTCTGTCATTATCTATGATACATACATATGGCATGGTCCTTAATAAAAGTACCATTTAGGTGACAAAAATGTTATGTTTCCCTTTATCAACATACTTATTGGAGCAGAATCACATACAGCTAAAAATCTGATATCCATGTGAATTTGGAAATGCTTTGGAATATCTAAAATACCACAGTGAGTGTTCAAAAATATAAAATACCCAAAAAATAGTGCTGAAAGATATGATCAAGATAAAGACGAATTTGAAACCTAGTTAAATAATGACTCTAGCATTATTAAGTCAGGACTCAAAGAGATTTTAAATGTCATCTAGCCCATTTTATCATTCAGTATCTGAAATCTTTAAAACATCCCAAATAATCATTTAAACATGGATAACCAAATACAGATTAGCCAATTAGATTTTAATCTTTTCCTTATATTGAGTGAAACTCTGTCTAAATGCAGATTTACATTTTGGCCCTAGTTCTACTCACTAAAAAAAAAAAAAAGTCTAGTTCTTTTGTATCATAATGCTTCAAACATTTGAAAACAGATGTTTGAAGATCTTTTGTTCTTCAGCTTAAAAATTCTTAATCATGGGCTTCCCTGGTGGCACAGTGGTTGAGAGTCCGCCTGCCGATGCAGGGGACACGGGTTCGTGCCCCGGTCCAGGAAGTTCCCACATGCCGCGGAGTGGCTGGGCCTGTGAGCCATGGCCGCTGAGCCTGCGCGTCTGGAGCCTGTGCCTCGCAACGGGAGAGGCCACAACAATGAGAGGCCCGCGTACCACAAAAAAAAAAAAAAAAAATTCTTAACCATGACTAGATATTCTCAGTTTCTCTAATTAACTCATCTTTGTCAAATCCTTTATAGTACATTTCTGGTTGTCTAGGTAGGTATTTTTATATGCTTCTGCCAAAATTGAACACATCAATCTGTGAAGCATTTGAGCACATAAGAGATGGTCCATCTCCTCCATCAATCAAGAGATCATAGAATTATAATGTTTTGTAATGTATAATTAACCTTTTCTGGAATTGACACTTATATTGAATTTCTTTCCTTTTAATCTGTAGTGTACTATTCTACTGCACTTGGGTTTTTAGATATGAGTATGTATTGCACATCATCTTGCAAGATTTGGCCCACCATTCTTACTTATCAAGATGGTTTTAAAAACTGATTTTATCATACTATATATTCAGTCATTCTTCCATTGATTGATGCCACACTGCATTCATGTTATCGATAGTGAACAGAACATATTCAAGGGCAGAACTCTGTAAAACATTATTACAGACTGACAGTCATTCCCTCCCCAGCATTCTTTGAACACCTCCATTCAATCAGTTTGCAATACACCTGACTGAAATATCATGTAACCCTACTTGAGCTTTAATCTCATGAAAACATCTTGTCAAATGCCAATATGTATAATATATTTCCCTTATCAACCAGTTTAGTAATTCTTTCAAACTACATTTTATAAGCTTTCTGACTAGTGTAGACAGATCAGGCACACAGATTCTGATAAGTCCTATTCAGGTCTTGATGTAGAGAAATTTTGTGTCTCTTAGTAGTTCATATGGTCACACTCTGCCTCTGTTTTCTAGGTTAGAAGAGCAAAAACATGGTTTAGTACCCATGGTTAGTCATTCTTCAAGTTCTATGACAAATGCAGTGTGAATAGTTTCTATGTTTTTTTTTTCCCCTCCTTTCTGGGCCAAAACTTGCAAGTCTAATAAAAAATTGTCATCCAGAAACAAATACGTATTTCTGAAATCATAGAAATAAATTTTCCAGAAAGATATAGTAATCATAGAATCTAATGAGATTACTCAATACTTCAGTTTTTAAGCATAGAAACTTAAGAAAATGAACAGATTTACAAGTACATTTTAAACTATACAAAGTACTATATTTTCCAATCTCAATTAGGTCCATCAAAGTGCTTCTTTCATTGCTTAGGCATGTGGGTTATTCTATTTTGCTTGATAAATTTTACCTATTTGTATTGATTATTAGCAGAAGAACATAAATATAAATAAGTAAAGGACTTGAGAAATCAGTATATTGAAGTTTGAATAGGTATAGAATCACAAAATTGACATAGTACAGTTGAAAGCAGAATTCCATTGAAGAACAAGATCTTGTCTTTTTATCCAATATTTTCTGGACTATTACTTGGTTTCAATTTAGCATAGTTTGCTGTTGTTATTTTTTGTTTTTAAATCTTGTTTTCTGAACACTTTGGAAAAAATTGTAACTGGCCAGTAAATGTCATCTATATCTAGAGAAAATCATACTACAATAAGAATGTATACTTAACTTTAAGTTATACAATTTTTATTGGTCTGTTTATCTAATTCTCTATGTATATAAAGGACAAACTATAGAAAATGGCTAGAAACTCAGAAAGACAGTTTAAATCTTGACAAAGAACAACTTCTTAAAAGTCTTACAGATGAGTCTACTCAGTGAAACTGCTATTAATAATTGTTGCTTATTATCGACTGAATATTCAATTTCACTTGAGCCCTACATTAAATTCATGCTTTATTTATTCAAGGATTCAGACATGTGTGGATTTGTCTGGCAAGTCATTCAATGGTTCTATTTACATGGGAGCTCTGGTAGCTTTCTGGAAAAGAATTTACACAAAGAGAAGGAGAGTCTGGCACATAGTTTTGGTTCACAGACAGAAGAAGGGTCATGTGATATACAATATGCTCTATGTCATCCTCTATATTGTGCTGATGGATAATGCCTGAATTGTAAAACAAAAAGGCTGTAACAGAACATAGTGAAGACTAAAAGAGCTTAGATATTGAGAGGATTAAAACATCAGTGGCCTTCAAGTAGCATGTTCTTCAGTGATAGGAGAGAGTACCTTCAGCTATGAAGGGGCATGTCTAGGACTGCTAGATTAAGCAAATAAAAATACGAGTGCCCTGTTAAATTTGAATTTCAGATAAGCAGCATTTTTTCCTGGTATAAGTAAGTCCCATGAAATATTTGGGGCATATTTTTACTAAAAAATAGTTGTTCATCTCAAATTCAAATTGAACTGGGCATCCTGAATTTTATCTGGCAACCCTAGGCATGCTATCAACATTGACAGTGACAGTGGAATAGGTCAGGGATTTTCAGTCAGATATATTTACCCTTGTAGAAATCCTTGCATGGAATTCATAAACAGAAGTTTCTATGATGAGTAGCAATGTCACTGGCACCATCAACAATTTCCTCATATTGGCCCTGAATTTTCAGTCATCAAGTTTTTACAATGCTCTTTGTGCTTACTATAAAATCCTTTCTCTCTTTACGTGCTTAGTTCCAAATAATTTTTTATCATGCAATAATTGATCCAGTAAAAAAAATGTAAGGAAGGATAATAAAATTAAAATAGAATATAATAATAAAGCACATTCCTGAGCCTATCACCCAACATAGAATAGAACAGTACCTATACAGTACTATGTCATTCTCATATCCCATTACCTTATTCACTAGAGTAAACAACTATTCTGAAATTTGTGTTTAATCAGTTTCTTACTTTTTAAAGTAGTTTTTCACATGTGTAGGTATACCTAAACAGTATATGATTTAATTTTGTTTATGCCAAACATTATGCTGCAACTTGCTTTATTTTCTAAGGTCAATCCATGTTGTGGCTTATGCCTCTAATTTGCATATTTTTGCTGATATATAATATTCTATAGGTATATTCACTACAAATCATTTAACCCTAACCTGTTGATAAATATTTTCTTAATTTCCCCTGTTTTTAATTGTTATTATAAAATAATGTTGCCCTGACATTGATTTGTATGTCTCCAGATGCACATGCAAGACTTTCTCTTTAAACACTATATTTAGGTGAAGAATTTCTGACTTAAGAGAACATGGGCATATTCAGTTTTACTAGATAATGCCAAATTGTTTTCCAAAGTGATTATACCAATTAAGTTCCCACTAGCTGTGTCTAAAACTTTCCCCTTTTCCACATTCACACCAATGCTTAGTATTTGCAGATGTCTTAATTTTTGCCAATCCAATGGGTATAAAATGATATCTTGTTACATCTTAATTTATATTTCTCTGAATGCTAATGAAATTGAATAGCTTTTCCATTCATATTTTTCTTCTGTAAAAGACTTTTGTTTTTTTGGAGATATTCTATGCATTAATTTAAGAATTCTGGTACAAATTTTTACAAATAATTTTCATATTTATGTTTATTGCTAAGATCGTCCTCAAACTTCATAAAAATCTTGAGAGTCACAGAGCATGTCTTCTCTTTGTTCTCTCCTTCCTTCTAGCATTTTAAATATATTTCTTTATACTTTCTCTCACCTTTTATTTTGGATACTTAGGCCATTCATGTTTTGGTCTTCCATCTTTTTATAATAATATTTTCTTCTGATTGTCACTTTTGGTATTTACCTGCTTCATATCTGTGGCTTCATGTCTTCCATTGGCTTTGGTATATTTTTAACTAGCTTGAATGCTAACTCTCCTCCATTGTCTCTATTATCTCCTTATCAGGTTCTTATTATACATATGTTATGCTTTTCCTTATTCTGTCATATACACAAAGACACACACATTTTATTTATTAATATCCTTATTCTCCTCTGCAGAAGTTTGAGTAATTTTTTTTTAAAATTGAACGTATAATTTCCTAATAGTAGAACACAATTTTGCTTAATCTTCTGTTTAATCCTGGTATGGGGTTTTCAGTTTCATTAATTATATGATTCTTGACAATTCTATTTGCTTATATCTAAAGTTTGACTGGTTGTTGTTTTCAGATCTCAGCATAGATATTGGTAATTGACTCTAGTTTTCTGGCACCATCTAAATATTGATTTGTTCTTTCTTGCAAGCCCAATTACCTTTTAAAAGTAATTATTTAGGTAGCATATCTATGATGTTCCTGCACTTTGAAGGGGACCCATTCAAAGTACTTATTTTTTTCAGATCTCTGGAGTAGAAATCTGTGATTTATTTATTCTTGTTTCAGGTTAAATCTCCTTTTTTGAGAAGCCTCTCCTGCTTCCCAAATTAGGCTAATCCTCTTTGTGTAGTGTTCTTGCCTTTACCTAATGTTTCTCACAAAATTATTTAAGATTGTTTTCTCTGATAGACCCCTTGCATTAAACCCCTTGCAACCATTTACTATATAACTTTGCCCTGACTCATAGGTTTTCATATACAGGAAACTTACTTCAGTTAGTTTCTTGAGTTGAGTTTGCACACACTTAATCCAATGGGTTTTGGCAGCTGTGATTTCTCTAGTAGTAACAGTAGTAAAAGAGGACATCATCAAATGGCACCAAAATCAATGAAGTAGGACATGTCCAATGCATAGTTTAGCAGAGAGGACTACCCTACTGCTGACATCATGAGAGCTCCCAGACATTTCAGGAGAATTTTGAAGGAGACTGGAGTTTGTGAGGAAAGACAAGCAGAGCTAGAAAATTAATGATTTCGTGCCCTGTGTTGTCTTTAGGCTTTTGTGTCCTAGAAAACATAGGTAATTTAATCACAGTCATTTAGAACTAAAGGAACTTAGGGTATTCTTTCACTAAACTAGTAAATTGAGTGTTTTGATCACAGCACACTAATGTCTTTTACAATTTTAAGGGAATCAGTGACCTTATTTGTATTTCCATTTTCTATTGAAAACAAGCAAGAGTATAGCTAAAACAATGACTATAATTCTATCAGTGAGCTTCAGAACATACTGTATTTTAACAGGCAGTATATGGTTTATAGAAACAGTCTTTGCAAGTTATTACAAAATAGGTTCTAATTTTTTTCGATAGCTTCAGGTGTACCCAATGAAAGGTAGGAAAAGATAGAGGATCCCTCTCAATGAGCCATTTTTTTTACTCCAACTACTCTGTTATCTCATCTTTATGATGTAGGGTTTTTTTCCATACTTTCATCTTTGCTTTGTTGTAAATCACAAGTCTCTTCTCATGTTTTATCATATTTTTTCAGTTTTTTTCTAATATGAATTCCATTTTTCATTCTCCTTGTTATAATCATTTCCCCATTTAACTATTTGCTGACTTTGAGCTTCTATGTCTTCTGTGATCCTTATGATTATAGAAGATTATATGTGGTTTCCTCAGCCAAAGCTGGTGCATTTCACAGCTTAGAATATCCACTCCTGTATGGACTCAAGTGGAAGAATAAGTTTGTGAGAGTGGAAACAAACTATACTGTGGGCCAGTACACCAGGGTTTAGCAATGCCCTGGAAAGCTACAACTTGAGCAGATAACACTGTCCCTTTTCTCTGCATGTGGCTGCAAATAGTGTCTCTCCCTTGAACCATGAATAGGGAAGAATTAACACAGGATACAAGAAATTATGTGGAAGCCCTGGCAATGTTAACATTACAGCAGTGACCTTATTCTTTATGGTGAAATGACCTGGAAACGCTATGCCCTTATCTAAATAGGGCAAAAAGTTGGCCTGAATGAGGAAATACTCTGTAGGGGTACTGATGACACTCGTGGCGACAGGCTCAGTAAGCAGTCATTATCCTTTCCCATAAACTATATCCTATAAAAGCCCAAAGCATTATATAAAGAGTCACTAAGAGGATATGAGGCAAGATTAATGAGGAATGCCAATAGTTCCTTAATCAACACTACTTCCCTTTTCAAGGTGTATTAATTATACCTACTAAGTCTAAAATAACTCATTTCAAGTATGTCAGTTCATCTACATTTCTAACACCTTGTGCAAAAAAAAGATCATTTAATATTGGAGGTAAATTTTAAAATATCTCTACATTTAGAATGAGAGTGTCAGCAGACTGGTTGGTATGGTTTGCCATTTATTTTATTTTTCTCATCTCGTATAATAGAATTATGGCTATGAATAATTTTTCAATAATATAAATATAAAAATCTATATTACCTGAAATTTAGATGGAAAAAAACTTCACTACCTACAAATAATCTTAATTTGTATATTTTTGGAATTCAAAAAGCTTTGTTCATTTAAAAATACCCTTACACATAATGGATATAAATGTGTAAATATAGTATTATATACACATTGAAAACGCCGTGGAATCTTTTACTGCCTCTGTAATTAATATTGCAAAAAGAATTTTTAAAAGCTACTATCCTGATATAGAAATTAGGTGAAAGGTATATGAGATGAAATTAATTTATCGTATAAAAGAATTAGGATTTATTTTTATCATAGCTCTGGGACCTGCATTACAAAATCAAGACCTGTGTGAAAACTATTTACAAGTCAATGTAAAAATATTATACTGCCCACCTCTTTTAACATTTGGATGAACAATTTTGTAAATTTTAGAGGTATTATCACCAGGGTCAAGCTGGGCTCTTGCAGGATAAGAGCATGCAGGTTTTTTGTGTGCTCTAAGTAAGCTTTTCTTATTACTCTTGGAAAATTTGACATTTTAAATAGTGTTTTAAGAAGTTTATAAAGCTAAATCATATCTTCACTGTCAGCAGTTGTCTGTGTCATTCTAGAAATAGAACCAGGCAAACTCAAATTGTATTTCCTTTTCATTTATAAATGTCTAGCAAAATTAATTGGGACACATTTCCTGTTTGTGGACATGATAAGAAGCAGTGGATACACCAGAAATATAGCTACACGTGGAACAATTCCTACAGAACACCTACTGAACACTGGCAGAAGACCTCAGACCTCCCAAAAGGCAAAAAACTCCCCACGTACCTGGGAAGGGCAAAGCGGAGAGATTCCCGCACAGAGGATCGGTGCTGACTGGCACTCACCAGCCCGAGAGGCTTGTCTGCTCGCTCGCCGGGGCGGGGGGCGGTGCTGGAAGCTGAGGCTCGGGCTTCGGTCAGAGCGCAGGGAGAGGACTGGGGCTGGCGGCGAGAACTCAGCCTGAAGGGGGCTAATGCGCCACAGCTAGCCGGGAGGGAGTCCGGGAAAACTCTGGAGCTGCCGAAGAGGCAAGAGGCTATTTCTTCCCTCTTGGTTTCCTGGTGCGCGAGGAGAGGGGATTAAGAGCACTGCATAAAGGAGCCTCACAGATGGGCGCAAGCTGCGACTGAAAGGGCGGAGCCAAGAGACGGGCGTCGGACACTGGGGCTGCTGCTGCCACCGCCAAGAGGCCTGTGTGCGAGCGCAGGTTACTGTCCACGCCGCCCTTCCGGGAGCCTGTACAGACCGTCACTGCCGGGGTCCCGGGATCCACAGACGGCTTCCCTGGGAGAACGCACGGCACGCCTCGGGCTGGTGCAACGTCACGCAGGCCTCTGCCACTGCAGGCTTGCCACGCACTCCGTGCCCCTCCCTCCCCCCCGGCATGAGTGAGCCAGAGTCCCCGAAGCGGCTGCTCCTTTAACCTTGTCCTGTCTGAGCGAAGACCAGATGCCCTCCTGTGACCTACACGCAGAGGCAGGGCCAAATCCAAAGCTGAGACCCGGGAGCTATGGGAAAAAAGAAGAGAAAGGGAAATCTCTCACAGCAGCCTCAGAAGCAGCGGATTAAAACTCCTAAATCAACTTGATGTACCCTGCATCTCTAGAATACATGAATAGACAACAAATCATCCCAAAGTGAGGAGCCAGGAGTCAGTGCTGTGCCTCTGAGGTGGGAGAGCCAACTTCAGGACACTGGTCCACAAGAGACCTACCAGCTCCACATAATATCAAACGGCGAAAATCTTCCAGAGATCTCCATCTCAACACCAGCACCCAGCTTCACTCAACGACCAGCAAGCTACAGTGCTAGACACCCTATGCCATACAACTAGCAAGACAAGAACACAATGCCACCCATTAGTGGAGAGGCTGCCTAAAAACATAAAAAGTCTGCAGACACCCCAAAACACACCACCAGACGTGGCCCTGTCCACCAGAAAGACAAGATCCAGCCTCATCCACCAGAACACAGGCACTAGTCCTCTCCACCAGGAAGCCTACACAACCCACTAAACCAACCTTAGCCACTAGGGACAGACACCAAAAACAACGGGAACTACGAACCTGCAGCCTGCAAAAAGGAGACCCCAAACACAGTAACATAAGCAAAATGAGAAGACAGAAAAACACACAGCAGGAGAAGGAGCAAGATAAAAACCCACCAGACCTAACAAATGAAGAGGTAAGAGGCAGTCTACCTGAAAAAGAATTCCGAATGATGATAGTAAAGATGATCCAAGATTCTATTTCTAAGATCCCAAATCTTGGAAATAGAATAGACAAAATGCAAGAAACAGTTAACAAGGACCTAGAAGAACTAAAGATGAATCAAGCATCGATTAAAAACACAATAAATGAAATGAAAAATACTCTAGATGGGATCAATAGCAGAATAACTGAGGCAGAAGAATGGATAAGTGAGGTGGAAGATAAAATAGTGGAAATAAGTGATGCAGAGCAAAATAAAGAAAAAAGAATGAAAAGAACAGAGGACAGTCTCAGAGACCTCTGGGACAACATTAAATGCATCAACATTCGAATTATAGGGGTTACAGAAGAAGAAGAGAAAAAGAAAGGGACTGAGAAAATATTGGAAGAGATTATAGTTGAAAACTTCCCTAATATGGGAAAGGAAATAGTTAATCAAGTCCAGGAGGCACAGAGAGTCCCATACAGAATAAATCCAAGGAGAAATATACCAAGACACATATTAATCAAACTGTCAAAAATTAAATACAAAGAAAACATATTAAAAGCAGCAAGGGAAAAACAACAAATATCACCCAAGGGAATCACCATAAGGTTAACAGCTGATCTTTCGGCAGCAACTCTGCAAACCAGAAGGGACTGGCAGGACATATTTAAAGTGATGAAGGAGAAAAACCTGCAACCAAGATTACTCTACCCAGCAAGGATCTCATTCAGATATGATGGAGAAATTAAAACCTTTACAGACAAGCAAAAGCTGAGAGAGTTCAGCACCACCAAACCAGCTTTACAACAAATGCTAAAGGAACTTCTCTAGGCAAGAAACACAAAAGAAGGAAAAGACCTACAGTAACGAACCCAAACAAATTAAGAAAATGGGTATAGGAACATACATATCGATAATTACCATAAATGTAAATGGACTAAATGCTCCCACCAAAAGACACAGATTGGCTGAATGGATACAAAAACAAGACCCATATATATGTTGTCTACAAGAGACCCACTTCAGACCTAGAGACACATACAGACTGAAAGTAAGGGGATGGAAAAAGATATTCCATGCAAATGGAAATCTAAAGAAAGCTGGAGTAGCAATTCTTATATCAGACAAAATAGACTTTAAAATAAAGACTACTAGAAGAGACAAAGAAGGACACTACATAATGATCAAGGGATCGATCCAAGAAGAAGATATAACAATTGTACATATTTATGCACCCAACATAGGAGCACCTCAATACATAAGGCAAGTACTAACAGCCATAAAAGGGGAAATCGACAGTAACACAATCATAGTAGGGGACTTTAACAACCCACTTTCACCAATGGACAGATCATCCAAAATGAAAATAAATAAGGAAACACAAGCTTTAAATGATACATTAAACAAGATGGGCTTAACTGATATTTATAGGACATTCCATCCAAAAACAACAGAATACACATTTTTCTCAAGTGCTCATGGAACATTCTCCAGGATAGATCATATCTTGGGTCACAAATCAAGCCTTGGTAAATTTAAGAAAATTGAAATTGTATCAAGTATCTTTTCTGACCACAATGCTACGAGACTAGATATCAATTACAGGAAAAGATCTGTAAAAAATACAAACACATGGAGGCTAAACAATACACTACTTAATAACGAAGTGATCACTGAAGAAATCAGGGAGGAAATTAAATAGTACCTAGAAACAAATGACAATGGAGACACGACGACCCAAAACCTATGGGATGCAGCAAAAGCAGTTTTAAGAGGGAAGTTTATAGCAATACAATCCTACCATAAGAAACAGGAAACATCTCGAATAAACAACCTAACCTTGCACCTAAAGCAACTAGAGAAAGAAGAACAAAAACATCCCAAAGTTAGCAGAAGGAAAGAAATCATAAAAATCAGATCGGAAATAAATGAAAAAGAAATGAAGGAAACGATAGCAAAGATCAATAAAACTAAAAGCTGGTTCTTTGAGAAGATAAACAAAATTGATAAACCATTAGCCAGACTCATCAAGAAAAAAAGGGAGAAGACTCAAATCAATAGAATCAGAAATGAAAAAGGAGAAGTAACAACTGACACTGCAGAAATACAAAAGATCATGAGAAATTATTACAAGCAACTCTATGCCAATAAAATGGACAACCTGGAAGAAATGGACAAATTCTTAGAAATGCAGAACCTGCCAAGACTGAATCAGGAAGAAATAGAAAATATGAACAGACCAATTACAAACACTGAAATTGAAACTGTGATAAAAAATCTTCAAACAAACAAAAGCCCAGGACCACATGGCTTCACAGGCAAATTCTATCAAGCATTTAGAGAAGAGCTAACACCTATCCTTCTCAAACTCTTCCAAAATATAGCAGAGGGAGGAGCACACCCAAACTCATTCTACGAGGCCACCATAACCTTGATACCAAAACCAGACAAGGATGTCACAAAGAAAGAAAACTACAGGCCAATATCACTGATGAACATAGATGCAAAAATCCTCAACAAAATACTAGCAAACAGAATCCAACAGCCCATTCAAAGGATCATACACCATGATCAAGTGGGGTTTATTCCAGGAATGAAAGGATTCTTCAATATACACAAATCAATCGACGTGATACACCATATTAACAAATTGAAGGAGAAAAACCATAGGATAATCTCAATAGATGCAGAGAAAGCTTTCTACAAAATTCAACACCCATTTATGATAAAAACCCTGCAGAAAGTAGGCATAGAGGGAACTTTCCTCAACATAATAAAGGCCATATATGACAAACCCACAGCCAGCATCGTCGTCCATGGTGAAAAACTGAAACCATTTCCACTAAGATCAGGAAGAAGACAAGGTTGCCCACTCTCACCACTCTTATTCAACATAGTTTTGGAAGTTTTAGCCACAGCAATCAGAGAAGAAAAGGAAATAAAAGGAATCCAAATTGGAAAAGAAGAAGTAAAGCTGTCACTGTTTGCAGATGACATGATATTATACATAGAGAATCCTAAAGATGCTACCAGAAAACTAGTAGAGCTAATCAATGAATTTGGTAAAGTAGCAGGATACAAAATTAATGCACAGAAATCTCTGGCAATCCTGTACACTAATAATGAAAAATCTGAAAATGAAATCAAGGAAACACTCCCATTTACCTTTGCAACAAAAAGAATAAAATATCTAGGACTAAACCTACCTAAGGAGACAAAAGACCTGTATGCAGAAAATTATAAGACACTGATGAAAGAAATTAAAGATGATACAAATAGATGGAGAGATGTACCATGTTCTTGGATTGGAAGAATCAACACTGTGAAAATGACTCTACTACCCAAAGCAATCTACAGATTCAATGCAATCCCTATCAAACTACCACTGGCATTTTTCACAGAACTAGAACAAAAAATTTCACAATTTGTATGGAAACACAAAAGACCCCGAATAGCCAAAGCAATCTTGAGAATGAAAAATGGAGCTGGAGGAATCAGGCTCCCTGACTTCAGACTATACTACAAAGCTACAGTAATCAAGACAGTGTGGTACTGGCACAAAAACAGAAAGATAGATCAATGGAACAGGATAGAAAGCCCAGAGATTAACCCACGGACATATGGTCACCTTATCTTTGATAAAGGAGGCAGGAATGTACAGTGGAGAAAGGACAGTCTCTTCAATAAGTGGTGCTGGGAAAACTGGACAGGGACATGTAGAAGTATGAGATTAGATGACTCCCTAACACCATACACAAAAATAAGCTCAAAATGGATTAAAGACCTAAATGTAAGGCCAGACACTATCAAACTCTTAGAGGAAAACATAGGCAGAACACTCTATGACATAAATCACAGCAAGATCCTTTTTGACCCACCTCCTAGAGTAATGGAAATAAAGACAAAAATAAACACATGGGACCTAATGAAACTTCAAAGGTTTTGCACAGCAAAGGAAACCATAAACAAGACCAAAAGACAACCCTCAGAATGGGAGAAAATATTTGCAAATGAAGCAACTGATAAAGGATTAATCTCCAAAATTTATAAGCAGCTCATGCAGCTCAATAACAAAAAAACAAACAACCCAATCCAAAAATGGTCAGGAAACCTAAATAGACATTTCTCCACAGAAGATATACAGACTGCCAACAAACACATGAAAGGATGCTCAACATCTTTACTCATTAGAGAAATGCAAATCAAAACTACAATGAGATATCATCTCACACCAGTCAGAATGGCCATCATCAAAAAATCTAGAAACAATAAATGCTGGAGAGGGTGTGGAGAAAAGGGAACACTCTTGTACTGCTGGTGGAAATGTGAATTGGTACAGCCACTATGGAGAACGGTATGGAGCTTCCTTAAAAAACTACAAATAGAACTACCATATGACCCAGCAATCCCACTACTGGGCATATACCCTGAGAAAACCATAATTCAAAAAGAGTCATGTACCAAAATGTTCATAGCAGCCCTGTTTACAATAGCCCGGAGATGGAAACAACCTAAGTGTCCATCATCGGATGAATGGATAAAGAAGTTGTGGCACATATATACAATGGAATATTACTCAGCCATAACAAGAAACGAAATTGAGCTATTTTTAATGAAGTGGATGGACCTAGAGTCTGTCATACAGAGTGAAGTAAGTCAGAAAGAGAAAAACAAATACTGTATGCTGACATATATATATGGAATTTAAGAAAAAGAAATGTCATGAAGAACATAGGGGTAAGACAGGAATAAAGACACAGATCTACTAGAGAATGGACTTGTGGATATGGGGAGGGGAAAGGGTAAGCTGTGACAAAGCGAAAGAGCGGCATGGACATATATACACTACCAAACGTAAGGTAGATAGCTAGAGGGAAGCAGCCGCATAGCACAGGGAGATCAGCTCCGTTCTTTGTGACCGCCTGGAGGGGTGGGATAGGGAGGGCGGGAGGGAGACGCAAAAGGGAGGGGATATGGGAACATATGTATATGTATAACTGATTAAATTTGTTAAATTAAAAAAAAAAAGCAGTGTAAAATATCTGGCAACTAACTACTTTCATTCGAAAAATCCCAGCTTAACACATACAGTAATTTCTAGATTTAAAGTATAGTATAAAAAAATTCTCATGTGTCAGTGTCTTCTGTATTTCTAATGGACAAAAATATACTTAATAACTATAACTGTTAATGGTGAAGGAGATATTTATCTAACACTCTACCAATATAAACTAAAAAGATACACAAACTAACAAGATTTCACTGATTTTTGTGTAGTTTTTAGCCAGTTTTGAAATTGGTGAAAACATAAAACAGAAAGCAAAAAGACCTAAGGCTAGAAGAGTCATCATTACACTAAAATTAGAAAACTCATAATTAGAGGTTTAATCAGCACCACATCTTATGAATCATTAAGTATATTTTAAACGTCTGTGTATCCAATGACATGTGGGTCTTCATAATCTTTATCTGGATAATTCATATTCTGGAGCAGATAACTGCCAAAATTTAGGACACTTTGATAATACTACTACTTTGCATATGCCTAGTGCTTTCTGCTATACAATGTATTTCACATAACCATCATTCTTGTGCCTTTTGTCAAAGCTGTGGTGGAAGCAGGAAATTTGAACAGAACAGATGTGGAGAATAGGGTCAGAGAAACCAAAAAGTTTTCCTAAGTCATTAATAATTAAGAATCCAGATACTCTGAGTCTACAGTTTTTTCATCACCAACCTGTTGACTGTTAAATTAACTGATGCATCAATTACACAACCTCAAACTTCTGATTTGCTTTGGCTCTGCAAACTTAAGATATCTAATAAGTAAAAACAAATAAGAGAAGTCACTCCACATTTTAAAATAATAAGGTTAAAAAATAAAACCCTCATATAAATCTCAATTTGATAGAAACTCAAAGCTGAAAGTCTTTTGTTGTCTTATTGTTATAGATCTTCATTCCCCCCACCCCCAATACATATATCACTTTCCATTTACTTATTCTACTCTAATCAGAGAAGAAACAAATTGTGTCAAACTCAAATGGCTTCAGGCTGATTTATTTTCTCTCTTTTTTTTATTTTTCTTTGCTTTTTGTTTGTCTGTTTATTTTAGCTCCCAAGGTATATATTCATGGGTTCAATATGTAAGCTTTCTTCTGACTCTTTTTATTATGGTAGATTTATTTTTTCTTATCTAATAGAATAAGAAATGTGCTGGATTCTAATCCCAGCTTTACTTCTAAGGACATGGCATCAAGCCAGTCAATTTTCTTTGTGTTTATTTATGTCTTCTTCTCTGACTTCAGGCTACTGGTTTGTTTCAAAATATACACTGAGATTAATTACAAAGCATTTAATATCCTGTGAAATTTACATGAATGCTTTCGGAACATAAAGAGGGATGCTGATTCCTGTGGGAACTTTATAGAATATTCTTTCTCTCTGTCAGAAGCTGGCAACCTTCACAGGTGGTAGTCAATCTTTCTTCCAGTTTTGTTTTTGTTTTCCTTTGATACACAGTACAATTATTTTGATTGTTAAGTGAATATGTTTTACTAAATGCTTAATGATTTCTATTCAAATTTAACTAAGATAAAAATCTTACTGGTACATTTTTTGCTTGGACTTGTTTTTGGATCCAATATAGGAAACATAAGTAAATGAGTAAATTGTCCTTAAAGAGCCAATTTAAGGGAGTGAAGGGGAGACTAGGTGAGAAAACTATGACACCTCTGTGAGACTCTGTGACTCACTCTTTCTCTTTACCTTTGCTAAAACAGGAAGATTTATCATATAAACTGTACCAAGTAAGAAGAGTGGAAGAGTAATATTTTCATTATATATAGAAAGTAAGAACTGGCAAGAAACTTAAGGATAAGTTAGACCTTCATTTTACACATGAAATCTCAAATGACTAGACCAAGTACACATAGATACTACATACTAGGAACTGGGAATAAGGTCCTGTAGATTCACATAGGTCAGTGTTTTTCCCAATGTACTACATGTGATATATATCTTTTGTTAAAATAACATACATAATCAAGAAAGATGGAAGACAAAACGTTATTAATAATAGTCCATATCTCTAGCTTGACAAGTATCATGTATATTATTTGTAAATATCTAGCATGTACCTTCCAAAGACCACAGTATACAAATGGAATGTACTATTTTTATTTAGGTAGACTGCTTTTTCAAGGAAACTGATGCTAACTCAAGATGATTTCTTATTCTCCTTACACATAGAATGTGGGAGCTGGACTTTATAAGATTTAGTAGTCTAAAAAATATCTTATTACTGGCTTACATTGAATAGCTAGTTTATAGAAGCAGCAGAAAGGAAACTTGGAGTGAAGAAAATGTAAAGAATAATGAGATATGATATTAACATGAACCATATGTGTCCATACCTAAGACATAAAATCATTGTTATTTCTCTTAGTAACAAAATTGGCAGTACAAAGAGAATTATTTTATATCCATAACTAATTAATTGTTTGGCACCTATTATAGATTAAAGATAGATTTTTTTGAATAACAATTTTAAAAAACTTTCCAAGTGATTCACTCAAATAAAGGTCTACCAATTTATTCTTGTGATGCTATATATTACCAGTACTGTTCTTAAGGCAGATTACAAAGGAAAACCCAGGAAGTCTAAAGTTGGTGACCCACTTTGAAATCCTGTACAGAGAATCAGAGTGTTGTAGAACTGGAAGAGGCCTTACAGATAATTTACGCCAACTCCTTCATTTTCTTGACTCAAAATGTGGGGTTCAGAAAGGTTAAATGATTTGGCCAAGGTAATAGGACTAACAATAGAAAGAAGAGCTGGTCTAGGATTTAAGACCTTGTTTCCTGCCTGTTCTCTTCTATGTAAGTCTGCTTTGGAAAATGATAGCTCTCCAAAGTAGGAAAAACAGTGGTAGAAAGGAAAAGAGTATGACTTAGTGCTGGAAGTTTGGTCTAATTTACTAAACAACAGGAACAATAGCAAACCATTTTTAGAGCTGGAGTTGGAGAACACTTAAAAAGCGTTACCACAACTTCTAAATAACAGATTATGTGGTTTCAAGAAGTCAATGTGGTTATACATTCTAGAAAAAACAAATCTACTTAATCATATAGAATATTGCATAATTAACCACTTGCCTGTCATAGCAAGAGAGTTGTCAAATTGTTGACTTTCACATTTAAGGGACTAAAACACAACGTAAGCATTGAGAGCAGTGTCTATGGCTTATATATAGCTTCTTTCCATAGGAGTTATTTACTTTTTCCACTGATCTTATGGCATATTGGTAATGTAGGTACTTACTTGGATTTTTAATTGGCATATAGCCAAATTAGAAATACCTTTTCTAAATGTTACTTTTTTATTTATATCTTCTATTCATCTTGTTTCTTACTGATATAATGATATTTGTCATCTTCTTAAAAAGGATATTGGTAAGGTTTTAGGAAAGGATGTTACAAAGTTTTTCCAAAGCAATTTGGGGAAAAGTACCATATATGCACAAATTATTGTCATTATATCACAAATACAGTACCAAACGTAAGGTAGATAGATAGTGGGAAGCAGCCGCATAGCACAGGGAGATCAGCTCAGTGCTTTGTGACCGCCTGGAGGGGTGGGATGGGGAGGGTGGGAGGGAGGGAGATGCAGGAGGGAAGGGATGTGGGAACAGATGTATATGTATGACTGATTCACCTTGTTATAAAGCAGAAACTAATAAAAAAAATTTAAAAAAAAACCTACACTACTCTTAATTTATTATTTCTACAAGGTTGACACTATGTGTAACTTCAATTAGACATGAAGAGCAGAATACTATGTATAGAGCCAGGAAAATAAGAAATCTTAGAACTTTCCACAATTATTTGCTAGTATAGAGTGTTTTCACTAGTTATTCTGTGTAATCTTAACAGAATTCTGAACAGGTTCCTGAAACTGTTTACATTAAAATTCTGTTTAACCTTAAAACCAAAAGCTGAGGTAAAAATGCAGCTAATAGTAGTTTTTAACTTATGAATTCCATCTGAGAAACTGTTCAAGGCATTATAAATATTCTATATAATAAAAGTAAATGGAAATCCTCATTTTGAAGGATACTCAAATGTTTGAAATATAGCTGAGAATTCAGAAAAAAGAAGAAAAAAATTGTCTCTAAACAAAACAGATGTCTTAAAATTTAGGGACTAGAATTAGTATATTTCATTTATAGCAAACCTCATAGACAGTTAATCAGGAATTCCATTTTTTATAACACAACATTCCAATGAGTTTGGCCGTCCATTTGGTTGTTTACAGTATAGTAAGCTAGTTAGAATTTAGATAAAAAAGCAAGAGTTTGATAGAGGTAGTCACAGTGGAACAAGAGAAAAAAGTGGCATGCAAAAACCTGGTAGGATATTTAAAAACCAAAAAATAAAATTTTTAAATTAAAAAAAAAGAAAATTCAAAGCAAATGTACTTTGGGATTACTTAATATGGGAACAAATGGCTTCCGTATATCTTTCGAACAAAAAACATAGCATTGCATTTAGATATGTGATACATCTTTCTCCGGGCCTATTTAAATGTGCTTTTGTCGAGTTGATAATAAAACTCTGATCTGACCAAGTACGTTAACACTTCATTTTAGAGTTTGTGCCACTCTATGTAAATCAATTATTCAAATCACTAAAATGACACACTGTGGTAGAAGAAGCATCCCTAGAGTCAGGTCTGGGCTTGAGATCCAATTTTGTCACTTTAATAGCTGTGCGAACACTGACATGTTTCTTAAATTCTATGAGCCTATATTCCTCATTCATAAAATAAAGATTAAAAATAATGTACCAAATAGGTTTGTTTCTTTATATAAGGCATTTAGCATTCTGCTTACCATATATTAAAACTTAGTTCTTTTCCTGATTATCTTTCAGAGTTCTATTTCAGTTATCTTAAATTAAAACTTTTTTCAGTCATGACAAATATCTATATTTTTTTATAAACTGTTACATTGCATATATATATTTTATATATATATATAATATATATATATTCCCTATCATTTTTAAATACATTATTTATGCTTCAATATAGTTTTAATATAGTGGTATTAAGAGAAACCATTGAGGTATATAGTATTATTTTATACTACACTAAATTACCCCAGATTAAGAAGAAAATTGTCAATCTGAGTATGTACTTATGTGTGTATGTGTATGTATTTCTTACGATTCTTTTAATCTCTTCCCTGTTAGTGATCACTACATTGCTAATAGTAGATATGTCTTCAATAGTTTCTTTACCTTTCTACTGAGTTTCTTCTAATTTGCCTAGGGTTAAGAAAACTAAATTTGATAGTGAAAGTCCAAAGTTTGTCTGTGTGTGTGCGCCTGTGTGCTGGGGATGGGGCAGGAACAGTGTCAATTCATGAACATTTGTGTTTGTTCTAATTTGTTTGTTTGAACATGTAACAATATTTTGGTTTCTCTGATACTTTTTGTCCAGGTTTCTGTGCTCTGTTCCTGATACAGTAGTTTGATTACTTTTATGTAGGTTAGAATTTAATATCAATATAATTTAAAGAAGGATACAGTGCTAGCCACTGGTTGATGATTCTATGCAAAGTCCGGTTGGACTTATCAATTCAATTAGAAAAATAAATCAGGCCAATTTATTTTATATAATTGGAGGTATTCATCAAAAATTTCTGAGTTGGCAAATTCGTATACTTTCCAGAATGTTTTCTCCATCTACTCACAAATTTTAGTCTGTTCCAAGTAGAAAACAATTCTAGAATGTAACACAAGAAGATTTTCCTAGGAAGAGCTTCAAACAAAAAGTTGCAGCTTCCCTTGGTTCTCTGACCAAGAATAAATTGCATTTCTTTTAGAGATGTTTTCCTTCACACTGCTTTCTCTTAATGTCTTTATAAGTTACATTGCCACCTACTGGCAGCCTCCAATATGGCAGCCAGGCTTTGAGTCCCCAAACTAAATGTCTATCTGTTAAACAGAAAGTTGGTGATTGATATTGTTGGAAATATACTCTAAAATTTGAAATATACATGATGCAGTGATAGGTATTAAATTTACTTAGACTTCATTTTTTAAAAAAATAAATAAATAAAATGGAGCCTCCATATATTTCTAACTCCATTTTAGGATTGATGAAATAGCCTTTATATTACATCTTTCTGACATACACTTTTATAACATTAAACCATAATATAACCTTATTTGTTGATAGTTAAGAAGCTTCCTTTTCCTTCTGTGGGTTTGATGAAATAAAAATTATAAGAAAAAATTACCAAATTATATAGTCTGTTGATTTTAGATTTAGAAAGTTAGAATGTGTCCTGAATTAGATGTGAAATAGAGTTAGTTTTACTTCATAATTAAGAAATATCTGAATTTTAAGTTGTTTTAGGCAACTTTCAAATGCAGAGGGAATCTTCAGATTAAAGAAAAACACTTACCTCCAAAGTGATGTGTTGTGGTGTCTACTCAGTGAAGTCATAAAATAAGCCCTTGGCCTACTTTTAACATAATGGCTATAAAACTTAGATCATTCTGTAAATATCTAAACTCAGTGGAGGTGGGAGAGGAGCTTGAAGTAAATTTACATCTTTTAGTTGAAGCAGAAATATATTTACTGGCAACCTTTAATCACTATAGACTCTGAAACATCGTTCATGTCTAAAGTAACTTATTAAACATAATTAATGGGTTGAAAAGTCCTCTCCCTTTTCCCAAAAGATTTCAGCTTGGGGAGTAAGTGAAATTAAGTTATAAAATTGCACTTAGGAAATCAATGAATACATTGAAGGGCAACCTCAAAGAGGTGACTTTAACCTTGTCCTTTCAGAGCTATGCACAATAAAATAAATAATATGAACATAATACATATAAACATTCAGCTCCCACCTTCATGTTTTAAGAGAGACCACTTTTTAAATAAAATTTAAAACGTGTTTTCTCATTTTTTACCTAAATGCTAATGCACTGTCATTTGTTATACTTTTTATATTACTCTAAAAGTATTTTTTAGCAATAAGCTATCTTAAGCACCCCCTTTTTTATTTTCCAACTCCTGCTCTTTCTTTTAAAAATATATTTTATTATACTTAGGAATAAACCTGACCAAGGAAGTGAAAGATTTATATTCTGAGAACTATAAAATATTAATAAAGGAAATTTAAGATGACTTAAAGAAATAGAAAAATATCCCATGCTCTTGGATTGGAAGAATTAATACTGTTAAAATGGCCATACTACTAAATGCAATCTACAGATTTAATGAGATCTTTATCAAATTACCCATGACATTTTTTGCAGAACTAGAATAATGCTAAAATTTATATTGAACCATAAAAGACCCAAAGCAATCCTGAGGAATAAGAACAAAGCAGGAAACATAACCCACCTAGATGTCAGACAATACTACAAAGCTACGCTAATAAAAACAGCATGGTATTAGCACCAAAACAGATATATGGATCAATAGAACAGAATAGAGAGCCCAGAAATAAACCCTCACACTTATGGTCAATTAATATTTGACAGATGAGGCAAGAATATACAATGGAGCAAGACAGTCTCTTCAGCAAGTGGTGCCAGGAAAGTTGGACAGCTGAAGGTAAATCAATGAAGTTAGAACACACCCTCACACCACACACAAAAATAAACTCAAAATGGCTTAAAGACTTAAATATAAGACATGACAGCATAAAACTCCTAGAAGAGAGCATAGGCAAAACATTCACTGACATAAATAGTACCAATGCTTTCTTAGCTCAGTCTACCCAGGCAATAGAAATAAAAGCAAAAATAAACAATGGGATCTAATCAAATTTATAAGCTTTTGCACATAAACAAAACAAAAAGACAACCTATGGGCTAGGAGAAAGTATTTGCAAATGATGTGACTGACAGGGTTTAAATTCCAAAAAATACAAACAGCTCAAACAACTCAATAACAAAAAAGGCAAACAACCCAATTAAAAAATAGGCAGAAGACCTAAATAGGCATTTCTCCAAAGAAGACATACAGATGGCCAATAGGCACATGAGAAGATACTCAACATTGCTACTTATTAGAGAAATGTAAATCAGAGCTACAATGAGGTACCACCTCACACCAGTCAGAATGGACATCATCAAAAAGTCTACAAATAATAAATGCTGGAGAGAGCATAGAGAAAAGAAAACCCTCCTACACTGCTGATGGGAGTGTAAATTGGTGAAGCCACTACGGAGAACATACAGAGGTTCCTCAACAAACTAAAAATAGAGTTGCCATATGATCCAGCAATCCCATTCCTGGACATATATCCAGATAATACTATAATTTGAAAAGATACATACAGCCCTGTATTCATGATAGCACCACTTACAATAGCTAAGACATGGAAACAACCTAAATTTCCATCAACAGATGAATGGATAAAGAAGATGTTGTATATATATAAAGTGGAATATTACTCAGCCATAAAAAAGAATGAAATAATACCATTTGCAGCTACATGGATGGACCTAGAGATTATCATACTAAGTGAAGCAAGTCAGAAACAGAAAGACAAATACCATATGATATCACTTATATGTGGAATTTAAAATATAACACAAATGAACTTATCTATGAATCAGAAACAGACTCACAGACATACAGAACAGACTTGTGATTGCCAAGGGGGAGGGGGAGGGGAGGTTGTATTGGGAGTTTGGGACTAGCAGATGCAAACTACTATATATAGAATGAATAAACAACAAGTCCTATTGTATAGCACAGGGAACAATATTCAGTATCCTTTAATAAAACCATAATGGAAAAGAATAATATGTATATAATTCTTGTCTGTTTTTGCTCTTCTCTCTCATTTTCAATCTATGACAGCTTTCTCAGGAATTATGTAACCGCCTTTAAGGAAGAAAAATATGTGTTTGTTTTCTTATAAAATAGACTCAGTATGTAATGAATAAAACCAAATGAGAAAGTGTATTTAAATATTAAAATCACTATTCTTAAGCAATTCTTCTTATTATTCCTGCTTTCCCTCAAAATAAAAAAGAATGCACTATTTTGCTGTTTGAATGAGGTAACTGTTCAATTATAGCAGAGTAAAATGTATTGGTAGTAAACAGTGGTGTGCAATCTACTGTTAATGATCACTCATTGAATACATTTTAGGGATTTGGTGACATCACATCACATCACTATTTCTTTCATGGACAAAATTACTACGGTCTTTAAGTTTCTAAGATCAGTGAAGAAAACTATGAACACTCCTCTTTAAAATAATGCACACAAAAATTTCATGGTCTCTCTCAAATCCACCCAACTTGGCTTAGGTAAACACTCTATACTTGAGGGTGCAAGAATGGCTTAAATAAATGGAAGATGACAATATATTTTGTTCCAAAATGATGCATAAATTATTCTTTTTAGAAATTATACCACCAACAACAAAAACATGGAATACAATAAATAAAAAATTCAGGTTAATTTTAAATGCTTCACATAAAAGCCATACCCACTCTACCAAGTAAATGTTTGTTCTGATACCTATATCAATTAATCCTTTCAAGAATCTCAAATGACTCTACAATGTTGAAGATTGGGTAGGAACATCAGAACACTTAGAGAAAATACTGACACATAGAATTATCTAGTGGATTGGTCAAATCTTACATAGCATCTTATGATTCAGGCAAATGTTCCAAATACTTTTCTTTTGAAAAATTTAAATACGTTTTATATAGATTTGGCAAGTTAATGAAACATTTCCCATTTATACTCCTGGGTAGTTGTTGAATTTTTCTTTTCTGTTTTCTCTATGCAATATAAATGACAGTTAACAGTAATACTAATGAAACAGCAAGCAATTAAAAGAAAAATTTATTTATTCTTTGCAAGTGTAAATCACAAAATTTGAAAATTTATCATGAGTCACTGATTATTCTAATACTGTTTACGTAAATCAGAAAGAAGTCCAAAATGGTGAGAGATCATAAATCTGTAATTTCTTCCTCACATTCCAAGTTGATTGTCTATAGAAAACAAACTAAAAGCATTCTTTAAAACACATTCTAATTACCTGATTTGATAATAATATTTTTGCTGACTTGAAGATGAAAAAGTAGTTTTCTTAGATAATTCAGTCACAGAATAAAATTGTGGGATGAAAAGACCCACTGGCCTGATGAAAACACTGTACTTTGTCATAAAAGAACTTTTATTGGGCATTTCCAGGACAGGTTCCCTATGCCATTTATGGGCGACCTTGGGCGCTCCAGTGTGTCTATCCATTCTTCAATTTATTGCATGTTGCTTGAGCAGCTGAGAAAGCCACTGCACAGCTGAGAAACATGTTGCTCTATTATTTCCCCTGGAGTAAAGTAAGTCCGTCATCTGAAAGTACTTGAAAATATATTAAATGCTCTTTAGGAAAAGTTTCAGTCTTCAGTTTATTCAATCTCTAAATAGCCTTTGACCAGTTTGCTGGTCACTTTTTCTTTCTTTTTTTTTTTCTTCCCTTAGCTGCCAAGACTCCACATACTTCTAGTGTTCTACTTCCTTGATCTCTCCTTTGTTTTTTCTGGCTCCGCCTCTTCTTCCCACCCTTCAAATTTTGAGTTCCCTGGGATTTTATCCTTAAACTTTATCTCTTCATCTTTACTCACCTCTTAAGTGGTCACATCAGCTCTCATGGCTATGAGTACCTTATCTATACCAACAACCTGTCAGCTTTTTATCTTCATCTCCAAACCGCTTCCCTGGATTCCAGATTCTATTTCTAACTGCTGATTCATCAAAACTCCAATGTCTCACAGGATTCTCAAACTTTAATATGACTAAAACCAAACTCTTAATTTTTCTCTCTAAATTTATCTTCTTTTATTGATCCCCATTTCATGAAATGGCATCACCGTCATCTACTTGCTCAGACCAAATATATTAATATCAACCTTGACTTTACTTTTCTGTCATACCAATGAGACTAGTTGATTTCCTTAAGTATAGCTCTATCTTAAAATATATCCCAAGTGCAACAACTGCTACTACCTTATTCTAAGCCATCTTTTTTTCTTTCCAATATATTTTCTACTAGTATCAAGAGAAGTCCTTTTAAAACACAGGTCAGATCCTGTAACTGCCCTGCTCATGATATTCTAATGGCCTTCTGTGAAAATAAGCAGAAAATCTGAAGTCCTTGCTATAGCCTGCATGGCCCTATATGAAGTAGTCCTTAAAATTACCACTCTAATCTCATCTGCTACTTTCCATCTCACCTCCTCAAGCAACGACTGTCTTTTGCTATTTCTTGTACACAAGTCCAGAATCTTTCTGGCTTAAGGCCCTGGTACTTGCTGATCCCTGTGTCTAAAACTTTTCTCCTCAAATATTGAATGACTTGCTTTCTTACTTTATTTAAGCTTATGTTCAGGTATTACTACCACAGAGTCCCTCCTTGATCACCGTATGTAAAATAGCACCCTCATTTACTCTCTCTATTCTTTTATCTACATCATTACTAACACAGTTAGGGTGTGTATTGTTTGCTGATTTCCATCTTCCTAAACATGAATGCATCAAGGCCTTAATAATCTACACTACTTAACAACATTGCCTAAACATGTGTCTGGCACATAGCAGCTTCTTAATACATATTAGTTGAATAGATGAATGAATGAATGAATCCTAACCATAAATGCACTTCCAACTAAAGGGTTACTATAAAGTATGTTGCTTTAAACAAGTACATAAACAATATTACATGTAGCAAACCACAGTTAACAATAATAGCATTTTTCTGTAGTTTTGTCAATAAAAGTCCAATATTTTAGCATTCTATATTGGTCCTTCACTTTTCTTAGTCATTACAATTATTACATTCCATAACTGTCGAATCATCCAGCTTTCCTTATTCTGACACTAGGAAATTTAAAATAATGATTAAGTGATGACTAACCAATTGGAATTTTCTTCCTAATCTTTAAATTCTTTTTTAAAAAGGTCTAAGTGTGGATAAAAATTTCTGATATATTTTTACCACTGACCATTCACAAGACATTTATGTTTAATGTTTCTTTGTCTATGTATTAGCTTGCTAGGACTGCCATAACAAAATACCACAGGCTGGTGGCTTAAACAGAAATTTACTTTCTCACAGTTCTGAAGGTTGGAAGTCCAAGACAAGGTATCAGCAGATTTGATTTCTTCTGAGGTCCCTCTTCTCAGCTTGCAGACAGCCACCTTTTCATTGTGTCCTCACATGGTCTTTCCTCTGTGTGTGCACATGCCTGGTGTCTCTTTGTGTCCAATTTTCTCTTCTTGTAAAGATACCAGTCAGACTGAATAAAGGTTCATGCTTAGGGCCTCATTTTAATTGAATCACCTCTTTAAAAGCCCCTTCTACAAATATAGTGACATTCTGAGCTACTGAGGTTTATGGTTTCAACATATGAATTTTGAGGGACACAGGTCAGCCCATGGCATTCTATAATCAAGATTTTATAAACATTGCATCTGCTTTTTTCTTTTCACATCATTTTGCTCTGCGTGTTACAGAATACAAATATCCTTGTCAGAGACAACTCCCTTGATTAAATTCATTCAGTGATAAATATTTTTAGAGATCATATGATCAATAAGGATGTTAGATTAAGCAGACAAATGAAATGGTAGTTTGGTCTCTGGGGACTATGCGAAGGAGAGCAGACATGACAGACTTGGAGTTCAGAAATCACCTTTTCCTAAATTCATCACCGAAATCATATCCTTGACTCCAAGAACTTAGTTTGTTGCTGTTTAGTATCTGTGATAGACAGAATTTTGGCCCTTTGACCTTTGCCCCTTGGTGCCACACCTGTGAATAAATATATTATGCTACATGGCAAAAATGGTTTTGCAAATGTAATTAAGGTTAATAATCAATTGACTTTATGATAGAGAGATTACTGTGGTTTATACAGGTAGTCCCAATGTAATTACATGAATCCTTAAAGGCAAAGAATTCTCCTGGCTGAGAACAGAAGAGGAAGTAAGAGATTTGAGCATGGATGTCACTGGCTTAAAGATGGAGGGGGATGCATGAGAAGGAATGTGGGCAGGTTGGAAGAGCTGAGGATGACTCCTGACCACCAGCCAGCAAGAAAAAATGACCTTAGTCCTACAACAGCAGGAACTGGATTCTATCCAAATTCACTGATTCTGGAAGTTGATTCTTCCCCAGATTCTGCAGATAAGAGCCCAGCCAGATGATATTTTGACCTTCCTTGTGAAAACCTGAGCAGATAATTCAGTTGAGCCATTCCATACATCTGACAGAACTATCAGCTCATAAATTTATGTTGCATTAATTTAAGTTTGTGGCCCTGTGTTACAGCAGCAATAGAAAAATAATGCAGTAAACTTGATACTCAGCAAAATTTAAGTAGATTCAGATAGCCCCTGTTTATGTGGTTTCTAATATTCTAGTGGGTCAAGGAGAGAAATATGTCTCTTTTTCTACAGATGAAACTTCATCCTGATAGGTAGAAGTCTGTGAAATCTGTTTGTTACTTTTTTGATTAATTTATCCATTCATTCATTAACTCCTTAATTTAATTATTTATTCACCAAATGTTTATAGATTCTTGGAACATGCAAAAGACTACATTAAATGCTGGCAATATGCAGAGATTAAAAATGCATAGTTCCTCTCCACATATACTGATATTCTACTGGGGAAGGCAGAAATTAAATGAATAATTTTACATAATGTGGTTCAGAGTTTTAAAATAGCCCCTGATGACTTTCTTGAGTTCATGCCCTGTGCATTGTGATATTTCTGCTTCTTCCAGCAAAAGGTGAAGTCTGTCTCTCCACCCCCTTGAATCTGGGCTGGCTGATACATTGGCTAATAGAATGAAACAGAAGTTTAGTGTGTAAATTCTGGATCCTAGGTCTTGAGATGACTTATGGCTTCTGTTCTTTCTTATAATGCTGTCCTAAGACTGTCATCATGTAAGAAAGCCAGGCTAACATACTGGAGAATGAGAGGCCATCAGTTAGCACCAACTTCCAGACAAGTGAGTAAAGCCAGTTTGTTTTGTCTAGTTGAATGAGCATGGGAGAGACCAGTAGATGAAACAGCTGATCAACCTACAAAATATGGGCAATAATATATATTTTTGTTCCTTTGTTTATTTTGAAGCCATTGAGCCTGGGGAAGATTGTCACACAGGAGTAGGTAGGTGATATACATAAATTATTAAAATTGGGTTATTTGTTACAAAGGAGAATTATTAAGAAGGTCTTGTTCAAGATGGTCTAAGAAATGGGAAGTTGAGTTCTAAAGGATGAATAAGAATTTGAAAGGTGAAGGGTGTGTATATTAGAGTTGGGTGGAGTGGATTGAAAGGGAAGTAAATCATTCAAAGCAGAACAAATAATATAATCTGGAGTAGAAGTCACAAATGTGATAAACTAAAAGAACAAAAAAGAGGTGTGCATGACTGGACATCAGGAAACAAGGAGGACAGTGGTGAAAAATAAGGCCAGTGAAGTTATGATGGGAGTTTTATAGGTATTGTGAGAGATAAGTTAAAAGGCATGGTCATTTCCATAAAGAATCATGTCATTGCAACACTGTGGGGGAAGAAAGATAGACATGTTTAGACATTCTGTATTACAAACCTGAGTAAAATAAGTAATTCACCATAACTTCTAAGGACTATAGGTATAGAAGACAGAAGTAATTTATCAAAGTGCTATGAGATTATCCTGCCTGCAGCCTTTAACCCAGCATGCCAGAGACTATCCACTGGGCAAACTGCCCTTAAAGCAGATATAGTCCCCAGTTTTGTGCAAAGAAGCAAAGATTTTTACTTTTTATAAGATTTTCTCTCTCTAACCAAAACATTTTTAAGAAGGTTGAGACAACCTAGGGTTATGAATGTATTTTTAGAGTTGCATAGTTCTAAGAATCGCAGTGATTACTTAGTTCAATTCTTTCATTTTGTAGATGAGGAAGCATCTTTCAGAAGGCCAGACTGATCTGCAGAGTTTTCAAGCTAGATAATGATGGCACCCCGATTAGAATTCAGGTCACTTGAATTCTATATCTCTACATTTGTACTAAAATTTACTTCTGTTGGTTATTTAGCTGCCTCAACCTTGAGGGGTACTTGGTCAGGTACTTGTCACTACTCTTTAAAAGCAGACCTGCCTCATTAGGCTTGCATCTAAGGATATCATTAATACAAAAATCACTATTATGCCCATTTTTGGTCACTCAATTAATGGTTACTGGTACAGTTAACAATGAACTTTATCCTGTATGTTGATGCTCCCACTTCTTTTAAGCTCTCCTTACCAAGCTGATTTAGGGGGGATTTGGAAATCCCATCATTTCAGGTGATATGACTTCAATCGCCAAATGTTCTTTTAGCCAATGTTCAATGTAATGAGAAACTGTTCAAAAGTGTTTAAAATATGTCTTTAAAAATTTATAATTCACTGGGAAGAAACAAAAAAGATACAAATATATTTTCAGGGCCAAACTTTCTCTCAGTGTCCTATACAGTATTTTCTTTTTAGTGTCTTTACATTTTGTTAAACGGGGGATGTAGCTGAACAACATCAGATGGAGAAAGGCCCTCTTAACTACCACTGTGGGCATTTGGACAGTTTTTCTGGAGTGTTTTTCAATGGGAGGCCTGGCCAGGGAAATGCAAAAATGTTCCATTTCAACTATTAGAAACAACATGTTAGCAGCAGAATCACATTCCTATCTGTTGCTCTAAATATGACATTTTCTTTATTGTCATTTTCAATTCTTGAATATTAGAGAGTTTTTAGTTCCTAAAGGAGATCATTTGAAGGAGAAAGCCTTTTTTGTCTGTTTCAGACAAGGGCTGATAATTTTTTCAGATTCTGTTCATGTAAAACTTAATGCATGAAAGGATAAGGGAGTCAGGATAAGGGAATCAAGATAAGGGAAAATGTCAACAGAAAATGATCTCTTTCTACATTTCCTTGTACTTCCTGACTGCCAATAAGGATCTGTATTATACCTTTCTTTTGTCTACCTTGTTATGCCTAACATTCCAATGCAACAGAAACGGGATGAAGGGTAGCCTAGCTTGATGCCTTTTCAAAATTACAAAATCCTGAAAGTCATTCAATTCAGACAGACATATGTGGACAATATCCTGCTTTCAGTGAAACTGATGCATACAGACCCGAATGTCTAACAACAAAGAAAGAAATATGATATTTCACACTTGAAGCTTTCACATGGCTTTTGCACTTTATGTAAGTTCTGAATTCATTATCAAATATATTCTTTCAAATGACTCAAAGAGCTGCCAAGGTATAATTGACTCAAAGAGCTGCCAAGGTATAATTTAGGGAGGGGAGGGAAAAAAAGTGAAAACACAGTTGTTTAGAGTTTAAACAATATATCATTTTCGAATAAAATGTCTATAGTAAATTGCAGATTGCAGGAGAAAATGATTATATTCTGTGATTGAGCTTCTCAAGCCACAGGGCTTTTGTGATGAGAAGGGGCATCTACATAAAATGTAAACAAAGGCTGAAAGTGTATGTAATCATGTAGTCTTCTATTTTGAGGTGTTTTGCATATGATTCTGTGTGTGTATGTGTGTGTGTCTGTGTGTACATTTCAGAAGGCGTTGTTTTAGTTGCTTGAATAACTTTTCTTATCAACCTATCTGGATCTGACTGTACTAGTATTTTGCTCACCTTTCAACTTCTTTAATGTTTCTCCCTGGTTTGAAACAACATAAATTTGACTTTCTCATCAAGAAGCTCATTTAGCTGCAGCTTGATTGCAAATAATTTGCCTTAAGTAGCTCCATCTTTTAATTGTCTGTGCCTTTTTCCAATCTATAAACTGTAACTTCAGGCAGGCCATTTTTATCTTACCGTTTCCTCCTTAGAAAAGCATATCTGATAATCCCCATATCCTGTGGCTTTAGGCATCCCTCTCAACATGAACAGAAGGAATAGGATTTTCATGCAGCTCTAATTGATTTACAAAATAAATTCTCCAAATTTTTGGTATCTGGAAAGAGGTAAATCAAATATGATCCACAAAAGTTAATTTTATGTCTTTTGTTAATTTTAAGGGGAAGAGAAGAGAAGGAAAAGAGGACATTAGTCTCTATGACTACTAATGACAACAGCAAGAAAGTTCTCATTGACATCAGAGAGGTTGTAAAAGGAAAGGTTTTTTTTGTGTGTGTTTTATTTTTTCAAATACCAGTTTAGGTACTCCCTGAATTCCTATTTTTATTCTGGAACTAAAGAAAAGTATTCCGTCCATTCTGAACTGGCATAATTTTCTCTAATGAAGACAAAAATAAGACATCATTACATATCTGGGTTTTCTCAAGTCCATGCATAAAATACCCTTTTTAGGATAATCTTATTGAAGCTCTATGATATAAGATACTATTTCCAAATCCATTTATTCCTTGCAATTAATCCATTTTATCTAAAGTATACCATAAATGTATTAGTTAGATAGTGTATATTCATGGATAAGCCATTCTAAACATGTAAACTATACATCTTTCTGATCAGCACCTTTGTTTACTTTATTCAAAAACTAACTGATAAAATGTAAAATATCTCTTGTCCTCCCCCCAAAATATAAAGAACAATTAATGTGCTCTCATTCCCTTACTTATATTTTTAGTAAGTAACAGACAATTTCTTAATCTCTTTGTTCTGTAACCAAGTGAGAACTTTCCCTTCATTCTTGCTTTAGAGGTCATAGTAGACATATCAAATGTTTGAATTACACAGTTCTAAAAATAGTAGTAAAGGACCCTGGGAAGATGGTGAAAGAGTAAGACGCGAAGATCACCTTAATCCCCACAGATACATCAGAAATTCAACTACACGTGGAACAACTCCAACAGAACACCTACTGAACGCTGACAGAAGACCTCAGACCCCCCAAAAGGCAAGAAACTCCCCACATACCTGGATAGGGCAAAAGAAAAAAGAAAAAACAGAGACAAAAGGATAGGGACGGGACCTGCACCAGTGGGAGGGAGCCGTGAAGGAGGAAAGGTTTCCACACACTACAAGCCCCTTCGAGGGCGGAGACTGCAGGTGGCGGAGGGGGAAAGCTTCGGAGTAGCGGAGGAGAGCACAGCAACAGGGGTGTGGAGGGCAAAGCGGAGAGATTCCGGCACAGAGGATCGGTGCCCTCAGGCACACACCAGCCCGAGAGGCTTGTCTGCTCGGCCGCCGGGGCGGGCGGGGCTGGGAGCTGAGGCTCGGGTATCGGCTTTCAGTCGGAGCGCAGGGAGAGGACTGGGGTTGGCGGCAGGAAGAGAGCCTGAAGGGGTTAGTGCACCACGGCTAGCCCGGAGGGAGTCCGGGGAAAGGGTCTGGAGCTGCCGAAGAGGCGAGGAGAGGGCATTAAGAGGGCTGCTTTGGGAAGCGCCGGAGACGGGCGCGAGCCGTGGATAAAGGCGCGGACCCCGGAGACGGGCGTGGGACGCTGGGGCTGCTGCTGCTGCCGCCGCCGCCGCAGGGCCTGTGTGCGAGCGCGGGTCACTGTCCGCCCCCCCTTCCGGAGGGCCTGTGCACCCCGCCACTGCCGGGATCCCGGGACCCAGGGACGGCTTTCCCGGGAAAGTGCACGGAGCGCCTCAGTCTGGTGCAACGTCACGCCGGCCTCTGCAGCCGCAGGCCCGCCCCACTCTGCGCGCCCCTCCCTCCCCTCTGCCTGAGTGAGCCAGAGCCCCCGAATCAGCGGCTCCTTTAAACCCATCCTGTCTGAGTGAAGAACGGACGCCCTCCGGCGACCTACGCGCAGAGGTGGGGCCCGGTCCAAGGCTGAGACCCGGGAGCTGTGAGAGCAGAGAAGAGACAGGGAAATCTCTCTGTGCAGCCTCGGAGGCAGCGGATTAAAGCTCCACGGTCCACTTGATGTGCCCTGCGTCTGTGGAGTCCATGAATAGACAGCGAATCATCCCAAATTGAGGAAGTGGACTTTGAGGACAAGATTTAAGACTTTCCCCCCTTTTCCTCTTTTTACAACGAATTATCCCAAATTGAGGAGGTGGACTTGGAGAGCAAGATTTTTTGATTTTTCCCCCTGCTCTCTTTTTGTGAATGTGTATGTGTATTCTTCTGTGCAAGATTCTCTCTGTATAGCTTTGCTTCCACCATATGTCCCAGGGTTCTATCGGTCCATTTTTTTTTCAATAATTACATTTTAATTTTAATAACGCTACTATATTTCATACTTTATTCTATTTTACTTTACCCGCTCTTTCTTTTTTTCCTACCTTCCCTTCCTCCCTCCCTCCCTCCACCCCTCCTTTCCTTCTTTCTCTTTCTTTCCTTCCTCCCTCCCTTCTTCCTTTCACTCTTTCTTTTTCTTTCCTTCCTCCCTCCCTCCCTCCCTCCTGTCTTTCTTTCCTTCCTCCCTCCCTCCCACCCCTCTTCCTTTCACTTTCTTTTTCTTTCCTTCCTCCCTCCCTACCTTCTTCCATTCACTCTTCCTTTTTCTTTCATTCCTCCCTCCCTCCCTTTCTTTCTTTCTTTCTTTCCATCCTTCCTCCCTCCCTCCCTCCTTTCTTTCTTTCTTCCTTCCTTCCTTCCTTTCTTTCCTTCTTCCTTTCTTTCTCTCTCTCATTCTTTCTTCTACTAATTCTTTCTTTCTACTTTTTCTCCCTTTTATTCTGAGCTGGGTAGATGAAAGGCTCTTGGTGCTGCAGCCAGGAGTCAGTGCTGTGCCTCTGAAGTGGGAGAGCCAACTTCAGGACACGGGTCCACAAGAGACCTCCCAGCTCCACATAATATCAAGCAGCGAAAATCTCCCAGAGATCTCCATCTCAACACCAGCACCCAGCTTCACTCAACGACGAGCAAACTACAGTGCTGGTCACCCTATGCCAAGCAACTAGCAAGGCAGGAACACAACCCCACCCATTAACAGAGACGCTCCCTGAAAACATAATAAGGCCACAGGCAGCCCAAAACACACCACCAGACGTGGACCTGTCCACCAGAAAGATAAGATCGAGCCTCAACCACCAGAACACAGGCTCTAGTCCCCCCCACCAGGAAGCCTACACAACCTACTGAAACAACCTTAGCCACTGGGGACAGACACCAAAAAAAACAGGAACTACGAATCTGCAGCCTGCAAAAAGGAGACCCCAAACACAGTAACATAAGCAAAATGAGAAGACAGAAAAACACACAGCAGGTGAAGGAGCAAGATAAAAACCCACCAGACCTAACAAATGAAGAGGTAATAGGCAGTCTACCTGAAAAAGAATTCAGAATAATGATAGTAAAGATGATCCAAGATTCTATTTCCAAGATCCAAAATCTTGGAAATAGAATAGACAAAATGCAAGAAACAGTTAACAAGGACCTAGAAGAACTAAAGATGAATCAAGCATCGATTAAAAACACAATAAATGAAATGAAAAATACTCAAAATGGGATCAATAGCACAATAACTGAGGCAGAAGAACGGATAAGTGAGGTGGAAGATAAAATAGTGGAAATAACTGATGCAGAGCTAAATAAAAAAGAATGAAAAGAACAGAGGACAGTCTCAGAGACCTCTGGGACAACATTAAATGCACCAACATTCGAATTATAGGGGTTCCAGAAGAAGAAGAGAAAAAGAAAGGGACTGAGAAAATATTGGAAAAGATTATAGTTGAAAACTTCCCTAATATGGGAAAGGAAATAGTTAATCAAGTCCAGGAGGCACAGAGAGTCCCATACAGAATAAATCCAAGGAGAAATACGCCAAGAAACATATTAATCAAACTGTCAAAAATTAAACACAAAGAAATCATATTAAAAGCAGCAAGGGAAAAACAACTAATAACACACAAGGGAATCCCCATCAGGTTAACAGCTGATCTCTCAGCAGAAACTCTACAAGCCAGAAGGGAGTGGCAGGACATAAATAAAGTGATGAAAGAGAGAAACCTGCAACCAAGACTACTCTACCCAGCAAGGATCTCATTCAGATTTGATGGAGAAATTAAAAGCTTTACAAACAAGCAAAAGCTGAGAGAGTTCAGCACCACCAAACCACCTTTACAACAAATGCTAAAGGAACTTCTCTAGGCAAGAAACACAACAGAAGGACTATACCTACAATAACGAACCCAAAGCCATTAAGGAAATGGGAATAGGAACATACATATCAATAATTACCTTAAATGTAAATGGACTAAATGCTCCCACCAAAAGACACAGATTGGCTGAATGGATACAAAAACAAGACCCATATATATGCTGTCTACAAGAGACCCACTTCAGACCTAGAGACACATACAGATTGAAAGTAAGGGAATGGAAAAAGATATTCCATGCAAATGGAAATCTAAAGAAAGCTGGAGTAGCAATTCTTATATCAGACAAAATAGACTTTAAAATAAAGACTACTAGAAGAGACACAGAGGGACACTACATAATGATCAAGGGATCGATCCAAGAAGAAGATATAACAATTGTACATATTTATGCACCCAACATAGGAGCACCTCAATACATAAGGCAAATACTAACAGCCATAAAAGGGGAAATCGACAGTAACACAATCATAGTAGGGGACTTTAACACCCCACTTTCACCAATGGACAGATCATCCAAAATGAAAATAAATAAGGAAACACAAGCTTTAAATGATACATTAAACAAGATGGACTTAATTGATATTTATACGACATTCCATCCAAAAACAACAGAATACACATTTTTCTCAAGTGCTCATGGAACATTCTCCAGGATAGATCATATCTTGGGTCACAAATCAAGCCTTGGTAAATTTAAGAAAATTGAAATTGTATCAAGTATCTTTTCTGACCACAATGCTATGAGACTAGACATCAATTACAGGAAATGATCTGTAAAAAATACAAACACATGGAGGCTAAACAATACACTACTTAATAACGAAGTGATCACTGAAGAAATCAAAGAGGAAATTAAAAAATACCTAGAAACAAATGACAATGGAGACACGACGACCCAAAACCTATGGGACGCAGCAAAAGCAGTTCTAAGGGGGAAGTTTATAGCAATACAATCCCACCTTAAGAAACAGGAAACATCTCGAGCAAACAACCTGACCCTGCATGTAAAGCAATTAGAGAAAGAAGAACAAAAAACCCCCAAAGCTAGCAGAAGGAAAGAAATCATAAAGATCAGAGCAGAAATAAATGAAACAGAAATGAAGGAAACGATAGCAAAGATCAATAAAACTAAAAGCTGGTTCTTTGAGAAGATAAAAAAAATAGACAAACCATTAGCCAGACTTATCAAGAAAAAAAGGGAGAAGACTCAAATCAATAGAATTAGACATGAAAAAGGAGAAGTAACAACTGACACTGCAGAAATACAAAAGATCATGAGAGATTACTACAAGCAACTCTATGCCAATAAAATGGAAAACCTGGAAGAAATGGACAAAGGCTTAGAAATGCAGAACCTGCCAAGACTGAATCAGGAAGAAATAGAAAATATGAACAGACCAATCACAAGCACTGAAATTGAAACTGTGATAAAAAATCTTCCAACAAACAAAAGTCTAGGACCAGATGGCTTCACAGGCGAATTCTCTCAAGCATTTAGAGAAGAGCTAACACCTATCCTTCTCAAACTCTTCCAAAATATAGCAGAGGGAGGAACACTCCCAAACTCATTCCACGAGGTCACCATCACCTTGATACCAAAACCAGACAAGGATGTCACAAAGAAAGAAAACTACAGGCCAATATCACTGATGAACATAGATGCAAAAATCCTCAACAAAATACTAGCAAACAGAATCCAACAGCACATTAAAAGGATCATACACCATGATCAAGTGCGGTTTATTCCAGGAATGCAAGGATTCTTCAATATACGCAAATCAATCAATGTGATACACCATATTAACAAGTTGAAGGAGAAAAACCATAGGATCATCTCAATAGATGCAGAGAAAGCTTTTGACAAAACTCAACACCCATTTATGATAAAAACCCTGCAGAAAGTAGGCATAGAGGGAACTTTCCTCAACATAATAAAGGCCATGTATGACAAACCCACAGCCAACATTGTCCTCAATGGTGAAAAACTGAAACCATTTCCACTAAGATCAGGAACAATACAAGGCTGCCCACTCTCACCACTCTTATTCAACTTAGTTTTGGAAGTTTTAGCCACAGCAATCAGAGAAGAAAAGGAAATAAAAGGAATCCAAAATGGAAAAGAAGTAAAGCTGTCACTGTTTGCAGATGACATGATACTATACATAGAGAATCCTAAAGATGCTGCCAGAAAACTACTACAGCTAATCAATGTATTTGGTAAAGTAGCAGGATACAAAATTAATGCACAGAAATCTCTGGCATTCCTGTACACTAATAATGAAAAATCTGAAAATGAAATCAAGAAAACACTCCCATTTACCATTGCAACAAAAAGAATAAAATATCTAAGCATAAACCTACCTAAGGAGACAAAAGACCTGTATGCAGAAAATTATAAGACACTGATGAAAGAAATTAAAGATGATACAAATAGATGGAGAGATATACCATGCTCCTGGATTAGAAGAATCAATATTGTGAAAATGACTCTACTACCGAAAGCAATCTACAGATTCAATGCAATCCCTATCAAACTACCACTGGCATTTTTCACAGAACTAGAACAAAAAATTTCAAAATTTGTTTGGAGAAACCCCAAATAGCCAAAGCAATCTTGAGAACGAAAAACGGAGCTGGAGGAATCAGGCTCCCTGACTTCAGAGTATACTACAAAGCTACAGTAATCAAGACAGTGTGGTACTGGCACAAAAACAGAAAGATAGATCAATGGAACAGGATAGAAAGCCCAGAGATAAACCCACGCATATATGGTCAACTTATCTTTGATAAAGGAGGCAGGAATGTACAGTGGAGAAAGGACAGCTTCTTCAATAAGTGGTGCTGGAAAAACTTGACAGGGACATGTAAAAGTATGACATTAGAACATTCCCTAACACCATACACAAAAATAAGCTCAAAATGGATTAAAGACCTAAATGTAAGGCCAGAAACTATCAAACTCTTAGAGGAAAACATAGGCAGAACACTCTATGACATAAATCACAGCAAGATCCTTTTGGACCCACCTCCTAGAGAAATGGAACTAAAAACAAAGATAAACACATGGGACCTAATGAAACTTCAAAGCTTTTGCACAGCAAAGGAAACCATAAAGAAGACCAAAAGACAACCCTCAGAATGGGAGAAAATATTTGCAAATGAAGCAACTGACAAAGGATTAATCTCCAAAATTTATAAGCAACTCATGCAGCTCAACAGCAAAAAAACAAACAACCCAATCCAAAAATGGGCAGAAGACTTAAATAGGCATTTCTCCAAGGAAGATATACAGACTGCCAACAAACACATGAAAGAATGCTCAACATCATTAATCATTAGAGAAATGCAAATCAAAACTACAATGAGATATCATCTCACACCAGTCAGAATGGCCATCATCAAGAAATCTAGAAACAATAAATGCTGGAGAGGGTGTGGAGAAAAGGGAACACTCTTGCACTGCTGGTGGGAATGTGAATGGGTACAGCCACTGTGGAGAACAGTATGGAGGTTCCTTAAAAAACTACAAATAGAACTACCATATGACCCAGCAATCCCACTACTAGGCATATACCCTGAGAAAACCATAACTCAAAAAGAGACATGTACCAAAATGTTCATTGCAGCTCTATTCACAATAGCCCGGAGATGGAAACAACCTAAGTGTCCATCATCGGATGAATGGATAAAGAAGATGTGGCACATATATACAATGGAATATTACTCAGCCATAAAAAGAAACGAAACTGAGCTATTTGTAATGAGGTGGATAGACCTAGAGTCTGTCATACAGAGTGAAGTAAGTCAGAAAGAGAAAGACAAATACCGTATGCTAACACATATATATGGAATTAAAAAAAAATGTCATGAAGAACCTAGGGGTAAAACGGGAATAAAGACACAGACCTACTTGAGAATGGACTTGAGGATATGGGGAGGGGGAAGGGTAAGCTGTGACAAAGCGAAAGTGAGGCATGGACATATATACACTACCAAACGTAAGGTAGATAGATAGTGGGAAGCAGCCGCAGAGCACAGGGAGATCAGCTCGGTGCTTTGTGACCTCCTGGAGGGGTGGGATGGGGAGGGTGGGAGGGAGGGAGATGCATGAGGGAAGGGATGTGGGAACAGATGTATATGTATGACTGGTTCACTTTGTTATAAAGCAGAAACTAATAAAAATAAATAAAATTTTAAAAAAATAAAAAATAAATAAAAATAGTAGTAAAGAGGAGATCTGTTGCTAGTGTGAATCTAACTACAGAAAGATTAGGGATCCAGGGATTAGCATCTTAACATTTCATTATAAACCTAAGGCTAGAGCATTGAATAACCATTTAATTAATCATTCCCTACCACATTCTTTACAAAAAAGAAAAATGTAACTTGAAAGAAATGCCCTTGGGATAAGAGAAAGTCTTTACCTATGTTAGAAGGTCTAGTTTACCCTAGTTTACCATTTTAGTTTATATACTTTTTTTTTTTTTTTTTTTTTTTTTGCGGTACGTGGGCCTCTCACTGTTGTGGCCTCTCCTGTGGCGGAGCACAGGCTCTGGACACGCAGGCTCAGTGGCCAAGGCTCACGGGCCCAGCCGTTCCACGGCATGTGGGATCTTCCCGGACCGGGGCACGAATCCGTGTCCCCTGCAGCGGCAGGCGGACTCTCAACCACTGAGCTACCAGGGAAGCCCTATACTTTTTTTTTTAATAGAACTATTTTTTTTTAATTTTATATGCTCCAAAATATTTTACTTGGAAATTTTCACTAGAAGTAGGAAAACAAAAAACAGTAAGGAACAACAGCATATACACAAAGCATACTTTAATTGTGGATATATTAAATGTATGTCAATGTAATACTTCCTTAACATGATAGCTCTTATTGTGTTAAAGAAATAATACAAGGAGGTGATAGTAGAGAACTACAGAATCCTGTATTCTGTGGCAGAAGGGGTATCCTTTTTGGAGCTACTTTCTTAAAGATCAGCCAAGTGAGATCAAGCCACAGTTACTTTAACTCTTGGTCCTGACTAGTAGACAAAAGACCATGAGAGTTTTATTTTCCTACAGAATGTTTGGAACACTAAGCTTGACAGTCTCATAAACTCTTTAAGTAAAAGCACCAGTCTTTTACTACTGGTTTTTGCAGAAATTAAAAAGAAAAAACAAGAAGTACAATTTGCTTTACCAATTATTGAAGTGATTACTGATTTTAATACTAGTTTGATTCAGAGTTGACTTCTGAGATGTTGTTCTTTTACCTAATCCAGGTCTTTCTCTCTGAGCATACTGTTAGTCTACCTTCTATAAACTTATAATTTTTTTTCTTTGTAAATTTGAGCATTATAAAAGCAAAGGTCTATGAGCTGGATCCACAAATGGATTCCACATAGTATACTCAAGGTCAAGTTACTATGTTGTATAACAGTTCTGCTAGTGATATAGAATTTTGCTATACAGAGAAATCAGAATAAAACATGACAGCCCTTCCTTATAGTGATGTGGATATTTAGTTCTGTTCCAAGAGATTTGGGCCCTTAGAAATGCAGCTGTTTTAAATAAATAAGTATCACATCCTAACATGTAAGTATGTGTTTCACAATATGTGAGAGAAAAAGATAAACCTAGCAATTTATCTGTAGACATAATCTTTTGGAAAGTAATAACTAGAATACTAATTCATTCATTCATTCAACAAAAATTTACTAAGTACCTACTATGTGCAAGGTCCAAAAGTTACAGAGATGTACACAATAGACAAGACTGGAAGCTTCATGAGACAAACATTTTAGTGGGAAAGACTGAGATCAATTACTGATTGTGTGATGGTAGCTTTGTTTGGGTGGTTGTAAGTGGATTTCTTTAAGTTTAGTTAGGGACAGGATCCCTAAAAGGGCATGATTTAAGTTGAAATCTGAAATGTAAGGGATGGCCTAATAAATAAGGTTGTTTCAGGCAAAGATTAAAAACACACTGCAATTTGATCTACCATTTATAGAATCACAGGCTCCACTGTAGTTGTCTCTATACCATGTACTTTTCATTTTACTCCAAGCTGGCTTAGCTAATTTTGTTCTTTTCCTATTATTTGCTATTCCCTTACCTCTTCTATCCAAAATCAAACAGGGCAGTGCGAGTTGAGAAGAAAAACAAAATATTTATTTTTTCACATTGCCAAATCAGTATATAATTTAAAGTGTTTTTTTTTTAATTCCTAATCTCCATAAACAGTAAATGTCAGCTAAATGAGACCAGAGACCAAATCTCCTGCTTCCTTTATAGCCCACATTATCTGCATATAAGAACACAAGGATGTCACAACACAAAACCCACAAAAGCTTACTTCAGTGAAAAACTGTAAATGAGCAAATAAATAGATTTACTAGTCACTATAGTCAAGGAATCATGTACATAATTTGTTACTAATACACAAGTAACTTGTTTGTAGAGTCATTGCTCTTTTAAAAATACAAACTATTAAAAAATAATTTCATGTTTAGAACAGAAATTAACATTTGATCTCAAATTTTCACTTTTATCCATGTAGATCGTCGTTCAAACCTACTGGGCAGGTTGAAATACATGTAAATTCAATTCTTGGGCATGCTGAAGTTTTTGCTGGTAAGTCTCACAACACGGTTATTTTTGGATCAGCATCAGAAGTTTGGGGATATTATCTGACTTTCAAACAACTTAGATAATAGGTGGTGAACATTGCAGATCTTGTTTCTTATCAACTCTGCCCCAAATTAAAATACCAGGAATGCAATAATATTTTCCTCTGAGTCATGTATTTTTCCACTAGCTTAAGAATCTTTTTATTTTTTATTTTATTTTTTTAATTTTGCAGCTCAAGGTATCTGACAAAAAAATTTCTTTGAATCTGCACTTGATTATTAGTCTCACTTACTCCGTGCAACAGCAAGGATCCTGTTTTCTTGGAAATATTTGAGACAGCCTCATGGTGAGCTATAAAGTTATTAATGTTGCTTGATATTTGCTTTGACAGCTGCTCTGTACTCTCTTTAATCATCTTCATCATGGTCTGTGGCCCTTTTTTCCCTCCATTTCACTTTTGTCTATGTTGCTTAGAGAGGATGATGCACACAGAAAACCTGATAAATTCCCTTTCGTTTCACATTCCCCTTGATTTTTCTATTCTACAAATTTAACTTCATTTCTTCATTCTTACATTTATTTAATAAATATGTATTCAACTTCTACCATATGCAAGGTCCCGGGTGAGGAGATATTACAGAGATGTTATATAAAAACATAATTTATGCTTTTAATAAATGTAATACATTAAGAAATGTAATATATTAACAGATGTATTGATTTACATACTTAGCCTGGCTAAGACAGACTAACAACAGCGTAGTAGCCTGTGACAAGACCCATAATACAGAGGCTAAGAGTGTGGGTTTTGGAGTCCAGCAGATGTTGATTTGAAAATCGATTTCACAACTTACTAGCTAAATGACGCTAGTAAGTATGAGATACTAAGCTACTTAATACCTTCCCATTTATCCTCAAACTTTAGTGTTTTTATCTGTAAAGTGGGAATAATATTATACCTTCTTTAATGAGGATTAAAAATTGTGAGGCCTAGGTCGTAGTTAAGGCTTTAATAAATGACAACAGCAATTATGGTGAAAGGAGTGTTAATAAATATGTTAATAATAATAGCTATACGAAAATTAGTTAAATAATATGGCGAGGTGCATGATAAGTAGAGATTTAGAAATCATGGAAAGGGAAACTAGTATTATGGTGGAGGGGAGCAACGATTGTCTTGAGCCTTCACAGTTGACTATTTTGCCCAATATGGTGTGTATGTAGCTAACTGGAGAGACAGGAAGGAAATTGTTCTTACCATCAATGAGTAACCTCAAAGTAAATGCCCTAAGCCAGGAGCATAGCATATATTGCCTCATTTATTTTAATCCTTATATCAACCCGATAAGCTATGTACCCCCCTGCCCCTGCTTTAGTCACCATTTTATAGATGAAGCAACTGAGGCATAGAGTGGCTAAGTCACTCATTCCGGCCTCAGCTAAGAATATGTGGAACAAGGATATTAACACAGATTAGCTTTCCAACAGAATATAGTAATCCCCCTTTATCTGCAGTTTTGCTTTCCAAAGTTTCAGTTATCTGCAGTCAACCACAGTCTGAAAATATTAAATGAAAAATTCCCAAAATAAACAATTTATATATTTTAAATTGCACAGTTCTGAGTAGCATAATGAAATCCTGCACAGTCCTGCTGCTTCCCAGGAGCAGAATCCAGTGTCCAGTGCATTTGGCCTGTTAGTCACTTAGTGGCTGACTAAGTTATCAGATCAGCTGTCAGTGTATAATGGTGCTTGTGCTCAAGTCACCCTTGTTTTACTTAATAATAGCCACAAAGCATAAGAATAGTGATGCTGGCAATTCAGATATTCTCTTATGTGCCTAATTTACAAATTAAACTTTATCTTAGGATGTATTGATATGTATTTTAAAAAAAGTATATATAGGGTTTGGTTCTGTTTGTGGTTTCAGGCTCCACTGGGGTGTCTTTGAACATATCCCCCTTGGATAAGGGGGGACTACTGTACAGGCTTTATAAGGAGAAAGTATCTTCAGTTTAGATCACATTATGGTCTAGTGCACAGTGTAGTCCCTGGCACCTGCTAGATTATGGAATGAACTGTTCAACATTCATGTTTGTTCAACAATCCATGCTGATTCTTTTTAGGGGTTGAGCCCTGATGACAGAGGTAGAGTCTCTGTGCTTTGCATGGTAAGTAGTAGAGGTTTTGAGGAGGGAACTAGGAATCTGTGTTGCTCATAGCAAATTGGAGAGGCAGATGCTGGCTGGGAAAAGTGACAGAGAAGATTTTTCTGTGTATGTAGAAGACAAGAAATGAAGCTTCACAGTAGGCAGGTAGTAATGGAAATGAACAGATTTGAGTAGATGGGGAGAGAGTGATTTTTTTTTTAACCTGGATGACTGTGAGTAACAGTGCTGTTAAAATAGCATGTACTGTTTTAAAACAACAACAGAAAGGAATGCAGGCAAGATGAAAAAAAAAGAGTTATTGTGGGCTGGAAAGTAAGGCATTTTGGATTTTAACCTGGTGTCTTTTGAGTAGTTGGGAAAATATCTAAATATTCAGGAAGTATTTGGAAATGTATTAGAGCTCAGGAGTATAGTAAAGTTATAAATGCAAATCTGAAAGTTTCTAGTATTGAGGCAATATTTGTAAAATGAAATGATGGAATTTCTAAGGGAGCCTGCATTTTTGTTGTAAAGGCTAATTTTTTATTCCTTCTGGTTAAGTCATATCTCAGAAGAGGTATAATAACAGGAAAGTCTTAGCTGAACTTTGTTCCTTGGTTAAAAACAAGCCATGAAATTCAAATGTGCTTGTGAAATGCAAAAACATTTCATTTACTCATGAGCACTAAAAAACCAAGCCTGAATCTCTTATTTAAACAGATAATTAGCTCTGGAAATAATAGTTTAAGCAAGCTAATTAATGAACTTTAAAAATTTCCTTTTCTGCTGAGGACTTCAGCTTTATTCAGGCTTCAGATTTCACACACACAAAATATTGAATACACTCTGATTTTGCCAATATGAAAAGAAGGCTACTCTCTAAGTATCACAAATGAAAGTTCAAGGGTTCACTGTCTTTGCCATTGCCAGAATTTTCTCTTTCTATAATGATATGCAAGTTTATCAAGGAAAATACCTGCTAGCCCGCTCCAGGCTTTGCTCTTTCACAATATTTCTGGTAAAGGGAATCAACATCTCAAATGAGAATCAGCATTTTGCCTCTTAGGGAACAGATGTGTTGCTGTTTGCATAGCTTCCAGGGGTTCTGCCAACTAGTGGGCCTTATGATGGAAAATAACACTGGAAGCTCTTTAAAACACTTGCTGGGAGTCAAGCTTAGTGCTGCTGCTCCATGTACAGCAGCTTTTACTGTGTGTAGTTATATTTTAGGAACCATAATTATCCTGGAAACTTAATAGAATCTGTTAAACGAGCTGCGTTCAAACAGAATTAGGTGAGAGCTTTAGCTCTAACTGAGATTTCCAGAGATAATTTTCAGGTATCGAAAGTGAATAATTACAAACTAAATATATCATTGCATTCTTCATTATAATAGCGAGGGATAATACATCAAGAAAATTTTATGGTATTATGTGTTTTAAAAATGGTTATGGAGAAATACGATTATATTTTTCATAAAAATTTAATGTGAAAGGGTAACACTTTTAGTGATTATAATCCCAACTCCTATATTTTTATTGTCATTAAGCACTTAATTGGGAATTATAGATTTAAATTTTTTTGTTTTTAGTAAAGTACTACCTAAAGACAGTGAAAAACGAAAAACCTGATGTCTTTTTATTAATTAATTAATTAATTTATTTATTTATTTATTTTTGGCTGCTTTGGGTCTTTGTTGCTGCACACGGGCTTTCTCTAGTTGCGGCGAGCAGGGGCTACTCTTCGTTGCGGTGCGCGGGCTTCTCATTGCCGTGGTTTCTCTTGTTGCAGAGCACGGGCTCTAGGCACATGGGCCTTAGTAGTTGCAGCACGCAGGCTCAGTAGTTGCGGCACACAGGCACTAGAGAGTGCAGGCTTCAGTAGTTGTGGCTTACGGGCTCTAGAGCTCAGGCTCAGTGCTTGCGGCACACAAGCTTAGTTAGTCCGCGGCACATGGGATCTTCCCAGACCAGGGCTTGAACCCATGTCCCCTGCATTGGCAGGCAGATTCTTAACCACTGCGCCACCAGGGAAGCCCCAAACCTGATGTGTTATGTGAAGTTCCTGGGGACTGGTTAGAAGCCACACACAATTATTCACAGGAAATCAGAGATCACCAGAACTGACTCAGTGACTTTAACATAATGCCTCTGGCAAATACTTCCAAAGCACAAACACAGGCTTATCCTGAACATGTGGTAACAGGTTCTGCTTTACTGGCCAAACATGCTTTAAGACTTTGCAGTTCTCAGTGATAGCATTGTGCATTATCTTACCCAGTGTTTTCCTAATTAATTTTCATTGTGCCGCTCAGTAGCTAATTAATTTGAATAAAAGATAAGCTGCTGGGGGTTTACTTTAACTTGGACAGGCTGACTGATAAGGCTGGAGATACTAGTCAGCATCCCATTTGGTAGAGGAAGCCAGAACAGCCTCGGCCAGACTGTCCAGACCCCCTTACTCTCTAGAAATGTCTCAACATATGGTAGGAATGGTGACGACTCACTCATTTTTCAGCCTTTTTGAAACGGATGCTCTTCATGCCCACTAAAGATGCATATTAAAAGATTGTTCAATGATTAATATTTGAACGGCTAGAAAGGGTACATAAGAACACAGAGATACCCTTTTTTTTTCTTTATCCTCGCCTTTCTATACGTTCTAATCAAATTAACTAAGTTTTATGGTCTGTATTTATTCATTGATAAAAATGCATGGGAAACCTTTTTTTGTACTCTTAATCAATAAACAATTTGTTAGTACTACTAGTCATGCCACTTCTACTAGTGTGGGCCAAGAATATAATGTTAACCTTCTGCCCTTAAAATCCCTCTGATAATCACTGGGAGAAAGCCAGTGGATCGGACTTAATTAGAGCTTCTCTTCTTCTTTACCCTGCCCTTTCCCCAGGCCTCTCCCAATGAAGGAGCTAATCTGTGGACAGAGCTGCTAGATATTTCTCATTCAGTCAGCATTCTGCTAGTGCAGTTACGACAAAAACACTGGTACAATGAACAATGACAACAATAGCTTCCTCCCAGAATTTTCAATGAAAGATTGTGAAGACAAACTCTTCCCATGATAATTTGACCGATGGAATGTCATCAGGAAGAAGAAAAGAAATGAGAGACAAGTAAATTAAATTTATTTGGAAAAAAATTAATGAAAAAACAGATGTTTGAAAGAAGTACCAATAGAAGGAAACAACTCTCCCCCAAGAAGACTTTTTGATATATCTATTTTTAAGAAACATTCCTTCCTGCCACCTAATTTTGAGAACAGTAGCTAGAGTAAAACTTCACATGAGAGGTTCTAGAAGTAAATAATTAAATGAGAAATATCTTTATAAGAGGTAAGCTTCACTTGGACTTCATTTGGGATGAGAACGGGTCTATGCTTAGCTTCTAACTCTAATACTTGTTATTAAACACAATTGTTTGGAACGATTTTCTAGAACCATTCTGCTTCATTAGGTCCTAAAATATACTATGTGTCATGCAAGCATATTTATTTTCAGAGTCCCTTTTCTGAAATCATCTTCCCAGTGTTCTGCCCATGTTCATTTCCACCAGTATAATGCAGTTTATAAAATATTACCTAGCATGAATAAAGTGACTGTCAAACTATCAATGCCTGCAACCTAAGATAAGATTTGTGTAACACACCCCATGGGGCTTAAGTTAGGTATATACATCTCAAAATAGCTCCCTGATGTTTATAGTTCTTTCCCACCCAGAAACCTAAAACATTAAGAAATGTAGAAATTTAGAGTAACAATGTCATGTATGGCCAGCAATTTACCATTAGATTGGCCTGTGGGCTGGGAAAGTCAATTGATGTGTTTTGATACACAGCATTTATAATCTGAATGAATTTGTCATGATCCTGCTCTCAGGTTTTCAGATTTAGAATTCTGATTGATTTAGCATACTGAGCATGGGTTGCTTTCAGGGTTAGTCTCACATTCAATAAAGTCACAGAGACTGATGTATAAAATCACAATGCCAATGTCTTATTTTACAATAAGAATTCAAACCACGCAGACTATAATACTTTTATCAGTGTAACCGCATCTGTCCCTGAAAGTAGATCCTATTAGAAAGCAAATTACATTCAGAAATTTGCTTGGTGTTCACAGTATTAAGCCACAGGCCTTTAATACAATTATGTCTTAATTCTGGTTTTGAAAAAGCATTCATTGTTTGAGAACACACCCTCTTCTGGATCAGAAGAGTGTTTTTACAGGGACTGCCAATGTTTTTCCAAGTGTCTCTCTTTTCCTTGTTTCCAAGACTGACAACCACCTCTGAATGACACATTATTTCCCTGATGTTAATATATTCAATCAAGTTACAGATTGCTTTAAAAGTTTGGGAGCCATCCTTTATTTTTATGATGACTTTACTGATCTTTTCTCTTATCCAGAATATATTGAATTAACTTTTAGCTCAGAGGGCAGTCTTAATCCCTTTATTTTCAGGTTCTTAAGAACATCTGTATGAAAACTCATAGTTGAACTCCCAAACAAAAATAATTATTTCAATAAATACATAAATTTATGTACTTACTGCCTTTTTATAAACACTGTCCCTGATAGATGCTATTCTGTGTGACTCATAAAACAGGGACTGTCTTTATTATTATCTCTCCAGTGCCAACTTTAATATAAGCGCATGGTAAGCACTGAATTGAAATTTGTTGAATAAATTAATTTTAGTATTAATTTTATTAACTGGGTACTGAACGCAATAGCTTTCTTATCTCCCTCATAATTAATTAATACTTATTAAAGTACAAGTATACTTAAATATGTAAAAAAAAGCAGACCCTGTCATAATTGTAGCCTAAGTAAACCTCATACTAAGTTTTGTCATGTGTCATATTTTCTTGGAAGTATCTGACATCCTGTCTTGAGGAAAAAAAATTCTCCTAAACAACAAAGGACAGAATCAGTGCTTATTATTGATAGTAATTCATGTCTCTGAAATTGTTTTCTGATTTAGTTAAGCCCCTTATTTATTCAAGTTCATTACATTTATTTTATTTGTCCCATCCAGATTTAAGCTTCTTGAATGTAGGAATGGTGACTTTATTATTGTTTTTGGAGTGGGGGCAGGGTGTGTTCCACAGTTCGAAATATAGTACTGGGGATAAAGAATATTGCCAAAAATAGCTTCTTATTTAACTGAATCTTCTATTTTTGACTTATAATTTATCCAGTGGGCTTTCTAACATGAGTCCTTTGAGATAAGAGTGGTTGGACAAACCTGCTACTGTACCTTATTTTAGGGAAACCACATGACCCAATGTAAGAGTACAACCACAGACTAGACATTGAGAGATGCTGCATCTATTCTGTTTTGAATTTGGTGTGGCCTGAGTCTATTCCATTAACTTCACACTACTCCATACCTTAGAAAACCAATCAGGGCATTTATATATGTGTATATAGAACCTTGAACGTACTGTGAATTTTGGATAAAGTTTTTACACTTTCTCTCTGTCTTATCTCCTATCTTCCTCCTATCACATCAAAAATGGATAAATGAAGACAAAATAAAAGTGCTGTAAATGTGTAATCTTTCACAATGGTAAAGGCAGAAGGCTGACTGTGACAGATGGGTAAAACATATCTTAACCTCTTCAATCAAGGAGTACATTTTTTCATATTTTTTATTGTCTTCAAATTGTAACTTTATTCAATATTTAGAATTGAACTTTATTCAATTCTTAGCTAGTTAATCAGTTTTCTTTGGAAGAAACCTTCAGTCAAAAGGCATATATAAAATGGATCAATATTAAGATGATGGGTCTGGCTGTTAATTAATTGATAATCTTCACAAGCATTAATAATATGCTCTATTGGATTGGTATAATTCCTTCATGAATATACATGGGAATATGCAGTTCCATACATATGAGCCATGCTTTAATTGATTATGTTTAATGTCATGAGAAATATAACCTCTTACTCTGAAACCAATGCCTATTTCTAAGTAAAAGCTCTCCATAGGCAATGTTATTTGCTATTGATAATCATGTTTTGCTACTGACTGTAAATAGAGAAGATATAAATGGATAGTTGGTCCATTATTTTCCTAACTAGAATGGTTCCAGATGGCTCCTCAGACAAACATGGTCATAACCAACATCAGTTTAATCTTCCTTCTGACTTAAGCAAAGTGATCTGCAAAAACCTTTAGAAATGAATTTTTTATAGAAGTATGAAAATTATAAAATTATATATATGCATACATTTCACATTAAAATTAATGCTCATAATGAAACTTTTTTTAATTCAACAAATTATGAGTAAAGAATATGGTTTGTCTCAAAAGCATAATTCCCTATAAATCCGTTCACATAAAGAAACATTCAGGAAGCTATTTTATAACCTTAGCTAATAATGACCAATTTTAGAAGAATGAACTTAAAAGTAAAAATTAGTAATTAACATGTAGATAATAAATAACACTTTAATGACATTCTGACTTTTGTATATAACAACTGGTAGAGATTTTGGTCTTTTCTTTCCCTTCCTTCCTCCCTTCCTTCTTTCCTTCCCTTCCTTCCTTCCTCCCTTCCTTTTGTTCTTTCTTCTCTCCTCCTCCTTCTCTTTCTCCTTCTTATTTTGTCAAGTCCTATTACATAAGACTGCAACTATAAAAGGGATAATTAGGAAGTTCCATGAAGATATGTTCCATTTATTATGAGATTTCTTCCAAATCCCATTAATATATAGTATTTTCACTTTGAATTAAATGAAATATACATGCCAAAAAAATAATCGTCCCATGCATTAGACCTGAAACTGTAAAAATGTTAGAGGAAAACAGTGGGAAAAAACTCCTTGACATTGATCTTGGCAATGATTTTTTGACATGAAAAGCAAAGACAATATATCAAAAATAAACAAGTGTGATTACATTAAACTCAGAAGTTTCTGCACAACATAGGAAACCATTAACAAAATGAAAAGACAAACTATGGAATGAGAGAAAATATTTTCCAATAATATCTTGTAAGGGGTTAATATCCAAAAAATATGAAGAAATCACAAAACTCAATAGCAAAAAAAAATCAGATTAAAAAATGGGCCGAGTACTTGAATAGACATTTTTCAAAGAAGACATACAAATGGCCAACAGGTATATGAAAAGATGTTCAGCATCACTAGTCATCATGGAAATGCAAACCAAAACCACAAAGATGTCATATCACACCTGTTAGAATGACTATTATCAAAAAGACAAGAGATAACAAATGCTGATGCAAATGTGGAGAAAGGGTAACCCTTGTACACTGTTACTGGGAATGTAAACTTGTACAACAGTATGGAGTTTCCTCAAAAAAATTAAAAACAGAACTATCATATGATCCAGCAATCCCACTTCTGGGTATATATCCAAAGGTAATGAAATCAGGACTTGGAGAGATATCTGCACTCCCATGTTCACTACAGCATTATTCACAGTAGCCAAGATATGGAAACAACCTAAGTGTCCATCACAGATGAATGGATAAATATGTGGTACGTATATGTAAGGGATATTATTGTGCCATGAAAAAGAAGGTACTACTGTCAATTGAGACAATTTGAGTGAAACTTGAGGGTATTATGTTAAGTGAAATAAGCCAGAGAGAGAAAGACAAGTACTGTACAGTATAACTTATATGTGGAATCTTTTAGAAAAAAGTCAAACTCATAGAAACAGAGTAGAAAAGTGGTTGCCAGGGGCAGGGGGTAGGTGAAATAAGGAGGGGTTGGTAAAAAGGTATAAACTTTCAGGTATAAGATCAATAAGATCTTAGGATCTAATGTATACATGGTCACTATAGTTGATAACCCTGTATTGTATAATTGAAATTTACTAAGAGAGTTCTCACCAAAAAATAAAAAGGTAAATATGTGAGGTGGTGGATGTGTTAATTACCTAGATGAAAGGAATATTTTCACAATATATACATATATCAAAATTATTACATGTACACTTTAAATATCTTACTATTTTATGTGCCAATTATACCTTAATAAAGCTGAACAAAAAAGAAAATACTATTGATCAGCCCATTTGAAGAAAAATTTTCATTAGCTGGGTAAACCAATCTTCAAATGAGTTGATCAACTTTTCTGAAATACATAAAAACTTAAGGAATAATCAAAATTAAATATAAAGTTGCTTCAAAAATTATTTATTCTTTATGAGAATATTAAGCTACTTGTTTCTGAAAAAATGTGTTCAAAGAAGCTCATGAGGATTTTTGATTCAAGGAATACAGGAAAGCAGGCAGTTGTAATGAGACTATTATAAGGAATATGAATATTTATTCTGCTTGCTTAACTCACAGGAAACAACCCAACAATCCAACACTCCAACAATTTTCCTTAAATTCTGAGTCCTAAAAATTCTTTTGTAGGTATGCATATATATTCTTAGTCTCCACATGGGGTAAGTAATATTCATTCATTTTTTAATTTTATTTTTCTTATTTCTTTGCCTCCATTTAGTTTAACAACTTTCAGAAAACAAATGATACTTGTCATTTTATCATATACCTTCTTAAAAAATGATGGTAGTGGAATTGCTGTCTGTTCATTTAAATGTGCACATTTTATATTAACGTCATTATTGTGATTTCAAGGTGCCAAAAGTAAATCTATAAAAAATCAATTATCATTTCTAATAAATGCCCTCTAAACATTACAGCAAGTCAATTATTTCACTTAGGTAAGCATTTAATGAATGCTTATTATATACGTGACAGGCATTGGGTTATAAAGATAAGTAAAACATATTTTTCTCCCTATGCTCCAGCCTAAAGGAGAGGCTCAGAAATCTTTGGAATGAAGGAAGCCTCAAGGGGAAAATGAAGATTAAGAACAGAACAACTGGTACTCACTTCCGTCAAGTGGCCCTTAGAAAAATCTTCCAACCAAAGGCTCTCTGTAAAGGTTGCTAATTTTCTATAGATGTTGGCAGGACTAGTCACATAATCTGCAGGGGCAAGTGCAAAATAAAAATGGTGACCACGGGCCTCCCTGGTGGCGCAGTGGTTGAGAGTCCGCCTGCTGATGCAGGGGATACGGGTTCGTGCCCCGGTCTGGGAGGATCCCATATGCCGTGGAGCGGCTGGGCCCGTGAGCCATGGCCGCTGAGCCTGCGCATCCAGAGCCTGTGCTCCGCAACGGGAGAGGCCACAACAGTGAGAGGCCTGCGTACCGCAAAAAAAAAAAAAAAAAAAAAAAAAAAAAAAAAAATGGTGACCACCTGTTAAAAAATTCTTAAGAATTTCAAGATGGCAACAGCAGACCACTGACCAAATGTGAGGTCTTCTATCGCATGTCCATAAAGCTGGCCCTGGGGTTAGATTTGCTCTTGCTAAATCTTTAGTTTCTGTTAGGATACTTTTGTTGCCTGATGCATTAATTTGATAAAAATGTTTAGGTGTCTCTGGGGTCCAAAGAGCATAGATCATGACAGCATGGATTTCTGGCAATCTTTTAGCTGTATATGGTATAAAGTAAAAATGAAAACTATGAATAAAAAATGAAAAATCTACGGCTATCTTCTATTTTACTTTTTTGTAGGGTTTCACTGGAAATAGAGATCTAAGAATAACTGAGGTGTTTATTTTTACTTTTTCATTTTTTCATTTGATAAGGAGTAAAGGATAACAATGGTAACTAGTGTTAAGGAATAAAACTGGAATACCAAAGGGGATTTCAGATATCTTTCACATACCTGTCAGTAGCATCACTAATAAGTAAAATGTTATTGAAAAATGATGCTTTTGAATTTTTCCTACAAGTAGACAGTATTATGTATGACTATATTTTTCCATAATTCAGTAAAGTCACCTGATTATACCATAACAGTGAAATATTGCTTTTCACACTTGCCGAGAACCAAGATTTTTCCATAGCTATTAAGGAGAGTGAGAAGAGATTTTTTCCTCACCTGATTTGTGATTACATGTTTACATGTCTACCTACATATACTTAGGGAGATACCAGATATCTACATTTATATGAGATACAAAAATATACAAGTTGATATGCTCTGTTGGTTTTATGACTTAGGAATGACTGGAAAATTTACAAAATGTGAAACCATTTAATGATAAACAAAATTGAAATGCTGTTTGGCATCAATATTAATCATATGCATCTCACAATGAGGAAGTTTCTTAGGTTCCAGTAAGTAAAAGAAGTTGATATTTAGTTACTAATGCCTTTATGAATTTAAAGAAGTGCTCATAGAAATCATTTTATATAAATTGTGTTTAAAGGCTAATGACTTGTGAAGTCATAAGTTATACACGCATCTATAAGCAGAATGATATGCATATAAAATAATAATTAATAAATATATTTTTATTATAAGTTTGGGCTGCATATCTTATTTAATTACTGAAACAGAGAATGCTTCCACTCCAATGTCAGAAGGTACAGCAAAGCACAATAAAATGTTACACATATTGCAAATAAATTTCCTCCATACTGAATATGTTAAGATTTATTGTGATGTATTCCTAAGATCTATTGGGAGTTGTATAATATAAATACAAAATTTATGGCTGGGAGATAAAATGTAGGTTAAAAATACCATTATCTAGCAATGTAATTTGGAATTTGGCATCTAATTTATACATACACATGCACACACACACACTCACATGCTTAACCAAATCTGATACAATCTAAACTGTCATTTAGTCTCTTGTTTTATTTACTGAGAATAAACTATCTCTTCATATATAATAAAAGCAATCAGATTTTTGTAAGTTTTTTTAAGCCACTGGCCTGTTCCGTTCCTCCTTACCTCGTTCTGAACTGAGGGTAATTTGTTTCCTAATCTACCACTAGAAAAACAAGGTGAAATAAATGAATGAAGAAATAGTACTTAAGAATAAGCATTTTATGACACTAGTGTAAGTGGCAGCTCTGATAAGCCCTTTTCTCCATATACTCCTGAGTGGGCAGGAAAGTGAGGATGAGGCAGTGGGGCAATGGCAAAAGGAGTGAGCTATGACTTGTTCTTTTAAGGTGATGTCTTGTGTCTTGGAATACATAACTAAGCATAATGTCAGTGAAGAGAGTTTTAGGAAAAACTGTGCTACTGAATTCAAACACTGGCTAAACAAACACAATAAATCTGCTCCATTTAATTTTGTGCTCAAATTTATTACATTTATGATGTTTTGAAATATAATTATATTTCACTATAAAAAATCAAGCCTTTCAAAATAGAAAATATGTTATACTATTTATAAAGAAAATTTCTAGTAATAAATTGACTGTGGGGCTTCCCTGGTGGCAAGTGGTTGAGAGTCTGCCTGCCGATGCAGGGGACGTGGGCTCGTGCCCCAGTCCGGGAAGATCCCACATGCCGTGGAGTGGCTGGGCCTGTGAGTCATGGCCACTGAGCCTGTGCGTCCAGAGCCTGTGCTCTGCAATGGGAGAGGACACAACAGTGACAGGCCCACATACTGCAAAAGAAAAAAAAAAAATAAGTAAATAAAAATTAAAAAATAAAAAAATAAATTGACTGTGAAAATATCTAATTTAAGCTTTAAAATGAGTGTATTTACAGCATGTTAGTATTAAATTTCATAACTGTTCTGTCTGTGAACATTTTTGCATTTCACAAACATAACATATTATGTTTCAGGGTTTTCTTTCAATTATTTGTAGTGCTAAATATATGCAAAATTAAAATATGAATAATTGCATTTCAGGTTACAGAAAAATCATATGCATTTAAAATTTTTAAAAGTACATTATGTTTTTTTTTTGTATTTGAAAGAATTTAAAATTTGTTTACTTATAATCTTATATTGTTTTTAATATTCTTTAAACACATGACATAGATATTTACATACACACACACACATATAAACATACACAGTTTTTTTTCAAAGTCACTCCACATATAATGACCACAGAGAGTCCATGTTTTTTTTTTTTAATAAATCAGAATATGGGGAGGCAAATTACTGTAGTAAGTGTAGTGGCATTCTTAATTCTTCTCTGCTAGAAAAGTGAATATACTGTGATTGTTCAGAGAATCCCTAATGAGATATATATAGAGAGAGAGTCATAAACCTAAGAATGTACATAACTTCTCTGAAGGAATACTTTAAAATACTTAAGAAAGACAAAAATGTAGAATTGAGCAAATGATAAAACTTACTAAGTTTGTAGTTAGAAAGATTCAACACTGCAAATGTGTCAATTCCCTTAACTTAAATTACAAATTCATCATGATCTCAGTAAAAATCCCTGGAAGAAATACAATATAGGGGAGTTAGTCCTAACAGATATTGTATAATAAAATATCTGTAATTAAAGTAGTGTAGTTTTGCTGCATGAGGAGACAAACCAGAGAAACAGAATAGTATGCTTACAAATAGATTCAAGTCTGTTTAGAAATGTATTATATAATCAAGTGTGGTATGTTAAATAAGTAAAAAATTTTGCTTTTTATTAAATGTGAGTTATTCAACTATATAGCTACTTTAATCTAGAAAACCAAGAGAAAATGTTCTAGTTAGAAGAAAAGCCCCATTAGATTAAATCAATTAGAAAATTTAGGAAATGAGGTGCATACAAGTAAATATATAAAAATTTAGAACTTTCTCTTTAACAACCAATGGGTCAAAGAAGAAATCAAAAGGAAATTTTAAAAATATCTTGAAACAAAGAAAAATGGAGGGACAGGCTACCAAAACTTAAGGGATAAAGCAAAAATGGTTCTAATAAGGACGTTTAAAGTGATAAATGCCTACATTAAGAAAAAAAGATCTGGGCTTCCCTGGTGGCGCAGTGGTTGAGAATCCGCCTGCCGATGCAGGGGACACGGGTTCGTGCCCCGGTCTGGGAAGGTCCCACATGCCACGGAGCTGCTAGGCCCGTGAGCCATGGCCGCTGAGCCTGCGCGTCTGGAGCCTGTGCTCCGCAACGGGAGAGGCCACAACAGTGAGAGGCCCGCGTACCGCAAAAAAAAAAAAAAAAAAAAGAAAAAAGATCTAAGATAAGCAGCCTAACTTTACACCTCAAGTAACTAGAAAAAAGAACAGACTAAGCCCCAAGTTAGCAAAAGGAAGGAAATAACAAAGATCAGTGCAGAAGTAATAAAAGAGACCAGAAAAACAATGGAAGACATCAACAAAGCTAAAAGCTGATTCTTTGAAAGGATAAGCAAAATGTACAAAACTTTAGCTGTACTGAGGAAACAAAAAAAGAGAGAAGACTCAAGTAAATAAAATCAGAAATGAAAGTGGAGAGATTACAATTGATACAACAGAAATACAAAGGATAATAAGAGACTATGAAAAATTATATTGAATAACCTATAAGAAATGGATAAATTCCTAGAAACATATAACCTACTGAGACTGAATCATGAAGAAATAGACTATCTGAACAGATCACTAGTGAATAAAAAGATTGAACCAGTAATAAAAAAACCTGCCAACAAAAAAAAGTCCAGGACTAGATGGTTTCACTAGAGAATTGTACCAAACATTTAAAGAATTAATACCAATCCTTCTCACACTCTTCTAAAAAATTAAAGAAGAGGGAAACCTCCCAACTGATTTTATGAGGCCAACATTATACTGATACCAAAGCCAGATAAGGACACTACAAGAAAAAAAAAGGCTATGGGTTAATATCCCTGATAAATATAGATTCAAAAATTCTCACCAAAATCTAGCAAACCAAATTCCAGAGCACATTAGAAGCATCATACACCATGAGCAAGTGGCATTTATCCCTAGGACACAAAAATTGTTCAACATATGCAAATCAATAAATGTGTTATACTACATTAATGAAATGAAAGACAAAAATCATATGATCATCTCAATAGATACAGGAAAAGCTCTGACAAAATTAAACATCATTTCATGATAAAAAAACTCTCAACAAACTCGGTATAAAAGAAATGTACCTCAACATAATAAAGGCCATATATGACAAAGTGAACACCATACTCTAACTAACATATTCAGCTAACATCATACTCAATGATGAAATGTTAAAAGCTTTTGCTTCATGATTAGGAAGAGGACATCAGTGTGCATTCTTACCATTTTTTTTCAATATAGTACTGCAAGCCCTAGCCAAAGTAATTAGGTAAGTAAAAGAAATAAAAGACAAATTGATAAGGAAGAAGTAAACTTGTCTCTGTTTGCAGATGATATGATCTTATATATAGAAAATCTTAAATACTGCACTAAAAGGCCATTAGAAGTAATAAACAAATTCAGAAAATTTGCAGGATACAATATCAATATACAGAAATCAGTTTCATTTCTATACACTAACAGTGAAATATTTGAAAGAGAAATAAAGAAAACAATCCCAGGCTTCCCTGGTGGCGCAGTGATTGGGAGTCCGCCTGCTGATGCACGGGGCGCGGGTTTGGGCCCCGGTCCAGGAGGATCCTGCATGCCACGGAGCTGCTGGGCCCGTGAGCTGTGGCCACTGGGCCGGCGCGTCCAGAGCCTGTGCTCCATGGTGGGAGAGGCCACAGCAGTGAGAGTCCTGCGTACCGAAAAAAAAAAAAAAAAAAGAAAACAATCCCATTCATAGTACCATCTAAAACAATAAAATACTTAGGGATAAATTTAACCAAGACAATGAAAGATCTGTACACTGAAAACTATAAGACTTTTTTTTTTTAAGATTCATATGCTTCTGATTTTTTTAAGTGTACATTGTTTTATTTTTATTTAAAGACCCAATTTTATTTTATTTTAAATTTTTGGCCATGCCACGTGGCATGTGGGATCTAAGTTCCCTGACCAGGGATTGAACCCATGCACCCTGCACTGGAAACGTGGATTCTTAACCACTGGACCACCAGGGAAGTCCCGAAAACTATAAGACTTTGATGAAAGAAACTGAAGAACACACAAATAAATAGAAAGATAGTTTGTGTTCATAGACCAGTTGAAGTAATATTGTTTAAATGTCCATACTACCCAAAGCAACCTACAGATTCAGTGCAATCCTTATCAAACTTCCAATGACACTTTTTACAGAAATAGAAAAATAGTTCTAAAATTTATATGAAATTTTAAAAAGACCCCCAACACCTAAAGTGATTCTGAGGAAAAGGAACACAACTGAAGGCATCACAATTTTTGATTTCAAACTATTTTACAAAGCTACAGTAATCAAAGTAGTATGGTGCTGGCAAAAAAACAGACATACAGACCAAAGAAACAGAATTGAGAGCCCAGACATAAACTCATGTACATGTGGTAAAATAATATTTGACAAGGAGGCCAAGAATACTCAATTGGGAAAGGATAGCCTCTTCAATAAGTGGTGCTGGGAAAACTGAATATTCAGGTGCAAAATAATAGAATTAAATTTCTATATTACACTACTCACAAGAGGGAATTTGAAGTGTATTAAAAACTTAAACATGAGACATGAAACTACAAAACTCCTAGAGGAAAATATTGGGAAAAAGCTCCTACACTGGTGTTGGCAACACTTTTTTTTTGTATATGACCCAAAAAGTACAAGCAACAAAATAAACAATTAACAAGTGGGACTCTATCAAACTAAAAAGCTGCGGCATGCAAAATAAACAATCAAAAAAATGAAAAGGCAACCAATGGAATGGGAGAAAATATTTTTTGCAAGTCATCTATCTGATAAGCAGTTAACATCCAAAATATAAAAGAAACACATAAAACTAATGGCAAAATAAGCAACAATTCAATTTTCAAATGGACAAAGGACCTAAATAGACATTTTCCCAAAGAAGACACACAGATGGCCAACAGGTACATGAAAAAAGATGCTCAACATTACAAGTCATTGGGGAAATTCAAATCTAAACTACAGTGAGATATCATGTCACACCTGTTAGAATAGCTATTATCAAAAAGACAAACGATAACAAATGCTGATGAGAATGTGGAGAAAACGGAACCCTCGGGCACTGTTGATGGGAATGTAAGTTGGTGAAGCCACTATGGAAAACAGTATGGTGGTTCCCCCAAAAAATTAAAAGCAGAATTATCATATGATCCAGCTTTGGTAGACATCTAAAGGAAATGAAAATAGGATATTGAAGAGATATCTCCAATGTTAATAGCATCATTATTCACAATAGCCAAGATAAGGAAACAACTTAAGTGTCCATCTACACAGGAATGGAGAAATATGATGTGATATTATATATATTTATATATAACATCAGTGGCTGAGGGAGCAGGGAATGTGGGAGATGTTGGTCAAAAGGCATAAACTTCCAGTTAAAGATAAATAAGTTCTGGGGATCTAATATACAGCATAGTGAATATAGTTAACAATATTGTACTATGTACTTGACAGTTGCTAAGAGAGTAGACCTTAAATGTTCTCACCACAAAAAAAAAAAAAAAAAAGGAAATTTTGTGAGGTGATGAAAGTGTTTTGATGATCATTTTGAAATATATATGTTTATCAAATCATCATGTTGTACAACTTAAACTTACACAATGTTAAATGTCAATTATATTTCAATAAAGCTGGAAGAAAAATAAAAACTTCATACTAAACTGAACACTGAAAAATGAAATGGGAATATTGCTTTCATAATTTTGAAAAAATTTTAACCTTTAATGATTAAATTTAATAAGATCCTAGGACCTATAGAGAAAGGTATAAAATTCTGTTGACAGAGAGAAAGGTAGTCTTAACAAGTGAATAGTGCATGCTATGTTTACCAGTTTCTTGCACGTGAAAACAATATTATTGTGCAGTGATTCAATTAAATTTTATATATTCTACACATTTAAAACAATTCTAATTAAAATATCCTCTATCTTAAACAGCATTCATTCTTCTCAAATGTTATACAGAAGAATAAGTGCTTGTGAAGAGTTAAGAAATATATGAAGAAATAGTGATGAATGGTTAGTGTCTTTTCAGTTATCAGAACATAGCTCTAAAGTCAGTGACCTGTGGAACTGAGTATACAATCCAGAAATAGATTCCCCAAAATGACATTCTAATATATAAGGAATGTGATATTTCAACTCAGTGGGAAAAAGATAGTTTATTTAGAAATAAAATGATACCAGCTATCCATTTAAAAGACTGTAAAATTAGAGCACTATTTAAACCATTTACAAAATCAGTTCCAGATGATTTAAAACAGAAAACAAAAATCAGTGATGCATACTCTGGTAGAGAATGCTAAAACACAAAAGCTGTAAAAAACTGATATATTTAACCATGTAAACATGAAAAGCCTTTGTGTGGTAAAAACATACCACAAAAAGTCAATAAAAATAATAGATTTGAAAAAAATTTGCAACAAAGTTACAGGTAAAGGTATGATATTTATAATATGAGAACTTACAGTCTATAAACAGATACACAAGTCAATGTAAAATTGGGCAAGGCATGTCAATACTGAATCACAGAAAATGGTCAAGCAACATAAAAAGTTGAATAAACTCACTAAAATTAAGGGAAATGCAATTGAAATAATTAGGTCTTTCTTTGTACCTTTTACATTGGAAAAAGTTTAAAATATATGCAGTTGGTGAGGTAGGGGAAAGTATACTATCATATATACTTGGTAGAAACTAAAATTTTACATCCTATTTGGAAAGTATTACTGCAACAGTCTTTAAGAAGAACAATGCTTATGCCTTCAACAGAGTAATCTACTCCTGGAAATCTATCTGTCCTTCAGAAATAAATACACCAGTTGAAAATGTTATGTGTTCAAGGATATCTATTGTGGAAAAAAAAAAAACTTGAGAAAATAACCAGTAACAAAGAAAAGTTTAAATAAATTGTGTTATATGCCCACCATGAATATCATACTGCTATTAACAAGAATGAATTAGGACTCTAAGAGTTGACAGGCTGAGGGTGGGGGTGTGTCAGATTTTGTAAGGTATGAAGAAAAGTAAAATGCTCATCAAGAAAATGAAAAGGCAAGCTAATGAATGGGAGAAAATATCTGATAAGAGTTAATATCCAAAATACATAAAGAACTCACAGAACACATCAAATCCCCAAAACCCCCAAACAAAAAAATGTGCAGAGGATCTAAATTTACATTATTCTAAAGAAAACATACAGATGGCCAACAGGTACATAAAAAGATGCTCAGCATCACTAATCATCAGGGAAATGCAAATCAAAACCACAGTAAAATATCAACTCACACCTGTTAGAATGGCTGTTATCAAAAATGACAAGAAATAAGTGTTGGCAAGGAAGTAGAGAAAACAGAACCTTTGTGCACTGTTGATTGGAATGTCAATGGTTGAAGCCACTATGGAAAAAAATATGGGAGTTTCTCAAAAATTTATAAATAGAGCTATACAATATGATCCATCAATTCCACTTCTGGGTATTTATCTGAAGAAAATGAAAACACTAAATTGAAAAGATATATGTACCCCCATGTTCATTGAAGCATCATTCACAATAGCCAAGGTATGAAAACAACCTTATCATCCATCAGTGGATGAATGGTTAAGGAGTATATACATATACCATATATATCAATGTATAGCAATGCATATTTTATATTCATATATATATATATATATATATATATATATATATATACACATACACACACACACACAATGGAATAATATTCAGCCATAAAAATAATGAAATCTTGCCATTTGTGACAATATGGATGGACCCTGAGGGCACTATTGAATGTGAAATAAGTCAGAGAGAGAGAGAGACAAATGCCATACAACTCATATGTGGCATTAAAAAACAACAACAACAACAAAACAAGCTCATATATACAAAGGAAAGATTGGTGTTGCCAGAGGCAGGAGGTGGTGGGTGGGAAAAATGGGTGAAGGGGGTCAAAAACTACAAACTTCCAGTTATAACTAAGTCATGGGGGATATGATATATAGCATGGTGACTATAATTAATAATATTGCATTGCATATTTGAAAGTTGCTAAGAAAGTAGATTTTAAATGTCCTCAGTATAAAAAAAAATTTTGTAACTATGTATGGTAAAGGATTATTGTGGAGATAAGTTTGCAATACACATAAATATCAAATCATTATTTTGTACACCTGAAACTAATACAGTGTGATATGTCAGTTATACTCCGATAAAAACATAAATTGTAAAAGAAAAGAAAATGCAGAAAACTGTGTACAGAATAACTCCACTTTGAAAAGAGCAAATTGTGACAAAATCCCATATAGTTATACCATCTGTATCATAGATCTATATCATTCATATATATGTGTGTGTGTGTGTGTGTGTGTGTGTGTGATGAACCTGGGGCAAACCAAGGGAGGATACCCACTAAGTTATTAACGTGCATTTTCTGGGAGAATTGGGAGTGGTACCACTCAGGTAAAGAGAGTGCCTAGTTAGTCATACTCTCATACAGTCATTTTGAGGATAATACCAACATTTATGTGGAAAGCACATCAAAAATGAGTGTGAAATATTAAGTACAAAGTCAGACTTTGCTCAGTTTTGCATTCTAGTTTGGTTCTGATCAACTGTCTTGATTTTTTCACATGATTTTTCAATTCCTGACCAAATAAAGGTACATTTTACTTAGCATCTGGAAACAACCACATATGGTTTAGGGCTATTTACTCCAAAATATCCGGTTAAAAAACCTTGATTTCCTTTTTATTTGTCTCAGGGTAGAATCTCATTAGAATCCTTCATAAAACCTAACTATATATCCATTTGCAGAGATAAAACCCAAAACTTCTTCCACACAGGTCAATAAACTACAGATTTGTGTTAGTACCATAACTCATATTTCTTTATTCCCACTTAGAAATATTTTTCTTGCTTCATTTTATTGGAAATTGTTAATTCTATATATGCCTTAGAATCTGTGGATAAAAACTATAAGGGTATTCAGCTGAAATGCAGAGAATCCTTATATTCATTAGGGCAATGTCAGTACGAATGGACTTGGATATTTCTTTAACTAATTTCAATGCTTTGTCTGTGTATTGAACATCTAAGAAACGAAAGATAAGACTTGTTGTGTGACCAACCATGTCTCCCAAGTTCCCAGGAAGTTAAAGAAAAAAAATGTTTTTCAGGAAGCTATATTGTGCTAATGTAAAGCAATATATTTAACCAGATCCTGAATAAAGCAATGTAAGTTACATCCACATATTGCAGGTGAAAGAAAAAAAATATTGTTATTTTAAGAGATAATCCTTGATTCCTCATAGGCAGGGAGCCATTTTGTACAGGAAATAAATTTACAAGTACTGTTGAGTGTGGACTTAATCTCTGATGTATGGAAGGAAACAGAACAAAAAGAGATACCTAAAGGAGATGTGGGAACAGATGTATATGTATGACTGATTCACTTTGTTGTAAAGCAGAGACTAATAAAAAAAAAAAGAGATACCTAAGTTCTCCAATTAATCGACAGAAATGTACAAGGATGAGAGAAGAGACAGGTGGTTGGAAAATAAGAGAGAATAGATAACAAAACATAGCAGGAGGCTGCCAGTTTGGGAGAAGTCAACCAGTGAAAACGTCTATGTGTTGGTAAAATCAAAGGGTGTATTCAAAGGGCTTTTATGAAAAGCATACTTTATATCCCAGGACCACAATTGTTAGCTTTGTGACCTCTTCTTTAACTTTGTGTGCTTCAGTTTCTTCAAGTGAAAAAAAAAAAAAAAAAGAAATCATTATAAAGTCTACCTCCTGGGTTTGTTATGAGAATCAAATGAGCTAAAACACATGAATCACTTATGCTGATGCATTGTAGATGTCATATGGGTTGGGTTTTACTGTTTTTGTTTGTTTATTTAAAACTGTTGATGTTGATGCATGTAAAGCCTCTCATTACTTCTAAATTTCCAGTAAAATCTGCAGCAAACATAAATGAATTGTGTGAGTAGTTGGGGGGGGATAGCAAATCAAAAAAGGAGCTGCATAATTTGGATTTATTGGCTTTATGCCAGAGACAATAGCATAACTGAAACATGAATATTAACATTTAATCAGTCAGAGACTCCAGAGCTAGAATTGACCCTGCTAATATAAGCTATTGGTAATTTATAGGCATTTGGTGGAAAGCTTTGGACTACCACCCTATAACATAAGATGGAGATACAAGCCAACTTGTTGAAAACTTCAGAGAAAGGATTTTTTTTGAGTAAAAATTACACAATTTCTTTATTAAAGTTATTCATTCAGCTTATTCAAGAAACATATTGGGAATTTAATATGTTCAGGTACAGTGTTAAGCACTAGGCATTTATTTATTTCCTGCCTTCAAAGATCTCAAATTTAATGAGAAAGAAAGATAGAAAAAATTGCAATAAACTGTGATAAATTTTTAATTTAGAAGTATTCAGCTAGCAATATACTTCCTGCTATAGCAAGCAAAATCAGACCAAATGACAAGATGATAACAACATACTTATATTCAATATTAATTATATTGCATAATTATTATTCACATATTTTATTGCAAATTATTTAGCAGAAATAAAGAACAACACAAGTTATAATAAACAAAACCAAGGGACGGTTATTTTAAAAGTTTTATAATGTAAACTTTTCAAAATATTGTTTTTTGTTCACAATAAAGTAGACTGTGAAGAATTATGATTTTATGACTTTAAAAAATGGTTTTAAAAAAGGAACATAACTGTAGATACCCTACAATTTAAAAATCACAATTGAAGTCTATGATCAAGTTATAAGAACAAATATAAAAACTCAGAAAACTTTATAAATCTTTAAATTACCAGAAAAAAATTTAATAGAAAAAAAGTTTTATAGAAAATGAACCAATAATTAAAAATTGTCCTTTCCCCAGCCAAACACTTATAAGTTAAATAAGATACAGAGGAGTAGTTTTAAAGTTAAATTTCACCAAACCACCAGGCGCAGATAAATTTCATTCATTTCATATACAATTTGCTATGAGAATTAATGGAGGTGACTCAATTCATTTTACAAGGCTAGTGTTTTCTCAGTACTCAAATTAAATAAGGAAAGCTTGAGAAAATAAAAATAGAGCCATTTTCATTTACAAACATAAATGCAAAAAACGATGAATACAGTATTAACAAATCAGATACATAAAATAGGGCAAAATAATAAAATAACAAACAATAAAAATCTTTCTCTTAGATTTAATTCTCAATTATGTATGTATACATGTATATTATATATTATATACATATGTTACATATATTAACATGATAATATAGAGAGACTATATGTTTAATTTTGGAATAAGATAGTTCATATTCAAAAAGTTTATAAAAAGACATGAACAAAATTTTTATGAACTTTAAGTTATTACTTCTAAAGCTACCATAAATAAGCTTAAAAGAAAAAGAAACATGAGGTGAAAATGCTTTTAACAGATGTAACATATATATAATGGTACAGGAAGAATATCTTAATGTGCATAAAACTACAAATCCACAAGAAAAATAAAACAGGATATTAAACATATATTATTAACAGATCACTTAAAAATAGTTTATATGTGTTCTAAATAACCTACACAAATGTTTAATGTTAATGGAAATTAAGGAATTCAAATGAGACAACTTATTAAGTTGCACAAGTTTAAATTTTGATTAAAAATAATGATTAGTAAGAGTGGGGAATATATTACTTTTATACAGTAAGAAAGTAAAGTGGTGCAGCCTCTTTGGAGGAAAATTTGTAAAAACATGGAAATGCATAGATCCTAAGAATAATAATTTTCAGGACTTTTCCTAGGTAAATTTAAGTACATGCTGTGTAAAATTTTAAAAACTAATCTAATTATTTGCAATAACATAACGTAAGATATGATGTCAAAGTGCATATGTATTAGAGAAGAACTACACAAACAGTGACATATATATGCCATGTGGATTTTTTAAATAAAGTAGATATACATACCATCATTGATGTATTGCTAGGACATATTGTTGGGAGCAAAAGGAAGGTGCAGGTCAATAACAATGTTATGCTATATTTAATGTAATACAAATGCCTCCCAAACACCTATAAAAGTGTATGTATGGAAAGTTATGTACAATATATGATATATTTGAATATAGCAAAATTTCTAAATGCATAGAGAAAGGCTAAGGGTAGTGACACTAAAGTGATATCACTGGCTACTATTCATAAGGAATGAGAGTTGAATATATATACAGTATAATGTTTCAACATTTATAGAAGAAAAATGCTTTCATAGTTTACTTACATAAATAAAACATAGAAACTGGAGGACCTTCAAGATGGCAGAGGAGTAAGACACGGAGATCACTTTCCTCCCCACAAATACATCAAAAATACATCTACATGTGGAACAGCTACTACAGCACACATACTGAATGCTGGCAGAAGACCTCAGACTTCCCAAAAGGCAAGAAACTCCCCACGTCCCTGGGTAGGGCAAAAGAAAAAAGAAAAAAACAGAGACAAAAGAATAAGGACGGGACTTGCACCTCTGGGACAGAGCTGTGAAGAAGGAGAAGTTTCCAAACACTAGGAAGCCCCTTGACTGGTGGAGATGGGAGTTGGGCAGGGGGGAAGCTTTGGAGCCACTGAAGAGAGTGCAGCAACAGTGGTGTAGAGGGAAAAGCAGAGAGATTCTCGCACAGAGGATTGGTGCCGACCAGCACTCACCAGCCTGAGAGGCTTGTCTGCTCACCTGCCAGGGCATGGGATGGGGGATGGGAGTTGAGGCTTGGGCATCGGAGGTCAGATCCCAGGGAGAGGACTGGGGTTGGCTGCATGAACACAACCTGAAGGGGGCTAGTGTGGCACAGATAGCTGGGAGGGAGTCCAAGAAAACGTCTGGAACTGCCTCAGAGTCAAGAGACCATTGTTTCAGGGTGCAGGAGGAGAAGGGATTCAGAGTACCGCTTAAACGAGCTCCAGAGACGGGTGCGAGCCGCGGCTATCAGTGTGGACACCAGAGACAGGCATGAAGTGCTAAGGCTGTTGCTGCAGCCACCAAGAAGCCTGTGTGCAAGCACAGGTCACTAACCACAACTCACCTCCCAGGAGCTTCTGCAGCCCGGCACTGCCAGGGTCCCGTGATCCAGGGACAACTTCCTTGGGAGAACACATGGTGCGCATCAGGCTGTTGCAATGTCATGCTGGCCTCTGCCACCACAGGCTCACCCTGCATTCCGTACCTCTCCCTCCCCCCGGCCTGAGTGAGCCAGAGCCCCATAATCAGCTGCTACTATAACCCCATCCTGTCTGTGGGGGGGAGGGAAGAGATGCCGTCAGGCGACCTACAGACAGAGGTGGAGCCAAATTCAAAGCTGAAACCCAGGAGCTGTGCAAACAAAGAAGAGAAAGGGAAATTTCTCTGTCTAGCATCAGGATCAGTGGATTAAATCTCCACAATCAACTTGTTACACCCTGCATTTGTGGAATACCTGAATAGACAATGAATCATTCCAAAATTGAGGCAGTGGACTTTGGGAGCAACAGGAGACTTGGGGTTTGCTCTCTGTATCTAATTTGTTACTGATTTTATGTTTATTTTAGTTTAGTATTTAGAGTTTATTATAATTGGTAAATTTGTTTATTGATTTGGTTCCTCTCTTCCCTTTATTTTAATACATATATATATATATTTCCTTTTTCTCTTTTTGTGAGTGTGTATGTGTATGTTTCTTTGTGTGATTTTGTCTGTATAGCTTTGCTTTTCCCATTTATCCTAGGGTTCTAAATGACCTTTTTTTTTTTTTTTTTTTTTAGTATAGTTTTTAGTGTTTGTTATCATTGGCAAATTTCTTTACTGGTTTGGTTGCCCTCTTCTTTGTTTCTTTCTTTTTTTATTACTTTAAAATATATATATATATATATATATTTTTTTTATTTTAATAACTTTTTAATTTAATTTTATTTTTCTTTCTTTTTTTTTTCTCATTTTTCTTCTGAGCTGTGTGGCTGACAGGGCTGTAGTGCTCTGGCTGGGTGTCAGGACTGAGTTTCTTAGGTAGAATGCCCGAGTTCACAACATTAGTCCAGCAGAGACTTCCAGGCCCCAAGTAATATCAAATGGCAAAAGATCTCTCAGAGATCTCCATCTCAATGTGAAGACCCAACTCCACTCAACGACCAGCAAGCTACAGTGCTGGACACCCCATGTCAAACAACCAGCAAGAAAGGAACACAACCCCACCCATTAGCAGAGAAGCTCCCTAAAATCATAATAAGGTAACAGACACTCCAAAACACACCACTGGATGTGGTCCTACCAACCAGAAAGACAAGATCCAGCCTCATTCACCAGAACATAGGTACCAGTCCCATCCATCAGGAAGCTTACACAACACACTGAAGCAACCTTACCCACTGGGGACAGACACCAAAAACAACAGGAACTACGATCATGCAGCCTGCGAAAAGGAGAACCCCCAAATGTACTAAGTAAAGCAAAATGAGAAGACAGAAAAATACACAGCAGGTGAAGGAGCAAGGTAAAAATCCACCAGACCAAACAAATGAAGAGGAAATAGGCAGTTTACCTGGAAAACAATTCAGAGCAATGATAGTAAAGATGAACAAAACCTTGAAAATAGAATGGAAAAAATACAGAAATGATTAACAAGGACCTAGAAGAACTAAAGAGCAAAGAAACAATGATGAACAACACAATAAATGAAATTTTAAAATCTCTAGAAGGACTCAATAGCAGAATAACTGTGGAGACGAATGCAGAAGCGACCTGGAAGATAAAATAGTGGAAAAAACTACTGCAGAGCGAATAAAGAAAGAAGAATGAAAAGAATTGAGGACAGTCTCAGAGTCCTCTGGGACAACATTAAATGCACCAAGAGGGCTTCCCTGGTGGCGCAGTGGTTGAGAGTCCACCTGCTGATGCAGGGGACACGGGTTCGTGCCCCAGTCCAGGAAGATCCCACATGCTGCGGAGCGGCTGGACCCGTGAGCCATGGCCGCTGAGCCTGTGCATCCGGAGCCTGTGCTCCACAATGGGAGAGGCCACAACAGTGAGAGGCCCGCGTACAGCAAAAATAAAAAATATAAATAAATAAATAAATAAATAAATAAATAAATAAATAAATGCACCAACATTCGAATTATAGGAGTCTGAGAAGAAGAAGAGAAATAGAAAGGGACTGAGAAAATATTTCAAGAGATTATAGTTGAAAACTTCCCTAATATGGGAAAGGAAATAGTCAATCAACTCCAGGAAGCACAGAGAGTCCCATACAGGATAAATCCAAGGAGAAACACATGAAGACACATATTAATCAAGCTATCAAAAATTAAATACAAAGAAAAAATATTAAAAGCACCAAGGGAAAAGCAACAAATAACATACAAGGGAATCTCCATAAGGTTAACAGCTGATCTTTCAGCAGAAAATCTGCAAGCTAGAAAGGAGTGGAACAACATATTTAAAGTGATGACAGGGAAAAAGCTACAACTAAGATTACACAACCCAGAAAGGATCTCATTCAGATTCAACAGAAATTAAAAGTTTTACAGTCAAGCAAAAGCTAAGAGAATTCAGCAACACCAAACCAGCTTTACAATAAATGCTAAAGGAACTTCTCTAGTTAGGAAACACAAGAGAAGGAAAAGACCTACAATAAAAAACCCAAAGCAATTAAGAAAATGGTAATAGGAACATACATATCAATAATTACTTTAAATTTAAATGGCTTAAATGCTCCAACCAAAAGACAGAGACTGGCTGAATGGCTACGAAAACAAGACCCATATATATGCTGTCTACAGGACACCCACTTCAGACCTAGGGACACATACAGACTGAAAGTGAGGGGATGGAAAAAGATATTCCATGCAAATGGAAATCAAAAGAAAGCTGGAGTAGCAATTCTCATATCAGACAACATAGACTTTAAAATAAAGACTGTTACAAGAGACAAAGAAGGACACAACATAGTGATCAAGGATTAATCCAAGAGGAAGATATAACAATTGTAACTACTTATACAACAAAAATAGGAGCACCTCAATACATAAGGCAAATGCTAACAGCCATTAAAGGGGAAACTGGGCTTCCCTGGTGGCGCAGTGGTTGAGAGTCCTCCTGCTGATGCAGAGGACATGGGTTCGTGCCCCAGTCCGGGAGGATCCCACATGCCGTGAAGCGGCTTGGCCCGTGGGCCATGGCCACTGGGCCTGCACGTCCAGAGCCTTTGCTCCGCAGTGGGAGAGGCCACAGCAGTGAGAGGCCCGTGTACCACAAAAAAAGGGGGGGGGGAACTGATGGTAACACAATTATAGTAGGCGACTTTAACACCCCACTTTCACCAATGGACAGATCATCCAAAATGAAAATAAATAAGGAAACACAAACTTTAAATGACACATTAAACAAGATGGACTTATTCATATTTATAGGAATTCCATCCAAAAACAACAGAATACACTTTCTTCTCAAGTTCTCATGGAACATTCTCCAGGACAGATCATGTCTTGGGTCACAGATGAAGCCTCGGTAAATTTAAGAAAATTGAAATCATATCAAGTAACTTTTCTGAGCACAAGGCTATGAGACTAGATATCAATTACCAGAAAAAAATCTGTAAAAAATACAAACACATGGAGGTTAAACATCACACTACCAAATAAACAAGGTATCACTGAAGAAATCAAAGAGGAAATCAAAAAATACCTAGAAACAAATGACAATGAAAATATGATGACCCAAAACTTATGGGATGCAGGAAAAGCAGGTCTAAGAGGGAAGTTTATAGCAATACAATCCTATCTCAAAAACAAGAAACAGCTCAACTAAACAACCTATCCTTACACCTAAAGCAATTAGAGAAAGAATAAAACACACACACACAAAAAAAACAAAGTTAGGAAAAGGAAAGAAATCATAAAGATCAGATCATAAATAAATGAAAAATAAATGAAGGAAATGATAGCAAATATCAATAAAACTAAAAGCTGGTTCTCTGAGAAGATAAACAAAATTGATAAACCATTAGCCAGACTCATCAAGAAAAAAAGTGAAAAGATTCAAATCAGCAGAATTAGAAATGAAAAAGACGTAACAACTGACACTGCAGAATTACAAAGGATCATGAGAGATTACTACAAGTAACCATATGCCAATAAAATGGACCACCAGGAAGAAATGGACAAATTATTAGAAAAGCACAACCTTCTGAGACTGCATCGGGAAGAAATAGAAAATAGAAACAAACCAGTCACAAGCACTGAGATTGAAACTGTGTTAAACATCTTCCAACAAACAAAAGCTCAGGACCAGATGGCTTCACAGGTGAATTCTATCAAACATTTAAGGAGGAGCTAACGCCTATCCTTCTCAAACTCTTCCAAAATATAGCAGAGGGAGTGACACACCCAAACTCATTCTAAAAGGCCAGAATCACCCTGATACCAAAACCAGACAAAGATATCACACACAAAATAAACTATAGGCCAATATCACTGATGAACACAGATGCAAAAACCCTCAACAAAATACAAGCAAACAGACTCCGACAGCACATTAAAAGGGTCATACACCATGATTAAGTGGGGCTTCTCCCAGGAATGCATGGATTCTTCAGTATAGGCAAATCAATTAATGTGATACACCATATTAACAAATTGAAGGAGAAAAACCATATGATCACCTCAATAGATGCAGAAAAAGCTTTTGACAAAATTCAACACCCATTTATGAAAAAAACCCTCCAGAAAGTAGGCACAGAGGGAACGTACCTCAACATAAGAAAGGCCACATATGCGAAAACCACAGACAACATTGAGCTCAATGGTGAAAAACTGAAAACATTTCCACGATGACCAGGAACAAGAAAAGATTGCCCACTCTCACCACTATTATTCAACATAGTTTTGGAAGTTTTAGCCACAGCAACCAGAGAAGAAAAAGAAATAAAAGGAATCCAAATTGGAAAAGAAGTAAAATTGTCACTCTTTGCAGATGACATGATACTATACATAGAAAATCCAAAAGATGCTACCAGAAAACTACTAGAGCTATTCAATGAATTGGGTAAAGTAGCAGGATACAAAATTAATGCACAGAAATCTCTTGCATTCTTATACACAAATGATGAAATATCTGAAAGAGAAATTAAGAAACACTCCCATTTACTAATTCAACAAAATGAATAAAATACATAGGAAGAAACCTACCTAAGGAGACTAAAGACCTGTATTCAGAAAACTATGACACTGATGAAAGAAAGTAAAGAAGATACAAACAGATGGAGAGATATATCACGTTCTTGGATTGGAAGAATCAACATGTGAAATTGACTGTACTACCCAAAGCAAACGATAGATTCAGGGCAATCCCTATCAAGCTACCAATGGCACTTTTCACAGAACTAGAACAAAAAATTTAATAATTTGTATGGAAACACAAAAGACCCTGAATACCCAAAGCAATCTTGAGAAAGAAAACAGAACTGGAGGAAGCAGGCTCCCTGACTTCAGACTATATTACAAAGCTACAGTAATCAAGAGAGTATGGGACTGGCACAAAAACAGAAATATGGATCAAGGGAACAGGATAGAAAGCCCAGAGATAAACCAATGCACATATGGTCACCTTGTCTTTGATAAAGGAGGCAAGAATATACAATGGAGAAAAGACAGCCTCTTCAATAAGTGGTATGGGAAAACTGGACAGCTACATATAAAAGAATGAAATTAGAACACTTCCTAAAACCATATGCATAAATAAACTCAAAATGGATTTAAGACCTAAATGTAAGGCCAGACACTATAAAACACTTAGAGGAAAACATAGGCAGAACACTCCATGGCATAAGTCACAGCAAATCCTTTTTGACCCATCTCCTAGAGAAATGGAAATAAAAACAAAAATAAACAAATGGGACCTAATGAAACTTAAAGGCTTTTGCACAGCAAAGGAAACCATAAACAATGCAAAAAGGCAACCCTCAGAATGGGAGAAAACAGTTGCAAATGAAGCAACTGACAAAGGATTAATCTCCAAAATATACAGGCAGCTCATGTAGCTCAATATCAAAAAAACAAACAACTCAATCCAAAAATGGGTGGAAGACCTAAATAGACATTTCTCCAGAGAAGATATACAGATTGCCAACAAACATCACTAATCATTAGAGAAATGCAAATCAAAACTACAATGAGGTATCATCTCAGACTAGTCAGAATGGCCATCATCAAAAAATCTACAAAGAATAAATGCTGGAGAGGGTGTGGAGAAAAGGGAACACTCTTGCACTGTTGGTGGGAATGTAAATTGATACAGCCACTGTGGAGAACAGTATGGAGGTTCCTTAAAAAACTAAAATAGAAGTACCATATGATGCAGCAATCCCAGTACTGGGCATATACCATGAGAAAACCATAATTCAAGAAGAGTCATGTACCACAATGTTCATTGCAGCACTATTTACAATACCAGGACATGGAAGCAACCTAAGTGTCCACTGACAGATGAATGGATAAAGAAGATATGGCACATATATATAATGGAATATTACTCAGCCATAAAAGGAAATGAAATTGAGTTATTTGTAGTGAGGTGAATGGACATAGAGACTCATATAGAGTGAAGTTAAGTCAGAAAGAGAAAAACAAATACCATATGCTAACACATATATATGGAATCTAAAATAAAGGGAGAAAATGGTTCTGAAGAACCTACAGGCAGGACAGGAATAAAGACAGAGACATAGCAAATGGACTTGAGGACACTGCAACAGGGAAGGGTAAGTTGGGACAAAGTAAGAGAGTGGCGTGGACATATACAGACTACCAAATATAAAATAGATAGATAGTGGGAAGCAGCTGCATAGCACAGGGAGATCAGCTCAGTGCTTTGTGACCACCTAGAGGGGTGGGATAGGGAGGGTGGGAGGGAGATGCAAGAGGGAGGGGATATGGGGTTATAAGTATACATATAGCTGATTCACTTTGTTATGCAGCAGAAACTGACACAACAATGTAAAGCAATTATGCTCCAATAAACATGTTTAAAAAATAACCAAGAAAACATAAAAACTTTGTGATCCATCATAGACACACATGCACACCTGTGCATACACACACAAAGTTCTGTGTGTGAGTTTTTTATACCTCTGCATACCTACCTACAATGTCACAGTATTCCATATGTCCACAATAAAATACATATATGTATACATATTTATTTGACAAATATTTATTGAATGCATAGTATGTGCCAGACACTATTTTTGGCACCCCATATCAACAGACAAATAAATAAAAAATCCCTGTCCTCATGAACCTTAATTTGTAATATTTAATATAAATGTTTGTGCAGGGAAGCTGGCTTAAGAAGAATTTATTAATTTGGATTTCAGTCAGAAGCTGAATTGTTTCTATTGCTAATGTGTAAGATATCATAGATGTTTTTTTCCCCTTTAATTTCAGAAGGTCATTTGAAAGAAAAATTAGAAAGAATAAACAGGATATTTTTACATCTAGGTTTGAAATTTTTGTTATTACCACTCTTTCCCCCACAATAAGACCACTTGTTTCTGCTATTCCAATCTTATAGAATCATTTTAGCATACAGTTGTTGTTCAGTAACCTTCTGTCTATTAAAACCATACATTATCTCATATCATCTAAAGAGGTAGGAGGGAGGGAGGTAGAGAACATGTCTGTTACTTTTTGAGCCTATGAAATTTTCAAAAGAGAAGTTTAAGGAAACAAAAGGTGATATTGTGGTGGTAGAGGTATTCCCATTAAACTCAACAACGTTTTATTACTGCGTGTCTTTCTGAACATGAATTCTGGAGATTCTCATATGCTATGATGGGATAAAACTCCATGGATTAGAATCATTGATTTAGAGATTCTGCTTCTATGTAGATAAAGCCAAATATTTTCATAATAATTCTTATACATATTGGATTCCTTACATATTATTTTCTCTAATGACAGTTACATCACAGCATAATATTTTAAACCCAAATGCCGACAAGAGTATGAGGACAAACACGTAAAGTAAGCAGATGAAGAACTATGTTTACGAAAATAGGGGTTTGGGGGATTGTGTTGAAACAGAAAATATATTTTCGATCTAAAAATATATATATGTAAGCCCAGTTTTATTTTGACAAAACTTTTCTGAATATCAGTTCATTCTGCTCCCTCTTACTCTCAATATGCGACATTCGTGACCTACAGTCCCCTGCCTAGGGTGCCCCTTTTACCAATACAGGCAGATAATTAGGACTCTATTCTCTGTTCTTACCAAGAAGAAGGCATATTGTATAGCAAAAAGCAAAGAGAAGTTTGATTTCTGTGACTTTTGTTTTCATAAGCTCTTACTGGAAATAAGAGGATTCAATTTCTAGAAAAAAAATTTTTTTTGAAAGAAGCAAGAGGAGACAGGGCTTGCCACTCTACCTCAAATCCCATTACCAATAAAGATCTGATCGTCAAGGGGGAGAAGTAGTAGAAGGGGTAAGAGTGCTCTGTGAGAGATGGTACAGGATTAACTGTAATCCTTGCCTCATGCAGAATTTTGTGATAGTCAAAGGCAACGCATTTAGACAGGTATTACCATAGACAGCATCATAGAATTTCCCATATCCCAGGTGTAGTAATGAAGCAGAAATGTCTACGGTCTCCAAAGTGTGATGAAGTACTATAAATATCATTCACTGGCTAAAGCATGGCCTAGGAGCAAGGCAGGTCTACCTTATACTGACATATCCTGACAGTCTAATAACAGAGACACCTTCAAATAATTAATTGTTACTATAATTATTATATTATAATTATTGCATCTCCCAGAATCTGGCCACATTCCTTAGGAAGATAGGAGTGTGAGGTGGTGCTGAAAAGCCTTAAGTTAATGTTTCCTGGAAACCTCACAGGATGGGGTTTGAAATTTCACAAGTGAATTTCTGAAGTGAGAGACCACTCTTGAATGAGAAATCCCATCTATTTTTAACAGCATAAATAGAATTCATTCATTCTTAACTTTACAGAATGGGATTAAAATACACATTAGTAAAATTTTGAATACTTCAGGGCATGTCCTAAACTGTAATTTTAAATTTTAGGTATTTGAATTCATGATATTACTCAATATCCAATTTAACATTCTTAATGAATTATTAATTTAAATATTAAAAATCTTCCATATTTTCTATATGCTTTAGATACAATTTGAGAATTTTAAAGAATTTCATAAGGTGTATATCATGACAGTAAAAAGGTACTTATAGATGTATTTATAGTAACATTCCTATTTACTGGAAATATGTTCAAATTTACCCTGAAACAAACAAACAAAAGCACAAAATTTATCTGGGTAACCAAAAGAAATTTTATGAAGTCTAAGCCTTAAAATCTCATGCCCTTCCTTCTTTGAAGGGCCCTCAAGACTTCACTCAAGGACTATTAACTTTAATTATATAGACATCTAATAAATTTGATTATCGGCATTACCTTCCCTGACCAGATATAACCATTTTAAGGGAAACTGTAAAGAGTAAGTTCAAGAACTTGAAAAACATAACTGGCTGTATCCATATAATGTAAAGCACTATATCTGTTCCATGTTCCTGCACGTTCCATCTGACGCCCCACAGGGAAGAACCCATTTTCAGAAAAAAAGTATTTATTTCAGCCCTCCTTGGAGATACCAACCAATGAACATAATGAAATAATCAGTGTGAAACTGCAGTTGTCCCTGTCAGTTCTCCAAATGGATTAATATCATTTTAATTTTTCAGTCCAAACCACTTAATAGAATTTTTCTATTTAGATTTTTTAAAGATGAAAGAAAAAGTGGTTTTAATAAGCAGTAAACTTTATATATATATATATATTTTTTATTAAGATGATTGTTTTACACTTTTCCTTCATTTATTACAAATATCATTGGTTCAATTAGAATATATTGGGACTTTAGAGGTTGTCTCATCACCTTCTTCCAATTAAGCTGATTTCAACATACAGTTTATTTCTTTTACTCATTTTAATTTGAATAATTTTGCATTTATTATTTCTTTAATCACTTATTTAATACATATTTACTGAGTATTTAATATGTGTTATGTCCTAAGTTTAGTTTTGGGAAAATATTAGAAATAAGACAGATAGGAATGGCCTAGTGGTTAGGAATGGCCTAGTGGTTGTGATTTTACTTCTGGAGACAAATATAGGTAAGGTAACCAGAAATTACAACCTGATAGTGCAGAGGGAATTACTGAAGAGTTTTCAGGAAGGGTATTACATGATTCACTTTTGTTATTTATAAAGATCAACCTGGATTTCAAAGTGAAAAATGAATTAGAAGGAGGATTAATAGGAATTAGACCAGTTAACAAATATAAAGAAGAAGCAGAAAAGACAAGCATATATGTGTGATTAATAATTTCAGTTGAACTAGGTGATGAATTGAATGTGAGGGGAGAGAAACGGGGAAGAACTAGGAAAGACTCAGATTTCTCATTTGATGTCATCATTCATGATTATAAAGAATATGGAGCTAGGAACAAGAGAACAGAGATGAGTAAACTTTAAGAAATGCTGAGTTTGAGGTGTCAATGAGACATCTTAATCTGGATATTTAAATTAGATATAAAAGGCTAAAAATTCCAGAAGTCATGTCTGAGCACAAAAATTTTGCTATGAAGGAATTTACTCTACTGAACTAGTTTATACATAGACATCAGTTAGAGAAAGAAGAAAGTGGGTCTAAAGTAGAGAAGTTTTAAAATATTTATTATTTAAAAATTATTTACTTAATGTGACAATGCAAAAATATTTCACTAGGTTTTATACTTAATGGGGTTTCCGTACTCTCTTGAATGATATAATAAGAACAACTATCTGGAAACATGCTGAAAGATTTTGGTTATATAAATGCTAGAAACTATATACCTTTGCTATATTTCATATCTATATCACTTTCCCTGAATTCCAGTCAAATGGATGACATTTTCCACTTGAATTTCCTATGACATAGTGAACTTGGTATTTCCAAATTTGGACTCACCAACATATTTTCCCCTCCCCTTCCTTCCAGTAACTTCTCATATTTTCTCAGTCTCTACCAACAGTTTCCAGGGTATCTTTGTTCAAAATTTTAGAGCAACTCCCACTCATTCCTTTTTTTTTTTTTTTTTTTTTGGTTTCTCCCCTCTATATCTGATCAGTCATTATGTCTGAAGAGAAGTTTGGGGAAATATTTCTGATCTTTGGTACATCTGCCTTCATTGTAGCTTTGGATCCTCAAACCTGGCAAAATTTTTATTATATCAGCTTCAGAGCTGCTTACTCAAATTGAAATTACTCATCTCTCCAACAATCTGATGTCATATTATTCTACTTCTTTCACTAAGTGGGTTTCCTGCTCAAAAGCTTCCAATGCCTCCTTTATTTTTTCTATCATGTTCAAAGTCATCCATGTGGCCTTTGGTGTTCTTCATAGTCTAACCACACCCTAACATAGGATCATATTTTCTCCCTCTCTTATAAAACTTATGGAAGCTTTTCCAACTTTACACACATTCTTTCTGCCTTCTAAGTTGCCATTTTCCCTGAACTGCATCTTTTCAACCTCAGTTCTAAAACAATTCATTCCGAGACTTAGTTCACATTTAAAGTCTTCCACATCCTTCTCTGATCATGATACCCCGTTACTCATCCCTTCCTATTTTGAACTTCTACAGAACCAATGATTTTGCTTATGTCACACTACCTTTGAAAGTCTTTCCTTTTAAAATTCAGGACAGAATGTAAACTCCTTGAGGCAGGAACATGCCTTATTTAGAGATAATAATAATAGTGATAATAATAACAATGGCAATCATATAACATTGAGCACTTATTATGTTCTACTTATATATAATTTCTATTTTATGTCTTACAAAAACCAAAGAAGTAGATGTTATAACTATTATTCCTATTTTATATCTAAAGAAATGAGACAGAGAAGTGTAGTTATGTCTACAAGGGAATAGAACTATTGAATGGCAGATGCTACATTTAAACACAAAGTATGTCTGACTTCTGTGCCTGTGCTCTTAACTATGACCTTATGTTACTTTCTTACTGTTTCCCATGTACAGAGCACAGATCTCAAGAGAAAGGACAATTTCAAAATATTTTTGGTAAAATGAATCAAAAATCTTGAAATAATATTCAGTGATTTCCAAGCAACTTTTATATCATTTAGACTGCCTCTCACAGTAATGAAACACCTTATAATCCCTGGGTTTTGCTACTAACTTTGTCTCTTCACATCCTTACCCTTCTCTTCAGCTGCATGGATAATTTTCCAGTAGCTCAAATGCTTTGACAGTGAAGTTTCATTAAACCTGAAACCAGCAAAGCTAAAACGTCCTGAGTGCTGAGCAGTGACAGTGTCAGTAAGCAATTAATCTCCAACAGTTCATGTACCATGTATGAACTTCAGAACCTAATGCAGTACCTCAAATGACACTACATCTTAATCCTCTCCTGGAGGAGAAAGTCTATTAGCCCAAAACGGAACATCAGGAAAATAGTAAGAAATAAATGATGAGATAAAAACAGTTTTTCATCTCTGAAAAAGTATGATCCCTTTTTTTACAGAGAAAAATAATTCTGATCTTGGAACTTTCTTAATTGGTTAGTTTTCAGCTTGCCTCATTTTCACCCTCTGCAAAATAGGTTTAATGGTATTTGTGCATTTCAGAAGGAAGCTGTAGGACTCAATCAAAGCTTGTGAAACATAGAGGGAGCTTCTGTGATTACCTTGTAACTCACCTTTGTCGTTTAGCTTTCCTCAAGGGGACCATGCCTTTTATCAGTTGTAATGTCGAAGAAAACCACAGAACACCATGTGATGTAATTGTGGGACAGGATTTTATGCGGCCGTAAATAAGTAGCAACATAAAGCAATGCTAGGCAAGATAAAATTCCAAGCATAGAAATGTTGCAAAAATATAACACCAAACCTTGTCACTGTGTCAGCTTTTACTCTTCTCTTACTCTCCTAGAGCCTATTCCCAACAGAACAGAGCTGGGGTGACTTTTTAAGAATATAAGACTTCCCCCCACCACACACACACACACACACATCACAAAAAGGTGATGGATGTGTTAATTAACTTGATGGGGAAAATCCTTTTTACAATGTATACATATATCAAATCTTCACATTGTATACTTTAAATATCTTACAACTTTATTTGTGAATTATACCTCAATGAAACTGAAAAAAGATAAGACTAATAATGAAATTTTGCTTCTCAAACTCCCAGTAGATTCCCATCTCACTGAGAGTAAAAGCCAACGACTCTACAGGAAGTCACCTACAGGGAAATGTTCTCTAACTTTCTTTCACCTCTCTAACCACACATACCATTCTCTCCAAAATCATATGGCTTCCCTGCCAGGCAAGCACCCACCTCATGGAGTCTGCATTACCTCTTTCCTAAGCTTTTTTAGCCAGGTCGCTGGAGGGCTCATTTCCCTGTTTCTCCTTCAGGTTTTTACACAAATGACCCTTTGACAGTGAGGTCTTGTTTGCACACCTTATTAACAATTGGATCCCAGCCTTCACATTTTCTAATGCTCCTCCCTGCTCAATTTATTCCCTCATCTTTACCACCATACGACAGACTATAGATTTCAATGGTTTGTTTATTGTCTGCTTCTCCCTACTAGGTTGCAAGCTCCATGAGCATAGGAATATTGAGTCATTTTGTTTACTGATTTATTCCCAGTACCTAGAAAACTGCCTGTCACAAACTTGGTTTACTGAGGAAAATATTTATTGAATGAATAAATGAAATGGAAAAGTTTCAAATCTCAGAATGGAAATGAGGTAGCATGAAACATAGTTGATCAGGGATTTTCCACAGGAGGAAAAATGTCCAGGTGAATTTACAGATAAAATCTTCATTTTACATATATTATTTGTTGCTATATTAAAAATCATATGATTACTCAGGCTATTGCATAATATAATATTTCTTTAAAAAATTTGCACATGTAACATCTTTTCCAGTTTATGGAAAATAGTACAGAAAATGTGGTACCATATCTAATAAAATAGCCAAGAAAATTTAACATTAAAAGAAAACTAGGGTATCCTGTACTAAGCTCCCTACTCTTATATTACTATTCCTTGACTTTATAATCTACACTGCAATGAAAAAGAGGAGAAAAGAGAGAGTAAGAGAGACAGAGAGAGGTCCAATAAGCACAGAATACAAATAGAAATATATAGATTGAAAAGTCATGTTAAATGGGAACTGATTTAGTGAAGTAAATCTTACTTTGATTTAATAATTAGATGTTTATACCAATAAATGAAATGCAAACTTACACACAAAGTACTGTTTTTATTTATAGGTACTACATTTAAAATGAAAAGTGACTAAGCTCTGGTAGGATTTAAAATCATGTTATATGAAGGTAGGTGAGCAAAGCCAAACAAAACAAAACAAAAAAAAGAAAAGCAGGGGAAACTGAATACTCATTAAATACATTTATCTATCATGCAGAAGATAAATTAAACTTGCTTGGCTGGTCCCCAAAGCAGTAGACAAGGACCAGACAAAGGATAACATATACCTGAGGAAGAATGTGCTGAATTTCCCACCCTGAAATGGCATGCCAGAGGTAGTACATTTTGTACCAATGAATATGTTCACATATAAACTGGTTGAATACTAGGTGGGGGAGATTTGAAGAAGGATTCATGTATTATAACAATGGATGGGAATCTTATACTATTAATAACTCCTTTCAACTTTAAATACAACTTATCTACATAAATTAATAATCAGAGGTAAACACCAGAGAGACAACATGGCCACTGCCAGATTTCTGATGTGTTGACTAAAAGCAAATTTATAATTCTATTTCTAATTTTACTTATTTTGAAAGGCTATGAACTTTAAAAATATTTATCAAATTTTATAAAACATACCCTTCAATTCCATTTCTGAAAATGTATCTTAAAGTATTATTAGGATGTATACTTCAACACTGTTTATAATAGAGAAAAGCTGCAAACCATTCACATTTCTAAATATAGAAAATGGGTTTAAAAATTCATGATATATCCAAATATTTGACTCATATATAGATATTTAAGTGATGTTATAGAAGAAAATTTAAAAACATGAAGAGTCACATGTTACATATACCATTAACATTTTTTTAAATGTCTAAAAATCATTTGTATAGTATACTTAAATTATGGTTGTAAAAGTTAGCTTATATATTAATTAATTGACTAATACTGTCTGCAATGTGCCACCTGTAACATAAGTTTCAACTCATTATAAACACACATATATATGTGTTGGAATAAAACAAGAAATATTTACAAAAATGTTGTTACTGGTTTTCATCGCAGAACATATTATGGGTGGTTTATTTCATTTTTTAAATTAGTTCAGTTTTAAAATAAATGCATATTTCTTTTAAAATTATGCTCAATCCCACTGAACTAAGAGAGAAGCCACTAATTCAATTTTATTTTATTTTCTCACATTCAATCATTAACCAAGCCATGCTGATTCTACATTCAAAATATTTCCAGAATTACTATTCCTTTTTGGTGAATATTTCAAAAAATTCCTAATTTCTGTTTCCAGCTTTTTTGCCCTCAATGATGTCTTCAGTGTTAACTATTTCAATGGAGTTTTGCTGCCATTCACCAAGACAGTTATATAGGAGGAAAAATAAGAGAAGATGATGGATATTTTGAGGATGGAGCCAGAACAATTTCTTAGATCACACATTGATCAATAGAGTTTTTCTCCACCACTTTTATGACAGTTTTCAGAGCTGTCAGTCAACAGATAGAGGTTTAGAGAGTATTTTATAGAAATATAATAAAATTACATTCTAAGATTCTTTTGTCTTATTTATTTGTATTTGCATAACTAGTACAGATTAAAATCCTACCAAATACTTTCAAGGTAGAGATTTTAAAATTATGGAATTTGTCACATTCAAATCACTTCTCAGCAATTACAGATACAAGCCATATATTTTTCTCACTTTACTATTTTAGAAAATGTAATCTATAAGTGTATTATGTTTCTAATCTAGGTTTTGAAGAATAAGAAATGACTTTCTTAAACCTTTCTGTATAACTTGATATCCACATTGTGTTCTTGCATTTTATTTAATACCAAGTTCTCTATAAAAAAGTTGTAAAACAAAACAGGGCATGATTTATATTCTAAATGATTATCTTGGTTTCTCTGGTTACTTACTAGATTGACATATACCTTAGAACAGAAAGATATATTCTAATATTGAGTTTTGCCTAAAAGTCATTGTGACAGGATAAAAAAAGCTCACTGTACCAAATATTTGAGTTATGTGTTATTCTTCAGATTATTTGTATTATTCTGAAAGAGTTCCTTCAATACTTCTCTACCAGAAAGAACTATTTATAATTTTATGGTAGGGTTTGTTTATACACAGAAATATTTGTGTGGAATCAAATAAGGGTTGTGACTTCCTTTAATTTCCAAAGGACTTACTTAGTTCAACCAAATTAGGTTCTTCATAATTTCTGCCAAGAAAAATATTAGAGAACACTATTACCTGTTCATCTTACTTCTCTCATGCTTGCTTTCCCTAAGACAGACAAGTTTGTGAAACTATATTTTGGATAGAGCATCTGGTGCATGAAAGGTGTTTTAAATAAGACTGGAAGACTAAAAATGCCAACCAGGGATTTTATACTGAGTGACACATGTTGTTTCATATCTACTTTCAATTTCCAAAGAAAATGCCATTTATTAATTTTATTTCAATATTTATTGGAATGAGCATTTTTACCTTTTCAGCATTAGCCTAGACAATGACACTTTTCAAAAATTGTTGCTTACAGATCAATAGACTACAGAAGTGACATTTAAAACCTATTTTTAAGAGAATGCACTGAAGCTATGCCCATGTCCATATGCTTGATTGAATTTAGTATCCAGGCATGTACTTCAGTCCTGATTATAATTGCTTTTCAGATGCCATGAATGGAACTTCACCATAGTCAATCCACTAAGGTCATTATTATCATCAGATTTTTTTTTTGTCATAACTATTTTAATGGCTAATTGGATTGGATATGTAGAAGCTTCATTGATCTCACAATGTCCTCAATATGGAAGAGAATGAAACTCAAACAAATTATTTTTGTGAATGGAGATTCCCTTTTTTTATATACAATAAATAAACAGGAGAAATGGAGTTATTAATTTGTTTCACTACTGAAATTACATTATTAACTATAATATGCAAACAAAATAAGTAATTTATTCCCATTTCCTTTAATAGAGAATTAATTTTGCAAGTCTATTTTTTTTTACATTTTTTACTGTGGCTTAACTTTAAGGTAAATCTGCTTAAAATATACTCAAGACTAAGTCAGTTACTATTTTTTGCAAGGCTTAACATGAATTTATGCATTAGATATTTTTACCATCACACACTCATAGCACAGACACATGCACACACAAACACCATATACATATAGACACACAATCATCAATCTATACCACAGATAGACACACATACACACACAGACCAGCTGTTTCACTGAGCAATGTTCTCCTACAAGGCCTTTGGTTGACCTGTCTCCAGTTATTGATTTTTGGCTATTTCACTTATACCAGAAGGAAATAGGTAGTGATTCAATTTCCTATTACTCAATTTAGAAGTAAGGAATTAGTGTCACAGTGAAGAAAAAAGAAAGCACATACTGTGTAAAAATGAAATATGGTATATTTTGTGAAGGAAATGAAGAAAAGAGACTGTTAACAAGAATGGGAAGATCTAAAAAAGGTAAAAATCTTAATGAGAAAAGGTAAAGGAATGACTATGAAAAATGACAAGATAGACGGAGGAAGAGAGATGGGATTGAATAAAGAAAAGAGATTCAGTGAGCACAGTCTTCACTTTTTCTGTCAGAATGACTTTCCTTCCTCATAACAAGGGAGAATATTTGCAAAAGGAATGAAGACACATCCGTTTTCCTCTGGCATTTTTGGAGGTTGATTCTGCCTCTTCTCTGTTAAATTCCTAAATGTAATGAAAAAAGTAAGCTGACAAGTCTTAAGAACAGGTCAAAAAGAGAGTTCAACTATTTGACATATATTTTTTATGGTTTAGTAAAATTCCTCTTCCACTATCACTATCTCCAGCCAACCTCCAGTACCAATGAGTTGCTTAGAACTTAACTGACATAAATAAGTTCATTTCTAGAAACATATTTTTAAAATTCCACCTTTGTTTGGAAATTCTTTTCCCTTACTTTCTAAAAAAGACACTCTCTAATGCTGCACAAAAATTTTTGTCAGATTTTTCTTAAGCTAACATGCTAGCTGACAAAATAGTTTATTAATTATCAGAACTAATCTGCTATTGTTTTTATTGGATACTTGTGACTAGGGAGCAGAAGAATAAGTGTATTTTATTTCTCTTTTTATTTGTTTTTCAATTTACAGCCATCTGACTCAAACCTGAAACTTGTGGCAGGAGTCCCATTAAAAAGAGGAATACAAAAACATGGATAAGCATTGTTTTCATAACTGAAAATTGAGACTAGGTTCACAGTTTTATAGAAGCTTGGTTAAAAGACCTAGTATGATTACATAATTCAGAAATCTGTACTTAAGGCTCTGTCATGACTTACAAAAAGAAGCAAAAATGTGTGATTTTCCCACAGGAAAAGACTGGATTATTAAAGGGGTACTCCTTCTTACTTAGTGATTAAGGATAGAGGTCTGAAATCAGATAACCTGGATCCCTTTTCTGCCACATTCTAGCTGTTTATCTGTAGGTATTTCACAATTTTTTATATAAATGGAGATCATGACACAACTTCCTCAAGGGGTTGGGTTAATGATTAAATGAGAATAATAGATAAAAACCAATTAGTCCTTTGCTCAGCTCTTCTAATTTTTAAGAAAATTGTGTCATTATTACTTGAGAAGAAAACATGGTTTTAGTCATACAGTGAGGCCATAGAATACTGTCAAAACTTTGATTTAAATGTTTTTTCTTCTATATGTGGACTCAAATGTTAACACTGAAAGGAACTTTAAACAGTAATATGTCAGGTTGCATTTCTGCTTAAAATGAAGAAAGCCACAGTGAATGTCATACACTAAAAAAAAAAAAAAAACTGAATAATCTACAAAATGACATATTTTGAGCCTATCTGAGAGCTAAGGTTGTAAGACAACTGGATGAATTAAATTCCTGGGAGTACCAAACCCCTCTGAGGAGAGATGGAGACATACAAAATGTCTCAACTTTCGCAGAAAATAGGAGGAAGAAGTGGAAACCATAAAAAGAGAGGAAAAAATGAAATTTTAATAAATTCTTAAAAGCCAAGTGTGGGCTACTGTAATAATGTAAAATCCTTGGGAGACCCAGACAAAAAGAGATCTATAATTCAAAGACAATTTCTCTTCACCAAGCTTCTATCAGGAGCTCGATAGAAATATTAGATGTGGCAGATTTGTTAGATCTCCTTTCAGTGTCATAAGCATTCAAGAATGCCAATGTATGAGATTCAGTCATGAGTTTCTGGAGAAGCCCATTCACACTCTGGACACTGTTTGAATCCAAGCTGACAAGTTAACTTAGAAAAACTTAGAAAAAAGTCCTCTTCCTATTTTTTTCAGGTGTTCATGGACTTTTGAAAACTCTCGGTCCCTGCAGTCTGCCCACTGAGTATGAGGAAACAGTGGTAGACCACCACTGAAGGGATTGAGGCCTATCATACACTTAAGGTAACCACAGCAACGACAAAGCAAATACCACCCAGACTATATTGATTCAGCTCATCACATTAAATGCCTAACAGGAAAGAGGGGTCCATTTCTGGACACAACTATTATTTGCTTTGGCCGTTACTTTTTCTTTATAAACAGTGTTTGACAATTAATAAAAAATTATGGAACACACATGAAAAAAATTATGCATTATCAAGAGAAAAACTCTCAAGATAGTTACATTTAGAGATGACCCAGATGGTAGAACTATCAGGAAGGGGCTTTAAAATAACTATGATTAATGCATTTACAGATACACCAGAAATAAAGCTACATGTGGAACAACTCCTACAGAACACCTACTGTACGCTGGCAGGAGACCTTAGACCTCCCAAAAGGCAAGAAATTCCCCACGTACCTGGGTAGGGAAAAGCGGAGAGATTCCTGCACAGAGGATCGGTGCCAACCGGCACTCACCAGCCCAAGAGGCTTGTCTACTCGCCCCCCGGGGCGGGAGGCGCTGGGAGCTGAGGCGCAGGCTTCAGTTGGAGCGCAGGGAGAGGACTGGGGTTGGCGGCGTGAACACAGCCTGAGGGGCAAATGTGCCACAGCTAGACGGGAGGGAGTCCGGGAAAAAGTTTGGACCTGCTGAAGAGGCAAGAGACTTTTTCTTCCCTCTTTGTTTCCTGGTGCGCAAGGAGAGGGGATTAAGAGCGATGCTTGGAGGAGCTCCAGAGACTGGCGCGAGCCGCGGCTGAAAGCGTGGACCCCAGAGACGGGCGTGGGATGCTGGGGCTGCTGCCGCCGCAGCGAGACCTGTGTGCGAGGGCAGGTCACTGTCCACGACCCCCTTCCCGGGGAGCCAGTGCAGCCCTTCACTGCCGGGGTCCTGGGATCCAGGGATGGCTTCCCTGGGAGAACGCACGCCACGCCTCAGGCTGGTGCAACGTCACGCCGGCCTATGCCGCTGCAGGCTCCACCCGCACTCCGTGCCCCACCCTGTCCCCTGGCCTGAGTGAGCCAGAGTCCCCGAAGCGGCTGCTCCTTTAACCCTGTCCTGTCTGAGCGAAGAGCAGACGCCCTCCGGCGACCTACATGCAGAGGTGGGGACAAATCCAAAGCTGAGACCGTGGAGCTGTGAGAACAAAGAAGAGAAAGGGAAATCTCTCCTAGAAGCCTCAGAAGCAGCGGATTAAAGCTCCACAATCAACTAGATGTACCCTGCATCTGTGGAATACGTGAATAGACAACAAATCCTCCCAAATTGAGGAGCCAGGAGTCAGTGCTGTGCCTCTGAGGTGGAAGAGCCAACTTCAGGACACTGGTCCACAAGAGACCTCCCAGCTCCACATAATATCAAACGGCCAAAATCTTCCAGAGATCTCCATCTCAACACCAGCACCCAGCTTCACTCAACGACCAGCAAGCTACAGTGCTGGACACCCTATGCCAAACAACTAGCAAGACAGGAACACAACGCCACCCATTAGCAGAGAGGCTGCCTAAAATCATAAAAAGTCCGCAGACACCCCAAAACACACCAGCAGACGTGGACCTGCCCACCAGAAAGACAAGATCCAGCCTCATCCACCAGAACACAGGCACTAGTCCCCTCCACCAGGAAGCCTACACAACCCACTAAACCAACCTTAGCCACTCGAGACAGACACCAAAAACAACGGGAACTACGAACCTGCAGCCTGCAAAAAGGAGACCCCAAACACAGTAACATAAGCAAAATGAGAAGACAGAAAAACACACAGCACGAGAAGGAGCAAGATAAAAACCCACCAGACCTAACAAATGAAGAGGTAAGAGGCAGTCTACCTGAAAAAGAATTCAGAATAATGATAGTAAAGATGATCCAAGATTCTATTTCCAAGATCCAAAATCTTGGAAATAGAATAGACAAAATGCAAGAAACAGTTAACAAGGACCTAGAAGAACTAAAGATGAAACCAGCATCAATTAAAAAAACAATAAATGAAATGAAAAATACTCTAGGTGGGATCAACAGCAGAATAACTGAGGCAGAAGAACGGATAAGTGAGGTGGAAGATAAAATAGTGGAAATAACTGCTGCAGAGCAAAATAAAGAAAAAAGAATGAAAAGAACAGAGGACAGTCTCAGAGACCTCTGGGACAACATTAAACGCACCAACATTCGAATTATAGGGGTTCCAGAAGAAGAAGAGAAAAAGAAAGGGACTGAGAAAATATTGGAAGAGATTATAGTTGAAAACTTCCCTAATATGGGAAAGGAAATAGTTAATCAAGTCCAGGAGGCACAGAGAGTCCCATACAGAATAAATCCAAGGAGAAATACATGAAGACACATACTAATCAAACTGTCAAAAATTAAACACAAAGAAATCATATTAAAAGCAGCAAGGCAAAAACAACAAATAACACACAAGGGAATCCCCAACAGGTTAACAGCTGATCTCTCAGCAGAAGCTCTACAAGACAGAAGAGAGTGGCAGGACATAAATAAAGTGATGAAGGAGAAAAACCTGCAACCAAGACTACTCTACCCAGCAAGGATCTCATTCAGATTTGATGGAGAAATTAAAACCTTTACAGACAAGCAAAAGCTGAGAGAGTTCAGCACCACCAAACCAGCTTTACAACAAATGCTAAAGGAACTTCTCTAGGCAAGAAACACAAAAGAAGGAAAAGACCTACAGTAACGAACCCAAAACAATTAAGGAAATGGGAATAGGAACATACATATCGATAATTACCTTAAATGTAAATGGACTAAATGCTCCCACCAAGAGACACAGATTGGCTGAATGGATACAAAAATAAGATCCATATATATTCTGTCTACAAGAGACCCACTTCAGACCTAGAGACACATACAGATTGAAAGTAAGGGGATGGAAAAAGATATTCCATGCAAATGGAAATCAAAAGAAAGCTGGAGTAGCAATTCTTATATCAGACAAAATAGACTTTAAAATAAAGACTATTAGAAGAGACAAAGAAGGACATTACATAATGATCAGGGGATCGATCCAAGAAGAAGCTAAAACAATTGTAAATATTTATTCACCCAACATAGGAGCACCTCAATACATAAGGCAAATACTAACAGCCATAAAAGGAGAAATCGACAGTAACACACTCATAGTAGGGGACTTTAACACCCCACTTTCACCAATGGACAGATCATCCAAAATGAAAATAAATAAGGAAACACAAGCTTTAAATGATACATTAAACAAGATGGACTTAATTGATATTTATACGACATTCCATCCAAAAACAACAGAATACACATTTTTCTCAAGTGCTCATGGAACATTCTCCAGGATAGATCATATCTTGGGTCACAAATCCAGCCTTGGTAAATTTAAGAAAATTGAAATTGTATCAAGTATCTTTTCCGACCACAATGCTATGAGACTAGACATCAATCACAGGAAAAGATCTGTAAAAAATACAAACACATGGAGGCTAAACAATACACTACTCAATAACGAAGTGATCACTGAAGAAATCAAAGAGGAAATAAAAAATTACCTAGAAACAAATGACAATTGAGACATGACGACCCCAAACCTATGGGACGCAGCAAAAGCAGTTCTAAGGGGGAAGTTTATAGCAATAACATCCTACATTAAGAAACACGAAACATCTCGAGTAAACAATCTGACCCTGCACCTAAAGCAATTAGAGAAAGAAGAACAAAAAACCCCCAAAGTTAGCAGAAGGAACGAAATCATAGAGATCAGATCAGAAATAAATGAAAAAGAAATGAAGGAAATGATAGCAAAGATCAATAAAACTAAAAGCTGGTTCTTGGAGAAGATAAACAAAATTGATAAACCATTAGCCAGACTCATCAAGAAAAAAAGGGAGAAGACTCAAATCAATAGAATTAGAAATGAAAAATGAGAAGTAACAACTGACACTGCAGAAATACAAAAGAACATGAGAGATTACTACAAGAAACTCTATGCCAATAAAATGGACAACCTGGAAGAAATGGACAAATTCTTAGAAATGCACAACCTACCAAGACTGAATCAGGAAGAAATAGAAAATATGAATAGAGCAATCACAAGCACTGAAATTGAAACTGATAAAAATCTTCCAACAGACTTCCGGGGAAGATGGCAGAAGAGTAAGACGCGGAGATCACCTTCCTCCCCATAGATACACCAGAAATACAGCTACACGTGGAACAACTCCTATAGAACACGTACTGAACGCTGGCAGAAGACCCCATACCTCCCAAAAGGCAAGAAACTCCCCAGGTACCTGGGTAGGGCAAAGCGGAGAGATTCTCGCACAGAGGATCGGTGCCGACCGGCACTCACCAGCCCGAGAGGCTTGTCTGCTCGCCTGCCGGGGCGGGCGGCGCTGGAAGCTGAGGCTCGGGCTTCGGTCAGAGCGCAGGGAGAGGACTGGGGCTGGCGGCGAGAACTCAGCCTGAAGGAGGCTAATGCGCCACAGCTAGCCGGGAGGGAGTCTGGGAAAACACTGGAGCTGCCGAAGAGGCAAGAGACTTTTTCTTCCCTCTTGGTTTCCTGGTGCGCGAGGAGAGGGGATTAAGAGCGCTGCTTAGGGCTTCCCTGGTGGTGCAGTGGTTGAGAGTCCGCCTGCCAATGCAGGGGACACGGGTTCATGCCCCGGTCCGGGAAGATCCCACATGCTGTGAAGCAGCTGGGCCCGTGAGCCATGGCCGCTGAGCCTGTGCGTCCGGAGCCTGTGCCGCGCAACGGGAGAGGCCACAACAGTGAGAGGCCCGCGTACCGCAAAAAAATTAAAAAAAAATTAAAAAAAAAAAAAAAAAAAGAGCGCTGCTTAAAGGAGCCCCACAGAAGGGCGTGGGACGCTGGGGCTGCTGCTGCCGTCGCTGCCAAGAGGCCTGTGTGCGAGCGCAGGTCACTGTCCAGGCCGCCCTCCAGGAGCCTGCGAAGCCCGTCACTGCCGGGGTCCTGGGATCCAGAGACGGCTTCCCTGGGAGAACGCACGCCACGCCTCGGGCTGGTGCAACGTCACGCTGGCCTATGCCACTGCAGGCTCCACCCGCACTCCGTGCCCCTCCCTCCCCCACGGCCTGAGTGAGCCAGAGTCCCCGAAGCGGCTGCTCCTTTAACCCTGTCCTGTCTGAGCGAAGAGCAGACGCCCTCCGGCGACCTACACGCAGAGGTGGGGACAAATCCAAAGCTGAGACCGTGGAGCTGTGAGAACAAAGAAGAGAAAGGGAAATCTCTCCTAGAAGCCTCAGAAGCAGCGGATTAAAGCTCCACAATCAACTAGATGTACCCTGCATCTGTGGAATACGTGAATAGACAACAAATCCTCCCAAATTGAGGAGCCAGGAGTCAGTGCTGTGCCTCTGAGGTGGAAGAGCCAACTTCAGGACACTGGTCCACAAGAGACCTCCCAGCTCCACATAATATCAAACGGCCAAAATCTTCCAGAGATCTCCATCTCAACACCAGCACCCAGCTTCACTCAACGACCAGCAAGCTACAGTGCTGGACACCCTATGCCAAACAACTAGCAAGACAGGAACACAACGCCACCCATTAGCAGAGAGGCTGCCTAAAATCATAAAAAGTCCGCAGACACCCCAAAACACACCAGCAGACGTGGACCTGCCCACCAGAAAGACAAGATCCAGCCTCATCCACCAGAACACAGGCACTAGTCCCCTCCACCAGGAAGCCTACACAACCCACTAAACCAACCTTAGCCACTCGAGACAGACACCAAAAACAACGGGAACTACGAACCTGCAGCCTGCAAAAAGGAGACCCCAAACACAGTAACATAAGCAAAATGAGAAGACAGAAAAACACACAGCAGGAGAAGGAGCAAGATAAAAACCCACCAGACCTAACAAATGAAGAGGTAAGAGGCAGTCTACCTGAAAAAGAATTCAGAATAATGATAGTAAAGATGATCCAAGATTCTATTTCCAAGATCCAAAATCTTGGAAATAGAATAGACAAAATGCAAGAAACAGTTAACAAGGACCTAGAAGAACTAAAGATGAAACCAGCATCAATTAAAAAAACAATAAATGAAATGAAAAATACTCTAGATGGGATCAATAGCAGAATAACTGAGGCAGAAGAACGGATAAGTGAGGTGGAAGATAAAATAGTGGAAATAACTGCTGCAGAGCAAAATAAAGAAAAAAGAATGAAAAGAACAGAGGACAGTCTCAGAGACCTCTGGGACAACATTAAACGCACCAACATTCGAATTATAGGGGTTCCAGAAGAAGAAGAGAAAAAGAAAGGGACTGAGAAAATATTGGAAGAGATTATAGTTGAAAACTTCCCTAATATGGGAAAGGAAATAGTTAATCAAGTCCAGGAGGCACAGAGAGTCCCATACAGAATAAATCCAAGGAGAAATACATGAAGACACATACTAATCAAACTGTCAAAAATTAAACACAAAGAAATCATATTAAAAGCAGCAAGGCAAAAACAACAAATAACACACAAGGGAATCCCCAACAGGTTAACAGCTGATCTCTCAGCAGAAGCTCTACAAGACAGAAGGGAGTGGCAGGACATAATTAAAGTGATGAAGGAGAAAAACCTGCAACCAAGATTACTCTACCCAGCAAGGATCTCATTCAGATTTGATGGAGAAATTAAAACCTTTACAGACAAGCAAAAGCTGAGAGAGTTCAGCACCACCAAACCAGCTTTACAACAAATGCTAAAGGAACTTCTCTAGGCAAGAAACACAAAAGAAGGAAAAGACCTACAGTAACGAACCCAAAACAATTAAGGAAATGGGAATAGGAACATACATATCGATAATTACCTTAAATGTAAATGGACTAAATGCTCCCACCAAAAGACACAGATTGGCTGAATGGATACAAAAATAAGATCCATATATATTCTGCCTACAAGAGACCCACTTCAGACCTAGAGACACATACAGACTGAAAGTAAGGGGATGGAAAAAGGTATTCCATGCAAATGTAAACCAAAAGAAAGCTGGAGTAACAATTCTCATATCAGACAAAATAGACTCTAAAATAAAGACTATTAGAAGAGACAAAGAAGGACACTACATAATGATCAAGGGATCGATCCAAGAAGAAGATATAACAATTGTAAATATTTATGCACCCAACATAGGAGCACCTCAATACATAAGGCAAATACTAACAGCCATAAAAGGAGAAATCGACAGTAACACACTCATAGTAGGGGACTTTAACACCCCATTTTCACCAATGGACAGATCATCCAAAATGAAAATAAATAAGGAAACACAAGCTTTAAATGATACATTAAACAAGATGGACTTAATTGATATTTATACGACATTCCATCCAAAAACAACAGAATACACATTTTTCTCAAGTGCTCATGGAACATTCTCCAGGATAGATCATATCTTGGGTCACAAATCAAGCCTTGGTAAATTTAAGAAAATTGAAATTGTATCAAGTATCTTTTCTGACCACAATGCTATGAGACTAGACATCAATTACAGGAAAAGATCTGTAAAAATTACAAACACATGGAGGCTAAACAATACACTACTTAATAACGAAGTGTTCACTGAAGAAATCAAAGAGGAAATAAAAAAATACCTAGAAACAAATGACAATGGAGACACGACGACCCAAAACCTATGGGATGCAACAAAAGCAGTTCTAAGAGGGAAGTTTATAGCAATACAATCCTACCTTAAGAAACAGGAAACATCTCGAATAAATAACCTAACCTTGCACCTAAAGCAATTAGAGAAAGAAGAACAAAAACATCCCAATGTTAGCAGAAGGAAAGAAATCATAAAAATCAGATCAGAAATAAATGAAAAATAAATGAAGGAAATGATAGCAAAGATCAATAAAACTAAAAGCTGGTTCTTGGAGAAGATAAACAAAATTGATAAACCATTAGCCAGACTCATCATGAAAAAAAGGGAGAAGACTCAAATCAATAGAATTAGAAATGAAAAATGAGAAGTAACAACTGACACTGCAGAAATACAAAAGATCATGAGAGATTATTACAAGCAACTCTATGCCAATAAAATGGACAACGTGGAATAAATGGACAAATTCTTAGAAATGCACAACCTGCCAAGACTGAATCAGGAAGAAATAGAAAATATGAACAGACCAATCACAAGCACTGAAATTGAAACTGTGATAAAAAATCTTCCAACAAACAAAAGCCCAGGACCAGAGGGCTTCACAGGTGAATTCTATCAAGCATTTAGAGAAGAGGTAACACCCATCCTTCTCAAACTCTTCCAAAATATAGCAGAGGGAGGAGCACTCCCAAACTCATTCTACGAGGCCACCATCACCTTGGTACCAAAACCAGGCAAGGATGTCACAAAGAAAGGAAACTACAGGCCAATATCACTGATGAACATAGATGCAAAAATCCTCAACAAAATACTAGCAAACCGAATCCAACAGCACATTAAAAGGATCATACACCATGATCAAGTGGGGTTTATTCCAGGAATGCAAGGATTCTTCAATATATTCAAATCAATCAATGTGATACATCATATTAACAAATTGAAGGAGAAAATCCATATGATCATCTCAATAGAAGCAGAGAAAGCTTTCGACAAAATTCAACACCCATTTATGATAAAAACCCTGCAGAAAGTAGGCATAGAGGGAACTTTCCCCAAGATAATAAAGGCCATATATGACAAACCCACAGCCAACATCGTCCTCAATGGTGAAAAACTGAAACCATTTCCACTAAGATCAGGAACACGACAAGGCTGCCCACTCTCACCACTCTTATTCAACTTAGTTTTGGAAGTTTTAGCCACAGCAATCAGAGAAGAAAAGGAAATAAAAGGAATCCAAAATGGAAAAGAAGTAAAGCTGTCACTGTTTGCAGATGACATGATACTATACATAGAGAATCCTAAAGATGCTACCAGAAAACTACTAGAGCTAATCAATGAATTTGGTAAAGTAGCAGGATACAAAATTAATGCACAGAAATCTCTGGCATTCCTGTACACTAATGTTGAAAAATCTGAAAGTGAAATCAAGAAAACACTCCCATTTACCATTGCAACAAAAAGAATAAAATATCTAGGAATAAACCTACCTAAGGAGACAAAAGACCTGTATGCAGAAAATTATAAGACACTGATGAAAGAAATTAAAGAAGATACAAATAGATGGAGAGATATATCATGCTCCTGGATTGGAAGAATCAATATTGTGAAAATGACTCTACTACCGAAAGCAATCTACAGATTCAATGCAATCCCTATCAAACTACCACTGGCATTTTTCACAGAACTAGAACAAAAAATTTCAAAATTTGTTTGGAGAAACCCCAAATAGCCAAAGCAATCTTGAGAATGAAAAACGGAGCTGGAGGAATCAGGCTCCCTGACTTCAGACTATACTACAAAGCTACAGTAATCAAGACAGTGTGGTACTGGCACAAAAACAGAAAGATAGATCAATGGAACAGGATAGAAAGCCCAGAGATAAACCCACGCATATATGGTCAACTTATCTTTGATAAAGGAGGCAGGAATGTACAGTGGAGAAAGGACAGCCTCTTCAATAAGTGGTGCTGGGAAAACTGGACAGGGACATGTAAAAGTATGAGATTAGATCATTCCCTAACACCATACACAAAAATAAGCTCAAAATGGATTAAAGACCTAAATGTAAGGCCAGACACTATCAAACTCTAAGAGGAAAACATAGGCAGAACACTCTATGACATAAATCACAGCAAGATCCTTTTGGACCCACCTCCTAGAGAAATGGAAATAAAAACAAAGATAAACAAATGGGACCTAATGAAACTTCAAAGCTTTTGCACAGCAAAGGAAACCATAAACAAGACCAAAAGACAACCCTCAGAATGGGTGAAAATGTTTGCAAATGAAGCAACTGACAAAGGATTAATCTCCAAAATTTATAAGCAGCTCATGCAGCTCAATAGCAAAAAAACAAACAACCCAATCCAAAAATGGGCAGAAGGCTTAAATAGTCATTTCTCCAAAGAAGATATACAGACTGCCAACAAACACATGAAAGAATGCTCAACATTATTAATCATTAGAGAAATGCAAATCAAAACTACAATGAGATATCATCTCACACCAGTCAGAATGGCCATCATCAAGAAATCTTGAAACAATAAATGCTGGATAGGGTGTGGAGAAAAGGGAACACTCTTGCACTGCTGGTGGGAATGTGAATTGGTACAGCCACTATGGAGAACAGTATGGAGGTTCCTTAAAAAACTAAAAATAGAACTACCATATGACCCAGCAATCCCACTACTAGGCATATACCCTGAGAAAACCATAATTCAAAAAGAGACATGTACCAAAATGTTCATTGCAGCTGTATTCACAATAGCCTGGAGATGGAAACAACCTAAGTGTCCATCATCGGATGAATGGATAAAGAAGATGTGGCACATATATACAATGAAATATTACCCAGCCATATAAAGAAACGAAACTGAGCTATTTGTAATGAGGTGGATAGACCTAGAGTCTGTCATACAGAGTGAAGTAACTCAGAAAGAGAAAGACAAATACCGTATGCTAACACATATATATGGAATTTAAGAAAAATAAATGTCATGAAGAACCTGGGGTAAAAACAGGAATAAAGACACAGACCTACTTGAGAATGGACTTGAGGATATGGGGAGGGGGAAAGGTAAGCTGTGACAAAGCGAAAGAGAGGCATGGACATATATACAGTACCAAACTTAAGGTAGATGGATAGTGGGAAGCAGCTGCATAGCACAGGTAGGTTAGCTCAGTGCTTTGTGACCGCCTGGCGGGGTGGGATAGGGAGGGTGGGAGGGAGGGAGACGCAAGAGGGAAGGGATGGGGGAACAGATGTATATGTATGACTGATTCACTTTGTTATAAAGCAGAAACTAATAAAAAAATGTTAAAACAATACACTTAAAATATCTAGAGAAGAGACTATTTTTAAGGGTTATTTTCATATTCTACATAGCAGAGAAAAGTATCAGTTATCTTGACTATAGGTCAGTAGGAATAATCTAAACATAAATACACACACAAAAATGTGGGAAAAGAACAGAGCATAAAATCAGAGAGTATTAAGATAATGTCAAAACAGTCTAAAATGCCTGGAATTGTTACCCTGAAGAGAAATGTGAAGGAGTAATAAGAAATACTGAAAGAGACAGTGTATAAGAATTTTCTAACATTAATGAAAAATTTTAAAAAGCACAGATCACAGAAGCTCAGAAATCCCCAAGTAGGAAAAGTAGTAAGGATTCAAATAATGAAACAAACAAAAACATGGCCACATAATTTTCCAGCTGCTGAAAACCAAACATAAAGAGAAAATTATGAATGAATTCAAGAAAAAAATAAATATTGCAGACAGAAAATTGAAAGTCTCGCCAAAAACTATGTTAGATGTCAATGGAGAGACACCTTAAAGTACTCAAAGGAAAAAATGTTATTTTAGAATTATTATGGCCTATAAAACTATCCTTCACAAATGAAAGCAAAATAAAGATATTAAAAAGAGGGATAAATTTCATTGTCGTCACTCTTATACTAAAACAAATATTAAGAGGAGCTCCTCAGGTAGAAATAATCAAATAGTAGATGGAAACTTGAATTTATAGAAAAAATGAGCATGGAATATGGTGAAAATTGGAAAAATATAAAATGAATTTTCTTTATTTTTAATCTCCTTAAATTATAACTAAGTAAAAAATAGAAATAATTTTTACTATTTAAAATACACATAGGTTTAAAATATACATAGAATAAAATATGTGACAAAAATAGTATAATTGTATGGGAGGGAGGAAATGAAAGGATATTCTTGCAGACTTCTTACATTATGTGAGAAGAGGTATAATAATAATTAAAGGTACTTTGTGAGAAGTTACAGATATATGTTGTAATCCTAAATAACTTTAAAAAATAATATTAAAATGTATAGTTAACTAGTCAGTAAGGGTTATAAAATAGAAACAAAAAAAAAGATTTAACCAATCTAAAAGAGTCCCAGACAAGAGAAAAAATAAACAAAAACAGATGGGGGGAAAAGAAAACAAATAGATTATAGATTTAAAAACTCAACTATATCAATAATTACATTGAATACCTGATCGTATAAACTCTCCAATTAAAGGCAGATATTGTAAGATTTGATTAAAAAAAAAAGAGCACTAGCTAACAGTATGATGTCCATAAGAAACCCACCTCATCTGTAAAGAAATGAAAAACATAAAAGAGTAGGAAAAGTTATACCATGTTAACACTAATCAAGAGAAAACTAGGATGTTATATTAATGTCACACAAAGGAGACTTTGGAAGAAGGAAGTTTACTAGAGATAAAAAGAGTCATTACAGAAAGATAATGGGTTAACTAATCAATAAGACAACAATCCTATGTACTTAATAACAGAGCTTTAAAGTGAAAAAAAAAAGGCTAATAGAACTAAAAAAGAAATAGGCAAATCCACAATTATAGTTCGAGATTTCAGCACTCCTTTCTTTGTAATTGATAAAACAAATAGACAAAAATCAGTTAAGATGTAGAAAACTGGAATAACACTGCTAGCCAACCTGACCTAACTGATACTTATAGAACACTCCAATCAACAATAGAAAACACATTCTTTTCAAATCAAATATAACATTCACTAAAGGTGTGATGCTAAAACCTTAGTAAATTTCAAATAATTAAAATACTATAAATCATGTACTCTGATCATAGTAGAATTAAGACAGAAATCAATAATAGAAAGACATAAAGAAAATGCTAAAACATTTGGAAATTAGAGACCTCACTTGAAAATAAATTGTATTCTCCATTGGGATGAAATCATAGGGGAAATAAAATATTTTTTTACTGAATAAAAATAAAAGCACAACACATCAAAAGTTGTAGATTGCTCTAATTCAATACTTAGAAATATGTAGTTTAAATATTTATTTTAGAAAACAGAAATGTCTCAAACCAGTAATCTAAATTTTCAACTTAAGGAACTAGAAAAAGATGAGCAAAGAAAACACAGAGGCAGAAAAAGGAGAGAAAAATTTGAGGTGCAAATAAAAATTAATGAAATGGGAAACAGGACAACAGTAGAGAAAATGAATAAAAGCAAAATATATTTTTTGAAAATAATGAATACAAATGATAAATTTCTCACCAGTCTTTTTCAAGAAATAGAGGTCTCAAATTATCAACATTTGAAAAGAAAAAGGGAACATTATTACAAATTTTACAGAGTTTAAATGGATAATTAACATCCTTACAAAGAAAACTCCCAGCCCAACAGGCTTCACTGGTAAATCCTATTATCCATTAAACAGACAAATACCAATTCTACACTTCATTACAGAAAGTAAAGGAGGGAAAGACACATTCCAAGTCATTTTATGAAGTTCGCATTACACTAATACCAATGCCAGACAAAGTAACTGTAATAAAAGAGAATTATAACTCAATACACTTCATAAGTGTTGAACCTCTATCATTACCTTAAACCATATTTAAAGTATTAATTACAAATGGAAAATAGACCTAAATATAAAAGCTAAACCTATGAAATTTCTGTAGGAAAACAGTAAAAAAAAATCTTTGTAACTTTGCATTTTGTTGTGGTCACCCTATGGAGGTGGCAATTTGTTTCAGATGTAATATAAAGAATAATGGCCTCTCAAGGATGTTCACATCCTAAGCCCTGGATCTAGTGAATATGTTATATTATATGGTAAAGGGGAATTAGATGTAAATGGAATTAAAATTGTTAATTAGCTGACCTTAAAATAGAGAGGTTTTTTTCTAGAATATCTGGATGGACCCAATGTAATAATAAAAGTTTTTAAAAGTGGAATAGGGAAGCAGAGAGAGGTTTAAAGATGCTATACCACTGGCTTGAAGATGGAGGAAGGAACCATCAGCTAAGGATTACAGGTGGTGTCCAGAACTTGGAAAAGACAAAGCAATTAATTTTCCTCTAGATCCTCCATAAAGGAATGAAGGCATGCCAACACATTCATTTTTGTCCAATGAAACTTCTAACATAAAGAACTATAAGATAATAAATTTGTGTTGTTTTTAAGCTGCAAAGTGTGCAGTAAATTGCTAAAACAGCAAGAGACAATTGATTCAGATGTCAAGACTGTTGATATCACATATGCACTAAGAGGGCATGAAAAGATTTACTAATACATAATAAGGCTTTCTGGGGAGGTCAAGGTATCTCACAATTGAGAGAGCACGAAGGGGCTACTGGCTTTTGGATTTTCTTGTGTTTAAGAGGTGGAACTATGGAGAGGGTTCTCCTGTATAGCCTGAGGTTTACTTGGTTTGAACTTCCTGCCAGCACCAAATGAGGAAGCACCTGAAATTTCTTATCAGGTTTTCAAGATGTGGAAGAGAAGGCAGAGAGGTATGAGTGGAGCATGAAAGCTGTCAACAAACATCAAAAATGAAATCAGACTTTATCATAGTGTACAGTTTTCATCAAAATTAGAATCTTCAGGGGCTTCCCTGGTGGCACAGTGGTTGAGAGTCCGCCTGCTGATGCAGGGGACGCGGGTTCGTGCCCCGGTCCAGGAAGATCCCACATGTGGCGGAGCGGCTGGGCCCGTGAGCCATGGCCGCTGAGCCTGAGCGTCTGGAGCCTGTGCTCTGCAACAGGAGAGGCCACAACAGTGAGGCTCACGTACGGCAAAAAAAAAAAAAAAAAAAAAAATTAGAATCTTCATCTCTTTAAGAGATACTGTTAAGAAAATGTAAACACAAGCTACAAATTGGGGAAAATAGTTGAAAAAAAGATACATTTGGAAACAGAAGTATGTCCAGAATATTTTTTAAAAAGTGCTCTTACTACTGAATAATAGAAGAAAAATATTTGAATACAAAGTACCAACAAAGATATACCAATGGCACAGAAGCACATGGAAAGATGTTCAACATCTTTATACACCAGAGAAATGCAAATTAAAACCACAATGTAATATATATATATATATATATATATATCTCCACTAGGATGGCTAACATTAAAAAGACAGAGTTTCAAGTCTTGGTGATGATGTGGATCAAATGGAATTCATACTTTGCTGCTGGGAGTGCAAAATGGTACAGGTACTTTGGGAAACAGTTTGGAAGCTTCTTATAAAGTTATATATATAATTATAATACAATCCTGTGACATTTCTCCTAGATATTTATTCAAGAGAAATGAAATATATGGCTACACAAAGACCTGTACATAAATATTTATAATACCTTTATTCATAATAGCTAAATACTGGAAAATTCTAAAGTGTTGATTAATTTGAAAATGGATAAAAAATATTTTAGTGTATCCATACAATGGAACACTATGCAATAAAATGGAATGAACTACTTACTGTTGTATGCTACCAAATGTTTTGATACTCAAAAATATGTTAAGTTAAATAAGCCAGATACAAAAGTCTAAATATGACCTGAATTCTTTTATATGAAAGTCTAGCAATGGTAAAACTAGATAGAAAGAAAATAAGAATTTGCCAGGGAACAAGATGAGACAAAGGGATGGACAGCAATGGGACCAATGGCAAATTTTCAGGGTATTGGAAATATTCTCTATCTTGACTATAATAATGTTTACATTACTGTATATGTTTGTCAACTCATTAAACTCTTAAATCAAAAATGGTAAATTTTTAATGTAAATTACACCTCTCTAGATGGAACAAATAGGGTAAAAAGTTAATAAACATTGAAAATTTTGTTTATGTGTGTGCTCAAAGTTCCATTCTTTCCATTTTTTCCCCTATGTTTGAAAATCTGCTTTAATAAATGAGGGCCATAGGGCTTTGGAGTCCTGAAAACTTGCATTCAATTCCCAACCAACTTTATTTATTAACAAATGCTTAAGCTTGGACCATATTTTCCCACTGCTAAGTAAGGAACACAATGTCTAACTAGTAGGATATGCAGATTAAATTAATCAACTTGTGTAAAGTACCTCTAATATAATGAATGCCAAAGACACGGTCCACTAAATTTTCTATAAAATTTTTCCGTTCCTTAATTTACTTTATCAGTGATGCCTTACTACCATGGAACATGAATAACATTGTCTCTTCTTGTATAAGTAGTTTGCAGGACGTCCATTTAGGTATTTCAGAAAGCTTCCTTGTATCTAAATATTCTTTTCACTGCTACATGTGATAGAGTATTGCTGTTAATCATTGTTTTAAGTTAAGTATTGAAGGGTCCTTTAAAAATAAATACATATTATGGAGCATAAACAAAACTAATTCTTGATAAAATAGATTGTAAACTAGTTGGAGACAGGGAGCAGAGTTCGTGATTCTTTCATTAGAATACTTGCACACAGAGTAAGTTGTCTAAAACAAATTCATGTTAAATGTAAAAAACCTGGGAAAGTTTCTACTATTCTTTTCTATTCTTTTTTAACAACCATCTTCTTCCCCTCCCCTTACCTACTCATCCCGATCTTTTGATGTTATAATTTTTAAAATTTGTTTTTTACTATCTACTTCAAATAGTACTTTTGTCATGAAGCCTCTTCTGATCTTATTTTAACAATCTCCTTCTCTACTCACTTCATCATCCTGACCACACATAATCTCTTCCTTTTATGAGTATCCACAGCACTTTTATTTTACTTTCAGAATTCTAAACTGAGAAACAAAAGAATTTGGGTTATTTTCCTCATTCTACCAGATTTTAGTCACATAGCATTCAGAAAGTTACATAATATGAAAGCCACAGTTTTCTCATCTGTAAAATGGATATACAATTACTTTTTCTGTCCCTTAACAGGAATGGTGAAGAGATATAAAAAGTACAAGGTTCCTGAATGGATAAAAAAATATATATTTATTATCTGGTGAGATGCTAGTTTTTAAATATTAAGTAAAGAATGATGTTAAACAACTATATGAGATTTCTATGGCCCAAAGATTGAATTCTGACTATTTAACAGAGGAGAGCTGGATCTAAAGAAGCTTGTGGAAAGGATAAACAGACAACACAGCAGAGACCTGTATAGACCATAGATTAAAATTTAGAATAGAATAAGGGCATCAAATTCAATGGCAGAATGAAGAGATGAAGACTCTGATTAATTGCCTAAGATAATCTGCTTCACACATACACACTTCTTGAAACACACTTGAACTCAGAAACAATCCTAGGAAAGCAAGAGAAAACACCTTCAGTTCTGAAAGTGTATTCCTTAATTGTAGAATGGAGGTTTAAAATATAATTTGGATTGAAATACAAAAAAAAAATGGAAAATTACATGCTAAATCTGTACTTTCTACATGCACACCTAATGAACTAAGAACAGCAAGACAATATGATGGGGTCAATGAAGAGTAAGCTTTAAGACTAGTTATGTCTGGGTTCAAATTCCATTTTCCCACTAACTAAATAAATCACTTGGGGTAAATCATGTAGACTCCTTGACTTTTAAGTTTCCTCATCTGTAGAAATGAAATTATATTAGGATATAATTCATCAGGTAATTTTGAAAACATAATGAGATAAAGAAGTGTTAAGTATAATTCCTGGAATGAAGTGAATACTCACTAAATATGCTTTATTATTATTATTATTATTATTTAGGGTGATGTTTTTATTCTGCTTGGTATAATATGTGTTTCCCATCCTGTTAGATTATTGGTTATTTTTTTATTACAGTATCTGTATTATACATAATTTATGTTCCAAACCAAATTTGAACTTTTGCTTGACCAGAGAAGTTACACAATATGTATTTATTGAACTGAGTTGTCAATTGGATTTTTTAGTCACTAATATATTTTCATTAGTTGGCTTATAAAATTATCTCCAAAGGGCAGAGCCCTGAGGGAATATAATATAAGGCAAAAGAGTTTTGATGAGGAAGGGAAAAAAAATGTCTTGAATGAGGTGTTTCAGCAAACACAGGATTCAGTAGGTGCCCTTAACAATCCAGAAGCTGTATTAGTATCAATATAGTGCATAGTAATGCCAGGGAAAAGGTGCAGTGAGAAAGAAGGTGAAAGACACTTTAAAGTTTGCTTACATTAGGAGTGGAAGTCTTGGTTACATATAAATCTAGTCTAAATTTCTCACCAAACCCCATATCCCACATCCCTTTTAGCAAATAATAGAATAGGAGGTATCTAATGTTCTTTTATAAGTTTGCAATTATTCTCAAGTCGGTTTTCTCCTCTCCCTCTTCCTGACTACTGAGGAGCATTATAAATTCTTCATTCTGAGAACAGACTTGATTTGTTTTAATTTTGGTAAAATGCACACAATATAAAATTTTCTATGTTAATCATGTTAAAGTGTACAATTCAGTGGCATTAACTATATTCACAATGCTGAGTAACTATCACCACTATCTAGTTCCAGAACGTTTTCACCACCCCAAACAGAAACTTCCTACCCATAAGCAGCCAATCCATATTTGTCCTCCTCACAGTACCAGGTAAATATTATTTTCTGTCTCTATAGATTTAATTATTTTAGATATTTCATGTAAATGTAACCATATAATATATAGCCTTTGTGTCTGGCGTTTTTAGCTTCATGTAAGGTTTTCTTGGTTTGTCCATGTTGTAGCATGTAGTAGTATTTCATTCCATTTTATGAATGAATGAATAATATTCCCCTGTATGGATATATAACATTTTCTCTATTAATCCACTGATAGGCATTTGGGTTGTTTCCAACGTTTGGGTATTCGAATAGTAGTGCTATGCATATAGTGTACAAGTTTTTATTTGAACACCTATTTTCCACCCTTTTGGTTATATATCTAGGAAAGGAACTGGTGAGTTCATATGACAGCTCTATCTTTAATTTGTTGGAGAGCTGCCAAGTGCTTTCCATAGCAGCTGGACCATCATATGTTCCCACCCGCAATGAATGAGATTACCAAATTTTCTGCATCTTTGCCAACACTTATTTTCTTTTTCCTTAGTGTAACCAATATAGAGTGTATGAAGTGCACCTCACAGTGGTTTTGATTTGCACTTCCCTAGTGACCAGACATTGTGCATCTTTTCCTATGCTTGTTGGCCATGACTGTATCTTTTTTTTTTTTTTTTTTTTTGAGAAATGCCTATTCAAGTTCTTGGACCATTTTTTCACTGGATTGTTTGTCTTGTTGTTGTTAAGTTTAGGAGTTACAGGAGTCAGTCCTCTGACCCTTATCATATATATAATTTGTAAATATTTTATCTGATTCTTTTCACTTTCTTGATAGTGTCCTTTGATGAACAGAATTTTTCATTTTGATGAAGTGCAATTTATCTGTTTTTTCTTTTGTTACTTGTGTGCTTGGTGTCATATCTAAGAATTTCTTCCAAAACCAAGGTCCTGAGGAGATACCCCTATGTTGTCTTCTAAGAGTTTCATAGTTTTATAGTATTAGTTCATTTTTACACTTTAAGTAAATTCTGAGTTAATTTTTGTATATGGCATAAGGTTCCAGTCATTGTTTTGCATGTAAATATCATGTTGCCATAGTACCATTTGTTGAAGGGACCATTGTATGCTTCGTCTTGGCACCCTTGTGAAAAGTCAATTGACCGTAGATGTATAGGTTTATCTCTGGATTCTCAATTCTATTTCAATTATCTATATGTCAAAACTTATGTCAGTAATATACTATTTTTAACATGTAACTTTGTAATAAGTTCTAAAATTGGAAAGTATGAGTAATCCAACTTTTTTCTTTTCAAGTTTGTGTTGGCTCTTCTGGGTTCACTGCAATTTTATGTAAATTTTAGGATTGGTTTTTCCATTTCTGCAAAAAAAAAAAGCAGTTAGGATTTTGATAGGAATTGCATTGAATCTTTAGATCATTTTAGTAATCTGTAGATTACTTTCATCTTACAAATATTGTCTTCCAACCCCTGAACATGGAATATCTTTACATTTGCTTATGTCTTCTTTAATTTCTTTCAGCAATGTTTTGCTGTTTTCAATGTAGAATCTTGCCTCACTTTGGTTAAATGAATTCCTGGTACTTTATTATTTTTGATGCTATTACAGATGGAATTATTTTCTCAATTTCCTTTTTGGATTGTTCATTGCAAGTGTATAGAAATACAACTGAGTTTTGAGTGTTGACCTTATATCTTACAACTCTGCTGAATTTATTTATTAGGGCTAACAGATTCTTTGTGTTAATTATTTAATATTCTCTCTATATAAAATCATGTTATCTACAAACAGAGATGGTTTTACTTCTTCCTATTGTATTTGGATGCTGTTAATTTCTTTTTCTTATGCTCTGGCCAGAATCTCTAGTACCATTTTGAATAGAAGTGTTGAAAACTGATATCCAACCTTGAAATTCTTGCAATACCAGCCTCATAGAATGATTTAGGAAGGCTTCCTCTCTCTTCCATTTTTTGGAAGAGTTTCAGATGGATTGGATTTAGTCCTTCTTTAAATGTTTGGCAGAATTCATCAATGAAATCTTGTTTTGGCATTTGTTTGTCGAGATATTTTTTATTACTGATTCAATCTATTTTGTATAATTCTATACAGATTTTCTGTTTTTCCTTTAGTCTATTTTGTTTATCTAATTTGTTGGTATAAAAGTGTTCATAATACTCTCATAATTCTTTTTACTTCCCCAAGGTCGGTAGTAATATTTCTAATTTCATTTCTGATTTTAGTATTACGTGTCCTTTTGCCTTTGTTTTTTGGTCAATATACCTAACAAATTTGGTTTGCCAATTTTTTTTGATCATTTCAAAGAACACACTTTTGGTCCTTAGGTTTTCTTTCTTGTTTTTCTATTTCCCATTTTATTTATTTCCACTTACATCTTTAGCGTTCCTTTTACTCTGGTAGCTTTGGGTTTAGTTTGCCTTTCTTTTCTAGTTCCTAAAGGTGTAAAGTTACTCATTTGAGATTTTTCTTCTTCTTCTTTTTTTTGCTTTTCTGCAGTACGCGGGCCTCTCACTGTTGTGGCCTCTCCCGTTGTGGAGCACAGGCTCTGAATGCGCAGGCTCAGCGGCCATGGCTTACGGGTCCAGCCGCTCTGGGGCATGTGGGATCTTCCTGGACCGGGGCACAAACCCGTGTCCCCTGCATTGGCAGGTGGACTCTCAACCACTGCGCCTTTTTCTTCTTTTTTAATGTAGATGTCTACAGCTTTAAATTTTCCTCTGAGCATTGTCATATGTATGTCTTCTTTAGTGATGTGTCTGTTAATCTCTTATGAAGTAAGTCCAACTTACCTTTTTGTTTTTCTTTGATGGATTATGCATTTCAACAGCCATCACCAAGACCAAAGACATGAAGATTTTCTCAGATTCTTTATAGTTTTGCATCTTATAATATCTATGCTCCATTTTTAGCTAATAATTATCAAAAGTGTATTACCTAAGTCTGGATACCCTTTCCTTTGCATAGAACATTTGCAGTTGTTCCAAAACCATTTGTTGAAATGGCTATCCTTCTCCATTATTTGATCATTCCTCTTTTGTAGAAGATCAGTTGACTATATTTGTGTGGTTCTATTTGTAGGCTTTCTATTGTGTTCTATTTATATTTTCTCTAATAGCATGCTCTCTTGATAACTATAGCCATAGAATAAGCTGTGATATCATGTAGTGTGAGTCATCCAACTATCATCTTCTCCCCCACCCTTTCCCTTCTTCCTCTTCCTCCTCCTTCTCCTCCTCCCCCAGTATTTGGTTGGGTATTTTAGGTCCTTTCCCTTTTCATATAAACTTTAGAATATGTTTGATAACATATATAGATATAGATACAGATACAGATATAGATGTAGATAGATAGATCTTCTTTGATTTTTTAATGTGTTTTGTAGTTTTCCACATGCAGTTCCAATATATATTTTGTTAGGCTTATACCTATGTATTTCATTTTGGGAGGTGTAATTGGAAATTCCATTTTTAAAATTTCAAATTACAAGCAGTTTCATCTAAATACATGGCACAACATAGTGCCTCTTGTATAGCACCCATTAAATAAATAGTAGCTATTATTATTTTTGCATGGGAAACTATAATTAAACAATAGAATGTGAGTTGATAGGGAGAATATAATTCTTAGAGAAATCAGATTGCTTATCAGACTGTGCTTGGATGATTTTTATAACAAATAGGTGTATTCTGTATTTTCAATAACCAAACTGATAGGAACTTTAAACTTGGTTAGCAGAACCAGTCTGTTAAAATTATGGATGAATTTGTCTGATAAATATGTTGAGCTTGGTAGTAAGACACAAAACTTATTTCTAGTGCTTATTATACACTAAAAAAAAATTCTTTTTTTTTTTTGCGTTATGCGGGCCTCTCACTGCTATGGTCTCTCCCAATGAGGAGCACAGGCTCCGGACGCACAGGCTCAGCAGCCATGGCTCACGGGCCTAGCCGCTCCACAGCATATGGGATCCTTCCAGACCGGGGCATGAACCCGTGTCCCCTGCATCGTCAGGTGGACTCTCAACAACTGCGCCACCAGGGAAGCCCTAAAAAAATAATTATTAAACATCATGTTTAAAGAGATTGTAAGAAAATAACTTTTATTTTATTAAATAATGTTGGTATTACAAAACCCATCATGGATAAAATCTAAGAAGAAAATATACTTATACATGAAGGGGGTTCACTTGGAAAGAGTTAACAGTTTGCCCACCACAGAAAATAGAAGTAGATGGCCTTGTCTTACATTTGTTTCTACTCAGTGGATATGGTTTGATTTGTGAACACAATGGCCTTGTTGATGTGGTAGAGACTAGAAGCCTAGAAAGGGTCACAGAAATTAAAGAGAATGAAAAATCTAGGATATGGTCACCAAATTCAATAATCATTAATTTTAAGTTTTGGTCAGTACAGTCCTGGTATCCTAAACCTACTAGGTTGTCTTTTCCTTGGCAAACCCTGTTGGTTCATGCTACTTCACAGTCATGTACATTGCCTGTCCTGCTACCAGGAGTCCCATCTTTGCTCTCTGGCTACCTTTTTAACTTCTGTTACCATTGCCACAGAAGGTGCAAATACTAACCTGGCTGCTACCATATTGATTTTCTATCTTAATGCTAGTACAACATTTGCATTACATTCCCAAGGAATTTCCGGTTTCTTCAAAACCTACAATTTCCTCTCTCAAATAATTTGGCAAGCTACACTGACATTCTTGGATATCTATTGATTGTGGTAAATTCTTCTTATATGATAAATTCTTTTTCTTATAGGCTAAATTCCGACTCATAGTCTTTATTTTTAGAATTTACCATGTGATATAGTTCAAGATATAAAGTGCAAGCTTATATCTGTTAAGTATTTGGGGGAAAATTACCACAGTCATGTCTCCTCTTTGCTGATAGGAATATCTAATGAGATAATTTAACTGGAGGGAAAACATTACTTACTTGAAGGATAGGGGTGATTAGCAGTCAAACAATTTATCTCCAACAAATATTATTTTTTGAAAATCTTGAATGAAGGCAGCCATAATTGCCACAGGGAGCTAATGAGTTATTACTACTGCATACCTCAAAAATGTAATGTACCTTTCTTTTCCCTTCTGCTGCAAAAAACCTGGGTACTATATATTTCTTCAATCTCTTTATTTATTGATTCATGTATATCTATAAAATATGTGTTTTTGTTTGTCCATGGATGCCCAAATCACTTATAAAATCACTTATAAAATTTAACCCAAATAAAAAATTTTAGTCTACTCTTGCAAAATAGGTGATAAACAAATATACACATTTATTTATTTATCCTATGAAAATATTATCTTTGGTAACAGAACCATACAAGTTTCTGTCATTTTGTGATATAATGGTTATTATCTATATTTTATCTTTAGTCATTCTGTAAAGTACTAAATGCTCCTTGTGGTAGGTATCTTGTAAGTATGGAATAACATAATCTGAAATTTATTTTAGTATAAAAGAGATAAAACATCTTTTAGTCACTGATTGTTACCATTTCTTAAAGGAAATCCTTTAGGCGCTCGCTTCAAAATCTGTGCAGAAGCTAACTACTTTTCACTACTTTCCTTCTGGTCAAATCTACCATCTTCTTCTACCCAGTTTTTTAAAATAGTTTCTTATCCAGCAGCCAAAGTGGGCTTTAAAAAAATCAGATCACTTCATAACTTTCTCCAGAATCCTCTAGTGGTCTCCCTTTTGACAGAATAAAAATGAAAGTTCTTACTATAGCTTCAGGTCATTAAGGAATCTGCCCTGCTCCTACTTCTAGTCCCATGCTTACCATTTGTTTCCTGACCTCTTCTCTTTCACTCCTATCCTTTCCACATTGGCCTCTGACATTATCTCTAGAAATGCCAGGGATCCTTAAAGCCTTTCCACTACCTGTTCCCTCTAATTGGAATGTTCTTCCTCCTTATATCCATATAGCTCCTTCACTCACTTATTTCAAGTCTGTTCAATGGTACCTTTCCCAGGAGGCTTACTATCATGAAAAATTGTTAAATATAAACTGTTTAAAACAGAAACATTCTCCTCCTCCACTACCATGACACCCCCAATTCCTCTTACCTGCTATTTTCTTTATTTTTTTAAACAGCAGTTATTGTCTCATTTATTATGGTTTAGTGTCTATCTCTTCTAACTAAAATATTTACTTCTTAAAGGTGGGGTTTTTATGTGTTCTCTTTAGCTGAAGTAACCTCAGTGCCTAGAACAATGATTGGAATATATTAGGTACTCCATAAGAATTGGTTGTGTAAAGAACCAAATCACAGTGATAAGAAAATGTTCAAATGACCCAAATCAATGAATGACAAGTAGGAAATGGTTAATCCAGGCCTGTAGAGAAGAGCATGAGTGGGACCTCTTAAGAAATCTTTAAAATGATCCTGGAAGAAGATATTCTCATCTACATTAAAAGAATGAATGGAATGAAGTCAGTGTTCATATTTTTGGGCTGTGGCACTTAAACATAGTTATATATGTCTATCCTTGACTATCAGAATGGAGAAAATGGCTGAAAAGGAAGATACACCAATCAAAGACATTCAGGAAACTATATGGCCTCAATCAATAATGAGTTATAAAAATATGATACAACACTAATAACTGGGTGACAAATTTAATTTCAAAATATTATGAATTTCAATTGTGAAATATTTAAATTTCAGAAAATTATTAAGAATAATACACCATATAAATAAATTCACTTGCTTACATTGCAACAGCATGAGTAAAATTATTTTCTGAAAATCTTAAATATTATAAATTTTCTTACAGTCTTTCTATGAGGAGTTTTGTTGTCAAATAAGAATAGCAAGGTTTCAATTGTTAGAATTATAAGTGAGTCATAACTGAAATATTGATTTAATTAAACTTTGATGGCTATACTCTAGGACTGTACTCAAAATAAGACTGTAGAAACTTTACCTGGAAGGGTCCTGCTCATACTTCTAAACATGATTTATTTGAAAAATCAAATGTGCCTGTCTTCAGGATATATAGTGTGCTCAATGTAGAAGTTTCCATGAAGGCAGAAACTTTCTATGATTTATTTTTGAAAAGCAATTACCATTTATTAAAGTAATATTTCTAAAATATATAATGAAAGTCTGCTGTGTTCCAGGCAAATACTGACAACACAAACAATGAAAATGAAATAAAATGAAACAAATAAAAATTTGTTCTTTTTACTTTTGAAATTTAATTTCAAGTTACTTTTAGTCTTCAAAGTGGATTTGTCCAACAAGCTGATGGATATATGACCCTGGAGCTCAGAGGAAAGATATGAACTAAAGACATGAATTATGGAGTCCTAAATATATAGATTATGTTTAAGTCTTGAAATGGATAAGATAATCTAAGAAGAAAGTTTATAGAGGAGAAAAGAAGAAGCCATATGTAAAGAGAAAAAGTGTCTATAGAAGAAGCATGGAAAACAAATAGCATTACTAACATCATTTTATGGAAATCATGACTAACCGTATCAAATGCTGCTGAAAATTCATGTAAAATGAAACAAAATAGAGGTAACCTTAAGGTAATGGATACTTTACTCACTCAAATCCTCACTCCAGCTTCTGAGAGTGTTGCTAATTGACAGCTCTCAACTGTCAGTCTTTTTTAGATATGGCTGACAAAATCACACAGTCTTCCTGAGTAAGCCTAAAACCAATGACTGGACAATTTGGGTTACATATACATTTCTGACTCTTTTCCCCAACTAGAGATAAATCAGAAGGGTCATCTTAGTTTCACAATTCCTTGTTGTGTACCCAAGCTAAAAATTTAATATCCAAACTAAATTCTTTTTCATTCTTCCTTTCTCTCAAAGGTAGGCATTCCCCAAATTTCCTGAATATGAATTTCTATCTCAGTGACTGCTATCCAGGTAACTGACCTGTAGCAGTTGATGATGGTAGTGGGCAGAGAAAGTGGACATCAAGTTGGGATTTTAGAGCTGGGAAAGACGACTTCATCTGGTGGTAGTGGAACACAGATAGTTCCGGCATAAGATGGCAATGTAATTGTTAAGACTTTTACCTAATGGGGAACTGGGATAGAATAATCTGTAAAAGGAAATACACTAGCAGGCACAATGCTTCATTCATTTGAAAAATATAAGGAATTAAATTGATGGCTTTTGATTGGATTGCTTTTGCTAGGGGCACTTTCATGAACTTTGTGGATAAAGATAATGAAAGGCTAAACATAATTAATCAGTAATTAAAGCTTGAATGTGAAAGCCAGAAAGCCTCCTTGGCAGCATATAAAGATACTGTAGTCTCCTGCAGTTAGAGGGCAGAGAAAGCTAAGGATCACATCCAGATTTAAGATGTGATTGTGTGGCAGAACTTTAATGAAAGTTACATTTTCAACTGGGCAGGTCTGCTGTGTCAAGGTCAGAACTCTGACTGAAAGGACATGCAATGAAAGTCACTGAAAGGGAACATCTGGATTGGTGCATTAAATGCTCAGATTCCCCTGAATTTTCAAGTTTGTAGAAGTGGTCGTACAATCCTCTCTCTTAAGAGCTAACAAACATTCGTTTTCTTGAAGATGATGCAGAGGTCTCTGCCCTGCAAGAAAACAACCCACTCCACCGGAGTTATCCCCAACTTCCCCCTAACCATTAAGTCAATAATGAGAATTAAGTTACTACCTAACCCATAGAGGAAATCTTGCTAATGGGGCACAGAAGCTATAAATGCTGGACTGGTACCAGGAGGAGTAAGAGTGTTTATATATAGGAGACAGAAGATGCTGAATCATAGGGGACAGAATATAAAGTTTGATAATGGACAATTTATCAATATGGGAACACATTTTCAGATACATATTTTAGTACTCTACAAAAAACTTCCCCCAAAATTCAAACATGCTGCTAGGATGACCCTTAGAAACTTGGGGAAAATGCAAGACCATGCAAAGTGAAATAGAAATGCCAAATGTTTCATAGAAAATGACATGGGAAGGAATCAAAAGGTCTAGAGGTTTAGTCATTCTGCAGAGTGCATATAATGTGTAAGGCCAGAAAACCCACTAGATGATTATGTTCCACTGGAGGATTTGGAGGACATCAAATTTACAATAGTAGTAATGGCCCAGTGAAAAATGAGAAGCTTATCCATACCTGTATTTTCTAGTGCAGGGCTGATGTAGAAGGTGTTGTGACTGATTTGAGCTTTCCACTAGTAATGGGGATGCTACAAACTCAAAATACTAAAGTCTACAGGGTGGTACTTAACCATCAGAAGCCGGATGGGTACAGTGACCATAATAAATGAGAATATTTGAGTGCCAACAAGGAGGAGTGGACATGAAGAGAGCTAAGAGAATGTTTAATAAAATATAACATCCCTAAGGCAAGATAGAAAGACAGTTGAAAAATGTATTGCTTAAAATATTCAACACAAAGAAATCAAGAATGTGTTTTCAGGAGGCTGAAGACACCTGCTCCTATAGAAAGGTATAGTCTCTTGCCCAGTTTCCAAAATTTAATTGTTCAGACGTGGAATTCATTGAAGGAAAGGAAGATCCTAGGAGAAGGTATTTTGTAACATTACATCAGGTGTATAAGGTAAGGAACCACTCAATGCTTTCCTAAAGGAATGTATAGCTATGCAGTAGCTGTTACTGGTGTGAGGAGAATATCTACATGTTTGGAGGAGTATAGAAGCTAGGATTGATAACTGATACACAGGATTTAAAGGATCCTCACTATACTTATGGTAAGAGTGGTGGCATATAGGAACTAGTTATTAGACTGAGTCCTGGAATAGGGCCAGCTCAGAGTGAATCCCCTGGGTACAAAAATTCTATGATGGTCATTCTTCTTGTTCCTCGATGTGTAATTAGAATTTAAATATAAGTGACAGGCACATCACTATTTTGGCTTGTAGGATGAGCAATTGTATTGGTACAGGCAAGTACAGACCTCTGAAACTGCCCCCTCCCTCGTGTCCTAGCCAATATAGTAGAATAATCATATATTCCTGAGGGAATGGGAGAGATCAGAGTCACCACTAAAGGATCCAGGGATGGTGGTTCTCATCATATCACAATTTAATTCATTCAAGGCACCCATAGAAAAAACAGATTGTTCCTGGAGGATAATAGTGAACTAATGGAATTTCAATTAAAGAGTAGCTCCAATTGTACCTCCTGAGCTAATCACTGTATCTTTACTAATGTGCATTACTAGAGTCTCAGATATGTGATTTGCGGCCATTGTCTAATGAATGCATCCTATCAAATAAGGGGATCAAAAATAGTTCACATACTTAAGAAAATCAAAATATTAACTTGAAAATTTATATGCACCCCCAGGTTCACTGTAGCATTATTTACAATAGTCAAGATATGGAAGCAAATGTCCATCAATAGATTAATGGATAAAGAAGATGTGGTGGGCTTCCCTGGTGGCGCAGTGTTTGAGAGTCTGCCTGCCGATGCAGGGGACGCGGGTTTGTGCCCTGGTCCGGGAAGATCCCACATGCCGCGGAGCGGCTGGGCCCGTGAGCCATGGCCGCTGAGCCTGTGCGTCCAGAGCCTGTGCACTGCAACGGGAGAGTCCACAGCAGTGAGAGGCCTGCGCAACGCAAAAAAAAAAAAAAAAAAATGATGTGAGATATATATATATATATATATATATATATATATATATATATATATACACACACACAACATAATATTATTCAGCCATGAGAAAGAAGGAAATTCTGCCATTTGGTACAACATGGATGGACCTCAAGGGCTTTATGCTAAGTGAAGTAAGTCAGAGAAAGACAAATACCATAAGATCTCTCTTATATGTGGAATCTCCAAAAACAAAACAAAACAAGCTCATAGATACAGAAAGTGGTGGTTGCCAGAGGCAGGGAGCCGGGAAGTTGGGAGAAATGGATAGAAAGAGTCAAAAGGTAAAGAGAAAAAAAAGTTTATGCTCCATAGGGTAATCAAAGTAACACCCGGGCATCAGAGTGGTGGGAAATATACATATTTAACTTTATATTTTTATGAATAATATATAAGGAATATTTTTACCTTCATAATAAAGAAGAAAAACTTATTTTCAAAAGGACAGTTCAGCCCCAAATTTACTTCTTCCAAAATAATTTATATAAATTTCAATTTCTGATTGCTAATTTTTTGCATAAATACTTGCAAACTCTGAGACAAAGTGGCTCTACAGGGTGCAGCAGCAAAGAGGACACTGATGTGGGACAAATTATAATCTTGAGTGGAAGTGATTCATTTGCAGAAAAATCATGGACCTAAATAAAAAGATAAAGTGCTTAGATCAGGGTCTGGCACACAGTAGGTGCTACTTAAGTATTAGTTGTTATCATTATTGTGACTATTGTTACTATTACTTAGCCTTCTGGGCATCAATTTCTCTCAGCCATTCCTTAGTGTGTAGGAGCTTGCTACTCAAAAAGCAAAACAAAAATTCACATTCGCAAACACTAGACAAGAGTGCATACTTACAGTCTTGCCCCAGGGCTATGTAAGCCTGTCTGTACCCCACCCAGCATAGTATAGCTCAAATTCAAAGAAACCTGGATGATCTGGACATCCAGAGAACATCACAGGGGTCCACTATATCAATGGTCTCAAGATAATAAGAACAAGTGAGCAAAAGTTTGCAAGTGCATTGGAAGCCTTGGAAACACATGCTCTCCAGAGGTGGGAGATAAACTCTTCAGTTTCAGACGAACACCTTATAAATCATCCACTCATGAAGTACTAAATCAATTAGCAATATTCTGCAAGTTTCCATCAGTCAGATTCTGTAATTGACCACCCCTTTGCTGTCGAGCAAAGGTGCCCACTCACCAACGCTGGTTAGGTACTGCTGTTGCTGAATATGTAACCTCCTAGCAACAGAAACCAACTCTAGGTTCCCTTGTATGAGACCATTCTCTTGACCAGGAATTGACAAACTGTAGCCCATGATGCAAATCCAGCCCTGTATTTACAAATAAATTTTTATTGGAACCTAATCCCTCTTTTATGTTTATATATTTTCCATGGTTGCCTTTGTGCAATAGTAGCAATGTTGAGTTGCGAGAGAGACTGCTAGCCCACAAAGCCTAAAACATTTACTTTCTAGATCTTTACAGAAAAAAATTGCCTATACTTACTCTAGAAAATCAACCAGACACTTTGGTGGCAAATTGCCTATAGTGTACCCCTTCCAACTTGGAACTGAAAGTGATCCATCTGACTAAAATCAGCAAATATTCTGAGTATAGATTTGCCTTCTCTGCCCAAAGGATCTCATCCAGATTTGAGGCTTACAATCTAGAGACGTGGAACGCCACATATTGCATTGGACCAAGGAACCAAATTAGCAGAAAAGGAGGTGTGTCAGTAGATACATGACTAAGATCCTATTACATACAGCATGACCTATAAGCTGAAGTCCTAATAGAGCAATGGAGAAGAATTTTGAAGAAGCAGATGAGATGTCAGCTAAGAAATGGTACTCTGTAAGCATGGAGAATCATCCTACCACATGTAGTGTACAATTCTAATCAATAATTATCATATGGTGCTATATATTAGCTTGAATACTTGGATTAAGAAACCAAAGGATTGGGACTTCCCTGGCGGTCCAGTGGTTAAGACTGGGTGCTCCCAATGCAGGGGGGTGCGGGTTCAATCCCTGGTCAGGAAACTAAGATCACACATGCCTCACTATGGGGCCAAAAAAATAGAAACCAAAGGATAGAAAAAGAAATGACTCCATTTAGCATGGCTCCTAGTGACTTATTTGGGTCATAAAATTTATTTTGCCTGATATTAGTTTAGCTACTATAACTTTCATATGCTTACTGCTTTTATCATATCTATTTTTGCCAACCTCTTCCACCTTTTATTTAAAATGAGTCTCTTATAGACCTTGTATAGTTTGACCATCTTTGTTCTTAAATTTGAGTGTTTATTCATTAAATTTAATGTAATTTCAACATGATTGTTTTTAACTTTATAATTTGATTAGAAATTATCTATTTTTCATATTTTGACTGATTAATTTAAAAAATATGTTTTCCCTTTCCTGCCTTTTTTGGGTTATTTAACTATCTTTTATTGTTCTATGTTAATTATTCCTTTTAGCTTTCTAGGTATAGCTTTTGCATTATTTTACTTTATTTTTCTTTTGGGGAATTATACTATGCATCTCTATTATAATCTATTTAGAATTAATATTTTTCCCTTTTATGAAAAATATTATAAAAGGCTTACAAATTTATATTTCAATTGAACTCCCAAACTTTGTGCTATTACTATTAAATATGACAGTAAGTTGCTGTAATTTTTGCTTTATATTGTCATCCATATTTAAAAGGAAATGTGTAATCTTCTGTATTCACCTACATAATTACTATTTCTTTTCTTGTCCATTTCTTCCTTTACATATTTTTTTCCATCTGTTGTCAATTCCTTCAAAATGAAGAACTTCCTCAGTATTATTTATAGCAGCAGATTTAGAAGCAAAGAATTCTCTCAATTTATTCATATATATGTATTTTACATTTTGAAAGTTGAAAAATATTTGTGTATATATCTCTGGATGTAGGGTCCTGTGCTGACAGTTTTTATTTTTTTTCCTCGACCGTTTGAATGTATCACTCCATTGTCTTCTGGCCTTCATTGTTCCCAGTAGAGGTCAACTGTGGTATCTATTATTGTAATTTTTCTACCTTTAACTATTTTCAAGATTCTTCTCCACCTTTTTTCATTCTCAGTATTTGATTATTTCTGTAATATGACTACTTTGTGTTGCATAGTGGCATCTATGCATTTGTCCCATTTGAGATTCACTGAGCTTCTTGGAAATGTAAATTTTATCTTTTTTCAACAAATTTTTGAATATTTGGGTTTTCATAGTTTATTTTATTTGGTCTTATTTTTCTGTGTAGTTTTCATACTTCTCTCCTTGTAACTTCAGATGTAAGTGTGCTAGGCTGTTTGATATTGCCTCAGCTCACAGAGACTTTTTTCATTTAAAAATGTTCTGTGTTCTTCAGATTGCATTCAAGTTTAGTGATCCTTTCATCTGCCTTATCTCTTATGATCATGATATTTTTCAGCAATTTTTCATATCAGATATTGTATTTTTAGTACTAAATTTTCTATTTTATAGCTTTAATATTTGCTATTATTTCATTTCATTAAGCATATTTCATATTATATCTTTGAACATATTTATAATAGCTACCTAACCTTCGATATCTGTTAAATACAACATCTTAAACACCTTTAAATCCTTTCCCATTCCTTTATTAAAGAAATAAATTCTCTTGTGTATTTTCCTTCTTTTTCTAAACTCCAGTGGTTTTTAATTAAATGCTGATAATCATGTATTCTACTCTGAACAGTTTTTATGCTGCTTTAGAGAAGCTTCTGTTTTTTTCAATCTGTTTTGCTTTCCTGGCAGGTAGTTTTTAAGGTTAGCTCAGATTGAACCCCTTGAGGCACGTATTAAGCATTATTAGGGCAGGTCTAGAGTTGTATGTTCTGTATAATTAGGATATCTCTACTCTTAACTCTTTTCTGTGTGTGTGTCAGCTGAGTTCCTGTGGTGTTCATGAAGTCTCTACACTTTGCCTAATTAGATATCCTACATCTTCTATGCAACCTCTGGAATCTCTGTTCTGATCAGAGTTTTCCTATACCTTTTTCTGCCAGGCTTTATGAAGTCAACTTTATTATCAGCCACAGACATACAAGGAGTCTGTACAAACCTGTGGGGCTTCTTCTCTTCATACTTTTCTCCTTCCTTAAATTCTGTCCAGAAATTTCAGCTGCATCAGACCTTTGATAATTGCCTGCCCAGCATCTCCATACTCTGCTTAGTCTCTGCATCCCCATGGTGTCATCCAGAATGTGACCTTGAGCAGAAATCTAGAACAATCTTGGATTCATTTTGCGTTTTTTTCCTTTCTTTTGGTGCTCAGTCTTGTAGAGTCTATATCACTCACCATCCAAAAACAGTCATTTCACGTATTTTTTCCAGTTTCATAGATTTTTATATATTAAGGTCTAGAAAAGTAGCAGTTATTTATTCATTTATGGCCCAAGGACGTAGATATTAGGAGAAACACAGCATCAAATGTAACAGGGTGGAAAGAGGAATATGGGTATGAATGTATTTAGCTTATAGTTTCTTAATGTAACGTTAAAAAAAAGTTTCTATCACAAGGATTCTACATCATTAATAAAGTATGTAATCTATTAATAAAGAAAAGAGGGTGTTTGGGTCAAGGTTGGGAAAGTAAGGGTGAGGGGAATTTGCTAGACAGAGGTGAACATGTTTTCTTTTAAAAATGAAAAAATTCACTTTACTAATATTTAATTTAAAAGGTTTTCATCATTGTTTTAAAGTGGTTGTCTGCCTTACCAAATAAAGATATAAAAGAATAGAGGATTTAAAGAAACTGACAGTAAGCTAAAGAGTAAAAATTGAATTCAACACATCTCCAAGTTGCTGAGAATTTTCTAAATATTTTCTGGATACAATTCTAACATATAAATATTAAATTTAAAAATACATTGTCAACATATTGACCTTTAGAGTAAATTGATTTAAAAAGACTATAGAATAATGCATGTTTCATCATAACTAAGATGTTTTTATCTATAATGTTTAAACACCTATCATTTGACTTCATCTTTATCCTACGTACATAAGAAGAAATAAACAGACACATAGACACACAAATGCATATTAGATCATGGGTATCATAGGTATAGGACTGAATTCAATAACAGAAAATCTCGTTCAGCTATTTACCAGTCTTGGGAATTTGCAAGTCACTTAAAAATACCTGGGACTTTGAAATTGCATACAAATAATAGTAGGTAATAAACATTACATATGCTCCTTATGTGTGTAAAAAAAGAACAAATGACATAAGTTATATGAAAGCATGATGTTGAGTTTAGCGAAGGCATAGAAAAGGCAACTTTATCCTATAAAGAGTTTTTTTTGTATCTGTTTTTATTTATTTTTTTTACTTATAGAGTTTTAAAAATTGAACATAATAGAATGTGGCATATGTTGGTTTTGGGTTTTTTGTTTTTCTGTTTTTCCCCCCATTGCTTTCTACTCAGGAATAGTAAAACTCTGACTCACGATCAGAATAATTTATTTGTGATAGTTCTAAAAGTCATTTTTTTTCTTCTAAGAGTTCTGTTTCCATTTAATAAATATGAAGTAATGAAAATTAAATAAAACAAACAAGAAAAACAGTAGGCAGGCTTCAAAGTTCCATCTTAATTTTTCAGAGTCCACTTAGCCTAGTGAAAAGAACATACGTTTACAGATCTAGTCATTTATGTAAAAATTAAATTAATGTGTTAGACACTGTATTAGGCTTTGTGAATTAATACACAAAGTACCTAAATTTTGCTCTCATGAAACTTAATTTTTGATTGTTACAGTAGAAAATGAAACTGAACATAGAAAATGAAAATGAGAATAATCATAATTTGATAAATGCCATGACTGAGGTAAATGCAAGGACAATATTACCCCCTCAATTTCCACCCTCCTAACATCTGTACTTTAATTCCCCATCAAAAATCTCTCTTCCTGTGCTCTTTACATTCCTTCTGTTCTTCTCAAGGGTTGCTTCTACTGCCATAGGTCCTCTTTCTGCTTCATTGTAAATGTTATTTTTTTTTCTCATTACTACATCATTTCCAACAGTATACATATATATGATCTTTATCCACATACTCTGCTGTATCTTTCTCCTCTTTTTCAAAGCAAATGTAATGAAAGAATCATCTTCAGTAATAATCTATACATGCTCACGTCATTATCACTCCCTAGTCCATTCAAATTGTCCTTCATTTCTACGATTTCAGAGTGTTCTCTTGTCAAGTTTAACAATCTCTGCACATACTTCTTAATTTGAGTGACTTCCTGGCAGCATTCACGTATGTGAGAATTGGTTTAAAAGTACTTTAGGAACTATTTTCCATCTCATTCTGCAATATCATCTATGACCACCTTTCTGCTTAATCTCTATGATCTAGCAACTCTGGCCTTCTTTCAAATTCTTCAACACCCCAGGGTGGGGCCTTGGCATAGGCAGTTTCTTCTGTGCAGACTTCTCTTTCCTCTGAAATTCACATAGCTGAATTCTTTTTGTCATGTACATCAAAATTAAAGGTCACCTCATTTAGAGCTTTTCTACCTGCTTAAAGCAAAATAGACAGTTCATTTCTATCAATCATTTCAATTTTTTTGCATAGCTTGTGTGGTTCTTAAAAGGTCAACTTATTTTATTTATATATTATCTACATCTCACATTAGAAAATAAACTTCATGAAATCAAGAACCTTGCATGTTGTATTCACTACTATCATCAACACTAAAGATACAAGGCAGATAATTCATGATTAACTGATACTGGTTAAAATATTGAACGAATATCTAAATAAATATGAAATAAATAGATGTCCTTAATCCAGCCTAAGGTTTTCTGCTGCAGATGGTACTTGAACTGAGCCTTGAGAATAAACAAATGTTCTGTTCTTCCAGTATAGGAGAGGAGGAGGGCTATTCCAGTTATAAAGGTCCAAGATGAGAAAGAACCAGGACATGATACAGATGGGATTTGTATGATTTGGCAATTCCTTATATATATTAGGTAAGTTAGGTAAGTTTATTAATATCTCTGTGCACAAATATTCTCATTTATAAAATAAAACATAATTTACCTTATAAGATTGTTTTGCAGAATTAGAGGATAAGAATAAACTTACTTAATTCAGTCCAGTGTATAATAATTCCCATTTTCCAGATACACAAACAATTGTCCATTCTTTCCCACTGTTCTTTAATAATGCATTAGATTTTTGTGTTAAGTAACAAATTACCACACATTTAGCATCTTAAAACAACACAGATCCATTATCTCACAGTTTGGCTGAATCAGGAATCTGGGCATGGCTTAACTGCATCCTATGCAAGGTTAGAATCAAGATGTTGACAAGGGCTCAGTTCTCATCTGGAAACTCAACTGGGAATGAATCTACTACCAGGCTGACTGAAATGGTAGACATAATTCATTTTCTTGTGGCTGTCTGACTGCAGGCCCTGGCTTCTTGCTGGCTATCAAGCCATCCTCAGTCTCTAGAGGCCACCCTTATTTCCTTACCATGTGGAACTCTACACATGCCCTCTCACAACATGGCCTCTTCAAAGACAGAAAGAGAGAAAGAGTGTGAGTCTATAAAATGTAATATTAGGATTTATGTCCCATCACCTTTACAAAGTTTTTTTGATAAGAAGCAGTTCATAGATCCCATCACCACTAAAAGAGAAAGTATTATACAAGAATATGAACACAAGGAAGAGAGGATTATGGAGGCCTCCTTAAAATCTGTCCACTACAAAACATGATAATAACAATCTCAAATTCCCAAACTAAACTATGAGTGACTCCTACCTTCTTTATTTCTCTCTTCTTAAAAAAGAAAATCTGAACAGATCAGTAAGTTGCCCCAATTTTCAAATATTTTGTTTCTTCCAAAGATATCATTTCCCAGGTTATTTTTTAAGACCCTTGGCACAAACTCTTAAACCAGAAAACAGGAAACTACAACCTATTAGACAAGCTAATGCTTTTTCCCATTGTCACTGCCTTTCTTCATTTCATGGCAAATAGTTTTAATACAAAGACTTATAATGTACACTCTGTGATTTTTTTTAAGCACAAAATCACCACCCCTCCCCCTCAATATTCTTAGGCTTTATTTTACTTAATATAACCAAAAATTTCAATCACTTGATGTTTTTCACAGTATAGTCCTCCAAACTGCTCCAATGGGCCCTTTAAAAATTATCCAGCTTTTTTAAGATAAGATAATGCCTGGCAATTACTTAGTTTGAATCCTTTAGCCTATCACACATAAAACAGGAATCTTGGGGTTTAGTAACTAATTTGTCTGAGTGACAAGTTCCTCTTTTCTACATTGCCTTTTTGTCCAGCCACGACTGAGGATCATTGCCTCTACCTCATTTAATGTGAAATTTACTCTATCCCACTCCATTTCCTCCATTTTACTCAGAAGAATACAGACTGTTTTTCTACAAAGAATCTCCTTAGTTCTCCAAGGAGGTTTACTTACTTTCATTTTTATTTTCTTTTCATAATTACAAGTGGCACTAGATTGCATAATTTAAAATAAACACATTGAAGTCAGAAAGAAGAAAAGGAATGTGCAACAATCAACATGGTTTTCTATAAAATCTGCTTTAATTAAGTGGACATTGAGTATGAATAGAAACTGTGGCTTTGGGAAAGGGGCAAGAAGTCTGTAGAGATTCAGGTCACATATAATCATGATTGCTATTTCATAAAACATTTCCCTTGAACTTATCTGGGTCACTACCAGTTAAACTCCTCTTTTAAAGATAGATTTCAGTTATAAACTTTTAAAAAAGGGATCAATTAACATATTGTCACAAAAGACAAGGGAAGCTGGAAGACAGATCAGAAAAAAAATACCAGAGACAAAGTTAGAAGAAAATATGTTTAATACTTATTTAGAACTATCTGGGTCTCATTTGAAATAAAGGGAGGAATTATTTGACCTTCAAGCTTTGAAATAAAGAGAGGAATTATTTGACTTTAAGCTCTTTTGTATTATTAATCCATTTGTACAAACAGAACCTTTTAAGGAAAGAAATGCACTCAGAGACTAGAAAGGGAGACTGCTGACAGTTATGCAGTTGTATTCTTGGATTTTTTGGCAAATCATATATATTCCATTTAACAATTTTTCATTCCTTAAGCTCCAAGAATACAGGCCCTATATAGTAATTTGAGACTTTGGGATCCTTCGAGACCTTGCATTAATTCCTGACTAATAGCCGTGAAACCACTAAATCGGTAGCAACATTAACTTTATACACCACTCGCTATTTATTTAGGACTAGGTTGTTTGAATCATTTTCCTTTGCAGTAGTCAGTGAGTAGTTTTCCTCTGTGAGGCTAACTTCAGGACTACATTAATAATTTATCATAAAGTTAGCACAAAAGTAGACTGTTTTCATAGGATTATGAAATCAATCCACCAATATTAACTATTTTTGGAAATAAGACAATACATGTGAAGATGGTGGGTAAAATGAAGACAACAAAGAATTGGTTTGAGGAGTAGAGATGCAAAAGAAATTTGATTTAGACAAAATGTAAATTGTAATCTCTTTCAGTGGGTTTGAAAAGTGAAAGCTGAATAATATCAGCTTTAGATATTTATACTTAGGCATATAAAACATGATAAGATTGTTTCAAATATTAGATGCTATATAAGGAATTCTATTTTGAATAGCACATGAAGATAAACAAAAATATAGGTTAACCTTGCACTGTAGTAAAGATGTGGGAAAAACTGTCCTATAACTGGAGGACACTAGTGTCCAATACAGTGGTTAAGCAAGGGTGAAATACTTACTTCAAGCAAAAATCACCTGCAAAGTTTTAATAGAAAAAGGGAGCATGTACACTGATATTTCATATACGTTACATCCAGGGACACATTATGCTACCCCATTTATACATATAATTAGATAAATTATTTAGGCTAAAGTTTTCTGAAAACTTATCCCTAACATTTTAAGCCTCTTTCTTTTAAAAATATTTTTGTTGTAGTTAATAGAATCAATGTTTATTAAAATTTCTAGCCAATTTTTTCTATTAGAGTAGTAAGCCATTACTTTTGTGTGAGTCTGTGTTATTTTGTATTCAGCAACTTGGATAGTGTTTTAAGAATTTTATCTGTAATCTGGTATGTTTACACCTACAAATGCCTAACCTAAAAGTAATGACATTTTGTTTCTTACTTTTCAATAAGAATGGATGCTAATATTGACTGTACGTTTGTTGTTTTATATTTGTTCTTAGAAATTCAAATCTGTTCTTCTCTCTATGCATTATTTGTTAAAAATATTGTGTATTAAGATGAGACCTCAGGAAACTCACAATTTGTTTGTATACTAAATTTTGGTTTCATATATACTAATTTAAAACATCAATATAATTTGCAGAACAGTAGAGAAAGAAGGTACTTGTATCTTGTTCTTAATTTAAAAGTGAATACATGCCTCAAATCTTTTACTCTACATGATAAGTTCTAAAGGGTATTTACATAACAATAGCTCTGAGTAGGCAGGATGTGTTTTGATATCACCATTTTATAGATATGAGAACTGAGATTCAGACAAGGTAACTAACATGCTTGGGGTTTTTGACAAATGTTTAGAATTCTTTGACTCATACAGCCCAAGTCTGATTATTTGGTTAAAATGCTCTACATAGCTATATTACACATGGAGAAAATTTCTCGATGACTTAACAATTTTAGGATACAAGACATCGTAATGGAAAATAATTATTTCAAGAGGCACTTTTTTTTTTGCCAATTGTGAGCATAACTAGGAATAAAGGGACAGCTACTGTGTAATATGGTTCAACTGCAGAGGACAGGAGGCAGGGGGTCCCTGCATTGTGTTGGACAAACCTGTAATGTTTAGTAACAGTCACTAGGATGGCTGGAATTTTAAAGTAACTTGTGCAAGAACCAGAGATTTCATAGAACATGTATGTTGGAAGGAAAGTGATCATTTACCATTCAGTAGAATTTCCATTTCTGGAAACTCATCCTCTATAATGTCCTTTGATAACATTGAACAGTGTATCAAAGACATCCTCTGGAGCCATTGAGATTGATGACGAGGAAGCTGTACCCTTCCACTCCAGGCTTTTTAAAGAATTTGCATTTTCAAAATTTCTCCCTCTGCATTTCCAATAGCTATTCACTAAGAGGACGGAAGCTAATATTGACTACATACTGGTTGCTTTATACTTTTTGGGAAATCTAATCAGATCTTTTGCTTATGCATCATACTTAAAAGTTTTGTGTGTCTTGTTTAATTAAGATGGGACCTCAGAAAAACTCAGTGTTGTTTCAGATACTTTGATCTTCTAATATTTGTTTTTTATGTTTGATGTTCTCAGGGTTTGCTTCTGATGTGATGATAATTTTAGGATCGAATTTTGATTCTTTAGCCTTTCACTCCTCTATACCTCAAACTGTGCTTGTTTGTTTTATATTTTTTAAAAATGTGTTTGCTCATAGATATCTACTCCTAAAGGAAAGGATTTTAATTCAGTTACTCTAAAGTAGGGTTTCTCAATCTCAGCACAATTGACATTTTGAACTGGATGATTCTTTGTTGTAGGGAACTGTCTTGCACACTGTAGGATGTTTAGCAGTGTCCTTGTCTTATTTTAACTATATGCTTGTAGCACAAAGTAGTGGTTCTCAATGGAGGGCAATTTTGTCCTTCAGGGAACATCTCTAACAACTGGGGAAATGGGTGCTATAGCATCTAATGGGTAGTGGTCAGGAATCATGCTAAACATCCTACAATGCACAGGGCAGACCCCACAACAAAGAGTAATCCTGACAGAAATGGCAATAGTTCTGAAACTGAGAGACCCATCTAAATCTGTTGTAGTTCTTTCTTTAAAAGTTAGAATACCAGATTGATTGCTCTAGGATGAAAGCTTTCAGGAAACTTCAACTCTAGTTTTAGATGTGTGGCAGAAAGTAAAACAAGACATTTTGCTCTGTAATTTTGAAATTCTGACCTCCACCTTTCTATGCCCATCTACATCTGTCAGATTCAGTTACACAATCACCTTGTGTTCTACAATTGATGCTCTTCCATCAGGTTCCGTGGTTTCAGTTACACAACTTTCATATTTAAGATTAAGTTCATATGTGGATAAGCTTTCAGATTTAGTTGCTCCTACACTTAACAGTGCTATATTTATAATATAGTCAGGGATATTTCCTCTCACCTTGCATTGTTTCAAAGTACACCTGGTCTTTGTCCTCAGTACAGAAACGTAAATCTTAGCTTTTAACAACATTGCAGATCAAAATGGAACACTATGGGGTCATTCCTCTAAGCTTCAATTTCCAACTGAATGAATATTTAAACTATACACTATAGAAGGGCATCTCTCTTAAAAACTTTAAACTACCTTTCATAAGTTTCTCCACAAAATTCAAATCTTGGAATGTTGCTGCATGTCTGTTTCTCTCCCAGTGAACCTTGGAATACCTGAAATTTAGGATAACAAGGCACCACAAATTTTTATTAAGAAATTTAATGTGCTGTAAAACAGCATTTTTCACCCAAAGTGACATTAACTGTGCCTGTATAGAGAGATACAGCCGTTTCCTGGGTCATCACAGCTTTTGCAATCCTGAATCCTTTCACGCACCTGTGAAACTTTGAGGTGTGTGTTGCTTTTGATTAGATTTAACAATCCCATATCTGTTCAGAATTCCAGTGACTAACTGACTTTGGGCTTATTTAAGGCCGGTACTGGACAATTTTTCATCAATGCATATGCCCGCCCTCTTCCTTTCGTGCACACACAGCAGGTAATGGATCTTAGAAATGGGCTGAAAATCCTCTCCATTACATCCCGGAAGAGCAGCTATCTCCTCACCATCTCCCACCTGTTGGCCTAGTGCTTGTACTGTGATCTGCTACAGTTACTGCCTTCTGAGAATTTATGGGTCATGAAGTCATCACAGGCTGTTTAGCCAGCTCTCAACTTGTAGCTTTGCATCAAATAATCTTTCTAATCCTGCCAAGTGAAGGGAAAGTATATTTTCCCCTGAGAATTCACAACTTTCTTATTCTCACTTTTTAAAAAATAACTTTTTCTGTGCTGGCCAGACAGTCACTGTCAATTCTCTTCAGGGTCTTTTTCTCTAGATATATTTAGATTTTTCTGCCCAACTTGCCTTCCAATTTCATCTCTCTATTGTATATCCTATTATTATATTGTATTCCAACTATTTCTGAAGAGTAGCTTTCATCTGCCATTTAAATGCTGTTGACAAGACTATATACTCAGTAATAAGAACAATATTTTTTTAGAAAGACTGTAGTGAGTACTCTCTCCAGGAGTATTCTCAAATACTCACTCTCTTATTTTCCTGTTCCTCACAGTTTGTTATTTAATCACTCTTTGTTAACTGGATTTCTCAGTTACAGAGACACATTATATTCTACAACCAATGCTTTTCCATCAAATTCTGTAGTTTCAGTTACACACCTTCTGTATTTACAATAAAATTCATACTTGGATAAGCTTTCAGGTTTAGTTACTTGGTTTTTAAACCTGTCAATGAATTTAGATTTAGCCATCTGTGGATTCTACTCCTTGTCACTGCTCACCTATAGTCCTGTTTATGGCAGTGATTTAAATCTGCTCCAGGTTCCAGCCGACATGTAACTTGGTGAGATGGACCCAATTTTTGCTTTTTAGCTTAAAGAGTGAAACAAATATTATCATAAGTAGAGACTCTGCAAAATTTGCAGCAGCATCTTGCAATACTTAGCCATTTTTGTTATAGCAAGAATAATTTTAAAATTTTTATAAAGAACTGGTAACTCATTTGATTCAGAAGACATGATGGAAGACGTGACAAGAGTAGTGATTCTTAGATACTTTTGCAAAGGCTTTTGTATTCTGATAAAAATTTTTTTTTTTCTTCAGAATATAATACTTTAAATTTCAAAGGTTTCACTGACAGTAAAGACCTTTCATGGACACCTTAGTGACCTATGCATACAAAGTTTAAAAACTCTATGCTAATGACCTTAAGTATCAAACATGAGATGTGAGATCTGTTATAGATACTCTATCTCTCTAGTCTAGAAACTTTTCACTACTCTCCTAGAATAGCACCAGTCAAATACGATGGTGACAATTTCCAGAATAAAATAATAATAAAATAAAAATTAACGAGCAAAAATATACTCCAAGTCTTTCATTGCGATATGCTCCTATAAATATGCTCCAATGTAAAGAAACTATTACCAATACCCAGGCATAAATAGAAAAAACAAATAGATATTCAAATGTAGTATACTTTAAGCAAAGAGACAATCGTAGAATAAATAGTGAAACTAAATTCAAATGACTAGAGACTCATTGCCATCTATTCAAAGTTAAGGGACACTGGTATATAGATAAATTTTTTACACAAGCTTGGATGATTTGTCAAGAATTAGAAAAAGATATAAAAAGAGAGCAAGAGAATGAAAGCAAGAACAGAGCAAGAAAGAGAAGATGGGGCAGGAGAGAGAGAGAGAGAGAGAGAGAGAGAGAGAGAGAGAGAAAGAAGAAGAAGAAGGAGAAGAGGAGGAGGAGGAGGGGCATAAGAAGAAGGAGAAGAAGAGAGAATGTGTCTGTTATATTTACTTCATTTTTTAAAGATCTAATGTTAATTCTCTTTCATTTAATGCTTCATGATCCCATATTTCTTTGGTAATTTTTTCTAATGGTACTAAATAAATCAAGATAATGGAGACTTTAATTTCTATTACCTTTAACTCCAACTTAAGTGATGATCCCTTTACCAAGATGAGGCAACATAATTACTGAAAGTCACACATTGCCCAAGCATATCTGGTTCTTGTAACTTGTCATGTCAGTAATTCTTTTTAACAGAATTTTTTAAAAAATAGGTTGTTTCAAATTAATGACCCTTATTTTCCTGCAAAATGCCTTCAAATTTCTTTTACTTTTTCTCTCTCTGCTAGTATTTATATTCCTGAATTTATCTTCCTGAATTTATCAGGTAATAGTAAAACTCTTAATAAGTTCTTTAAGATAAATTTCATTTGTATTACTCACTAGTTTCATTGTTGTTGCTCAGCATTTATATAAAAACACTTTTGTTTCTTCAACTTTTAACGATTATGAATAATGTCCCTATAAGCATAGTATTATATTTTTCCAATTAAGAAACCATCATTTTAAGTTGTTTAAATAATTTGTTTTGACTGATGCAAGCAGATATAAAACTAAAATTTAGCACAGCTACACTTGGGCAATATCTCAAGAAATGGGGTAAGGGATCTGACAAACAAGTGCTGCCTCAACTTTTCAGACTCTATCTCAGTCCTACTGTACAATTTCTGATTTAACAGAACATTGCTATGGCAACTTGAGAGTAATGCTCAGAGGAAGGGGTCATAAATACAGCATAGGATTTTGTTTAGATTGCTATACATAGAATCAGGTGATGTCAAAAACTAATCAAGAAAAAGCAAATTGTGCACAGATCTATCCCTTGTCAAGAGTGAGCTCTATTGCTGAGGAGAAAAGGGAGCTCTATGTGGGCAACTGATATAGATATTTTGCAAGTATTTTGTCTTCCTTAAATGAAAGTAAAAATGTCAATACTTGTTGAAACTCACTGGTTGCTATTTCCTTTAGATAATTTATAGGAAATAATGTTAAAATGAGAAAACTAGTGTATTTCTAGTGATTTTTGTAATTAAAATATTAGGAAGAATTTGGGAAATGTAGGGTTTTTTGTTCAATTAACAGATCATATTGAAAAATAATTTATTAATTCAACAAATACATATTAAATATTTACTCTGTGGATTAAATGCAAATCAATTTTAATATATGTCCTTGACTTTGGAAAAATAAAAACATATAGGAAGTCAAGAAATGGAAATTAGTTATATCAAGGAGTCATAAGTTCTATGGGGTCAGATATTAAGCACCATGCTATGTAATTTTATTACGGGGTTTGAGTGTGGCATATAGGATGTGAAGGCCATGAAGTTCTCAGGGCTTCAATTCAAACTTCTGCTAGTTCTGGGAGCTTGATAAGGGTATTAGCAAATTATCAATGGCATTGTCTTGAAGGTGGGTGCTGATTTTACATAGGGTATGGTATAGAGAAACTGAAAAATAAACAAGGTTTGTATTTAATACATTAAGTAATATAAAAGATAAGTTGGTGTCTGACAGAGGTAAAATAAGAATAGATAAAAAAGGAAACAAAGAAAAATGTAAAGGGACATCTAATTCCAGACATGATAGAATCATTGGTACTAGACAAGGCCTCTCACCCAGGCTACTACAAAATTGGAAAAAATATATGAAATACTGTTTTCATTCATTTGAAAACAGGTGACCCACAATGCACAAAACCTATATACAGACAATTACAAATCATTTTAAGAGATATTATAGAAAACATAATTAAATGGAGATGCACACTATATGGAATAAAAAACTCAAAATTGTTTAAGATGCCAATTCTCTGCAAATTGTTTTAAAATGGTAATAAAATTCAGTCAAAGTCTTAGCAGATTTCTCCTTTATAAAGATTAACAAGCTGATTCAAAAATTCAAATGAATAATCAATTTTAAGTAACAGTCAAATTTATATTTAAAAGAGGGAAATAAATGAGTAATAACACTAACATAATTTAAAAAGCTACTATAAAACTACATTAATCAAGAGACTGTGGTATTGATCTAAGGATAAGACAAAACAATCAACAGAGCAGAATAGAGAATCCAGAAAGATACCTGGATTTACTTGGTGAATTGGTTTTCAACAAAGTTGCCAAAACAAGTCTATGTGGAAAATAAAGCTATTAAAAATAGTGAAATAAAAATTGACTACTCATAAGGTGAAAAAAATGAACCTCAATCAATACCTCACATGTACACAAAAATTAATTTGAAAGGTATAATAGCCCTAGACATAAAAGTTTAACTATAATGCTTCTGTGAATGAAAAATATTGCCTGCCATATCATTAAACAAAGGATGTTGCAGCTACCAAGCCATCACATTACAGCCGCCCAGAAGGTGAGCCCTAAGGGAACTCAGGGTAGAAATAGGATGCCTGCCATCAAGCCCCCAGCCACTGTAGCCACCCCTCAACAATGCACCCTGAGGAGACTCAGGATGAGAAAGCACAAGATACTGGCCCCATATACCTGAGGTGCATATCAAAGGAATGATTTCAGTGAGCCCAGACTCTTGCATCTTCCCATACATAGAAAGGCATTATATTCTTTAACTTGAGATACCTGGTTTTCTTTAATTAACAGTAATCTTTTGATGTTCCAACTACTTGGTGTTTGTTGCAAAAACCCATATATATCCTGACTCCTCACTTACCTCTTTGGAGCAGTCTCTAGAGGAGATGTTGTGTCCTTGGCTTAAGTCCTCAGTTTTGTCTGCCAAATAAAACATAATTTTCAACTTTTAGGTTGTGCATTATTTTTCAGTTGACACCTCCAAAAGAAAGTGAGGAAGAATATCTTTGCAACCTTAGGGTAGGCAATGATTTATTAATTACGATACAAAAAAACACCAACCATAAAAGAAAAAAAGAATTGACTTCAAAATAATAATTTTAAAAATCCTGCTTTTCCAATGACACATGTTCAGAAGATGAGTAGGCAAGCCACGATTTTTGAGATAACATTGCTAATACATGTTTTGATAAATGACATTTAAGAATGCATAGGGCTTCCCTGGTGGCGCAGTGGTTGAGAGTCTACCTGCTGATGCAGGGGACACAGGTTCGTGCCCCAGTCCGGGAAGATCCCACATGCCGTGGAGCGGATGGGCCCATAAGCCATGGCCGCTGAGCCTGCGCGTCCAGAGCCTGTGCTCCGCAATGGGAGAGGCCACAACAGTGAGAGGCCCGCGTACCGCAAAAAAAAAAAAAAAGAATGCATAAAGTACTCCTCAAAGTATTTGATAATCTTAGAACAATTCCAATGAGAACAAATCCAATAAAAATGTGCAAAAAACTTGAATAGTTATTTCATAGACATTTTACAAAAATTGTATACAAATGACCACTACACCCATGAGAAAGTGCCCAGCTTCACTATTTTAGAAGTGTAAATTAAAAACACAATATGGTAACATTATGTATAATTTAGAATGGGTAAAAGTAAAAAAAGACCAATTTTAGTGATAATGTGAGGTAACCAAAATTTTCATACATTGATGGAGGGGAAGCAAAATGGTACAACTTTGGCAATAGTTTTGATAGTTCTTATGAACTAGTAATTGTATTTTGTAGGGATTTATTCAAGATAAATAGATGTATATGATCAAAAATACTGTGAACATAAATGCTCCTAGTAGATTTATTCACCATAAACTCAAAATGGAAATAATCCATTCTTCTTCCTTAACAGGAGAATGTATAAACATAATGTAGTACATCTCTCCAAAGTAATTCTACTCACCTATATATGTGAATCACTATTATATTCAACAGGATGAGTAGATCTTAAAAATATTATGCTGAGTAAAAAAAATCTGAATGCAAAAGAATATCTATTGTATTTTCTATTTATATGAACTTCTAGATCCAGCAAAACTAATCTTGATGCAATAAATCTGATTAACAAAAGTCAAAGGTACAATAAATCATTCATTCAAGAAATATTTATTGCATGATAGCTATATGCTGAACATTTTTATTGAGTTACACCAAAAAAAAAAAGGCAAAACTCTCTCCCTTTGTAGATTGTTCATTCAAGAAAAGTGGGGATACATACATACATACCTGCATGTATAAAACACAAAGTATATCAAAACAATATGTGTCAAGTTGTATAGAGAAAAAAACAGGAGGGTATGCTGGAAAGGACTCTTAGAGAACAATAATTTTGAGCGAGGAAATGAAGAGAAAAAAGCTCTACTTACAAAGAAGGAAGATATCTAGGCACATGGAAGAGCAAGTGCAAAGTTCCTGAGGGCAAGTGAATACCTAGATTATTGGAGGAATAGAAATGAAGCCAGTGTGGCTGGAATGGACTGACCAAAGAGAGAAGCAGTAAGCAAAATCAGAGTGATGAAGCCATAGGAGGGGGAGCAGATCCTATAGGGTTTTGTATCTGGGACTTATATATATATATATATATATATATATATATATATATATATATATATATATATATATATATATATATATATATGTAAATCTCTGAGTACATTCTTACATTTGAAAGATACTGAAGGCTTGAAGCAGAGGTATGACATGATATGATTTACTTTAAAAAAAATGCTCTGCTTTTTGTTTTGAGAATAGACTTTAGGGCCTCAGGAAAAGAATCAGGGAAATTATTGCAACAATTCAGGAAGAAGTGGAGGAGTGAATTATAGACAGATTCTACATATTTTTTTTTGACAGTAAGGCCAAAAATATTCACAGACTTACTTGATGTGGGGTAAGAGAAAAAGATAAGAATTGAAGATGACATCAAGGTTTTGGTTTTTAGTTCTTTTGGGTTTCATTTTTTGCTTTGTTTTGTTTTGTCCTGAGTTTATTTTGGACTGGAATAACAATTTACTGACATAGAGAAGATTGTGAGAAGAGTGAGTGCAATAAAAACAGAAATTCAGTTTTGGATATGTTAAGCATGAGATTTTTATTAGGTATCATATTGGGTTTAAATAGGTTTTTCATTACACGAGTCTGATGTTTGCATAAATGCCAGGACTTAAGAATTTGAGAGTTTCTGATATCTGGATGGTATTTAAAACCATGAGACTCAACATCTAAAGGGGTGAGTACAGATAGCATAAAGAAGAGGCCCTAGGACAGAGTCCAGGTACCCTCCAACATTTAGAAATTGGAGAAATAGCCAGAAACCAGAAAAAGAGAATGAGAAGGAGAGAACAGCAAGTTAGGAGAAAATGCAGGAGTGTGAGGTGTCTGCAAAGTCAAATGAAGAACGTGTACCAAAGAGGAAGTGGTTAATGGTGTCAAATGCTGATGAAAGTTCACTTAAGATAGAGACTGAAAACTGTTGGCTTTAGCAATATTGAGGTCATTGGTGACCCTGAATAGAGCAACTTCAAAAGAGTGAGTTTATGTGGAAGTCTCTTTAGAGGGAGTTCAAAGGAAAGTGGGAAGAATGAAATAAAAGACATCTAGTATGGGTAGGCTATTTGACGTTTTGTGTTTTTTTTCTCTTTAAAAGGTAGTACCTGGAGGTGGATTACTATGGAGTAAAGTAAAGAGATACTTTTTTTTTTTTTAAGGTAGAAGAATTTACATTATGGATATATCTAAAAAAAGAACAAGAGAACAGCTTAATCTTCAGTTTCTTCTGTGCTGGGTCACCATGAGGTGACTGCAGACCATCAAAGAAAGCTACAGGTCCTATGAAGTCCTAGCTTATATCTGCAACTACATTTTCCAGGTTCCATTAAAGTTTTTTTTTTTTTTTTTTTTCAGTACGCAGGCCTCTCACTGTTGTGGCCTCTCCCGTTGCAGAGCACAGGCTCCGGACGCGCAGGCTCAGCGGCCATGGCTCACGGGCCCAGCTGCTCCGCGGCATGTGGGATCTTCCCGCAACGGGGCACGAACCCGTGTCCCCTGCATCGGCAGGCGGACTCTAAACCACTGCGCCACCAGGGAAGCCCTAAAGTTCCTTTGAGTTACACCAAAAAAAGGCAAAAGTCATCCCGTCTATGGATGGCACTGGTTTACTATGGTTTCCAGCCCTGCAGACTTCACCATTCCTTTGGTGAAGTGAATTTCACTTGTGAATGGAAACCATTTCCAGCTGGTTTCTCTCAGCTCTGCTTACATTTTGTAAATAGTTCATTTTTGCAAATTTTCCTAAATTAACACAATTTTGAATATACTATCTCTATTGTGCTAGGATTTTGATTGATTAAACAGGCTTTATAGCCTACATTTTTTCCTTAAACTGTATTATCTACATTTGAACATGTGTATAAAAAGGACAATTTCCTAGGTTACTCTAATATTGCACAATTAATTCAAGTAGAGTCGTTAACTAAGTTCATAAGAAACAAAGGAGATATGCATAACTATCAATAAATCATGGAAAGATGTTTCATGAGCAAATTATTTCAAACTTTCAAGGAACAGAATAATTTCTATGCTACTTAAATTTTTCTAGGGAAAAGAGAAGGAAAAAATGCTTCTCTGGTATATCTTGTTTCATGCTATTAGCATAGACTTAATTTTAAAAATGTTAAATAAATGAAACAAAAATAAAGTTGGGTCTCCATTTATGCATATAGATTTTAAAAATTCAAAATAAATACATTAGCAAATATTTTCATTCTAGTTGGATACATTTTTTTTTACAAGAACCAAAATATATACTCCTATCTCAAGAGTAAATTGTTATGATTGATGCATTGATGCCTTCTGGCAACATTGAAATGGACACCTGTAAGAAACTAGGGGAAAAATGGGAAAAAGTTATACTCCCATACATTCATCTACATAATAGGATATCTCTGTTGTAGTATCTCTGCATATCGATTCCTTTCTTTCTTTGATACAGAATAGTATTTCCCTCCTCTAATATGGAATTTTTTTTCAATGCTTCATGACTTCCTCTTGACAGTATTGGATTAAAATACAAGTTTAGACTTACATGATACCGCAGAGATTTAAGTCTACCTCATAGCACTTTTCAGATTTGGATCCTATTGCTACTTCCTTTCCTTGGCATTTCAAATTCCTGAAAGGCTATCTCATTGACCCAACAAATAGTTTTTAATACTATGCCCTGTCATAGATCACTTGATGGTTAATATATACTGCTTCTCCTTGAGAAGGTTTTGTTTTTCAATAAAATTTTAACATTATGGTTAAAACTATTCACTCATCAACAGATCTTCACAAATTTTCCTATCATATATCAGGCATTGCACTAAGTGGTTGGGTTTCAAACACAAATAAGAAACACTTCCTTCCCTAATTATTCCTATTTTCCTTTGAGTGAGATAGACAGTAAATGTGTAAACAGATGTGCTACCTAATTTCATACAAACACTATGAAAAAAATAAAGCAGTCTGAGGGCAATATAAATGTGACAGACACATTTCAAAATGGAATCGTTCTGGAAAGCCAAACTTGGAACTGTAATTGAAGCCTATTTGACAAATATAATGAAAAATACAGTATAAACAATATTTTCACAAATTGATTAGAGATTGAGATAATTTAAAAGGAAAAAATAATTTAAAAGAAAAAAAAACTTAGTCTAGGTGTTGGAAGGAGCATGGCAAATAAAATACATTTTCTCTATCCAAATGCTCAATTTATTAAAAAAACATGATAAAGAAGTAATGCATATGGGCACCCAATTATGACTTGCTGAGTGGGTTATCTCTTTGTGCAAGTAAGTTCTTAATAACAATGAACTGTAGACTGAGAACAATTCTTCCCTTCCCTATCACAGACAGTGTGGGGCCAGGTCTAGGCTTACTATACATTGTCAGAATATAACCTCTAAAATTAAAGTATAGGGAACAGAGTGGACATGACAGTTTGCTCACCCAAAAATAGGAAACAGAGAAAAAGAATGGGAAATATAAGCCAGTTTCTCCTTCCAAGTCAAATTTAACTGTGATTCTTTTCCAAAAAAATAAGAATAAGGTGGTAAAAAGTTGTTGGAAGATTATAGGGAAAGTCACCATTCTTAAAATCAGAAATAAGGAGGAAACATTCACAATCTGATATTTTCAAGTTTCTTAACAATTGGTTGAATTTAAGGACTTAAGCACTAAGCCTAGAGTTAATCCAGAGTTGGAGGCAAGATCAGCATATCACTGCCCCTACCTCCATATCAGCCAGTTTTTAGGATCATCCCAGTATTACTGATGAACAGTGTCAATTTTTTCCCTCAAAAGGTTATGAAAAGGCTCAGAATACTACATTAACTAAAACTTTGAAAAGCTGGTATCTTCTCAAGGCTCAAAATTCACCTTTTATTTTTTGGCTCAAATTTGTTCCAGCCATGTTGTCCAATAAAACTCTTCAGAGGGTCTGCTCTGTGACTAGATAACAATATTAAAATTCTAGAACACAGTGTTAGTGGAGATCTTCCAAATTTGAATATAAATCCTTTATTAATTTCCAAAGAACTTCAAGTTCAATTAATTATCCTTGCAAAATAATGTCCATAGGAATCTACTCCCCAAATAATATTCTCATAATAGTCTAAAGTCTAAAATTGTTACATTAATCTTTTCTCCAATTTCTTATTTTAGTTTAATCCACCATTTTATCTGAGTAAACCAGAAAAGTTCTGCAAGCTGATGGAGATATGGTCTCTTGAGCAGCTATGCTGTCGATGTCTCACTGGAATGAGTGAGCTCCTTCAGAAATTGTAGAAGATCAGTGACAAATCTCTGATATCTCTCACTTTTAAGAAAATCTAGAATTAATAAGATACCATACATCATTTCAGCACTGGCATATCTTCCAATAAACTTAGAAGACATGTCAAACCTTGGTCATTAGTGCAGTTAAACTAGGCAAAATTTTGCTTTCAGAAGCCCACACTCAGACGTGCCAAAGACTATAACAAAACTCAATGGTGTTTGAGAAGGGTCATAGAGGGAACATCTGGGTTTCAGCTTTGCCAATGTACCAGTCAATTTTGCCAGGTGACTGGATCCCATGGTTTGTGAATAGGTGAGATTAGAAAAATCATACAAAAGAAGTTAATTATGCCACTATATTTAGGATATCTGGAAGGAAATTCCATTATGCAAATGTTCCCTCTCTTAGAATAGCATTTAAGATATTCCTGCCTTCTGGTAAAGTTTAGAAATTTGTAATGGTGACAGCCTCAATCACCATATCTTAGTTGACAAGTCTTTCTTCACCATTCAGCATATTCAAACCCTTAATTTACAATGTCCCTGGGAGTCCACATTTTTGGCAGGACAACACTACATGGAGGTAGTCTGTGTTAGTAGCATGGCCTTTACTATCTCTTGTGAGCAGGTCTCTCCATCCTGTTCCATAATGGCAGCTTAAGCCTATGACCCCCCTTCTCCTAGGTAAGTTTCTCTCAACCCCATATGTGTTTCAGCTGGAAATTTATCCACAGGGATTTTCTGAAGTAAAGCCACTATTGGTGCATCTGTCATATGCTTCTTATCACACTGCCTTTCCTTTGGAATAATGGAGAACTTTGATGACATTTCTTTATGTTACACCTTTTTCTACACTGGGAATTGTTCTGTAGTGGAATATGTCTGTAGTGTTTTTATTTCCCCGTTGGAAGGCTTATATGAAATTATAAGAGTTTAAACCATTTGTAGTTTGATTCTTTCCTCTTCTATTCAATATAATATCAGCATATTTTGTTGAATCAAAAATCTTTCTATTTTACATTTGCTTCCTGTCTCAGATATTTCACTAACAGTTTCTTTTAGGTTTTGAATTGTGGGGTCTCCCATAATTCAAAAAAGATTTTATAATCAAAGACTTCTGCATCTACTAAAATCATCTTTTATTCAAAAACAATTGTGTCTACATTCATTGTATATACATATTGAATAATTTTACCCAGAAAGTATTCTACCCATGAGGTATTCTCTCAGCAGACTAACTCCAGCCTAGTCTCTATTCATTATTATCCTATCTGGCTCCCTCTTAATATATATTATCCTTCATCTTCTCTTAAAGTTTTAATTTCAAGGAAACCAGAAAATGTCACCTCAAAAATGTGCATCTTTGACATAAAAATTATTTTGAGCTGGAGGCAATTAAGAAGCAGCAAACACAGGGAAAGTTCTCTCCACCTTCCTCTTTTCTGCCTAAAGGCAAGGTATAAATTATTTGCTTACAGGATACAGACCCATATCAGCACAGAGATGGCACCAAGGAACCTGCAAAAAAACCATACTCCATTAGTATGGAGTATGGTTTACTTACATATTTACTTTCCCACAGCTTACAACACCTAATTCCCAGAGGCAATCTTTAGATCGCTTAAGGCTATACTTCTCAAACTTCAACACAAGTAAAAATCACCCAAGGTCTCCATAACATGCAAGTTCCAATTCATAGGTTTAATTTAGGAGAAATGTATCAAGGTGTAAAAATACATCTAGATTGATGCCAATGCTGCTGGTCTATGGACCACACTTTTAGTAGCAAGGTTTAGAAAGACCTTAGGGTGTTCTGTGACTTCAGAGTTGTCCATCTTCTTCAAACTAAGATGATAATTTCTCGTTACCAACAGAGCTCCTATTTTTGTATGTTTTTTTATTATAAAATATATCCTCCCTTCTTTGGGTAAAGTCATAATTTTCATCTCAGAAATCTAAAGCCATGTTTATAGATATTGTATTGAATAAATACAGAGTCAACTTGGACAAACTACATTAATTCAAGGATAGTCATTTCAGAATTTTCCCTTTAGTTTCTAAAAGACATTTTAAAGAATATTTGAGACAGCACGTCTATCATTGTCTATATGACTAAGAATAATGATTTAAAGCTAGAACACCATTAGAACTCTGTAGCACCAATGGAGTTCAGTTGCCTTATTATAAGCAGCATTCGTGGTTCCCTTCACCAAGGCTAAAGATTTTTAATCCTGCCCCAGCCTCATTTACAAATCAGGTCAGGATTTCTGTTTAGCAAAAGTCAACCTAACATAAATAGTAACCCAAATCCTGTCATTTTTCTGCAACCTAGAGCCCTGCATGTTTCCCTTTATTCCTTTTTTTTTCATTTTAATATTTATTTATTTATTTATTTGGCTGCTCTGGGTCTTAGTTGCAGCACATGGGACCTTCGTTGCCGTATGCCGGATCTTCATTATGGCATGCACGATCTTTTAGTTGTGTCATATGGAACATTTAGTTGTGGCAGGTGGGATCTTTAGTTGTGGCCTGCAGGACCTTTAGCTGTGGCATGTGAACTCTTAGTTGCATGTGGGATCTAATTCCCTGACCAGGGACCGAACCTGGGCCCCTGCATAGGGAGTGCAGAGTCTTAGCCACTGGACCACAAGGGAAGTCTGGTCCCCTTTATTCCTGAGAACTTTACACCATTCCTGAGGCTTTTGAGGCCCAAGACCTTTTTAAAGAAATTTTAAAGGACTTTCTGTTTCTGAAATCCATAGGGTTTTTGTTAAACTATGGCTTTCCCATTAAAATTTTTAAAATGTATTTGTCTGTAAAAATGGACACCAAAATGTCAACAATATTCGTCATTTCAAAATAGCATACGAGAGGTGGAGTCAAGAAGGTGGACTAGGAGGACACGGAATTTGTGTCTCTGCAAAACTAGGGCACCTACCAGGCACCGGTGGGAGGCCACAGACACCTAAGGGGACGGGATGAACCCCCAGTGACGGGGTAGGATGTGGGACATGGGGAGAGTGAAGGGGGAGGAGAAGTGGAGGCGGGATGGGACTGGTGCCTCTGAGGGGCATCTGGGGGAGGAGAAGGGATCCATGCCTGAAGGAGGAAATTAGGGGACCATTGGGAGGACAGAGGATCAAAAGGGAGCATGGCCAGGTTTCCTCTGCACACTTGGACCCCCAGAAGCCTGCTGAGATCCTGGGCCTGATCCTGGGCCTCTGCCCACCAAGGCCCCCTCCAGCCATATGGGTCCTTAGGGAGTGGGAGGGAGGGAAAGGGGATCAAAAGTAAAGGCCTGACTTCTGGGACCAGCACCCCTGAGGGATGGCTGGGGGAGAGGAGGAGTTCCTACACCCAGCAGGACATGGTTAGGGGTCCAGAGGGGATAGGGGTGACCCTGGGGGAGATGGTGTGGGGGGCACAGAGGAATGGAAGGGAACACGGCCAGCCCTTTTCCTGTCCACTTAGGCACCAGGGAGCCTGTTGGGCTCCTGGGACAAATCCTCTGCCCAGGAGACTCCCTCCTGCCATGCAGAGCCCAAACCTGCCCATACACCCCCATCCAGGACCCTACATCTACACTCAGAGACCCCCTCCAACAAGCTCGGCCTAAACCACACCCACACACCCTCAGGCAGGGCGCTATCTCCAGACTCTGGAACTCCACACTCCAGAGGCCCTCCTTTCCGATATGCTGCCTCTCCCCTTCCATGCAAGTCTTGAGCCTAGGCCCTACCACATGATCAACTGTCACCCCCTCACAGGCCTAGGTTCTGCCCCCTAAAACCCCACCCCTAACTAAGTTCCAAACCTGCCTAAACTCCACCCACATAGCCAATACTTTTTTTTTTCATTTCTCCTCTTTTAGATTGGGGTTCTGTTTTACTTTATTGATTCATTGTTGTTGATTCATTTATATTTTTATTTGTCCTAATAAATCTTTTATTTTTCTAATTTTATTTTATTCTTTACACTTTGTTATTGTTCTCTCCTTTTGGCTTGTTTCCCCTGCCTCCACTTTTTGTTTTTCTTTTTTCTGTTGTGGTTTTATTTTACCTTGTTGCAGTTGTTTAAATTACATTTTTATTTTGCCTAATATATTTTTTATCTTTCTATTCTATTTTTTATTCTTTGACATCGTACTGCTCTTTTATTCTTTCTTTTTCTTTTTTTCTTTTTTTTTTTTGCCGTGCCACACAGCTTGCAGGATCTTGGTTCCCAGGACAGTGGTTGGGCCTAAGCTCCTGTGGTGGGAGCTCCAAGTCCAAACCACTGGACTAATAGAGAACATCAAACACCAGGGAATAGTAATTGGATTAGGCCTCGTGGAGGTCCTAATCTCAGCACCAAGACCCGGATCTATCCAACTGCCTGCAAACTCCAGTGCTGGATGCCTCAGACCAAACAACCAGTAACACAGGAATACAGCTCCACCCGTCAAAAAATAAAAAATGAAATGACAAAATAATATGTTACAGACAAATGAGCAAGGTAAAAGCCTACAAGACCAAATAAATGAAGACAAAATAGGCAACCTATCTGAAAAAGAATTCAGAGTAATGATAGTAAAAATGCTCCAAAATATCAGAAACAGAATGGAGAAAATACAAGAAACATTTAACAAGGATCTAGAAGAACTAAAGAGCAAACAAACAGTGATGAACAACACAATAACTTAAATTAAGAACACTCTAGAAGGAATCAATAGCAGAATAACGGAGGAAGAACGGAGATGTGAGCTGAAAGAAAAAATGGTGGAAATAACAGCCATGGAGCAGAATAAAGAAAAAAGAATGAAAAGAATTGAGGACAGTCTCAGAGACTCTGGGACAACATTAAACACACCAACATTCGAATTATACAGGTCCCAGATAAAGAAGAGAAAAAGAAAGGGTCTGAGAAAATATTTGAGGAGATTATAGTCAAATACTTCCCTAACATGGTAAAGGAAATAGTCAGTCAAGTCCAGGAAGTGCAGAGAGTCCCATACAGGATAAACCCAGAGAGAAACACTCCTAGACATATATTAATCAAACTATCAAAAATTAAATACAAAGAAAAAATATTAAAAACAGCAAGAAAAAAGCAACAAATAACATACAAGGGAATCCCCATAAGATTAACAGCTGATCTTTCAGCTGAAACTCTGCAAGCCAGAAGGGAATGACATACTTAAACTGATGAAGGGAAAAAACTACAACCAAGATTACTCTATGCAGCAAGGATCACATTCAGATTCGAAAGAGATTGTAAAACCTTTACAGAGAAGCAAAAGTTAAGAGAATTCAACACCACCAAAACAGCTTTAAAACAAATGCTAAAGGAACTTTTCTAGGCAGGAAACACAAGAAAGAAAAGACCTACAAAAAAAAGAAAAACGCTCAAAGCAATTAAGAAAATAGTAATAGGAACATACATATTGATAATTACCTTAAGGGTAAAAGGATAAAAGGATTAAATGTTCCCACCAAAAGACATAGATTGGCTGCATGGACACAAAAACAAGACCCATATATATGCTGTCTACAAGAGACCCACTTCAGACCTAGGGACACATAAAGACTGAAAGTGAGGGGGTGGAAAAAGATATTCCAAGCAAATGGAAATCAAAAGAAAGCTGGAGTAGCAATTCTCATATCAGACAAAATAGACTTTAAAATAAAGACTATTACAAGAGACAAAGGAGGACATTACATAATGATCACGGGATCAATCCAAGAAGAACATATAACAACTGTAAATATTTATGCACCCAACATAGGAGCACCTCAATACATAAGGCAAATGCTAACAGCCATAAAAGGGGAAATTGACAGTAACACAATCATAGTAGGGGACTTTAACACCCCACTTTCACCAATGGACAGATCAACCAAAATGAAAATAAATAAGGAAACACAAGCTTTAAATGGATACATTAAACAAGATGGACTTAATTGATATTTATAGGACATTCCATCCAAAACAACAGAATACACTGTCATCCCAAGTGCTCATGGAACATTCTCCAGGATAGACCATATATTGGGTGACAAATCAAGCCTTGGTAAATTGAAGAAAATTGAAATCTTTTCAAGTTTCTTTTCCGACCACAACACTATGAGGCTAGATAAAAATTACAAGAAAAAGAACTGTGAAAAATACAAACACATGGAGGATAAACAATACTAAATAACCAAGAGATCACTGAAGAAATCAAAGAGATATCAAAAAATACCTAGAAACAAATGGCAATGACAAAATGACAATGCAAAACCTATGGGATGCAGCAAAAACAGCTTTACGAGGGAAGTATATACCACAACAATCCTACCTCAAGAAACAAGAAAAATCTCAAATAAACCTTACACCTAAACCAATTAGAGAAAGAAGAACAAAAAAACCCTCAAAGTTAGCAGAAGGAGAGAAATCATAAAGATCAGATCAGAAATAAATGAAAAAGAAATGAAGGAAACAATAGCAAAGATCAATAAAACTAAAAGCTGGTTCTTTGAGAAAATACACAAAATTGTTAAACCATTAGCCAGACTAATCAAGAAAAAAAAGGGGAAGCCTCAAATCAACAGAACTAGAAATGAAAAAGGAGAAGTGGTAACTGACACTGCAGAAATACAAAGGATAATGAGAGATTACTATAAGCAACTATATGTCAATAAAATGGACAACCTGGAAGAAATGGACAATTTTTTATAAAAGCACAATCTCCTGAGACGGAACCAGGAGCAAATAGAAAATATAAACAGACCAACCACAAGCACTGAAATTGAAACTGTGATTAAAAATCTTCCAACAGACAAAAGCCCAGGACCAGATGGCTTCACAGGTGAATTCTATCAAACATTTAGAGAAGAGCTAACACCTATCCTTCCCAAACTATTCCAAAATGTAGCAGAGGAAGGAACACTCCCAAACTCATTCTGTGAGGCCACCATCACCCTCATACCAAAACCAGACAAAGGTGTCAACAAAAAAGAAAACTACAGGCCAATATCCTTGATGAACATAGATGCAAAAACCCTCAACAAAATACTAGCAAACAGAATCCAACAGCACATTAAAAGGATCATACATCATGATCAAGTGGGGTTTTTCCCAGCAATGCAAGGATTCTTCAATATACACAAATCAGTCAATGTGATACACCATATTAACAAACTGAAGGATAAAAAACATATGATAATCTCACTAGATGCAGAAGAAGCTTTTGACAAAATTCAACACCCACTTATGATAAAAACCCTCCAGAATGTAGGCGTAGAGGGAACTTACCTCAACATAATAAAGGCCATATATGACAAACCCACAGCCAACATCATTCTCAATGCTGAAAAACTGAAACCATTTCCTCTAAGATCAGGAGCAAGACAAGGTTGCCCACTCTCTCACCTATTTTTCAACATAGTTTTGGAAGTTTTAGTCACAGCAATCAGAGAAGAAAAAGAAATAAAAGGAATCCAAATTGGAAAAGAAGAAGTAAAACTCACTGTTTGCAAATGACATCAGACTATACATAAAGAATCCTAAAGATGCTACCAGAAAACTACTATATCTAATCAATGAATCTGGCAGACTAGCAGGATACAAAATTAGTGTACAGAAATCTCTTGCATTCCTATACACTAATGATGAAAAACCTGAAGGAGAAATTAAGGAAACACTCCCACTTACCGTTGCAACAAAAAGAATAAAATACCTAGGAAAAAACCTACATAAGGAGACAAAAAACCTGGATGCAGAAGACTATAAGACCCTGATGAAAGAAATTAAAGATGATACAAACAGATGGAAATATATACCATGTTCTTGGATTGGAAGAACCAACATTGGGAAAATGACTATACTACCCAAAGCACTCTACAGATTCAGTGCAATCCCTATCAAACTACCAATGGCATTTTTCGCAGAACTAGAACAAAAAATTTCACAATCTGTATGAAAACACAAAAGATCCCGAATAGCCAAAGCAATCTTGAGAAAGAAAAACAGAGCTGGAGGAATCAGGTTCCCTGACTTCAGAGTATACTACAAAGCTACAGTAATCAAGACAGTATGGTACTGGCACAAAAACAGAAATATAGATCAATGAAACAAGATAGAAAGCCCAGAGGTAAACCCATGCACATATGATCACCTTATCTTTGATAAAGGAGGCAAGAATATACAATGGAGAAAAGACAGCATCTTCAATAAGTGGTTCTGGGAAAACTGGACAGGTACATATAAAAGAATGAAATTAGAACACTTCCTAACACCATACACCAAAATAAACTCAAAATGTATTAAAGACCTAATTGTAAGGGGAGGCAGTATAAAGCTCTTAGAGGAAAACATAGAACACTCTGTGACATAAATCACAGCAAGATCCTTTTTGACCCACCTCCTAGAGAAATGGAAATAAAAACAAAAATAAACAAATGGGACCTAATGAAACTTAAAAGCTTTTGCAAAGCAAAGGAAACTACAAACAAGATGGAAAGACAACCCACAGAATGGGAGAAAATGTTTTCAAATGAAGAAACTGACAGAGGATTAATCTCCAAAATATTCAAGAAGCTCATGCAGCTCAATTTCAAAAAATCAAACCCAGTATGAAAATGGTCAGAAGAACTAAATAGACACTTCTCCAAAGAAGAAATGCATATTACCAACAAACACATGAAAGGATGCTCAATATCAGTAATCACTAGAGAAATGCAAATCAAAACTGCAATGAGGTATCACCTCACACCAGTTAGAATGGCCATCATCAAAAAATCTTCAAACAATAAATGCTGGAAAGGGTGTGGAGAAAAGAGAACCCTCTTACACTGTTGGTGGGAATGTAAATTGATACAGCCACTATGGAGAATAGTATGGAGGTTCCTTAGAAAACTAAAAATAGAACTACCGTATGACCCAGCAATCCCAGTACTGGGTATATACCCTGAGAAAACCATAATTCAAAAAGAGTCATGTACCACAATGTTCATTGCAGTGCTATTTACAATAGCCAGGACATGGAAGCAACCTAAGTGTCCATCGACAGATTAATGGATAAAGAAGATGTGACACATATATACAACAGAATATTATTCAGCCATAAAAAGAAACGAAACTGTGTTATTTGTAGTGAGGTGAATGGACCTAGAGTCTGTCATACAGAGTGAAGTAAGTCAGAAAAAGAAAAACAAATACCGTTTGCTAACACATATATGTGGAATCTAAAAAAAAAAAAATGGTTCTACTCAACCTAGGGGCAGGACGGGAATAAAGATGCAGATGTAGAGAATGGATTTGAGGACACTGGGATGGGGAAGGGTAAGCTGGGACTTAGTGAGACAGTAGCATTGACATATGCACACTACCAAATGTAAATACATAGCTAGTAAGAAGCAGCTGCATAGCACAGAGAAATTAGCTCGGTGCTTTGTGACCACCTAGAGGGGTGGGATAGGGAGGGTGGGAGGGAGATGCAAGAGGGAGGGGATATGGGGATATATGTATGCATATAGCTGATTCACTTTGTTATATAGCAGAAACTAACACAACATTGTAAAGCAATAATACTCCAATAAAGATGTTAAAAAACAATAGCATATGATTTAAGACAATGCTTTTTTCCTTAAGAACTGAGAAGGGTCTGAGATGTTACCTGCAAGCTAGCAAATTAACCTACCACAGTTTAATGCAAGCTGGCAGAAGAAATAAGAGTCCTGGTTCAGAGACAAAGGACTTAGTTACTTGTGGCACATTCAGTATGAGCTCCCTGTTTGCATTACTTCGTCCTTCCATGGGAGGATGAGAAATGAGAAATGGTCCTGTTGGGTGCTGCACATAGTAGATTTGTGTCACAGCTGAGGATCCCCAAGCTTACAACACACTCAACCTTAGAAGAAGACTGGGAGCAACTGTACTCCATCTTTGCCCCAGAGGGAGACATTGTCTTTAGTATCCTGAAAAGCAAATAAATTTGCTCTGTCCCAAAGGAAGAGGCTATCTTTATAGTCCAAAGCTATTTGCTATATAAACATCTTTAAACAGATTTTCTGGAACAAATATTGTCAAGAGATGTGCAGAAATGCAAGAGAATTATCTATCAACATTGTCCAGGTCTCAGCCATTAACAGTCAGCAACATATCTGTAAAACCAGCCCTGCTACACAAAAAAAGACATTGCAAGTCACTAAATTCAAGAAGTTGCTTGATGCTCATTTTTAAAACACCATTGGAGAATAAACCCATTCACTGTAGCCATGCCAAACGTTTCAGTTTCCGCTTAAAATTCACTGCCCCAAATTCCATAACTTTTATTTTCTTTGAATGTATTTTTTCTCACAAGATCTGATTATTTGTTTAAATGTAACTTTTCATCTAAAACGAACACATCTGCCATTCCCAGTCTGATGCACAGAGAAGTAGAAGTCTCAGTCTACATACAGGCTGCTATCCAAGAGAGAAGGAAAGAAAGGTGCTGAGCTGCATGTGCCCAGTTTTGTCCTCCAAAAAACACCAATCTCATGTGTTTATTTCTTTTTCCTGAGGTGGAATGAGGTATAGAGAGAAGAGAAAAGAATTTAGGGAAAAATTTTCCTTATGGCAACCGGCAGTAGATAATGACAATGAATAGTAATTTATAGAAAACAATTTCTAGAATTTAAAGAAAGAATTTATAGAAGAATTACAAATAACTAAGTGTATATAAAGATATTTAACTTCGTTTTTTTTTTTTTTTTTTTTTTTTTTGTGCAGTACGTGGGCCTCTCACTGTTGTGGCCTCTCCCGTTGTGGAGCACAGGCTCTGGACGTGCAGGCTCATCGGCCACGGCTCACGGGCCTAGCCGCTCTGCGGCATGTGGGATCTTCCCGGACCGGGGCATGAACCCATGTCCCCTGCATCGGCAGGCGGAGTCTCAACCACTGCGCCACCAGGGAAGCCCTAACTTCATATTTTAATTATCTAGCTTGTTTCTCTAAATGTCTGTGAAAATGTATGTGTCTGTCAGTATGAAAGAAAATGTTTTTTCCTCAACATTGCCAATGTAGGTATTATAAAACAATGTTTTATACGTAGACAAAGTAGAAAACTTGTTTAGAGCTGCAAATATAATAATTACCTACAAAGGTTGTTAAATAATAAAGACATTTATGATCTAATATAACAAGAAGGTCAAAACCAGGGCAGTTCTAGAATTGGTTCATCGCTTAAATGTCTACTGTCTCTCTCAATATATGTGGCCTGCCATCTTCAGTGCATTGTTTTTTGGCTTTTAGTACCATTTGTTTCTGTTCTTAGCATCTTTTTGAGGTAAGTCTGCTATTTTCTTACTACTTAGATAGAAACAAGAATTTTCATCTGATCCTGAGAAATTTAAATTGTTCTATGACCTTGTGAATGTCCAATTTTTGTAAAAGATCCATGTGTACTTGAGAATTGTATGTATCTATGCATTTGTCTATTAATTGGTCACTTTAATTGTTCAAGTCTCATATATTATTACTATAACTTTTCATAACTGAGTGATCTATTTCACTCTTCTAGGATGATGTAGATTGGTTTTACATATTTTGAGACCAATTTATAGGGTGCATCAAGTTTAAAATTGTTGTCTATTACTGGTGAGACATTTTTTTGTATGATATCAATATACCTATCCCATGTGTCATTTGCTTGGCATTTGTCTGACATTTTTTTTTGTCTTTTCTATACTGTCTTGTACAAAAGATTTTATACAAGATATTTGTTTTTATATTTTAGATATTTATTTTATGTATTTTTCTTTGAGATTTTTTCATTTTATTTTAGTTATTTTAAGATATTTTTCCTAAAAATGTCTTATTTTAGATAGGTTTTAGATATTTTTATTTTAGATGTTTTATATTACATAGTTTTTCTAAAAATAGCATATAGGTGTATTTTTTTAAAATTTAATTTAATTTTATTTTATTTTTTATTAGTTTCTGCTTTATAACAAAGTGAATCAGTCATACATATACATCTGTTCCCACATCCCTTCCTTCCTGCATCTCCCTCCCTCCCACCCTCCCCATCCCACCCCTCCAGGCGGTCACAAAGCACTGAGCCGATCTCCCTGTGCTATGTGGCTGCTTCCCACTATCTATCTACCATACGTTTTTAATCCAATCTGACAAAATTTGTTAATTAGAAAGTTCAATCTACTTAAATTTATTTTAATTATTGCAGTGTTTTGACTTAATTTTAACATAGTATTCTCTACTTTATATTTTTCCATATTTTTCTTTATTCCTTTTAATATTCCCTGAATTGATTTCTTTTCCTCATTTCAATTTCTTTCCTCTGCTGATTTGGAGGCAACATATTTTAGTACTACTCTATTCTTTTATTGGATTCCTTAAAATTTTTCATGCATATTTACCATAAGAGAGTCCCAAACTAATCATGCTGCTGCCATTTATCTGAGAAATACAAAGACACTAGACAACTCTATTTCTAATCACTTCACTCATTATTCTTACTTCACACTACATTTATTGCAGCTCTATCTTGAATTATTACTTTTAACCTATAGATTAGACATTATTCTTTGTTACAGTGATAATGAGTTTATATTTACTCACAATTATATCCATTTCTTTGATCATTCATCCTAGCCTTTATTCCAACTGAAGTATATAACTTCAAAGCTCATTTTTTGAGGATCATCAGTCTTTTTATGAATTTTTAAAAATTTCTTTGAAAAATATTTTTATTTTCCTCAATTTTGAATAATAATTTAGCTGAAGGATCAGCTGAAATATCTGAAGTGTCACCATAACCTATGTAGCTATAGACTTCTTTTTATTAATTCTACTTTATATGCTTACTATCTATTAGAAATTTCAATTGTTTCATCAGTTTTGGAAAATTTTTAACTAATGGCATTATCTAATGGCATTAGCTGTGAATAGTCTTTTTAAATTTTATGTCGCAGTCTCTTTTTAAATATACATGCTTTATCAGAAGATATATCCCTTCAATTAAATGGAAAAAAATACCTGCTATATCTTACTTTCAATTTTATCACCATTTTAATCTTATGCAATAATTAACTGATATGTATAATTGACATTTATTGAGTTTACTGTGCTAGCCATTTTTCTCCAGGAATTTATCTTTTATCATAAATTCTTGATTGCTTTCAAATGTAAATATTTATTAAGAATCAATTATAACACAGGCACTGTATTAGTCAGTGTTCTCCAGAAAAACAGAACCAATAGAATGTGTGTGTGTGTGTGTATATATATATATATATATGTAAATACACATATCTTACATTTATGATATCATGTATATATGATATTATTATTTATACATAAAATAAAGAGTTGACTCATGTCATTATGGCAGCTGGCACATCCAAAATTTTCAGTGTGGACTGGAAAGCTGGAGACAAAGGAAAGCCAAGCCTGCAGGTCCAGTCTGAACACTGACAGGTTGGAGATATAGGACAGCCAGTGTTTCAGTTTGAGTCTGATGTCCATCTGGTGCAAAACCAGAAAGAGTCAATGATGCAGATGAAGTAGAAAAGCAGTCTGATGAATTCTCTCTTGCTCAGGTGAGGCCAGTCTTCCTGTTCATTCAGACCTTCAACTGATTGCATGAGGCCCACTCACACTATGGAAGGCAATATGTTTTGGCAAAGTCCACCGATTTAAATGTTAATCTCATCCAAAAACACCCTCACAGAAATATCTAGACTAATGTTTGGCCAAATATCTGGGCCCAGTCACTTGGCACATAATATTAACCATCACAATCACCATGCACACAGAAATAAAAGAAATATCCTTGTGCACATGTTGCTTATATCCTAATGGAGAAGTTGAAGAAATAAATAGAAAATACTAGCAAATTCAGCAAATGTTATGATGGTGATATGCATAAGATTGGTATATGTCTTGATTACATTTCAAGTAAAATACTTGATAAATTTTACACCCTAAAATCCTTAATATGTGCCATTAAGGTTGGAAACATGCTAAAAATGGCTAGGATAAGTTAATGTTGCAGGTTGGTTGAGTTTTACAGAAACAGACCTGGAGATAGAGTTTGGGTCACAAGATATACCATATATTAAGGATGAACAACAATGAAAGTAAGGTGGAAAAAGCAGGATAGGCCTGTGATAGAATTTTAACTATGATAAAGGCCCAGCAAAGCTTCAGCCAATCCAGTGTGACACACTAAAACAAATGTTGCCTTTCAGACTTATTCTGTGTTAGACTGAAATGACAAGCCCTTTTTAGGCCCACCTTGCTCAGTCAACAGGTTCAGGCCATCTTGGGAAGGGTGCGACATTGGGTGAAGTGGCTCTCTACTGCTGAAACAGATAATCAAGAAACTGACTGCTGGAGGCTGTCTGCTGACCACACTCCCTGCAGGTGCACAGCAGATCCTTCCCTGATGGGGATCTGTATGTCACCTTTCTGTGTCTATCCCACTTCATGTTTGGTTTCCCAATCAAGTGACAAAAACAAGTCCATACTCTGGAATAATTTGACCATTTCTTATGTATTGTAGACAGTTATAGGTGCCACTATTCAGAGGAAAATCAACACTCTGATAAGCATATAAAGAAGGGCCAAAGATACGGAGAGTGGCTTGCATTACCATTTGGCATTTTTCAGCTGCAGTTACTGAAACACATAATTTAACTCAAATTCTCTTAAACCATAACCAAATATATTCATTCATATAACAGAACATCTAGAGGTAAATTGGGTTTCAGGATTGGTTAAGATGTGTCATTCATTTATGGCTTCAAGGATAAAACTTTTTTATAACTGCTTTTTTAAAAAAAAAATTTTGGTCCTCCATGTCTGCATCATTCTAAGCCTTATTCTCATGATCAGTGAATAGCTGTCACTAGCAATTGGGGATATATATTTCTAACGTATAGCACTTTATGTCTAATTGTCCACAGTTTGGTCCCATAAATTTCTTTAACTACAGTAGATGAACTTACCAGGATCATGCCTACTTTTAGTACTAAGACTAATTCAGTAAACACATATATTTTTGGAGGGAAATAATTTATGCTAGAGATTCCACTATAGTGTCCTCTCTAATTTGAAATATTTTTTCTTATTAATGGTGACTGAGGAAACATCTAACAGGAATTAAAGTACATGAATCCTAACTTTGGAAGGAAACAGAGACTGACATCTAAGGTAGGGAAACTTCCAGATCTAAGATTATATGATTATATGCTATATTTGCTGTTGTTGTTCAGTTGAGACCTCTTTTTTTTTTAAGTGTAGGTAAGTAGAGGAAGATATGTGACTACTGATGTGAACACACCTGTTAAGTTAGCTGTCAATTGCTCGTAGAGATCTTTCCCTTAGTTTATACAACCTCTGATATAAAATTTTTCTTCTCCCTAAGTGATTCATTGTGTCTACAAAAACTTACTTTCATCTCAAAATTCAATAAATCTTTGATGGCCTGTTAATTGGACAGAATTACCTAATCATTTGTTTTGATACACACAGCTTGGTTATTTGTAATAGGTATTTTATTTTAGTATTCACAGATCAACTCTTGGAGACTTATCAAATAACATCTAAACGTGAATACTGTTACAGTGACTGACATTTGGTGTTCATAATTATTAAATTGTGCTAAGTTGAGCAAAAATACATATAAACAAATTCACATTTAGTTGGATCAAGTTATTTTTCTCTGCAAGGCTATTTATGTTATTTCAGTTATTTGATAAGGCCAAATCCTTCATAGGAAAAGAATTAAGCTTGCCCTTATTCAAACTAACAAAGAGAAAAGATAAAAATACAAAGAAAACCAGCAGATAGAAATGGAAGACCATGACCAAATCTCATCTAACATTTCCAAGACTAATTCTTTTCCTGTAAAACCTTTCTAAAGAAAAGTGATGCACAGTTATGCAGTTTCTATTAAAAGTATTATGGCCTAGATTTCGGCCTTTGTTTTTTTATCATTTCAAATTCAACAGATCACTAACTTCTCTTTTTCACAGAAGGTGTAGTTAGTGAAAAAGCAAAACTTCTTATTATACTGTCAAGAATAATATAATTCATGGTTGAGATTTTTAAGAAGACCAGTTTAATGTTTAAATGTATTATTGTTGTTAACTAGAATGATAAAGTTCAGTTACCTGTAATGCTGTTCAACATTGTTTTCCTTTTGTTTTCTAGTTACAACTGAGATTTGCCTTGTGCTGTCAAGATGCTACTCTGATGAAGCTCACTATTGTTAGCATCTAATTCAACCCTTGCTTGCATAAAAAACCCTTACTGATTTAACTTCCAAAGCTGATTATCATATATTTAAAAATGAATAGAGGAGGTCTAGGTCAATATAAATGAAAATATTTTATTTAATGGGGCACTATCGCTTAGTACTGATTTGTTACAAATGTGTAAGGTATCATTTTGAGACAGAAAGGAAGGGGGCAGGGCACAACAATTAAAAGAATGACACAACCATTAAGAAGAACAGGACACCACAAAAACCGGTTAGAACCTGCTAGGCCCAAGATGGTGGAAGATTCGACATCCAGTAGACCCTGAGACTCATTATGCACTCATTGTAATGTATTAGCATGCTAAATGGCACACCCACAGGTGCCATGACAGTTCCGAGGCTGACCATAAAAGGACAAATGTGGGTGATGCCGCAATTCCTGGAAATCCCCTTCTCCAAGATAATTAGAATATTCCTCCCACTCATTAGTCTATGAAATTATCCAGCCAATAAAAACTAACCACCCCACACCTCACCTTGGCCATTCTCACTTCCCGACATGACCCCAAGCCCTGGGGCCACCTCTCTCACCTTCTGAGACAGCCCACACACTGTCTATGGAACGTGTATCTCTCTAAATAAACCTGCTTTCACTTTACTATGTCTCGCTCTTGAACTCTTTCCTGTGTGGAGTCAAGGATATTCACTTGGCGGCTTGTCCCGGGGACTCACCTAGACCTGGAACATGACCATCCTCTCACACCCCATTTTTCCTACAGCAGACTAATACCCCCAATTTCATCTGTCCCCAGTATAGTTTCTGCATAGCAGATAATGCTTTATATAAGCATGCATACACACATACAAATACATAAATGTATATGTGTATATGTGTGTATATATATGCATATGTGTGTATATATATATATTATTATTATTATGCAATTTTGATCAAACTATGAAATGGCTCTCCATTGTCTTAGGATGAAGTAATAATTCTAATAATTCTTTATCATGGCTTACAGTGCCTTGATAAAGACACTGCCTCTTTGCTCTAACTCATTTTCCTCTAACTCCATTTTAAGTAGTTATCTAATTATTTTCTTCTCACTACACTGCAATTCAGTGGTGTTTTATTAATTACACTTACCAAGTTTTTAGCCATCTCTGTGTTTTTATACATATGTCTTAATACCTCATTTGACTCAACTTTTGGAGATTAGATTGAATATCTCTTCCTAGAGAGACTATCCATAGAACATCTTCGATCCAATTTTTTTTCCTTCTTTCTGGTCTTTCTATATTTTGCCTTTGAAATGATTATAGATATTTCATAGTTATATGTTCTTGTGTGTGTGTATGTGTGTGTGTTTGCACATGCACACATATTTCCCCTTATAGATACAATATTGTCTATAGTTCTTACATATATAGTATATGAGGGAAAGGATTCTGACTGCTTTTCTTTCACTTAATAGGATCTGGGGTAGGATCACTGGAAGATGAAAAATTCTCAATGTCATGAAAAAAAGAGTTGGAACAGTGTCTCCTTGTCATATGAGTGCCACTTTTTCCTTTCAAACTTTTTTGGGGACTGATAATATAGACAATGAGGTTTACACCCACTACTGCTGTAGCCAAAATGATTTTCACTCCAGAAATAGTGGATTTCACTATTAATTCACAGGAGACAATGTCATCTCAGTGTAACCCTTGCCATCCCTCAACGGTCCATCCAATGTTTCCTTCTCCATCCTATTGACATAAAAGTACTTTGGCAACATTTTTAAGACTATAAAACAGATCTTCAAAAACTGTGTCTGGGATTGGTACACAAAAGGCCATGTCAGTGAATTTCTCATTTGCCTGAAGACTTGGCAGTGTCTTTGAATGCAGGAATAATATTCTGGGTAGCACAACAACCATCAAATCACAGTCTGCCAGAATGGCCATCCACTTTCTTTTGGATAGTAGTTGTACATACACTATGATGATGATGGTGAAGTTGCTTGGATATTCTTGTCTAAAGGAAGTGAAAAGTTGTTGGTGTGGGAAATATTGTTGACAATCTTGAAGGAGTAAGATACTTTCATAGTTCACTTCCATCACAAACATGGAAATATCAACAAAATGGGAACAGATAATGACATTTTTATTCCATGCTGTAAGTGAGAACTGCACTCCTGGAAAATAGAAATGGGCTTCCCACTGATCACAAACTTCCTATTCTCAGTCAGGATGGTGCACTGAGCATACCATAAGAATAAATTATGTAGTTGAGGATAGTGAAGGAGGTGGTAATTGTTAGAATAGCTTCTGTGCTGGTATTGAAAATAGTCCTAGTGACCGGTTGCCCAAGGCTGCCAAATCTTTTTGCTCTAATTTTCTTCAACATGCTTCAAGAATGTGGCACTGAACAAGAGGTATGACTATTTCATGAAATTTCAAGGGACAGTATGTTTACTTTCCAGACTCCTTTTCTCTTTAGAGAAATTTTGTAAGCTTAGAGACCAGGTCTTTCCAGAAGAAGTATTTGTTAATAAATGATTCAAATGTAAATATACACAACTGAGTTCAACCTTCCCACAGTGATATACGGGAAGTCAATGGCTGAAGCAGTAACATATATCAAGTAGCATGTGCCAAGTCACTCAAAAATTCCATATAGAAATTCTTTTACTTTTATTTAAATAACTCAATATATATCACCTTAAAACAACTAAAATCTACATGATTTTTATTATCAAATGATTCTGAATGCAAACTTCTTACATGACACACCTGCTTTGGGGATATACATATTATATTGCATGGTTAAGAAACAATAGAAAACATATTCTCTCCTTATATTTTCAAAAAAAACTGAAACTGTAGGTTTGTCTTTGGATTGTCTGATATTATAATTTTTAGGGAGTGAAGAGGTTTTCTAAATATGAAGGTTATTCTTATCTTGTAGGAATGTAAAATATCATTATAGAAAAATCATGAGATTAAAATGCCACAAGGAAGGAGGAAGAGTGTCAGGTATAGAGGATAGCTTGGTGGGGAGGGGGATTCCCTTCTCACTTAATGTAGCTGCTTTCCCCTACTAATAAATAGTGATCTGTATGATTGTTAAATGATCTTGTAAGAGCTATTTTGCAATCTGCAAAGGAAAGTGATAGGTGACTGCAATTAACTTTAGACTTGTTTTTCATTTAGACTTTTTTAAGAATAGAGTAAGAAGAGAACTTTGTTAAAAATGGAAGTAACAGTGGCCCTTAATTCATTTCATAAAATGATATTTAATAAAATGTAGTCAAAGTTGCAGCCACTTTTTGAAAAAACATAGCCAATAATTTCTCAGGGTATAATGGTTCACTAATGTACACATGTAATATAAAAGCTTTCAGCCTTAAGCAAGAATAAGACAATACCTCATTCAATTTGCTTAGTAACAAAAATTAGTTGAACCATGTATGGTTAGCTTATCATCACTGACTGGAATTCAATTTCTGCATGTCTATTTATACCAACAAAAGCCATTATAAAAACAGGGATATGATTATGTGGTGAAGGTAGACTTTAGGAAATGATTTCAAAGAGGTCTATGAAACATATTCTTTCCTAGCAAGATTATATCATTAAAATAAGGCCTAGCATGTACACAAAATTAGAATATTGTTTTTTTAAAAAAAAAATATTTCAGCATTTTTAAAATTTACACAACAGCTAACAAACAATGGTAAAGATTATTTTGTGATGAATAATAAACAAATTTCCTCAGGGTGGTGGAGACAGTGGACATCAGTAAATTCTGTAAATTTTATGAGTTTATACATGATGAAAAAAATCTTATTTTTTTGTGCATTGAGTAATGTGTATATATTTGTATAACCACATAACTCAAAGTGTTAAAAGGAAAATCCTCCTTGGAAAACTTTCTGGCAATCATAGTTACTAGATATCACTCACTTCTTAGCCAAGGAAATCTTTTCCTGGTCTTATTTGTGTTGCTCTCTACCTATCTATACAGACTGTTTCATTCTTCACATTATTACTCAAGCCAAGGATATCATATCTTGTTTTACTAAAGCTGCCTAACACCTGATCTTATTGACCTATAATCCATAAACCTGGAATTACATTACATTTACACTAATGCAAATCTGAGCATGTGTGCACCTCATAAAGATCTCCAGTCTCTCCCCATTGACCTAAGGTCATATCCAAATGTCTTAACAAGGCCTATTTGACCTGGCCTCTGATAACCTCTAAAGCTTTACCACATGGCCCTTTCCTCTTGTAACATAACACTTAGAGCTCCTTATGTTTTCCCAATAGCCCTTGGCTTCTGATCTATAGTACTGGAAGGCACTCTTCCTCCTGGCTAGAATTCTCTGCTAATTCTTCCCCTAAGTCCTGTTCAGACGTCAGCCATCAATTTAGGTACTCCTTTCTCTAGGAAGAGACCTCATTCACAAAGCCCTGGTGAGGTGCTCAGTCTGTGTTCTTCTACAGCATGAATATATGTCTGTTTGTTAGATGTCTGAGTCCTTCTCAGTGTGTGAACTGCTTGGAGGCAGGCATTAGAACTTCTTTCCTCTCCTATCTCCAATACAAAGAGTAGTGCCTGGAATATAGTTCAGTGAATAGTTATGGATTAATGAGTTCTGAAGGCCTTTAATAAGTTGAGTTACATGTGTATTTACATTACTATTATAATATACATGTCAATATTAGTATTTACTTATAGATGTTTATAAAATATATAGATATTAGATGTTTAATCAAGTTTCTACACAGTACATTTTTTTTTTTTTTTTTTTTTGCGGTACATGGGCCTCTCACTGTTGTGGCCTCTCCCATTGCAGAGCACAGGCTCCGGACGTGCAGGCTCAGCGGCCATGGCTCACGGGCCTAGCCGCTTCGCAGCATGTGGGATCTTCCCAGACCGGGGCATGAACCCGTGTCCCCTGCATCGGCAGGCGGACTCTCAACCACTGCACCACCAGGGAAGCCCTCTACATAGTACTTTAAAAAGCCATATTTAGTAACTCTCATTTGTATGTTTTATTTCTACATATTTGCATCTGTCTCAAGAAATCTTAATTGATTATTTGGCTATAAAATCAAATAATGATAATGTGGCACTCATCTGCTTGAGTGATTATTAAAATATCTCCAGTGAAAATGTCAGGAAATATCAAAGAAGAAAGAGAAGGGAACAGAAATCAACACTTTTTCACTTTGTCAGTTTAAGCTTCTTAATGAAAAGAGAAAGTAGAGAAAAGAAGTAGAAAATATTAATTGATTTTAGAAAGTATTAATCAAACATTTAAATCCAAGATAGAAGAGAGCCAAACACATTTAAATAATCTAGGTCACATGACAGCCATGCTATATTAATACAAAATTTACTAACTTATTTAGTGAACTCCTTGTAGTTAAGTGGAATATTTGATGATGGTCTGGGTTAATACCAAGATCTGAAAAGGAATAAAGAAAACTGTGATACTTATTTTAAAGTATACAGAAAGCACGTTTACTTGTTACTTTAAAATAACATTTTTATAATAAGATCTTACATTTAAATAGCACTTTGTAATTTAGCAAATAAACTTTCGTATCCATTATACAAAAGGACAGATAGGAAAGCTGTGAATATTTGTGCATATTTAGAATAATTTAATCCATCATTGCCTACATAAGCAACATAGATTTTTGAGATAGAAATTATGTTTTAATGATCATTTAATACACAAATATTTTAATGAGAAGATAGAAACCATCTCTCTTTTTTTTTTTTCACCCTCACTTAGTTTCACAAACTGCTCTTTGAATATCTTCTGAATGTATTTATACCATGGAATCTCTTTGTAATGACTATTATAATGTTTCAAACACAGGATAAACATATTCATCCAAAATATTTTACTACTATTAAAATTACTTTTAATATACTTGCTTAAACCTTTAGATGATTTAAACATAAATGAATCACTACAGATAGACAAAATTTTTAAGGTGTCATGAATTTTAATATTTATAAAAAAATGTGGAGTTAACATAAATAAATTAAGAAAAGCATGAGAATAAAATCAATGTTGTTAGTTTCCTTGACTAATAAGACCACTGAAAATCAAAAGTGCATAAATGTAAAAAATTTATTTAAGAAATTTATAAAAAATTTATAAAAATACTTTGAGTTGATTTACATTATCTAAACTGAAGAATTAGTTGGAAGGGTTAAAACTCTGATGAAAATCATGTGAAGTGATAAATACAAATGAGAGACTTAATGAGAGAATTTCATTCTTGTCAATCCTAAAGAAGTATTTAGTATTTTATTAATAAGTTTCAGTTTCTGGAACAAAGCTTTTTTTCTGGATCTAAAACTATAATATCCACAGGTACAATTAACTGAAACATTTCATTTACAATAATCTAGTGACACAGTTGGAAAGAGCTCAATGTTAAATGTCAAATACTGTGGTAAGCTTACTACTTTCTAATAATTTGTAAAAATAATTTTAATATTTTATTTATAATAAAATATAACAAATAATTAAATAATGGCATTAAATATATGATGATATATTTATTTTTTTCAATTAAAGGTATTGTATTACCTTTGATTTCACTTTTTTTTTTTAATCCCTTCCTCCTATCTATCACTAAGTATTCTCAAGTGTGGTCTTTTCCAAACCATTAACTGCAATCCATTTCTGTTATTTCCAATATTCTTTCTTTAAAGCAATTCCCACTCTAAAAACAGCTCTCCCTTTCTCTGTACAATAATTTTACAATTGTTCACCCCAATGACACTACTCTTTCACTGTAATCCATACTCTACAGAGCACACTTTCTCTTCATTAGAAAATGTATGTCCGATCTCTCTCTCATAAATAACAGATTGCGTTAGTTCTCTCACTACACTTAATATTTTTTAAACCCCTTATCCCAATTTACAAAACCTTACATAATTTTTGTAAAAAAATAACTTTTAATGTTTCCTCTTATAAGCTTTTAAATTTTTTCCAACATTTTTTTGTGTGTGTGTGGTACGCGGTCCTATCACTGTTGTGGCCTCTCCCATTGTGGAGCACAGGCTCCGGACGCACAGGCTCAGCGGCCATGGCTCACGGGCCCAGCCGTTCCGCATCATGTGGGATCTTCCCGGACCGGGGCACGAACCCGTGTCCCCTGCATCGGCAGGCGGACTCTCAACCACTGCGCCACCATGGAAGCCCCCCAACATATTTTTGAACATATAATTATCAGAAGTGAAATAATGCTTTCTGCAATCAATAAAGAAGCCTATATGAGGTCAGAATAATCTAAAGAATCTAAAGGAAACCAGAAGAAGCATAAAATGTAACAGTATAGAACTTCAGATTAGACATCAAACATGTTTCCAATAAACTCTGACACTTGGTTGCTTTTTTAAAAAAAAAATTTATCCTGTCTTAATCTAAATGCCTTTATCCTTAAAATATCAATAGCAATATATCTTACCTAAAAGTGTGGCTATAACAATGACCTAAAAACATAGGTGTGGGCTTCCCTGGTGGCGCAGTGGTCTGGGAAGATCCCACATGCCGTGGAGCGGCTAGGCCCGTGAGCCATGGCCACTGAGCCTGCGCATCCGGAGCCTGTGCTCCGCAATGGGAGAGGCCACAACAGTGAGAGGCCTGTGTACCACACACACACACACACACACACACACTAAAACAAAAAACATAGGTGTAAAAAGGTTATAACTCAAGTAATTAGCAATCTATAAATATTAGCCACTATTAGGTGGGATTTAATTTTCTTCCACTTTTAGTTGAGAGTTTTAAAAACATTTTCATTATAGATAGAAATGCAATTGCAATAAATTTCAAAGATCAATATTATTTATAACAATATATTTTTTCTCATTTGATCATTTGTCTCTTTAAGAAGGAAACTCATTCACTAATAAACACATCCTCTCTTTTTGTGTCCTTTGGAAAAGATGATCAGGTTGGTGATGGTAGATAACATATGAAATCGTGTTGCTGTTTCTCCCATCGATTCATACCTGTCCATGTCTATTGTCAAAACATTATTTTTGTGCCTCATCCACATAGTTCCAATTTTCTAAGTACTCACTTTATTTTCAGACTAGACCCTAGCGTATTATAATTAGGCTATTGTATGCATACTCTTAACACACCATCTTAACTGAATCAGTCTTGCCCCAAACTGTATATTACCACTGTGAAGTGAATTATATTTGTTAAAAGAGATTGTTTCTTATCAAAGACTCACAGATATAATTGTATCTGTCTGTCTAATATTATCTCTACTTTTTCCCTAAAATGGATTCTATATATTTAAATATTCTATGTATTTAAACTTGATTAATCAATGTATTAGTCTATCTGGAAAGCATACAGTTCTCTGGGTCTCCATCTCCTTTTTCACTTAGAATTTTTTACATTATGACATTTTATAATTTTTTATGGATTCTATTTTATCTACTTATGAAATTTCACACATTCTTTATAGCCTCAAGTTCTTCCAAGATGTCCCTAATTTTATGACCTAAAAACTGATTCATCTGCATTCTTATGATGACAAAACCCATCCTTTGGTATTCTTAAGGTACTAAGTTCATGTCATGCTTGATGACATATTTTACATTGAGAACTACATTGAGCTGTGTATATACCTAACTGTTATATTATTTTTAATGTTTTTAAAGAATCAACTACTTTATTTAATTATATTCTAACTAATGTCCAGATTATAACATATTGTTTATAGTAATCACACATTTCATATAAATTTTGTAAAATATTTAGTACAGCATATATATTTAAACCAAATATTTACAATAGATGAAAGGCTGGGAAAATACAATTCTTTGGGTATCTCTTAAGAGTAATTAGGTAACTATTTAGAACAGAGCTGTCTAGTAGACTGCTCTGTGATAATGGCAATATGCTATATCTGTACTGTCCAATGTGGTAGCATCGAAGGTATTTTGCCTGTTTAAACACTTGAAATGTGGCTAGTGTGACTGAGAAACTAAAATTTTAATTAATTTATTTATTTATGTATTTTAATTTATTTATTTTTGGCTGTGTTGGGTCTTCGTTGTTGCGTGCTTTCTCTAGTCGCGGTGAGCGGGGGTTACTCGTTGTTGCAGTGCATGGGCTTCTCAGTGTGGTGGCTTCTCTTGTTGCGGAGCACAGGCTCTAGGCATGTGGGCTTCAGTATTTGCAGTGCTCAGGCTTCAGTAGTTGTGGTGCTCAGGCTTCAGTAGTTGTGGCTCGGGGGCTCCAGAGCGCAGGCTCAGTGGTTGTGGCCTGGGGGCTTAGTTACTCCACAGCACGTGCAATCTTCCTGGACCAAGGATAGGAGCTGTGGCCTCTGCATTGGCAGGCAGATTCTTAACCACTGCATGACCAGGGAAGTCCCAATTTATTTAATTTTAATAAATTTAAATTTACATAGCCACATGTGGCTGTTGATTACTATACTGGACAATGCAGAGCAGATTCAGAAGGTCAGGGTGACTGTCTTAGGGGTCATTAAATAATGCCAGGATAACACGTGTGCTATAAGACATATTCCTTGACCTTTGCTATGATTTATCTGTGATTACAGCCTAGTATGGACACCAATCTATGCTTTTATTTTCTCAAGCAGAGAATTCCATAGGCTTCTTTTTCCCTCCAAATTATATTTTGATTCACTTTAAAAAATTCATGTACAGAAAAATTCACCTTTCTTTGTTGTAAAGTTCTATGAGTTTTGACAAACACATATATCTGTGTAAATATCAACACAGCCAAGATATTGAATAATTCCATCACTGTAAAAAATTTCTCATGTGCCTTTGTAGTCAACTTCATACAGACTTTGTTACTTAATGCAGAACATTTTTTTCAGAGAATCACATGTTCAAAAATATTTGGAAAATATTTAAAGAATTCCCAAAAGAACAAGAAAAACATCTTTGGAATTCATCATGAGGAAATATAAGGATATTGGCTAAATGATATGTGAGAGAGGCAGATAACAAACTGTTTATAAACTGTTACTGGCAAAGTCCAAACATCAAAGGAAGGGATGAATGATTTATTTTGCACAGAGGAATGTATTAAAACAGTATAATGGAAGGGAAAATTTGCCTTTCAGAACAGATAGTGGATCATTGACATATGCATTCATTTAGAATGAATCTCTAGTGCCTATAGCAATGAAATAATGAAATAATGAAATAATAGGTATTTGTATATTCCTTTAATTAGTGGCAGACTATTTGCATAGAACTTACTTAAAATGGTCAGAAAAATCAGAAAAAAAATATTTTAAAACTCTGCTTTAAATCATTTTTTATGATTTAATAGAATAGTGATTTAATAGAATAGTGAAAATTTACTAGGCCAGGATTTGGGGGAGGTTGGAGACCTAGTAAATTACTCAGGTTATAGGAGCTACTGCTTTTCTGGGCTTTTACCAGTTCAGTAGGAATCAGCTGTATTACTAACAAATTAATAGAATTAGAGATACTGACCAACATTTTTGAAAGCTTCATGCAGCTACAAGCATCAGGTATTGAAATCTAGGGGCTTATAAATTATGGATGAGCTCAATTAAAAATCTCTACATTGGATTAGGACCCATCAAAGGTATACCTTGGGCAGACTAATTATTTGCATAGAACTTACTTAAAATGGACAGAAAAAAATCTTCCCACACCAAAGGCCCTCACAAACACTATTTCAATTTGGTGGTTCCTCAACAAGTTAAACACAGAACTTCCATATGACCCAGCAGTTTCACTCTTGGATATATACTCACAAGAATTGAGAACAGGTATTCAAACAGATATTTGTACACAGATATTGATAGCAGCACTAATCACAATAGCCAAAATGTGGAAACAATCCAAACATCCATCATCAAATGGATATATAAACAAAATGTAGTATTATCTATACAATGAAATATTATTCAGCCCCCAAAAGGAATGAAGTCTGATACATACTTAAGTATGGATGAACCTCAAAAACATTATTCTAAGTGAAGGAAACCAGATACAGCATGTCACATACTATATGATTCCATTTATATAAAATACCAAAAATAGTTAAATCCATAGAGACAGAAAGCAGATTAGTGGTTGTCAGGGCTGGTGGTAAAGAGAGGTGGGGAGTGAGTGTTTAATGGGTATGGGGTCTTCTTTTGGGGTGATGAAATGTTTTAGAATGAGATAGAGTAATGATTGCACAACATTGTGAATGCACTAATGCTACTGAACTCTAAATTTTAACATGGTTAATTTTATTTTGTGTAAATTTTATCTCATTTAAAAAAAAAGCAAAAACAGTAGGTAAAATTAATATGTGACTACCATGTAACCCAGAAATTATATTCCTAAGCAATTAACTCCAGAGAAAGGAAAATATTATGTTCACACAATATCCTATACACAAATATTCATATCAGCTGAAACTACCCAATGTCGTTCAATGGGTGACTGGTTAAACAAGCTGTGGTATATCTATACCGTGGGATACTACTCAACAATATAAGGTAATAGTCATTGATAGAAGCAGTAGCCCAAATGAACCTCCAGAGAATTATGCTGATTGAAAAACACTGACTACATAATTTATGATTCCATTTATATAACATTTTATATGATTCCATTTACATAACAGATTAGTGGTATCCAGAGTTCAGGGATGGGGAGTAGGGGTTAGGAGGGATGTGGGGTGAGTATAAAAGGATAACATATTATTTTATTGATGAAATTGTTTTGTCTTTATTGTATCAATGTCAATATCTTTATTGTGATATTGTATAGTTTCATAAAATGTTACCATTGTGGTAAACTCATAAAGGGTATGTGGGAATCACTTTGTATTATTTCTTACAACTCCATGTAACTTTACAATTATTTTGAAATAATAAGCTTAATTTAAAAAGATTCACACAAACTCTTGTCATGAATATGAAAAGGAACACTTCCCAATCGATTTTATGAGTCCAGGTTAACTTCAAAAGTAAAACTCAAAGAGGCTATCGTAAGAAAGGATAGTTATAGGTCATCATTCATGAATATACTTGAAAAATACTTAACAAAATAGCAAAATAATCTCAGAAATATATTTAAATAGTTATATCTTATTACCAAATTGGTTATAAAAATTAACCAGGAGAGCAAAATTGATTTAACATTTAAAAAAATCAGTCATACAATCGAACACAGTGGCAGAATAAAGAAATAAAGGAAATAACCCATATAATAATTTCAATAAATGTGGGAAAATTATTTAATAAAGTTCAACATCTATGCATAGTTAAAAAAAACTCAAGTTACATATATGGCTTCTAAATATAACAGGAACTCTTTAATCCAAAGAATTCAGCAAACATGATAGTTGAGAGTGACGTTTTAAAACTGTTCTTTTGGAAATGTAGAAATAAACAAGAATGACTGTGTTTATCAATTTTATTCAATACTGTACTATATTTTCTAGTTAATTAAATAATATTAAGTACATAAAGTATAAGCATCAGGAAGGAATAAATAATATTACAGCCATAATTTCATAAAATTCTGTATTTAAAGTTTAAAATGCACAGGTACATTAATAGAATTAATAAATCCTTGCTTTTGGGAGACTCAGTTATTCCAAGGTTTATTATAAGGTAGCTATCAATGGCAATCCAGGCTGCTTTTTCAGTCATTTACCACAAGAAAGGAAGTTTCATGATAAGAAAAAAGTCTTTCAAAAGACTCTAGCAAACTTTCTCTTCTTAAAGTTTTCTAAATTGTGTAACATAGCTTGCATGTATACAAAAGGGGTCAAAACAAAAACTGTACAGCTCAATTATTTACCTCAAAGTGAACTTCTGTGTATCAAATACTTAGGTCAAGAAATAAAAACCTTGACACTTTGCCTCCTCTTAAATATTATTGAGATTCTCAAAGAGCTTTTTCTTAATGTGGGTATATCTATTAATATTCTCCATATTGAAATAATAAAGCAATAAAACATTAAATATTTAATTATTAACTAGGTTAATAATAATATAAAACCCGTTATATTTTGACAAAAGTTGATATCTCTTATAAAAATGAAAAATGACTACATTTCCAAAACAATAAAAAGCTAGTGAGGTAAATAACAGAGATTTACACTTATGTATATATCTTTAATTGCTGGCTGAGTAGAAGATAATTTTAATTAGCTCTTTTGATTGAAATATATGAAAAAAGTGGGGCTCCCACAAATACATACTTAAAAAAGGGGAAGTATTTTAATAGTCTTTTTAGATAATAGTGGATATCCTTTTATGATACAAAACAAAATTCAACATGTGGTAATTTCTTCCAAGTAAATTGCAATGTGGAATATGAAAGCTTATTACTAAACTTTAGTACTATCTTATATTAAAATCCATTTGTGTAGTTTGCACTTTGAAGGAACATTTTAGCCATAAATGATTCGGAACATCATGGACTCGTCATTTGGAAAATATTTGTTCACTGATTATGTCGTTCCAAATGTTATCACTCTCCACTTAAAAATTTCAAAAGAAAGTTATATCTTTGTTAATGTCACCACTGATCTAATTAGAAAAGTCTTTAAGAATCAGGAAATTGCCAAGCTCATGGTGACAGGTACAAGTTTTCCAAAATTTTAATTTTCTCTTAAAATCTTAAATTTTATAATTTAATATAAATACTGTAATTTGTTTTCCTTGAAGTGGAATGCTCATTTTGTTCATTTCTAAGAAAATGTCTGCCAAATGCTGCAGTCTTAATAACCACAGTTTGCCTCCCATTTTGTTGTAAGGACTACTTTCATAAAAAGATATATTTTTAAATGATATATTTAATTTTATTTAATTGAATGAATAAATATTACTAGCTTATCTTAAGTAAAATTGGCATTTTATTTTCTCTGTAAGTGACTGCTGTTACAATTTAGAGCCATTGTCTAACTTATACAATCACTTTCACCCACTACTGCTTTTGCACCATTAGTGCAGTGTCAAAGAAGTGAAAATGGCAAGTAACACCTAAGTGTTATTATGAAAATAGTTTTAATCTCCATGATCCATAGACCAACCAGGTGTTGTGAGAAACAGTTTATAGTGCAGAAAGAAATAAAGCAAGAAATACTTTCACAGTAAGAAATGTCTTATCAGCCTTCATGTACATTTCAATTTGGATATATAATATGTTTCTTAGTGTTCATTCCATTGATATTTTGTTAGAAAGAAAATGGTCTATAAATTATGTAACTTCTTTTTTTAGGCAAATTCAATCAAATGTTTATTTCTTAGAGAACTGGAGTCTAGGAGCTTCAATCTTTTCATTGCTAAATATTTAACATTTCCAGAGTACAAAGAACAGTAGTGAGGAAATAAGAGAGGAAGAAACTTGAATGCTAAAAGCGATATTCAACAATTATGCAGTTACACTACTTACAACAAAAAAACCCCGTAACTGCTAAATAACACATTCTTATACCTTTGAATGCTTATTTTTCACGCATATATAGTTCTACCGGAAATAAAGAGTAATATAATTCATTATGAGTATGTGAATATGATACTAATGTTTAGAACCTTTAGTTCCCTTTCTTCAATCAAAAATTACTCCTCCTTTAAATACATATTCTTTTGTCATTGAAGTGTTTACTATGAATGAGTGTTAAACATAGGTGACCCTAGGAAATGGATAGGCATAAAAGATTGAAGTGTACATGACAATGTTCATTCTAACAGCTTGGTTTTATTCACAGAGATATAATGGAACAACTGACTATAAAGATAGGAATTTCAGAGTTATTGAAAGACCTTGAGGACTGGTGGTCTGAAATACTCATGTGTTAATGAAATGGAGAGTCTCAAAATGGTTGATAAAGAGAGGCTCAGGGCTTCCCTGGTGGCGCAGTGGTTGAGAGTCCACCTGCCGATGCAGGGGACATGGGTTTGTGCCCCGGTCCGGGAGGATCCCACATGCCGTGGAGTGGCTGGGCCCGTGAGCCATGGCCGCTGAGCCTGCGTGTCTGGAGCCTGTGCTCCGCAACGGGAGAGGCCACAACAGTGAGAGGCCCGCGTACCGCAAAAAAAAAAAAAAAAAAAAGGAGATGCTCAAATTAGTAAAATGTCCATGGAGTCTATATGAAGAAAGAAATGAACGAAGAAAAAGTCCAGTACCCATTAAACCAATTTCCATTCAAAATACTAGAGAACAGCAACAACATCACCAAAAGAGTTATTTGTAGGTTATGAAGCATTTGCTTTCAATAAGGAAACACCATAATGGACTGAGGATGGAGTCATGATTAGATTAGCTATAGGAATTATGTGTGTTATTTTTAACAGCTGTTAGGTGAATTATGTTGAAAGTGGTTAAATTAAGTGCATGGTAACCTAAGTTTATCATTAAAGTAAAATAATTATCAATTGATTATATTATTTCAACCTAAAAAATATTCCTTTTCTAAAATATAAATATATTTTTTGTGCAATATTATGTTAGTTTCAAGTGTACTACATAATAATTTGACATTTGCATACATTATGAAATGATTACCACGATAGGTCCAGTAACCATCTGTCCTCGTACAAAGTTATTACAATACTATTGACCATATTGTTTATGCTATATATTCATCTCCAACTTATTTATTATATAATTGGATATTTGCACCTCTTAATCCCCTACACCTATTTTACCCAGTCCCCTATCCCCTTCCCTGCTGGCAACCACCAATTGTTCTCTGTATCTATGAATCTTTCTTTTGTTTAGTTTATTGGTTTGCTTCATTTTTCAGATTTCACATATAAGTGAAATCATGTAGTATTTGTCTTTCTCTGTCTGACTTATTTCACTTAGAATAATATCCTCTAGATCTATCCATGTTATTGCAAATGTCAAGATTTCTATTTTTATGGTTGAGTAATATTTATACATATGTCACATTTTCTTTATCCATTCATCTATCAATGGATACTTTGGTTGCGTCCATGTCTTAGCTATTGTAAATAATGCTGCAGTGAACATTGAAGTACATCCATTTTTTTGAATTAGTGTTTTGTTTTTTTTTCTCTTTGGGTCATAGCAACTTTATTTTTAATTTTTGAGGAACCTTCATAATGTTTGCCATTGTGGCTGCAACAATCTATAATCCCACCAAGAGTGTATGAGGGTTTCCTTTTCTCCATATCCTCAACAGCACTTGTTACTTGTTATCTTTTGATGATAGCCATTCTGCCAGGTGTGAGGTGGTATCACACTGTAGTTTTGATTTGCCTTTCGCTGATGATTACTGATGTCGAGCATCTTTTCATGTGTCTGTTGGTCATCTGTTTGTCTTTGGAAAAATGTCCATTCAGGTCTTCTGTTCATTTTACAAATCTGGTTGTTTGTTTTGATGTTGAGTTGTAGGAGTTCTTTGTGTATTTTGACTATTAACCTCTTATTGAACATATCATTTGCAAATATCTTCTCCTATCCAGAAGACTGCCTTTTCATTTTGTTGATAGTTTCCTTCACAGTGCAAAGGCTTTTAGTTTGATTTAATACCATTTGTTATTTTTGCTTTTGTTACCCTGGAGTGAAGTGACATATCTGAAATATATTGCTAAGTCTAATGTCAAAGAATGTCCTGTCTATATTTTCTTCTAGGAGTTTTATGGTTTATGCTCTTACATTTAAGTTTTTAATCCATTTCAGTTTATTTTTGTATATTGTATGAGAAAGTCATCCAGTTTTATTCTTTTGCATGTACTATCTAGTTTTCCCAACACCATTATTGAAGAGGCTTTTTCTGCATTGTATATTCTTACCTTAATTAACCACATAAGTTTGGGGTTTATTTCCTATCTCTATATTCTGTTCCATTGATCTATGTATCTATTTTTGTGCCAGTACTATACTGTTTTGATTACTGTAGCTTTGTAGTAGTTTGAAATCAAGGAGCTTATATCTCCAGCTTTTTCTTCTCTCTCAAGATTGTTTTGGCTATTCAGAGTCTCTTGTGTTTTCATACAAATTTTAGAATTATTTGTTCTAGTTCCATGAAAAATGCCATTGATATTTTGATAAGGATTAAATTTAATCTGTAGATTATCTTGAGGAGTATGGTCATTTTAACAATATTAATTATTCCAATCCAAGTGTATGATATATCTTTTCTATTTGTGTTGTCTTAGATTTCTTTCATCAGTGTCATATAGTTTTCTAAGTACAAGTCTTTTACCTCTTTGGTCATATTTATTTCTAGGTATTTTATTCTCTTTGATGCAATTGTAAATAGAATTGTTTTCTAAAATTCCCTTTCTGATAGTTTGCTGTTGGTGTATAGAAAAGCAACAGATTTCCACATATCAATTTTGTATACTGCATATATGGTTCTCCAGTTTTGTTTTGTTTTGGTTTTCTTTCCTGTTCTTTCATTTTCTTAAAGGAACATGAATCTCCAAGGAGTAGAAACCTTATTATGTTACTTTTTGTATATTTGCTGTGCTTAGGTATGTGGTGTTCACAAACTCTGATTAACTATTTCCCATGACAGGATTCCATTTCATGATCAAATAAAATAAAACAATGCAAAAGAAGCCCAGACATGCCACTTGTATTATATAAGTATTTTTGGTCACATAGAAATGTATGAAAGCAAAGAATAAATTGATAAAATCTTAATCTAATAAGAGAAACTAGTACCAATATTAGTTTTCACATTTTTGATTTTAAAAAATGTTTTTTGGTTGGAATTCACACATAAAACCAAAATTGAACTAACACTGAGTAAGTCTGAATATCAATTAAATGTTTAATACCTTATTTCACTTGTTTTTATATGATCTCATTTTGATGTCTGCTTTCTGAGCCATAATCCTTTCTGATCATGTCAAGTGAGAAAGAAAATAAAATTTTTTTCAAGCAAGATATTTTTTTAAAGTAAAAACCCTACATATGTAGTATTAATAACACATCCCATTAACTTTGGGGTTCTTTTAGTGAGAGTGATCCTAGATATTATTTTGCCCCTTCAAAATAGTGTTGACTAAAGTAGCCTAGGGAACCACTCCTTAATTGCTTCTGTACAATGCAGATGCTGTTTCATTTATTGCAGCAGTACAGACTTATCATAACTATTTGGCAGGGCGCCATACCATAGATACCTAACTTGTTCTTTGTCTTTCTTCCCATTGTAATTTTCCACCTTCTTATATAACAGAAATTTGGGGAGCTCTATGGACAAAATCAAATGTACTTTTTATGCTCAATATCTGTGAGTTTCAAAAATATTGAGTTTCTTCTGCTGCTTATTACCCATTAAGTTTGAATAAGCCTGGGAAGCCTGTAAACACAAGTGATTGTCTCAGTATGTGTCAAGATAATGATGTACCACAAATATAAACTATCTATAATGGACGTCAGAGATCTGTTATGAACAGAAGTAATTAAATACCAACAGAACACATTTTATATGTATTTACAATACTGGTATGTGAGAGTACTAATATGCAAAAATATACTGCTGGCTAATTTTAAACTATGTGGAAGGTTTAGAAGGTGTCCCTCCTGAATTTTAAACATGGAGGAAAATCTTGACTCCTCCTATGCCCACAGAAAGATTAATGTTTTTGGTAATTTGAGTATGCTTTTTGTGGGGAGAAATAATCCATCTAGTCTTAAGATGTAACAACAATCAATACTGAAATAGGATCTCTGCTAAGTGTAGACAGTACACTGATCCTAGAATTTCTTATGACATATTTTCAGTGAATAAAATGTAAAGTTTTGCCCCCAAAAAACTAATTGTATAAAAATTATTTTGTACCTACATTATGGATTTTTGTGTGTTCAAGCTGGCAATGGTCACGGGAGAATGACTGCAATAATTTAGAGGAAAGGATAAATGAGGGTTTCTTTACATATTAATCTTATATGTGACTCATGAGAGCACCTGCCAACATAGCCACAGCGATGATGTAGAAATTTTGACCTATTGGTCAGGTGAGCAGGTTTGAGTTCAGAACAAAACAGGTTTGGAAAAAAAAAAAATAAGAGACAGAATGCCATTTTAAAAATGAGTACATTCAACTAGGGTTGATTATGCTGTGAGTCAAAAATAAATCTTTATTATATAAAGTCATTGAAAAAATGGGTAGATTAAGAATAAAAGGAAGAAAAAATATTTTAGAAAGTGAAGATCTGGATCAGGAATACTAAGGGATAGATGAAGTGCAAATGAAAAAGAAAAAGGAAGAAAGAAAGAAAGAAAGAAAGAAAGGAACTAGTCAGAGCACTCTTGCAGGTCTAGCCAAAAGGGTAGACCTGAAACTGAAATAAGAAAAAGGATGCAAGGAGAGCTAAATTCTATTTAACATCTCCTAATTTCTAGGTGTTATGCTAGAAAGATTTATATTATTTTAATTGCAAAAATACACTATGAGGTATGTGTTATTATCTATTTTAATGATAATTAAATTGTGGCTCAGAGACTTTAAATAATTGCAACAACAACAAAAAAATCAGGGAAGTTGAGATTCAAAAGCTTATACTTACCCCATTAAAACAAGTCTAGTAAAGAAAGTAAGAAAAATAAGGAAATGTTTCAAAGAGCAGGAAGTGAAGGAGGAAAACCTGGACTAAAGCTATAATTAACATAATATTGGTTGTAGCCAGCATTGCATAAAGTGAAATGAACAGTTGTCCTTTGAACTTGTAATTCAGGCTTTATCATACTGACTTGACACCATGCTGCAGAGTTTACTTTCTTAAATACTATACCTAAAAATGGTTGTGATTTCTAATAGACGATGAGAATTTGTTCTGAGTTGCAACCTTTAGCAGGCTTCTAGGGAAGAGACATAGTCTTAACTCAAGCTGGCTAAAAATGTTGGGCTTCTTTGGCTGCTCTGAAAGTTGCATTAAAAAAATTGTGATATTGATCACAAGTGGAAAAAACTTGATTTAAAGATTAATAAGGAAATAAATATCTATAAATGGCTTAAAATTTTTTAATTACCAATGCCTTTAATTACTTCTACTGCACTTCCTACCCATCTCCCTGTCCCCAGGTTAAATTTTCCCATTTTTCCCCAGATGTAGCTGCTATTGTGAATACTTTGCTCATCATTTCCTTGCTTTACTTTATATGTATAACGTATTTACGCATTCCTGGACAACATAGTGTTTAATTATTTTTCGTCTTTCTGAAGCTTGTACACGCTGGGTTATATTGCATGTATTCTTCTTCAGTTGGCTTATGTTGTTTAATATCATGTGGTTGAGATCCATTCTTATTGATGTACATGGCTGTATTTCATTTTTTTCCCCTCTGCTTTCAGGTGGTAAATGGTACATAAATACCAAATGTAACCATTCTCTTTTTTAAGGAAACTTGGGCTGTTTCTATTCTTCTTGTTGTATTTATTACTTAGCTTAGTTTTTGTGGGTTTTTTTTTTTTTAGTGTTTCCTGTAGGTTTTGGTTAACTTGTTTGTTTTTGTAGTTATTATTACTAACAGTAGAGTCATGATTATTTCTGTGGATGTCTTATTGCAATGGTTTAATTCTTGACATGTGCACAGGAAATAATATAAGCATAAATTATAGGTATTGCCCATCCTCATCTTTACTAGGTTATGCTGAATTATTCTCCAACATAGTTGGACCATGTTATATTCTACAAACAGTGTTGTTACTTTTTTTTCCTCTATATTTTGCATTTCTTTATCTAACATGGTATGTACACACAAAAAATCTTGTATTCCATTTTACCTTAGAAGTTTAAAAAGTCTCCTTTTGAGATCAGACAAGTTTGAATTAGTCTTCTTTCATTTATTCATATATAATATAGAGCACATATGTATGTTGATATCTAATGATCATGGATATTTGAGAGACCACTTGGGGCTTTGAAATATTATTTTTAGAATCCGGAAGTTGTGAGAGCCCTTTTTATGATTAGGGTTTCAAAATGCATACTTTCGTATATCATTTGAATTTAAATGACTTCATGTTAACATTTCTGAAAACAAACACCTTCAAATTTGATGTGAGCCTAACATTTCCAGGCCAGTTTCTTCTTAAATATTTTAGTAATTGTATTACTCAACTTCTTAAAATATTTGCATTGATTTGGAGAGAAGTGGTAAAAATGTTAAAATGTGGGAAAAGTCTACTAATTGTATCACCATATTTCTTTAAACATTGTTTTAACATTCTTTAAACATTCACCTATTGAGGAAAACATTTTAGATGTTTCCAGTTTTATAAATAAAACTTCTATGAACAACCACGTACAGATTTGTATGGACACAGTTTTTCATTTCTCTTAGATAAATGTGCAGGCTGAATGGTAAGTTTATGTTTATTTTTTAAGAAACTGGAAGACTTCCGGGTAAGATGGCGGAAGAGTAAGACGCGGAGATCACCTTCCTCCCCACGGATACACCAGAAATACAGCTACACGTGGAACAACTCCTACAGAACACCTACTGAACGCTGGCAGAAGACCCCAGACCTCCCAAAAGGCAAGAAACTCCCCACATACCTTGGTAGGGCAAAGCGGAGAGATTCCTGCACAGAGGATCGGTGCCGAGTGGCACTCACCAGCCTGAGAGGCTTGTCTGCTCGCCTGCCGGTGCAGGCGGCACTGGAAGCTGAGGCTCGGGCTTCGGTCAGAGCGCAGGGAGAGGACTGGGGCTGGCGGCGAGAACTCAGCCTGAAGGGGGCTAATGTGCCACAGCTAGCCGGGAGGGAGTCCAGGAAAACTCTGGAGCTGCCGAAGAGGCAAGAGACTTTTTCTTCCCTCTTGGTTTCCTGGTGCGCGAGGAGAGGGGATTAAGAGCGCTGCTTAAAGGAGCTCCACAGACGGGCGCAAATCGCGGCTGAAAGCGCAGAGCCCAGTGACGGGTGTGGGACGTTGGGGCTGCCGCTGCCGTCGCCAAGAAGCCTGTGTGCGAGCGCAGGTCACTGTCCACACCGCCCTTCCGGGAGCCTGTGCAGCCCACCACTGCCGGGGTACCGGGATACAGGGGCGGCTTCCCTGGGAGAACGCACGGCGCGCCTCGGGCTGGTGAAACGTCATGCCAGGCTCTGCCGCTGCAGGCTCGCCCCGCACTCCGTGCCCCTCCCTCCCGCCCGGCCTGAGTGAGCCAGAGTCCCCGAAGAGGCTGCTCCTTTAACCCTGTCTTGTCTGAGCAAAGAACAGACGCCCTCCGGCGACCTACACGCAGAGGCGGGGCCAAATCCAAAGATGAGACACAGGAGCGGTGAGAACAAAGAAGAGAAAGGGAAACCTCTCCCAGCAGCCTAAGAAGCAGCGGATTAAAGCTCCACAATCAACTTGTGTACCCTGCATCTGTGGAATACATGAATAGACAACAAATCATCCCAAATTGAGGAGCCAGGAGTCAGTGCTGTGCCTCTGAGGTGGGAGAGCCAACTTCAGGACACTGGCCCACAAGAGACCTCCCAGCTCCACATAATATCAAACGGCCAAAATCTTCCAGAGATCTCCATCTCAACACCAGCACCCAGCTTCACTCAACGACCAGCAAGCTACAGTGCTGGACACCCTATGCCAAACAACCAGCAAGACAGGAACACAACGCCACCCATTAGCACAGAGGTGGCCTAAAATCATAAAAAGTCCGCAGACAACCCAAAACACACCACCAGACGTGGACCTGCCCACCAGAAAGACAACATCCAGCCTCATCCACCAGAACACAGGCACTAGTCCCCTCCACCAGGAAGCCTACACAACCCACTAAACCAACCTTAGCCACTGGGGACAGACACCAAAAACAACGGGAACTACGAACCTGCAGCCTGCAAAAAGGAGACCCCAAACACAGTAACATAAGCAAAATGAGAAGACAGAAAAACACACAGCACGAGAAGGAGCAAGATAAAAACCCACCAGACCTAACAAATGAAGAGGTAATAGGCAGTCTACCTGAAAAAGAACTCAGAATAATGATGGTAAAGATGATCCAAGATTCTATTTCCAAGATCCAAAATCTTGGAAATAGAATAGACAAAATGCAAGAAACAGTTAACAAGGACCTAGAAGAACTAAAGATGAATCAAGCATCGATTAAAAACACAATAAATGAAATAAAAAATACTCTAGATGGGACCAATAGCAGAATAACTGAGGCAGAAGAACGGATAAGTGAGGTGGAAGATAAAATAGTGGAAATAACTGATGCAGAGCAAAATAAAGAAAAAAGAATGAAAAGAACAGAGGACAGTCTCAGAGACCTCTGGGACAACATTAAACGCACCAACGTTCGAATTATAGGGGTTCCAGAAGAAGAAGAGAAAAAGAAAGGGACTGAGAAAATATTGGAAGAGATTATAGTTGAAAACTTCCCTAATATGGGAAAGGAAATAGTTAATCAAGTCCAGGAGGCACAGAGAGTCCCATACAGAATAAATCCAAGGAGAAATACGCCAAGACACATATTAATCAAACTGTCAAAAATTAAAAACAAAGAAATCATATTAAAAGCAGCAAGGCAAAAACAACAAATAACACACAAGGGAATTCCCATCAGGATAACAGCTGATCTCTCAGCAGAAACTCTACAAGCCAGAAGGGAGTGGCAGGACATAATTAAAGTGATGAAGGAGAAAAACCTGCAACCAAGACTACTCTACCCAGCAAGGATCTCATTCAGATTTGATGGAGAAATTAAAAGCTTTACAGACAAGCAAAAGCTGAGAGAGTTCAGCACCACCAAACCAGCTTTACAACAAATGCTAAAGGAACTTCTCTAGGCAAGAAACACAAAAGAAGGAAAATACCTACAATAACGAACCCAAAACAATTAAGGAAATGGGAATAGGAACATACATATCGATAATTACCTTAAATGTAAATGGACTAAATGCTCCCACCAAAAGACACAGATTGGCTGAATGGATACAAAAACAAAACCCATATATATTCTGTCTACAAGAGACCCACTTCAGACCTAGAGACACATACAGACTGAAAGTAAGGGGATGGAAAAAGATATTCCATGCAAATGGAAACCAAAAGAAAGCTGGAGTAGCAATTCTAATATCAGAAAAAATAGACTTTAAAATAAAGACTACTAGAAGAGACAAAGAAGGACACTACATAATGATCAAGGGATCGATCCAAGAAGAAGATATAACAATTGTAAATATTTATGCACCCAACATAGGAGCACCTCAATACATAAGGCAAATACTAACAGCCATAAAAGGAGAAATCGACAGTAACACAATCATAGTAGGGGACTTTAACACCCCACTTACACCAATGGACAGATCATCCATAATGAAAATAAATAAGGAAACACAAGCTTTAAATGATACATTAAACAAGATGGACTTAATTGATATTTATAGGACATTCCATCCAAAAACAACAGTATACACATTTTTCTCAAGTGCTCATGGAACATTCTCCAGGATAGATCATATCTTGGGTCACAAATCAAGCCTTGGTAAATTTAAGAAAATTGAAATTGTATCAAGTATCTTTTCCGAGCACAATGCTATGAGACTAGATATCAATTACAGGATAAGAGCTGTAAAAAATACAAACACATGGAGGCTAAACAATACACTACTCAATAACAAAGTGATCACTGAAGAAATCAAAAAGGAAATTAAAAAATACCTAGAAACAAATGACAAAGGAGACACGACAACCCAAAACCTATGGGATGCAGCAAAAGCAGTTCTAAGAGGGAAGTTTATAGCAATACAATCCTACCATAAGAAACAGGAAACATCTCAAATAAATAACCTAACCTTGCACCTAAAGCAATTAGAGAAAGAAGAACAAAAACATCCCAAAGTTAGCAGAAGGAAAGAAATCATAAAAATCAGATCAGAGATAAATGAAAAAGAAATGAAGGAAACGATAGCAAAGATCAATAAAACTAAAAGCTGGTTCTTTGAGAAGATAAACAAAATTGATAAACCATTAGCCAGACTCATCAAGAAAAATGGGAGAAGACTCAAATCAATAGAATTAGAAATGAAAAAGGAGAAGTAACAAATGACACTGCAGAAATACAAAAGATCATGAGAGACTACTACAAGCAACTCTTTGCCAAAAAAATGGACAACCTGGAAGAAATGGACAAATTCTTAGAAATGCACAACCTGCCGAGACTGAATCAGGAAGAAATAGAAAATATGAACAGACCAATCATAAGCACTGAAATTGAAACTGTGATAAAAAATCTTCCAACAAACAAAAGCCCAGATGGCTTCACAGGCGAATTCTATCAAGCATTTAGAGAAGAGCTAACACCTATCCTTCTCAAACTCTTCCAAAATATAGCAGAGGGAGGAACACTCCCAAACTCATTCTACGAGGCCACCATCACCTTGACACCAAAACCAGACAAGGATGTCACAAAGAAAGAAAACTACAGGCCAATATCACTGATGAACATAGATGCAAAAATCCTCAACAAAATACTAGCAAACAGAATCCAACAGCAGATTAAAAGGATCATACACCATGATCAAGTGGGGTTAATTCCAGGAATGCAAGGATTCTTCAATATACGCAAATCAATCAACGTGATACACCATATTAACAAATTGAAGGATAAAAACCATATGATCATCTCAATAGATGCAGAGAAAGCTTTCGACAAAATTCAACACCCATTTATGATAAAAACCCTGCAGAAAGTAGGCAAAGAGGGAACTTTCCTCAACATAATAAAGGCCATATATGACAAACCCACAGCCAACATCGTCCTCAATGGTGAAAAACTGAAACCATTTCCACTAAGATCAGGAACAAGACAAGGTTGCCCACTCTCACCACTCTTATTCAACATAGTTTTGGAAGTTTTAGCCACAGCAATCAGAGAAGAAAAGGAAATAAAAGGAATCCAAATCGGAAAAGAAGAAGTAAATCTGTCACTGTTTGCAGATGACATGATACTATACATAGAGAATCCTAAAGATGCTACCAGAAAACTACTAGAGCTAATCAATGAATTTGGTAAAGTAGCAGGATACAAAATTCATGCACAGAAATCTCTGGCATTCCTGTATACTAATGATGAAAAATCTGAAAGTGAAATCAAGGAAACACTCCCATTTACCATTGCAACAAAAAGAATAAAATATCTAGGAATAAACCTACCTAAGGAGACAAAAGACCTGTATGCAGAAAATTATAAGACACTGATGAAAGAAATTAAAGGTGATACAAATGGATGGAGAGATGTACCATGTTCTTGGATTGGAAGAATCAACATTGTGAAAACGACTCTACTATCCAAAGCAATCTACAGATTCAATGCAATCCCTATCAAACTACCACTGGCATTTTTCACAGAACTAGAACAAAAAATTTCACAATTTGTATGGAAACACAAAAGACCCCGAATAGCCAAAGCAATCTTGAGAACGAAAAATGGAGCTGGAGGAATCAGGCTCCCTGACTTCAGACTATACTACAAAGCTACAGTAATCAAGACAGTATGGTACTGGCACAAAAACAGAAAGATAGATCAATGGAACAGGATAGAAAGCCCAGAGATAAACCCACGCACATATGGTCACCTTACCTTTGATAAAGGAGGCAGGAATGTACAGTGGAGAAAGGACAGTCTCTTCAATAATTGGTGCTGGGAAAACTGGATAGGGACATGTAAAAGTATGAGGTTAGATCACTCCCTAACACCATACACAAAAATAAGCTCAAAATGGATTAAAGACCTAAATGTAAGGCCAGACACTATCAAACTCTAAGAGGAAAACATAGGCAGAACACTCTATGACATAAATCACAGCAAGATCCTTTTTGACCCACCTCCTAGAGAAATGGAAATAAAGACAAAAATAAACACATGGGACCTAATGAAACTTAAAAGCTTTTGCACAGCAAAGGAAACCATAAACAAGACCAAAAGACAACCCTCAGAATGGGAGAAAATATTTGCAAATGAAGCAACTGACAAAGGATTAATCTCCAAAATTTATAAGCAGCTCATGCAGCTCAATAACAAAAAAACAAACAACCCAATCCAAAAATGGGCAGAAGACCTAAATAGACATTTCTCCACAGAAGATATACAGACTGCCAACAGACACATGAAAGGATGCTCAACATCTTTACTCATTAGAGAAATGCAAATCAAAACTACAATGAGATATCATCTCACACCAGTCAGAATGGCCATCATCAAAAAATCTAGAAACAATAAATGCTGGAGAGGGTGTGGAAAAAAGGGAACACTCTTGCACTGCTGGTGGGAATGTGAATTGGTACAGCCACTATGGAGAACGGTATGGAGGTTCCTTAAAAAACTACAAATAGAACTACCATATGACCCAGCAATCCCACTACTGGGCGTATACCCTGAGAAAACCATAATTCAAAAAGAGACATGTACCAAAATGTTCATAGCAGCTCTATTTACAATAGCCCGGAGATGGAAACAACCTAAGTGTCCATCATCGGATGAATGGGTAAAGAAGATGTGGCACATATATACAATGGAATATTAGTCAGCCATAAAAAGAAAGGAAATTGAGCTATTTGTAATGAGGTGGATGGACCTAGAGTCTGTCATAGAGAGTGAAGTAAGTCAGAAAGAGAAAGACAAATACCGTATGCTGACACACATATATGGAATTTAAGAAAAAAAAAATGTCATGAAGAACATAGGGGTAAGACAGGAATAAAGACACAGACCTACTAGAGAATGGACTTGAGAATATGGGGAGAGGGAAGGGTAAGCTGTGACAAAGGGAAAGAGCGGCATGGACATATATACACTACCAAACATAAGGTAGATAGCTAGCGGGAAGCAGCCGCATAGCACAGGGAGATCAGCTCGGTGCTTTGTGACCGCCTGGAGGGGTGGGATAGGGAGGGTGGGAGGGAGACGCAAAAGGGAGGGGATATGGGAACATACGTATACGTATAACTGATTAAATTTGTTATAAAGCAAAAAGTAAAATAAAATAAAATAAAAAAAAAGAAACTGGCAAACTATTATTCAGAGTAGCTATACCATTTTATATGCTCACTTGAAATATATGAGAGACTCAGGTTCTCTCTGTCTTTGCTAGCTCCTTATGTTCTGTATTTTTATTGAAGTATAGTTGATTTACAATATCACATTAGTTTCAGGTGTACAATATAGTGATTCAATGTTTTTGTAGATTATAGTCCATTTAAAGTAAAATAATGGCTACATTTCCCTGTGCTGTACAATATATTCTTGCTTCTTATTTATTTTATACATAGTAGTTTGTGTCTCTTAATCCCATACCCTATATCACCCACCCCCCTTCCTCTCCTCACTGGTAATCACTAGTTTGTTCTCTATATCTGTGCATCTGTTTCTGTTTTGTTATATAAGTTTTTTTTGTTTTATTTATTAGATTCTACATATAAGTGATAACATAGACTGTTTGTCTTTCTCTGTCTGACTTTTTCAGTAAGCATAATACTCTCTAGGTCATTCCACTTTGTTGCAAATGGCAGAATTTCATTCTTTTTTTATGACTGAGTAATATTTCACTGTGTATATCTACATAGATACACATATATAGTATGTATGTATATATGTGTGTGTGTGTGTGTGTGTGTGTGTGTGTGTGTGTGTGTGTATATATATATATGGCCTATAATATATTGGCCTGTAATTTTCTTTTTTTGTAGTGTCTTTTTCTGGTTTTGGTATCTTAGTAATGGTGTTTGTAGAATGGATTTGGGAGTGTTGCAACCTCTTCAATTTTTGGAATATTTTGAGAAGGGTAGGTATTGGTTCTTCTTTATATGTTTTGTGCAATTAGCCTGTGAAGCCATCCAGTCCTGGACTTTTGTTTTCTGGGAGTTTTTTATTACAAATTCAACTTCCCTACTACTCATTGGTCTGTTCAGATTCTCTCTTTCTTCCCTATTCAGTTTTGGAAGGCTGTATGTTTCTAGAAATTTGTCCATTTATTCTAGGTTGTCCAATTTGTTAGCATAAAGCTCTTCATAGTATTCTATTATGAATTTTTTGTATCTTTGTGGTTATCAGTTTTTATTTCTCCTCATTCAATTCTTATTTTGTTTATTTGGTTCCTCTCTCTTTTCTTCTTGATGAGCCTGGCTAAAGGTTTATCTATTTTGTTTATCTTTTAAAAAAACCAGCTCTTGGTTTCATTGATCTTTTCTATTGCTTTTTTGGTCTCTCTTTTGTTTTTCCCCACTCTTATCTTTATTATGTTCTTCCTTCCACTGACTTTGGACTTTGTTTGCTTTTACATAGCTCCTTTAGGTGTAAGGTTAGACTGTTTGTTAAAGATTTTTCTTGTTTTTTTGTGGTAATCCTGTATCGCTATAAACTTTCCTCTTAGAACTGCTTTTGCTGCATCCCATAGTTTTTGGAAAGTTGTGTTTCTATTTTCATTTCTTTCAAGTTATTTTGTGACTGCCTCTTTGATTTCTTCATTGAACCATTGGTTGTTTAGTAGCATGTTGTTTTGTCTCCAAGGGTTTCTGATTTTCCCATTTTTCTTCTTCTAATTGATTTCTAAATAGTTTCATACCATAGTACTTGGAAAAAATGCTTGATATAATATCTATCCTCTTAAATTTGTTGAGACTTGTTTTCTGTCCTAACATGTGATCTATCCTGGAGAATATTCCATGTGCACTTGAAAAAAACGTGTATTCTGTTGTTTTTGTCTCTATTTCTTTCAGCTGTTCCAAAAGCTATGTAACAGTGTGATACATCACATTAACAAATTGAAGAATAAAAACCATATGATCATTTCAACACATGCAGAAAAAGTTCTGGTAAAATTTAACATCCACTTATAATAAAAACCCTCCAGAAAGTGGACATAGAGGGAACCTACCTCAACATAATAAAGGCAATATATGACAAACACACAGATAATATCATACTCAAGGACAACCTACAGAATAGAAGAAAATATTTGCAAAGGATGCAGCCAACAAGGGATTAATCTCCAAAATATACAAATAGCTCATGCAGCTCAACATCAAAAAAAAAAAAAAAACCCCAAAAAACAACCCAATCAAAAAATGGGCAGAAGACCTAAACAGACATTTCTCCAAGGAAGATATACAGATGGCAAACAGGCACATGAAAAGATGCTCAACATCACTAATTAATAGAGAAAGGCAAATCAAAACTACAATGAGGTGCCACCTCACACCAGTCAGAATGGCCATCATCAAAAAGTCTACAAACAATAAATGTCGGAGAGGGTGTGGAGAAAAGGGACCCTCCTACACTGTTGGTGGGAATGTAAATTGGTACAGCCACTATGGAGAACAGTATGGAGGTTCCTCAAAAAGCTAAAAGTAGAGCTACCCTATGATCCTACAATCCCACTCCTGGGCATATGTCCTGAGAAAACCATAATTCAAAAACATACATGCACCCCAATGTTCACTGCAGCACTATTTATAATAGCCAATACATGGAAGCAACCTAAATGTCCATCAACAAATCAATGGATAAAGAAGTGGTATATATATATATACAATGGAATATTACTCAGGCATAAAAAAGAATAAAATAGTGTCATTTGCAGCAACATGAAAGGACATAGAGATTATCATACTAAGTGAAGTCAGAGAAAGACAAATATCATATGATATCACTTATATGTTAAATCTAAATAAATGAAACAAAAAATGTATAATAACAACTTGTAATGATCATCTTTGTATTTTCAGTCTAATGTCTAGTGATGTTGAAAATCTCTTAACAGACTTATTTTTCTTTACTTGCAATCTATATATCCTCTTTGGTTAAACATCTTTTCATGTGTTTTTTCCCAAGTTCTAATTGGATCTTTTCTTTTTCACTACTGAATTTTGAGGGTTCTTTTTATATTCCCAGTATAAGTCTTTGTAAGGACTCATGAGTCATAAATACATGCTTTGGGGCTTCCCTGGTGGTGCAGTGGTTGAGAATCTGCCTGCCAATGCAGGGGACACGGGTTTGTGCCCTGGTCTGGGAAGATCCCACATGCCGCGGAGCAACTAGGCCCGTGAGCCACAACTACTGAGCCTGCGTGTCTGGAGCCTGTGCTCCACAACAAGAGAGGCCGCGATAGTGAGAGGCCTGTGCACTGCGATGAAGAGTGGCCCCCGCTTGCTGCAACTAGAGAAAGCCCTCACACAGAAACGAAGACCCAACACAGCCAAAAAAAAAAAAAAAAAATGCTTTGCAAATATTTTCTTCCAACCTATAATGTGTTTTTGATCTTCTGAACAGAGTATTTTGCAAAGCAAAAATCAGGAATTTTGATAAATTACAATTTATTGACTTTTCTTTTATGGATCATGCTTTTAATTGCATATCTAAGAACTCGTCACTGATTCATAAGTCCTAAAGACTTTCTTCTGTGTTATGTTCTAAAAGTTTTAGAGCATTACAATTTATATTTAAATATATGATCCATTTTAAGTTAATTTTTGTATAATGTATGAGATTTAAGTAAAGCTCATTTCCCTTCTCTCCATGGATAATATCCCATTGCTCAAGTACTATTAATGGAAAATGCTGCTCTTCTTCAATAGACTTACTTTTGCAACTTTGTCATGAACCAGTTGGCAGTATTTGTATGGGTCTCTTTCAGGGTGCTCTATTCTGTTCAAATGATCTGTGTGTCTATGCCTCAAACAATACAACATAATACTGTAGCCACATAGTTACTTTTAGAAACAGGTAGAATGACTGCTTCCATTTAATTCTTCTTTCTAAAACTTGTTTTAGCTATCATAGTTCATTTACGTTCCATATGAATTTTGGAATAATTCTGTCTTTATATACCAAACATTTTGCTGTGATTTTCATATAAATTGTGTTAAACTTTTATACCATGTTGGGAAGAATTAACATCATCTCTACAATGAGTCTTCGAATCCATAAACATGATGCATCTCTCCATTTAGTTAGATTTTCTTTGATTTCTTTAGTGTTTCCCATATGTTCCAAACTACATTAGACAGTGATATGATTTTCGTTTCAACCACCAAACACATTTTTAAAAATTTAATAGAAGGAAATCTATTGTATTTAACCATATTTTTGCTCTTATCATCATTTTTCTTCTTTCCTGATAATCCAAGATTCCTTCCCTTATCATTTTTTTTCTTTTTAGAGAACTTGATAATTTATCTTGGTTTGCCTTCATCTAAGATTGTCTCAATTTTCCCTTCATAATTTAAGAATAATTTCACTGGATATAGGCTTCTGTGTTAACAGTTTTGTTTTGTTTTGTTTTTATGAGCATTTGAAAAACACTGTGCTATTTCTTGCTGGTCTCCATGGCTTTTGATGAGAAATCAGCTCACATTCAAATTGTTTTTTCACTATATGTAACGCATTGTTTTTTTCTGGTCATTTTCAAGAGTTTTTTCTTTGTGTTTAGTTTTCAGAATTTTGAGTAGGAGAGGTCTTGATGTGGATATCTTTTAGTTTATGCTATGTGCAGATTTCTCAGTTTTTGAATCTATTGTTTGGGGTTTTAAGGCCAAATTTGGGAAACTTTAAGCCATTATTTCTTTGAAAAAATTTTCAGTCCCATTCTCTTTCTTATCTCCTTTTGAGACTGCAGTGACATGAATATTAGATCATTTGTAATAGTTGTTCATATTTCTCAGGTTCTGATTTTTCCAATTTATTTTTTTGTTCAGGTAATAGCTATCATTATATGTTCTATATGTTATAAGGTTTTTTTTTGTTTTTTTATTTTGTTTTGTTTTGTTTTTGCGGTACGCAGGCCTCTCACTGTTGTGGCCTCTCCTGTTGCAGAGCACAGGCTCCGGACGTGCAGGCTCAGTGGCCATGGCTCACAGGCCTAGCCACTCTGCGGCATGTGGGATCTTCCTGGACTGGGGCACGAACCCATGTCCCCTGCATCGGCAGGCGGACTCAACCACTGTGCCACCAGGGAAGCCTGTTAAAAGTTTTAATTGAACTTAACTGCTGATGATAAAGTAAATAAAATATATCATACTCAGAACAACAACAAAAAAAACATGGTACAATTTAGGAGAAAAATCTAAAATGAAAAATACAAGAGATTTTTAAAACCAGAAAGTAAAAATCATATTTTTGAAAATTAATGAAAGCATATTAACTATAATAATACATGATAATAATTTGAACTAGAATCAATAAAAGACAAGAACAGCAAAGTCTCTGGAGCCTATAAGAGAATAACTAAAAGTTAAATAAAGCACAAGAATGAATTCATGTTAACTCCTCGGTTTGACTGTGACAACAGAGTTAGTAATAGAGTTACCCACCTGCTCTGAACATTCTAATTTTGACAAAACATATGAAGTGACTCCTTTCAGGTACTAGACAGCAGAATGCACAGTGTTGTGAACCCTGAAAAACAGATGGGGAAATTCAAGAAATGAAAGGAAACTCTAAATAAGGAACAAAATAAAAAATTAAATGACATAAAGTATCTAAAATAAAGAATTTGGGCTTCCCTGGTGGTGCAGTGTTTGAGAGTCCACCTGCCGATGCAGGGGACACGGGTTTGTGCCCTGGTCCGGGAAGATCCCACATGCCACAGAACGGCTGGGCCTGTGAGCCATGGCCGCTGAGCTTGTGCATCCAGAGCCTGTGATCCACAATGGGAGAGGCCACAACAGGGAGAGGCCTGCATACAGCTAAATAAATAAATAAATAAATAAATAAATAAATAAATAAATAAAATAAGGAATTTTTTTGATGGAAATAATAGAAGATGACATAGAAGAAGAGAAAATTTGTAAAATAAAGTAAGTAGAAATCGTACAGACTAAAGTATAGTAAGAAAAAAAAAATTTAAAAAAGATTAAAGTATCTGAGACCTGTGTGGAAACATCGTACTACCGAATCTAGATATGACTGGCATTCCAGGAGAGGAGAGAAAATAAAGGGCAGAATATTTTCTAAAATTGATGAAAGATGTTAAGTGACTGACTGATCCAAGGACTTAATGAATTCCAAACAGAAAAACATAGAGAAAGCCACCACTACATGCAACATAGGTAAGCTGCTGAAATCCAAAAGTTAGCAAAAAAAAATTTTTTAAGCAGTCATGAAAAATATACACAATGCATTCAGAAAAAAAAAAAAAAAAAGAAAAGCATTTGGCATCCCTCATATCAGATACAATGGAGCCAGAAGACAATGTAACATTTTTAAAGTGATAAAAGAAAATAAATCAAACTAGTATACTATATCTAGCATCTTCTTTAAAATTGAAGGTGAAATAAAGACATTTCAAACATACATAAGCCTAGAAAATTTGTTGTACTACAAAATTACAATAGAAATGTCTTATTTTGAAAGGCAATAATCTCAGACAGAAGCCTGGGTCTGTAGAAAAGACCCATGGAAACAGTAAATATGTGGATAAATACAAATTATTATTAAAATACTATTGAATGCTTAAGGCAAACTTAATAGCAATATATGGTGGGAGTTATAAGATATGCCCAATAGCATGTAGAGGTATAAAGGAATAAATGGAATTAATCAGTTATAAAGTCTTATATTTTTAGTAAAGTGATCTAATATTTATATTAATGTTGACTGTCATAAATTTTAGTCCCCAAATTCTAAAAAATATGTTCAAGAAAGTATAGCTAAAAAATCCAATAGAGGAGATAATGTAGAATGATTAAAAAGAAAACAAAACTTGATTATCTCAAAACAAAGGGCAAGAAAAAGTAAGAAAAGAATAGATGAGACATGGAAATTTCTTTAAATATTGCTTAAATAAATTTAGCTTCTTTTTGAGTAGCATATCTATGAAGTCAGTGGTTCTTAATGCTGATTTTATGTTTTCAACTTAAAAAAAAAAGGAACACAACTATTAATTATCTCCTAAAAGCATTGTGTGTACTGAACTTAGAAAAACAATGCTCTGCAAGTAATAGGGTTCAAATATCAGAGAGCAGGTCTAGTGTTTCAGTTAGCCTTTCTCATTTACTTGTTAACTACAAGTAATATGTCTTTAAGGATAAATGAAATATATAAGTTCACCAGACCTAAATTCCCATTGTTAAGATAGAAACTGACATATTTGGAGGCATCTGAAAAGTATCCTCACTATTTTTAATCAGATGGATTTACTTTCAGTTGAACCATCTTCTGGGCTTTCCTTTATCCATGGTTTGATTTCTATGATTCACATATATGTGATTTTGAAATAAAATGGCTTCAAATTTTAAAACATACATATATGATCTAGTATTAGATTTAGTTAATACATTATATATCTTACATTTCCAGATCAAAGCATAGGAAATGTAGAAACTGAATGCATTCTAGTAACATTTTCCAATACAAAACTCAATTTCTCTCCAAGACAAATAAAGGACTCATAGTGGAGGCTTGTAAAAAATGCTTTCAGAGTTATGTATTGGATTTTATTCTTTTCACAACAGTAGAAAGGCTTTCTACTGAGAAAATGTGAAGTTAATAAACCCCATTTTCAATACATCCTGTGAATCTGCAATTCTCTGTTCCTTTAGCCAACCTGCTTTCTAAATGAGGAGAAAATTGACTTTCCAGGCAAAAAAGCAAGTCCACATTAGACACATCGTAAGCTCAGCCAGACTGAACTAACTAGACTATTTGTATTATTTTCTAAGAAATATGTAAATACACTGCATGTGATATCTTCTCAAAATCCATTTAGAAATTTTTGGTCTCTGTTGCTTTTTATTATTCTTCCCCATCAATACTCTACCTTCTCACATACAGGCAAAGCCTACTGACAGCCAATTCTTTATGATTTTGTCTAGGGAGTTCCAGAAATGTTTTAACCCTTATGTTAAGGCATCTATAGAATCACATGTGAAATATTTGTTGGATGACCTGAACATTTTATTACTTTCAAGTTTACTAATCACCACACATTATCCAAAAGGGGGGAAAAAGCAGACACTGTACTTTTCTTTTTTAAAATTTTCCAAGTACCACTTCTTGTTCCCAGAATAGCAAACTTTCTGAAGCATGCCACTATGTCCCTCCAGGTCTGCATAATTTTTGCTCCACCGATAGTTTATTGCATATAGGGAGGCATATAGGGAGGTAGCTTTTTCTATTGTCAAGCTCTGCTCTACTGCCCTTTCCTCTTTGTTGGAACAGCATATCTATTGGGGGCTGTGCATGATAATCCATGAAATCTCCAGTGGCACAGTTTGCTGAACACCCAGTGAGTCAGGTACTGCAGCAGTTACAAAGAAAATTAAGTCTTATTTTGACCTTAAAGATCTTAGGTTTGAGGGGAAAACTGAGCTAAAATAAAGTATGTTCTGAAGTATAAAACATAAGATAGCAAATAAAAACTGCCATAGAGAAGAACACCTCATTTACAGGAGATGAAAGTATTTACTCTTACCTGGTGAAATTAGGAAAAAGTGTTATTTATCTGTCTTTCTCTTTCTCTCTCTCTTTCCCTCTGCTATGAATTTCTTATAGCATGTAGGAATATGTGAAAATAACATCCAATTTTCAAAGTTTTGCTGAGACTTGGAACCTCTATTTTTTCTGGTCTTATCTTCAGTGGCACATCATTCAAACTTCCATAATAAGGATTGACCAGAGAAAGATGAAGCACATATATCATTTGAAATGTTAAACAGAAATTTCATTTGTTATATTTATTGGAATGGGATTTGTCATCTAGATATGATTTCATTAAAAAAAAACACCACGTCTGCAACATACTCTTTACATAGTTACTTCCAATTCATCACATGTTGTCATAGAAGAGGAACTAGTTAGGCATTCAAAAACAGCTATGTTTTCAGATATAACTATAAAGAAATTTGCTTGTCTAATGTTGAGGAGCTATGTTAAATAGATGATTATTCGGTCATTCTTCTACAGTATAGGTTATTCAGCATTTTATCTCTCCCTGAGACAGTGCCCTACACACAGGCCAACAGAGGCTTGTAAATGTTTGGCTACGTATGTGTATGATGTTTGTGCTTCTCCTCTTAGAGGCACACTTATTATTTCACATAACACTCATATAAGGAACTATGATAGCTATAGCTACCTTAGTATTTACAGTGCACCTGTACCGGTAGGCATAAACGCATTCAGAAAAAGTCTACAAACGTTCATCATAATTGTTATTTAATGACATTAAATCCACCATTGTCCTTTTGGGTTTCTTGATATGAGTGCATATCTTTGTTTAAGAAGTTAATTCAAGAGGAAAAAAAATTGAATGGGCTATTCAGGAGATATATATTTCAGTTATATACAATACCCATGAAGTTTGTGACTGTTTTAAATTAATCCTAATTTTATACTGGAATGACACTAGACTATGACTCACAAAACCAGAGACTGTGTCCAAATTGCAGTATTTAATAACTGCAATGGAAATCTTGGAAATCATGGAGATCATGGAAATAATCATGTGAGGTCATAGCCTAATCCAGACCTGAGGTCTGGGATCTCTGTCCTGAGATTCTCTGGGATAGCTCTGTATCCTTATTGTGCATTATCTTTAGGTCCTGGCTAGTTCAAGTACATTTCTCTTATTTGCATTTTTCATAGTTGAATTGTTTCAATTAGATAAATTAGTTGAACCTACTACTTATCACATGGTACTCATAAATATAGACAGATACACTACTACTGATAAATGTAACAAACAAATGCAATTCTTTTAATGATACATTTAATGATGACCAGATGAGAAGATACAGAGGTGCATTTCTAATACTCCAATTCAAGATGGAAGCCATACGTATACGAAGACAGATGTATAGATTTAAAAAATAAATTTAAAAGGCGACGTTAATAGACACATTATTTAATAATCGGTACCTCAAACTATTTTTAATCAAAGGACACATCTTTCCGATAATATAGAGAATTTCCTAATGAATAATCATAATAAATGGCTGAAAAGAGTCCATTTCAAAGTATAGGGTGGAAATCTAATGGCAAAGTCTTGACCTTTCGAGTCATTCTGTCAAAGAGAAAATAATCTGAAACAGAGCTGTGCTACACAGCTGCATAATAGCCTCATTGTGAGAGTGAACTATCCTTGTTTTGTAACTGGGTACGAATCTATGAATAGTGTCAGGACCTTTTAAATGTCAGGATTTTCTGGCTCTGGGCCACCTCTGTCTGTTCTGCATGGAACATTATGACTGGTTTGCAATAGATGGAAAGATACTACTTAAAAATTTCCTGAATTTTCTCCTATGATCACAGATAGCAATAGTTGTATGAAGAAAGATTAAGGGAAGTTAGAAAGTACTGGAAAGAGCTTGGTTGAAATTTTGGACTTGTATTAATCTCATAGTGGAAATGTATAAAGTCAAAATCCCACAGTAGAATTCAAGTATATACTTCGTTTATTGGATGTCTTATGGAATAAAAGTACTTTTAAGGACACACTTCCTATTTTAAATATATATTTGTTCAATATATTGATTTCCATTGTTGAAAAATGGTAATAACCAAAACTTAACAAGTTTGCTTAAAAAATAAGTCTTGGAATTCCTAATTGGATCTGTTCTTCTCTCCCTCTCATTTTCCAAACAAATCTAATTAATGCATATCCATGTAGCCCTTATGGGGGGCTGAGCTTGTGATTTAAATAGCATAAATATTCTTTTTATATCTAAGGTTTGTAAGTAAGAGAAAGTATCTTCAAGTGCTTCATGAAACATGCATTTATTTTTAATGTAGAAAATTTCTTGTTTTCCTTTCAAAACTATTTTAAAATAAAACTATACTTCAATATTTCTCCAAGAATTAATAACGTCTGTATAGGATCTCTCCTTGAGAAGTAATCTCCGAGTTTTGTGAGTGTTTAGTGTCCAGAACCAAGCACAAATAAGACAGATTAAGAAGTTGATAAAAATATTTTAAAATTTGGACACCACTTTAAGGGACACTTTTAAGTAGAAGAATAACTATAAGAATTCTGATGAATAACTCTCTGAATCTGAAGCATGTGATGGTTCACTGGCATGAGCATTATTTTATTATCAGTAACAAGGATTCTCTCACTTAACAAAGTAAATGTAAACATAGATTTCATTTAAATATATATACAAAGCAGAGTGTAATAAGATTTTTTGAAATGAAAAGAAAAATGACCCCAGTGCAATATTTATGTGAATGGATTTCTAACAAATTCTATGTCCTAAAAATATCATAGAATAATGATGCATTTACTTAAATCCTATTATTATATTTTTGCTTTGTTAAAAAAAAATTAAAACTGTGAGGGAAAATTTTTAAAAAACATTTAAATTTTCTACTGGGTATTTTGGAAAATAAACTATGCATTTATTTGCTGTTACTAACTGTATATGTCACTGCTTTCTTCTGGATTTACTTCTATTTAGGATATTTCCTCCAATAATATTTAAAAAATAATTCTTTGTATAGCTAAACTTTGGTAGTTTTATAAACCTCATAATAGCTTTATTGTGTTCTCACATTTAATAATTGCTTATCTTAAAATTAAAAAAATATGTTTCAGATTCTTTCTCTTTTCTACTTTTAAAATATTCCATTTTCTTTTTTATTCCAATGTAGATTTTTCAAATATGATGTCAATATATTTATTGTTCTTTTTAGATAATCCTTTTTGGAATATTTTACAGTAAAATTTAATTATCCTTTTGTTTTATTAATTTTCATTGTGAAGTGTCTAGGTGTAGGATTTTTTCATGTATCTGGTTAGCTCTCCATGCATCTTTTCAATCTGAGATTCATCATTATACATTTTTGGAAATTTGCAGTGATTATTTTTTTTCAAATATCCTTCCTCCTACATTTGCTATTTTCTTTTCTTTGGGATTATAGTTACATAGATGTTAATATGTCAATTTCTATGTTTCTTATTTAATTTATTGTTTATATTTTAGACTACCTTTCTGATGCACATATATATTTGTTTGCATTGAACATTTTTTCATTTTGTTATTCTAGTTCATTCAATTATTTCTTATCTATAACTATTCCTTATTCATTTCATAGCTATGTATTAATGGTCAATGTTACCTATGATTTCTATGGTCAATGTTACCTATAATTTCTATCTCTCTGAGATTTCTATTACATTTATGTTAAATATTTATTATTTCCCTCTGTTTCTTCTATTAATTCTCTTGACACTTGTAAAAGTTGACCAGCTACTTATTTATTTCATGATAAGTGTGGTAATTTTCTGCCTGTCAACTTCTATTTCCCTGGGGCTATCAAGTATTTTGGCTGAAAATATATACACTGAAGAGAGATTTCAATGCTTTGGGCCTAACTTTTTTCCCTCTTGGTGAGTTTAAGCATATATGTATGTGTGTGTGCGCGTGCATGTTGTGAGTGTTTTTATGGTGGGTACATAGAGCAGAGCCACCTCTATAGGCTGTTGCACTCCCTGACCTCAATCTCACCACTCCCCCATGGTAACTTCTTGAACTTTCACTCTTGATATTGCTCTTTTCCAAGAGTTTTTGTCTTTTTTTGTCATGGTCTTTTAGCCTTGGTGTGTAGGTGTGAGTGTGTAGGGAATGGGGCGGTGCCTAGCATCATCTATTATTATCTACTCATCTCTCCTGAGAATCTCTGGTTTCCTGGTGTTGCCCTGCTGAGCACAATGATGCTAGGAAAGAGGCCAAACATATGGTCATAACCAAACCGTTTCCATAACTATGGTATTCTGTCCCTTGCCCTGCTCTGCAGTTTTTCTCCCTCAACAAGTCACAAATGAATTTTGAAAGCCTCAGGATTTTTTTTTACTATTAATATGGGTTTTTATTTTCCCTAAATCCATTCACATCTCTCCTTTTTGACTTCTTCAAGATTGAAACGTGGGAAGTAAACAGCAGCCCATTCTAGCAAGTAGTCTTTTCTTTAAGGTTTCTCAAATTCCTTTTAAAATATGTATATTTCACATTCAATGTAAGCTCTGAAAGGGCAGGAATCATGTTTAACTGCATCATGCAATATCCACTCCATTTCATATGTCATTGTCGTTGGTAACATTTTTGTGGAATGAATTAATACTATGAATGCATGGTGGAATAACAAATACAAATGTTTAAATATATACAAAAGGTGTCATATCTGAATATTGAGTGGAAATTCAATGTTTCACCAATAAAATACATGTACTTTTGCTTTGTCATTTGTTATATGTATAGATGAGAATTACACAGGCTTCTTAATTTCTGTGGAAAAATCTGGTCTTTATATGACCAGAATCAGATTCTCTGAATCCTGCTCAGACCTAGGTTCCTGGATAAATTCTCTCCCTCTTTCTGTCCTTCTTCCTCTTTCTATCACTCTGTCTGTCTCTTCATTTTTCTTGAAGTCAAATGAATGTTGCTCATGTCCATAGCTGGCTTTTGTTCCAAACACAAACATAGTCCCTTCTGTTGGTAAAATTGACTGGCTATTTGTGAGGCCTGATGTCTTCTGTAATCTATACTATAGTGTAATTTAAGCCACTTCCTTTCTTTTGCCTTCCTTATTGCTCATCTAGTGCCTGCTTGATATTATAGTTTATCTTCTTCAGGCCTGGGATTGTGTAGTAATAATGTAAGAAGGTGAATGGCGGTCCCTGAAATCCAGGAACCGGCCTGGTAATATCAGCTGGGCCTTAGTGTTGCTATGAGCTGACCTGGCCCTCACAACTTGGCCTTGGTGTTCTTCTGATGGACATAAACAATTTCACAAAACATCACTATGAGACAAGGCTACACTAGGCTTATGATACATTTAGACAAAAACAAGACCACTTATTAACAACGTGTGTATTCAGGTTAAACATGAACATTGTCTAAATTGTAGGCACAACAAGAAGAGCACATTTAGAAAAATGACTAAACATTTCCCTAACCTGGCTAATATGGGTGACTGTTACTTCTTTACAATCACAGTGTTAGACTTGCTATCATCTATCCTTCTTTTAGATAAAATGTCTGAAGAGACCCAGTCATAGAACTGTCCTTACTTCATGAAAGCACTGCATCCAGAATAAGCCCTTCCTTGAATCCTTCCCCTAAATCACTTAAACAAAGCTCAGATAATCTAAATCTTTTCTAACACCCACTTAGTGAGACTCCCATAGTTCCCCATGGTGTTCATTCTCCTTTCCTAAAAGGTGAAATATAACAAACTTGTTCAAATACAGGTGTGTTCCAAGTAGTTTGGGGTTAAAGGATATTGAAAAAAGAGAGAGAGAGAAAAGCACAAAACAACTTATTAAAAATCACTCAAAAATAGTCACAAGAAGGATACTCAAAATATTTTAAATTTTTGTTATGTTCCACTAAAAGCTGTAAGCCCAGGTACACCTTCTAAGTGAGTCTCTGAAATTCAATTCTATCACATTAGAATTTCTTTTCTGAGATAGAGACAGAGTATATGGTCAATATTGCTTTGGTAGGGAGGAGGTTCTTTTTAAACACACACCAGCTCTACGTCCCCTTCAAAAAAGGAATAAATGTAAATTAATTCAGAGAATATTGACCTCTGAAAAAATTGCTTGCACCTCTTTACAGATATTTATGTCATAACATAAGGATTAGTATTATATGATCTTCTGGACCTTTTGTTCCCCATTCTTGAATCTGTTAATAAGTATGCTCTCTGCTTAGCTGAGAGCTTACCTAGAAAAATCATACAGGCATCTAAGCTACCAATACTGTGGTTTTATTATTGAGAAACTCTGGGTTCTGTTTTCATTTTGGTTCTTAATAAATTTGACAATTCTCGGCATATCACTTTGCCTCTTTGTCAGACTTCCCTGCTGTGAAACAGGGAGAGCTGATCTGCCTGATGGGGAAGTGTGAAGGTGATTAATGTTCATGAAATATTGTAAGGAAAAGTGCCACCCAAGTTCAATGCATTATTACTACACTAAATCACAATTTTCTTGATGTTCATGTCAGTGGCCTACTCTTTATGCAGCAATAACTGATTCAGACTTCATTAATAAAAAGGGAAAAAAAAGCAAGAACAAAAGGCAAGAGAATTCACAACACAAAGCACAGAGAAATTACAGCAATATGAACTCTAACACTGTAGTGCTCTTTCACGGTCTGGTACTTTTTAATCTTGAGCCATAGATGGAAAAAAAAGAAAAAACTTAAGGCACAACCATTGTACAGTAGGCAAAGCAAGCGAGATTGCTTAGACTGATTACTCTGAACTCCAGAAAACAGCTAAAGAATGTCTAGAATTCCCCAGACATGACTATTATGGTTCTAAGTAGTGGTTCAACAGCCTTCATTTTCAGGTTACTCTGGAGCACCAATTTTCTGTCTCAAACTCTTTATTTTAGTGTTGAATTGGAAATAACCCATGGCTATAGTATTTCTTTAGCTAATACCTCATAGATGATTTTGTTTCTGATAGTGTAACAACTTTTACTCAGCGAATAAGAATTTGAGAAAAACATGTAGTTTATATTAGCTGTTTCATTTCACAATAACTCTACCAGGTTCATATAATTTGGTCTATTGTTTTTCTTTTCTTTTTTATGTCTCTGATTGAGATCAGGTAGGCACAGTCAATTTGGAAGATTTTTAGGGAAAATAGCTGAAAATAATGAAGTTAGGTATGTGTTATATTGATCTTCATAATTTCTTAAATGTATAATAACTAAATATGATCTTTCCATGAAAGAGATGCCTCTTTTAGAATATCTGAGCTTTCTAAATACACACACATGCAAACTTAACACACACTAAATTACGTGTTGAGTAATATTTCAGTATATATTCAGAAAATTAATCTAAATTCTAAATACCCTCTTGTGAATGTGTGCAATATTTATAAATCATTTGGAAGACAAAAATTCTGACATTGTTCTATAGCAACAAGGACGAGAAGCAGCTTAAAAACATCTGTGTAAAGGATTTCAGGCCACTGTTAATGGTACAATTTAAGGAAGCACTTCTTACTATGAAATATCATAAAGCCATTTAAGATTGTGTTTGTAACAAATATTTAAATACGTTGAAAAATGATCATAAATTGATTGTTTTTTAAACAGGCAAGCAAAACCAAATGTCACATAGGCCATACGATCTTAACTATAAATAGGTTGAAAGATAGGAAGCTAGATTGATGAAGATTGGTTGATACATAAAAGAGAATGAAGATGAAAGGGACAAAAAGACACAAACAAAGAATAAGACAGGAAGGAAAAAAAGGAGGGAGGGATGAAAGAGACAGCTGGAAGCAAATGAAAAGAATATTAAGTGTTATACTTCTGTGGGGTTTTGATCGAAAGTGAGTCTTACTATGCTGTTAGATATCACAAATTTTCTGTATTGGATATATATTTTCTGTAGCTAGAAACATTTTAAGTCAATTTTAAAAAGAAAAATTTTAGAGCTTCCCTGGTGGCGCAGTGGTTGAGAGTCTGCCTGCCGATGCAGGGGACACGGGTTCGTGCCCCGGTCTGGGAGGATCACACATGCCGCGGAGCGGCTGGGCCCATGAGCCATGGCCGCTGAGCCTGTGTGTCCGGAGCCTGTGCTCCTCAACGGGAGAGGCCACAACAGTGAGAGGCCAGCGTACCGCAAAAAAAAAAAAAAAAAATATATTATTCTTACCTTCTAAGTTCATGCTACAATAATCATAGTCTAATGTTAATATTACTTGCACACAAGTTCTAAAGTCAAGACTTTATATCACCTCATATTAGGATTTGTATGATTTCCCATGAGCTTGTTTAAATGCCATATTGCTCAGTAAATGAAGATTTCTTATGACCCAATCCTAGGAAATTTATTTTATTTTTGTTTTACAAACCTCATTTTGAACAAAGTTTACCTATTGTTAAAACTTACGAGGTCTTATATGTGAAAAAGAAAGTATTGTCAATCTCTATCCCAATTAATACCCACACGTCATGGAAACGTTAATTCCAGCCAGAGGGGTAACACTCTGCACAGAAAAGGGGACCCGCATTACTGTTTATGCTAATTTCTAACTTCACATCAATGACGGCAGTGGTAATGTTACCTCCATTAGTTTGAATCTATTATTAGCCTTTGCTAATTGTTAATGAGCCTAATTGTGAGCCTAACCAAGCTCACATTAACAATTACTTTAGTTGGGGCACATGGTGAATCATAAGGACATTTGTGAAATTAGCATCTAGGTCTTCAAAAGTGTTTAATTACTTCTTTCAATAGTCATCTTCTTTGAGATATTTTTTCCTCTTCCAGACATCAAGTCCCCAGCTACAGACTTGACAGAGATAGTCCCTTCCTCCAGGCTCAGGCTGGTGTCATCACTACAAAGACAGCACCCCACATAATTGGTCTTGCAACATGTATGTGTATACAGATATAATGGAAAGAGCATGAGGCTAAGACAGAACGAGTGGATTGAATTCCTGGCTGTTTGACTGTAGCTTTGTAATATAAAGTGTCTGTAAAGGATATTTTTCACAAGTCACACAAGGCTCCGTTTAGGCATTCTACTTAGATAGTTGTGCAGATCAGCCAGCATATCTGGATGATAAGAACTTCACTTAAAAATATAAAAGTAACCTATTATTTAAACAATGTAGAAAAGACATAATAAAAATGAGATTATATAATATTTCCACCAGCCAGAGATAAATGTTATTCTACCAACCAATGATAGCTGTTATTATATTTTATTATATTATATTATATATTATACATGCACAGTATATAATATTTGTACACTTTCTTACAGAGTTTTCTATGACTAAGTTGTATATAAATTTACTTTACAAAATTTTACATTTTTAATATTTTCTGCACATGTACTGTTATGAAATTACTTTCATTGTAAAATGCATACTATTTCTATTACTTTTATAGTGTTACCTTAGATGTAAGAAAATTTATTAAAGCATATCCCTTATTGAAGTTCAGCTTCCTCTTAGATTTCCCTTGTTATTTACTACCTATTTATTAATATGTAGTCATTAAATAATATATTTAATATTATTAACATAGTGAGATATGTTTTCATGAATACATTAGTTTTTGTATTTCAACTTGCTATCATAATATATACCTAGTGAATTATAAAATTAGTGAATTATAAAATTGGGGGAATTAAATTTTTCATATTTTTGTAGGAATCTTTTTATATGTTTATGATATTAAGCCCATGTTTATTACATTTGTTACAAATGGTTTTCCTTATGTTTTTCCCTCTTTTAATAATTATGGTCTTTCATCATGTGGATTGCTTTTTTTTTGTATTTTATATAGCAAAATGATTTCTTTGTTTTATACCTTCTTTCACATCTGATGATTACTTAATTATCTGCCTACATGGACTTTTTCATATTAAATATTGAACACATCTGAATTTTTCTCTGGCATTAAGTATGAGATACACATTTGTCCTTTACTCACTGGGAAAAAAATGCCACATATTTTATGTTTGAATATGTTTCTAATTTAAAATTTAATATATTTATTGTATACTATATAACTTCATAATAATTGTACCCATTGATTGAATTGTAAAATTACAGCCTATTTTAATATATGAAAAATCACCCTTTCTTACATGAGTCTATATATTATACTCCAAGATGAACTTAAGAAACATTATTTTTCAGTTCTGAAATCTAATAAAAATTTTCATTAAAAATCTAATAAATAGATTAATAGGCTAATATGAGAAGCAATACATGTTTGACAATATTGAGTATTCTCATCAAGGGGCCTGCTATACCATTACACTTATTTAAATTATTTTGTCCATCAGTTAAATTCCTTTTTTCTTTATACAGAACATTTATAGATGTCATTAAATTTATTATTTACTTTGGGCAACTTTTGCTAAAGAGATGATTTATTATCACCTTATATAGCTGATTATTTCTTTTATTTAGGAAAGTTGCATTTAAAATACTTTGAAATGGACTAATATTTTTAATTTCCTTTTAGGCAATCAACTATACAACATTAAAATGTTTTCTCTTCTTTTTCAATATTTACTTTATTATTTTACTTTCTTTTGTCATTGTTTTAGGGTGATAGAGAGCTTCCTAAGCCATGTTCTTGACTTCTTATAGAAATGCTTTTGTCAGTGGAATATTTAAACATTAACCATGACTATGGCTTTTGTTTGATACAATGCTAATTTTATTATGTTGGAGCAATAGCCTGTTCTGCTTTTGTTGTTTTGCTAGGAGTGAATGTTGAATTTGATCAAATCTCTATTTTTAGCTTGTTTTAGTCTAATTTGTAGCTAATGAGTTTCCTAATTGGATCAACTTTGAATTTTAAGGATAAACACAAGTTGATCCTGGTATATTTAATTTTTAAATGATACTTAATTAAATCACAAGGATATTATGCAGTGTTTTGTCTGTGTTTTTTAAAAATGTTTCCCTCTGAAAGCTTATAAGGTATATGCTGAGTTCAAAAATGCAATGAGAAATAGTTTTAACTGTTCTGTGTGCTCAAGAAACTTTAATATTGTAGGCTTAATCTATTGCCTAAAAATGTTATGGAAATCTCATATAAAACAGTTTGGACTCAGTATCATATAAGGATGTTGAAAGATAATTTTCTGTTCTGTTGGTTGTTATTCTGATCTAGTTATGATAGAATTAAAGTTTATCTATCAAAGAGCTAATTTATCTTTGATCAATTATATTTTATTAGAATATTCTACAGTTTATTATGATTTTCAAATTAATTAGCAAACTGACATAATCATCTTTTGTTTTTGAAATGCATTTAATCTATACAGCTATATCACATTACTTATTGATACTGCCATGTATTTGTGACTTTATTTATCCATGATTTTATTTGTAAGAAATATGTCTAATATTTTTGGTCTTTAGAGGACTCATTTTCTGGATTTTCCATTTGTGCTATTTTATTTTTTTCTAAATTACCCATGTCTTTTTTGCTGTTGTAATTATTCTACTTTATTTTTGATATTTTTTACTATGTTGGATTTGAAGTATTCCTTTTTTATATTTAAAACATTTAGGATTATAACTTTTCTTTACATATATATGTCTGCTACATCCCATTATTTTGTTTGCTATAGTATTATTGCTTTTTCTATTTGTTTGAGTTTATTCTTGACTCATGATTTATTTTCTTTTTCTTCTTTTTATTTATTTTTTAACTTAGTCCATTTTAATTTCTTTCCTTTTTGTTCTGTTTCATTTCTTAATATTTTGTTGTCTTAATAATATGAAAAACAAGAACTCTTTGATTTCTTCTTGGGCAAATTAATCACATTTTAAATACTCATATATATAAAATCTATTTATTAATTTCATTATTATTGATATGATTTATCATTTTTATTTTTTAAGAGAATATTATATTATTGACTCTGATTTTAGGGTATTTTTTTCTTTATATTTCTCTAAAATATTACTTTCTAAATTGAAATTCTATGGAATCTGACCAAAAATATTTAGAAATGTTATATATTCACAGTACTTTTTTTTTTTTTAATATCTTTCTTGGAGTATAATTGCTTTACAATTGTGTGTTAGTTTCGGCTTTATAACAAAGTGAATCAGTTATTCATACACATATATCCCCATATATCCTCCGTCTTGTGTCTCCCTCCCACCCTACCTATCCCAGCCCACTTGGTGATCACAAAGCACGGAGCAGATCTCCCTGTGCTATTCGGCTGCTTCCCACTAGCTATCTATTTTATTTTTGGTAGCGTATAAGTCCATGCCACACTCTCACTTCGTCCCATCTTACCCTTCCCCATACCCGTGTCCTCAAGTCCATTCTCTGCATCTGCGTCCTTATTCCTGTCCTGCACATAAGATCTTCAGAACCATTTTTTTTTTAGATTCCATATATATGTGTTAGCATACAGTATTTATTTTTCTCTTTCTGACTTGTTCACTCTGTATGACAGTCTCTAGCTACATCCACCTCACTACAAATAACTCAATTTCATTTCTTTTTATGGCCGAGTAATATTCCATTGTATATATGTGCCACATCTTCTTTATCCATTCATCTGTCGATGGACACTTAGGTTGCTTCCATGTCCTGGCCATTGTAAATAGAGCTGCAATGAACATTGGGGTACATGACTCTTTTTGAATTATGGTTTTCCCAGGGTATATGCCCAGTAGTGGTACTGCTGTGTCATCTGATAGCTCTATTTTTAGTTTTTTAAGGAACCACCATACTGTTCTCCATAGTAGCTGTATCAATTTACATTCCCACCAACAGTGCAAGAAAGTTCCCTTTTCTCCTCACCCTCTCCAGAATTAATTGTTTGCACATTTTTGATGAGGGCCATTCTGACTGGTGTGAGGTGATACCTCATTGTAGTTTTGATTTACATTTCTCTAAGATTAGTGATGGTGAGCATTCATTCATGCGTTTGTTGGCAATCTGTGTATCTTCTTTGGAGAACTGTCTATTTAGGTATTTTGCCCATTTTAGGATTGGGTTTTTTTTTTTTTTTTTTTTTGATATTGAGCTGCATGAGCTGCTTGTAAATTTTGGAGATTAGTCCTTTGTCAGTTGCTTCATTTGCAAATATTTTCCCATTCTGAGGGTTGTCTTGCCATCCTGTTCATGGCTTCCTTGCTGTGCAAAAGCTTTTAAGTTTCATTAGGGCCCATTTGTTTATTTTTGTTTTAATTTCCATTTCTCTAGAAGGTGGGTCAAAAAGGATACTGCTGTGATTTATGTCACAGAGTGTTCTGCCTATGTTTTCCTCTAAGAGTTTTATACTGTCTGGTCTTACTTTTAGGTCTTTAAACCATTTTGAGTTTATTTTGTAAACGGTGTTAGGAAGTGCCCTAAATTCAATCTTTTACATGTAGCTGTCCAGTTTTCCCAGCATCACTTATTGAAGAGTCTGTCTTTTCTCCACTGTATATTCTTACCTCTTTTATCAAAAATAAGGTGACCATATGTGCATGGGTTTATCTCTGGGCTTTCCATCCTGTTCCATCGATCTGTATTTATCTTTTTGTACCAGTACCATACTGTCTTGATTACTGTAGCTTTGTAGTATAGTCTGAAGTCAGGAACCATGATTTCTCCAGCTTTGGTTTTCTTTCTCAAGATTTCTTTGACTATTCGGGGTCTTTTGTGTTTCCATACACATTGTGAATTTTTTTGTGTTAATTCTGTGGAAACTGCCATTGTTAGTTTGATAGGGATTGCACTGAATCTGTAGAGTGCTTTGGGTAGTATAGTCATTTTCCTAATGTTGGTTCTTCCAATCCAAGAACATGGTATATCTCTCCATCTGTTGGTATCATCTTTAATTTCTTTCATCAGGGTCTTATAGTTTTCTGGCTACATGCCTTTTGTCTCCTTAGGTAGGTTTATTCCTAGGTATTTTACTCTTTTTGTTGCAGTGGTAAATGGGAGTGTTCCATTAATTTCTCTTTCAGATTTTTCATCATTAGTGTATAGGAATGCAAGAGATTTCTGTACACTAATTTTGTATCTTGCTAGTCTGCCAGATTCATTGATTAGCTCTGGTAGTTTTCTGGTAGCATCTTTAGAATTCTCTATGTATAGTATCATGTCATCTGCAAACAGTGACAGCTTTACTTCTTCTTTTCCGATTTGGATTCCTTTTCTTTCTTTTCCTTTACTGATTGCTGTGGCTAAGTCTTCCAAAACTATGTTGAATAATAGTGCTGAGAGTGGACAACCTTGTCGGGTTCCTGATATTAGAAGAAATGGTTTCAGTTTTTTACCATTGAGAATGATGTTGGCTGTGGGTTTTTCATATATGGCCATTAATATGTTGAGGTAAGTTCCCTCTATGCCTACTTTCTGGAGGGTTTTTTATCATAAATGGGGGTTGAAATTTGTTGAAAGCTTTTTCTGCATCTATTGAAATGATCATATAGATTTTATCCTTCAGTTTGTTAATACGGTTTTTCACATTGATTTATTTTTGTATATTGAAGTATCCTTGAATTCCTGGGATAAACCCCACTTGATCATGGCGTATCATCCTTTTAATGTGCTGTTGGACTCTGCTAGTATTTTGTTGAGGATTTTTGCCTCTATGTTCATCAGTGATATTGGTCTATAATTTGCTTTTTTGTGGCATGTTTTTCTAGTTTTGGTGTCAGGATGATGGTGGTCTCACAGAATGAGTTTGGGTGTGTTCCCCCCTCTGCTATTTTTTGGAAGAATTTGAGAAGGATAGGTGTTAGATCTTCTCTAAATGTTTGATAGAATTCACCTGTGAAGCCATCTGGTCCTGGGCTTTTGGTTGTTTGGAGAATTTTAACCACAGTCTCAATTTCAGTGCTTGTGACTGGTCTGTTTATATTTTCTAATTGTTTCTGGTTCAGTCTTGTAAGGTTGTGCTTTTCAAAGAATTTATCCATTTCTTCCAGGTTGTCCATTTTATTGGCATATAGTGGCTTATAGTAATCTCTCATGATCCTTTGTACTTCTGCAGTGTCAGTTATTAGTTCTCCTTTTTCTTTTTTTTTTCTTTTTACTTCTCCTTTTTCATTTCTAATTCTATTGATTTGAGTCTTCTCCCTTTTTTTCTTGATGAGTCTGGCTAATGGTTTATCAATTTTGTTTATTTTCTCAAAGAACCAGCTTTTAGTTTTAATGATCTTTGCTATTGTTTCCCTCATTTCTTTTTCATTTGTTTCTGATCTGATGTTTATGATTTCTTTTGTTCTGCTAAATTTGAGTTTTTTTGTTCTTCTTTCTCTAATTGCTTTAGGTGAAAGGTTAGGTTGTTTATTTGAGATATTTCTTGTTTCCTGAGATAGGATTTTATTGCTATAATATTCCCTCTTAGAACTGCTTTTCCTGCATCCCATAGGTTTTGGGTCATCTGTTTTCATTGTATTTGTTTCTAGGTATTTTTTGATTTCCTCTTTGATTTTTCAGTGGTCTCTTGGTTATTAAGTAGTGTATTTTTTAACTTCCATGTGTTTGTATTTTTTACAGATTTTTTCCTGTAATTGATATCTAGTCTCATAGCATTGAGGTTGGAAAAGATACTTGATATGATTTCAATTTTCTTAAATTTATTAAGGCTTGATTAGTGACCCAAGACATGATCTATCCTGGAGAATGTTCCATGAGCAATTGAGAAGTAATTGTATTCTGTTGTTTTTGGATGGAATGTCCTATAAATATCATTTAAGTCCATCTTGTTTAATGTATCATTTAAAGCTTGTGTTTCCTTATTTATTTTCATTTTGGATGATCTGTCCATTGGTGAAAGTGGGGTGTTAAAGTCCCCTACTATGATTGTGTTACTGTCAATTTCCCCTTTTATGGCTGTTAGCATTTGCCTTATGTATTGAGGTGCTCCTATGTTGGGTGCATAAATATTTATAATTGTTATATCTTCTTCTTGGATTGATCCCTTGATCATTATGTAGTGTCATTCTTTGTCTGTTGTAATAGTCTTTATTTTAAAGTCATTTTGTCTGATATGAGAATTGCTATTCCAGCTTTCTTTTGATTTCCATTTGCATGGAATATCTTTTTCCATCCCCTCACTTTCAGTCTGTAAGTTTCCCTAGTTCTGAAGTGGGTCTCTTTTAGATAGCATATGTCTGGGTCTTGTTTTTGTATCCATTCAGCCAGTCTATGTCTTTTGATTGGAGCATTGAATGTATTTATTAGGTAATTATCGATATGTATGTTCCTATTACCATTTACTTTTTTTGGGGGGGGGGTTGTTATTGTAGGTCTTTTCTTTCCCTTGAGTTTCCTGCCTAGAGAAGTTCCTTTAGCATTTCTTGTAAAGCTGGTTTAGTGGTGCTTAATTCTCTTGGCTTTTGCTTGTCTGTAAAGCTTTTAATTTCTCCATTGAATCTGAATGAGATCCTTGCTGAGTAGAGTAATCTTGGTTGTAGGTTTTTCCCTTTATCACTTTAAATATGTCCTGTCACTCCGTTCTGGCTTGCAGAGTGTCTGCTGAAAGATCAGCTGTTAACCTTATGGGGATTCCCTTGTATGTTTTTTTTTTTTCCCTTGTATGTTATTTGTTGTTTTTCCCTTGCTGTTTTTAACAGTTTTTCTTTGTATTTAATTTTTGATAGTTTGATTAATATGCATCTTGGCATGTTTCTCCTTGGATTTATCCTGTATGGGACTCTCTGTGCTTCCTGGACTTGGTTAACTATTTCCTGTCCTATATTAGGGAAGTTTTCAACTATCATCTCTTCAAATATTTTCTCAGTTCCTTTCTTTTTCCCTTCTTCTTCTGGGAGCCCTATGATTCGAATGTTGGTGTGTTTAATTCTGACCCAGAGGTCTCTGACACTGTCCTGAATTCTTTTCATTCTTTTTTCTTTATTCTGCTCTGCAATAGTTATTTCCACTATTTTATCTTCCAGGTCATTTTTCCATTTTTCTGCCTCAGTTATTCTGCTATTGATTCCTTCTAGAGCATTCTTAATTTCATTTATTGTGTTATTCATTATTGTTTGTTTCCTCTATAGTTCTTCTTGGTGCTTGTTAAACGTTTCTTGTGTTTTCTCCATTCTATTCCAAGATTTTGGATCATCTTTACTATCATTACTCTGAATTCTTTTTCAGGTAGACTGCCTATTTTCTCTTCATTTGTTTGGTCTGGTGGGTTTTTACCTTGCTCCTTCATCTGCTGTGTGTTTCTCTGTCTTCTCATTCTGCTTAACTCACTGTGTTTGGGGTCTCCTTTTCACAGGCTGCAGGTTGGTAGTTCCCGTTGTTTTTGATGTCTGCCCCCAGCGGCTAAGGTTGGTTCAGTGTGTTGTGTAGGCTTCCTGATGGAGGGGACTGGTTCCTGTTCTTTGGTTTATGAGGCTGGATCTTATCTTTCTGGTGGGCAGGACCATGTACTGTAGTGTGTTTTGGGGTTTCTGTGACCTTATTATGATTTAAGTAGCCTCTCTGAAAATGGGTGTGTTTGTGCTCCTGTCTTGGTAGTCGTGTGGCATAGGGTGTCCAGCACTGTAGCTTGCTAGTTGATGAGTGGAGCTGGGTCTTAGCGTTGAAATGGAGATCTCTGGAAGAAATCTCACTGTTTGATATTACATGGAGCTGGGAGGTCTGTGGTGGACCAACATCCTGAACTCAGACCTCCCACCTCAGAGGCACAGGCCTGACATCCGGCCAGAGCACCAAGACCCTGTCAGCCACACGGCTCAGAAGATAAGGGAGAAAAGAAAGAAAGAAAGAAAGAAAGAAAGAAAAGAAGCAAAGAAAGAAAGAAGGAAAGAAAGGAAGAAGGAAAGAAAGAAAATAAAAAGAAGTAAAGTTATTCAAATAAAAAATTAAAAACTTAAAAAGTAATAAAAGAAAAAAGAAGGAAAGAAAGAAGAAAGCAACCAAACCAAGAAACAAATCCAGCAATGATAACAAATGCTAAAAACTACACTAAAAAAAAAAAAAAGCAAAAAATGAACAGACAGAACCCTAGGACAAATGGTAAAAGCAAAGGTATACAGAGAAACTCACACAAAGAAGCATACACATAGACACTAACAAAAAGAGAAACATGAAGAAAAAATATATATCTATATATAAAAATCAAAAAAAGGAAGAGAGCAACCAAATCAATAAACAAATCTACCAATCATAATAAACTCTAAATACTAAAGTAAACATAAAACCAGAAACCAGTCAGTTTTGGTTTGATTCATTGTCTATTCAGGTATTCCACAGATGCAGGGTACATCAAGTTGATTGTGGAGATTTAATCTGCTGCTCCTGAGGCTGCTGGGAGAAATTTCCATTTCTCTTCTTTGTTCGCACAGCTCCTGGGGTTCAGCTTTGGATGTGGCCCCACCTCTGCTTGTAGGTTGCTTGAAGGAATCTGTTCCCCACGCAGACAGGATGGGGTTAAAGTAGCAGCTAATTAGGGGGCTCTGGCTCTCTCAGGCAGGGAGGAGGGAGAGGTTCGGAATGCAGGGCGAGCCTGTGGCAGCAGAGGCCAGCATGACATTGCAACAGCCTGAGGCGCACAATATGTTCTCCCGGGGAAGTGATCCCTGGATCACAGGACCCTGGCAGTGGCGGGCTGCACAGGCTCCTGGTAGGGGATGTGTGGATAGTGACCTGTGCTTGCACATAGGCTTCTTGGTGGCTGCAGCAGCATTCTTAGCATTTCATGCCCGTCTCTTGTGTCCCTGCTGATAGCCATGGCTCGCTCCCATCTCTGGAGCTTGTTTAGGTGGTACTCTGAATCCCTTCTCCTCGTGCACCCCTAAACAATTGTCTCTTGCCTCTTAGGCAGGTCCAGACATTTTTCCCAGACTCCCTCCCAGCTAGCTGTGGAACACTACCCCCCTTCAGGCTGTGTTCACGCAGCCAACCCCAGTCCCCTCCTTGGAATCTGAACTCCAATGCCGGAGCCTCAGCTCCCAGCCCCCACCCACCCCAGCAGGTGGGCAGACCAGCCTCTCAGGCTGGTGAGTGTTGGTGGGCACCGATCCTCTGTGCAGGAGTCTTTTTGCTTTGCCCCCTGCACCCCTGTTGCTGTGCTCGACGACCCACCCCCACCTTCCACGCCCCCCCACCCCATCTCTGCCAGTGAAGGGGCTTCCTAGTGTGTACAAACTTTTCCTCCTTCACAGCTCTCTCCCAGTGGTGCAGGTCCTGTCCCTATTCTTTTGTGTCTGTTTTTTTCTTTTGTCTTATGCCCTGCCCAGGAATGTGGGGAGTTTCTTGCATTTTGGGAAGTCTGAGGTCTTCTGTCAGCATTCAGTAGGTGTTCTGTAGGAGTTGTTCCACATGTAGATGTATTTCTGATGTATTTTGGGGGAGGAAGGTGATCTCCACGTCTTACTCCTCTGCCATCTTGAAGGTCTCCTAGAGACACATCCTTATTGTTACATGTAGTAGTAGTTTATTCCCTTTTGTTACTCTGCATTCCATTGTATGAAGATCCCACAATTTACCTGTATATCTTACCAGTATATCTCTACTGTTGGTAGAGATTTAATGCATTTCTTGTTTTGGAATCTTAAGGTTAATGCTTCTATGAACATGTTCATGCTTATACATTTCTAGAAGTGAACATATGCATGCATTTCTTGTGGGTGTATACCTAGAAGAATTGCTAAGTCAAGAGTCATGCACATATTCATCCTTAGTACACTCTTCCATAGAATTTTCGAAAATAGCTGTACCAGCTTACATTCCAAAGAACATATTAGAATTCCAGTTACTCCACATTCTTTCCAACTCTTGCCATTTTGGTTCTTTACTTTTGCCAATTTGTTGGGTGTAGAGTTATTACAAAGTGGTTTTAATGGCCATATCTCTGACAATTAGTGATACTAATTTTCATGTGCTTATTTGCCATTTGGATATCTTCCCTTGTAAAGTATCTGTTCAAATTTTTTGCTATTTTTATATTGAGTTGTTGGTCTTTACCTTAGTGATTTTTAGCAGTTCTTATATATTCTCATTCAGAGTTATTTGTCAGATGAATCATCTGTCATTTGTGTGTATACACATGTACAAATACTATATTTTACTTTTTAGATTGTCTTTTAATGGTATCTGTGATGAACAGATGTTCAAGTTACAACCATATTAGCTGTTATATAATCCCATGAAATAGTTCTTTCTTTTTTTTAACTTCAGTTTTGTAGTTGCTTTCAGTGATGATGTTAACTTGATATTGGTTATCCCACTTATGCTAGAAGCAGAATATCTAGTTCATTCTCTCTCTCCCTCTCTCTTTCTCTCTCTGCCCCCACTTCCTCCCTCCTCTTTCTGTAGGTAGGTAGATAGATAGATAGATAGATAGATAGATACATAGGTAGATTTACCACTTTAGAATATATAACTCAGTAGTTTTAAGTATATTCGTAATGTTGTACAACCATTACCACTATCTAATTCCAGATCATTTTTATCAGCCACCTCCAAATTCTGTATCCATTAAGCAGTAACTTCTCATTCATCCTCCATCATGTTTGTATTTATAGTAGCTTTATTTATAACAGCCAAAATTTGGAAGCAACCAACATACTCTTCAGTAGGTGAATGGATAAATAAGCTATGGCACATCCAGATATTGGAATGTTACTTAGCACTAAAAAGAAAGAAGCTATCAAACCATGAAATGACACAGAGTTATCTTAAATACTATTACTAAGTAGATGTCAATCTAAAATGGCTACATACTGTAAAATTCCAACTAGAAGACATTCTGGAAAAGCAAAACTATGGAGAATGTAAAAAGATCAGTGGTTGTCAAGGGTTGAGAGGAAGGAAAGATGAGTAGTTGGAGCACAGGGATTTTTAGGTCAGTAAAACTTTTCTATATAATAATATAATGGAGGGCACATGTCATTATACATTTGTCTGAACTCACAGATTATACAGCACAAAGAATGAAACCAAAGCAAATATGGACTTTAGCTGATAATGACGTGACAATGATGGCTTATTGATTATAGCAAATTTACAACACTAGTGTGTTAATGATGATGGAGGCTGTGTGTGTGGGGGGAGGAGATATGCAAGAACACTATTTTCTACTCAATTTTGCTACAACCTTAAAAGTTATAAATATATAGTCTATTAATTCATAAAATTAAATTAAAATGAATTCTTGAAAATTTTTAAAATTTTTCTGATTAATCAGAACAGAAATCAATAGTTACTAAGCTAATAACAATGAAAAACAGAAAACAGCAAAGTCAAAATTAAAGGAAAAGCAAGACAGAAGGTATAAATTAAAGTATACTCATTAATACATCATTTGTGAATATACTAAATATTCCTTTAAATACAGAGACTGCATTAATAGATTAGAAATTAATCCCAGCTCTATGTTTTTATAAGAAATAAAACAAAAATCTAAAATAGGTAAAAAATGGTTAAAGTTGAGAGATGAGTAAATATTTTAGAAACTGGTAAAAACCTGAGTAGCAATATTACAGCAAAAAATGTGAAATTTAAGGTCAAAACATTAAGTGTGAAGTGGGACCCAGGAAGACATTATGTAATAATAATAGGTACAATTTAGGGAAAAAAATTTAAATATATAAATGTTTTTATACAGAACAATAGCCATAACATGTAAAAAGGAAATATTCCTAGAAATACATCAAGGACCTGACAAAAATATAATTACAGGTGGTGATTCTTTAAATGTCACTTCCAGAATGTGGCAAAGCCAGTTAAAATAAAAATAAGGACAGTGAGGATATTAATAATAAAATCAACCTCAGTCCTTGAAGTATGTTTCTTCTGACTATACCAAGTACTACCCTTTCCTTATATTTTTTCGAACTAATTTCCTACTGTTCTCCCTTATTCACCAAGTAGTTCAGCACCTGGGTGACTCTCTTTTTCTTTACCATTAGTCTTATCATGATTATTGATAATTTCAATGTGTATAATGATCCATAAACTATCTGGGATTCTGATTTTGTTGATCATCTCACTTCCAAAGATAGTGACCATTATTTCATCTCAAGTATTTTACTCCTATGGATAAACTTCATCATCACCAAAAATCACACTGCCCCCACTATCTTGATTTGGAGAATTCTGTTCTCTAACACACACATGCCACTTTCAGTACAGGTTTCCTTCTAGTACACCAAATATGAAAATCTTTTATACCATTAAAGTCGTCAAATCTATTGATCCAACACCTTTTCACCATCCATCATATATTTCCTATTCTCACTATCCTACTTATCTAAATTATTACAGATTCCATGAAGGAAATTATAGTTACACTCATGCAAATACTCTCAAATTTTTCCATCTTTCCCTCAGTCTTACTCACTTGGAAAAGTCCTGCTTTTTGTGAATCCCAAACTTCTGCCTCTGCCTGGCCACCACCAAAGCACCTGAACATGGATGGAGAAAACAGACAGACATGTTTTAATGCTTACTATGCCCAGGCATTGTTCTAAGTGCTTCATACATGTGAACTCATTTAGTGTTATCAGCAAACTTATAAAATATTCAGAATTATTATCCAGATACATCTCAATTCAGAATATAGATATAAATGTATAAAGCAAAATGTCTGTACCATCAAAGTATCTGTTATTCATTAAATGGTATCAAATATGCAAACAATATTTTTTAATGGAGTACTTGTCATATGTTTTAATAATAATCCAAAAATGGATACTTTTTTCCATATTAATTTGTAACTTAATAATTCACGATAGATATGATGGATATGCTAGTTCCATTGCTACTAAAATACCCTATAGATAAAAGCATTTCTTTCAGGAATGAAAGAGTTTAACATCAGGAAATATATTAATATAGTGCATTATAGGACAGAAGGTATTTACTTTCATAATACATACTAGAAAACAAATCACCTGATAAAATACAGTCCTTTTTAAATTGGTATAGATATAACTCTTTCTTTTTTATAACTGCATTACAAATGTATTATGTTTACTTATAACAAATATTTAAGTAAAACAGACTTTAAGCAAATAATATAAATATGGCTCAATACTTAATAAAAGCCTATTTACAAAGGGGAAAAATCCTAAAAGTGTTACATTAAATTTTAGGAACAAGAGAAGATAATTATCATTATTCTATTTCAAAATTGTTTGGCTGTTTCTAGGTAATAAAATTGGAAAGGAAAATGAAATAATTGACAATCATAAAAAAGGGGTTATAATTATCCTTATTTGGAAATAATATAATTATCACCATATTAAAATATTCTATTATTAATAAGTTAATTTGTTAAGGTAACAGGATATAATTTTTTTTCCATACTAGACATTATCAATTAGAAATAAAAGTTTAAAAAATACTCTGTTCACAATATTGTTAAAAACCATAAAACTTAGAATTAATTTAACAAGAAAGGAAAGAAGTACGACTTGTATGAGAAACAGTTTAAAATATTATTATAGGGTATAAAATAAGATCTAGAGCAATGGAAAGAGTTAACATAGTTCTCTGTAACAGAACTGTTAGATAAATTCTAGCAAATACATAATACACTATTCAGCACTTAAAAGCAATGAGATATACTTTTATAACAATTGCTCTGGAGTTATGTTTCTATGTAATTCATGTTGGAAAAGTGTATTGGAGAAATGATATTATTTCTGTAAAGGACAAATATGTAAGGTGTTATTAATTTTTAAAGGCAAATAATGATAATTTTTGTGAAGAAGAGAAGAAATATTGTATATCAACTATACCTCAATTTAAAAAAAAGACACAGGGAGAAGACAGTCATATATAAGCCAAACACATATATCTTGGGCGTCTAGGGTTATAAGAAGATTAATTTCTGCTGTTTAAGACAAAGAAAGAAAGAAAGAAAGAGAGAGAGAAAGGAAGGAAGGAAAGAAGGAAGGAAGGAAGGTAGGTAGGAAGGAAGACTATCCTTAATATACTAGGAATTTGCACATACTCACATGAGAATGGTCATTAATCTGGTAGGATAGACATGAAGCTTTAGAGACTTGTTTAAACCATGTCAGATCTTTGAGCTATTTTTATACAGTGTACTTCTACAGATGTTATAAAGCTCATATGACATAGTTATTATTGTTGCTCTTCACAATCAATGTTCTTTTATATTTGCAAACATATTACCCCCTCCATGAGTGTTTTTTAATAGTTTCTTATAGTTCCATTCTTCTATCTCTTGTAATATCCCTTTATCCTAGGGAAAACCTAATTTATTCTTAAACCACTCATGTTTCCTATGGTTTTCCTTAAGTAATCATAAGCTAAGTGGTGATGATAATTGGAAAATAAAAATGCTTTTTATTTTTAATCAGATTTCCATAATCTCAGAACAGTGTTCTCCAATCCACTGGGCTGAAGAATGTAACGAGGAACATGGCCTAAGTTGTTTCCTCCTCCCTAAACTCTTTTACTAGATAATTACCAGATGGCAAACATCTTGTGCATTCAAGGCAAGAGAAGTGAGTAAAAGCAAAAAATAGAACCCAATCTCAGGAAGCAGACATGATCCAAACAAGTTGAATTTCATCCTATCCTTTTCATGGTAATTTGAATTTTAAATGAAGTCACTCAAGAATGCAAGAAGATAATTCACCCTAATGGCAATACCTTAAGTCTAGAGATATATTAAAGAGTTCCTGCTGCTAAGATCACCATTGTTGCCTTGTTTCTTATCCTTCCTGTATCGGCCTGTTAGCCTCTTCCTTTTATTATTTTAGCCATTTTATCCTTTCAAGAAATTGATTATTCTCTTCTACTTAATTAAATGGCTAGTCAAATTATCCCTGATTAATGTGGCTAGTCAAATTATCCCTGATTCCTAACATATTTAAGGTAGAGTTTTTATTTCTTTTTCCCTAGAGAAGATGTGCTTCAGATCTGACTTTCCCCCTATTACAGTGATGGGATTTTTGTTCTCAGGCAGAAATTCCTGCTATTCACTATACCCTGACTGGCACATTGGTCTGGAAATTATCTGTTTCTTGAAAATTTGATATAAATTGTTCATGCACTAACTAGTCAGGGAGCTTTCTGAGAAGCTAAAATGTGTGTGTGTGTGTGTGTGTATGTATGTGTGTGTGTGTGTATAAGAGATTTACATTTCACCTGGGAGAATGATTAAATTATTAAGATACTTTATGTTCTATAATATCAATTTTTGTAATGGATATTTTTCCAGAAAATCATTCTAATATCTGAGAAAAATTAGCATCCATTTGAATTAAAGATAAATTTAAATTTTTACAAATTTGCTATATGCAGGCTTTCTTATAGCAGCTGGTACAGAAAAACACCAGGCCAGAGAGATGTTTTGAAGTATTACTATTTCAGTTAAAATATGATAATTTTCAGACAGTAACTAAGAGTTTTGAAAATGTAGCATATGGACAACCTCAGTAGAAAAATATCCACTTGAAAGTTTTCTTAAGCCAGTCCCTTTTGTATTCCAATGTCATTTCAGGAATACCTGTGCTTGCCTATGAAAAATTAAAATATCAGCAGAAATTTTGGTCATTTTTACAGGAAATTATAAAAATTTTATGAAATTATCATGAGATATTTTGAGTTATCTCAATGAATGCTATATATTTCAATTTTTAAATTGATATTAAATAAATATTAAGGTTATATTATATTTTATATTTAAAATAATGTATAATATTTAGAGCATATTTATAATTTATTCTTGCTCTGAAAACTTCCTGAGTGCCCACTACAATTAAGGCTTATTACCAACCACTTCAGGGTTTTTTATAGTGGAAGGAAAGTTGGTAAAGAATAGGTGAACAAATTATATTCATCACTTTCCATGTGTCTTTATACTCTGATGTAGAGTGTAGCACATCTGTTTCATAGGTGAAGAACTAATGTTCCAAAGGTAAAGTAACTTTAAGTTTTAAAATTTGAAAGTAATAGGGTAGAGACTGGGATTTAGCTCTGTTTTATTCCAATGCAGTGTTTTCTTCATTACATTATATCGATTCAAACAATAGTTAAGACCATATTTTCAAGGAACTCAGAGTTTAGTCAAGAAGTAAGAAAAGAAAAGAAGTTAATGATAACTATCCTTAAATAGCTGTGAGAAAGAGAGAAAGGGGAATGCTGTTTCTTGGGTGAAATCATATCTTTGTGTTTATTACATAGAGAGATGTTCTAAAGATTGAGGGGAGAGAATAAATCTAAAGTGACTGCAGCAGCAGTGTCAGAAAATAGGCAAGTCAAGTTTTTAGGGCTATAGGGAAAGGGTGACTGATGATACTGGAAGAATAAATTTATGGATTTTGTTTTTGTCTTTTTTAATAATATCAGGATGAGTAATTTGACCCTTTACAATTTTGAGTCAACTGAAATTAGACTATTAATCCCAAAATACTGTATAGGATAAAGAGACACACAGATCACAGGGGAGATATTGTAAAACAAAATTAAAAAAAGAATTTTAAATGATATTAATATAGGATATTTAGGAAATTTTTATGACCTAAAGTATGATAGCAAAGTACCTCTTTGGATGTTAGAATCTCTATAGAAGTTCTAGTTTAATGGTCTAGATTATGGAATGATCTATAAAGCCTTGGATTCTGATGTCATATCAGAGGATGAAACCTACATGAAGGGTATTAGAGAATTATTTGTGGGCTTGATATGGAATTTGAAAGAAAAGTTTAACATCAAAGTTAAAGTGGTAGAAGGGAGTCATGGAAGAATGCTCAACACATTGTGGGGAAATAAAGGTCCATATTATGAAAGGAATGATATTGAGATCTTCATGAAGAAAGTAAAGAATTATGCAAATGCTGGAATGACACTGTAGTGGATAAAGATTTCAGTGAAGACTGAACAGACTCTTTGACTTTAGGGATAAAAGGTAAGCTAGAAAGAAAACTATTTACTGAGCATCTAATATGTATCTCACTTTTCCAGGTATCTTTTCTCATTTAATTCAAATGAAGTACATCTTGTAGATATGGAAGCTGAGGCTCAAAGCAGTTAAGCAACTCCACAGGGACACAGATATTTTCCAGAACTGAGGTTTAAACTTAAGCCAGTATGATTTCAAAACCCTTGCTCTTTCCATTACTCCATGATAGCTTTTTAATTCTTGCAGTGAAATACAGAAAACCAATTTGAGTATAGTGGAGGTGTGAAAGGCAGATTACATGTAAAGAGTATGACCAGGCATTAATAAAGTAGAGTCAGCAGTCTTAAAATTTAAAGGTGAGGAAAAGAAAATGAAAATCTCATGTCAATATCAGGATGTAATAAAATGAATTGAGTTGTTGCATTGATCTTAGGATTAGTTAACATTTATTGAACATATACTATGTACAAAGCACTGATCAAAGCATTTTACATATATTATTTGTTAGTCTTCCAAATAATTTTATAAAATGGGTTCTAGTATTACCTCAATTTAACAGTTGAGGAAATCGGCACAGTGAGATGAAATGATTCAGAAAATCATAAAGTGGTAAAGCAGCATTTGAACACAAGCAGCCTGACTCCAGAATCAGTAGAATCAACCACCCTACTGACTGACACTCTATGTTACAGAGATCTGAAACTCAAATTATCTGACAAAGCATATTCAGTAGAGGTAACCTCTAAATTAGAAGTGTCGGTAGAAATGTTTGATCTTTGCCTATATGGAAAATTTTAGTGAACTTGCCCCAGGTTTCTAGGGCTTTGAACTACAATGAGAGGACAGAGGACAGTTCCATTATGTTTCTTGGTGGCCTCACATTTTCCCCAGGCAGTCAGGGCCCTTTTCAATTAACTGCTTTACTGAGTAACCCAATAAAATGGAAATTTGGATTTTGGCATTCTACACTATAGTTCATCAACACCTCCTATAAATCATGTTCTTAGTGGTAATAAATGCCATGATTTCTACTTTGTTATCAGGAAGTAATAAATAATGCAAAGCCAGATAAATTGTGATTCTGTTGAATGCACCACATGAAGTAAACATTTTAAAATTTGCCTTATCCTTTTGTAATTATACCTCTGGGTAGATTTACTTGCTCTTCATTTTATACAGTCTCCTTACATGTGTAGGACTTACAAGCAGGCAGTTTACTGCCAGAAAACAAATGGCCTTTAGAAGCGTGGAGATATATTTACAGCCACAGGTAGAAGGCTGGGGGTGGGGGGAGGATAGTTAATTAAATGACAATCAGAAGTGTCACAAATTTCAGGGAAACAGAATTGACTACAAGAATTATAAATTAGTCAGAACTACAATTTGAGCTATTACTCAGCTTTTTCTCTCCTTTTTGTATAATAACAGAACTTTTCCTTTAGAGTAGTGAAACATATAAATGCATATCTAAGGAATAATCACAATTCCTTTAAAGGATTAAAAGTAGAATTTTCCCCCCAAATAGGTTAATAGTTTGAAATTGTCCTTTAAAAATTGTATCCTTAGGAAACAAACTTTCATTATGTAGGTGTTTCTGTCATTTAATATTCCCTAAGTTCATGTCTACATTTAGGCTATGCTCCACTTGCAGCCCTTTGTTGATAGCACTTGAACATCCTTGTTTTTAATGGCACAGCTCTTAATGTATCTATTATTTATTTTATGTGAAACATAACCATGGACTCTATAACAAAAATTGCCACTGCTTTAACATGAAAAAATTTGAACCCACATGCAGGTGCCATTAGTGCAGAGATAAGAAAAGTTGAGACTATCCAATGTAATAATAGAGAATCAGAAAAAAAAAATAACAAGACCAAAAGCATTAATAAAAATAAAGAATAAGTCTATGTACGTAGGTGTCAGTAGCTGGAAACAAATAGTGAGTAGAAAATATAATGAAAGTCATTAAAGAAAACAAAGAAAAAGGGGAAAAAATGTTGCTTCTTATTTAAAAAGTAGTCAGTGTCTGTGCATATTCATAGGAGAGAGAAGGCAAATAACAGTAGTATAAGAATTATGTTAAGGAAAAGTTAGATAAAATTATGTATAAGCAAATATATATATATATATATATATATATATATATATATAGAGAGAGAGAGAGAGAGAGAGAGAGAGAGAGAGAGAGAGAGAGAGAGAGAGAGATCAAGCTTCAAAATCATGAATTGTCTCTATTCGAGCTAAGTAGTCCCTGGCCTCTGAAGGACATAAGCCCCAATGAAAAATATCCTCCCTCCCAGTTTCTGTTCTAATAAAACAAAAAGATTATTGTCTGAAAGGCACAAGAGGCTTTAAGTCATGCTCAAAGGTTGACTAGAGAAGGTCACTTTTCTAGAGCTTGTTATTTATTTTTCTAGCTGTATCCCCAGGCTTCAACAGCCAGAAGGGTGGGAAGGGGAGCACAACAGATTAATAATAACAGTTTTTTAGCTGAGGCTGAGTTTCTGTATTCCTTGATAATCCTTTTTTCCAGCTTCAGAAGCTGGTCTTGTAACTTGCAATGCCTACATTTGCTCTGGTTTTAGCTGCTCTGGTCTCTGACTTTTTTTGTATACTACTCTTCGTGATACTTTGTGACTTGGCTATTTCCATTGTTTAATTTTGCCTCTTAACAGTCATTTTATCACTTAATGGGTGATACAGAAAATTACATTGACCATAAAATTATGCTGTCCTCTGTCCTTTGTATCATATAGAGATTCTAATAACCTCCTCTTTCTTGTTAATTCAAATGATACCTGTTTTCCAAAAAAAAAAAAAAAAAAAAATAGTGGATGAGAGGAAGCAGGCGGGAGGCATATCTAATGAGATTTTTAGTAATGTGCTCCTATGAAATCCTCTAGTGTTAAATTTCTTTTAACAGACAAGCCCTTGCTTTGGTCCTAAGCTTATAGCCACTACTTTTTTCTCTTAAGGCAAGCTTCTCCTCACAATCTCCTCAATTCCTTATTTACTGATCCAATAACTTTCTACTGAGGATTTACTATATCCTGGGTACTGTTCAGATACAACATACAAGGACCCATCTAACATGCTTGTATCTATAGAGACCATGGGATCCACCAAAACAATTCTGAATTTTTGATGTGTACATACCTTATATGGATGGAATCAAAATTAAAGTGATTCTATGCTAAAATATACACATGCTGGTCCATTGTATATGGGAACAAAACGTTAGAGCTTCTGTATGTATTGTTTTAATTTAAATAATAAGAAAAGTTTTACCTGTAACTAATGTTAAAAAAGAAACAACAGGCCCAAAATTGAGTCACTTAGGCTAGGTCCCACCAAGACGTAATGCCTAACATAATTACAGTTTAAACCTTCCTCAGAAATGTGACCAGACAACCTGAAATGTCCTGGTAGGCACTGAGAAACTCGCTGATAGACACTTTCCATTCCCCGTAGGAGGGCGGTCTTTCCTAAAACAATGCATTCTTTGCTAATGATTTTCCTTTTTCCACTCCCTCTCTGCCTTTAAACCTTTTTTTTTTTTTTTTTTTTTCCTGCAGGTTGGCAGAGCTTTTTCTATGGCTAGATGGAGTGCTGCCCAATTCATGAATCATTTAATAAAGCCTATTAGACCTTCAACTTTACTCAGTTGAATTTTTGTTATTTACCACCAATAAGAATCGATGCTAGCAACTTCATTCAGTCACAGGTCACATGCCCTCAGATTTCTTATGGGATGAGGGCAGCTCTGTAACATTGAGGGGGCAACGGTGCCATTAATTTTTTTTGGTTATCTTTTGGCATCTTGGTAGGCAGAAGTCTGAAACTGACCCCAAGATTGCTGTCTTCTAGTGTATATGCCCTGGATAATTCCCAATCCTTAAAAATAGATATCATTTTAAATAAAAGTAATGTTATAAGTAAAAACTATCTAAATGTAAGTAAGGTTGGTGTGGTTTCCTTGATTTGGGTATGAAGGGGACTGCAGGGTAAATTTACAGAAAATGCATCAACCAGAAATCCATTCACTCTATCATTCAAAAGCTAACTTTTGCATCAAAAATTCCCTTCAATTTAACAATCACTTAATATACACCCACTATGTGCCAGGAAAAGTGGGCAAATCAGAAAACAATCTAATGAGCATGCAGCTTGTCTTCTGCTTTAGAAGTCAGAAAATAAAGATAAATAAATAATATACAGTATGGTAAATTGTGAAGGGCTATGGGAAGGCTGACAGTGCATAACAACATCTTCATCACATTCTTAGCCACACCATGAGACTACATTTTCCAGACTTCCAATGTGGCCGGATCCCTAGCGGTTAAATGGAGCCAAATGACTGAATTTGGTCAAAGGAATGGAAGTAGAAATGATGTGGTCTCAGCCAAAATGGCTAAAAGTAGAGGTGCTTTCTTTAAATTCTTGCTCTGTTCCAGTTATCTAATGCTGCAAAACAAATCACTTCCAAATTTAATGGTCTGAAACAATTTTATTATGCTCATGGAGTCTATAGATTAGAAATGTGGACAAGGAAGATCAGGGATGGTTTGTCTCTGCAAGTCTGTGTTCTTATTTGGCAATACTAGCTGGCTGGCGATGATTCTGTCTGGGATCTCAACGCAGAAATTACTTCACTCGTTTGTCTATTACTGGCTAATACTGGCTGTAATTTGGGAATTTATCTGGAATTCTGTACCAGAAGACTTAAACATTATCTCTCCATATACACTTGGCTTCCTCACAGCACAGATGTTGGAGCATCCCAAGCGAAGAAGACCTAACTTCGAAAGTCACATTGTGTCACATTTCATACTAATAAGTACACCCAGTTCAAAGGAAGGGAACATAGATCCACCTCTGATTGAAGAAGTGTCAATATCACTTTTCACAAAGAGCATATAGGATGGGAGAAATTGTTGTTGTTTTTGAAAATAGTATCTACAACATTCTCTTTCCCTATTACCTATGTGAATACAGATGAGAACAAAATTGGAAGGATCCCACTCTGCTGATTCACACTGGTCTCTGATATTCATGAGAATACATTTTTATTGAGTTAAGCCACTGCAACTCTTTGGGTTTTTTGTTTTATTTTGCTTCTATTACAACAGTTACTCTATTTGGATTTACATAGAGCTAAGGATAATACATAAAGGAGAGAAAGAGAAAGAAAACGTCAGCCACTCACAGATGTTGATGTTAAAACTTAACTCACTGAGCTGATAAATTTTGAAGTAAAGGTCTTAAGGAAGTAAGGGAATTAGCCTTATAGGTATCAGGTAGTAGGAAAAGAAGCACAAAGATCTTAAGTGGGAGTGTCAGATAAACTGCAAAGAGAACAGGGTGGCTGAAGCAGAGGGAGTAAACAGGTGAGTCAGAGAAGATGAGATAAAGGAAGTACCAAGGCCAGATCACGTGGAGCATTATAGGTCATACCAATGACTTTAGATTTTACCCTGAGAGGGGAGACCATTAGAGGAAAGTCATGATCTGACATACTTTAGTAAGAGCACTTTGGCTGTTGAAAAAGAAATTGCAAGGGAACAGGGGCAGAAGCAGAGAGACCTATTAGAAAACTATTGTAGGAATCCTAGCAACATATGATAGTGATCTGGCTTAGGGTATTTAGAGTGCCAGCACTTCGGAGTGGTCAAACTCTGGACTTTTTTTTTTTCTTTTTGGTACTTGCTGAGGGTTTTTTTTTTATATTACTTTTAATTGTACTGAAATACACATAACATAAAATTTACCACTTCAAACATTTAAAAATATACAGTTTGGTAGTACTTCATTCACACTGTTGTGCAACCAACCTCCAGAGCTCTTTTCACCTTGCAAAGTTGAAACTCTGTAACTATTAAACAACAACTTGGATATATTTTGAAGGTAGAGGTGACAGAATCTGTAGGAATACATAGGTGTGGAGGTTGAAGAAAAGAAAAAGAGTAAAAGATGACAAAGATTTTGGTCTAAGTAACTGGAGGAATCTTGCTGCTATAAGCTGAAATGTGTAAGACCTAAGAAGGTACTGGTTAGTTATGTAAGGGGAAAGCAGAAGTTCAGTTTGAACACGTTAAATTGGAGATTTCTATTATATACTGAAGTGAAAATATCAAAGAGGCAATTGTGTGTGTGTGTGTGTGTGTTTATATATATATACCATAGACATATATCTATATATCTAGATTTCAGGAGATAGTTCTGGGATGAAGTTATACATTAAGAATTCATCAGCATAAATGGTATTTATTTTATTTTTAACATCTTCATTGGAGTATAATTGTTTACAATGTTGTGTTACTTTCTGCTCTATAACAAAGTGAAACAGCTAAACATATACATATACCCCCATATCCCCTCCCTCCCATCCTCCTTATCTCACACCTCTAGGTGGTCACAAAGCACGGAGCTGATCTCCCCGTGCTATGCGGCTGCTTCCCACTAGCTATCAATTTTACATTTGGTAGTGTATATATATCAATGTCACTCTCTCACTTCATCTCAGCTTACCCTTCCCCCCACCCTGCATCCTCAAATCCATTCTCTACGTCTGTGTCTTTGTTCCTGTCCTGCTCCTAGGTTCATTAGAACAACATTTTTTTTTTTATTCCATATATATGTGTTAGCATACGGTATTTGTTTTTCTCTTTCTGACTTCACTCTATAGGACAGATTCTAGGTCCATCCACCTCACTACAAATAACTCAGTTTTGTTTATTTTTATGGCTGAGTAATATTACATTGTATATATGTGCTACATCTTCATCCATTCATCTGTCGATGGACACTTAGGCTGCTTCCATGTCCTGGCTATTGTAAATAGAGCTGCAATGAACATTGTGGTACATGACTCTTTTTGAGTTATGGTTTTCAGAGGGTATATGCCCAGTAGTAGGATTGCTGGGTCATATGGTAGCTCTATTTTTAGTTTCTTAAGGAACCTCCATACTGTTCTCCATAATGGCTGTATCAATTTACATTCCCACCAACAGTGCAAGAGTGTTCCCTTTTCTCAACACCCTCTCCAGCATTTATTGTTTATAGATTTTTTGATGATGGCCATTCTGATCAGTGTGAGATGATGTCTCATTGTAGTTTTGATTTGCATTTCTCTAATGATTAATGATGTTGAGCATTCTTTCATGTGTTTGTTGGCAATCTGTACATTTTCTTTGGAGAAATGTCTATTTAGTTCTTCTGCCCATTTTTGGATTTGGTTGTTTGTTTTTTGGATATTGAGCTACATGAGCTGCTTGTATATTTTGGAGATTAATCCTTTGTCAGTTGCTTCATTTGCAAATATTTTCTCTCATCCTGAGTGTTGTATTTTCATCCTGTTTATGGTTTCCTTTGCTGTGCAAAAGCTTTTAAGTTTCATTAGGTCCCATTTGTTTATTTTTGTTTTTATTTCCATTTCTCTAGGTGGATCAAAAAGGATGTTTTTGTGACTTATGTCAGAGAGTGTTCTGCCTATGTTTTCCTCTAAGAGTTTTATATGTCTGGCCTTACACTTAGGTCTTTAATCCATTTTGAGTTTATTTTTGCTTATGGTGTTACAGAGTGCTCTAATTTCATTGTTTTACATGTAGCTGTCCACTTTTCCCAGAACCACTTATTGAAGAAGCTGTCTTTGCTCCATTGTATATTCTTGACTCCTTTATCAAAGATAAGGTGACCATAGGTGCTTGGATTTATCTCTGGGCTTTCTATCTTGTTCCATTGATCTATATTTATGATTTTGTGACAGTACCATACTGTCTTGATTATTGTAGATTTGTAATATAGTCTGAAGTACAGAAGCCTGATGCCTCCAGCTCCATTTTTCTTTCTCAAGATTGCTTTGGCTATTCAGGGTCTTTTGTGTTTCCATACAAAAAGTGAAATTTTACGTTCTAGTCCTGTGAAAAATGCCATTGGTAATTTGATAGGGATTGCATATTGAATCTGTAGATTACTTTGAGTAGTATAGTCATTTTCACAATATTGATTCTTCCACTCCAAGAACACGGTATATGTCTCCATCATCTTTAATTTCTTTCATCAGGGTCTTATAGTTTTGTGCATACAGGACTTATGTCTCCTTAGGTAGGTTTATTCCTAGATATTTTATTCTTTTTGTTGCAGTGGTAAATGGGAGTGTTCCCTTAATTTCTCTTTCAGATTTTTCATCATTTGTGTATAAGAAGGTAGGAGATTTCTGTGCATTCATTTTGTACCCTGCTACTTTACCAAATTCATTGATTAGCTCTAGTAGTTTTCTGGTAGCATCTTTAGAATTCTCTCTATATAGTATCATGTCATCTGCAAACAGTGACAGTTTTATTCTTTTCCAATTTGGATTCCTTTTTTTTCTTTCTTTCTTTTTCTTCTCTGATTGCTGTGGCTAAAACTTCCAAAACTATGTTCAGTAATAGTGGTGAGAGTGGGCAACCTTGTCTTGTTCCTGATCTTAGTGGAAATGGTTTCAGTTTTTCACCATAGACAATGATATTGTCTGTGCGTTTGTCATATATGGCCTTTATTATGTTGAGGTAAGTGCCCTCTAAGCCTACTTTCTGGAGGGTTTTTATCATAAATGGGTATTTAATTTTGTCAAAAGCTTTTTCTGCATCTATTGAGATGATCATATGGTTTTATCCTTCAGTTTGTTAATATGGTGTATCACATTGATTGATTTGCATATATTGAACAATCCTTGCATTCCTGGAATAAACACCACTTGATCATGGTGTACGATCCTTTTAATGTGCTTTTGGATTCTGTTTGCTAGTATTTTGTTGAGGATTTTTGCATTTATGTTCATTAGTGATATTGGCCTGTAGTTTTCTTTTTTTGTGGTATCTTTCTTTGGTTTTGGTATCAGGGTGATGGTGGCCTCATAGTATGAGTTTGGGAGTGTTCCTCCGTCTGCTATATTTTGGAAGAGTTTGAGAAAAATAGGTGTTAGCTCTTCTTTAAATGTTTGATAGAATTCACCTGTGAAGCAATTTGGTCCTGAGCTTTTGTTAGTTGGAAGATGTTTAACACAGTTTTAATCTTAGTGCTTGTGACTGGTCTGTTTCTATTTTCTGTTTCTTGCTGGTGCAGTCTCAGAAGGTTGTGCTTTTCTAATAATTTGTCCATTTCTTCCAGGTTCTCATTTTTATTGGCATATGGTTGCTTGTAGTAATCGCTCATGATCCTTTGCAATTCTGCAGTGTCAGTTGTTACTTCTCTTTTTTCGTTTCTAATTCTGTGACTTGAATCTTTTCCTTTTTTTTCTTGATGAGGCTGGCTAATGGTTTATCCATTTTTTTTATCTTCTCAAAGAAGCAGCTTTCAGTTTTATTGATCTTTGCTATTGTTTCCTTCATTTCTTTTTCATTTATATCTGATCTGATTTTTATGATTTCTTTCCTTCTGCTAACTTTGGGTATTTTTTTGTTCTTCTTTCTCTAATTGCTTTAGGTGTAAGGTTAGGTTATTTGAGATTTTTCTTGTTTCTTGAGGTAGAACTGTATTGCTATAAAATTCCCTCTTAGAACTGCTTTTGCTGAATCCCATAGGATTTGGGTCATTGTGTTTTATTGTCATTTGTTTCTAGGTATTTTTTTTTGATTTCCTCTTTGATTTCTTCACTGATCTCTTGGTTATTAAGTAGTGTATTGTTTAACCTGTATTTGATCTGAATTTTTTACAGATTTTTTCCCTGTAATTGATATCTAGTCTCATAGAATTGTGGTTGGAAATGATACTTGATATGATTTCAATTTTCTTAAATTTCCCAAGGCTTGATTAGTGACCCAAGATATGATCTATCCTGGAGAATGTTCCATGAGCACTTGAGAAGAGAGTATACTGTTGTCTTTGGATGTAATGTCCTATAAATAACAATTAAGCCCATCTTGTTTAACGTGTTATTTAAAACTTGTGTTTCTTATTTATTTTCATTTTGGATGATCTGTCCATTGGTGAAAGTGTGGTGTTAAGGTCCCCTACTATTTTTGTGTTACTTCCAATTTCCCACTTTATGGCTGTTAGCATTTGCCTTATGCATTGAGGTGCTCCTATGTTGGGTGAATAAATATTTACAGTTGTTATATCTTCTTGGATTGATCCCTTGATCATTAAGTAGTGTCCTTCTTTGTCTCTTATAATAGTCTTTATTTTAAAGTCTATTTTGTCTGATATAAGAATTGCTACTCCAGCTTTCTTTTGATTTCCATTTGCATGGAATATCTTTTTCTATCCCATCACTTTCAGTCTGTGTGTGTCCCTAGGTCTGAAGTGGGTCTCTTGTAGACAGTATATATATGCATCTTGTTTTTCTATCCATTCAGCCAGTCTATGTCTTTTGGTTGGAGCTTTTAATCCATTTATATTTAAGGTAATTATTGATATGTATGTTCCTATTACCATTTTGTTAATAGTTTTGGATTTGTTATTGTAGGTCTTTTCCTTTCTTTCCTTCTCTTGTATTTCCTGCCTAGAGAATTTCCTTTAGCATTTGTTGTAAAGCTGGTTTGGTGGTGGTGAATTCCCTTAGCTTTTGCTTGTCTGTAAGGGTTTTAATTTCTCCATCGAATCTGAGTGAGATTCTTGCTGGCTAGAGTAATCTTGGTTGTAGTTTTTTCTGTTTCATCACTTTAGATATGTGCTGCCACTCCCTTCTGGCTTGTACAGTTTCTGCTGAAAGATCAGCTTTTAACCTTATGGGGATTCCCATGCATGTTATTTGTTGTGTTTCCCTTGCTGCTTTTAATAGTTTTTCTTTGTATTTAATTTTTGATAGTTTCATTAATATGTGTCTTTGCATGTTTCTCCTTGGATTTATCCTGTGTGGGACTCTGTGCACTTCCTGGACTTGGTTGACTACTTCCTTTCTCATATTAGGGAAATTTTCAACTATAATCTCTTCATATATTTTCTCAGTCCCTTTCTTTTTCTCTTCTTCTTTTGGGACCCCTATAATTTGAATGTTGGTGCATTTAACGTTGTCCCAGAGGTCTCTGAAACTGTCCTCCATTCTTTTTTCTTTATTCTGCTTTGTGGTAGTTTTCTCCACTATTTTATCTTCCAGGTCATTTATCCGTTCTTCTGCCTGAGTTATTCTGCTATTGATTTCTTCTAGAGAATTTTTAATTTCATTTATTGTGTTGTTCATCATTATTTGTTTGCTCTTTAGTTCTATTAGGTCCTTGTTAAATGTTTCTTGTATTTTCTTCATTCCATTTCCAAGATTTTGGATCATCTTTACTGTTATTACTCTGAATTCTTTTTCAGGTAGACAGCATATTTCCTCTTCATTTGTTTGATCTGGTGGGTTTTTACTTTGCTCCTTCATCTGCTGCCTACTTCTCTGTCTTCTCATTTTGCTTAACTTACTGTGGTTGGGTTCTCCTTTTCACAGGCTGGAGGCTCATAGTTTCCGTTGTTTTTGGTGTTTACCCCCCGTGGGTAAGGCTGGTTCAGTGGGCTGTGTAGGCTTCCCATTGTAGGTGGAGGGGACTGGTGCCTGTGTTCTGGTGGATGAGGCTGGATCTTGTCTTTCTGCTGGGCAGGATTGTGTGTAGTGGTGTGTTTTGGGGTGTCTGTGAACTTATTATGATTTTGGCAGCCTCTCTGCTAATTGGTGGGGTTGTATTCCTGTCTTGCTAGTTGTTTGGCATGCGGCGTTCAGCACTGGATTTGTTGGTCATTGAGTGGAGCTGGGTCTTAGTGTTGAGATGGAGATCTCTGGGAGAGCTCTCACCGATTGATATTACATGGGACCGGGAGGTCTCTGATGGTCCAATGTCTTGAACTTGGCTCTGTCACCTCAGAGGTTTAGGCCTGACACCCGGCTGGAGCACCAAGACCCTGTCAGCCACAGGACTGGCGGATGGGCAAGTCAGAAAGGAATCAGGTTTCTGGCCCTTGGATATTGGCCGACTTGGGATTGGGGCTCCACAGCTGTGCCTCAGTGGTTGGCATAGCCACCCCAGGAGCTTCTGCACATTGGTTGGTAGGGGGCTGTGCACAGAGGCCTTGCACCTGACACGTTGGATTGGCTTTTCCAGCACAGAACTTCTGCAGGGACACACCTTGGCTCCTGTGTGGAGAAGTGCTGTGCACAGCACCACAGCCCAAGATGGCAGTGGGTGGCTTATAAACGGTGTTTAAATCCATGCACCTGGATAGGCTCGCCAAGAGGCTGAGTGTAAACAGAAGAAAGAAGAGGTATGAGAACAAGCCCTAGAGCATTCCAATATTTAGAGGTTTGAGAGGTAAAAAATACCAGTGAAAGAAATTGAGAAGGCACAGAATGTGTGCTCTCCCAGACACAAAAGGATAAAATATTTCAAGGAGGAGAGGTTAATCGATTGTGTATAATGCTATTGACAGGTCAAGTAAAATGGATGCTAAGAAATGACCATATGATTTAATCATTTCAATGTCATCAGTGACTTTGAGAAAAGCAGTTTCAGTAATTTGATGAATTCAAAAAGCTGACAAGGTGGGCCTAAGAAAATTCCAAGGAAGAAAGCCTGGAAACAGTTAAGGTATACAGTACTTTCAAGAATCTGTTCTATAAAAATAAGAAAATAAATAAGGGAGTACTTCGATGGGAATGTGGGATCAAGGCTCAGATGTGCAAAAAGTGGTATATGACTTCACAACATGGCTAATTTTATAAAATAAGACCTTAAAACATATATTCATTACAACATTTTGAAATAAAAGAAGGTCACTACTAATGAACAGTGTTTGTATCACACAGTGGTATGCTAATGATATTGTGGCAAAGTTTTTAAAAGCTATTTAATTTATGATGAATTATGTATTTCCAAATTTGCTGATCTTTTCTCTGATGACAATAACTGTCAATAATTTGCTACATAGTGGTGTTTTAAGAAAATAAACACAATCTGTCCAGGGTAAAGGTGACATTTTAACAATAAATGAGAAAGTAACTGCTTTTTGAAATTGCTCGCACTGAATAATTTCCCTCCAAGGGTGAGTACAGGCCTTCCCTAACTCCCATGACACGTGTGGAGAGCGCTTAACAGTTAACAGGTCTTTACTAAAGACGTGGATAGCAAAAGGGAAGTATGAAACAGGAAACAGTTATAATACTACATGTGACTTACATTCTATCCAAGGGCCCAGTCTTTTACATCCTGGTTCCCAGAAACCCTAAAACTCAGATGACTCACTTCATCCCACACATCCTCCCGGAAAATGTTCCAGGACTTTCCATTACTTGGAGTCCCACTGGGACAAACTTATCACAGGCTCAAAGATGGAAAAAAGTTATCCCTCATCTAAATTACAGGATCTAGAAGAGAGCCTAAGTGTACCTAAAGAAAAAGAAAAACACACTTGATTCCTTTCCAGAATAAAACAAGGGAAATGTCTATTTCCTTCATTTCAAAACCTGATTCTGTTACATAGACATGAAAATCACAAAAAAAAGTTCAGCACTTGTATATATTTTTCAAAGTACCAAGTTCATTCAATCTCTTTACCTATAAAATAAACATTATTAACTTACTGAATTACTTTGCCCTTTCATAAAAGAAAAATAAAGTACTATTTAAAACAGGATTTTACTGGCAATAAATTTCAATTTCTGGCATGTCTACTGACATCTAGCACATCATTTTCCAAGTCGGTGTAGTACTAGAGCATTAAGTTATAAAATAAAGTTTTTGAGTGTCTTTGCAATATAACATATTGATTAAGAGAAGGATGATCTGCCACATAGTAAATGATCAATAATTAGTATCTATCATTTTTAATGCTGTTTTCAATATTGTAGATTGTCCTCTAATTAGCTCATGCCTCAATGTTTTCTCCTAAAGAGTTTCTGCTAATGGGAGAGGAAAGCAAATTTTTTCTACTTGGATCTGGAGCCTAACTCACACCTTCTCTCCTTAGTTCCATTCACTCACAATCATGGCACTTGTAAAGTCTCACGTTATATCTCTTACAAATTATGTAAATTTGAACTCCTAATCATTATATATGTTTTTTGCATTCATAAATGTCTTCCAACTCACTTATCAAATACACTATTTTATTTCCTCCAAATGCTTAAGTAAACACAACATTCCAGGAGGACAAACCATGCTTAACATGTGTCCTCTAGCTTTATTCCTAAGGGTTTCCACGTGCCTTGTTTGAAAAGTAGGAACCTCCATCATACAGTGCACTCATATCCACATAGCATTAAAGCCCCACATCTGTCACATGGTTACCTCACTGGCCTCATATCCTCACACTTTTCATCTCCCATTTTACTTTCCAGTTGTGTCAAATTGCCTGCATATCCTTAACTCTATTCTTTTTCTTGCCTCCAAGACTTTGCTCCTGCTATTCCTAATGAAAGCATAACTCAGTCTGAAATTGATCCTGTCCTTTAAGATGAGACGGCTGTTCTTAATTCAGGAAGCCACCTTCCCATTCCCATATGGCTTTGTTAATATTTAGCTATATTCATTGACTATACAGAATTGTATTATTATAAATACATTATATACAACTATAGAATTGGCTATACACAGTTATCAAGAAATATAAAGGTCTGTTAGTTTTCTAGGGCTGACATAACAAATTACCATAAACTTGATACTTAAAGCAATAGAAATGTATTCTCTCACAGTTCTGGAGGCCAGAAGTCTGAAATCCAGGTGTCAGCAGGACGATGCTTCCTCTGGAGACTCGAGGGGAGAATCCTGCCTTGCATCTTCCAGCCTCTAGTGGCTTCCAGTGTTCCTTGGTTGCAACTACATAACTAATTTCTGCCTCCATCTTCACATGTCTTTCTCCTCCCCAGGTGTCTATTCTGTGTCTTTTAAGGACACTTATCATTGCTTAAGTGTCAGAAGAAAAATGTAATCTGATTGTTGGCAGTTACTACATTAATTATACAACTGCTATTAAAATATGAATTTAAAAAGTATAATGGCAGGCTAATGTGAACAAAAGTAACCTAGTGAGGCTTTAGAAATCCTCCTGCTTGGTTAAAATGGAAAACAAAACATTTGCTTCTACTTTGTGTAAAATCATCCCAGAGTTCCATCTTCTCACAAAGAAATTCATCAAAATTATACAATTTTGTTACCTACTTATTAAGCCTGAATATATATGATCACCATTTCAATGTGCAATTTTCTTAGATACTGAGCTTATCGGGATATAACATGTTAAGCTTATTAGGATATAACATATAGTGTGTTCCATTTGTCTAACCTAGTAAACTCAGAGGGTATGAATCATATTTCCTCAATGGTTTTATGTTATATGTTACAGAAAATAGGGGGGAAAGGTAGGAGGTGTGATGTGGGAAAGGTACGTCAAAATAATGTTGAAGAGTTTGTAGACATTTTCCAAGCAGCTTGCATTCAGTAGAGCATGCTGGATGTTGGACTTCTCAGCAACTTTCTCTAGTTCTTCTAGTAATATTCATAAATTCATTATTCAACTTTGTTCTTTTTCTCCCTGCATGCTGATTCCCCAGATGTTTAATCTTTTGCTATTACTTATTTCAAAAGCATCTCAGAGGGCTTCCCTGGTGGTGCAGTGGTTAAGAATCCGCCTGCCAATGCAGGGGACACGGGTTCGAGCCCTGGTCTGGGAATATCCCACATGCCACGGAGCAAATAAGCCCATGCGCCACAACTGCTGAGCCTGCGCTACAGAGCCCGCGAGCCCAACTACTGAAGCCCGCAAGCCTAGAGTACCTGCTCTGCAACAAGAGAAGGCACTGCAGAGAGAAGCCCGCACACCACAACGAAGAGTAGCCCCTGCTCGCCGCAACTAGAGAAAGCCCACGTGCAGCAACGAAGACCCAATGCAGCCAAAACTAAATAAATAAAATAAATAAATTTTTAAAAAAAGCTTCTCATCTTTAAAAGACAGTAATAGTACCAGAACCAAGTACCAGGGGACTAGTATCACACTTGGCCAATAACTTACATTCCCATAAGAAGATATTGATGATACATGAATGTGTAAGAAACCTTTCATTTTTACTCATCTTTTCTTATATTGGGCAGATATAGTTATTACTATAGGGAGGGTGGGAAGGAGGGAGACGCAAGAGGGAAGAGACATGGGAACATATGTATATGTATAACTGATTCACTTTGTTATAAAGCAGAAACTAACACACTATTGTAAAGCAATTATACTCCAATAAAGATGTTAAAAAAAAGCCACTATTATGCCTTTGTGGGGTTTTCTTTATTATTTTCAAAGGACATATAATAACATCAGTCATATCATTCACTGTGTAAACCGTGTACATGATCTGGTATATGACCCTATGCTTTTTGCCACAAAGAAATGGATTTTTGAGTGTTTACAGAGATTCTAAAGCAGCCACTCAATATAAGTATTCTTTGTTCATCTTATTGTTATATTTTTCCTAATCTAAGTATGTAAATTATTTGGTTAAAAGAAAAATATTCTTAAATATTAGTGAACCGTTTCCTGTCTAAGGTGGTAAATATAAAATCTTCCTCATGAGGGAAAAAAAAAAAAAAAAAAGGCCACATCATTAGATTTAGGGCCCACTTGTGTAACCCAGAATGATCTCATATCAATCCTCTTAACTACATCTACAGAGATTCTTTTTCTAATTAAGGTGACATTCAAGGTTCTAAGGGATAGGACATTCACAGATTGTTTTTTCTTTTTTTATTAAATTTATTTATTTATTTTCGGCTGTGTTGGGTCTTCGTTGCTGTGTGTGGGCTTTCTATAGATGCAGCGAGCAGGGGCTACTCTTTGTTGTGAGAAGCGAGAATGGGCTTCTCACTGCGGTGGCTTCTCTTGTTGCGGAGCATGGGCTCTCGGTGCATGGGCTTCAGTAGTTGTGGCACACGGGCTCAGGAGTTGTGGCTCGCGGGCTTAGCTGCTCTGCGGCATGTGGGATCTTCCTGGACCAGGGCTTGAACCCGTGTCCCCTGCATTGGCAGACAGATTCTTAACCACTGCGCCACCAAGGAAGTCCCTCACACATTGTTTTAAGACCACCATTCAACCCACTATAGGGAAGATGGTGACTAGACCTGTTTTAATTAATCTGGTTCTTGAAAGGTTACAGGACATTTTAAATAAACTGATAATAATCATAAAAAGACACAGATACCACTAAGAGTACTTTGGCTTGGCAGATGGCTAATTATAATAAAAATAAATTTCAATATAAAATATTAAAACATTTAAATGTCAGAATATGGAAATTCACACTGCAAAAAACGGTTTAGAAATAAATATTTTTTGTGAATTTTAAAGTTCCTGAAAAATATTAACTCAATATGGAATAATGATGATGAAATTTGACTTCAGAGGAAGTGATGGTTTTCAAACACGCATTATCCCTCCCAGAATTGACCTTTAGTATTCATACATTTTGCCATAATTTATCTTCTCTTTATCCAAAGACAGTGTAAAGAAGTCATGAATCTTAATCAGAGGTTGTTCTATCCCCTCAATCGTCACTTTTATGGCCCAGAAAATACTCACCATTCTAAGAACCTGGTAAAGCAGGGAACTGACTCCTGTGTTTGAACTGTCTTAGAGCAGTCCTCAGCATGGTCCCTTGATTAGATTTTTCAAATGGGATGTGATGAATAGGGAGCAACAAAAAGGGCCATAAATGAGTGATTTTGTGTTTTGTTGACTTTTTCAGTTAAGAAAAAAGGGAGATCTCCAGAGAGAGAGCCAATAATTAGCCTTTGTCCCTGCAGTTGCAAGACTTGGGAGACTTCACACTTAGAGCAGAAAAGCCATGTCTGTTATTGTTAACTTACAGTGAATTTTGAAAGTCTCAGAAAGTGTAACAAATAGAATTTGGATAAGGAGCAGGGAGGAGATGAGGTAAAAGTCATGAATACAGTTCAAAATCAAGGTAGACATTCTAAAATACAAAGTTTATACAATGACCACAAGGCGATGCCAGGAGAAAAATCAGAAATGAAGCAATATAAGTTACCACAGTTTACTTAATAAAGTCAGAACTTTAACTTGCAGAGTCTATATGTATCAGATAAAATTAACCTGCTATATATGAAATAAGAACATAGAGAACCAATGGAGACAGACTGATAGCAAGGGAGAGTAATAAAAGAAAGATGTGGTTCTGTTGGGAATAACTGCTCTAATTCCCTCCCACTCATTTCAGTAGTAAAGAAAAAAGCTGATTTTCTTAGCAGCATCTCAAACTGCTAATTAGCAACATAATTCGGGCCTGATGTTCATTGTCCCAGTAATGGCTTTCCTACATTAACTCTCAGTATACACAAGCAAGCATGAAGTATGGAAACATCCTAAGCAATTTCTAAGGTTTTAGGATATTTGGACTGAAAGTGTACTGCTATTCATGAATTAAAAAGAAAATCAAGCATAAGAAAATACCTTCAGTCAACAGACAGAGAATTATAGATGAAGGTAAAAGAGATAATAAGTGAGTGAGTGATTTTGTTTACAGACATGACTGGTTGACTAGCATGTAATTATGGGACCTGTTTCCAGTTTGTTCTTTGCAAAACTAATTGGTGTGTGCCACATAAGGATCTGTTTTAATAAATGGATCTCTTCAGGAAGCAGAAGAATGGCGTGGGATGGCAGCATAATTTAGCATGGTGAGTACTAGATGTGGACACCATTAGCTGCAGCATTTCTTATGACACATTGTACTTAGAACGACTGCTCAGCCTGGAAAAGAAGTGCAAAAGATAAATGGAGTGGCTGTTTGTCATGGGTCCAACTGAGCTAATTAATTAGTCTGCACTTCTGTATTAGCAGTGTCTCAGTGAATGCTATGGAGAAGGGAAGACAGAAAGAGCTAGCTCTTGAAGGAAACATACACCCAGACAATGGATGGCATACTGAGTATAGCTCAAAGGCAAAAAGATAACTGGAGTTTTCTTAGGAAAAGTACATATATAAAGGGATCTGTCCATGTCATAGCTATTCTGCTGTAATGTGTGTTTGTTATCCACATAATGACATAATTTATTATGAAATCCTCAAATAATGGTAAATTAGTTAAAGCAATAAGGGTAATCTCTATTGCATTGGTTCCCAAACTTAGATTTACATTGGATTCACCTGGGAAGCATTAAAACTACAGATGCCTAGGTCAAACCCCAGGGATTCTGATCTAAATGGTCTGGGTTGGAGTCTGTCCATGGGATCTTTTTGAAGTTTCTGAGGTAATTCTAATGTGTAAACAAGGTTGAGAACCACTACTCTAGTGTGTTCAGTCATCTGTACCAAATGAATGGTATGCAACCCTCCCTACACATTAAAATCACTTGGGAAGCTTTAAAAATAAATCAGATTTTAATAGAATAAGGCCTGAGTTTTGGAAATATTCAAAATATTATTAATTTACTAAAAATACATGTAACAGTTACCAAAATGCACCAAGCATCACACTTAGCAATAAGGAAACAAATGCAAGATTGCTCTTTGTTCAACCAATGTAAGTATTTTGAAAGGAGTTTACAGTTTAAAAAGGATTTATAATTGCCTAATTCATTGTATATTATTGTAAGATGAACTATGCCTCTTGCCCAAGGACTATTCCCATAGAAGTATTTGAAAAATGGAGAAAACTTCTTGAGACACTATTTTAGGATTACAAATCAGAAAGGCAGAACGACAAGGTACAGAGAGCATGGAGTGGGAATTAGTTATGACTTTGCCACTAGTTTGTTCTGCAACTTTGTGAAAGTTATTTTATTTTAGATTTATATATTGGGGAAATAATGTTTGCTCAAACTGTCACACAATCTTGTTATGGATATCGAACCAATTCAATCAAATAAGATAATGGATATCAAAATGCTTTGAAATAGATCAAGATTTACAGAAGTATTTTCATGATTAATGTGGAAATGGTGATAAATCAGACCAAAGTCATGTGTTTGCTATAGAGAAAAATCTGTCAAACTGATAAAATATCTGTGTTGTTTATCATGATACTCTGCCATTTCAAAATACTTTCATAACTTGCTACATGTACTAAGATTAACATATGTTTAATATTAATTACATAATGTCTTTAAATGACTTCCTGGTGGCATGATGAAACCTTAATATTAACATAATCAAATTACTTATAATTTAATTTAATTCTATAGATTATTATTAAACTTGTTACGTGAAATGTTTTGTGTCAAGAACTAGGAATACATAAATGACTAAGGCACAATTTCCACCCTTCAAGTATCTAGTCTAGTTTGTTGATACACACACACACACACACACACACACACCTAAACATCTATCTATTTACCATGTATTTTTCTATCCATCTAGTACTAAAATGTGAAAATTCAGAAGGTGATATGAATTAAAGGGCTAAGGAACCAGAGGAGGTAAAACTCATTCTGTTGGAAACAGGATTCACAGATAAAATGACATTCAAATTGTTTTCAAGAATGAGTGGGAGTTTGCCAGAAAGGACAAAGAGCCTCCTTGATAGAGAAAATAGGAAGTGAAAATACAGGGAATTGTAAAAATTTAGTGTGTCTGTAATGTCACAATCCCCATCTTGAAAGCTTCTTCAGTATGGCTAATCTAATCTAAACTGTGTGGATTTTTCCAAGCATCTTTCAAATGGACTGTTAACTTTCATGTCATTATGGATGGTCTGTTCTCTTCAAGAAATTCACTGTGCAAATGTCAAAGCCAATTTTACATTTTAGCCAAATACCTTCCTGACTACTCATATTCCAATATACTTTGTAGGTCAAGTGTTTTGGTAACAGCTATCTAATTTGACCTAGAGCTCAACTCTGCCCATTTGGGAAACACATACGTGCACTCACAGGGAATGATTTGGGAGTCTGAATGACAGAATCTGAATGTAATGCCTTCTCAAATGATAGTTTATTAATGAACATACAGAAGGGAGTATGTGAATTTACTGATTTTGTAAAGGTATAACTATAACTTTTCTACATATGTAAGTGTATAATTTACTGAGTTTTAAAGAGTTTTTCAGAATTTAGTCTAGAGGCTCTGATACATATACAAAATCACATGATCACTACAATCCAGTGGCAAATGTGTCTTTCCCTCGAATGGAAATTCCACTTTGAGGAAGAGACAGTAGCATTTTCATCAACATGTTGCCACTTAGAGACTGTACTTCCATACCTGGCAGATTGTATATATATATAAAAAAATCTTTAGAAAGCAAAAAGACAGAATTAAAATAAAAATGTAAAAAAATTAGCTACAATAATTTAAAAGTATAAATATAAATAGAACTTATTGACAAGAAAACCATGAAATACTGTTGGGAAGTGTCTTTTTTCATATTAATATGCAATGAGGAGCCCAATCCAATAAGAATCTTTTATAGTTCTAAAAAAAGTGGATGTGGCAATTAGAGAAAGTAGATCTGTTCAGTAGAAAAAGAAAAACTTAACTATGGAGACACATATAGTTTACAGTTGTTTTTTTTTACATTGTATGTTTTAATTTAAGAAGTACTTGTACTTGTCTAAAAAGTTTTATAATAAAAATCAACAGTTCTTAGCTGTAACCTTCACATGCCCAGTCTCAATCTCCAGTTATAACTTTCTTAACATTTTTTCTATTGTGTTCCTTCAATTTCCCAGATATTTTGCTTATGTTGTTAGTTTATTATTTACCCAATCTAGCACTAATATAAAACTTTTAATATGAGAATGAACTCATCTTCATAGCTCTTTTATCCTATCCCTCACTTCCATTCACCACTCCCTAGCAGTACATTTTTAAAACTTTTTATTTCCTTTGTTTTTTTTTTTAATCACCATTACATCATTATATGATTATACCAGTGGGATCCTAGATCCAATGCCAGGAGCAGTGGTGGATGAAGCTGTGGTCTATTGCCCTGTAGCTTTGACAGAAGTCCCTACTGCCCTGCTTCTGTGCTTGACTGGGCTGTTGTTCTAGCTACCTAGCATCCATTTATGCCCACATTCCAAGTCAGGTTCCTTATTCCAATAATTCTATGAGCTACCTACTATTATTTCTATAAATTATTTTTTCTTTGTTGAATTATCCATGGTGATTTACATTGAGAATACCATTTATCACTGTTAGTTTACTTTTTTAGATATAATAGTTGGTATGTTTTCTCTAAAAAATATTTTAAAATTAGGTTTATTTCATCTTCAGTCTTTCACTTCTAGCTGACTAAACAGGCATTCTGCAGAGAGGCTCAGTCTTGGTCTTTCAAAAAATGAAAAGAGAGAAAATTATCAATTGCTCAGCCCTTATAATAGCTCAGTTGGGATATACTAATACAAGTCTAAGTGAGAGATTATTGAATAGAGAAGCAAATGACAGAACTTTGAGAATGGGGAAAAAAAGAAAAGGCAAAGGAAGAGAAAAAGGTCAGCCATAAAGAATGAAAATGAATTAGGGGAATATGGTTCATGAAAGCCAAGATTACAGATAATTATAAGAACAAGGAAGAGGTCATAAGTAATAATTCCCAGAATTTTTAAAGAATATAAGGTTCTGAAAGAAATTGTAGCCTTTAGTGACAAACATATCCTTTGCTACCATCAAGAAAGGAGTTTAAAAAAGGAACATGGAAGCAGAAGTCAGATTGCAAATATTGTGAGGCACATGTTGTATAAAGGTAGTGTAGGGAATAATCTTGCTACTATAAAAATAATAAATGTGACAGTGTGATGTGGAATCAGGTAAAGTTATATCTAACCCCAGTTCTACCATTTACTTGTGGCGTTGGGCAAATCAATTAACCCTTAACCCTCTAGACCTTAATTAACTCATCAATAAAACTTGATCTATTATATCAGCTACAATGCACAGTTAATGCTTTCAATAAAAATACTTACCTCTCTCCTTAAATGGAGTGACTGATAGGACTTCTGACTTTTTCCTTTTTGTTTTCTTTTCTTTTCTTTTTTTTTTAATAAGAGAAATCGGAGCATTTTATGGCCAGATTTCGGGGGGAAAACCTGTAAGTGAGAGAACAGATACAGTGAAGAGGAAAAAAATAAAACAGAAGAGAAAAAAGAGTGTAGTAATTGATGGAGCAAGGTAGGTGTGTGTAAAATTTTAGAATCAATCAGAGCTAAGCCAATAGAATAGAGTTGTTTTCTCATGATACAGGAAAGCAGAAAAACAGATGATAAAGATAAAAATTTAGGGGCTTCCCTGGTGGCGCAGTGGTTGAAAATCTGCCTGCCAATGCAGGGGACACGGGTTCGAGCCCTGGTCTGGGAGGATCCCACATGCCACGGAGCAACTAGGCCCATGAGCCACAATTACTGAGCCTGCACGTCTGGAGCCTGTGCTCCACAACAAGAGAGGCCACGATAGTGAGAGGCCCACGCACCGTGATGAAGAGTGGCCTCCACTTGCTGCAACTAGAGAAAGCCCTTGCACAGAAATGAAGACCCAACACAGCCAAAAGTAAATAAATAAATAAGTTAATTTAAAAAAGATAAAAATTTACAAAATTAAATTTAAGGAGGCTCATATTAAATGGCTTCCATCTAAGAAATTTAAGAACTAATGCCAACTATATGTATGAAAAGGTGGGGTTAGAAGTGGATGAATAGAATTACTGAAAATGTTTGTAGTAAATAATGTAGGGGATGACAATGAACTGGAATAACGGTGAAGGCAGACTCATTACAAAGAAAATGATATAATGTAGTAGTAGAATCAATTATCTTTCAAATAATTTTTAAGTATCTTTTAGTGTAGACTCATCTATCTTATGGTACAATATAATAGCAATAGGAAAAATTGGAAGCTGTAATAAATTTTTATTTGTTCTAGAATGTATTTTGACATTGATTTGTTGACTAAATTCTCAGTTGCAATGTTTATTTTGAAATTTAACTATTTTGTTTAAGGTTAATTATACAACATTCTGAAGGAGGATCTGAAAACTGGAGGTTCTTCTTAAAGTTCCTTAGAAAGTAAAAATAAATATTTTTCGAGGTACACTTATGAATAAAATAAGAAATAGTACTAGAAGTATAACATTCCGGAGTTATTTTCCTTGCTTCATTTCCAGTTATACTATGCATTTTCAATTGATGAGTCTCTGGAGAATACGAATATGGAAAAAGAAATTCCAATTTCTCTAATTATCACATTAAATAACATAAGCTATATTGATTTGCTTATACTTTTGTCTCTTTCAGATATTGTTGATAATCAGCTTGACTGAAAAATGGAAAGAACATGGGAGCTTTTTGAACTCAGTCTCATGTGAACTTAATGAAAAAAATGGAGAATGGGTTAATAGCCTTCAGAATCAGTTCTTATCCTTTCTCTGCTTGTTTCTTCTTCGTTTTCTTCCCGTATCTTTTACCTTTTCAGATGAAGGCATTTCTTCATACTATTCAGTTTTTTAAAAATTATTGAAGAGGACTGCTCCTAACTGGAAAAGTGACAGTGATTAATGAAACTAAAGACCAACAGAATATTCAGTATGAATCATGTTTGTCTTTACTGTACTTTTAAATTAATTTGTATATTTTCAAGTCTTTTGTTTTCTTTGTTCCTTATTCATTGACTTGCAATAAAAGTTAACAAAACGTTTCTTCAGTTATTGCCATTAAGTCATTTAGATGTAAAAGCATATTTTTATCTACTTAGCATGGAAGGTGTATTTTACATCATTTCCTCAACCAGGTGTATAAATTAAAAAAACAGGTGGAGGAATACTTAGTTCTATTTCATACTCTATCTTCTGATTCTTGAACCTTGAATCAAGGAATAATTCTGCTTGATAAGGGGGAAGATAAAAGGCAAGTGAATATACCCTTTATTACACTGGTATCTTTTAAATTAGCAGTCTTGAAGAAGGCATTCATTATCTATTACTCTGGCATGTTTCTGCTCTATAGCTGCTCTTCAAATATGACCTTGCAAAGCTGGCAGATTCTGCAACATTCTAGAAAAGGCTTTGAATTCACATCTCTTTAGTTATTTAGAATATGTAATTTCATAGAAAAATATGTTGGTAAAGAAATTCTGAGGAAGAAGGGACACTAAATAAGGTTGAAGCTCAAGATGAAGGTGGGTTGGTTTTGTCTCAGCCCATCTTTAACAGAAGTATTAGAGTCAGTGATATTGTAGGTGTTTTCAATCATTTTATACCTCTTTTTATTGTGATTATGTCACCAGTACTTATTCTCATTAAACAAATGGAGATTTGATGGTCCAAACTACTACATCAGTTTTAATGCCCGATTTATTTGCTTATATATGACATTGATTGTTATAACATATTTATTATTAGAGCAATATATTTTTCTTCTTTTGTTAATTGTCTGCTTACTCACTTTGTCTGTTTGTTGTTTTGCATTTTAGCTTTTTTCTTATTGAAGTGTATGAGCTCTTTTATTGACATTAAAGTTGTCAACCCTTCGTCTATTTTTTTTCTTGCAATGATTTCCCAAGTGGGTACATTCTAATGATATAAATTTCAAAGTTATATTATAGACATTATCAAAACTTTCATTCTGAGTTTTTTTATTATTTTGTTAAATATTTCCCTACAGTACAGAAATTTCATAAACATTTATATACAATAGTGAATTATATTATTACAAAATATTGTATATTATGTTACACAGTTACAATTATACTATAGTAACAAATTTATATATAGAAACAAATTTATACATAGTAAGGAGGTTTTTATAGTTCCAATCTATATCAAATTTTGGAAAAGTAATTTTGTTCTCTGCATTACTTACATTTTTCAAGACATGCTTGTGTCATCTTGCTAATGTTTGTTGTTGTGAACAGAGCTGTTCTTCTTACTCCCACCTAATCCCAGGGTGAAATAAATCCTGAGGGTTTTATAAGCCACTGAGAGTGCTGAAGTTTCCTCTGAGTCTGTACTTCTTTCGTTAAGATTTGTAGCCTTACTGCAGGAGCTGAGAAGGTGGTATGCAAGAGAAACAGAGTAGTGTAGTGAATGGGAATGCCAAAAGGATATGTGGGATCTAGTATCTGATATGTTAATTTTCCACTTTAAATAAATTTTCATAATCCTTTGTCCAAATTCTGTTTGAAACCCAATGGTTGGGCAAAAATAGAAGGTATTAACCTTTTCTTTCCATTTTTTCTCTTTTCCTTTATATCTAATTAATTTATTTACTGTTTCTTGGCTTTATTTTTATTTCTACAGGAAGATGATTATACACTATCAAAGAGTATATGTCATTTAAGTCACTCTCCCACCAATAACTTCCCTTACAGCTTGTCCTCCAGCTGCTGGTGGCTGCTTCTCTCCATGAAGGGCTCACCTCCCTAGAAATTTGAATAATATTACTGTTAAGAAAGCCCTTCTACATAAATGCCCTGTTAAATTAAATATCCTGATAATGCAACAGGTCAAATCTGGTGTAGCTGACCTTAATTATTTTAATATGCATTAATGGATTTAAAAGAATCTAAGAAAATATGTTGTATCTACATTGCTCTTGGATAAAAAACAAATAAACAAAAAACTCATTCAAATTATATTTTAGTGCCAGAGAGCAAAAGAAAGGTGATTACTATTTCAAAAGGCAATTAAAATATGTACATCTCCAGGTGAAATTGTATTGAATGAGTCATGTAATATATTAAAAATATAAATTTACAGGGTTAATTTATTTTCTAATTAAACATCTACTTTTGTTTTAAATTCCAGGGCCTCAAGAGTCATATCTACGTCTAAGCTGTCAGATCATCCAAAAATGAATACAAATTATAACTGTAACTCTCTTATATCTTAGGTCTCTGAGACATTTGTTATATTTAAATATGTCTAAAATAATTAAAAGCACATGTCACAGAATAGCAGATAAAAATGGTGTAAAGTTCCATATAGCTCCTTTAAATCTGTAAAATAAAATCTGTTTCACTTTCTGGTTGAGGTCATTCACCCTTTGGAGGAAGGGAGTGGTTAAGACCCAGACTCTGGGTAAGGAAATGTACACAAATTGGGATATGTGCTTGTTTGTTTATGGCAACTAAAAACATCAAAGTCACCTGGAATGTTTTGCAGCTGTACAAGAAGTTATGACCTTCATGGCAGTTTCTTGCTCTGAAACCGGGACTAAAGTACTAACCAGTAACACATAATCATACACATTACAAGACATAAGAGTTGTTTGTTTCTCATTCTGTCAGGTTAGATTTCTTGGTCAACTCAAAAGAGTCTAAATGTGCCTTGAAGCAATAAAACAATTGAAACTTCTAACCTATGATTGAACTCCACAGGGCAAAGGGAAAAAGATACAGTGGGTAATGCGGTGGTGGCAGAAGGAAAACACAGGGCAAGTGAACTAGAGCAATTCACTATTCAGCTGTAATGCACAGCACACAGGAAAACTTTAACTATACTTTTAAGGCCAGGTAGCATTACTATTCAGCACACTGAAACTGCTCATGCTAAGAAAAAACAAACATATTTCTTCCTGGGCCCATGCCCTTTAATCTCCCTAAAGTAATTGTAACCATTTTTGCTTGGGTAAGAGAAGTTGGAAAGGAGCATACCCACACAGTTCTCAGCAAATCTCTGCTCAAGTTCCCTTTACACCTTGCATAATATAATGTTTCTTGAGGCCCAAGTCTGGGCTAAGAAAATGTAACCCTCGCAAAATCTTATAATGGGGAGTGCATTAGTTTCCTATTGCTGCTGTAACAAATTATGATAAATCTTCTGGCTTATAAATTTGTCTTACACTTCTGGTGATCACAAGTATGAAATGGGTCTTCTTGGCTAAAATCAAGGTGTTGGCAGGACTGCCATCCTGGAGGTTCTAGGGAAGAATCGATTTCTTGACTTTTTCAGCTTTTAGAGGCCACCCACATTCTTTGGCACATGGTCCTTTTCTGTCTTTAAAGCTCACAAAGGTGTGTCGAATCACTCCAACCTCTAATTTTGTTGTTCACATCTCCTTCTCTGACCCTGCTTCTCTTTCCTCCCTCTTTAACTTATAAGGACCCCTGTGATTACATGTGCCCAACAGATAATCCATGATAATCTCCCCATTTCAAAATTTTCATCAATCATGTCTTCTAAGTCCATTTGCCATGTAAGGTAACATATTCATAAGTTCTAAGGATAAAAACATGAGCATCTTTGAGGGTCCATTATTTTGCATTTTACAGGGTGCTCCCCATTCTGTGTATAGGAAATAGTCTCAGAGAGTTGAAGTGATTTGTCACTCAGTCTTTAATTCCTAAAGCCAGAAGACTGCATGACTATATCACCCATGTACTTTCTATTGCAGTGTTTCATGCATGAGGTGCTGTCGTCCAATCCTCTGTCAATTCTCTATCTCTAGATTTTCTACATTATCCTTGGGCAAACATAAGAAGCTCTAGTGTGCCCAAAAGTTTACAGTAAAAGGAACAGCCAGGAAAATTTGGAGTCTAGCCTTAAGGCTCTACGTGACCATCCATATCTCCTGTGAACTTTGCTGACCACAGCTATATTAAAGAGTGTTCAGATATCTGATAGAATGATATTAACACTCAAAAATGATGATGCTTTTACTATGGAATACATTTCTCATGAGCAAGAGAAAAATGATACAGATACAAAAAATAAGATGAGTTAAGATTTGGCTTTAATCTGTTGGAACAGGTAATGTTTATATTGACAGATAAATAATAAAAATAAAATGTGAAGGACATTAGATTGCAAAAACACATATTAATAATTGTATCTCTATTTCTTGGCTTCCCAGATAAGGTTAACATTAACACTGAAATTATAATATAAGGAGCTGTTCTTATTCTGCCAAATTAGGGAATCATAAAATTTCTGTTTATGTCAAGAACATAAAATATAATTATAGTACCACATAATACTCATCTTGAACTATAAGAATTACCAAGGGTAAAATACGATCAAGAAAAGGAAAGATCTGTTTCTCCTAGCTAAATTGTGGGTTTCCATGATATTTAATAAATTTTCAAAAATATCATGATGAGTTCTAAACTTGACCTCTCATTTATTGAGACTGTTAAAGTACTATGACAAAGTGTAAGGGCACTTTACTTCTTATGTAACTACATACTGTACATGTCCTTTGCTCAAGCCGTTTCTAGAGATGAATGACTCTAAAGAAATAAAAGAAGTATTTGGGACAATCTTTTTCTCTATACACAAACACATATTTTTTAAAATTTACAAGGCCTAAAAGTGGTGTTTTAAAGAATGAATTGTAGCTTTTATACATCATTTTGTACATTGTCTTTATTATAATGGAATTAGAAGCAACATTTTCCAAATTCAAGGGGAATATGACACCTATGGTGGTTAAAATGAATAATGTGATCATATTAACTAAAACGATGACTACAGTTTTAAAAGGTGATGATGTTTTAGAATACATTCAAAGAATCTAATTAAATGAAGGTCTCCCTGTACCTAATCAATAGAAACTGCTCTGGTTTCATTCATGCTTAGTTGTAACTTACACTGAAGAATTATTTCAGGAGAAAAAAAAATGGCTTGGTACAAGAATTCTGATCTTGTATTAGGATGTACAACATTAATTACTCAGAGAATTAACAGGTACATATTTTCCTCCTGTAAAATGACTGTATGCATTGGACTGCTATTTTGTCCAGAATGTGGTCTTGAGAATGACTATTTAAGAATGAGGGCAGCCCACACAAAAGATTCAGAAATAGATGACAAATAGTAAATTAGAAAATGAAGAAAATAGAATGGGATTAGATGTTTTTATTTCTGTCACCTAACTCTGAAATGTTTCCTTTTCTAACAGCACTGTCCAATTTTCAACAAATATGTTCGTTATGTTTACCTGGAAATAATATAATAACGATAAGAAGCTTTTCTCATGTAGGACCATCAAATGTAAAGCCCAAATTATTATTGTATTTGTCTTCTTCCTTTATCATCCTAGTGAATGCCTATTGCAAACATAAAAGAAATTGAACTCCTTTTTATACCACATTATTATACATACCCTAGTCTCCATCACCTGTCTCACCTCATCTCCTACCATTTGTCACCTGCCTCACCATCCAGTCATACCAGTTTGCTTTCTCATACTCAACAACAGCTAAATCAGAGCATACTCAGTGCTTTTACATTTCTTATTTTCTCAGTCTGGAATGTTCTGCTCACATGGATACCTTGTTGATACCTGAATTCAAATAAGACCTTTTCAGAGAGATTTTCCCCAACCTCACTAACTAAAATAGCCCCATTTCCCCTCAGACTATCTCTCTTTGTTATTTTGTTTAGTTTTCTTCATACCACCAGGTCTGGTTACATTATTTGCAGGGTCCAGTAAAAAATAAAAATATGAGACCCCCTTGTTCAAAAACTATTAAGAATATTAAGACAGTGAGAGCAGAGCATTTAACCAAGTGCATGGACCTTCTAGGTTCCTGTGTGACTGCACAGATTGTAAGCCCATGAAGCCAGCCCTCTATAGTAGTATTGCCACTTGAAATTAACCTCTTAATCATGCTTGTTTGATGTGTCTCCCGTTAGAATGTGCACTCTGTAGAGCTCAGATAACAACTATCATATTGACTATTATATTTCACATGTTTTGAATATCCCCTGAAACCATAATTAAATATCTTTTTAACAAACAAATGAAGACAAGCAGAGAGAGAGGAACTCTATCTCATTTAGCTTTTTTTGTTCTAGTTAGACCTTCAACAGATTAGATGAGGTCCACCCACATTAGGGAGGGCAATTTGCTTTTCTCATTCTACCACTTCAAATGTTAATCTCATCCAGAAACACCCTAATAGACCCAATATCTGGGCACCCTGTGGCCCAGTCAAGTTGACACATAAAATTAACCATTGCAAATCCACCTCCTGTCAATTTGGCACCCATACACATCTCCTTAAAGCCTACTTAATCTCCAAATAAAGGTAACAACAAGGTCAGAGTAGTGGTTGTAGCCAGGTGAGCCTTGGTAAAAAGTCAATGATGCCAAGCCCGTGCATAACCTCCACCCCTGCCATCATAGTCACTTTGTTCATGAGTCCATTGGATGTAACAGAAGTGGCTGGGGAAAGAAGTTGACTTATATCCACAGAATTAGTCATGCTATCTACTTGATTATTAAAGTCCTCCTCTGCTGAGGTCACTCTGGTGAACATTAGCATGGGACACAAATATCTTCACATTATCTGACTGTTCAGATAGGTCTATTCACATACCTCTTCCCCAAGTTTTCTTGTCATCTATTTTCCAATCCTGAAAGAGGGCTTTCTTCAGAACCTGGCCATGCTTGTACCCTGATCTTGGATTTCCAGTCATCAGAACCATGAGAACTAAATTTTTATTGCTTATAAGCCACCAAGTCTGTGGTATTTTGTTATAGCAGCTCAAATGGACTAAGACATCTGGTTTCATAGGTTCACTGCTAGAGAAGAACTTTGCCTTAGGGTGAATCATATCTCAAGTCTCACTCATATTTGATTTAGATGATATTTATATAAGACTGTGGACCTTAGAGTTGATGCTGAAATAAGAATTTTGGAAATGTTAGAATGGAATGAAAATAGTTTACATGTGAGAAGGACATGAATTTTGTAGAATTCTATGGACAGAATTGTGTCCCCTCAAAATGCGTATGTTAAAGCCTAAACCCCTAGTGTGATGGTATTAGGAGATGAGACCTCTGGGAAATAAATAGGTTTAGATAAGACCATGAGCTAAGTGTGAGACCCTCATGATAGGAACAGTGCCCTTATAAGAAGAGGAAGAGAAACTATAGCTTTCTCTCTTAGCCAGGTGAGGACACAGGTAGAAGACAGCTGTCTGAAGGCAGGAAGAGAGCACTAACCAGAATCCTACTATGTTGACATTCTGATCTCTGCCTTTAGAACTGTGAGAAAACACATTTCTATTGTTTAAGCAACCAGTCTTAGTTGAGCCAACTGACAGTGTGCTACCATTAAGGACTATGGCAAAACTCTATGTGTAAGCATTTTCTTATCAAATCAAATTGATTGTGGCTAGTCAAGAACCATGATTATTATTTGAACCAATCAGAATGTTCATTTGTAGAATGGTTGGGAATACTATACTTTTTTTTTTTTTTTTTTTTTTTTTTTTTTTTTTTTTTGTGGTATGTGGGCCTCTCACTGTTGTGGCCTTTCCCGTTGCGGAGCACAGGCTCCGGACGCGCAGGCTCAGCGGCCATAGCTCACGGGCCCAGCCGCTCCGCGGCACGTGGGATCCTCCCAGACCGGGGCACGAACCCGCGTCCCCTGCATCGGCAGGCGGACTCTCAACCTCTGCGCCACCAGGGAAGCCCGGGAATACTATACTTTTGAATCCAATCTTAAGATAGTGAATCAGGAAAATAAAGCACCATTTTTGTATATTAAATAAATCATAGACCTAATTACAGAAGAATAAATTTCTCTTGAAAGGCAGAGGAACAAGTTGCAAAGCCTTGGGAATTCATCTCTGAGTAACTTACTCTGTTCATGTCAAGGCATACTCATCGTTTGGTTTTCATCTCAGTGGGCATCTAGCTTAATCTTAAATTCTAATTATCTATCCAGCATAAAGGGATTTCTACCAAGTCTTTATACCTGAATAAATATTTTTAACGCTGGGGAACTCAACATTTCCTAGGGAAGTTTTTATTTTCACATACTGCAAATAATTATACTAAAAAGTTTTTATTGCTTCCCTTTTTCTCAAACTATAGTCCCCATGTATAATAGCTATTCTCTACTCCTCTCACTATAACAAATGAAGCATTCTACATGAAGCACATTGACAGTAATCTGATAATAAAAACAAATATTCTCAAAATATCTTAGCTAAAAGTTTACCTGTTATATAAATAACCAGTTCAAATTTACTAGCAAAGTTTTTGATAATATGAAGTGTAACTTAATGAGTTGAAAACATAATGACTTGAAAGAAACAAGAGCTAAAGTTTAAAAAATTGCAAGAGAAAAGTGAATCTGAATGTCCTTAATTGGTAATAACTTTTTATTTGTTTTATGGAGTGGCAGATTAAGAATGAGAAAAAAGTAATCAAATTTGATTTATTAGACATATATGGTAAATCTATGCTTTGAAAATTTAGTGCTTTGAAACCAAAACCTCTAAAAAGAAAAATAGAAATCTAGCACCCTATTTCAAATGTACAAATGTGTTCATTCATTCAATTGAGATTTTTGTAAACACCTGATTTTAGTCCAGACTCTCATCATCTCTGATATCTGCAGCAGGTCTTTTAGTCAGTCTCTTTGCCCAGATATGTTTGCCTTTTTTTGTCGCCCCCTACTTTATACATCTGCCAGACCAATCTGCCGAAACAGCAGTAAGTATGATGGCACTAACCTCTCAATAACTTACAATAACATCCTATGATCTACTGAGTCAAGTGTAAATGTTTCTTGAATTTCAAAATATTCTGAAAGTTGTTCTTCCTTTACCTACCCAAACCCTACTCCCTGTTTTTTTTTTTGTAATTTTATGTATATACTTTATTTTTATTTATTTTTAACATCTTATTGGAGTATAATTGATTTACAATGCTGTGTTAGCTTCTGCTTTATAACAACGTGAATCAGCTATACATAAACATATATCCCCATATCTCTTCCCTCTCGTGTCTCCCTCCCACCCTCTCTGTTCCACCCCTCTAGGTGGTCACAAAGCACCAAGCTGATCTCCCTGTGCTATGCGGCTGCTTCCCACTAGCAATCTATTTTATGTTTGGTTGTGTATATACGTCCATGCCACTCTCTCACTTCGTTCCAGCTTACCCTTCCCCCTCCCCATGTCCTCAAGTCAATTCTCTACATCTGCGTCTTTATTCCTGCCCTGCCCTTAGGTTCGGGACCTAATGAAACTTAAAAAGCTTTTGCACAGCAATGGAAAAAATAAATAAGACAAAAAGACAACCCTCAGATTGGGAGAAAATATTTGCAAATGAAGCACCTGACAAAGGATTAATCTCCAAAATTTACAAGCAGCTCATGCAGCTCAATATCAAAAAAACAAACAACCGAATCTGAAAATGAGCAGAAGAGTTAAATAGACATTTCTCCAAAGAAGACATACAGATTGCCAACAAACACATGAAAGGATGCTCAACGTCATGAATCATTAGAGAAATGCAAATCAAAACTACAATGAGGTATCACCTCACACCAGTTAGAATGGCCATCTACAGAAAATCTACAAACAATAAATGCTGGAGAGAGTGTGGAGAAAAGGGAACCCTCTTGCACTGTTGGTGGGAATGTAAATTGATACAGCCACTATGGAGAACAGTATGGAGGTTCCTTAAGAAACTAAAAATAGAACTACCATACGACCCAGAAATCCTACTACTGAGCATATACCCTGGGAAAACCATAATTCAAAAAGAGTCATGTACCACAATGTTCATTGCAGCTCTATTTACAATAGCCAGGATACAGAAGCAATCTAAGTGTCCATCGACAGATGAATGGATAAAGGAGATGCGGCACATCTATACAATGGAATATTACTCAGCCATAAAAAGAATGAAATTGAGTTATTTGTAGTGAGGTGGATGGACCTAGAGTCTATCATACAGAGTGAAGTAAGTCAGAAAGAGAAAAAAAATACTGTATGCTAACACATATATATGGAATCTACCTCCTGTTTTTATGCCAACTACACCTCTACATATATTACACATATTCTACTATGGCTTACTCTGTTCTTCTGCCATATGGAGTAACTTCCATTTTTGATTCTTAAACTCATTCTCATTTTCTTTCAAAATCTGGTCTTCTCTCAGTCTGCTTTGGAAGTTTTATTTTATAAACTTCAGTTTTATTTATTATCTATGTCATAGTTTAGAAGTTGTTATTTTCTAATTTTTAAAAATAGTTTTCCCTTTCAACTAATTTACAAGCTATTTGAGAGGAAACAATCACTTCATTCTACAGAGGCCTTCATGCACAAAACTTGGCAAACTCTTACTTCATAGCAAGTATTTTGTCATGGTTTAGGAGCTAAGTAGACTATGAAGACATATAAGAAAGGAAGTGTCCTCAATGGAATGATAAGTGGAAGAAACAGTATGCATATAACAAGATATGTGAATATGCTTGTGATAGTCTAAGCCAAATTCTTAAACATAAGCTATTAAAGACAGTAACAAAGATCAACATGCATACTGAGAAAAGATGAATGCAAAGAACAATTCATGTTTTCTCATTTTTGCATAACAAATGGTTTAATAATGATGTTGATAATAATAATAATAATGAACAACCCAGGTTCCAGTGGAAAACATAGCTCCTCTCCTTTATAAATGAAAGTTATGTAAAACACAACACCTGGGTAATTCATTATTAGTAAGGATAATAAAGAAGAGAATTCTAGGGGATTTTTTATATTAAATTAAACCTATGGCATCTGTTATAATATTTAATGCTTATTTTATTATATTTACTGAGGGCAAACCTAGAACTTTTTGAAACTACATAAACTTTTCTAAGACTATTGGTCATTATTTGCTCTATGACCTACCCACATTGATTAAAGAAACGGGAGTGTTTAACATGAAAAGAAAAAAAAGAATAAAAAATAAGATGATGATAACTGATGATAAATGTTTTATAAAAATTAATTAGAATTATTAAATTTAGATTCCAAATATGCAAAGCTCAAATTAAAATAAAAGCCCCAATTTTTTAAAATTGGGATATAGTTGCTTTACAATGTTGTATTAGTTTCTGCTGTACAGGGAAGTGAATCAGCTATATGTCTACACATATCCCCTCTTTTTTGTATTTCCTTCCCGTTTAGGTCACCACAGAGCATTGAGTAAAATTCCCTGTGCTAGCTATACAGCAGGTTCTCATTAGTTATCTACTTTATATATAGTAGTGTATATATGTCAATCCCAATGTCCCAATTCACCCCATCCATCCTTTCCCCTTTTGGTGTCCATGTTTGTTCTCTACATCTGTGTATCTATTTCTGCTTTGCAAATAGGTTCATTTGTACCATTTTTCTAGATTCCACATATATGTGTTAATATATGATATTTGTTTTTCTGACTTACTTCACTCTGTATGTATGTTTCTAAGTCCATCCACATCTCTACAAATGACCCAATTTTGTTCCTATTAATGGCTGAGTAAAAAGCCCAATTTTAATTATAAAAATGAATTTCTAATCATTGGAAGTGCCTAAAAATAGTATAATCTATGTTGTGATTTGATGAGTTTACTGACTCTGAAAACATTCAATCAATGACACTTTTACTTATTACAATAAAATCTGAGACACTCTATAGTTGTGTGCTCGATGAGTGGTGCAGATAATAAGTGGTCAAAGGAGGAAATTACAACTCTCCATTAAGGAAAGCAGAACACTTTCATTGAGGAGGTCAGAATTGATCTGAGCTTTCGTATAAATTGTTCAAAATTTATAGAAAAATTATCATATGCCAAATTTGTTGAAACTCACGATAATGCTTAGGAATTAAAGAAAGTAAAGGTGAGAGAGAGACAGATAGACACACAGACGAAGAGGGGGAGGAAAAGGAGAGGTGGAGAGTGACAGACACAGAGATACAGAGTTAGATAGACAGAGAGTTATCAGCTTCAAAAGGTACATAACTAGAAAGATGGAACTGAAATTTGAACACTGGTGGTCCAACACCTGAGTTCAAATCCTTAACCTTTATTCTATACTACCTACTAGGCTATATGTGTAAGATATGGTAGGTAAAAAAGAGACAAGAAAAATCAATGGGAATAAAAAGCTTAGTACAACAAAAGTAGAGCACTCCCATTGGAAAGAATTGAGAAAAATAATTGTAAATTATATTGGGGCCAGATTAACAGTGTGTAGCAAAATGTCCTAGCACTGCAAAATGTCAAAGTTGTTCATTATATTCAGGAGTTATGCTGCTGTATTTTGCATGGTGTGAAATGTCTGGAGGTTTTTCAAGAAAAGTGTCATGTGTACTAGTTTTCCAGCTGAGAGTTAACAAAGACCAACATACCATTGGGAAAACTGTATCTTAGACAAAGCAAAACTACATACCAGTGAGTTCTTAAATGAAAGAAGGTACAAGTTCTGCCAACTCCTCAGGTGTAAGGACAATAAGAAAACAGTATGAATCAAAAGTAGAAGCAAAATGGGAATTTTGACTTCTTGAATACTAAACTGTTCTTGTCCACTGACCGTTTGCCACTTTCACTTTTCTCAGAATTGATTTTCAACTAATTTCTCATTCAAGAAGTAGCAATGCCCTTGCTTAATTCTTGGGTTCTGCATTAAAAGAGATTGTAATTCAAACCCTACTTCTAAGACATGCTAAATATGTGACTTTGGACAGGTCGAGTAACCTCTTTAACTGTGTTCTTGTTATGTTTTTATCTCCTAGATGAGGAAATGAATATAAATTATTTTTCACAGATGTGATATATGTAAAGTGCTCAGCACACATTTAACATAATAATAATTATTATTATTTTATTTTGATTCTCATTTTTCTTAGGCTGTTCAAAATTAATAAATGGTAACTGATCCATGGATAAGTTTGGTATTAAGGAAGATATGTGGACTAGAAATAAATTCTAAGACTAAATTTCCAGCCCTGAGAGTTAAATATACTGATCAAAATACTAGTTTTCTCAAAAGAGTAGTGTCTCCTCTTCAATCATACTGTGAAAAGACCAAAGAATTTGTCTTGACAGTGTCCTCCTAAAACCTTAGCATGAATAATTTAACTTGCAACATCTCTGTGAAGTAGGTATGGAATAGAAGATATTATCCTGATGTTACAATTCAGCACGTTGAAAAAATTTACCCAAGGTTCTGGAAAAGTTAATTAGAGGTAAGGATCAGATTCAGATTTTCAGATTGCCAACCCAGTATCTTTCCACTTGGCTGGAACCTTATGATTTTGTCATGTGTGATATCAAAACAAGATCAGTGAGGATCCAGATAATCTCTGGAATACTTGCACAATTAGAAAAGTTCTGGCAAAATTTCCTTAATAGATTTCTCCCCAAAAGATAATTTGAGACTATATGTAATAACTATAAATCAGTATTATTTAAAAATGTACTAACTCAGGAATGTCAGCCCAATGTAGGGAGATAATATTGCTTTGAGTTTAAACAGTGTAGACTCTGGAGTTAGACTGCTTGTATTTAAGTACTGAACTCCGTTGCTTTAAGGCAAATTACTTAATCTGTGTAAATCTTAAGGCCGTGTTCATAAAACAGGGCTATCTACCTTATAGGATTTAATATACCTTGAGGATTTACTTAAATGGTGAATATAAAGACCTGGACAATGAAGAAGTGCTTAATACATATTAGCTATTACTCCTACCTGTTATATTTATTATTGAACACATTTCTTCCAAAACAATATCTAAATTATTGTTTTAAGACATTTATTAGTCTTTGCAACCAAGTTTTAAAAATAAAATTCAAAAGACTAAACCTAGGGACTTCCCTGGTCCAGTGGACTCCACACTCCCAATGCAGGGGGCCGGGGTTCAATCCCTGGTCATGGAACTAGATTCCACATGCCACAACTAAAGAGTTCTCATGCTGCAACTAAGAAGTCCACATGCCACAATGAAGATCCCATGTGCCACAACTAAGACCCGGTGCAGCCTAAATAAATAAATAAATATTAAAAAAAAAAAAAGACTAAACCTAACACCAGAATTTGTGTTCCTTTTGTTGTATATTTTTTCAATAAGGAAGATAAGCTTTTAAGACAAAGAATTAAGACTGATACACGATTTAGAAAATACACTCAAGATGCCTTTGGTTTCTGTAGAGATATTGATGTATGACAAAGGAAGTCCAGTGTTCTCCTAATCATATTATTTTCTTATATATTTGGTATATTTCTCTAGTGAGTACTTGAAATCAAAATGCAACACAATAATAGAAGAAGTTTCTGGACCTTAATATGTAAGACTCTTAAAAGGAAGAACACCTATGAAGAATGATTTGTCAAACATAAAATTAGGAGAAAAGTGTAGATTTTTCATGAAATCAGAGAAAACTAAGGCATATCAGTAATGAGATCCTTTAATAATTGTTTCAGTAGAAATTTGCTTCACTTACTCATTGAGCCAAAAAAAAAAAAAAAAGAAAAAAATGCAACCCAACCAATGGAGAGAATTATACCTCTATCTTTCAGATAAAATTATCTTTAACATCTATAGAAAAAAGGATATATTATGCAAGTAAATTATGGCTTCATCTTTTTTTTTTTTTGGCAATACACGGGCCTCTCACTGTTGTGGCCTCTCCCGTTGCAGAGCACAGGCTCCGGACGCTCAGGCCCAGCGGCCATGGCTCACGGGCCCAGCCGCTCCGCGGCACGTGGGATCCTCCCAGACCGGGGCACGAACCTGTGTCCCCTGCATCGGCAGGCGGACTCCCAACCACTGCACCACCAGGGAAGCCCATGGCTTCATCTTAAGGAAAAAATAAAGTTCAGCTTGTTTCATGAAAAAGGGTAGTAAGAAGCCAATAATCTTTTAGGAGAAGTGTCCTTCAGGAGCCTTGGAAGAGACTGCTCAAACTAAGATGACCTCAGAGGATTTGGAGATGATATTGGAACATGTTAACAAACCTCTAGGTGATTCCTAGTTGAAAGAAACATGGGAAGTATCTCCCTAGTCTAATTAACATGGGAATTCTTGAATGTGAATGTGTGAACAACCATGGAAGATTCAAGAAGCTTGGTTGTTGATGTACTGAGACATTTAGAAACAATACTGGGGAGAGGTAAAACAGAAAGTTTATAATTGTACCATGCTTTGATAAAAGTTTCATGTAATTTATGCATGTAATTCAGTAAGCCTGCACTCCAAATGGAATCAGCAAATCTCATATGCTTGCTTATGATGATGTGTCAAAAGTGGGGGGGGGGGGGGGTGTAGCATTGTTTCTTAGAAATCTGATAACTATTTTACATAAACCATTTAATTTAAACTTCACTTATGCCCTAATAGCCAAACTTTGTAAATCACTGACATATGCAAAAAGGAACTGGGGCCAGGGGACTGTTTCCATACATCAAGTAAGTTTAGCAGCCAAGATCCAAGATTTAGAAAGATTAGCTCTTTCTAAATCAAGGCTTAAGCTATTCCAATCTATTCATGCCTTTTTCTTCGCCCAAATGTCCTTGAAGCTTGAGAGTAAAATGAGATTATTACTGACCTAAAAAACTGAGATATAAGTATGTTTTTTAATGTTATCAAAAACATCTGTTAAAAGTTGAATAAGCAATCTGTTTTCCATATTTCAATCTTAGTAAGTGGTATGTGGTAAACCATAAGTCTCTATAACCTGAGTGGCAAAAGCAAAACAAAACAAAAAGCTCCAAAAATGTAAGGAGACATAGTAAAAATATGAAAGATAAAGAAGCCTGGGTAAGCTCTTCATACATCTCTCACTAATTTGGGAACTCTGCACAGGAACAAAGAAAACACAGTGGAAAGTAAAAGCTGAGACAGATTTAAAATTGATCATAATATCATATACTCAAATCCACACACAAATCCACTCCTCAAGATATTTGAGGAAAAAAAACTACTCAGCTATTGGCTGACCACTAATCTACTAAGACACTAGGGTAACTTCTAACTAACCAGTTTAAAGATAAAAATAAGAAAAAAAATGATCAGGGACATTAAGACCTGTACACCATGAGGAGAAAGATTAAATAAATGCAAGTTATCAAAACAAAAAAAAACCCTTTAAGACAGAAAAACTATCTGGAATTGTTACAGTATGTTATCTAACATATACAATTTTCAACAACAACAACAAAAATTACAAGACATACAAAGACACAGGAAAATGTGACACATGCTCAAGAAGAAAATAGTCAGTGGAAACTCTCTAAATGGGTCCCTGTGTTGGATTTAGCAAGGAATTCAAAGATGCTTTTATAAATATGTTAAAAGACTGAAAGAAAACTATGCTTAAAAAGTTAAAGGAAAAGATGATAACAGTGATTTGTCAAATAGGGGTTCCAGTAGAGAAACAAAAACTATATTAAAAAAAATTCTAGAGTTCAAGTATGCGAAAATAAAAATAAAAAAAACAAGTGACTAGATGAATTCAAAAGCAGAACAGAAATGGCAGGAGCAAGAATCAGTTAATTTGAAATATATCAATGGAAATTATCCAATATAAAGAGCAGATTGCAGAAAGATTAAATAAACGGAGATAAGTGAGATAACAAAAAGTATACCGATGAATATATAATGGATTCCCAGGGAGTGAGAGGAGAAAGAACACAAAAAATATTGAAGCATTTCCAAATTTGATTCCATTTAACTTCAGATAGGACAAACAAAAGGATATTCATAGCTAGAGCATCAATAACAAACTGCTGAAAGACAAAGAGGAAAATATCAAAGCAGTAAGAGGAAGATGATTCATCACTTGTAGGTTAGCAATAATATGATTTACCACTCACTTCTCATCAGAAAAAAAATACAGGCAGCAATGGAATGACAAAACGCTAAAAGGAAAATAAACTCAACCAAGAATTCTATAACCAGTAAAACTATCCTTCAAAATGAAGGAAATATACTCACTGATAAACAAAAAAGAAAAGCATTACTTGTTAGTACAGTTGTCCCCAGTATCTTCAGGAAATTGGTTCCAGGAGCCCCCATGGATACCAAAATCTTCAGATACTCAAGTCTCTTATATAAAATGGTATAGTACAATGAATACAATCAGACCTCTATATCTATGGGTTTTGCATCCTAGGATTCGACGAATAGGGGATCAAAATTTCAATTCACAATTGGTTGAGTCTTTGTTGGTTGAATCCTTGGATGTGAAACTCAAGGATAATGAGGACTGACTGTACTTCTGACTTATAAGATAAAAGTATAGAAACAGATTTTGAATATACAAGCAAAGCCATGTTTCTTTTTGTATCTGCTTTACTACAAATTGTACTATATACATATATATATATATATATAGTTTAGGTATTTGTGTATAGCTATCCATCTTCAAAGGAATTAATAAGTACCAAGAGCTAATTTACAGCTTGACAAAGGAGTTTGTGCCAAAAAGTAAATCACCTTTATTATTAAGTTCACATAATGATATTCTTTTTTTTTTAATAGCAAGATGTTCTCAATGAAGAAGACAGTGTGTTTATTTTTAATCCTAGTATAGTAACAGTTTGTGATCTGGCAGCTGGTCTATTGACCTCACATTGAATAACACTGCCTACAAGTCCATTTATGAAACAGATATTGTATTTTAACAAATGTTAAAATCCCTTATTAGAAAAGTAGTATGAAAAATATAATATTTATTGATTTTTTTATGTATTTACTTCTTATTTGAACAATTATAACCTAACAAAATGGATCAAACCTGAATTTTACTTCTTCAAAATTCTTCAAATTTTTATTATTATACTCATTTCTGAATTGTAACACAAGGTAATAGTTAAATATTTGTTAGTCTAATTTTCATCCAGAAAAGTCTATTTACTTTCTAATCATTCATATCCTAATTACTTTCCACAATTATACAAGTTATAATAAAAATGTTCTTTCATGTTTTTCCTTATTTTCTTTCCAACTCATGTCTAAATATTGTGAGGTCTAATGGTTATAAGTCAGAAGATCTCTGATTACTCCAATTCCATTTGAAAAATAATGAAGAACTTAACCTCAGATTAATTTACATTGTTGCATATCTGAAAACTAAGGTCATTCTATCCAAGTAAGCGAAATTTAAAGCTGAATTTTCAGTTAGAAGTTTGCTTTTTACCCGTGATCAATTTATTTTTATATGTGAGACCTCAATAAATTATAGGTCAAAGGATCTGATCTTTCACATGTTTTATCAGTGAAGGTATGAAAGTAAATACTCAACAAACCTTTCTGGGACCAGCACATCTTACTTTAATTTAACCACACATTTTTATTGGACCATAACTATAGTTCTAGCCCTACGTTCTCTCTGGGATTTCAAAGAGGAATAGTGTACGACCTCTGGCCACAAGAGGCTAGCATCAGGCTCTAATTACAGAATTTCACAATAGATAATGTGGATGTGGTATTGGAGAAATATGTATAAGAAACAGTGTAAATTTAAGAATTCTACAATTGTGTAGGTGTGATCAGGTGCACACATGAATATATGGTAAATAATAAATGTGACACAATTAGAAAACTGAATGTCATATTAAAATGCTGATTGTGTTACAGATATACTGACATTTGATAAGTTCATTAGAGAAGCTTCCAGAAAGAGGTAAGAAATGAAGAATGACAAATTTCATTGGAAACAGAATTCAATATGAAATGTTGGGTGAATTGTGAGAAAAGAAATTGGCCTGACAGCAAAGAATAAGGGCTAGTTTATAGGAGTAAACACAAAAGTTGTTTTTACATTCTACTAAACAAAAATCTAGCTGTCATAAATCTACCCCATTAATTTACCCAATTCTTACCAAATGTCAATACTTTATTAGATGGTTATTATTATTTCATTTCTGATTTTCACTTTTAAAAAATATGCAATAATCTAAAAGAGGCCATCTTTTAGATGAGGCATGTGAAAACTGCCATCCTAGTTCCCCAAACTGGACAAGTGAAATGCTGTTTTCTGGGGATTCAGAATTTAGATAAAGAGAAACTGCCATTAGTTAACTGAGAAAGCTCAGAGTCAATGTAGGGATCAAGGGCTATGGCTGCCATTTGGCATGGGATGTGTGTTTGGTGCGGGGGGTGAGAGGGGCAAATTAAACCATGTGCAAGTAGAATCAAAAGAGTTTGTCTGTAGAATAACAAAAATAAAATGACACACAGAGAGCTAGAATACAGAAATCAGCAGTTTTTAGAGATCTTTAAACCACAAAGAGAGACTATGTTTTCCATTCTTTAAGATGGGTTTGTACACTTCTACTGTTTCAACTGATCTCTTCTGTGAACTGAAATAGAGCTTATTCAAATTACTTTTTGATACTAAACTACCAATTGCCTTCATACTTTTTATTTCAAAATCTGTTTCAAATTTAAGCCTTTTATGGTTATTTATCTAACTTACATTTTGGGGCATTTTTATATGCTTCAAAGTTTGAAAAAATCTTTTGTATTTCTTAAAATGTTCTACTGTTTTTATATTTTAGAAATGCAAAGTTATTACTCAGTTTCATTTGAATACTGAGAAAACTTCACAGAGACCATGGACCTAGTTTGTTAAGTATTGTCACAACTTTTATTCCTATGGATAATGAATTGAGGATTTACAGTTGCACTGACCTTAAATACAGTAAAAGTAGACCAAGAGTCCCATTATTTACATGTACAAGATACAGTGGGTAACATAAAGTTATGCTTAAATATAATAAAATATTTTAATATTCAGAGTTCAGATTGTCCTTAAAACATAAGAGCACCTAGGCATGGGTGGGCTCTTTCAAAGATTCAATGTTAAAATAAGTAAATTGAGACTCTATGCTTATGAAATATCACAAATTTCACCCCTTGAACAACTTGCTGTTTTGAGAGTCAGTTATCAAAACACCAATTCCTGTTCTAGGCAAAATACAGGGCATGTGGGAAGAAACAGTACAAAATTTCTTGTCTGTCATCACAAAGTTATTTTGAACAGGTGTGTTTATAATCATAAGAAACAAAAAATCAGTCTTTAATTGTAAACTCCCATTTTTACCCCAGAGGGAACATGGGGCTAGAATACAAAACATAGGAATTTTGGCAGGAATAAGACTCGTTAGGGCTTCCCTGGTGGCGCAGAGGTTGAGTCCGCCTGCCGATGCAGGGGACGCGGGTTCGTGCCCCGGTCTGGGAGGATCCCACGTGCCGCGGAGCGGCTGGGCCCGTGAGCTATGGCCGCTGAGCCTGCGCGTCCGGAGCCTGTGCTCCGCAACGGGAAAGGCCACAACAGTGAGAGGCCCACATACCACAAAAAAAAAAAAAAAAAAAAAAAGACTCGTTAAAGCATCTTATGCACCTCCTGTGGACATTATCTCCCTATGACACTCCAGTCCCTTTATTTTGCTATTGTTTTAAGGCACATTATAGAGCCAAAAAAATAGGCATTTACAAGGCTACAGGGTCTCGTGTGGCAGCAAACTACATTATCAAGCAGCCAGGTGTACACCACATAAAGTGGTAAAATGTGATTTGTAGAGATTTGATGACAAATCTGTCTCCATAAGGCTCCATCCCAGGTTGTGCTCTCCATCTGTTCTACAGGACTTCATTTGGTTGCATCTAAAAGGAAGTAAAATATCTTCATCTTGAGATCTAAAGGAGTAATCTAAAAATGAATTAGTTTGATAAAGGGAAAAAGGAATTTTTCACATTTACTGTTATTAAAAATTGAATAAAGGCTGTTACTTATCAAATTAATTTTAAAATGCTCCTACTTATGCTATTATAATGTAAAGGCTGACTACCATTCCAAATCAAAGCCAACCTCATTGGTTAAAGTTAATATCAGCAATATTCTCTCTAGTTGATAAATCTGTGTATTTTTGCTTAATTTTCTATCTTGCTTCTTCAATGGAAAAACAGTGAAAGTAAAATTCACTTTCATATATTTAAGGAGACTCTTTCCTATAATATAGCATATTTTCCTGCCTTGATCATTCCATTGTGAAATTCTAACATTTTTAGAGCGCCTAAACTTTTTGGCTGATTGTAATAAATACAGAATAGATGTATGAACCAAAACAAAAATCACATATATAGACAATGAATATGAAAGAGCTAGTTATTATTCAGTGACAGTTTTGTCTTTCTGTCTTTAGATTTTGACTGCATTTAAGGGTTAGGGTTGTTGTTGGACTTCTTCTATTTGCTGAAAAGTGGAGTTGATCATAAGACTCACATGACCAGTGAGGTGTTCCTCCTTTACCGCCCATTCCGAATTGTATTTATAGCTTAATATTTCTTCTTCCTCAGCTTACCCATAAATAATTTATTGCACTGAGCTAAATTTTATTTTTTAAAAGCATATGAATTAATAGTTTCATACTCTGATGCTCATTCATTTACATGTATTATATGTATGGGAGATAGCTGATGAAACTCATCTGGAGTTTTTAAAATACAATTTTTCCTTAGAGAAATAAAAAAAGACTCAATTTATTTTGCTTCAAAAATTAAAAACACAATACTTAATAAATATTATTACTGCCCAAGTTTTCAAAAGACATTAATTGTATTGGGATAATAGAAATGGAAAGAAGGAAGGCAAAAGAAATGTCAGGAGAAATAGAAACTAGAGGCACAACAAGAAGTATGGTTGTATGTCAGGGTCAAGTCAGAAGACATAAATTATATCAATAATGTGAGCAGGGAGAATTTAATATTAAGAACTGTTAACTAATATGAGTTGACTACTAAATAAGATAAAGAAGACTTTAAGGAGTACAGAAAAAGCAGATGTATAAATTTGTTCCTACCTCTAGGGCTGAGGGAAAGTGAATAAGAAAGGAACTTAAAAACTTATAATAGGGACAGACTCAAGGCTAGGATTCAGACCTCTTTGGATTAAGTATGGGAAAGGGACACTCAGACCCTTGTGGCAAGTAAACTTGCTGAAGGGTGTGGGCAACCCTCCAAGTGGAGAAGAAACTTGTGCAACTGTGTGAGCTGTAGCTTGTCCACAGCAGTGCACTGGGTGGCAGAGAAACCTATCAGAGTGTTTGGGTTTCAGCTAGTTCACGAGGGCCTCTGAGGTTAATGTTACCAGGCCATTTCACCAATATTCCAACACCAACATTCTAATCTACTGCCTGTCAGACGGAAAACAGCTCAATCCCTTCATCCTGCCTTAGTTTTGCAATCTCTATCGAGTACCCTCTCTTGGCAAAACTGAACATCAAAATCAGTTGTCCAAAGAGTAATGTCCAGGTCTAGTACAGCAATGCAGGAGAAGAAAGGACTGATCTGCAGCTGGCAGTCAATAAATTGATAACTGTTGCAGTCTACGCTGATGGCTATTCACACTCCATATACACCTTTATACAAATGTTTGAACTTCCATAAAACAACAAAAACAACTTCATGTTTCTACCTAACAAGATGTAGTTATTCTTTGTACAAAGGATGAAATTCTCACCCTCCCCCAAAGTGAGGGGACACAAAATCTTAATTGCCACTGGGTCCCACCACTGGCTATATTAGTTACTACTCCAATCCAGTCACCATTTCACTGAGTATTTGTTACCTAAAAAAAATACAAGTTTAACTTTCAATAATTTTTATATTTAACAATGAGGAAATAGAGAGAGATGAAAATAAGTAATATGCAGATAGAAATAAATATATATATACATAATAAGTAAAAAAATTATAGGCAAAGCTACCAGTCCTCACTCCTATAATTGACTATGAGGCTATATTTGATATCTGCAAATTATTCTCCTGTTACTTATTCCATATTTTATTTGCTTTCAGCCAGAACATCAGTTAGTTGGTGTTCTTTGCCAGATGTGATAAACCCTTCATTTCTGCAGGATTTGAGTCCTCAATAGTTCTCCTTTCTTTGGATGCTCTAGCTTTCCAATTACCTTTACTACTGTGCATAAAAGTCTTAAAAGTCCTCTGTGTTTCTATGGTGCAGAAGCAAAACCTTTATCTAGTGGTAATCAGTATTAATCACCTCAGCCATTTAGAGTAACGTTTTTCTGCCTATTAGTTCAGTGGATATGGAGCTCAAATTGTGGGTGGCAAACTTGTTTTCTAATTCAATAGTACCAGTGTTGCCCTCTCACAAAGGAAGCATTCCCCCCTTAAGAATTAAGTCTATTTTACAAGTAGAGCTTAAAGTTGCCAGACAAAAAGTGAAAAGTAATTGAGTAATTTATTAGCAATAATAGTGAGAGAAGACAATCACTTGATCACTCCTTGATTTCCTGATTCCTGTATTCTGTCTAAGGGGTGAAAGAATCATACAACGGTTTCTAATTCAAAGCATAAAATGCATCCTGTAAGGAAGATCCCCATCCTTTCAATATACTGTCTCCCAACTAATGCCATGCTTGAGTCTTCAGTAACCCATTGCTTTAGACCAGCCACTTTTTGGTAATGAGGTACTTGGTAAGTCCATTAATTCCATGGGCATGTTTAAAATCCTCTTGACAAAATTGAGTGCAGAAGCCAATAACTGAGGCCAGTGCATTTCTTGAGCATATACTCTGGACCTCTAGACCTCCTTGAACCCCAGTTTTTTTGTTTCTTTTTTTTTTTTTTTTTTTTTTTTCGTATGTGGGCTTCTCACTGTTGTGGCCTCTCCCGTTGCGGAGCACAGGCTCCGGACGCGCAGGCCCAACGGCCATGGCTCACGGGCCCAGCCGCTCCGCGGCATGTGGGATCTTCCCAGACCGGGGCACGAACCCGTGTCCCCTGCATCGGCAGGCGGACTCTCAACCACTGCGCCACCAGGGAAGCCCTCTTTTTTTTTTGAAGAACAACAATATCTGGTTTTTTTGAAGAACAACAATATCTGGTTTTCAACAATAACCAGATAGTCAGTCTAGATCTGTTTTTATTTTTTTAAAAAAAGCATTTAAAATTTATCACCTTCAAAAATCTGTTATTCTCCTGATTTGGGGTCTATACTATAAGATTCCCATAGTGTTTCCTTTATCATAATTAATTTGTAGTCTAAATGGTTTTGACACTTCACTTTATAAGCTCCACTTTTTGGTGTTGAGTCTTCATATGAAATAAAAATTGAAATTTGTGTGTGATGGGTCTCATGCTAAGTCATATCTGATTGGCACAAGCAGTATGATTCAGTTGGTATAACCAACATACTACCAGTCCTTGGAAGACACTTGGCAGATAAAGTTACTCAATTACACCCGAACAGGGCATTCTGACCCAATAACTGAAATTAGGTCTCCAGCATTTATGATGTAAATCCTACCATACATAATAATTTTAGTTCTTCCATGACTTATAGGTGGATGGCAACAATAATATGTTATATACACATACTAGAGTTTTATTATATTGCACATATACCTTCTTTGTTATAGTCTTTTTAATTTTCATTTCTGTTAGAAAATGTAATTTTTTTCAGGGATTCATGAAGTCCTAGCTACTTAAAAGTGATGTTCTTGATTGTATCTTTTACAGATTCCTTCTACAATAGAAATACCATTAAAACTTGATTATTTTAAGTCTATTCCTTCAGCAACGTGTCTAAATCTAGGTATTCTAATCAATAGCAATGACAGCTGTGCACAGTAGAACTGCAAACAGTCTTTCTTTTTATGCTGCATGATTAAATTCTTGTCTGGGATAGTAAAAACAGTTTTATATCATTTTTTGTTGTTTTTTTTTATAATTTACTTATTTATTTATTTTATCTGTGGATGCATTGGGTCTTTGCTGTTGTGCTCAGGCTTTCTCTAGTTGTGGCGAGCGGGAGCTACTCTTCGTTGCAGTGCGCGGGCTTTTCATTGCAGTGGCTTCTCTTGTTGCGGAGCATGGGCTCTAGGCATATGGGCTTCAGTAGTTGTGGCACATGGGCTCAGTAGTTGTGGCACACGGGATTAGTTGCTCTGCATCATGTGGGATCTTCCGGGACCAGGGATCGAACCCGTGTCCCCTGCATTGGCAGGCAGTTTCTTAACCACTGTGCCACCAGGGCCATCCTATATTGGTTTTATATCCAAGTTTGTCTTTGGTATTTTGCCTCACTAGATATTCAAAAAATATATGCAACATTATCTCATTTTTTGCTACCCTGATACTGTTTATTTATGACTTAAGTAATTGGTTTCTTTTGCCACTGAGATACCAATTCTGTCTCAATCAGGTGACTTCTGTGTTCCCAGGCAGAGCTGTTTTACTGATGAAAGAATACAGATCTGATTCTTTATGAGTTATTTATACTTTGGATACACATTGAACTAGCAGCTCCAGTCAACAATCTCATAAATGTTTGCCATGACACAGTAAAGACAAGGGGAAACTTTATGGGAATGTCAGTGCTGAAGATGACTCAGTAGCATCTTCACTTTTAAGAGGATAATGTTGACCAGTTACAGATGTCTTGAGAGCAATGAGCAGCATTTAGAAGAATTTTTCCAGATAGAGCATGTCCAGGGAAAGGAGAGTTACTAAGATGTTGTAAGTAGCTTTTAAGGGAGAATGAAACTTCAAGATTTAGATTTAAGTGGCTTTGTAGAGTATGCTTTTGAGCTATTGCCAGGCATTTATACCTGCATCAAAGAAAAGTGAAAAAAAAATATTTTCAATGATTAAACTAAAAGGAAAGGTAGAGACACATACTAAAGATATGCATACTAAAGCTCCCAAAGTATTACCCTTGTGAATATCTGGGATAAACTGAACCTAAATATTCATATGTGACTTGTCAGTTAGTCTACTGTTCAAGGAATATACACTGTGATTTCCTTACACTATAGCAAATTCATGTGGCACACTTACTCTAATTTCAGTTGCCTATTTCAGGAAAAGGGCAGCAGGCTTTCTATACTGTTCCATTGATCTATCTTTCTGTTTTTGTGCCAGTACCATACTGTCTTGATTACTGTAGCTTTGTAGTATAGTCTGAAGTCAGGGAGCCTGATTCCTCCAGCTCCATTTTTCGTTCTCAAGATTGCTTTGGCTATTCGGGGTCTTTTGTGTTTCCATACAAATTGTGAAATTTTTTGTTCTAGTTCTGTGAAAAATGCCAGTGGTAGTTTGATAGGGATTGCATTGAATCTGTAGATTGCTTTGGGTAGTAGAGTCATTTTCACAATGTTGATTCTTCCAATGAGATCAGCTCGGTGCTTTGTGACCGCCTGGAGGGGTGGGATAGGGAGGGTGGCAGGGAGACGCAAAAGGGAGAGGATATGGGAACATATGTATATGTATAACTGATTAAATTTGTTATAAAGCAAATAAATAAATAAATAAATAAATAAATAAATAAATAAAAAAGAAAAAGGGCAGCAGAAGAAACACATGGGAATATCTGTTTTTAAAAGTAGCTGTATTAATTACTTATTGCTGAAATAAAAGAAACAAACAAAGAAAAATATGTCTTCGTATCAAACTAACTCAAGAATGAGAGCCTTAGTCATGCCCTTAAAGGATAGTTATGAGTGGCTGACCAAGGCAGGGCTCAGCTTTGCAGCTCGGTTAATTTTGAGCTCCTCCCTTATGAATGTGAGAATCAGCTGGGGGTCATCTACTTCAGATGGGCAGTTTTGTTCCATGCTGCAGATCTATGGGTTCTGGTCTGCTTCCCATGTCTCTCATCCTCCTTGGATCAGCAGACCAGCCAGGGCATGCTTTTCTCATAGCAATAGCAAGAGTACAGAAGAACACACAGAACCATGTGAGGCTTCTGAACACTTAGATTCAGCTATGGCACCCTGTCAGCGATCACTACATACATGCCTTTAGTCAAAGCAGTCCACATACAGCCAAGTCTAAAGTCAAGAGGCTGAGAAAGGTACCACACCTACACTAAGACCATGCCAAGGGTAAACTCATAATTCAGTTTACCTCAGTAGCCAATGTCAGAAAGGAAGAATTAGTGGCAAGTACAATGATACCTGTATCCAGAAAATGAATCAAGATTTTTCTCAATGATTTAAAAATATGACTAATAGCTCATTAGCCTTTTAAAAAAAATTTATCCCAAATAGGTAGCATATTTTACTTTCAGTGGTGACCAGACATAATCAAAAGTCCCAGTATGAAATAAAATATTTTAATAATTCACAAATTTTGCCCTTCCCCTGCTTCAAATTTTTTTCATTAAAAGGAGAACTAATGATAAGACACAGAATGTATCAAGTTTGCCCCTGCTGTATTTGGGTCATGATTCTTGGAACTCAAAACAATGATTTCCACCCGTAATGGGGCAGAGTGTTTGTATTGCCAACAGCACTGAATTTAGTACTTAGTCATATCACTGTCAGCTTCAATGTACAGAATTTCCAGTGTTGAAAATCACCACATCTCTATCTTCTCTTTCATTCTCACATAACCACTAATAGTATATTATTAGTGATTAATATTATCTCATAGGCTCTTCAATATGTGTCTGAAATCATAATAAACCTTTATAGCACAACACTCTTTTCTATTTATAAATTATTTTTTGGACCTGGGTTCAACACTTTCATTGAAAAAAGCTGTAGATTTTAAGAATGTGTTAATAAAGAGGAAAACAAAAACTAAGGTGATATTTACAGTGAGCATATTCTACTGCAATGTCTGAAAATAGGCTTTACATATTTTTCTTATGGAAACAACCTACAGTATCAGTGTAGGTAAAGGACGGTCATTTATTCAAACTGATAACATGGCACTAATCTGCCTCTTATTTTCCTGAGTTTACAAAAACCTGTTACCTTTTTGAGAACTCATCATTCATTGCTAAGTACATAAGTTATTACCAATCACCTTATTAAATAAAGTTAATGTCACTGAGCAAATTGTGGATCAACTAAGCAGAGACAGGCGAGAAAGTCCACCACAGACAACATTCATCTCTCTACTCCCATGAGGAGACACAAAATTTAGCAATGCCAGCATTTCTGGTTTGTCTGCTTGTTTTATTTTACACATAAGACCATATTTTGTCATTAAGTCTGGTAACAGAAATTCAGCTTCAGCTTCAGCTTGAGTTGAGAAAACAAGGCATTTGAATGCATTTTCTTCACTCCTTCACTATAATTATGTTGCACTTTGCAAGACCCAAGGTTATAATAAGAAGATGGATGGAAGAAACAAGAAGAAAGGAGTTGGAGAGGAGAAATGTGACAAAGATGTGATAGAAAAGCGCCTGGAGAAAGAGAGGTAGAATTAATATTGATAAGATGATTGAAAGGCTGTTTTTCTCTCTTAATTATCTGTGTCAAATTTGTCCTAGCCTAATTTATGAGAAGAGAAGTGAAATGTTAATTCAGGTCTTTATCCCCTGTCCTCTCTGCAGCAAAGACCACTCAGGGCTTTGTCTAGTACCTCTTGCTTCCAGGTATATCCATATTCAACACTGTATATTTAGGTTATGTATAGAGGAAGCACATGAGATTAAATCTAGAGGACAGATAAAAAGATTGATATATCAGGCTATTATTTCAACAAAACTCTATGCTGCCCAGACATTTAATGCTAGCTCAATTGGTTCATTACAACACCATCTCCTTCTACCAAAATTTCAGGAATGTAATACTCAATATCATATTTACATTTTATGTCATTAGAAAACACATGTACTATAAATTGGGAAATACATCTATTAGAAGAATCTGTGGTTATATTATGGAAAACAGAAGAAAATGTGACTATCTGAGTCATATCTGAGTCATATTAGCAGATAATGATAATAAACAGTTGCATCTGTTTTTTTTTTGGGAACTCAGAGCAATGGCCCTTGCATTTTTTTTAACATCTTTATTGGAGTATAACACACACAATGCTGTGTCAGTTTCTGCTTTACAACAAACTGAATCAGCTGTACACATACACACATCCCCATGTCTCCTCCCTCTTGCATCTCCCTCCCACCCTCCCTATCTCACCCCTCTAGGTGGTCAAAAAGCACCGAGCTGATCTCCCTGTGCTATGTAGTTGCTTCCCACTAGCTATTTATTTTACATTTGGCAGTGTATATGTGTCCATGCCACTCCCTCACTTCGTCCCAGCTTACCCTTCCCCCTCCCCGTGTCCTCAAGTCCATTCTCTGCGTCTGCGTCTTTATTCCTGTCCTGCTCCTAGGTTCTTCAGAACCATTTTATTTTTACTTTTTTAGATTCCGTATATATGTGTTAGCATACGGTATTTTTCTCTTGCTTACTTCACTCTATATGACAGTCTCTAGGTCCATCCACCTCACTACAAATAACTAAATTTCGTTTCTTCTTATGGCTGAGTAATATTCCATTGTATATATATGCTACATCCTCTTTATCCATTTATCTGTCGATGGACACTTAGCTTGCTTCCATGTCCTGGCTATTGTAAACAGAGCTGCAGTGAACATTGTGGTACATGGCTCTTTTTGAATTATGGTTTGTTGCATCTGGTTTTGATTTTTAACATTATGATCCATTCAAGAAACACAAACACACCAAAAAAGTGAAAGAATGTGGAAAAGACTTAATGAATCCAAAGCAAAACAAAATCTGCATCTGTAACCTGTTTTTCAGTTTTCCTGTTAACAGTCAAGATTATATTTGTCATTTTCATCACCAACTGGTATTAAAAATTTAATGGCTGGTTGATGCTTCATAGCTCTTGTTTATGTTTCTGTGGATAGGACTATTCATTTTTAACAAAGTTTTGACCCTGGAACCCATAGCATGGGTCCTGTTACTGGTCTTTGTGTGTGATGATGAAGTAATTTGAATAAACATTATTCATAGGTTACAAAGTGAATGTATTGAACAAAGACAGATCTTGTTCCATTATGTTCATGATCGTACTTGCAACCTTCAGCTTTCAATTTCGTGTGCACATCTGGTTGAGGCTGTAATGCATTCAATTTTTTAATTCATTTTCTGTGATAATTTATCACATAAACTCTTCTTCATTTTTACAGGTTCTTTAAGGAGACATATGATTGACTTTGTTAACATTTCTTTTATTCAAGCGTCCTCAATATCACCCACAAATCCACAAGCATCACAGTCTCTTTCCTGGCTCATGTTTAAAATTCTTGTGATTCTAATCATCTATGTCACTTTCCTCTTAATTTGTGTTGTGTCCACACTGAACTTACATATCACCTAAGTTGCCTGTGTTGTTTCAAAGTTTAAGGAGTACTGCATAGTTGAATTTAGTCATTTAATCTATTTACATTCATGTTGTTTTACCAAAGGTCTTTGAGGTTGCATAAGAAAATATTATTTCAAGAAAATATTTAAATATATATGCATACATATGTATCTGGTTATTATTTGATGAACATTTTAATTGCAATACTGATGCAAATTAGATTAATTGCAATGAGTTAAAATTAAAATTGTAGCTCATAACTAATGTGTAAATAGTACAAATAAATGTATTTTTTAAATAAACAAAAAACACAACCATCAACAATTATGATTACTTCACACTTAAATGATAAGCTTAAGGAACAAGCCACATGATGAAAAAAGAATGTTATTTGTGAAAAAATAAACCACATATGTGATTTACCACAACTTAGTAGCTGGAATTTGGAAACTGTATTTCTTTAAAACCACTGAAAGAAACAGAAGTTTCTCATGAGCTGTTAGTCAATAGATAGACTAATTGAAAAAAATTGTATATCATTTTTACTTGACTCATCTTGCTTTTGGATTTTCTACTGAGGCTAAAGTATCATACACTTGTTGGTTCCAAGTAGACAGTTTTCTTTTACATACCACTGATTGCTTATACATGAGGAGATTTGTTTTAATCCCACATCTTTAACTTCATATATATCAATAGTGAATTGGTTAATGTTTCTAAGGTGTTCATTTATTACATTACAGTCAGTCCATTTCACACTAACAGCAATACAATTCAATTTATCACTGTCACTTCAGGCAATGTTTTATAGATGCATTTACCTGAAAAGGTGCATGTAAAACAATGTAGAATAGTGAGATTGCAAGAAATGAAAGGTCATAAGCAATATGGTAACAAACTTTTCCCTGGATTTCCTTTTCAATTTACCTTCTGTTACCCAAGTCCCATACCTGGTAAAATATTTAGAAAGAATCATGTGGCAAAGAAACTGTTATTACTTGTGGGAGGAGATTGCCCCAAGTCTGATAGTACTTTGAATATCTGAACAATATCCCAATGGGTGCTTACCATGACTGCAGCATTGCCTTTACATCACCATAATAATTTTATTCTGCCACTGAATATTTCTTTAGGTTTATCTCTAAATTACCCATCCTAAGAGCTCAGATCCTTGAATTTGATCTTCTCAGTCTGAGCAAAGAAGGAGCTAACTGTCTAGGTTGAGAATATTGTTTTAAGCCTGTTACAGTTGAGTGTAATGCTTTATGACATTATGAATCTGTCTAGATTCCAGAAGGGTTGTAGAGTGGTTTAAAGTTAAATTATACCATCCTCCAGGCTTCCCTGGTGGTGCAGTGGTTGACAGTCTGCCTGCCAATGCAGGGGACACGGGTTTGTGCCCCGGTCCGGGAAGATCCCACATACCGCAGAGCAGCTGGGCCCGTGAGCCATGGCCACTAAGCTTGCGCATCTGGGGTCTGTGCTCCACAACGGGAGAGGCCACAACAGTGAGAGGCCCGCGTACACCCCCCCACCAAAAAATTATACAATCTTCCAACTTTGTTATCCTCACTCAAGACTGCTTTTACTACTCTAGATTTTTTGCATTATCATCTACATTTTGTCTATTTTGCAATTTATATTTTTCCAAAAGCATACTGGAATAATGGGATTGCTTTGGTTCCATAAATTAATTTGGTGAGAACTGATACATTAACAATATTGAGCTTTCTAGTTTTTAGCCTTGCTACAAGTTTCGATTTATTTCATACATTTAATATGTTTTTTAAGCCATTGGGTAGATGTAAAATAATTGCTTTAAACTTCTTAACTACTAATCTCAACATCTGCTTTACCTCAGTGTTGTTTCTCTTGACTCTATTTTCCCTTCTTATAAATCTTATTTTCCCACTTCTCACATCCACCATTTAAAAAAATATTTCACTTTTTTAAGGCAATTGTAGGTTCCCAGCAAAATTAAGAGAAAGTTATGGCAATACCCAAATGCCCACTGCCACCACCCATGCCTAGCTTCTCCCATTATCAACAACCCCCACCAGATTGGTAAATTTGTTACCCAACTCATGAACTTACACTGACATGTAATAATCACCCAAAGTGCATAGTTTACACTAGAGTTTACTCTTGATGTTTTACATACTAAGGGTTGGAACATAGGTATAATGACATATTTCCAGTATTATAGTATCATACACAGTGCTTTCACTGGCCTAAAAATCCTATGTTCTGCCTATTCGTCCCTCTTCCATCCAACCCTTGGCAATCAATACTTTTTTTACTATCTCCCTAGTTTTGCCTTTTCCAGAATATCATATAGATGGAATCATATAGTATGTAAACTTTTCATGTTGGCTTCTTCCACTTAGATTTAAGATTCCTCCATGTCTTTTCATGGATACACAGTTCATTATTTTAAGCAATGAATAATATTCTATTGTATAGATATACTACAGTTTATTTACTCATTTGTATACCAAAGTGCATGTCAGTTACTTCCATGTTTTTGGCAATAATGAATAAAGCTGCTATAAACATTCTATGCAGGCTTTTATGTGAACATAAGTTTTCAACTCCTTTGGATAAACATGAAAGAGGGTGATTGTTGGATCATACGGTAAGAGTGTGTTTGATTTTGTAAGAAACCACTAAATGTCTTCCAGAGTAGCTATAATTTTGATTCCTACCAGCAATGAATGAATTTCCATTGCTTCACATCCTCATAAACAGTTGGTGTTTTCAGTGTGCTGGATTTTGGTCATTCTGGTAAGTGTATAGTAGTATTTTATTGCTATCCTAATTTGAAATTCCATAATGTAAAACATCTTTTCATATGGTTATTTGCCATTTCTATATCTTCTTTGGTGCGGTGTCTGTTAGGGACTTTGACCCCCTATTTCAATCAAGTTGTCTGTTTCCTTACTGTAGAGTTTTAAGAGTTCTTTGTATAATTTGGATAATAGTCCTTTATCTGTGTCTTATGCAAATATTTTTTCCCAATCTGTCGATTGTCTTTTCATTCTTTTAACATTGTCTTTGGCAGAGCAGAAGTTTTTAATTTTAATGAAGTGCAGCTTATCAATTATTTCTTTCATGGATCATGCATTTGGTGTTTTATCTAAAAAGTCAGCATGATACTTAAGGTCACCTAAGTTTTCATCTATGTTAACTTCTAGGAGTTTTATAGTATTGCATTTTACATTTAGATCTGTGGTTCACTTTGAGTTAACTTTTGTGACTTGTGTAAGGTCTGTGTCTAAATTCTTTTTTTCCTTTTTCTTTTTTTGTATGTAGGTATCAAGTTGCTCCAGCATCATTTGTTGAAGGACTATGTTTGCTCTATTGTATTGCCTTTGCTTCTTTATCAAAGTTCAGCTCATTATATTTAGGGGAGTCTACTTCCAGGCTCACTATTGTGTTCCATTGATCTGTCTTTTCTTTTGCCAATACCACACTGTTTTGATCACAGTAGCTTATAGTATGTCTTTAATCCAGGTGATATCAGTCCTCAGACATTGTTCTACTTCAATATTTTTCTATTCCTTCAATATTGTGTTGGCTATTCTGGATCTTTTGCCTCTCCATATAAACTTTAGAAATCAGTTTGTCAACATTCATAAAATAATTTGCTGGGATTTTGATTGGTTGCTATAGATCAAGTTGGGAAGAACTGACATCTTGACATTATTGAATCTTCCTATCCATGAACATGCAGTGTCTCTCCATTTATTTCTCTGATTTCATTCATTAAGAGTTTTGTGGTTTTCTTCATATAAATCTCCTATGTATTTTGTTAGATTTATACCTAAGTGTTTCATTTAGGGGGTTACTAACATAAATAGTATTGTGTTTTTAATTTCAAAATCCACTTGTTCATTGTTGATATACAGGATAATGATTGATTTTTGCATATTAACTTTGTATCCTGAAACTTTGCTATTTTTTGTTTTCAGTTTCAGCTCTAATTATTATTTCTTTTATTCTGCTTACTTTGGATTTAATTTGCTCTTCTTTTTCTAGTTTCTTGAGGTGGGAATTTAGATGATTGATTACAGATCTTTCTGTGTTAATATATGCATTTAATACTATAAATATCCCTGTCAGCACTGCATTTGTTGCATCTCACAAATTTGGTAACTTGTGCTTTCGTTTTCATTTATTTATTTCAAAATATTAAAAAAAATTTTGACATTTCTATTTTGGTCATGTGTTGTTTAGAAGTGTCTTGTTTAATCTTCTAGTATTTTCTAGTTATTTTTTGTTATGGTTTTCTAATTTAAATCTATTGTGGACTGAGAACAGACATTGTATTTCTATACTTTTAAATTTGTTAAGGTGTGTTTTATGGCTGAGAATGTGGTCTATCTTGGTGAATGTCCAATGTGAGTTTGAGAAGAATGTGTATTTTGATGCTGTTGGATGAATACACTATAAATGTCAATTATATCCAAATGATTATTGGTGTTAAGTTCAACTACATTCTTACTGCTTTTCTGCCTGATGGATCTAACCATTTCTAATAGAGGGGTGTTGAAGTCTCCAACCATGATAGTGGATTACTTTATCTCTCTTTGCAATTCTTTCATTTTTTGCATCATTTAATTTGACACTCTTATTGTTAAGTACATACATGTGAAGGATTATTGCTATGCCTTTTTTGGAGAATTTATTTTATCTTTCTATGATGCTCATACATATATCTAATAACTTTTCATCCGTTTGTCTGAAATTACTATAGCCACTCATGCATTCTTTTGATTTGTGTTAGCATAGTATATTTTTTCATCAATTCACATTTAATGCATATTTATCTTTATATTTAAAGTAGGTTTCTTGTAGGCAACTTACAGTTGGTGCTTGTGTTTTTATCCATTCTGAATCTGGCATTTAAATGCTACATTTAGACCACTGACATTCAGTGTGATTACTTATATTGTTGAATTAATATCTACCATATTTGTTACTGTTTTCTTTTTGTTCCCCTTGATCATTGTTCCTACTTTTGTGTTCCACTATTTTTCTGCCTTTTGTGGTTTTATTTGAGCTTTTTATGATTCTAATTTTTCTTCTTTCTCAGCATATGATTTATATTTCATTTTTTACTTTTTACTGGTTGCCCTAGATTTTGCAACATACATTTACAACTGACCCTTTAACAAAGCGGGGGTTAGGGGGCGCCAATCCTCCCCTGTCCCTCACAGTTGAAAATCAGCAGTTGGTCCCCCATATCCATGGTTCTACATCTGCATATTCAACCAACTGTGGATTGTGGAGTACTGTAGTATGTACTTATTGAAAAAAATCTGGGTATATATGGACCCACACAGTTCAAACCCATGTTGTTCATATGTCAACTGTAATTCAAGTCCTCTTTCAAATAACACTACATTGTTTCATAAGTAGTGTTCCCGTAATAACAAAATAACCCTAATTTCTCCCTCTTGTTCCTTTCATCATTGTTGTCATTCATTTCACTTATATTAAGCATACAGAACCATATATGTATATAAATACACACACATATATGATATATACATAAGTGTACACATTTTAATACATTGTTGTCACTATTATTTTGAACAAACTGTTATCTGTTAAATCAATTAAGAATAAGAAAAATAAAAGTTTTGATTTTACCTTCACCTATTTCTCTCTAATGCTCTTTTGTGTGTGTGTGGACCTGAGTTTCTGACCTATATTATTTTCTTTATTTCTAAAGAATTTCATTTAACGTTTATTGAAAAGCTGGTCTGGCAACAAATACCCTCAGTTTTTATTTGTCTGAGAGAGTATTTCTCTTTTACTTTTGAAAAATACTTTCAAGGTACAGAAATCCTGGTTGGTGGTTTTCCTCTCTCGGCACTTTAAATATTCCACTGTATTCTCCTCTTGCTTGCATAGTTTTTGAGAAGTCAAATGTAATTGTTGCCTTTATTCTTCTACAGGTGAGGTGTTTTTTCCTATGGCTTCTTTCAGTATTTTTTCTTTCTTTGATTTTCTGTAATTTTAAAATGATATGCTGAGGTGTAGTTTTTTTTGGTATTTATCATGAGTTGGATATTTCTCTTCTCCCAGGTCATTTAGACTCTGATAATATCTCAGCAGAATTAGCTCAGACTTTTCCACACTAAGCCTCCAGCTATTCATCAATTACTACTCAGGTTTTCCGACCCAGGCATTGGTTCCTGCAGAGGTTTCCACTCATATATCTCTGCTTCAATAAACCATGACTCCCAGTATTCACCTATCTCCCCAGTCTTGGTGCCAGCAGTTTGCCCCATATATTCCCTCTCTTAAGGATGCAAGAAGAGTCATTGATTTTTCAGTTTGTTAAGTTTTTTACTTGTTGTTAGGAGGGAGTGGTGACCTCCAAGCTCCTTACACGTGAAACTAGAAACTTTTTTTTCTCTTTTTACTGATTTTTAATTGTATGCTAGATATTGTGGATATTTTAGTTACCTTAAAATGTGTTGTGTTTTAGCTCACAGGCAGTTCCTTAACTCATGCATCAGATTCATCTTTACGAAAAGATTTTTTTTAAGTTATCTTAAGACAGATATAAAGTATACAAAGCTAGACTAGACCTTCTCATAAAGGATGACTTTCTAGCATGTAAACTTATTGTCCTGGATGTGCAATAAGCTTTCTTTTGTCTAGCTACTTAGAAGTCCTGTGTCTCTCACACATATATGACCTTTAGAGTCTCCATCCAACTCAGAGATCAACAGCTACTGTGCCCTGCCAGGCCTATAGAATCTTGGCCGGTATAAGTACAGCTTAATATTTTTCTGAAGACGATGTAACATTATTACATTTGGGGAATTTCTGCTTTGCGTATCTTCCTTCTTTTTGATACTCTTTCCTTTGAATTCCTATTGCCAGAGCAGACCCACACTCTGCTCATGGAATTCCTATGTTCTACTTGGATTAAACCTCACACTTCATTCTGATTGGATTTCCAGGCAGAAGCCAGGGTAAGCCTAAATCTCATCTTGCATGTGTTGACCTGAAACAATAGACTACCAGATATTTCCCCAGCAAAGATGGGTTTATTCAGGAGCAGAAGAGAACTGCAATTTGGGGTCAGCAACCATTCCAAGCCACTTGCAAGTCCCAGTATGGCAAGGGAAGGAGAACACATTTATAGATGAGAAAAGGAAGTTGGGAGGGCTATAGTAAACAGAGTCCATGGCTTTTCATTAGCTAAGTCCTTTCCAGGAAAGAACAGGCATCTTTCTTCTTCCTGTTGGGCTCTGTTATCATTGCAGGGCATGAGAGCTTCCCCTTCTGGTCTTCTGACTCTATTTAATTGAGGTTTCTGTTTATTAATTTTCTAAACATTTTCCTGTTAAAAGAGATCACAGCTTTGTGCTGATAGTTGCACAATGTTTGAAAATTAGTGACTCATTTGTTTTATCTAGTTCTCTAATTTACTATGAGAGTGATAGCTCCTTACTGGTTGCCCTATCATGGCCAGAAGAATAATTAAGCTATTTTATTGATCCAAGACTTATTTCTAATATTTATTATTAGAAATTGGCTAGTATAAAATATGATTAAAAGCATAATACAATATAACTAAAATTCCATTTTGTGATGAAGCATCTACAACTACATCAAAATCACAGCAAATCTTTTAATCTAGATCAAAATATTACTTCCAAAGAACCGTAAACAACAACAAAACAAGTCAATCTGAAAGCCCTTTCTAGTAATACTTGTCTCAAAGCTTTATTGATATTAGTTCTCAAGAGATCAATCTCTTTTAAGAGAGTTCATTCTTCATTGATTGATTGTTAAAATCCCCACTATCTAGAAAAAAAAAAGATACTTCCAGAGAAAATTGTTGAAGTTTATAGTAATGTAGCCACCTCCCAGATCATACAGTCTCTTCATTTTACCAAAGAAACCTCTTGTTATGGTTAAATTATTAGTGCCAAGACCAATTTAAAAAGCTATTTCTGAAATGAATGGATTGGTATGCAATTACCTTCCGAGTTAGATCATTCCAATATTTTAAACCACATGGATGAGATCATTAAAAAGCTACTGACAGAGAGAAAAAATTCAAGCAGCTTGAATATTTATGCTTGAAACAGCATTAATATTTATCCTTCCACATTCCTTAAATCTTGGTGAGTCAATGCCAACTCCCAACCAAAGTATACATAGGCAGGACAAAAATGTCAATCACTTCTTTTTTTTCCGCCCATGATTTATTTTATTTATTTTTTTACTTTTTTAAAGATTTATTTATTTATATTATTTATATTTGGCTGCGTTGGGTCTGAGTTGCGGCATGCAGGATCTTTGTCGAGGAGTGCAGGATCTTTTGTTGCAGTGCATGGGCTTCTCTTTAGTTGTGGCGAGTGGGTTTTCTCTTCTCTAGTTGTGGTGTGCAGGCTCCAGAGCACGTGGGCTCTGTAGTTTGTGGCACACCATCTCTCTAGTTGAGGCGCATGAGCTCAGTAGTTGTGGCGGTGTGTGGGCTTAGTTGCCCCGCAGCATGTGGGATCTTAGTTCCCTGACCAGGGATTGAACCTGTGTCCCCTGCATTGTAAGGCAGATTCTTTACCACTGGACCACTAAGGAAGTCCCGATTTGTTTATTTTATAACTGGAAGTTAAAAATGTCAATCATTTCTGTTTGTTCATTTTTAAATCTCTACACAAGCAGGGATATAAGATATCCAATTTTGATAATATAAAACATTATATTAAGGTTAAAATAAGAATATACAAGTTGGATCTACTAGAAATATAACCCTGTAATTTTATTTCTTTAAATTTACTTATTTGTATTTATTTTTGGCTATGTTGGGTCTTCATTGCTGTGTGCAGGCTTTCTCTAGTTGCGGCGATCGGGGGCTGCTCTTCGTTGTGGTGCGTGGGCTTCTCATTGTCGTGGCTTCTCTTGTTGCGGAGCATGGTCTCTAGGCACATGGGCTTCAGCAGTTGTGGCACACAGGATCAGTAGTTGTGGCTCACGGGCTCTAGAGCTCAGGCTCAGTAGTTGTGGCGCATGATCTTAGTTGCTCCCCGGCATGTGGGATTTTGCCGGACCAGGGATCAAATCCATGTACCCTGCATTGGCAGGCAGATTCTTAACCACTGCACCAGCAGGTAAGCCCTAACCCTGTAATTTTAGAATTATTTGGAAATATGCTTTGTTACAAAGCAATTTCCAATCTCCTAGAGAATTAGAAAATAAAGCAGTAGTAAAATATGTAGGAGAGAAAAAAATAATTTTTCCTTTACCCTTCTGAGTTCTTGGCTATGACCCTTTAATAAAAGACAGGTTAACAAAGAAAAAACCAAACAGAAGTTTATTAACATGTATACTTTATCTATACATGGAAGATACCCAAGGAAAATGAATAACTCTCCCAGGTGGCCTAAGCCACCACCTTAAATACCATCTTTAGCTAAAGACAAAAGAAAAGTTGTGTGTGTGTGTGTGTGTGTGTGTGTGTGTGTGTGTGTGTGGTGGAGGGAGAGTGCAGTGATGGGATATTACCAGATAAAGCAAGGAAAATAAGGGTAAGGTCTGTTGTGCAGAATTAAGTCTGTGCTTCCTCCATTATGATAAGAGTTCCTGGTGATACAGAGCATCCTTCTCTTTCTGGTACAGAAAGAGTAACAACACTACAAATGGAGTTGTCCTTTATAAATATAAATATATGCTACAAAAAGGGTAACTTCTAGTCTGTTTTCTGAGCTTCTCCTGAGTCTGCTGCTTTTCAAAATAATCAGCATAAAATAATTCCTATGCTAAGGAGACATTTTTTAGGGTTGCATATTCTCCTACCCTTCAAATACAACAAAAAGCAAAAATGATTTCATCTATAAATGCCCTATATCTCATACCATATTAATATTGTTAATTAAAAAAAGAGGAAAATTAATTGAGATATTATTGATGACATTGTACTGAATATTTTAATGGATGATCTCTTTATATTTCTACCTATGCTTATTATAGATAATAAGCAACTAAGACCTTCTCAAAACGTCTATTCTCCTCTTACTATTACTTTCTCTTTTTGAGCCAGGAATTATTTTTTCTTTCTTATATTCTTCATTCAGAGGAATTGGAAATCTGTACAGCACCACAGTCACTAACCAATATAAGCACAGTAAAGTTTCCTGGAAAAAAATATCTTCTATGCCTCATTGACTTTGTTAGAAGATAAAATGAGGCATATTAAAAATTTTAAGAGTTTGAGAAAAAATTGATTCTAATTGGGCAAGAGCCAATCTAGCAGATACAAAGGAACTCTGAGGAGCTGTACAAAATGAAAGACTTTTATAGGCAGAAGGATGTAGGAAAAAGAAAGTATACTAGGCAAAAAAGCAGGTTGGTTATTGTAAAATTATTTTCCTTTAGGGAATGGCAGAGGTCTATTAGACGGATTATCTATCTAGTGCTAATCAGATGATACCTGATTGACTGGTTTAAGATTCCATTTCTGGAAAGCCAAAACTAATTAAGTCTTGGTTTGGTGATGTCGGGCTTAGTGTAAGTGACTGCATATTAGGCCTGTTATCTTGTTTTTAACAACTTACATCTAGTCCATGACTCTATTTGGTTAAGTGTTTAGAATATCTACTTTTCTTTGAGTAGTTTTCTTTACAGGGACTTGATATATAAATATCTCAGGTCAAATTATAGGGCGATGCTGCTCTAGCAGCAAATAAGTAGTTGATAACTTTTATGTAACCTTCTTAACAATACTTGTATACCTTGGCCCTGGGTTGAGGAAGAATGTAGTGAGGTCATTACTCTAGTCCAGCTCTGAGTCCTCATTTTATGAATGGCTAAAAAGCTCCTTTGAAACTATCTTTCAGGCTATCCTTTCATAAATGATTCAGCTCTGTTCTAATGCATGTAAAACTTAATTCAGGGTTTTAAATTAAAGGGCAATGACTAAAACTTCTCACTTTCTCCTCTCATAGATTTTTCATAATTTTCCCTTTTAAATTTCTCTACATCTTAGTTTTCTCCAGTCCCAGAAATGCTCTTGATCATTAGAATACACACAGTACATTTGAGAGGTGAAAGGAATGTGGGGTAGAATTGCTTTGTCAGGGAGGAAAACTCCTCTACCCTTATAGGTTCTTCTGGCTGGTCTAAGAATTAAATTGATATAAGACATATTAAGAGAAGAAAATCAAAATTTTAATGACTATATACATGGGAGAGACCCAGGAAAATTGAGTAACTTACTAAAATGACTGAAGCCCTCACCTCAAATAAATACCATCTTCAGCTAAAGACAAAAGAGGATGTTTGGGGTAGTGGCTTGGGACTTCAAAGGGGAGGAAGACAATTCACATGGAGATGGAAAAGCAAATGCTTGGTAAACAAATGTTTGCTGCACCATATAGAAACAATGGGACACAGAGAGGAATTTTAACAGACTTTGCTATGTTCCTTCCTCTCTACCACAATTAGTTCATATCATACTGTAGTTACCTCTGGTGATAGATAACTATCCTGGAACAGGTCCTCTATCTAATTTCTTTTAGGCAGTTAGGGGGAAAGTCAAATGCTCTTCCTGAGTCTTCTGGGCCTTGACTGTTTCCAGCTTGAAATAATCCCCATGCCAAAGAGACACATTTAGGGGTGGCAAATTTTGTTCCACTACAGTCTACTAGCTTTTCCTGCTCGTAATTGAAGAATGATGACAATAGGAAAGGGTAGTGAGGTCTTCCTGAGACACATGACAAAACATTCCTGCCAGTGATAACAAGGGACATTTTTAGGATTGTGCTCCAAAGGGAAAAATAAAAATGGAGATAGCATCCTAAAAGAGGGCAAAAAGAAGACAGAAATAATAAATGATGAAAATGAAAGGGGCTGTGATTTCACCTCCTGCATGAAGTTTTCTCCAAGTTACAAGTAGTTCTTTCTCAATTACCACAGCAGGTTGCTTTTTTCTTTCATATACTTCACTAATTCCAGTTTGGTTTATGGTATGGTTATTTTCAAGTTCCCTTCCCTATTAGAATGTAATTTGTTTAAGTATTATATATACAGTATTAATCTTTCTGCCTCCTTTCCCATCACATGTGATAGAATTCAACAAATTTTGTTGACCTAAGGTGAAATATGTGCAGGTTCATAGACAGTAGGACACAATAAAGTAACATCAGAAACCCTAGTGTTTATTCTTATAAAGATAATTTTTAAAAATTATTTTAATAGAACTCATTGTTAGTAATAAAAAAAGTTACATGTTTAAAACAAAATAGTCAAAGATGATGCCTCCACCAGGTCTTGTAACACCACTAACATTTTTGTATACCTTTTTTCAGATCAGGTGCCAAAAAAAAGAGAACTTATACATACACACACATATACATTTTGGGATCTGGACAGTCCAGTCACAACAACATTTACTATTCATTAGAGCTGTTAGGTAGTCAGTCAGACGTTAGCAGCAAGGAGGTGACAGTGGTGAGAAAGACAAGAAGAAGAAATCGAGTCACACCTAGCCATCTGGGGACTCTCCCTTGACCCCACCCAGAATGGGTGAAACTATGGTCCTTTGGTGGGCAGCTTATCCTGATAATGAGGGGACAGTAACACGAGGGGACTTACTTGGGCTGCGCATGCCCAGACCAGATAGGCAAATAACCTATAGTAAACCCAAACTCATTATACCATAATTATAATAAAATCTACTTGTGGTTTTGCCCCACCCCCCACAGTGGGCGTTTCTTAGAGATTCAAGAGTGAGAGTGTGTGCAGCAGTAAGCTTGTTACATAACTCAGGGCTGTCAATTAAATAATGATCACCTGTCACCCCCTGCTCCTTAAAAGCGCCCTTAAGCCTGCCTGTACAGGAAGGCTGCTTTCAATTCACAGAAACAGCCCGCTCTCTCTCTCTCTCTGAGAGTGTACCTTGCTTCGATAAACTTTGCTTTGGGCTTGCTTCACTTCGCTGAAACAGCCCACTCTCAGAAGCAGCCCGCTCTCTCTCGCTCTCTCTCCCACTCTGAGAGTGTACCCATGCTTTAATAAACTTTGCTTTGTGCTTAAGCCTATCGTGGTGGTTTGCAATTCTTTGCTTACTATCGTGGAACTGTGATTGATGGTCCGAGCCTTCCATTGACCTCCTTGGTTGAAGCTATTTTGTTATAACTCACGTCCACCCAGTGACAGAGCCATATGATAAATCTTATTATCAGACACTTAAGTTCCTTCTCTAAAAATTATCTTGTTTAGAATTTTCCCTTCATGACAACAGCCACCAATCTTGCTTTTTCTTTTTTATTTTCCTTTTTCTCACTTGCACTTATTTCACATCCAATATCCCAATGACACCTTATTTTTCCTCCATTTTTTTTACCCTTTCCTTTATGACTTTATTCTAGAGTTAACAGTGAATTATCACACACATGTATCACACAATTTGGGTCAAAGAAACAAAACATTTTCTTCTCCTATATACTTAGTTTATTTAATCTGCATGAAACTGAGCAAGACTATGGTGCTTCTGGGCACAGAAGCTTTTCTGTCCCCCCTTTCTTGACTCCAGCCTCCATGACTTTCCCTGAGTTCCAAAGGGCAGATTCGAACAGTTGCTAATCCAGGAAGGGAAGGAATGCAAAGACAAGGGAGTGGCAGCCAGGAAACAATACTGCAGGCTTGGGGCAGGATTCTGGTTCTACCTCAAGGGATACACATACCAGTGTCTTTAAGCTCTTTAAGATGTCAGCATTCTTCATACCAGAGAAAGATCACCTGAGGCTACATTAAAGGAACCAGAGAAGCTCATCAAGACAAATACCTGAGACCAGAATAGAGAAGTGGAGGCCCTGCACACACCCTAATCTTAGCAAACCCACCCTCGAATCATTGCTATAAAACTCCTCATCAAATCCTCCCAGGTTAGGACACATAGTTATTCAGGACAGGAGCCTGTAGTGTTGCCCTTTGCCTGGCAAGGCAATAAAGTTACTCTTTTCTGCTTCACCCAAAACGTGTCTCCGAAATTTGATTTGGCACTGGTGCACAGAGGCCGAGCTTTCACCATCATGCATAATTAAATCAATATGGATACCTCAAAAATATTTTATAAAATCCTGGCAATAATCTTACACAGTAAAGATTATAATTCACATTTTATAAATAAAAAATTTAGGACTCTTTCCAGGATCTTACTGTTTTCCTCTAGATTTCTCAATATGTCCTGTAAATCTTGAAATTCAAATCCAAATTACTTCAAATTTCAATTCTTTTATAGTTCTCAACATAGACATTTTCAATACCCAAATCCTATGCTGATTCTCTTCACTTTCAAATGTCTCAAAGACCATAAATCTTTGTTATTAATTTCCTGAATGATTTACTCCTAAATCAGCATATGATGAAATTACTACCTATTATTCCTTCCTCACATATATTTTCTATGAAAACTCATGCCTTTGTTACTTTTCAATATTAAATTAACAACAAATGCTCTAAATTTCTTGTCTTTCTACATTGTAGCCATGCTATGGTAATTAATTTCAATAAGTAAATCAGCCTTCTCCCTTGTTATATCAATATACATAGTCTCTTCACCATTCAACTTTACTTTCCTCTTAATTTCCCCTTATATTTACCACTATACTTTAAGCAAAATTTATATTTACTCACTCCTCTTCATTATTTCCCAGTCTTACTAAAAAGATGTTCCTCAATAGTACTCAACTGAATTGACACGAGAGAGTCAGCAATAATTTTTTACTTGCCAATTCTTGTTGTCTCTTAGAACTTCTTATCTTACTGAAATTATAAGTCTGATGTCAGAGAGCTGACCAGTCTCTCCTTGATAATTTCCCTTGCTTTGTGTGACACTGTATTTGCTTCTTTTTCCCTCTCTAATCAATTTAGTCTTTCTCTTACTTCCCCTTTCACTCCATTTCTCTCTACCCACACCTTAAGTGTATGATTCCTTTTTTTTTAATAAATAGTTTTTTTCTATTTTTTTAATACAACAGGTTCTTATTAGTCATCGATTTTATACACATCAGTGTATACATGTCAATCCCAATCGCCCAATTCATCACACCACCACCCCCACCCCCCCACGGCTTTCACCCCTTGGTGTCCATACGTTTGTTCTCTACATCTGTGTCTCAATTTCTGCCCTGCAAACCGGTTCATCAGTACCATTTTTCTAGGTTCCACATATATGCGTTAATATACAATATTTGTTTTTCTCTTTCTGACTTACTTCACTCTGTATGACAGTCTCTAGATCCATCCACGTCTCAACAAATGACCCAATTTCGTTCCTTTTTATGACTGAATAATATTCCATTGTATATATGTACCACATCTTCTTTATCCATTCATCTGTCGATGGGCATTGAGGTTGCTTTCATGACCTGGCTATTGTTAATAGTGCTGCAATGAACATTAGGGTGCATGTGTCTTTTTGAATCATGGTTTTCTCTGGGTATATGCCCAGTAGTGGGATTGCTGGATCATATGGTAATTCTAGTTTTAGTTTTTTAAGGAACCTCCATACTGTTCTCCATACTGGCTCTATCAGTTTACATTCCCACCAACAGTGCAAGAGGGTTCCCTTTTCTTCACACCCTCTCCAACATTTGTTGTTTGTAGATTTTCTGATGAAGCCCATTCTAACTGGTGTGAGGTGATACCTCATTGTAGTTTTGATTTGCATTTCTCTAATAATTAGTGATGTTGAGCAGCTTTTCATGTGCTTCTTGGCCATCTGTATGTCTTCTTTGGAGAAATATCTATTTAGGTCTTCTGCCCATTTTTGGATTGGGTTGTTTGTTCTTTTAATATTGAGCTGCATGAGCTGTTTATATATTTTGGAGATTAATCCTTTGTCCGTTGAAAGTGTATGATTCCTTAAAGCTATTCCTTTGTCTCTCTTTCTTCTCCTTAAAGAAGACATTGCTTCTGAAGTACAATTTACTTCCATTTCTTTAATTATAGTTGCTTTAATAATTGCAATAAAATTTATCTTTTTGCCCCAACCACTTAGAGGTGCTTCAGACATAAATTCCAGTTGTTTACATTATTTATTGCACTACTCTTTTGCCCATTCCTCAAACACGGCAGTCCAAAATGAGTTCCTTATTTCCAAATGAGTTCCCATTTTATCCTAGATGCTAACACTGGGCACTAACTAAAGAGTCATAAATGCACATATGAGTGAAAGCGTACTTTCTATCAAGAAAAAAAACTGCAGTGATTAATTGTAATATAGTGTATGCTTTGAAGTAAACTGATGGACAAAGTGCTATTGTAGTAAAGCAAAGTCAAAGTGATTTTGAATTAGTGTGAAGTAGGAACATATTATCTTTTTTTTTTTTTTTTTGTGGTACGCGGGCCTCTCACTGTTGTGGCCTCTCCCGTTGTGGAGCACAGGCTCCGGACGCGCAGGCTCAGTGGCCATGGCTCACGGGCCCAGCTGCTCCGCGGCATGTGGGATCTTCCCAGACCGGGGCACGAACCCGTGTCCCCTGCATCGGCAGGCGGACTCTCAACCACTGCGCCACCAGGGAAGCCCAGGAACGTATTATCTTTAATCCAATTTTGTTAGACATGCTATCTCACAAGCCACACAATCCCTGTCTTCCATCTAAGAAACACACCCAGCAAATTAACATAAATATTTATAATTGATACATTCTATTTAGTGTTTACTGAATGACAGAACTCTGATAACTGCTTTGCAAATAACATAACTTAATATTCAAAACAATCTGTGGATTAAGTGGCACCACTATTTTTCTGTAAATGAGGATTTAGGAATTAGAAATATTAAGTTAAAATATTCTGGGACCTCTCGGGTTTTCATTAGCAAAATTAAAGGAAAAGTGCAAATTTGTCTGACATTAAACCTATGATCTATACTCATTTCCCTCCCTGAGTAATAAAAACTGCTTTATTGAGTTTCACAGATTACTTTTTATTAAAGACCAAACTACAAATATATGTCAAAGCAAAATCTTTTGTTTTTTTACTTACAATAAGTGAAATGGATTAACCATACATAGCAATTAATTTAAAAAAGAATATTTAAATAACTTGTGAAAAAAATATATTAAAATTCCATCTGAATTCAGTTCAAAATGTTAAATAAATAAATGTCTGGAATTGCACTGTGAAATATTTATGATTTTAAAATGTTCCATATTGAGACAAGAGGCACCTATAAGTCATTGCTGAGTATTGATGAAAAATTATTTGTACCTCCTAAGCTGTAAGATATACTGCAGTCAATACAAATGTTTTTCCACTTCATGTTTTTAATATTTAACAAGGGATGTCAGGAAATATATAAGTAACTAAGGAAGAAATGATTTGGAAATTAAAGACTACATCAATGGTCACTTTTTCAAACTCCTAAGAGGATAAAATAGAATGAAAATTTCTGCTTTTCACTTAGGGTAAGGAAACTTCACTGACCATGACCATAGAAATAATAGAAGAAATATTACTTGGTGAGAGATACCAATGATATATTATGTTTAGCAAATAATGGCTATAAAATGTATATAATGTATATATAATGTATATATAATAATGTATATAAAATGTATATAAAATATAAAATGTATCAGTTGTTTGGCATAAAATTTTATCATAGCACAGAATGAACTGTCAACTATTAACCCCTACATAATCAAAGTAAATTCAAATTGTGTTATATATATACAAACAGGATTACATAAAAAATAGTTAAACCAATATTTTGATAACGGAAATTGTAAGAAAGCAAAATTTGCCACCCCAAAATATGTCTCTTTGGCATGAGGATTATTTTAGGCTGATTATTTTCAAGAAACAGAAGACTTAGGAAAACGTCCTTTTTACTTCCCCCTTAGCTATCTAAAGAATTTAGTTAAAGAGCCTGGTCCAGGAGGAGCACTATCAACAGAGATACCTACAAAGAATATGGACTACATGTGATATGGGAACTCAGCAGGGCCTGGAATCCAAAGTCCTGTCTGTGTCCCATTGTCTCTGCAGGGCCCAGCAAACATTTGTTAACCAAATATTTGCCTTTCATCTCCATGTCAATTGCCTTACTCCCCTTTGAAGTTCCAAACTATTACTCCCAAAAACCTCTTTTCTCTTTAGCTGAAGACAGTATTTAAGGTAAGGACTTCAGCCATTTTGGAAAATTACTGTTTTCCTGAGTTTCTGCAACATATACAGAAGGTATACATGTTATTAAACTTTTATTTGTTTTATTTTTTTTAAGTTTTTTTTTTGATGTGGACCATTCTTAAAGTCTTTATTGAATGTTACAATATTGCTTCTGCTTTATGTTTTGGTTTTTTGGCCCCGAGGCATGTGGGATCTTAGCTCCCCGACTAGGGATTGGATCCACACCCCACCCCCTGTATTGGAAGGCAAAGTCTTAACCACTGGACTACCAAGGAAGTCCCAAACTTTTATTTGTTTTTCTCTTGTTAATTTACCTACTTCTTAGACCAGTCAGAAGAACCTAGAAGGATAGAGGAAAGATGTTTTTCCTCCTGTGAGCAAATGTTGATAAACAAATGTTTGATGGGCCATAAAGAAACAAAGGGACACAGAGGGGAATTTTAACAGACTTTGCTAGGTTCCTCCCTGTCTACCCTATCTAGTTCATATCATAATATAGATATCTATGGTGCTAGCTCCCTTCTAGGAACAGGTCCTCTGTCTAAATTCCTTTAGGCAGTGGGGCAATGTCAAAGGTTCTTCCTGAGTCTTTTAAGCCTTGATTGTTTTCAGACTGAAATAATCTGCATGCCTGAAAGATACATTTTGGGGGTGGCAAATTTGGCTCCAGTATAGTTCTGCCTTTGAAATTTCTCCAAGAAGTTTCACACTCCAGAAGTTGAGTTGATAGATTGTTTTATATCTCACTGAGCCCCTCTCTTAGTCCTGACAATAGATCAGTGCAGTTAAACTTATTTCAGAAGGTGGTAAAGCGGGTGGGCTCTCAAAGTTAGGCCCATAAGGTACAAGCAATCAGGTATTTAATAAGAGGCATTTCTATGGAAACAAAAGAAAAACAATGCTTAGTAATTAGAGCAAACTATAATCCTAGTTTCTGAGTTCTAAAATCAGTCAGTCGAGAAGATTTTTAGATGTCTGGCTTGAAGCATCATCAGATGGAGTGAGGTCAGGTGGTGGCAGAATGACAGATTTTCCTGGTTTGCAGTTTGAACGTCTCTGGTAATCATTCTAAGTGGTCCATACAGCAACAGTCATGAAGATTGTCTCTATATGGTCTACGGGGTGATTTCTCTGAAGTTTATAACAAGTTGTAAAATTTTAGCTTGAATAGCTTTGGAAAAAGGGCAATTTTAGTTCTTAATGATTCCAAGTCAGAAGGATGGGAGAAAATGTTAAAAAATGTTAGCATTAAAAATGTTAGGGCCCAGAGTAGGTGGCATCCTCTGTCTGGCCCAGAAGAAAAGTGCATGCTCAGAGCAAGTGGGTCCCAGGCTGGGTGGCCCTGGACTGCAAAGAGGTGCTCACCAGGTAGGCAGCTTGGGTGGCTGGCAGCAGGACAGTGTGGCAGCACCTCCAACAGGCCACGAGCCCCCCACTGCCTCCCACTGCTGCAGAGAAGTTGGGAGACCTACCTGGCCACCCCACCTCCTCATCCCATTTCTTAATACTCATCTAAAGCTTTACATCATTCTGGGACAAGTCCCATGACTCTTCCTTTCCAATTCCTCTTTTTTCTGCCTCTTCCAATATTTGCTTTATTTACATTATTTCAGTACTTTGTTTTTTTCTATTTTTTGGCCATGCCATGCAGCTTGCTCTTAGTTTCCTGACCAGGGATCAAACCCATGCCCCCTGCAGTGGAAGCGGAGTCTTAACCACTGGATGGCCAGGGAAGTCCCATATTTACATTATTTCTTAATACTCCTTCAAAAACTTTCGTCTGTTGGGAAAAGCTCCTTGACTCCCACCTTGGTCTCTTCCCATTCTTTTCTTAATTAACCTAATGTTTTTACTAGCATCTCTAAGACCCATGAAAGGAGGCTGAGACCACATATTTGATAAGGTTTCCCAAACAGTTTTTTTTTAATGGAAGTTCTTAAAGTTAGTTGTTATATTTCTTTGTATCTATCTTTTAATGTGTTCTTTCCATAGGTACCAATAAAATAGTTGTTTACAATGAGAGCTTTCTAAAAATCTACCAATTTAGAAGTTTTTCTAATTCAAAGGATCCATTGTCTGGCCATTGTCTTTATTAATATTGACTTATACCAATAAGCCTTTTTATGGCTTAACCATGGATGCAAGAGGAATCCCCAAAGGAGAGTGCAAAAAGATGCAGCTCTCATAAGATCGAAAAAGTTCACACCCCGAAATAGTCTACGAAAGCAAAGAATTTCATCACACAGGGGGTAAAGATGGTGCCACTAACAAAGCAATAAAATTTGAGACAATAAAGGTCCCTTATGGACTGAGAACCCTTATGACAAACTTCCCTGATAGCTGGCATGGCCAGACAAAGAGATGCCAGGCACAAGTCCAGGTTGTGCTATCTGGATTTCTGACAAACTCGATACAGCTGCTTGGAATCCCAGTCTATTTGACTAATGGCCAAATGCACACTGATAGTTGTACTTTCTAGATGGTGGATAGCAGATAGAATATAATCACTGGTCATAAAGTCAAGCTCTCAGAACATAGAACAAGACAAATGACACAACAGACAGAGACAAAGAAAAACCGTGACCATCTCTAGAACGCAATGGACCAATAAAACCAAGAGTACACTACCAAATTTACCAGAGTTGTTAAGCCCAAGAAACTAGCTCTACAAATATTTCTCCAGATAATATAAAGTTAGAAAAAAGAAAAAGGACTGTTACCACACTTGCTTCCAACAGGCCTGGCAGGTAGAGATCTGGAAGACTGACACGGTAAGAATTCCTACCTTTTGTGGGCACTTATCAGATGTCTCAGGATCTCTCAGCTGTAGCAGCCTCAGAGATAGCAGAGTTCAACCAGAGAAGTAAATCCTGCTGACTACACCATCTGCGAGAGAATGACATGAGACAAAGTCACAGGAGACAATCAAGTTTAATTATGTACATATAGTGGGGGTCCGATAAGAATATGGGGCTCAAGGACAAGTTAGGCAATCGAAGCTTATATGCTATCTGAGAGAAGAAGAAGGGAGTGGGGGTTTGGGATCTCAGAGCGAAGGAAAGCAATTCACAGGAAGAAGAAAAAGAAGAAATGTTTGGTCGATTAATGTTTGCTGGCTATAAAGAAATAATGGGACACAAAGAGGAATTTTAGCAAACAGACTTTGCTAGGTTTCTCCCTGTTTACCACACCTAGTTCATATTATACTGTAGTATAATATGGAACAAGTCCTCTATCCAAATTCCTTTAGGCAGTTAGAGGAAAGGTCAATGGTTCTTCCTGAATCTTTTGGGCCTTGACTGTAATAATGCACATGCCAAAGAGACACCTTGTGGGGTGACAAATTTTGGTCCCCTACACTCTCACTCAAAATATAATCTTAAGTGAGAAAATTCTAAGCAACTAATTGCAGTATTGATTTTATGTATATCTGATAGACAATACACAAATAGAAATATTTGATGTAAGATAAAAACACAAACCCCTCAATTTTTAAATTAGATCTTTTGTTTATTTTTATTTTATTTATGTATTTTGGTTGTGCCAGGTCTTAGTCGTGGCAGATGGGCTCCTTAGTTGTGGCATGTGAACTCTTAGTTGTGGCAGGCATGTGGGATCTAGTTCCCTAACCAGGGATTGAACCTTTGTCCCCTGCATTGGAAGGCTGATTCTTAACCACTGTGCCACCAGGGAAGTCCCACAAAACCCCCAAATTTTCAACACTTCAAAGTAAAATAAAAGAATACCTTTGAACTGTGGCAGGATTTGTCTGAAGGAGTTAAATACAAAAATGTAATATTTTAGTGCTTCAGAGAAACTGCTTTTATTGATCTCTTCCACAGAGACCCCGTATTTTCAAAATATTTACTTACCAAAAAGTAACATATATAAACAGACATGTTCTTTTCTCTTTTTGATCAAATAACCTCAGATCACGTCATCAGAAATTACATTAAATTTATAAAATTTTAGTATGAAGTAATGAGAGTTGATATTCTCTTTTCTTAAAGACTTTATAAAATACTGAAAATAACTCAAAATTCTCATTAGTACAATGTCAATTTCTAAAAGAAGTTTGCAGATGAGGAGACTAGATTAGTCCAAAGCTCCCAAGCTATAGATTAAAAAAACAAAGACTCGGAGATTTTAAATAATCTCTCAAGGACATATGGTGAATTAAGGATAGTGATTATATGAAAGCTTAAATTTTCTTGATGCTTAGTAGATTGATCTGTCATACAGATCTCTAATGCCTGAGAATTTGAAGGATTAGGAAGGCATATTTATGGATATCTGTGACAAACTCAGGAGGTCTTTCTCTTTTTAATAAGAGAATTTATCATTTATATTACATTTATAATTTGTATTGTGGGAAGATTACATTAAATAGAGTAGTATATGAAATTGAACACTCTATTCAAATTCAATGAAATCTATCCATATTTGATCTCTCCTGGTACTCTCTCTGTTAAACATACCTATTTCTGCATCTATGCCATATACTTAAACTTTAATAGGTCTTTCTTTCCCTTTTAAAATAATACCCTAAGGTGTGGTTTTGTTGATAATTATTTCAAAGTGTATTAACAAAAATTAAATGACATTGAATATTTAATTAAGAAAACATATTCCACTTTGTAGTTATTACTTTAAGAAATATTATTATACCTCATTTAATGAAAAATGTGTATGGTGTGATGGAGAGGATTTTTTTTTTGTAGTTTGTACATGAGATTATGAATAGCTATCAAGCTTTCTTTTGAATTTTTTATTTCATTGTGTCCTTTTCATTGAGGGTCAGCAATGGTGATTTTGTAGATATTGGCATAACTTACAAAAACAAGTTCTAACATGAGGAATTTCCCCTTTGACCTTCAGCTTCTCCTCTCTCCTTGCTGTGATATGCAGGTCTTGCTCCGAAAAGTTCAAAATTGCATTTTGGTTTCAATTTTAAAATATATTAATCAAAAGTGTAACGGTTGATAAAGCAGTCCTCTCACTAAAAGAGACAAATTTATTTTCTATGGCAGGTAGTTAAGGGGAAGTAGTTTTCTTCATCCCCAAAATGCCACACCACTTACAGACAAATCTTTGGCTAAATGTCTTCTTAATATTACAATGTTTGTTTTCTTTTGTATTTTATTTTTATTTATTTTATGATCCTCTCTTCTCTTTTATTTCTTTTTTGTTGGCTGGGTTTTGTTTCTTCATAAACCTTATACATTAATCACTATAGCCACGACATTTTGAAAATTTCTTGCTGTTTTTATATTTTAACAATTAGAAGCAAGAGGAAAACCAAAAGATAACTAAGTAGACCTTCATAATAAGAACAACAAGAAAAACCTTCCAAATATAACCTTGGCTTCTCACCTCCTGGTCAGTCTATGCTAACTGTATTTTAATGTCCCTATGGCTAAACATGCCCATTCACCTCTAAAGGTCACATGTACACCAGTCTGAGGTATATGAAATCTCACAATATTAACTATTATGATGTGAAAACTTCATGACATTAAGAAGAGACAGGAAATAACTCTTTAGGGTGATGGCCCTGCTTGATGAGTTTGCTAGAATTGTTCTAGAAAGGTAATTTTTCCCATGAGAAGCAATAACAAACTCAAACCATTGGTCAAAATACAGTGATTTTTGTAGAAGATAAAAATCATTATGGATAACTGCACAGATAATAAATTTTAAAGTTTTTCTTTTAATTAAAAAGCATCTTGAATACATATACATATATATATTATATATTAGGAGAGTTGAGTCAAACATTCATAGATTCTACCTTTTCAAAATTTATGTTTAGTTTTTGTTTTGCTTTTTAATATTTAATGGTTTTATGTTTGTACATGGTAGGGGTGGAATGGGGGTTGCTGATTCATCTAGTTAATTTTTATTGGAGTTCTAAAAGACATAATAATAATAAAATAATTGTTTTCCTATACTGTCTAAAACTCTTTCACTTATTCTCTAATTGTACACCTGTATTAATACAAATAAGTTGCACAACAAACAATGAAAATTTGAAAATGATCAGGACTCTAGGGATCTTTTGCTATACCTTCTCAATTTGCCATCAGATAGAAGTGAACATAATAAATGTGTATGCTGAATAATCAAATGCCTGAATTTTGATTGATGATGGCAGCCATAGCATATCAAAATGCAATTAGACATATATACAGGTGTATTTATATATGTTTGTTATATGTATATGTACATAAATACATTTTGTTTGTTCATGAAACATCTACACTAAATTTGGATATTAGAAGCTCAATTCTGTGGCCTTAAACATTGAGAAGTTTAGTATTATAAACAGTTTATGTTTTCTGTGTGGCAAAATTCTATGTCTCTCTTAAGACTGTTCAATTGTTTTTTTTTTTTTTTTTTTTTTGGTGATAGCTTCCTGATGATTCTCTCCTATCTTCACTCTCATAAATTATCAGTCTTTCCTTATATATCCTGTATCTTTGTCTATTAAAATATCAAACCACTTGTAGTGATTAAGAAAATAAAAGGATGACTATATAACACATGATATTGCTGGTGAGGAAGTTGTACTCAGCCTCCAAGATCCCTAACTCCCAGGCACTGAGTTTTCCCCAGCATCCAGACAGTTCAATGACTGGGGAATTAAAATTCACTGGGATGGAGCAAAGTGTATTACTCTTTGGGGTTCAAGAAATTATTTGACTTTTAAAATTATTTCATACTGGTAAAATTTTGTAAATAAGAAATTTTATCTATATCTATATAAACAGAACTTAATTTCCACATTTTTCCTGTATATTTTAATATAATATTACATATTTTAACATTTTAATCAGGTTTATTTTTCACTATCTTGGCACTCTCACTTCCACAATTAGAACTTTCAGATTCATTTTATATATCACTAAAAATAGAAAATATTTACTGGGACAAAATAATACATAACTTATGTATGTTACAAAGATGATAATGCAATAATATTTCAACTTTACTCACCAATCAGCTTTAGGATTGCAATATTAGAGTTCTGATAAACCCTTAGAAAAAAATGTTCAGGTTGCATTTCTCTCATATAATTACAGAATAACCATTAACCTAGGATCTGCTGGAAGATTTTTGTCTCTAGCCTAGTATTTATATAGTAACCAAATTTATATAGTAACCAACTTTGCTTTAGTTGAGTCTTAAACTATATAGATTTAAAATGTGTCTGCCTAAGTAACTTTAATTTTTTCATAGTTCACTGTTTTAATTATTTCTGTGCTTTTTGATTTCTCTTTAATTCTCCATTTATGAACTTTTATATCCATACTTAGTGATGGGCTCTTTGAAGTAAAAATCTGGATATTATTTTTTATTAGTTCAATAAGACATTTTACTTAAAAAAATTGCAAATTGATGTCAATTACATATATATTTGCCTCCCTTCTACTAATCATGATCCTTCATCACTCCATTTCACTTAATTTTCTATGCAATCCTGCATGCACTATGTTATATTTTTCCTCATGTTATCATTATCAAAATCATGCATTCATCTCTATAAAAGTTTTGCTATCAATATTGTCTTCTTAGATACCTCTCTCATTTCTACATTTCTCCACATTTCCATAACATTTCAACCTACATTATAAGAAACTGATTTATAAGGATGAAAAATCCAGATGGTAACAAAGCATTTCACATATGTAGCATATGAATTATGTATCACATATGTTCATGCTCACATATCATACCAGGAAAGCCACTGTCTTGGATTTCACAAGTATGGACAGTTAAGATGTTGGGAAGATTCAGGAACTTTTCAAAATCTCTGAAATCTTACCAGGGAACTCATAACTAAGCATGTGCTGTGTACTTACCAGGGCCTAGGGAAACCCCAGCTGTGAGCAAATACAAAACTTAGGATTTGGGTTTCAATAACAGTTCCCTTGATTTCACAAGTACAAAAATACACATCATCTCCAAAGAAAACTGCCACATACGGTCTTCATTTAATTTGTGCATCAGAACATCCAAGGTCAACATATCAACATCAGCAATCATTGGATTTCATTAAAAGGTGTACCTTCAGAAGCAGTAGATATTAAAAAAAGAGAATGTTTTGACTCCACCCCATAAGAGATAATGCAAGACCTGGTTTAATGTTCCTGTTTAATTAAACACATTCCATTTGATTTCCTGGGATCAAGTGAGAAGAACAATTCGGCTTAATGCTAAAGACATATGAAATTAATTGGCATATAAATACTTTCAACTCACATTTAGGGAATAAAATCAAATCCAAGACCAATGTTTCATTCTGGCTTTTGATGTTTTTAATAATATGGCTTTATCTTTTCTTTCCAACCTTCTCTGCCATTACTGTCCAGTATTAAACTTTCACTCTAGTCAGGCAGAATTCCACATAGTCATTCTAAACTGGGGATTGGCACACTGTAATCCACTGGCCAAACCTGGTCCATTGATTATTTAGGTACAGTCCTCCAGCAAAGAACAATTTTTTTTTCTCACATTTTTATATGGTTCAAGGGAAAAAAGAAGGAAAATATACGATAAAGGCTATATGTAGCCTACAAAACTAAACTATTTGTTTTCTGGCTCTTTACCTAACATGCATATCTCTATACCTTCTTTACTGTCCTTTCTAGAAATCTGTGGTTCTCTCCACTATTTGCCAAGCTCTAATCCCAGTCATCATTTAAGACCAATCTCCATTATTCACCTACAGGAATGAAGAGAGTGTAAAGTGTACACATTTGACTCCTGTTGCACTAATTGCTAGCACTACAAAATAAGACTTTAGTATTGAGTGGGCCAAAAGGTTCGTTCTTTTTTTCTGTAAGATGGCTCTAGTAGCCCTTAGTTGTCTTTAACTTCATTCAAAAAAATTTTGTTAGATGCATGTGATAGCTGTCCTATCAGTGTGCATTTAAAAAAGACATTGCGCTTCCCTGGTGGCACAGTGGTTGAGAGTCCGCCTGCCGATGCAGGGTACACGGGTTCGTGCCCCGGTCCGGGAGGATCCCACATGCCACGGAACGGCTGGGCCTGTGAGCCATGTCCGCTGAGCCTGTGCGTCCAGAGCCTGTGCTCCGCAGTGGGAGAGGCCACAACAGTGAGAGGCCCGCGTACCGCAAAAAAAAAAAAAGAAGTACAGTAGCAAAGCACTCAACTATTAATGGCTGATTGACAAGACCAAGGTGACATATCTGAAGTGGCTGACTGGGTCAGAGAACCTGCTTCTGTCCCTACATGCCAGTGGATACCTGTATCTGTATGAGGAAAGCCAGCTATGCACCTGGGTCAGCCCTGGTGTCTGCTGAAGCAGGGCCAGGGCTTCCCTGTTTAAACTGCCAAGAGCAAGGGACCCATGGCCCACTGCCAAGTGGGCCTTCCCAGCCCATGGCTTGTACCTAGCCTGTCAGCCAAAATGGCTGTAGGCGAGCCCACCTGATGGGCTCATACAGCTCTACTTCGGGCGTTCTGCTCTGAGTATTGTGGAGCTTTGACCGCTGCTATGTGGTGACAGGTGGCAAAGATTACCTGCTCACCGTGTGGCTCTTCACCGAAGGCCGAGTGGTGGCCTACTCCGTGGCCACTGGTCCTAGGTCAAAGCAGTGACCTTGGACCTCTACTTCGCTGGGGCTGAGTAGGCGGCGGCAGCCAGCACTGAGGAGGTGGAATGGAGAGGAGGAGGAGTTTGGTGCAGAAGCCAAAGGCCTTCTCCCCTCAGCCCGAGGCGGATTCTCTTGCCGGGTCGGCTCCAGCCCAGGAACGCGCACGCGCGGCTCTGTGGGCGCTCACCGAGCATGCTCCTTATCCTCGCCACCCTTGAGGTGATTCCTGCGCTCTCTCCCGGGAACGCGCACGCGCGGCTCTGTGGGCGCTCACCGAGCATGCTCCTTATCCTCGTCACCCTTGAGGTGATTCCTGCGCTCTCTCCCGGGAACGCGCACGCGCGGCTCTGTGGGCGCTCACTGAGCATGCGCTTAATCCTCGCCACCCTTGAGGTGATTGCTGCGCTCTCGCCGGAGCACACGCAGGCGCGGCTCTGTGGGCGCTCACTGAGAATGAGCCTTATCCTCGCCACCTTTGAGGTAATTCCTGTGCTTTCGCAGGAGCACACGCACGCGCGGCTCTGTGGGCACTCACTGAGCATGTGCTGTATCCTCTGTGACTCCGGCACTGACCCAGTGCCTTGCTCTCTGTCCTGCTCCAGAAGCCCCGCACCCAGAGAGCGACCCAGGCTCAGAAGCTGAGCTGGAGATGTTATTCACTTTCTGCTGCGGCCACACCAGCCAGGGCGGCTATGGGGGCAGGGGCAGCAAGAACAAGCTGAGAGGCCCGGTCCTCTGAGGCCCGCAGGCCCCAGCCTAGGTGCTGGACACACCGTTGTGGCAGCGCATACGTGAGGTGCTGCTGCTAGAGGCCCTGGAGTACAGGACGACGGCTCAGGGGCAGCCGGTTATCCTCTCCTTGGAGGACTGCATGCTCACTGCCCACCGGGAGGGCCTCATCTGCTGCTTGGCCAGCCGGCAAGGCCTTCACAGATAAGGAAACGAGGGCTTGGCAGGAGAAGGAAGTTGGCCCAGATCACCCAGATGTGAGAACATCTCCTCACAACCAGGTAACTCCTCAGGCGGCACTGATGTGAAGCCGTGAATGTGGTGGACGCCCACCCCATGCCTAACCCTCCCCACTGACCTGATTAACCAAGATTAACCATGGCCCATGAACTGCTAGGGTCCCCACCCTGCACAGACTTGGGGAATGGGCAGAGGATCCCCAGACTGACTCCGACAGACACAAGGGGTATGCAGTGCAGTGACCCGTTCCTCTGCCTGTGTCAGTGTTTCCTTCTTCCCTGTCCCTAGGGTATGACTGGTCATTCCCCAGCTCTCTGCAGTGTGCACCTCTCTGGCCAGTGGGCAGAGCAGGGATGGGGGTCTACCCTTTGATACTACTACTGTCTGTGCTTTCAAAGAGTGTTCAATCAGGGAAGCCCCTCTGGGCCCTCCCTGTTCTCCAGGACCTTTATTTATACTAAAGTTCCCTGTTTTTTGAAATTGTGTTCTTGATACAATTTCCTCTGACTCTTCAAGATGATGTGCCCTTTGTTTGTACTTCAGTTCTCATATGCTTATTTTTTAGGCACTTGTCAACATTTTAAGTGATTGATGTAGCTTTAAAAAGCTCACATTCTGTTTGGTTGCTGGTAATATCTACTCTGCAGTTAAAGAGAAGCTTGATGTGAACAGGTCATGTGCATATATTATAATATTTAGGAGCCATTCACATAGACTAGCTCCATAGGACTAAGGACAGATATTCTCCTAACACACCCTCTTCCTGGTCTCTACACCAATGGATTATATGTATATATTAAAAAAAAAAAAAGACAAACTATGGTATTCTAGGACTCTTCTTATAATTCCTTTCTCTCTTGTCTGCAAATATTACTTATGGAAAACATGTAATTACATTCATCCTGAACTTTACCCTTATCCAGAATTCCTGACATACAACAGATTGCCAATCCCTCCACAATATCTCTGCAGCTCTCCTATCCATATATAAATCACACATAAATTTTCTCCTCAATAAATACAGTCCCCCACTCCCAACCCTGCCAGCTATTCTTTTTACTGCTGCTTATGTTCTTTGCCAAATTATTCTCTACCTCAAGAGCAGGATATATTTACCTAAAATGTAAATTTATGTACGTCATTTATTTGCTTAATATCTCCATAGGCCCACCTAATGACCTATTATACTAATAAAAATGGCACAGGAAATGAAAAATGGCTACTCTCATCTTCTTCCCAAGTAATTGATGTGTACCTATTTATAAATAAGATTCGTTTATCTCTTAGACATTTACACTATTTATACTACAGTTATAGTGCCAAGAAGTGGATGGGCTTGGAGTATTAAATCCATAATCTCCATTAATCCTTCCATTACAGTCCCCCCCAAATATACAGCCTGTGTAAATACAGAGTAATTGCTTTGCTCAAATAGGTTCAAAACAAATCTTATAATTCCCTTTCAAACCAGATTGCCGCCCTGAGGTAACTCACAACCTGTTATTGTTGAATCCTATAAAAATTGGAGCACTTAGCTAGTATCAAAGTTTTCTAATTTAAAAATTTCAAAAATGACGATAAATGTGAGACATGGGTGAAGAAGCATGGTGAACTGCAGGACTCCGCATAGCTCCCCAGGTTGCTACTTGCTGCATTAGGATGTACTCTGGTTTGATTTTAACATCTGTGGTCCCTAAATAATGCATGTAGGTCATCGTTAACACAGAAAGGAGCTCATTTATGAAACACCTACAAGTTATACCTTGATGATTGTAGTTTATATTACATTTCTCATGGGTCCTAAAATACCATGTTTATTTTCCATAAGCAATCCTGAACAGGCTAAGTACATCTGGCAAAAGCATCTCAAATATAAGGATTCTTCTACTACCAAATACCAAGTATGTGTGATTACCACATACCACTTTGCATGTTTGCAAAGTGATTGGACCAGGCCATCTTTCTTTTTCCTTTCTTGCAGCACCCCTGCAGTTAAAGAGAGACAGTATAGTCGTATTTCCAATGTTTCCTTTTCCATACAACAATATCCTAATATATAGAAATTTAGTAGTATCTGTGGTTGATCATCACTGATTGTTTACATACCCATTGCACTTCAATTAATTATGATATACATGATACTCTACAGCATTTCATTTTGTATAGGTGCTTTATAAAAGTACAATTGAATGATCATTAAGATAACAAAATTTAACTAGCTGGAGTAACAGAGGATGAATGTAGACCATGGCATTTCTGATTTTTGTAGAGATATCTGCTCAGGTTTCAGGACAACTTTGGGATTTATTCAACATAGAGTAAAAGTGATCATAAAAATTATTAGTTGCATGGATCATTTGATTGCCAATTTTATTCATATATTTTAAAAGGGAGACACCTAGATTAGAGAGGGCAGCTGCCTTTGAAATGGTGTATTTATAGGAAAAAATCTGCATTTTAATATCAAGTCATATTTTCTTTGTCATGATACCTAGTTGCCCTCTGTTCTAAAGCTTGTGTTCCTATTTATTGTGTAATTGGGCAGGAATAATCTTTCTGTACTAATGGTAATATCTATGTAGATCTTGTCCTTTTCCATCTGTTTTATCTTTGATCAAAACAAAAACTCATGATATTTGAATTCAAATAATTTGAGGGAAAGAACTTACTGTTACAAAAAGCCTCATGTGCCAGTGAAACATTACTATGAAAAAGGAAACTTCCATTGATTTGACAACTTACCTGTCAATATAAAATCATTTAAAATTTCTTTTTCTTAAAAAAAAAAACCCTTCAAATTACTGTTTTGTATTTACTGCCATAGTTTGAATAACACATTTGCAAAGAACTTTTGATTCTTGTTGAAAAAAGACTATTCTGTGCTGTTTATTAATTATTTATTCCTACTTTACACAATTACTCTGTAAGCTACTATTTGTCCTTATTGTTAAATGTTGGTTCACAACTTTTCATTAAATTAATTTATATATGTATCTATCTATCTAATGAATACTGAATGTTACATATATGTATACATAGCAAAGTAGCATATCTATTGAATAGTAAAATATGCACTTGGCACAATGAAACATTTCCAATATGGCTGAACTTACAAACAAAACCATTTTATTGAGCAGGAATATTCAATCAATAATTCTGTCAAGTTGAATAAAACATTCTCTAGCAAGTATTCACAGAGAAACTTTGTTTTCAGCTAGAGATGTTATTCTGTTTCCATAGTTGTGTAGAATATATAGGTTTAACTTTTGGTTCACACTAATTCTTTGTAAATTTTTTCTTCTCATTTTAAAATGAAGGATTTTAGTTAGTTTACAGTGAAACTTGTTGTGCTCATTTTGATTCACAATTACTGGTTTATTTTCCTAGTCACAATTTGATAGATAGTCTATGTGCTTGTTTATTAATGCCTAAATAACAACCTCTGAAAAATAACTAAAAAGATTTATTTTGGAGCCTAGCATGTAAGTACTATGGCTCATCAAATTTGTTGGAATTCCAATATCCTTAATGTTATAAATGCATGAACCAACTAGGTAAATAACTAATCAAGAGCTCTTTGGTTTGGTGCAATTAATAGGCATGAAGGTGGGAAGAGAGAGAGAAAGAGTAGGGGAAGGGAGAGAGGGAGCAAGGGAGGGAGAGGGAGAGAGGAAGTGATAAAGGGAGATAGATAGTTATTAGGCAGGAAATAAGAAAATGAACATACATGAATTTTCCTATATAATTAGTAAATAAAACCAAACTAAATTATGAGTAAAAGCTCAGAAGCAAACAAAATTCAAGACACAGTAACAAGCAATTTTTCTTTTTCATGGATAATGGTCCTTGCTATACTGTTACAGAGAAGAACTATCTTTCTATTTCTATGCAGATGGCGTAAGAGTTAAAAAGTAGGCAATGTGTTTAGATGTGATGTCTAAGATTTTCAACATGTAGTATATGTCTTTTGAAAACTAGTAATGTATCTGTGATGCCTTCACATGGATGATGGATGATATCACTTGAATCAGCAAAACAGATGCACCCATCCATTTCAAAACTTAATGCAACTTAAAAAATGCAAGAGGAGCTAACTCTTGGTAATTTAGCAGCTTAGTACACCTTTGAGACAAGACAAAATGATTGAGAAGGAAAAGTAAATTTCATATGATTATGTATTTTAGAAACCTCTTGTTGCTTTTATCAGTGTCCTAATTGTGCATTACAGCAAATGATCAATTTTGTTAAGATATTTATAATAAGCCCTTACATTTTCCAGTGTCTTCCATCTAAAAGAATCATGTGGTGCTTTGCAGATGACAGGATATTAGCCTTAACCACCCCTCAAGTGAAGTTATCCTTAGGTTGAACAAGGTAAAGTTCTTTGCCAGTTACATTTCAGTGCACTGAAGACTAACTTATCTTATTAGTTTGAAACCACAGCCAGACTTTTACAGGATAGAATGTTGTCATCTGTCTTGGATCCAGAACACTGAAGCTAAAATTATTCTGTATAGAGAAAATAGTATTGATTTATCTGGCTAAAAGAGCATAATTAAATATTTGCTATTTCATTAATTATCAGCCAAACTAGCACATTCCAAGTAGAATAGAAAAGCAGATATATTACTATCACATGTGGTACACCTATATCTTTTGGTCTTCGATTGCACCTAAATATTCTTAAAGCACATTTTACTGATTGCAACCCATAAATATCTTCTCTGATGACATGTACATAAAAGCATTTGTTATGATATTTTCTGAACCAGTATCAACGTTGTTAAAGGTATATATTTCAAATTTTATAGCATAAAAACTATAGCAAATAATTGAGGGTTTTTTTTTTTTTGTCTTTTTAACTTGTGACAATAAATGTAAATTTGATCATCTAACATTCAGAGTTATTTCTGCCTTACAGATAAACTAACTAGAGAGTAATACAATGACGGTATTTTTTTTTTTCCCTAGGAGAAACTCTATTTATTTACTTACTTACTTATTTATGCTTACATATATACCTCCCTCCTAGAAACTTTCAGCCATTTGCCTATTGGTTTTTGTATTTATGTGACTGAGCTAATTGCTCTCATGTACTCAGCAGTATTTACTGGCGGCCAGCACAAGGAGGTCTGCTTCTTTGCTGTGCTTCTGATGATGGAATTCCAGCTTCTGAATGCAGACCCCCTCCCTGCACAGGCACACTTCTCTACTCTTCTCGTACTCACACTGTTGAATCAAAGAGAAAGAGGGAGGAGGAGAAAGGGAGCAGGGCCTCGATGAAAAGATAATCAATAGGGAGAGAGGTGAAGGACTAGGATGGTGTAGTGGGTTGAGCGGTGGACCCCCAAAAGATATGTCCAAGTCCTAATCCCCGGAACCTGTGAATGTGACTGTATTTGGAGAAAAGATCTTTGCAGATGTAATTAAGCCAAGCATTTTGAGATGAGATCATCCTGGATTACCCAGGTGGGCCCTAAACAATGATGGTATTTTTACTATAATGGTCTACTGTCTCTCTAAGTAACTTTTTGTTAAAGTTTTAATGAGATCCATTTTCCTTACATTTGTAGATTGCTAGAACCTTGATACGTAATGAGTGTGCAACATAGGAAGGCATATCTGAGAAACACAGATTAGCTGAATTAAAATATGTTGACTCCAACCTCTTTTTATCTGCATTTATTAAATGTCACATTTTCTTTCACTTATATTAAGGGTTTTAATATTTCAGCACTAGTAATCCAATGACACATCTTTCATACCAAGTTATCTATAACACCTTTGGACACATGCCCTTCAAGATTACCTCCCTCCCTACCTAGGCAATAAAAATTAACATTTTTCTAGTGATGAGATTTTTACTCCTACCATGTTGGAATACAGTTTGATATTTATTATCCGTGAAACCAGAATGAGTTTTAAACTAGGTGAAATATGTTCTTCTCTTCTTAATTAAAAAAAACTATTTTTTGCAGCTTTCTATTTCCTGTGTTTATATTGAAGAATATATACTAAACCACATTCTATCCAGTTATGTTATGATTACTGGATTCTTCTTATACATGCCCATTAAGTTTATTTCCACACTTACTATGTATTATAATGGGATCACAACAGGTCTCCATGGTGTTCTCAGATTATATAATAATTTTTGAATGGAATATTCTGATTCCCCATGTTTGACATAATGCTTCTGACAGTATCACAGCAACACAAAGCCGGTAGAAAGCCAGATATACATTATTCTCATAAAAGCTCTCTCATACGCCAGTTCTCACAGAGATGACAGACATTCCTGCCCAAAATGAATGAAGAACAGTAGCTGGTGATTGCTCATTGACATGAATGAGGCAGCCCTCCTGGAAGCCATTTTGGTTTCCTTGCTTCCTTTTGTGTGGACAGAAAAATCTAATTTAAGACCTAGAAGTAAATGAATCCTTGTCATTTTATTTCCTGATTCATCATCTTATATTAGATAGACTTGGAGTTATATTCAAAATGATATTATGTAACCCAATGAAGCACAGCATAACCTGTCATATCCTAATATAATAAGATATGATGTATTGGAAATCATTTAAAGCAATCACTTCATTTCAGCTTGGGTACCTACTATTGACTCATGTGCATTCTTATCCTGAATTAATTTTGGTAAAAGTGAAACCATGTTATTAGAATAAAAATTCCTCTTAAATCTTTGTAAGTTGACTGAATGTTTTCATGTATTTGCTACAGCTTTATTAGTTTTTTGCATGGCTGTAAATACCTACTTTAATAATAGAAGTATTATGTGTGCACTCTTGTCATCTTTTCTGTACATCCTTCTTTATTTTAATTTTTCTATAGACATTTGAATGAAGTTAGCAGAAATTCAGTAAAGAGAACAATGGGGACATGCCCTATATTGATACTATTTAGGGATGAGTATTTTTTTTAACTATTTACTTTTTAACTTTTAACTTATTGGATGGGATGTAGGATGACATGAAAAAGCATATTATAGCCATAGTAACAGCTATATTATGGTAAAATAGTAGACCCTTTAAAAAGAAAGAGCCTGTGAAATGCAATTCTCCTGGCTAAATTTAAGTAAAGACACAACTATTAACAATTTAGTATTACATTTTATTTAAAAAATCTTATGTAAGTTATTAGATCCTTTGATTATATGAATGAGACTTGGCACCTTTTTATATCCGGCATTTCTTATATGGAATGAAAGTGCAAAAGAGTGCTTAAAGGATTGTGATATCTCTCAAAGTTGTTTTTTTTGGGGGGGGTAGATTTTAATTTTTGTTTGTTTGGGTTTTTATTAATTTTTCTTTTTCCCATGTGAAGGGAGAAAGCAGGAGTCTTTTCTCATGCATATGACATATTTCAAGATGAAGATAGGTGTTTCTTGAATTTCCAGAACTAACCATGGAAAGTAGGGGGTTGATGTCAGTTATACTCTTGTTCCCCCTTTTCAGTTGTGTTCTTCTGAGGTCTTTAAAGATAAGGGTGTATACTGAGTAAGCATGAAGCCTACAGTAGCACTTGTCTATTTGGGAGTATATATGTAAAATACAAAATTTCTCAAGCTTCTTCAAAAGTAGAAACATGAATTTTTGTTGTTGTTTTCTGTTGTTTTTACACAAAAGCAGACTCTGTGGTCTTTATACATTGTTCCTTATTCAATAAAATAGTACCACCAAAATAGATAGATACATGGCCGGAGATGAGTTTAACTCATCCTGAGTTATTTCATTAGGATAAACTATCTAGAGGCCCACCCAGCTCTTTAGCATAAACTAGCCAGTGTAGTCCCCAGGGGCCCACTGTGAATAACAAAGAAACTCCTATCATTCTGGAAACTCAGAGTTTAGAGTCTTCCTCCCAGAAACAAGGGGCAAAGGCCAACCAAATTTTTTATTTGTACATAGGCAGTTGCACAACAAATATTTACTAGCTTTGATTAATTGGGAATGCAATCTAATCTTTGTTCCTCAGTTTCATCATTTTTAATGTGGGGATAATATTAGTACTTATGTCAAAGAACAATTATGGAGTTTTGATAAGTTAATATGTATAATATATAGTTAATATATGTAAAGCATTTGGAATGGTGCCTGTCACATATAAGCCCCTTTGAAGTGTAAATAATTATACTAGTTATTATATTTATTATTTACTAATAATACTGATTTTTATTATTTTCCAAAATGAGGCACTTTTTTTCCATAGACAAATACAAATAAAATAACATCAAAAGTTCTCTTTTAAAGCAAGAGAATTTGGTTAGATGAAATATCCTGAAAAGAGCATATAATTTGTATCTGTTGGAAAAAATAATTAGCATAAGTCCTTTTAAATGGAGTTAATACGTATGTATGTATCAATATTGTATATAAGCATTCATCTCTATGATTATAACAATAAGAAGAATCCCAACCCAGATGCAAAACATCCAAGTAAATTGTACCACAGCAGAAAGGGCTTAACATCTAGATCAGGTAATTGGTTTTGAAGACTTCAGAGCTGTCACTTCACTCTAAGTTAATTTTTTTGGCTTTGTTTGGAGGTGAATGGTAAGAATATTATCGATACTTGAAATTTTAACTGTAATTTTTAAGTGTCAAAATTTCCAGTCAATTAGAGCTTATTCAAAAGGTACTAATTTTGTGATTTTTTAAATGAAGCATCATTTTATTTTCCCCTCATTTTTACATTTAATACTTTTTGATATAGTTAACTGCAATGATGCTGTATAAATATGCAAATATTTTTTCAATGAATAACTGAATGATTATGCTGAAAATTAGAAATACTTAGTGTTTTTTTATATCTTGACAAGGAAAAATACAATGTAGAACATAATTTGCCTTGCCATTCCAATTTCATCAGCATAGGAGGGCCAGATTTCAGTAGATAGGACTAGTGAAGCAGTTATTACCTCTACGAACCAGAGAAAATATTTCCAGTTTTATTTTTAAGTTAAATGGAGATGTTCAAGCAACTTGGGTACAATTTATTCGCTTCCTTATATTTTTTCCATTTCTTAAATCATGCTCTCCTTATTAAACTTTAACAACTTGCTGTCTTCCTCTAACCCCACAATTGTGAGAATCTAAGGCTTTTTACAATAATGTTCCTTTATAACACGTAAGATTCTATCAAGCCTGTTAATTTTGCAGTATTTGTATCTTCCTCAAAATTGTAGTATTTTTACATCTTATTATTTTCAAATGATCAGAAAATGTTTTTCTCATTGCTTAGGGAAAAACTATTGTTAGCCTGTGCAAGACTGCTTGAATAACATACATTGCAATTGCAGCAAACTTTAGAGGTGAAGCTTAGCAGGAGCCAAATTTGGGACGTGTAATTTACCAGAGAGACTTTTTTAAAAAATAAGCTCTCTGTATTTCTATTTTTTCAGTCTAAATTATCAGTATGTTATACCATTTTCTATTTGTTTATTTTTTTAAAAAGGATATTGAGGCTTCCAATATGTAATGCCTGATTTCTGATATCTCATACCATCTTGTTAAAATACTCATAAAAACACAAACATAGATCCAAGAGATTTAACTGCCTGGGAATATAGGCATATTGGTCTATTATATGCCAGAAACCATGAGAAAATTTTATTCACTGAAGTAGAAGCTGTGGGCTCAGGCAGAAAAGTGATGGAGCCCAAGCAATATTCTGTAGAAAATTATGTCTTCCCACTTTCACATATCATCATTATATCAAAGTGAAAAGAGTTGAGGCTTTTCACTAATGTTCACAATTAGTTTCCCAGATAATTAGGGCTTTTTCACCCTGCACTATAGTTCATTATTACCTCTCTTCTAAAACAAATATGTAAGTGTAAATCTTAGAAATGTTGCCTAGGCAATTAAGGAAGTGAATAATGAGTGAAGTTGTAGGTTGGGGGAAGTTAGCAGAGAAGTACAGTGCTAACCCTCAAAGAGCCATTAGATTTTCAAAGGGACATATTTTGCCCTCCATTCATTCTCTGATATATTGAAATGCCAGGCACAAGCTACTTCAAATTATAGGCCTCATAATATCATGCAAATGGAAAGTAAGTATCTGCTTAAATCATCACTTTCCTAGGAGCTAAGTGATTTAAAACAAAAAGCAAAATGCTTGGCTTTAGGGAATGGGCATAAAATTGAGTCTTCTAGTTGAAGATGTAAGAGGAAGATTCTAACGATAAATAGGTAAACAGAGAAGAAAGACCAAAGAAAATTCTACTTTATTCTTTAGCAACAAATTGCAGACCTGAATAAGTCTACTCTCGTTTAAGGATCAGTAACACCCCTGAAATATTCCCAACTTAAAAAGTAGAACACAATGCAACTTCCAACCAGAGATAAAAAGCTTACTTTTCACAAATGTATCATGTAGAAATTAGCAGTAATCTTTTAAGTGGATAATTTGTAGACTAAGTAGCAGGGAAGCATGTATTGGAGCACATAATGGAGTCCAGACTTCCATAATGGATGTAGTAGAGCACTACCAGATCACCCCTTCAGAAGGGAAGCATTTATGTTCCCCAGCTTACAGGATTGATGCCTGTTGATAGCCGACAGCTAAGTCTTTCCCCAGGACCCTTCCCAAAGAATCTGCTTCTGTGAGGCATGCACTACCTCGGGGAGTCAGCCGACATCTTTTTTTTTTTTTAAAACATCTTTATTGGAGTATAACTGCTTTGCAATGGTGTGTTAGTTTCTGCATTATAACAAAGTGAATCAGTTATACATATACATACATCCCCATATCTCTTCCGTCTTGCGTCTCCTTCCCTCCCACCCTCCATATCCCACCCCTCAAGGTGGTCACAAAGCACTGAGCTGATCTGCCTGTGTTATGCAGCTGCTTCCCACTAGCTATCTATTTTACATTTGCTGGTGTATATATGTCCATGCCACTCTCTCACTTCGTCCCAGCTTACACTTCCCCCTCCCTGTGTCCTCAAGTCCACTCTCTACATCTGCGTCATTATTCCTGTCCTGCCTCTAGGTTCTTCATGACCATTTTTTTTTTTTTAGATTCCATATATATGTGTTAGCATATGGTATTTGTTTTTCTCTTTCTGACTTCACTCTGTATGACAGAATCTAGGTCCATCCACCTCACTAAAAATAACTCAATTTTGTTTCTTTTTATGGCTGAGTAATATTCCATTTTATATGTGCCACATCTTTATGCATTCATCTGTCGATGCACACTTAGGTTGCTTCCATGTCCTGGCTATTGTAAATAGTGCTGCAATTAACATTGTGGTACATGACTGTTTTTGAATTATGGTTGTCTCAGCATATATGCCCAGTAGTGGGATTGTTGGGTCGTATGGTAGTTCTATTTTTAATTGTTAGGGAACCTCCATACTGTTCTACATAGTGGCTGTATGAATTTACATTCCCACCAACAGTGCAAGAGGGTTCCCTTTTCTCCACACCCTCTCCAGCATTTATTGTTTGTAGATTTCTTGATGATGGCCATTCTGACCAGTGTGAGGTGATACCTCATTGTAGTTTTGATTTGCATTTTTCTAATGATTAGTGATGTTGAGCATTCTTTCATGTGTTAGTTGCCTGTCTGTGTATCTTCTTTGGAGAAATGTCTGTTTAGGTCTTCTGCCCATTTTTGGATTGGGTTGTTTGGTTTTTTGACATTGAACTGCATGAGCTGCTTGTAAATTTTGGAGATTAGTCCTTTGTCAGTTGCTTCATTTGAAAATATTTTCTCCCATTTTGGGTGTTGTTTTTTTGTCCTGTATATGGTTTCCTTTGCTGTGCAAAAGCTTTTAAGTTTCATTAGGTCCCATTTGTTTATTTTTGTTTTTATTTCCATTTCTCTAGGAGGTGGGTCAAAAAGGATCTTGCTATGATTTATGTCATAGAGTGTTCTGCCTATGTTTTCCTCTAAGAGTTTGATAGTCTGGCCTTAAATTTAGGTCTTTAAGCCATCTTGAGTTTATTTTTGTGTATGGTGTTAGGAAGTGTTCTAATTTCATTCTTTTACACGTAGCTGTCCAGATTTCTGAGAACCACTTATTGAAGAGGTTGTCTTCTCTCCATTGTATATTCTTGCCTCCTTTATCAAAAATAAGGTGAACGTATGTGTGTGGGTTTATCTTTGGGCTTTCTATCCTGTTCCATTGATCTATATTTCTGTTTTTGTTCCAGTACCATACTGTCTTGATTACTGCAGCTTTGTAGTATCGCCTGAAGTCAGGAAGCCTGATTCCTCCAGCTCTGTTTTTCTTTCTCAAGATGGCTTTGGCTATTTGGGGTCTTTTGTGTTTCGATACAATTGTGAAATTTTTTGTTCTAGTTCTGTGAAAAATGCCATTGGTAGTTTGATAGGGATTGCATTGAATTTGTAGATTGCTTTGGGTAGTGTAGACATTTTCAAAATGTTGATTCTTCCAAACCAAGAACATGGTATATCTTTCCGTCTGTTTGTATCATCTTTAATTTCTTTCATCAGTATCTTATAGTTTTCTTTTTACGTGTCTTTTGTCTCCTTAAGTAGGTTTATTCCTAGGTATTTTTTTCTTTTTGTTGCAATGGTCAGTGGGAATGTTTCCTTAATTTCTCTTTCAGATTTTTCACCATTGGTGTATAGGAATGCAAGAGATTTCTGTGCATTAATTTTGTATCCTGCTACTTTACCAAATTCATTAATTATCTCTAGTTTTCTGCTAGCATCTTTAGGATTATCTATGTATAGTATCATGTTATCTGCAAAGAGTGACAGTTTTACTTCTTCTTTTCCAAATTGTATTTCTTTTTCTTCTCTGATTGCTGTGGCTAAAACTTCCAAAACTATGTTCAATAATAGAGGTGAGGGTGGGCAACCTTGTCTTGTTCCTGATCTTAGTGGAGATGGTTTCACTTTTTCACCATTGAGGCTGATGTTGTCTGTGGGTTTGTCATATACAGCCTTTATTAGGTTGAGGTAAGTTCCCTCTATGCCTACTTTCTGGAGGGTTTTTATCATAAATGGGTGTTCAATTTTGTTGGAAGCTTTTTCTGCATATATTGAGATGATCATATGGTTTTTATCCTTCAGTTTGTTAACATCATGTATCTCATTGACTGATTTGTGTGTATTGAAGAATCCTTGCATTGCTGGGATAAACCCCACTTGCTCATGGTGTATGATCCTTTTAATGTGCTCTTGGATTCTGTTTGCTAGTATTTTGTTGAGGATTTTTGCAGCTATGTTCATCAGTGATATTGGCCTGTAGTTTTCTTTCTTTGTGGCATCTTTGTCTGGTTTTATATCAGCGTGATGGTGGCCTTGTATAATGAGCTTGGGAGTGTTCCTTCCTCTGTTATATTTTGGAAGAGTTTGAGAAGGATGGGTGTTAGCTCTTCTCTAAATGTTTGATAGAATTCGCCTGTGTAGCCATCTGGTTCTGGGCTGTTGTTTGTTGGAAGATTTTTAGTCACAGTCTCAATTTCAGTGCTTGTGATTTGTCTGTTTATATTTTCTGTATCTTCCTGGTGTAATCTTGGATGCTGTGCTTTTCTAAGAATGTGTCCCTTTCTTCCAGGATGTCCATTTTATTGGCATATAGTTGCTTGTAATAATCTCTCATTATCCTTTGTATTTCTGCAGTGTCAGTTGTTACTTTTTTTCTTTTATTTCTCATTCTATTGATTTGAGTCTTCTCCCATTTTTCTTGGTGAATCTGACTAATGGTTTATCAATTTTGTTTATCTTCTCAGAGAACCAGCTTTTAGTTCTATTGATCTTTACTATTGTTTCTTTCATTTCTTTTGCATATATTTCTGATCTGATTTTTATGATTTCTTTCCTTCTGCTAACTTTGGGGTTTTTTTTGTTCTTCCTTCTCTGATTGCTTTAGGTGTAAGGTTAGGTTGTTTATTTGAGATGTTTCTTGTTTCTTGAGGAAGGATTGTATTGCTATTACCTTCCCTCTTAGAACTGCTTTTGCTGCATCCCACAGGTTTTGGGTCATCGTGTTTTCATTGTCATTTGTTCCTGGGTATTTTTTGACTTCTTTGATTTCTTCAGTGAGCGCTTGGTTATTAAGTAGAACTAAAGAACAAACAAACAATGATGAACAACACAATAAATGAAATTTAAATTCTCTAGAAGGAATCAGTAGCAGAATAACTGAGGCAGAAGAATGGAAAAGTGACCTGGAAGATAAAATAGTGGAAATAACTACTGCAGAGCAGAATAAAGAAAAAAGAACGAAAAGAATTGAGGACAGTCTCGGAGACTTCTGGGACAACATTAAGCGCAACAACTTTCAAATTAAAATGGTCCCAGAAGAAGAGAAAAAGAAAGGTACTGAGAAAATATATGAAGAGATTATAGTTGAAAACTTCCCTAATATAGGAAAGGAAATAATCAGTGAAGTCCAGAAAGCGCAGAGAGTCCATACAGGATAAATCCAAGGAGAAACATGCCTAGACACATATTAATCAAACTATCAAAAATTAAATACAAAGAAAAAATATTAAAAGCAGCAAGGGAGAAACAACAAATAACATACAAGTGAATCCCCATACGGTTAACAGCTGATCTTTCAGCAGAAACTCTACAAGCCAGAAGCGAGTGGCAGGACATATTTAAAGTGATGAAAGGGAAAAACCTACAACCAAGATTACTCTAGCCAGCAAGGATCTCATTCAGATTTGATGGAGAAATTAAAACCTTTAAAGACAAGCAAAAGCTAGGAGAATTCAGCACCACCAAACCAGCTGTACAACAAATGCTAAAGAACTTCTCTAGGCAGGAAACTCAAGAGAAGGAAAAGACCTACATTAACAAACCCAAAACAATTAAGAAAATGGGAATAGGAACATACATATTGGTAATTATCTTAAATATAAATAGATTAAATGCTCCAACCACAAGACATAGACTGGCTGAATGGATACAAAAACAAAACCTGTATATATGCTGTCTAGAAGACAGCCACTTCAGGCCTAGGGACACATACAGACTGAAAGTGAGGGGTTGGGAAAAGATATTCCATGCAAATGGAAATCAAAAGAAAGCTGTAGTAGCAATACTCATATCAGACAAAATGGACTTTAAGATAAAGACTGTTACAAGGGACAAAGAAGGACACTACATAATGATCAAGGGATCAATCCAAGAAGAAGATATAACTATTTTAAATATTTATGCACCCAACATAGGAGTACCTCAATGCATAAGGTAAATGCTAACTGCCATAAAAGGGAAAATCAACAGTAACACATTCATAATAGGGGGCTTTAACACCCCACTTTCACCAATGGACAGATCATCCAGAATGAAAATAAATAAGGAAACACAAGCTTTAAATGACACATTAAACAAGATGGACTTAATTGATATTTATAGGACATTCCATCCAAAAACAACAGAATACACTTTCTTCTCAAGTGCTCATGGAACATTTTCTAAGATAGATCATATCTTGGGTCACAAATCAAGCCTTGGTAAATTTAAGAAAATAGAAGTCATATCAAATATCTTTTCCAGCCACAATGCTATGAGACTAGATACCAATTACAGGAAAAAATCTGTAAAAAATACAAATACATGGAGGCTAAACAATACACTATTTAATAACCAAGAGCCCACATCTATTGACTGATCCACGCAGGAGTACAAGGATTCATCCTGTTTGTCTCAGATGTGAACAAATCTGAAGGGCCCTCTCAGGTTCAGAACTCTCTGTGGGATCAAATGAGGTCTTTAATGCAATTCCTCCTTTGCCTATTTGCCTCTTCTGCTTCCCTTATTCCATTCCAGTTGTTGTTTCTGAGTGCCCCTCCCCCGCCCCCCCTCCATTAAACTTCATGGACACAAATCTCCCTCTTAGACTGTTTTCCAAGAACAAGACCTATGACATTTGGTACCAGAAGTGGTCTAAGGACTCATACTGCAAAATGGGTTTTTGGAGCTGAGTTACCTCTGGTTGCCTACCCAATAGCAATGCAACTGTTAGAAGTTTTAAAGGTGTTAAGTGGAGATGGTATACTAGGAAAAGTGAATGTGCCTTGGAGGTAAAATGTATCAGATTTCACAACTGTGAGGAAAAGTTATTATAGGGACTGTAGAATTAGTTTTTTTGTTGCTAAGGACAATAGATGCTTTAGTAAAATAAAATAAAAGGCTGAGGGTGATAATTCAGCATTTAAAGGCTAAATGTGAAAGCCTTCTGGACAGCTTAAAAAGGGAATCTCACTTCTTCCACCTACATGACAGAAAAGTAGAGTACTAAGTCAGACTTCATCATAAGGGTAGCCGATCTCCAGAGTTAGTTGAATTATCAGGCCTATAAGTCATGCATACCAAGAAGGAATTGGACATTGACACATGGTGTAGGTTAATGTGCTAAAAAATCTTGAACAACCACTTTGCTTTAATCTTCTGAGCTTGAGCAAGTAGCCCGTTGCTCACTGCTAACCTCTACCTCTGCATTTCTTTAAAGATGACGGTGATGTGGTAGGTCTTTTACATAAGGAGAGTTTATAAATATAGGAGCACTTCCTTGGGATATATTATTTAACAAAATGCAAAGGACTCCATGACATGGTACTAACATACTGTTAGGATGACTCTTGGAAACAAAGAAGACAATGGTCCTCATTACATGAAGTAAAAATGCCAGCATTAGAAGAGGTCAAAAGTCTCAGAAATGGGCATGAAGTCAAAATAATTTTGTGTAGCACATGAAAGCCCACCAGATACCATTCTTCCCACAAAAGGCACTAAACAACCAAGTAGACAGAATGACTCAGCTAGTTGATATCAGCCAGCTTCTGTCATCAGCCACGTCAGTGCTGGCACAATAGGCACATGATGCATTAGCCATGGTGGCAGGAATAGTAACTATTCTTGAACCCGATGGGCTCTACTCATTGGTTACTGGTCTAGTTACTGCTGTTGGTGTATATCCATTTGTCATCAACAGACTGACATTAAACCCTTGATATGGTACCATGTCTTTAAGCTATCAACCAGATATGTCTAGAGGTTTGATTACATTAGACCCCTACATCCCTGGAAAAGGTAGAGATGCATCTTAATTGAAATATTCCCATATTTTTTTTTGTGGGTTTCCCTGTCCTGCCTATGAAGCCTTAGCCACCTCCACTATTTGAGGCTTCTAAAGTGTTTGATCCACCAATCCAAGACCCACCATAGCATTTCATCAACTCAAGTATTCTACTTTATAGGAAAGGACTTGGAATAGTAGTCACATAACAGGTATTGTATCCACTGGTCCTATCAAATACCAAACTACTAAGATGCTGCTGGCCTGATAGAGCATTGGAATGGCTTATAGAAGTTTCAACTAAAGCAAAAGCCTTGAGATGATACACGGAAGGGATGGAGTATCATTCTCTAAAATGGAGTATAAACTTTAAATCAATGGCCATTATATGGTGTTGTATCCTTAATATGAAATCAAGAGACTGGCAACTAAGAGGTGGAAATAAGAGTGATATCACTTAACATTACTGCAACTCAGTCATTTGTGGGAATTTGTGCTTCTCTTTCTCACAACTTTAGACCCTGCTGGTATGAATGCGCTTGTTAGAGAGGAAATGATTTCACCAGGGAAGCTTCATGTTCCACTCTATCACTTTAGACTCCTTATGTCAACAGACCAGCCGACAAAGAAAGGAGTTGTCATTTTACCAGGGTAATTTATCTTGATCATCAGAAGGAGGTAGAGTTGCTGTTACATTCTTGGGGTATGTAATTTGGACCCAGGAGATCCACTGAGGATCTTGTAGTACTGCCTAAAGTTTTATGGTAAATAGACAAGTGAAGTAGCTATAACCTGAGAAGTACATGGTATCTGTTATGAATTAAATGGTTGTGTCCCCCCAAAATTCATATGCTGAAATACCAGAAAGCGACCCCTCACCATACACCAGATTTCTTGATATTGGCACCTATGGCCTCATAGTTCTTTACTGTGAGCTGACAGAGGAAAGAAGATATGGGACTAGTTAACAGATGATTCTGTATGATGTGCAGGCACTAGTAGAATGTGGACAGCTGTGACACTATAGCCCCCTTTTGGGCATTCTTAAGGGACAGTGGTGAAGAGAAGCCTCCCTGTAGGCAGAAGTTCGAGCATGTGTCACCTCTGGTTGTTCACTTTGCTTGGAAGGAGAAATGGCCAATCACGAGATTATGTACTGATACATGAGCTGTGGCCAGTGGTTTATCTAGGTGGTTAGAGACTTAGATGATTATGACTGGAAAATAAATGACAGGGAAATTTGGTAGGAGGTATGTGTATAGACCTGAATAGGCAGAAAAAAAGTCTAAATATCTGTATCCCATGTGAATGTTCACCAAAGAGTGACCTTAGCAGAGGAGAATTTTAGAAATTAGGTGGATGAGGTGACCCTGTCTGTGAATATTAGTCAGCCTGTTTCCGCAGCCTAATAAGCTTATGAATGAAATGACCAAGGTGACAGAGATGGAGGTTATGCCTGGGTTCAGCATGGACTTCCACTCACCAAGGCCCCTAGTGAGTGTCCAACTTGCCAGCAGCAGAGACCAACAGTGAATCCTAATATGGCACCATTCCTCAGGATGATCAGCCAGCTATTTGGTGGCAAGTTACTTATACTGGATAGCTTTCATCATGGAAGGAGCCACATTTTGTTCTTACTGGACTAGACCCTCTAAAGTGGATTTTCCTTCCCTGCATACAATGTGTCTGCCAAAATTATCATCCACAAACTTACAAAGTGCTTTATCCACTGGTGTGTCATTCTACACAGCATTGCTTCTGGTCAAGGAATTCATTTCACAGTAAAATAATTGTGCCTGTGAGCCTATGCTTCTGAAATTCACTAATCTTACCATGTTCCCCACCATCCTGAGGCAGCTGTTTTGATAGAAGGGTATAAGGCATTTTGAAGATTGAGTTACAGCACTAGCCATGTGGCTCTACCTTGCAGGCCTGGGAAAGGTTCTCCAGAGGGCTGTATGTGCTCTGAATCAATGTTCAATATATGGTGCTGTTTCGCCCATAGCCAGGGTTCAGAGACCTAGGAATACAGGCAAGGAAATGGGAGAGGCACTACTCACTATTACCCCTAGTGATTCACTGCAGAATGTTTGCTTCCTGTTCCCTGGGCTTATGGCTTGATGGCGTAGAGATCTCAGTTCTGGAGGGGGGAATACTTTCCACCAGAAGACACAACAATGCTTCCATTGAACTGGAAGTTAAGACTACCACTGGCTACTTTGGACACCTCATACCTCTGAATAAACAGGCATAGAAAGAGTTACTGTGCTCGCTAGGGTGATTGATCCTGACCACCAAGAGGAAATTTGTATACCTCATGTATTCATGGGAGAAACCCAGGAAATTTTTCTGAAATGGCCCAAGCTGCCACCTTAAGTACCATCTTCAGCTAAGACAAAAAACAAATGTTGGGGGTGGTGGAACAGTTATGCAAGGTCATAAATTAGTTGTCATAAATTAATTGTCCATATATGTGTGAGTTTATTTCTGGGCTCTCAATTCTGTCCCATTGACCTATGCATCCGTTTTTCTGCCCATAACCTGCTGTTTTGATTACTATGGCTTTGAAATCTAGTTTGAAATCAGGAAGTGTGATACCTCCAGCTTTTTCTCAGGATTGTTCTGGCTGTACACAGTCTTTTGTGGTTCCATATACATTTTAGAATTTTTTTGTTCTGTTTCTGTGAAAAGTATCCTTGGGATTTTGATAGGGATGGCAATTGAATCTGTAGATGGCTTTAGGTAATATGAACATTTTAACAATGTTAATTCTTTTAATCCATGAGCATGGAATATCTTTCCCATTTATTTGTGTCCTCAGTTTCTTCCAACAACATTTTATAGTTTTCACTGTATAGGTCTTTCACCTTCTGGGTTAAATTTATTCCAAGGTATTTTATTCTTTTTGTTCCAGTTGTAAGTAGAATTGTTTCCTTAATTTCTCTTTGTGCTAGCTCATTGTTGGTGTATAGACACCTAACACATTTTTGTATGTTGATTTTGTACCATGCAATTTTTACTGCATTTGTTTATTATTTCTAATAGCTTGTAGGGTTTTGAGTCTTTAGGGTTTTCTATGTATATAATCATGTCATCCACTAATAGTGACAGTTTTACTTCTTCCTTTCCAATTTGGATGCCTTTTATTTCTTTTTCTTGACTAACTGTCCTGGCTAGGACTTCCAATACTATGTTGAATACAAGTGGCAAGAGTGGTTTTTTTGGTCTTGTTCCTGATTTTAGAGGGATAGCTTTTATTATTTCACCATAGAGTATAGTGTTAGCTGTGGGTTTGTCACATACATCCTTCATTATGTTGAAATATGTTCCTCTATACCTACTTTATTGAGAGTTTTTATCAGAACTGGGTATTGAATCTTGTAAAAGTCTTTTTCTGCATCTATTGAGATTGTCATATGGTTTTTATCCTTCAGTTTGTTAATGTGGTATATCATGTTGATTGATTTGTGTTTGCCAAAACACCTTTCATCCCTGGAGTAAATCCTATGTGATCATGATGTATGATTCTTTTAATATATTGTTGTATTCAGTTTGTTCATATTTTGTTGAGGATTGTTGCATCTATGTTCATCAGGGATATTATCCTGTAATTTTCTTTTTTTGTGTTGTCTTTGGTTTTGTTATCAGGGTGATGTTGGGCTCATAAAATGAGTTAGGAAGCATTCCCTCCACTTCCAGATTTTTGGAAGAGTTTGAGAAGGATAGGTATTAAATTGTCTTTCAATGTCTGTTAGAATCCACCTGTAAAGCCAAGCCATCTGGTCCTGGACTTTTGTTTTCAGGGACTTTTTTGATTACTGTTTGACTCTCTGTACTAGTGACTGTTTATTTTGGATTTGCTATTTCTTCATGGTTCAGTCTTTGAAGGTTGTATGATTCTAACAATTTGTCCATTTCTTCTAGGTTGTCCAATTTGTTGGCATATAGCTATTTGTAATATTCTCTTATAATCCTTTATATTTCAGTGGTATTCATTTTTATTTCTCCTCTTTTGTTTCTAATTTTACTTATCAGGGTCTTCTCTTTCTTTGCTTAGTAAAGTAGAGGTAAAGGTTTGTCAAATTTGCTTATCTTTTCAAAGAACCAGCTCTTAGTTTCACTGATTTTTTTTTTTCCTATTGTCTTTTTAGCCTTTATTTCATTTGTTCTGCTCTGATCTTTATTATTTCTTTCCTCTACTGACTTTGGGCTTCATTTGTTCTTATTTTTCTAGTTCACTTAGGTGTTAGGTTACATTGTTAATTTGAGATTTTTCTTGTTTCATGAGATAGCCCTGTATTGCTATAAACTCCCCTCTTGGTACTGCTTTTGATTCATTCCATAGATTTTGGTACATCATATTTTCATTTTCATTTGTCTTCAGGTAATTTGTGATTCCTCCTTTGATTTCTTCATTAACGTGTTAATTGTTCAGCAGCACGTTGTTTGGTCTCCACACATTTGTGATTTTCTCACCTTCTTGTAATCAATTTCTAGGTTCTTAACATTGTGATCAGAAAAGATGCTTGATATGATTTCAGTTTCTTAAATATATTGAAACTTGTTTTGTGTCCCAACATGTGATCTATACTTGAGAAAGTTTCACATGTACTTGAGAAGAATGTGTATTCTGCTAATAATTATTTTATATATTTTCTTGCTCCCATCTTAGGTGCATATGTATTAATAACTGTTATGTCTTCTGGATGAATTTTCCCCTTTATCATTATATATTGTCCATTTTTGTCTTTTGTTACCTTTTTTGCCTTGAAGTCTATTTTGTCTGATATGAGTATGGTTATACCCACTTTCTTTTGGCTGAATTTGCTTGGAGAATTATCTTCCATCCCTTCACTGTTAGCCCTGTGTTTGTCTTTAGAACTGAGGTGAGTGTTCTGGAAGCAGCATATTGTTGGGTCTTTTTTTTTTCAATCCACCCAGCCACTCTGTTTCTTTTTATTGGTGAATTCAATCCATTTACATTTAGAATGATTATTGACAGATGAAGGCTTAGTACTGCCATTTTATCTTTTGTTTTCTGGTTGCTATATATCTCTATTGTTTCTTTTTCCTTGTGCTTCTGTCTACAGTTTTGGTTTGGTGGTTTTCTATGACGTTTTCCTCAATTTCCTCTTTTTTTATGTTTCATGTGTCTACTCTAAGTTTTTATTTGTGGTTAATATGGAGTTTATATAAAAGGTCTCATGGACAAAATAGTCTTTTTTCTGCTGCTACTATCTTATCTTCCTTTACCTGTAGGCAGACCATCCTTTTCCCCTTTTGTGTTTTTGCTGTCTCAAATTATCCCTTTTCATGTTGTGAGTTTGTTACCAAATTGAAGTACCTATAGTTATTTTTTACCCCCCCTTTAACCTTTATGGTGTAATAAAGTGTTTAAAAACGTATTCTGATAAAGAATTTCAATTTTCTGATTCTTTCTGTTTATCACCTTACTCAAAGTTTTGTGTACTTTGGCTTTTTTGTTTGTTTCTGGTAGAAGAGCTCCTTTCAACATTCCTTATAAGGTGGTTCTAGCATTGATAGACGCCGTCAGATTTGGTTTGTATTGTAAAGTCTTTATTCCTCCTTCATATCTAAATGATAACTTTGCTGGATAGAGTATTCTTTGGTGACAGTTTTTATCTTAAAGTATTTTGAGAATGTCATTCCACTTCTTCCTGGCCTGTAGAATTTCTGTTGAGAAATCTAATGGGGGTTCCTTTGTAAGTTATCAATCTACCAACCATTTTTCCTGGCTGCCTTTAAAATTCTTTATCAGTTACTTTTGACAATTTTAATATAATGTGTTTTGGAGAAGTTCTTTTTGTATTGAGGTAATTAGGGGTTCTCTTAACATCATGGAATTGTATATCAAGTTCCTTCCCCAGTTTGGGAAGTTCTCAGCTATTATTTCTTTCAATAAACTCTGCTCCTTCTCCCTCTCTTCTCTTTCTAGGATACCCATTAGCCTAATGTTGCCCTTTCTAAAAGAGTGGGATTACTCTTGTGGAATTTCCTCATTTTGAAAATATTTCTCTTTTCTCTTCTACTTGTAACATTTCTATTTTTCTGTCTTCAAGCTTGCTAATTCTCTCTTCTATATGGTCTGTTCTATTTTCAATGCTTTCTAATGCATTCTTTATCTTGTTTATTGAGTTCTTTGCTTCAGAATTTCTCTTTGGTTCTTTTATAGAGTTTCAAAATCTTTGGTAAAGTGTTCCTTCTGTTAGTTAAATGAGCTCAGTAATAAAATTAACAACCTTTCTGAGTTTTCTTATAGCTTGTTTAGTTTCTTCATGAAAGCTATTTTGAATTCTCAATCAGATCACAATATTCTGTGACTTTAAGTTTGGTTTCTGGAGAATTATCATTTTCTTTTTGTGGTATAGTGTTACTGTGGTTCTTCATGGTGCTTGATAAGTTGCTCCTCTTTTAGTGCATTTGAAGTAGCAAACACCTTTCTGATTCTAAGGTTTCAACAGAAGTTAGAGGCCTTTCTTTTGTTTTCCAGAAGGTGGCACTATAACACAAGTTTTAGGTTTCCATTACCTAAGCTGCCTCTGGTTATGTTTGAGAGTATACACTTTCTGCCCTCCACCACATCTGTCAGATGTGTGGCTCTGTGCCGTCATTATCACTTATTGTGCCTCTAGGGTCCTTGCTTCTGCCAATGTCACTGGCATTGCCACCTGGTGCACAGGGATGATGGGCTCTTCCCTTATGTCTGGGATCCCCTGAGTTGCAGGCTACACTGCTGCAGGGGGTGGGCAATGGTGGGGTGGGGAGCTGGTAAAGAATAGGCACCTCTGCCATATCTGGTGTTGTAAGGTTCATGGGCTCCAATGCTGTGGGCAGGGTCTGGAGACATGGGGTCTTCACCAGCTGAAGGGCTGGGGTCCCAGACTCAACTGCCCCTGCTGCCCAGTTACCTGTGGCCTCAGGTGCTTCTATGGCCATGAGGCTGGATATTTGTATGCTGCCTCTCCTTCTATTACTGGCTTCTCAGTGGCTGCCAGCTCAGCTACTGCAGCTGGGGGGCCAAGAACACTGACTACCTTCTCTCTTCCCCCCCCAGTTCCACCCCCTCTAGGTGTTCTAGTCCACCCACCATTAGATGTACAGATGTGTGGAATTCTCTGGCATCCTGGTGTTTTGGGCAGAGGCACCTTTGATGTGTTGTGGAGGTTTTACTGGTTGTAGATTGAAGGGGAGAGATGAATATAGCTTTTCACTCCACCATGTTACTGACCTCATCCTAGTTTTTCTTTGGTTATCTGTGCCTTTGGTGCCATATTCAAAAAATCATTGCCATATCAAATGTCATGAAGATTTTGACATGTTTTCTTCTAAGAATATTATCTTTTAGATGAAATTGTCAAATTCTTAAAAAAATCACAAAAAACAATCTAATTTCATAGATAATCTGAATAGTTTTATATTTATTAAAAAATTGAATTCATACTCAAAAATCTCCAACAGGAAAAAAAGTTCTAAATAGCTTTGCTGGTTAATTATACTAATAATTTCGTGGAGAAATGAACTTTCACACAATATTCCAGGAAAATAGAAGACAGGAAACACTTTCACCTTGTTTTATGAGGCCTGCGTCACTGTGAAACCAAAACTGAACAGATGTATTTCAAGAACGGTATTGCACATGATAATAGATGCAAAAATTCTCAACAAAATATTAACAAATTGTAAACGGCACTATGAACAAAAAAAAGCATACACTGTAAATTAGTTGGGGTTTCCCTGGGAATGCACACTTGATTCAGCATTCAAAAAACAACTGATGTGATTCATCAGATACACATACTAGGGGGAAAAAAACCATGTAATTAGCTCAACAGACACTGAAAAGCATTTGGGAAAATTATATTCTCAGCAAAGTAGGAGTACAAGGGAACTTCCTCAGTGTGATAAAGAGCATATATAAAATCCCAACAATTAATATTGTAATTGATGATAGACTGAATGCTTTTCCCTAGAGGTTAGAAGTTAAGAATATTTGTCTCACTATTCAACATTGTTCTAAATATCTTAGCCAGGGCAAAATGCAAGCAAACAAACAAACAAACAATAAATAAATAAATAAAAAGACATATAGACTGGAAAGCAATAAGCAAAATGGTCTCTATTCATACATGCAATATTATGTTCATGGAATATACCAAAGAATCTACAAAAAAAGCAAGCAGAACAAATAAATGTATTTATCAAGATCATAAGATATAAAGTACATACAAGTATATTTTTATTTACCTGCAGTTAAGAATTTCTAACTGACATTTTAAAAAGTATCTTTTACAGTAGCAATCAGAAATATAGAATAGTTGAGTACAAACCTAACAAAATAAATGTAAGATGTGTAGGATGGAAAGTATAAAAAATTTATTAAATCAATAAAATAAGGACTTAATAAATTGATAGATACACCTTACTTGTATATTGGAAGTTTCAACATTGTAAAGATGTCATTTCTCCAAAGTTGAGCTGTACACATGGTGTAGTAACAATCACAATTCTAGCAGAAACTTTTTTATATTTAAGAAATTGACAAGCTGATTCTAAAATTTTAGTATAAAAAATCATGGACTGGAATGACCAGTATCATTTTGAAAAGTACTATATTTGGAGGACTCACAATACCTCATTTCGGTATCTTTTAAAAAGCTACAGTAATCAAGACAGTGTGGTATAGTAAAAGTTTAAATAAAAAAGAATAGAAAATCTAGAAATTGATCTTCACTTACATAATCAGTTGATTTTTGACCATGGTAGAACAGTAATTCAATGATGAAATAATCTTTTAACAAATGGTGCTGGGAAAATTGATATCAATATTAAAAAATACTCAACCTTAACTCATACCTTGGAACATATACAAATATTTATTAATTCAAAGTGGATTATATAGCCAGATATAAAACCTAAAAGTGTAATAATACTAGGAGCAAACATAAGAGGACTTTTTTGTGACCATGACTTATTCACATATTTCTTAGATAATACGAAACATGATTCATAAAAAATATGATAAATTGGAGTTTAACAAAATTTAAAATGTTTGCACTTTTAAAGACACTAAGGAAATACAAAGACAAGACACATACTGGAAAAAAGATTATAAAACATATCTAATTAAAGGATTGTATCCAGAATACATAAGAACTTTCAAAATATCACAAGATACCACAATTTTTAGAAAGGTACAATATTTGAAAAGCCTCTTCACCAAAAGATTTACAGATGGTAATCAAGCACTTGAAAATTTGTTCAACATCATTTGTACTGAAATAAATCCACATTAAAGTAAAAATGAAATATCACTACATATAGGCATACCTTGTTTCATTGTGCTTCACTTTATTGTACTTCACAGATATTGTGTTTTTTTACAAACTGAAGGTTTGTGGCAACCCTATGTCAAACAAGTATATCAGCACCATTTTTCAAACAGTATTTTCTCACTTTGTGCCTTTGTCACATTTTGGTAATTTTTGCAATATTTCAAAGTTTTTTTATTAATATTATATTTGTTATGGTGATCTGTGATCAGTGATCTTTGAGGTTATTACTATGACTCTCTGAAGGCTCAAATGGTGGTTAGCATTTTTTAGCATTACAGTATTTTTAAGTTAAGGTATGTACAGATTTTTTTAGACGTAATGCTATTGCACACTTAATAGACTACAGTATAGTGTAAACATAACTTTTATATGCACCGAGAAACCAAAAAATTCCTGTGACTTGCTTTATTATGGTTGTCTGGAACTGAATCCACAATATCTCTGAGGTATGCGTGTACTTCTTAGAATGGCTAAAATAAAATAAAACAAAAATTCTGACAATAACAAGTGTTGACAGGATGTAGAAAAATTGGAAAACTCTCACATTCTGCTTTTGGGAATGCAAGATGGGTTAGCCTTTTTAGAAAACAGCCCCTGGAATTGAATGCAAATTTTCATAACTTCCTTAATAATTGCCAAAATTAAAAAAAAAATTCTTTGCTGAATGGATACACACACAAAATGGAATTCTACTCAGTAAAAAGTGGAATGAACTACTGATATCCACAACAACAAGGATAAATCTCCAAAGCATCATGCTAAGTGAAAGATACCAGACTCAGAAGTGGTTAGTGGATTAAAAAGAATGTCCTTTTTAGGCCCTTTATATATGTCTTTATTAGTTTCCTGTTGCAGCTGTTACAAATTACCATATACTTAGTGGCTTAAAACAGCACAAATTTTTCTCACAGCTCTGGTTGTTGAAAGTCCAAAATGGTTCTCAGTGGGCTAAAACTGGTATTGGCAGGGCTACCTTTCTTTCTGGAGGCTCTGTGAGTGAACCCATTTCCTTGCCTTTCCCAGCTTCTAGAGGCCACACACATTCTCTATGACCCTCTTTCATTCTTAATCTCTTTCTCTGACCATAGCTGCAAAGGTTCTCCACTTTTAAGGACCCATGTGATTAGATTAGCCCAGCAGAATAGTCTGGGATAATTTTACATCTAGGCAGTTAACCTCAATCATACTTCAAAAGTTCCCTTTGCCATATAAGGTAACATTTCACAGGTTCTAGGAATTAGGACACGGCATTTTGCAGGGTGGGGATATCATTCTGCTGGAACACAGTTCTTCCTAATTCATAAAGAGACGGGTAAGCAAATAATAGACCAGTTCACAGTTGAAACTTTATATACAGGAATTTCATGTCTCCAAGAAAAATTGACCATAGCATTTTTCTAAACTTGCTTCTGCAACATTTCTTCTCAGATTGTATTTCTTAGAGGTAAAAATTTCCAAAATACATAGTCCTTAAAGAAATTTCAAAGAAATTCAATAATTATTTCAGCTGATTTGAATTCACAAAGAATAAAGATTTGTCTCTCTTTTTTTTTTTTTTTTGGCTGCGTTGTGTCTTCATTTCTGCATGTGGGCTTTCTCTAGTTGCAGCGAGAGGTGGTTGCTCTTCGTTGTGGTGCACGGGCTTCTCATTGCAGTGGCTTCTACTGTTGCAGAGCATGGGCTGTAGGCACGCAGGCTTCAGTAGTTGCAGCACGTGGGCTCAGTAGTTGTGGCTCACAGGCTTAGTTGCTCTGCAGCATGTAGGATCTTCCCAGACCAGGGATCAAACCCGTGTCTCCCACGTTGGCAGGCGGACTCTTAACCACTGCGAATCCACAGGGAAGTCCCCAAGATTTGTTTCTAAGTTACTAATTTGTACAACATGCAACTTGGTTTAGCAAGACCCAGTAAATACAATGAGAGAAGTTACCTCTGGTTCACAGGAGAGATATTTTTTTTAATCTATTTTTGAGGTCTTTCTGAATAAAATATACTGAATATATTTGGAGGCTATCAGTGTGGTTTACAATATGCTTGATTTATAATTATGAATGATTGGCAGACTTAACTGGAGGTGTGACATCTTTGAATAAAATAGAGTTTAGAAAAATTTCCATAAAGCACTAAATATGGATTTATTGAAAAACAATTAATGTGTTTAATCATTTTCCTTGAATTAGCTGTAATTTAAGTTATTATAACAACTATGTTTAAAGTTTTTTGAATGCTGGTTTATAGGGAACAAGTGATGAACTCACCTGTATACCATTTATGCTGAGGCATACTCTTTCACCATGTTCCATTCACCACAGTTAAATGGGATGTGATAGGGTATTGCTCTTAACTGCAGTTTGATGAATTACTGTAATATTAGCAGTGTATATAAGAAGTGTATTATCATGGCACTTTTTATTCCCAGTACCCTGATAAAAATGTCACACTTGCTTTGTTACTTCCTATTTTTTTACAGTTGTTTTGAGAACATAAATGATGATGATATGAGACTGCAATTATTTAATATGCTATTAAATAAGGTGGAAGCAGCATCTGCTCATCATCCTTGAATATTATTGAGTTTAATAAGTGGTAGAACTTCTTTTCATAAAATATTGATAGCTTTGCAAATGATTCTGGCTATAAAATTAAATGCAATTATGTGCAAATCCAAAAACAGCAGTGAATTTTAAAACTTGAAAAAACTAGTCCAGTTATTATCCAAGTTTCTTTTTCTGAAAATGTCTTTGCTCAAATGCCAAAGAAAATAATTATTTTAAATGGGGAAAAGATAAAGCAGTCTGTAAAAGAACTGGGAAGAAGGCTAACGAGATTGTCTGATTTATCAGACAAACTGATCACCAGGAGTGGTAGGGGTACATGCAACTTTAGGAGAGATACAAATTATGTGAAAATATTGCTTCAGGGTATTTGAATGAAGCAGAAACTGAGGGTATGCTAATGCAAACAGATGTAGAAATCTGAAAAATGAAGGATTCAATCAATGATTTTAAAATTAAACATTTCTCCTGTCCAATTCACAAATACTTATATGGTATAAAACACACACGTTAAGAATCAGAGCTAGAAGGATATATTGACAATAAAAGACAACCAAAAGAAAGATGTAGACTTTTGAATTTGTATTTTCTGGGTTTATATTCAACACTTAGGAAATACTATGCATAATGACATGGTGGGGGAGGGATCATTTCACTATGATGACTTCTTGTTTCCCAGAGCGTTATTTTGTAGTTTTTAAAGAAGATGATCTTTCCAGGTTAAATCAGTGATTATATGCTGGTGAAGAAATGTTTTCCTGAGGAAGGTGATACAAGTCTCATTTGACAGGGTAGCATAATGTGTCAAAAGTCATGGGGCTCTTTAAGGTATTAGTTTACTGTTTCTATAAATATATTCTTTTTTAAAAAATAAATTTATTATTTATTTATTTACTTTTGGCTGCGTTGGGTCTTCGTTGCTGCACGTGGGCTTTTCTTTAGTTGCAGCGAGTGGGGGCTACTCTTGGTTGCGGTGCGCGGGCTTCTCATTGCGGTGGCTTCTCTTGTTGCAGAGCACAGGCTCTAGGCATGTGGGCTTCAGTAGTTGTGGCACGCGGGCTCAGTAGTTGTGGCTCGCAGACTCTAGAGCGCAGCCTCAGTAGCTGTGACTCACGGGCTTAGTTGCTCTGCAGCATGTGGGCTCTTCCTGGACCAGGGCTCGAACTTGTGTGCCCTGTATTGACAGACGGATTCTTAACCACTGTGCCACCAGGGAAGTCCTTATAAATATATTCTTGTTGGCAGGTGTTCTATGAGCCATATGTTATGTTGACTGCCCCAATGCAATTGCAAAACCACCTACAAAAAAAGGATAATTATTTATTTTATTGAGAAAAAAAAGATGGTCTTAACTGTTTCCATTTTAAATTGACCTGTCAAAAATATAGTTTGACATTTTAATTATTTGAAATTTATTTAATCAAATCAGTTATTTTAAACAATACATTAAATTTACTATTGTAATAAACATAAGAAGATGTTTCTTATTTAAAGTTGGTATAATTTGTCAATAATATATTCTGTAAGGCATAAACTTGAAGTGGACATTAGATCATCTTTTCAGAATTTTTATTTGCACAAATATGAATACAGCTTTTAAATATATGACATTAAGATCATTAACATGGTTTGTAAGTTATACTATTTTCATAATATTTAGAGTCTTTAAATATATGTTATATTGCATTTGCATTACACTTGCATTTATAGTAATAAAATTATCATTTTTTTTCCTGCCAAAATACATAGAAAGATGGAAAGACAGTAGGAAGAACTTAAAATAGTTGTGTCAGTCCATTTCAGTGAGTTGATGCCTATAATAATGAGACATTACTCAAGCTTGAAATAGTCAGCACAGGAGGCTAAAACTTGATTGACTTGATTAAAGGTTTCCAAAATATTGATTAAGAAGAGAAATGCATTGATCAGATTCTCAAGCAAATGGGAAGTGGTAGCATCTTTGACTTTCTTGAGGAAGAAATTAAATATTAATTGAAAGCCAATGAAAAACAATTTAATTGAAAGGTGGATAAAGTATGTCTACTGATTTGAATTAAAAAGTTACCCAAATCCAAAATGTGTTTGTTCCACTGTTAATAAATCAATGTCGTATTCATAATATAAGCTTACCAATTTAAACAACTGGCCACTGAGGTGTTGCCTCGTGCTCTGGGGTATGATATCACAAAAAGAACTTGTGCTTATTTGCTGCTGCTGTCAAGATGGAACAGAAGCATAATTTAAATCCCTGACACCATGAATAATTTGTTAGACCAGTGAAGATGAAATAGGCTTATTGTGAAAGAGGATGACTGACATTTTAAGCAGGCAATATTATCTAACTTGATTGGTTTTCAGTTATATGAATATGAAAAAAAGAATACTTTAACATCTGCCATTAACCCAAATCTCCAAATTATCAACATTTTCACAGTCTTATTTCATCTAGTCCTCTGAACAAAAATATGTTTTGTTTTGTATATATATTTTTTGTTTTGGTTAGAGATTTTTGAAGCAAAACAAAACGTCCTGTTGGTTTAACATTTGAAAATCAACCAATGTAATTCGTCACATTAACAGAATAGAGAAAAGTCTTAGGATCATCTCAATGGATGCAGAAAAAAGTATTTGCAAAATTTAATGTCCTATTGCCTTGACTAAGAACCAGACAAAGGAAGTAACCATGGAGCCTCAAACAACAAAAAAACACAAATGGAATAACATAAGAAAAGGAATCAGTGAAGTAGAGAAAAGAAAGGAAACAAGCTAAGATAAACTAACTTTTGGAAAAACTAACCAGGAAAATATCAAGAGAGAAATAATGCAATGAACAAAATATAGAAAAGAGAAGAAATTAAAGCATTAAAATTATTTTAAAAAAATAACTATGCTAATATATTTAAAAACTTAAATAATTCTGATAAAGGGGAAAAATATAATATTACAATACTGGTCCAAGATGAAATATAAATCATTAATAGAAAAAAATAAAATAATTGTAATGGCGATATTTTAAACTATTCACAAGTGTCCCAAGTCCAGGAAGTCTTGCAGTCAAATTGTGTCAAACATTTAAGTATAGATAACTCTATTCCACACTTTCTGGAAATAAAAGTAGAGAGAAAACTGCTGAAGAAATTATATGAAATAAGTATAATCTTGATAACAAAACACAGAAGTATAATACAATAAAATTAAATTATTATTTCACTTAATGTCCATATAATTTTAAATATGGACGTAAGTGCAAAAATCCTAAGTAAAATATGTTGAGTTTAACTGCTTGTCAAAAGTGACAACATATCACATGAAACAGTATTTGTCACAGACATGCAAAGATAGTATAACATGAGAAAATCTCATGTCAATTCAACACAGTTTTAGTCCCAATGAAACGCAATGCCTGAATATCTACAAACTCGAACTCCAACACTTATTTAAAGCAAAAGCCCTAAAAACTGCTTTAGAGGAAGCTACAGAACATCTTTTTGAACACAGGATAAGTAAAGATTTATTAATTAGGACATAAACATGGTATTAATAAAAGGAAAAAAAATGTATTGGATTATTTTAGGAGTAAGAACAAAACATCACAAGACTTTAACAAAAGAGTGAAAATGCAAGCCACAAAGCAAGAGAAATTAATTGCGTGCAAAAAACAACTATATGAAAAAAGAACTCCTAAAAATCAATAAGGGAAAATAGCAGACAATAGAACAGAAAATGGTCAAAAGATCTAAAAAGGATAGGATATCCTTAAAGAGGATATCTATATGTATGAAAGATGTGTGAAAATGAATTCAGTTGTTTAGGAAATGCAAATTAAAACCACAATCTGAAACTATTGCTCTATTAGCAGAAGAGCTAAAATGAAAAAGCCACAAAACTACTAGGACTATAAAATAAGCAATTTGACAAATACAAGACTAACATGAAAAAGCACCATCAATTGTTAGTAATAAAAATATTAGAAAATATAATAAATATATTCTCAGTAGAAACAGAGCTATATAGAAATTACATAACAAATAATACATACAGCCATTATTAAAAAGCAATGTAAACTCTATTAAAATAGCTAATAGAAGACCTCAATAGGGAGATATGTTTTTAATATCAATAGATTCTAATTTAAAAATTTAACAAAAGTTGACAAATGATTCTAAAATACAGGTGAACATATGTAGTTTATGGATATCTAAGGCAGTTTTATAAAAGAATAGTAAAGAATAAGACATATTACTAAGCCATATTAAGTTAAGATATTATCAGCAGACCTGGGGCTTGTAACAATAGTTATACACATATGTTAATTATACGTGTGATTCTTAATATGTATTTTCTAGAGAAGCAGCAGCAGCAGCATCTCCTGGGAACTTGTTTTTTATACAAGGACTTGAGTCTCACCCCACACCTGGGGAATCAGAAACTCTGGTGTTGCACTCCAGCAATCTGCGTTGAACAAGCTGTGGTGTCTTTGTAATATGTAAACTTGACTGGCTTGAAGTAATTTCCCAGAATACTCTTTTCTGTATGTTTGTGATTAGGGAGAACCCAACCAAGATTGTCGTATGAGATTTAGAGGGTGGAATTGAAGCAGTGGCCATTTTGTAGCTCACACATTCTGTAGCTGACCTGCTGACTGACTTCACTGGCCTGAGGCACTAACTGAGCTTGCACTGCTCTCCCGTCCCTGGATCATCCTTCCTTTTCTCCAACTTCTCGGCAAGGTAGGTGGGTATTTTTAGTACCCACTCCATCATGGTGAAAGGTGACAAGAACTGATCATGGGTTCCAACCCTTCCTTGTGATCTCCAGTTTGTGCTTGGGGTATCCCATTTGTTCTTATTCTCTCCTACTTTGTGTACAACTTTATTTCTGATTGCCTGTTCTGTAGACTTTAAATTTCAACATCAGACAGATAAAATAGTCTTACAAACTGCTTAACCAGTTTCCACAATTACATAAAGTCAAGTTCCTGTGACAAATCCCTGCTCATCTGATTGAACCCCAGCTAATACAGGAGCACTCATCATGGTGCTTCTGATACTGCTAAAGTTTGAGAACCACTGCCACAGAGGTATTACAAAGCATTAGAGAGATTATTTAGTAAAATGTGTTTGAGGGAATTGGGTCATGTTTAGGGTAAAAAACACACTACATCTTCATATAACAATAAACTTCAGTGGATTAAAGGCTTATATATGAAAAAACTATAACACCAATGTGGATAATGTAGGAGCATTCTTCATGGCACTGGACTGATAAAGCATTTTTTAAAGAATCCAAAAGCACAAATTATAAAGGAATAAATGAAGGATTTGAGAAATATACAAAAAGAAGGAAACAAAATTCATAGCTTAAAGCAACCAATAATTATTGTCTCACAGTTATGTAAATCAGAACTTGGGTTTGGCTCAATTGGCTTCTCTGCTCTGGGTTTCACAAGCCAAAATCAAGGTGTTGGCAGGGTGGGATTTTATTGGGAGGCTATGGTAAGAATCTGCCTCCAACTCATTAAGATTGTTGGCTGAGGTCAGTTACTTGTGAATGTGGAACTGAAGTTCCTCTTTCCTTGCTAGCTGGCAACCAGGGGGCTACTTTCAGCTTCAAGAGACCACATGTATTCCTTAACTCCTGATCCCTTTTTTCCATCTTCAAAGACAGCAATAACAGGTGAAGTCTTTCTTGTGTTTTAAATCTGTCTGATTTCCCTTCTTCCTCATCTTTCCTCTGCTTCCTACCTCTCAGTCTCAAACTTTTGCCTTCCTCTTCTGCTCTTAAGGGTACATGTGGTTACACTGGCCCTGCAAATCCTTATCCAGTATAACTTCTCTGCTTTAAGGTCAACTATTTGCAACCTTAATTTCATCTGCAAAGTCACTTCGCAGCAGTACTTAGATTAGTGTTTGACTGAATAACATGGGAAACATGGGAGGGGGAGCATCTTTATAATTCTGCCAACCAACACACCTTATGTCTGTAATATTAGCAGAAATTAAGGGTGGCGATAATGAATTATAACATGAGCCTTCAAAATGTTTCTGTTGGGAGTGTAAATTATTGCATCTATTTTAAAGAGCATTTAAATATGTGTTTTTCTTGTATGCATACATAAATAACATGTGCATGTGTGTGTATTGAAAGAAAATTTGGAAGACATACATTAAATATATAATAATGTATATTTATAGTTGATGAGGGAGGGATAAAAGAAAATAAAGCATAGAACTTGTTATGCTGATAGAAGTTTGCCCTATCCTGAGAAGTATGGTCAAAATGATTCTGTGCACCTGAAGGAAACAGTCACATAAAAAACAAACAAACATAAAACAAAACAAAGAAACATAAACCCTTCTGGGAACACAAAATAACTAGGAGAAAAATGTGGTGGGATGATAATCTTTTCTTTATTTAAATTTACCTGTATCTCTTGTCCTTCCATCTTATCTTTCCTCAATTCAAACATACATTTAGGGCTTCCCTGCTGGCACAGTGGTTAAGAATCCGCTTGCCAATGCAGGGGACACGGGTTCGAGCCCTGGTCCACCTGTCAATGCAGGGGACACGGGTTCGAGCCCTGGTCCGGGAAGATCCCACATGTCGCAGAGTAACTAAGCCCATGCGCCGCAGCTACTGAGCCTGCGTTCTAGAGCCCCCAAGGTACAATTACTGAACCCACGCGCCTAGAGCCTGTGCTCTTCAATAAGAGAAGCCACTGCGATGAGAAGACCTCGTGCTGCAACGAAGAATAGCCACCGCTTGCTGCAACTAGAGAAAGCCTGCACATAGCAATGAAGACCCAACACAGCCAAAAATAAATAAATGAATAAAATTATTTAAAAACAAAAACCATACATTTAATGCTGTGCTCCTAGACACGGAAGCATGAAATAGGTGGAAATCAGAAATATATAGCACATTCTATATTTTGTCTTTTAAATTCCAAAGCGCTTTTTTGCGGTGAGGGGAGTAGATGAAGATGGGTGCGAGTACCAAAGGAGATCAAAGTTGGGCATCTGTGGGCATAGATTAAATTCTTTGAAAAAATAGACAAGGAGAAATATTTTCCATTGTCTTCAAGGTTTTTTCCCCTCATGGGCTTGCAAGAAAGAGGAAAATAATAATTAGGGTGGGGAGTTCACAAAGTACTTTATACTAGTTATCAAATGAGAGGTAATGTGAATCCAGGTACATATTGCAACCAGTCATGTGAGAACTTACACAACCCTACAATTGAGATAGAAAATCAGAGACGCCAGAGCCCTGTGGACATGGACTAAGGCTATCGTAGAAACAATGCAAATGTATTGTTATTAAGGAATAGTTGGGGCACCAAATCTTCCATGGCCCAAATGCCATGCCATTGCATAAGATTACAAAACTATGTCACAGTTCAAGGGAGTGAAGAACCTCGTACAGGATAACAGTGGTTACATTTGCCACTGGTATGCTGAAATGAGGTCCAGAAGTCAAGTTAAAGTTGCCATTAATAGAAAATAAAGTTACAGAATCACACATATAGATATTTGAATTGGTATTCATACTTATCACATGTTTCAAGAATGATCTTGTAACCAAAAGTTTCAAACTTGATATTCATTGAATTTTACAATGTGGTCATTGATGATGTTAGTAAGAGATAAAGTGCACTGTAAAGTAAGAAGGAGATGAGAAAATGGAAATTCATGATAACTATCTCTCTAAACAAGATTGTGTCTGAAGCATGGCAGAGAAATTAGACAATGGCTGGAGAATAACTGCAGATTGAAAAGCTGTCAGATCTCATCTGCAACTAATTTATGTCAATGTTAAATCCTAAATCTCTTTCAAATCTATTTACTTTTCTCCATTGCTTCCACATTAACACAAGCCTAATCCAATCTACAATATTCTGTCCACTGGAGTATGAGCAATATCTTCCTGACTTAGTCTAAAAGTTCCTTAAAAAAATAAAACAAGAAGATAAGAACAGGAGATTCACACTGACTGCAATTCACCACATAGGATGAGAGTAATAGTGTGGAGGAATGAGGTGTGAGATGGAAATAGTGCAGGAAGAGTTCTACTCTTCCAAATATATTACTCTCACTCCTCACTATCTAATAGAAATGTATATTTTATCATATAAATTTGCAGAACATATGCTGCTCTCAAGAACCTTCAGGTTTGCAATGAGTATGAAACAAATGCATAATTCTAGGTAGATTAGCCAGGGAAAAGAAAGGAGGGAATTAAAAGTAAATAGAACCATAAGGAAAGCAGGAAGCCCAGAAAGTAAATGAAACATTCAGAAAGTAACTGTAGACTAGAAAAGGGTAAAGTAAATACAAGATAATTTAATAAGGATAAAGTCAGAAGTAGGGTTGCATCATAAGTTTTGGAGAAACTTGTAAGACATGGAGAAATCTGTACTTTATTTACCTAGAAATTAGGAAACCTCAAAAAATTACAGGAAGAAGCCATAAAAGAGTTACACATTGGCAAGATCATTCTGGCATTATCCTGTGTGATTACCCTGATGGATGATCACTGGGTAGTTGTAGGCAAAGCCCAGGTATACCTTAATTACATATACATTAGAGTGGAAGGACTTAAAGGAGGTGTTAGGTTTAAGGGGAAAAAAAAAACCCAAAACACTGAAAGAGAAAAATAATGAAATCAACAGAAAAATAATACAAATAGTTAAGTAAAATAAGTAGAATACAAAATTTAAACCTTTTGTCATGGCAGATATTTAATCCAGAAGTATATGGATAATGTATAAATAAAAGAGATGGTTTATATAAGCAGTCATGTTTGCCTTATCAATGATGTCATTTATGTCTTATGTGATGTTAGAGTTTTGTTTGTTTTACCATTGGATTAGTCATGACCTGGGAAAGATAAATTAGTCTCTATAATATGTTTTGATTTCTCCTTTTGTCTCATTCAGTTTCTGTTTTATGTTTGTTGCTGCTAGGATAATTTGTGTATGAATATTCACAACTGTTATACCTTCATTTTATGAATTAAAACCTTTAGCATTATGAAGTGCCCTTCTTTGTTTTATTCAATGCCTTTGGTTTGACTTCTACTTTGCTATATAATTTTGTTGTATAAATTTTGCTTTTGTCTTTAATTTCACACTTTTTGTATCCCTTTGAATTAGATTTACTTCTTATATGAAAACTGCAGTGGAATTTTGCTTTGTGATTTAACAGGAAATGAAAATCATTTTCTTTTAGTAGGGGGTTAAGCCATTTATGTTTTAAATGATCTATATTTGGTTTTAGTCCTCTCATAATGTTTTATCTTTTTATAGTTTTTTAAAAAGTCTGGTTTCTTTGCTGTTGGTATATGTGTCATTCCAATATTTCAAAGGATATCCATTTTTGTTGTAGTGATTGTGCTTATAATTATGAGGGTTTTTAATCCTGTATTTCCTTAATTCCCTCTGAAAGTCAATGGAAAAATTAGCATGTTTCTTCTCTCACCCTCTTCTCTTTTCTATAACATAACATTAGCCAATAAGGTGATCTTTCTGTAATAAACTTTGTACTGCTAAATATGTTCTACTGCTTTTGTTCCCATTTAATGTTATGGTTTAACACAACTATTGCAATGTGATTAGAAAATTTACCCTGCCTACCACCATCTTTTGCTTCACTGCCTAATTTGTGTTAGTTGACATTATGATGGTCATATCCTCTTTTTTTTTTTAGAATCAGTCTTTCATTCATTATTCGTTGTTCATTGCCAGTCATCTTGCTCTGATTTCCTTATGAAATTTTGTTTACCTGATGTTCATTCTTCAGTTTCAATCAGTTTTTTCCCCTGGCTCTTGGTTACTCTTTTGATATATAAATTCAAGTTTTTGTTTATCAAAATAATATTTGCCTTAATTATATTTCTAATATTAGATTAGTTTCATTGTCTATGTTTTTCTTTTCCAGGTACCACTATTTGTGTGTGCTGGAAATCCTTTGCCTGCTTTCTCTATAATTTTCTCAGTAATACTTTTTTTTTCAGTTTCTACTTCAGTTATTTACTTTTCTGATGTCTATAATGCCTTTGTCTTTACTTGAGTTTTTCCGTATTTGTCATTTGTATTTCTGTGTCTTTTTGTGGTTTTTCTTCTCACTCAAATTTAGATGATTCAAGTTTCACTCCATCCTTTGTTGTCTTACTGTCTTTTCATGATTTTTTGCATTTCTTCTTTGTGTTTTTACTTTATAAAGGCACACATGCCATATATATATATTTTTGGTTTTTAATTCATGAAAAAATATTCAGTTACTATTTTACTCTGCTCCCTGGATTCAGCATTTTTTATGGTGACATTTAACTGTAAGCATCTGGGCTGTGTTCTCATATTTTTTTAACAAAACCTTTATATCAATATTGCATGTGTCCTTTGTATTGTTAACCATTTAATAATTTGTACTTTCTTCTAGCCAGTAGATTTTTATAGGGAGCAGAAACTTAGAAGGGGTTGGGAGTACAAAGGTTTTGGGGAGCATAACATCTGGGAAAGAAGAGGGGAGGAAACAAGATTACACATGGGAGCATTTAGATCCCAGCACAGTCTTGACTCTGCCTGCCCATCAGGATGCTCCGGAATAAAGATCACCCATTAGAGGAGTTCTTTCTGTGTATATGTGTGTCTGTAGCTGGGTGTAGGACAAGGAGTGGGAGATGGGATAGTTAGATCCTTATAGTACCCCCTTGCTGAGGCATTGATTGAGGACTGCCACACTTACTGCATTTGAGCAGTGAGTCTTTCTTGTAGGAACTTTGAGCAGTATCTGTCACACTGAACCAGAGCTCCCTAGCATGCATGCATGCAGTGTACTCTTCCTATTTCAGAACCCAAAGTATCATTTTTTCCTAATACTTCAAGACATAGTGTTTCTCAGCATAACCTCTCTCTGCCCTATGCTGAGTTCTAGCTAATTTTGCTGCAAAAAATGTGATGTTTTGCACTTCAGAATTAACCATTCCCCTGCCTCCCTCCCCCCTTTTTGCTGGTGTTACCTAAACCTTATCACCACTCCCCCTTCTTGGATTTGTCTATTCTTTGCTTTATTTTTTCTCATGTGGGTTCTTAAAGACATCAGGCATTTTTGGCAACGTTTTTATGTACTGTAGAGTCTGAAGATTACATTTATCTTCTAGAAGTGATTTTTGAAATTGGAGTTTGATTTTTTTCTTTCTCTTTGCTGTATTTTTTATGATATACAAGAAGAGAAAAAAAATACTGAATGATGTATTTATATTTTAAAAAAATTGTTTTGGAATAGTGTTTTGGAATAATTTTATTATTTTTCATTATGGCTCTTCCTTTAAATAAACATAAGCAGAGATTTTGGAGGCAAGAATGTAGCTGACTTTGCTGCTACCAATTTAAATGTAGAAAAGGAAAAAAGGAGTTAAGAATGATTCTGAGATTGCTAATGTAGGAAACCATGAGACAGATCATTTTGAACTGTGGAAAGTTTTCTCATCAAACAAGATAAATCAGACAGTAACACTGATCAAATTCTCACATATATCAATATAAAATCAAAAGGATAGGAGTAGCACAATATAACTAGATCAGATATTTAACAGAAGTGGCTAAGCATTTGTTAAGTGTAGTTACCTAAGGAAGTGTGTTGTTGTTAAGATACTTGACGAAGATTTTCTGAGCAGAAAAATAGATATTTGTGGTTAGAAGTGCTTAGGTACTTGAATCATATTCTTAAATAAACCATTCTTGTCAGTGTTGTCTCTTTGAATGGTTAGCCACAGTTTTAAATAGCCTGCTATTGGAATAAAATATATTTTAAAATTTAGTTAAATAGTGCATTGCTCAAAGATATGTTACAAAAAAAGTGATTTTCAAAGTTTTGTAACCCACTTTTAGAAATTTAATTTTAATTTAAAAGTTTTATTAGAATTATGAGTTCTTTGTGCTCTCAAATATCAGTAGAAATAAAGCTATTTTAAATTGAATCAATCTGAGTATTGTTTATGTAACTTTGAAAACTCACACCGTTTGTGGCCTATTCAACATAATTATTACTTTCAATTATTTATGATTTTGGGATTTTTTTCCAGCTTAACCTCAAGACTCTTTTTATTTCACTTTTTAAAAAAGTACATGTTTTACTGTTTTCTATCTAGAATAATGGCACAGTTATTTCTAAAATACATGGAAATTTTATTGAGGGTCCATGATTCTGCAATACTAGAGTTAAATTATAGTTTTCTTCTTTAAAATATTATAATTTTAAGATATAATTTTACTGAAGGTTGTTATCTGTATAACAACTGCTGTTTTCCCTTCCTAGTATAACTTTTATTATTTATTATTAATCTCATAATTTGTTGAAGTTTCAGTTCTGTTCTTTCATATTGATGCATTGCTTTGATAAGAGGAAGATACATTACTCTTGAAGATAGAAAACTAAAGAGAAAAAATATATATATACATACACATACCATATAATATCATGTAGGTGTGTTTGTGTGTGTATGTATATAAAAATGCATAAACACAAAAATAAATGTTATGGTTGTTGTCTTGTGTGGCTGTGGCCCCAGCCATATGAGCTGTGTCTTGGGCTGCTTCTCCATTGTGCTTTTTTTTTTAAATTTATTTTTAATTTATTTTTTATACAGCAGGTTCTTATTAGTTATCTATTTTATACATATTAGTGTATACACGTCAATCCCAATCTCCCAGTTCATCCCCCCACCCCCACCCCCCGCTTTCCCCCCTTGGTGTCTATACATTTGTTCTCTACATCTGTGTCTCTATTTCTGCCTTGCAAACCAGTTCATCTGTACCATGTTTCTAGATTCCACATATATGTGTTAATATACGATATTTGTTTTTCTTCTTTTGACTTACTTCAATCTGTATGACAGTCTCTAGGTCCATACACATCTCTACGAATGACCCAATTTTGTTCCTTTTTATGGCTGAGTAATATTACATTGTATATATGTACCACATCTTCTTTATCCATTCGTCTGTCAATGGGCATTTAGGTTGATTCCATGAGCTGGCTATTGTAAATAGTGCTGCAATGAACATTGGGGTGCATGTGTCTTTTTGAGTTATGGTTTTCTCTGGGTATATGCCCAGTAGTGGGATCCACGGTGCTTTAAGCCAACCCTACATGTGGAAGAATACAGAGTAAAAGTTTAGTCCATTATAATCACACAGTTACTAGAGAGAAGAAAATTGAGATATTAAGTTGAATCAAGAGCATTTGTTGCTTTTTCTCCTTTTTCATCATTATTTTCAACCTTTGTTTTTTTTTTTGTAGTTGTATTCTAACCTTTCTTCAATGACTTTTTAAGAAAAGTCTGACTGTACATTTCTAACAGTCACAGGTTAATAAGCTTCCTTTTATTCTGATAGAACAGATATGCAGGAGATTCATACATAATTGGATTTTCGTCACCATCTCCACTGGCCTTCTTCAGAAATGTGACATCTCTCATCAGGGTGTTACTTTTGCCTCTTTACCTAATGTGTGGAAGCCCATTTGGTATAGAACAGTAGTTATTTTAAGCTCTTCCTAGTTTGTGAATCGTACATATGATCCTCACTAACTATTGCTCCCCATGCATCAAGCAGTGAAGTAAAGGAAGTGGGTGTGTCTACCAGTGACATTATTGAGATTTATATGGCTAAGTAGTTCTCTAGTTAATAAGATGGGCACAGCAGAACTGCCAGCTGAAATCAAATTGAAAGAACACAGTGTACCCATCCTATTTTCCAACCGCTGAAAAGGCTTGGCAATGGCATTAAATCATATGAAAATAATCTGTATCCTACAGGATGAGACCAGAACTCAAGTAGTCTGACTTCAGCTCTGCTTACCGTTGACTCATTGCTTCTTTTATTTTTACTTTGACCTGGGTGAATAACAGCCTTGACCACAAAACAACAAAAAAAACAAAACAAACAAACAATGGTTTTAAGTGACAAAGGGACAAAGGCTTTTTAACAAAAATTTGTTTAAATTTATTTACTTTAAATTCACTCATTTGCAACAACTGAAATGTTTATTTCTATGTATAACTGTTACCACCTTATGTTGTATTGTGAAGGAAGGAAGGGTTTCATCTTCTCTTTTTTAGTCAGGATGCATAAACCGTTCTAAGTTCCATTCTGCTCTTATTTTTCCCTTTACAATGGAGAAAACTACTTCATTCCATAGGAACATATCAAATAAAAAAGAGGGCACAAAATTGGTTCCTGAAGTCCTAGCACCAGTATCTCTATATTTTTCTTAAAATATTTCAGTGTTATTAGCAGAGATGAAATCTTGAGCCATGATGATCCAACTTAAAAAATTCGAATAACAAGTCATAAATATTTTTAAAAATTTAATAAATGATGGATATCTAACAGGCTTCTCAAAATTGACATTACTGAACTCCTGATTTCCACTCAGAATCCTTTTCCTCTTAACCTTTTCCTGTCTCTGGAAATAACAACTACATTTCACAGTTACTTAGTCAAAAAATCTTGGAGTCATCCTTGACTTCTGTCTTCCTATGACACTAGTTATTCAATCACTCACCTTTACCTACAAAATATATCTGGACTCAAACTATTTCACACCACCACCTTGACTGCCATAATGTTCAAAACACCATCTTTTCTGACTAAGGTTATTGGAATAGCTCAATGACTTGTCTTTCAGCTTCCAATTTTGTTCCTTTTTTCCTTCTGGCAGAATTTGTCCATTCTGACACATGATCCACAGGGAAGCTTGATCACTTCTCTTTTCAAAGTCCCAGAAGGCTCCCCATCTTGCTGAAAATAAGAGGTAAGGTCCTTAAAATGACTCAAAAGGTCCTGTAAGTGCTAGACACACTTACCCCACTATCTCCCTTTCTTTACTTTCTTTGTTCTAGTGACATTAACATCTTTGCTGTTCTTCAGATTCACCAAGCAGTCACATGTCTCTGACTTTGCACTTAATACTCTTTTTTTCTAGAAAGCACGTTCCTTAAATATCTTTACGGCTTTGCCTTTATGTCATCAGGCCTCTGCTTAAATATTGGATTATCAGAATGTCTACACCATCCATCCTGTATAAGCTGTATTCCTTCCATTTTCTATCTCCATTACCTAGCTTTGCTTCCTTCATAGCAATTATCACCTCATGTCAAGTTGAATAATCATTTGTGTGATTACTGGTTATTCTTCCCTCCTAGAATATGAGCCCAGTGAAGGTGAAGGCTTCATTTGCATGCTTCACTTCTTTTTGCCCTTCATCTCAGAAAAGTGCTAAGCATGTTGCATAATTAGTATTTTTAAAGATTGAATGAAGTCCAGTTGTAGGATATATGCCTTTTGAATCTCTACATAGTAACAGATAATTAACTTGTGCTGCACCAGAGAGAGTTACCAACTGACTTTATACTCTTCTCATGTTTTTATTCTACATTATTTTTTATTAAAGTAGACTTTTCTCTCTAGTTTTCTTTTCTTATAATGTCTTTGTACAGTTTTGGTATTAGGGAAATGCTTACCAGTAGTATTAGTTAGGAAGTACTCCCTATGCTTCCATCTTCTGACAGAGATTGTAGAGAATTGGTATAATTTCTCCCTTAAATGTTTAATGGAATTCACTAGTGAACCCTTTTGAGCCTGGTGCTTTCTCTTTCAGAGGTTTTAAATAATTGATTCAATTTCGGTAATAGATATAGGTCAATTCAAATTGTCTACTTCTTCTTGTGTGAATTTTGGCAGATTGTGTCTTTCAAGGAATTGGTCCATTTCACCTATGTTATTAAACTTTGGAGCATAGAATTGTTCATATTATTCTTTTATTATACTTTAATATCCATAAAATCTATAGTGAGCCTCCTCTCTTATTTCTGATTACAGTAATTTTTGTCCTTTTTTTTCTTAGTTAACTATATTAGAGACTTACTGATTTTATTGATCTCTTAAAAGAATCAGCTTTTGGTTCATTTATTTTCTGTATTATTTTCCTGTTTTCTAATTTTACTGATTGCTGTTTTAATTTTACTGATTGCTCTTCTAATTTTTATTATTTCATTTTCCGCTTGGTTTAGTTTTAATTTAATTTAATTTAATTTTTTTTTTTTTTTGCGTTACACGGGCCTCTCACCGTTGTGGCCTCTCCAGCTGCGGAGCACAGGCTCCGGACATGCAGGCTAAGCGGCCATGGCTCACGGGCCCAGCCGCTCCGCAGCATGTGGGATCCTCCCAGACGGGGGCACGAACCCGTGTCCCCTGCATCGGCAGGCAGACTCTCAACCACCGCACCACCAGGGAAGCCCTAATTTAATTTTTTTAGTTTCCAAAAATAACAGCTTAGATGATTGATTTCAGATGTTTTTTCTTTCCTAATGTATGCATCCAAATGCTATAAATTTTTAAAAATCTAAGCACTGCTTTTATTGCATCCCACAAATTTTGAAAATTTGTGTTTTCATTTTCATTTAGTTAAAAATATTTTTAAATTTCTCTTGATATTTCTTTCTTTTTCTTTTTTTTTTGTGGTACACAGGCCTCTCACTGTTGTGGCCTCTCCCGTTGCGGAGCACAGGCTCTGGACGTGCGCAGGCTCAGCAGCCATGGCTCACGGGCCTAGCCGCTCTGCGGCATGTGGGATCTTCCCGGACTGGGGCACGAACCTGTGTCCCCTGCATCAGCAGGCGGACTATCAACCACTGCACCACCAGGGAAGCCCTTGATATTTCTTTTTTGACCCATGTGTTATTTAGAAGGGTATTATTTAATCTCCCAAGTAGTTGGGATTTTGTAGTTATCTTCCTGTTATTGATTTCTAGTTTAATTCCATTGTGGACTGAGAGCAGATAGTGTATGATTTCTGTTCTTTAAATTTGCTCAGGTTTGCTTTATGGTTCAGAATGTGGTCTATCTTGGTGAATGTTCTATGTGAAGTTGAGAAGAATGTGTATTTTGCTATTGTTGCTAGAAGTTGTCTATTGATGTCAGTTATACATATTTGATTGATGGTGTTGTTTGAGTTCAGCTATGTACTTACTGATATTCTGTTTGCTGGATTTATCCATTTCTGATAGAAGGGCTTTGAAGTCTCCAACTGTGATAGTGAATTCATCTATTTCTCCTTACAGTTTTTTCAGTTTTTGCCTCACATATTTTGACATTCAATATTTAGGTGCATACATGTTAAGGATTGTTATGTCTTCTTGGAGTATTGATCCCTTTATCATTATGTAAAGCCCCTTTCTCTTTATCCCTAGTAACATTCCTTGTTTTGAAATATGCTCTGTCTGAAATTAATATAGTTACTCTTACATTCTTTTGATTAGTGTTAGGATGGTGTATCTGGCTATCCAATTGTGTTTCATCTATGTGGCTTTTTTGTTTAAAGTAGATTTCTTGTAGACATCATATAGTTGGGTGCTATTCTTTTTTTTTTTTTTTTCTTTTTTGCGGTACACGGGCCTCTCACTGCCGTGGCCTCTCCCTCCATGGAGCACAGGCTCTGGACGCGCAAGCCCAGAGGTCATGGCCCACGGGCCCAGCCTCTCCGCGGCATGTGGGATCCTCCCAGACCGGGGCACAAACCCACATCCCCTGCATCGGCAGGCGGACTCCCAACCACTGCGCCACCAGGGAAGCCCTGGGTGCTATTCTTTTATCCACTCTAACAGTCTTTGTCTTTGAATTGATATAGTTAGACCATGGATGTTTAAAGTGATTATTGGTATAGTTGGATCAATATCTATAATATTTGTTACTGTTTTGCTTTGTTCTTAGTTTCTGTTTTGTCTTACACTCTTTTTCTGCCTTTTATGGTCCTAATTAAGCATTTTATATGATTCGTTGGTGGTGGTGAAATTATCTACTTTTACATTTCTTTTTTTTTTTTACTCTTCTGAATCACTGAATTTTTTGGAAAACTGAATTCTTATGTTACATTTATAATAATTTTAAAATTAAAATGATGTGACCCTTGACTTAAGAACTTCATGGAGGGGCATGAGAGAGGGAGTAAGGATAATTTTCTGTTCCATATTTCTTGCATTGTTTTAATTAAAAAAGAGGGACATTATCAAGTAATATATTCAGCATTGAAAGTATAACATTCCAAATCAGTATATTAAAGATTGCCTTTTTCCCCCTATTTTCCAATTGCTCCATTTCCACTATCATTTCCAATATCAAAATATTCCTGTGTGCCTTCACTTACTACCATACTTGACATTTCATTTCTAGGACAAATAACTACCCAGTAGCTCTTTAAGGAACACAGTACACAAGGGAAGGACAATAATGTTGCAGGAGTAAGAGAAGCAGGAAATGTTCTATGTTTAAATCCTACTGTGCACAATTCCCTAGGAGGAGGTTAGTAAAAATTTCAGAAATAGTGCTGCCCTGTTCCTAGCCTCTTTTTTTTTTTTTCAGTATAAATTCTACAATAAAAAAAAATGTGCCCTTTGGGAAAACTGTACATAAATTTTGATCAAAAGTCATTATCAGTAAAACTGCCTTCAGTTTTTTAAGTTGTGCCAGGGTCACCCAAGTAAATGGCTTACAGAGAATTGGTTTGCTGCACCAGTTACGCTATCATAGATGCTTCTGAGGTTTGAAGCCAAAACTTATTATTTAAATATTTGAAAAGCAATAATACTTTCAATCTAAAATGATTAATATAGACACGAAGCAGAGAAAAACCAAAAGCTCAGGAATCAAGTTAGTATTACCATTTGATATCAAATATATTCTGTAAAATAAAGCTCAATTTAAGAATAATTTTTGATCCTTTTTTTATAGAGAAATTATTTGAGTGTGACCTATGCAACATAAACAAGGTTTGGGATTATAAATCATGAGACTGTATTAAAATTCAATGTATGTCATTATCAGGTAATGTAACTTTGCTCTCTTTATTTCTCTATGTCCCTCAGTTTTCATCTCTGAAAATCAAAAATTAACTGGTGCACATGCATGATTTTAGAAAAGAATTCCATAAAATGGCAAAGAATTATTTTCTGTGTTAGTAATTCCCAGGCCCACCCACTCTTAACTCTCCAGAGGAAATCATGGTTAACATTTCCAAGTTTAATTTCTTTTGATGGCTACTACCATTATAAAGTGAAATAATGCTAATGCATCTATATCTCTGTTTATGAGTGCATCAGCTATAGAAGTAAGTACTGATAGTCCAGAATGAAAAAGCACAGAACAGGATGCACTTAAATTACCTCCTACTTTTTCTCTCACCTACTCAACTCCTGATTTTGTTGTTGTATATTTTAGTTCTCTTAAAGTTGTTTTCATTATTATAAATCATTTTTCCTTCTTTTATCTACCTCCTAATTTTCATTAGTTATATTTTTACATTGCTGTGATTTATAATACTTGCATTAACTTTTATTATTAGAGAATAAATGTAGCACTTCATTTAATTGTATAACATATGCTGTAATTTCCCAGCCCTATGCAAATCCTTTCTTATCTGGAAGTTTAACTGCTGCTGCAGTGGAAATTCCTATCTATGATGAAGGCTTCCCTCCTCAAGAGTTTGCATTGCATCTCTCTACTTCTCTTCCTGAGAAAGCTCAGGAGCTTTCTTCTGAGCCATGGAGGCTGGCTCAGCCCATAGACAGGGCAGCCCTGAAGTGCTGGGATTTAACATCCCCAGGTACAACCCTTAGCCAATAAAAGGTGGGAGTTGGTGGATAAATTATCCAAGGAATTTATCATCAAGGAAGCAAGTCAGAAATGTGTTATACACCATTCCTCCCCTCCCCAGGATCTCCAGAGAGATGAAACTTCCAGGTGGTCAAAGTGGTGACCTTTTCATTAAGGCACCCTTGATTGTCTTTCACTGTCTAACTTTTCCAACTCCCTCATTTGTTTTTCCTTGGATCATGTTCCACATAAACTACATTCAACCAGAATTTTGTGTCAGGGTCTATTTTTCAAGATACTCAACTAAGAAAGGGTGTTTTATTATACATTTATCTCTAAATTCTAAATATTGAAAACAAAATACATACATAGAGAGAAATTCAGAAATAGTATAGGACAGAATATTATTTACTGCTTATTATTGTAATTATAGATTAGGAAATAAAAATCTTTTGATTAAAATACATTTGTTCAGAGGATCATTTTTTAACACTTAAGATGTTACAAATTTCTTTAAAAGATCTCTCTTGTTTTCCTTCAGGTTTCCAATGGTCTCTGAATATAATTGTATGTTGCAGTGTCCCTTTAAACATCATATTTAGACATCTTGCTCATAGGAGAGACAAACACTTCAATAATACTTTGTGTAGTATTTCCAAGATGCAAAAAATCAGATTTATTAAATACTTTGCCTGAGGTCATATAGAAGATAATAATGAAACCAGGAAGTAGAATACACCAATCTTTGACTGCTTTTCCAGGACTTTCTAATGTTTTCATTTTGTTTTTTGTTTTTGTTTTTAACTTATTTTGAGGTATAAAGTTACAGTAATTTAATTCTGTGGAAGGATTATATGCAATCAGATATGAAGTCTTTAAATTTGTTACTTAAATTCAATTTGGGAACAACTTTTCAGACCAATTCCAAATGAGTTTAATTCTTACTCTTTATTAGGAAAACCCCAAGGTATCTTCCTGATGTAAAGGGAAAGAAGAAAAGTAATTCAGATGTAAAACATGAGAAACAGCTATGGGTATGGTTCTTCTTTCACAATATATAGAGCAGCATGGCCACACATTTTATTATACCATTTGCTGCAAAAGCAGAGAAAAATTGTAGGTACTATGGAGGGGCACTGAACCATTTTGTTATCCACTGACCCATGTGTTGGTGCAGAGGGCTTTAACTTGGACAGACTTTACCAGGGTCTGTAAGGAGGTACACAGAACCCCATTTTACCCACTTTTGTTTCTTTGAGGGAAGATGAAGTGTCCTGACTTTTGTGCTTATACATTTACAACATAATCTATACAACAGTAAAATGTACTTATAGAAAGAGGTATAGATTTGGAAAAGGGGAAGTTAATATACTTTCTGGCTCCATTATTTGGTAGGTGTAATTAGAAAATAATTTTAATTTCATTCCCTTCCCATTTTATGTAAATTGCAAGTCAGCAGTGAATGTCACTGTGCTTTGACCCACATCAGGGCTGGAAGCCCAGTTCACTAACCTAGGGTTGCCCTGTTTTTCACAAGACAATAGTTATATCATGTAGCTCCTTCTTTTTAATAATAGTAGTTGTGGAATTGACAATATATTAGTATATGAGTCTTTTTATTGTAAATACTTGTGTGGTTTTTTTCATAAACTGAGACAAAGTCTTTGAGGCCAGACATTGGGCTGACCTTGTATTGCTATGAGCCTTAATGTAGTTGCCTTAAATATAGTTCACGCTTACATCTGTTGACTGGAGCACAATTTACCAACTGAGATTATTGGTCAATCATTAGAGAGAATTTAAGCCTCTAGCTTTTAGGATTCATCTTTGTTGACTTTTTTTTTTTTCCCATGGTTGGTAATATCCCCACTGGATTTAAAGACTTCAATGACTTTTTCCCATCAAAATCAGCTGAGAAGCTTTAAAAATATGCTAGTGTTCTGGCCCTAACCCTAGACTGATTAAAATAGAATTTCTGGAAGTATTTCTTAGATGTATTTTTTTCAGAGCTCCACAGTTCTTTGTAATGTAGAGAGTCAGGAATCAGTGATAGTCTGTTAGAAAAGGTCTACCATCTCCCATGTCTACCTCCACTACAAAAATCTTTTCATTCTCTGCTTTTATTGTACACTCTTTGCTGCTAAAATTTTTGTCCTCTTTGCTAGACATAATAGGAATTGCCTTTACTAAGGCCTTAAGTGGGTGCTCACTGCACTAAGTTGTATATATTATTGAATTTTAGACATTTTCCACAATGTACAGGTGTAGAGTATTTGGGAGGGTGTCTTACTCGAGGTAAAACAACTAGTTACTGTTTTCAGGATTTTATTGTTTGCTTTCTTCCTCTTTGTGTCTTAAGGAACTCTTCAATCCTGAGCCTTTCTTTCACTAATGGCGGAAAGTCTTCATATTGCCTTTTTTCATTTCATACCTATAAAGAACTAATGGAAATAATTAATGATCTTCTCTTGCTTTGATTTTAAATACATCATGGATATATTGACAGTTAAATCTAGGACATCCCAATTTTGAACTGAATTATCCCAGGGTTTCCTGGAACATAGAAATATGAAGAAAGTAAGGTACAGAGAGAATAAGTGACTTGTCCAAATGCACAAAGCTTGTAATTGTCAGAAATAGCATTAAAACTAAGAGTACCTTCTTTATTGTTCTTGCAAAATACTTCAAACATATGTACAGTCATGTATAGAAAAACAAAATAGTCATATTCCCACTATGCATTTTTAAAAACCTAGTATTTTTGGCCATATTTGATTCAGTTTTAAAAGAAATTGAATATTACGTATGTCATTAAAAGCCTGTTAGGAATCTCTCCTATGTTCAATACACATCCCTTGATTCCTTTGTCACTCCTGGTTCCAGATCTCTCAAATGTGGTATTTATTATTTCAAGACACACTACTTCTAGAATAATTTGGATCCTTTGAATTTATAGTGATTTCTTCATTCTCTATCATTAATTTTTGCCTCTGATTTCATTTATACACTTAAGACTATAGTACTTTAGCAAATTTAACTCCACAGTAAACAGCACTGTTTTTGCTTTTTTTTTTTACCATCTTAGCCAAAAAGTTATCTGAAATTCAATGTTTAATTAAATTTACATCATAATTCTTTCAATATAAGCTAAATATTAAATTATTGTATTGCATCCTAACAAATCTTTATTATCTTATTTCAACTATTTCAATGACAGTAAAAGTTATTTGTTATATCAATAATTTCTTATATCCTTTCCTTCTTCATCTTCTGTAATTTTCCATTAGCTATCAAATTGAGTTTAAAATCTAATAATTGGCTTTATGATTGCCTGATATTACCATTTTATTTTCTTTTTTTCATATCTTACAATGGCTTTGAATGCTCTTTCTGTTACAGACATGCTAACATTTTGGGCATACTGATTTATCCCACTCCCCAGGCTTCTGTTGATACTATCCCATCTATCTGAATCCCACTCTCAACTTATCTCTGATAGACATACTTCCATCCACTGCTGTGTTGTTTTAAGGAAACAATAACAAATAACTCAATAATTTGGGAACTCAGAGTCTGCTTTTATATTTGGGAAGATATTTTCCTAAATTAAGCTTTCAAAGTGTTGCAGTGAGCTAAGTTAGCCAGCTTTCAGTGGCACACCAACTAGAAGTGCTCAGCACCACTAGAAGTGCTCTGAACTCTGCTTTGACTATAATTTGCTTGTACCATATTCCTGAATGTAGTTCTTCCTCTCCAAAGAATAGAGAACCTGTATAATCTCACTAAATGTTTGAGCAGATTTTGGTGATCCTTTAGCAACTAAAATACTGCCATTACTCTACACATACTAAATGACAAAGTATTGAAACATCTACTCAGACCTCCAAGTAATTACCTAGCATTCGTGATTCTTGATTTTTCTCTTGAGTTACCTTCAATGTAAAGGAGAAGATAGTTGAGACATAAATATCATTTAAGGAAATTGGAGTGACAATCATATCCTAAGTTACTCCTGCTGCTATCATGAATGTGTTTTATTTCTGGAATGAAGAATCTGAAAAGTAAAGCATAAATCTAAGAACTATCAGTAGTGAACATCACCTGTCATGCAGTTCTGGGTTTCTCTGACTATTGAGTTATTTTATTCCTTTATTATGAAAAATAGAAATATTGCTTTAGCTGGTTATATATGGTTTATGGACATTCCAAACAAACTAAAACAAAAGAAAAAACAAACAAAAAACCACCTGTGTGTGTGTGTGTGTGTGTGTGTGTGTTTTTAATCCTGAAGCTTTTCTGTTAATGGTGGCACTTACTTTGTAGAAATAAAAAACAAAGTTATTTTTAAAAATTGAAACAATTTATAACCAGAAGGAACCTCTAATGCTGTCTTGGTGGTAGGATAATGTGTTGACGTCAGATAGGGAATAAATACATTCACAATAAAGCTTGTGTGATGAGTCTTATCTGAAGAATGAAGATATATATACTGTGCTGCTGATTCTAAGTTAGAAATATTATCCTAATGCATTAGAGTCTCAGTTGCCAAGGGAAAAAAGTCGTGTATTATTTATTAAGAGATAGGATTACAAGTGTTAAAAAAATGTTATTAACACCAAGGCAGTTGCCAGCATTGGGTTGGGTCACATTATTTTTCTGTTCTCTTTATCAAATTAGTGAGGAGGCCACCTCCAGCACAGGAGGCAAAGTGATATTGTATACACTTCAAAAGGGAGACACTGGAGATGAGGAAGGCCCTGTGTTGTTTGGCCAAGACACATTCATGTAATTGGATCTGGGGGCTGACAACACTAATGCACCCAATGACAGGAGGTGATGGAGGCCCATCTGTGCTGGCCTGCTGAGTTGATCATATCAAGGAAACTGCTGATCAATTTTCTGAGAGTGACTCAGAGCCAAAATTAGGTAGCTGAAAATTTCCATCCATCTAATATGAAGACAGGAAGAAATCCGCTGTTGGAGAAGGAAAATAAATGTATTATGTTAAGAAGCTCTCAAATTACATGTAATTTTCCATTGATTGTCCTGTCAAAAACATATTCTCTTTCTAAAGTTTTTGAAATATACTTATTTATTTACTACTGGATAACTTTTTTTTTTTCATATTCTGATTCCATGATTAGATAGCATAGCAAAAGTATAATGTAGGCCCAAAACCAGGCAGGCTAGATTTATATCACTTATGGTAGCACCTATGTCCTTATGAAATATGTTTAGCTTCCCTGTGCCATAGTGTCTTCATCTTTAAAATGGAGCAAATAGAATTGTTGCATTAAATATTATGCATCTATGTCCTACTAAATGCTTCATAGCATTTCAGGCACATACACAAGATCAATTCACATAAATGCAAACATTTTTATTAGCTTAGTAATGTTAGGAAAAAAATATATCAGACCTGATTTTGCCCCACCTGGCTTTATGTGATCTGTTTGAAGAAAGTGGGTAAAGAAATAGAGGGGTGTAACCATGATTTCCTTAATGCAAATAAATGGGTCCAGTGAGCTCATCAGGAATATTGTCATTGGCTAAGAAACTGTTAATTCCTCATACTCTCTTCTCTGTGTAATTTCTATTTGTCCCCTTAGTGTTACTCCCTTACAATACTCTATGTTATCTATGCTGTCTTTCTCATCTTCACTTGAAACCTATTCTCATAACTTTAAATCATCCTAAGTTAGATATGATCTTTGATGTTTTAAATGTGTTGCAAGATTACTGGCTCTTTAAGAGTGTGTAAAGGGTCAAATGCAAAGATATAATTGAGAGAATGGAGTCAGGTGTCTGTTACAGGATGTCACAATTTCTTCAAGGTATAGGGCCTCCACTGCCTGCCCCATCTGACCTACCACTGGGGACTGTACCCACTAGTTAGGTAGCTTTGTGGAGCAGATTAGAAGCTGTTCCTTTGCTAACCCTTTCAGCAATCTGAGTGGATATTTATAATTATGCCCCCATCCCTATTCAATCCCCTTTATCATCCTATCATATAATAGACACTTTGAGAGTTCTGCTTTATTATTTTCCATATTTTAATACATTTTCACACTCATTTTCCAGCACAACTTGATAAAGCTTTCTTGGTTTAGAATATATGTTTTCCTACCAATTAATAGGAATGATTCAATAAATGGGAACAGATATTTGTGGATCTTCTTCCATCTGCCCATCATCTTTCTCCTGAAAATTTCTCATTATGAGCTTATGTCACTGTGGGGGCTTCCTCATGCTCAGGCTACCTAGGTGGAAGTTATATCCCATCGGTTATCTTATGTTGCCTAGAGCAGGGTTCCCCAACCCCCTGGCCACGGACCAGTACCGGTCTGGAGCCTGTTAGGAACCAGGCCGCACAGCAGGAGGTGAGCAGCGGGTGAGAGAGCAAAGCTGCATCTGCCACTCCCCATTTCTCCCCACCGATCACATTACCACCTTGAACCATCCCTCCCCCCCACCTATTGCTCATATTACTGCCTGAACCATCCCTCCCCCTGCCCCCCGTCTGCGGAAAAATTGTCTTCCATGAAACTGGTCCCTGGTGCCAAAAAGTTTGGGGACCGCTTGCCTACAGCACTCTGCCCTGCACTTAACAGACATTAAAATATCTTGATGTTGCCATACCCCAGAAATCACCTGTGTAAATTAGTGTGGATTTTAGTAACCAACTAGAAACTACAAAATCAAGAAGAGTGTCTTGCGTCTAGTTACCATTTTAAATAAATGATATATTGGGCAAACAATGCCATAGAGGAAAGGGTTTATTGATCAGTTCATCTAATCACTTCATCAAATGAGCAAACTGAGGCTCAGACTTTTAAAAATAAAATTAAGGACTTTTGTTTTACTTACAGCAAGAGACTGCTTTGAAAAAATACATAAATGAGTAGAGGAATGAATGAATACAAGTTATGCCGCACTATCATTCCTTTAGGAGTTTTGAATTAGATCATCTCCCTTTTTTTAGTGTTTTGTCTTAGTCAGTACATTCCTCTTCTCCAGATGAATTTCATGAGGAATAAATTATCCGTGGAACTCATGTGTATATAGTAGCTAAATCTCTATTCAGTTAATTCAGATGACTTCTTCCCAGATATTGAATGTCAAATTAGGTCAGGTGAGTAATAATTTGATCTAATTAGCTTCCCTAGAAGCTGTTAATTCCCTCACCTAGAGCCAAATAGAAGACTGGTGATAGTTTAACTGCCTGAGTGAATGTATATAGTGTCATCGTGAGGAGCAGCAACATTCTTTGCCACTGAAAAATGAAAATATAAAATTTGCTTTTTATTGTGACCAAATAATATTGAAACAACCAACCTGGGTTTGATTTCTTGGTATTAATAACAAAGATATATGGGACAGTTTATCATGTTTCCCTTTTAAGGGATAGCATATAAAAATGAAATTTAGAATATTTCATAATCAAGGATTAATTTGCCTGGTCATGCTGGGTTTTTGCAATGTAGAAATCAATAGGACTTATAAGTGATATATAAATGAGACCATGGTTACTAAGAACACATTCAGGGTAAGGAACTAATCCATAAAGAACTAATCCCAGTTGCACTTGTCAGAAAAAATAAGCTTTCGACAAAACCTGCTGTATTACTTTGCAAACACGTATTACCAAATTTCCCCAACTGGATTTAAAAAATTGTAAAGGGTAGAGGATTCAGAACTTTATAAAAAGATGATGAGTGTCTCAGTGACTTGAAATCAAAGAAAAGTTTGCCAACCAATCATACATTACTTCATTTACTGCTAGTTCCCTAGCTTTTTATTCCAAATTTAAAATTTTGGCCCAGTCTATGTCAAATATATTCCTGAAGAATCAGCTAGGACAAAAATGCCGAGTTGTGATAATTGGGACTCACTATAAAGGCTATTCCCAGATGGAAGAGGTTGTTTTGAGATAGATAGCTAGCCCCAAGAGAGGTCCTTCTTAGTTTCTCTGATTACATTTAATTGTGGTAGGAAGGGCAACATTTTGAAATGAAATGTAGGCTGGAATAATTAGGAGTCATTGCAAAACTAGTTGTTTCTAACTGTGTTTTCCTTCAGCTCAAATCTGAACCAAATCTGGATGGCCTTTTATTAAACTTTGTTGATGTGGTACTACATTTTTAAAAAATGTGTCAATCTTACCCCTGATAATCTATATAATTGAGCATAAGTTTCTGTATTTGATAACTCTGTTAGTTATTTCTTTGATAATACCAAAGAGCAAGCAGTCCCTGTATCTTAGGAGCTTATAACTATACACATCACTCATGGGTTTGAAAGTTTTTTGGGCTTTGGATCAGATCAGTTGCACAATCAGTAACATGGCAAGGAATAGGAAGAAAGAAATTTATAAGCTATCATAATACAAAAAAAGCACCACAACTAATTGCAAAACAGATTTAGTATATTTACCAGGCAACAGAATTTTTAATGGAATGGTACTCAAAGGTGTAAAATGTTCAGGTGAAAGACACAATTAATTATGGGGAATTGTTGAAACTTACGATGATTACTATATCAAAGAATATAAAATTATTCTCTAATAACAAAGCCAGCAAAATCTTGGGTAATTACAGTTTTTCTTATTAGTCTTCATACAAATGTATTTACTCATTTGGGCTTCTGTAAGACATCCCTGTTTTGTATTAAGAGAAATTATAAGACTTGTCTACTATAAGAAATACGTTGTTAGAATTGTTGCAAATTCCTCATTATGAGAGTGTTTGGAGAAATATATTTCTGTTATAATACTGTTGATAGTTGTTCTTTCCTTGAATAATTTGTGTGATTTTTATCATTAAACACAAATTATTTTGCTGATCTGGTCTTCCTATTCAGATTGCTGCTAACATTTCAGAGACAAATTAACATCCCACATCTAGAAAATTTATGATTTCACTGTATTTTTATTTTAGGCATATTTCTATCTCTTTTCTATTATTGTTCATGTCATTTACCTATTTTCTTTTTGCATTCTTTTTCATTAAACTCTCTTGCTGTGTTTCAAATATTTTTATAGGCTACGCTAAATCTTTTCTAGATTGCAACAGGATATACATAAACAAATATAAAACATTGCACACCTTTGGATAACTTGATCTCCTTGGACCAGCTCTTTCATTTTCACAGTGAGGAAGTTCAGACTACATTGACTTATCTAGCTCATTTGAGATTTAATACGTTATTATGGGTAGATTCCAAAGACAATGATTGGGGCTAACACTAAGCTATGGAGATAAGGGAACCATTTAGTTAGCATTTTTTTCAGCACACTGAAAAGTGGTAAGGAGATAAAATGAGTCAACCAGCAGTGCCTCCTCAGGATGAAGTTAGATCCTGATTAGGGAAAAGAAAATACACAATTAGGAAACTTAGAACCAGAGTAGATTTTGGCAGCTATTATTTGATGTCATAAACTGAACAGTTAAAGAGGCAGAGTCACTCAAAATAAGATTTATACTGTTATACTCAATCCTTCCGTGTCTGAAACTATGACCAGTCACAAGCTGCTCTTTAAAATAGTTCACATCCAACCACTGATCTATGTTGTTTGACATGGTGATCAACCCTCGTGTAGGGTTCTGAACAATTCAAAATTCTTCCCTAAGAAACCTCATAAGTACCAAGCATTCTGCATCAGTGAGTAGGTTAAATGGCTCCTCTCTGAAGGGAGATTAGGAGGTAAGACCCTTATATTTCTTAACAGTCAGTTCTGCTTTCTGACTATTAGATGTCTTTTTCAATCCATTGCAGAGGCAGTCTGAATAACAGGCACACTTCAGAGATCTCAAACTTAGGAAAGTTGTCATTTTCCTCAGTTCATGTCAGTTTCTAACAGGAAAAGTTTACAGAGTGCCACTCATCACATAACCGGGTATGGTAATTCACTGCTATGAGCTTTCCTTTTAAATGCCTGAGCATCTGTCACCCAGACATTTTTGGATTCAGGCAAAGGACCTTTTGTTCCCTTATATTTGAATGCACAGTAAAACAGCTTTAGTCAAATGAGTATTGAATGGAGTCTGAAGATTCAGCACTTTCAACACACCTACTAGTTTGTATCATTATTCATTTATTTATTTTTTAGTTTCCACTTTCTACTAATTGTTAAACAAAGTAATGAGTAAAATGTTCTAACAGAGTCAAATAATTACCCTCTATTTGTGTACAAGTAGCAAAGATGTATAAGCTGAACTTCTGACTAGTAGGTACCACTGTCTTTCAGAAGCCCACTGTTATATTCATTTTATCAGAGGCACCTTAGAGGTGACACTGTAGAGTGTGAAAAGTGTGAGCATGCCTTGTGGTTGAGGCCAACCTCCACTAGTGCATGTGAACAGTTGTGTTGCCTTTTGAACTTTCCTTAACCAGAGGAATAGGTTTGGAAGAACCTGGGGTCCCAGATTGTGCTGATAAAGCAAAGCTGTATTATTATATTCTGTTGTGAACTTTATTTAAAGAGACATTATAATATATTCTGTTAACTTTTGGAGGCATTGTTAGTACCAAGACTTTTAACCATATGAATTAATACATTTACTATTTTGTATTAATAAATGCACAAAGAACTTTGGTTGTGAACATCATTTTTCCTAATTCACATAACTACTCTGCAATATATTGTAGGTATTGGGAGTACAAATCTGGGAGGCATACTTCTCTGGTTCAGATCTAAGTTTTATCATTTATTGGCTGTGGGATTTTAGGGAAATTTCATAACCTCTCTGTTTCTCAGTTTTCACATTGGTGTATGGTATTGTGATAATAATGACTGAGTAGGTGTGGAGATTAAGTTAATGCACATTTTATCAAAAGGAAAATAGATATTTAAGAAAATCAGAGTATTGTTTTTTAAGTTTGGGGTTAAAGGACAATATGGGGCTAAGGACAAAATTTGTACAAAATTCAATGGCGAATTTCTTAAAGTATATATCAAAGATTGTCCAGGGGATTCTGGGAAGATGGAGTAGGTATCATCAGGAATCTGTCTCTCCACTTAGCCAATAATTGCACTGGCAGAGTTGTTCTGATGTAACTATTTTGTAACTCTGGAGTCTGTTGAAGGGTTGCAACTTTCAGGGGAAGACTTGGACAGTAAATTGTGGTTAATTTCAGTCAACTTCAGCTCTTAGCACAATAGCAGCTACTCATTCACCACTCCTAACCCTGTGGCAGGCAGCTGTGCATGTGTTCCTGAAGCAGTTTTCACATAGATTGTGGGAGTGAGGGTGGCAAAAAAGACCCTGTTCCCCAAATATTAGGGATCTTTGCTCTGATTATTATTTTTTTTGTTTCTGATCACAGAGGTGCAGCCAAAGAGGTGGGCAGCCATTGTTGTTGCACCACCTCCCATTGTTGCAATCCCTACCCCCCTGCTTGAAGTGGCTTTCAGAAGATTTAAAGGGATGAGCCCCTCCTCCCCTTACATTTTGCTTTTTACCTCTTCAGCAGTCATACTTTAGAGACCAGGACATTCAAAAATGATTGCATATACGATGAAAATTAGAAAGTGTGCATGCCTGGGGAAAGGCTGAGAAGACCTTAAGTTTATACCTAAGGCTGATTCTCAGCACAGAGACAGCCTACAATTAAAACCAAAAATAAAACAAAACCCCCAAAAAACAAAAAAGGCAACAACCCCCCTCCAAAACCCTGGGAAAGAAGGAAAATCTGATTTCCAGAATTACCACATTATTAGATTTAAATGTTCATTGTTCAACAAAAAAATCATAAGGCATACAAAGCTACAGGAAAGTATGGCCCATTTAAATATTTTTTTCTCTTTTAATTTATTTTATTTTTTTAAACGTTTTTATTGGAGTATAATTGCTTTACAATGGTGTGTTAGTTTCTGCTTTATAATGAAATGAATCAGTTATACATATACATATATCCCCATATCTCTTCCCTCTTTCATTTCCCTCCCTCACACCCTCCCTATCCCACCCTTCTGGCTGGTCACAAAGCACTGAGCTGATCTCCCTGTGCTATGTGACTGCTTCCCACTAGCTATCTATTTTACATTTGGTAGTGTATATATGGACATATATACACTACCGCTTTCTCACTTTGTCCCAGCTTATCCTTCCCCCTCCCCATGTCCTCAAGTCCATTCTCTAGTAGGTCTGTGTCTTTATTTGCATCTTGCCCCTAGGTTCTTCATGACCTTTTTTTTTTTTTTTTAGATTCCATATATATGTGTTAGCATACGGTATTTGTTTTTCTCTTTCTGATTTACTTCACTCTGTATGACAGACTCTAGGTCCATCCACCTCACTACAAATAACTCAATTTCATTCCTTTTTATGGCTGAGTAATACTCCATTGTATATATGTGCCACACCTTCTTTATCCATTCATCTGTCGATGGACACTTAGGTTGTTTCCATGTCCTGCCTATTGTAAATAGAGCTGCAGTGAACATTGTGGTACATGACTCTTTTTGAACTATGGTTTTCTCAGGGTATATGCCAAGTGGCCCATTTAAAGAAAAAAAAGAAAGTCAACAGAATTATCCCTGGAAAAAAACACAATGGCAAATATACTAGACAAATTTTTTAAAACTAATGTCTTAAAAATACTGAAAGAGCTAAGGAGAGATGTGGAGAAAGTCAAGAAGATGATTTATGAACAAAGTCGGAATATTAATAGAGGTAGAAAACCTAAAAAGAGACCAAAAACATTTCTAGAGCTAAAAAGTGCAATAATAATTAAAAATTTTACTAGAGGGTTTCAAAGACAGGATTTGAGCAGGTAGAAGAAAGAATCAGCAATTTAAAGATAGGATAATGGGAAATTATCCTGTCTAAGGAACAGAAAGACAAAAAGATTGAAGAAATGACCAGAGCCTAAGAGGCCTGTGGGATGCCATCAAATGCATCAACATATGTGTCATGGGAATCCCAGAAGGAGAACAGAGAGAGAATGAACAGAGACTATATTTGAAGATATAATGGCTGAAGACTTCCAAAATTTGAAGAAAGACATGAATGTGAACATCCAGGTTCAATGAACTCCACGTAAGATTAACTCAAAGATGCTCAATAAGATAATCGGCAGATTTCTCATCAGAAACTTTGGGTGCCGGAAGACTGTGGGCTGATATGTTCAGAGTGCTGGAAGAAAGAAGCTATCAAAAAGAATCGTTTAACTTGCAAAACTGTCTCTCAAGAGTTAGGGAGGAATTAAAATATTTCCAGATAAACACAAGCTGTGGGAGCTGTGACCACTAGACTTGCCCTGGAAGAAATGCTTAAGGGAGTCCCACAAGGAGAAATGAAAGGATACTAGATAGTAATTAAAAACCATATGGAGAAATACAGATCTCAATAAAGGTAAATACATGGACAATTGTAAAAGCTAATATTGCAACAGTGGCTTGTAACTGTACTTTTTGGTTTCTACATGATAATATATTTAAAGAGAAATAATTAGAGTAAAATCTGGTGTTACTGTAACTTTGATTCATAACTCCAAATCTGGGTCTCCCTTATTTTTATATTTATTGAAGTATAGTTGATTTACAGACTTCCAGGTTTACAGCAAAGTGATTCAGTTATATATATATATATATCTGAAAAAAATATTTTTTTTCAGATTCTTTTCCATTATAGGTTATTACAAGATATTGAGTATAATTCCCTATGCTATACAGTAGGTCCTTGTTGTTGATCTATATATTGTGGTGTGCATCTGTTAATCACAAACTCCTAATTTATCCCTCACCCTCCTTTCTCCTTTGGTAACCATAACTTTTTTTTTCTATGTCTGTAAGTCTATTTCTGTTTTGTAAATAAGTTCATTTGTATCATTTTTTTTTAAATTCCACATATAAGTGATATCATATGATTATTTGTTTTTCTCTCACTTCATTTAGTATGATAATCTCTAGGTCCATCCATGTTGCTGCAAATGGCATTATTTCATTTGTTTTTTATGACTAAGCATTGAATAATATTTCACTATATATATATATATATATATACGTATATATATACATACATATATATATATACACACACATACACACACACACACACACCACATCTTATTTATCCATTCATCTCTTAATGGACATTTAAGTTGTTTCTGTATCTTGGCTATTGTAAATAGTGCTGCTATGATCACTGAGGTATTTTCAAATTAGAGTTTTCATCTTTTCCTGCTATATGCCCAGAAGTGGGATTGCTGGATCACATGGTAACTCTATTTTTAGTTTTTTAAGGAACCTCCATACTGTTCTCCATAGTGGCTGCACCAATTTACATTCCCACCAACAGTGTAGAAGGGTTCCCTTTTCTTCACACCCTCTCCAGCATTTATTATTTGTCGACTTTTTGATGATGACCAAATATGGTTTTCTACATAATTTAATGACTAATGCACTTAAAAATTAGTTTACGTTTTTGTGCATGCAATATAAAAAGATGCAATTTTGTGACATCAACAACCAAAAGGGTGGGGAAAGAGATGTAAAGGAGCAGAGTTTTTTGTATCTTACTGAAGTTAAGCTGGTATAAGTTCAAATTACAGTGTTATCACTTTATAATGTTAAATTATTGTCCATGGTAACTACAAGGAAAATAGCAATAGAATATACACAAAAGGAAAAGAGAAATGAATTTAAACTTTTCACTACAAAAATTCAACTAAACTCAAAAGGAGACAGTACTGCAGGGTATGAGAGACAAAAAAACTATAAGGCTTTTCAGAAAAAAAATTTATATAAAAATAGCATAAAGATAGAATTAAGTCCCTCCTTATCAGTAAATGGATTAAACTATTCAATCAAAAAAATTGAAGGGGAGGGAATACTTCCAAGCTCATTCTATGAGGTCAGCATTGTTCTGATACCAATGCCAGACAAAGATACTACAAGAAAAGAAAATTACAGACCAACAAATCTTGTGAATATTGATGTAAAAGTCCTCAATAAAATACTATCAAAAAATTCAGCAGCATATTATAAGGATTATACACCATGATCAAGGGAGGTTTATTCCTGGAATGCAAGGATGGTTTAACATATGAAAATTGATTAATGTATTATGCCACATCAGAACGAAGGAGTTAAAAAGCACATGATCATCTCAAGATAAAAGAAGCATTTGACAAAATTCAACACCTTTCATGATAAAAACACGTAAAAACTTAGAAATAGAAAGAAACTAACTCAACAATATAAAAGTTCCTCCTTCATAACTGAAAGTATGTAATCTTTGCATAGTGGAGAAATTTACAAATTTAACATCAGTTCATATTTAGAAAACAAAAAATCCCTCGATTTATAGATTTATTTTATATGCTGGTCTCATGGGCAGATGAGATGCTATGTGATTACATATTACTGGCTGTAGTTCAGAAATAGCTCCTCTTTCCAAAATATCACTACATCTGGTCTAAAATCCTCAACATCATGCAAATAAATATATCCAGCAAATAACTAAGAAATTATTAACCACCATTAAAGGCATAGTATAGTAAAGTACCTAACACAGCATCTGGAGACAATATCATATGTTTTCCCTGTTTGAAGGAGGACTGATTGATTAGAAAAGAACCACAAGATATGTTTGCAATGGTGGCTAGAAGGTTAGGATAAATGTAAGAGTCTTTCTAAGAATCTATTGTATATTTCTCATTGGCAATTTTGACAAAGACAGCACAGCTTATATTGCTTCCTCTTTGCATTTTCTTTGAGGTTAAGAAGCCCTAGTGGGGCTTCCCTGGTGGTGCAGTGGTTGAGAGTCTGCCTGCCGATGCAGGGGACATGGGTTCGTGCCCCAGTCCGGGAAGATCCCACATGCCACGGAGTGGCTGGGCCCGTGAGCCATGGCCGCTGAGCCTGTGCGTCCAGAGCCTGTGCTCCACAACAGGAGAGGCCACAACAGTGAGAGGCCTGTGTACCGCAAAAAAAAAACAAAAAAAAAAAACCCTAACTAAACCCTTTTACTCACATGTTCTTACTGTTTATATGAGATGCTCATTTCTAATTCATATACAGATTTCGAACAATTGCTCTCAGACATTCTGAAAAAAGCAACACTGCCCTTCAGTTTCCAGGTCATTTGTTTATAATACAAATTACCAAATTTTGAAAGACTAAAGCAAAAGTTAATGACTGAATCACATAGCATATGCTGTCTTCATGTTTAGGAAGAATTGCGAGATCTTCTCTTCCCCTATTTACATGTTCTGACATGTTGTATATGTTAAATGAATCTTATGTGGATAAGAAGTGGATATAATAGAGGTATTTGGGTTGCAGAATAGATCATTGTAAATTTTAAATGAGATGATACGTATAAAACTCTAAAAATATATATATATATAATTGTTATTTAATGAATATAAGCTATAAAAACACTATCAGTCATCATAATGATAATGAGATTTGGGGCATGGAGCTAAGTCATACCATTTCTCAAACCTAGATAAAATGCTTAAGATTCAGGGACACAAAGAATATCAGAGGGCTAACTACTTCAGCTCTGGATGTTTCTGAGACTTATTTGATTTTTTTCCTTATCAGTTGATTTGCATAGATATCTGTTCTGGAGCAAGCTGGTAACATTCTACAGAAGCCAAATAAAGAGAATTCTAGATCAGAACTCCAACAAAGTTTGAGGACAAAGACAACGTGGAATAAACAGATATATGCCTTTCTTCAGCAATGTAGAAAGTCTGTTTCTTATTGCTTTCTTTTCAGTTATTTTTCTGCTTAGCAAATCATTTGAAGCTTTTAGCTATTGTAGGGTGCCTATTTGGTCAGTGCATGGAATGTTTATATATGTTTGGTTGGTTGATTTGCTGGAAACAGTTACTTGCTTATTTGCCAACTGTCAAAAATATTTGCAAAAGGGGAAGAAAGTAGAAATTATATTAAATAAAAAATGCATTCTTTAGGAAAGGCAATTCCTGGAGTGCATATTAAATTACTCTTATGATTTCTAAAAGAAGTCAGTACTGGTAACCTAATTTACTTCAACTCCTTAAACTTTCAACACTAAGGAGAACAGAATTGTTTGCTTTGTCTTTCTGATTTCTTAATCAAGTAATATACTCAAAAAAACATGTAAGACATAGAAGCAAGGAAATATGACTCAAAAGAAAAGACTGGGGAATTCCCTGGGGGTCCAGTGGTTAGGACTCAGATTTCACTGCTGAGGGGGTGGATTCAATCTATGGTCAGGGAACGAAGATCCCACAAGCCAAGTGGCATGGCCAAAAAAACCCCCCCAAAAAAACAACAAAAAAAGAAAAGACTGGTTGACTGGTTTTGAAAGGTGATGATTCCTAAGTAGGTTGAAAAATGCTCAAGTGAAGTGACAAGGAAATAAGAGAGAGAAGAGAGTCCTTTCCTTTAGATGCTTTTGCCATTTAGAAAGAAGGTGTACACATATTTACTGTGATGAATCAAGAACCTACAAAAGTTTACCACTTCTGTTGATCAGATGAGTCAGATCAAATTGAAAGTCATTAAATATTTGAATACATTCATTAGTGTTCCCTGAAATGTATAGATTCAAGCATTAAATATGGTAAATAGCAAATTGCTATTGTCCTTGTTATTTGTTAATGATAGTAATAATGTGGATAAGATAATTTACATTGTCTTTTAAGTTGTTTTATTCAGAGTCCTTGTTTCACTGGTTAATAGGCATGCCCACATAGGATAGGATATGCGACACAGTGTTACACTTCTACACCCTTACGAATCACATTACATTTCATAGTGGCTAAAAGAAAAAAAATACGCAAAAATATTATCAATAATATTTATTTCCTAGCAATGTTTCAATGTTATGATTGTGTCAATAAAAACATGCTTTAGTCATTGATTTGTTACTTATGTGCCTGCTTTAATGTTTTTCACTCTATCTCCAATGACCAGATGAGCTTTCTGGCAACATGCTATCCATCAAAAGAAAATTTCTAGATATGAAACTGAGCTATGAATCCAGGCAAGTTCTGTCCAATTGTGTACTTGAGTCTGATTACAAATATGAGTAGTAGAGCCTGTGTAGAAACAGCAGGGCTATTTTTTATGAACTGTCACTCTTTGAACCTTCTTAATGTAACAAAGAGGCAATCTATCACAGTCTCTTGAGAATATATTTATATATGGGATTTAACTTACATAAGTGGCAGGCAATAATGGTAATTGCCTTCTCTTACCCAGATGGGTTGTTTTTTAAATGGCTATATACTGTTTTAAACCTCACTGTGTAGTCAATACAGCACTCAGGTGGCAGACTCTAACATAAATAATATGTCAAGAATATGGATATAAACACATAAATATAGGCTCAGTATGAACTGCCTACAAACAGCATATTTCAAGGTGAGTTTGTATGTACATATTTTCTTTGCAGATTTAAGGTTACAGTGCACAACTGAACCAACCAATGTGTTTTAGATCTAATTCAATAGGGCACCATTAAAGGCTAACATCATTCATGCATTGGATCAAATTCATAGCTATGACCAGTAGCTCATTCGTTTGTAAGAAAATGTTTTTTATATCCCCTCATGGTTTAATCCAGGAAATTCAGAGGATTTCCAAAGGTTAATCACAAAGAAATGGACACAATTAGGCATGAAAATAAATCTTATAGTGGAGAGTACGTTGAATACATCATGCCTCTCGCACCTAAATGCTGTAGTGTGCATTCCCTTGACCTAAAAACAAGGACAAGGATATTCTTTTTAAAACCACAGTATTTTTATCAAAATAAAAATTTTGATATTGCTCAAATGTTACCCACAGTTCATACCTAAATTTTGTCAGTTGTCTCAATAATGCCCTTTATAGGTTTTGTTCTTCCCCTGATCCAGGATCCAATACAGAATTACTCATTGGATTTAGTTGCTATATCTCTTTAGTAATTTTAATTTGGCAGAGTTTCTTTAATAATCTTTCTTGACCTGGATATTTTTGAGGAGTGGAATGTCTTCCATTTTATGTTTGTTGGATGTTTTCTCAGGATTTGATTCAAATTATGCACCTTATGGAGGAATATCATAGACATGCTATTGTATTATTCTTAGTATTGTTGATGTCAATTAAGATCACTTTCTTAAGGTAGTGTCCCTCAGGATTCTCCACTGTAAATTGTCTATTTTTCCTTCTGTAACTGAGAAGTATTTGGGGTGAAATTTTTTGAGATCATGTAAATATTATTTTTTTCATCAAATTATCATTAATTTTATGATTATTGCTGGAAGATTTTCTAACTTCATCATTTCGTCTATATTTTTAAGTTGCCATTCAAAGGAAAAGAAGGGGTTTCCCTTCTAGTACATGTATTTATTTATTCCTTAATTTATTAATACCAGTATGGACTCATATTGTCCTTTGTTATTTAGAGCATTATAATCCATTATTATCTTTATTTTGATAATCAAATTTTTCCAAATTACACTTGTGAGAGCCCCTTCATGACAGCAACTATGTCCTCTTGATGTCTCTATCATTTTTCGAGAACTTTTAGGCACAATATGATTAACATATTCCAGGATCATCTTGTACTTTTCCTGCTTCAATATTGGATTTACCCCTTACCCTAAGGAGTATTGATTCCTTAAGTGGGAAATGAGATTTTGATAGGAACATCCAAGTGCTTGAAGTGTTAACTATTTCAGTATCATTGCTTCAGGGTACTCTCATTGGACACAACTAAGAAATGTAAATATTAATAGATATTACTTGTATTTGGAGATTCATTCTCTCTCTCTTCTCCCTTTCCCTCTTGTTCTCTTACGCCTCCTTCCTCCCAATATAATAAAAAACCACAAAGTGAACTCTAGTTTTCTCCCTTTCTGTTTTTTCGACTTAGTTTTCCAAAATTGAGAGACCTGGCTCCCATATTGTCAATGCATTCATTCAATGAAAAATAATTTTAGAGTTCACATATTTATTTAGGAAGATGCATATCAATAAATGCACAAATCATAAGTATATATCAAGTTTTCACTAAGTAAACTCACTTCCTGTAATCAACACCAAAAGCATATTACTGTAACTCTAAATGCCCTCATTCTTTTTTCCTACTCAGTCTTACTCTCATAAGGTAATCCATATCCTCATTTTAAATAATTCATGTATGCCCTAAAACTATATAACAATGGAATTGTACTGACTGAATTATTTTGTGGCATTATGTTTCTGATGTTTATCCGTGATGTTGCATATAGCAAGTTCATTTGTATTCGTAGTGGTATAGCATTACACTGCATGAATATATCACAGTTTACTCAATTTGATGGGCCTTTCTGTTTTTGTTTATAATTGGAGCCATCATGTAAAGGGCTGCTAAAAACACCTTTGCACATGTCTTTGTTGAATAAAGTACACATTTATCTTAGGTAAGTAAGTGGAATTGCTGAGTCACAGGATGTTTATATGTTTAGCATAGTGCAAAGCAATTGGTTGTGTGACCCTATTTAAATTGACACCAGAAGTAAATGGGATTTTCATTTGCACTGTATCTTTTCTAACATTTGGCATTGTCTTTGTTTCATTCTAGTCATTCTTTTGGGTGTGCAATTGTATTGCCCTGTAATATTAAATTGCATTTTCTGATGACTAATGATTTTAAACATGTTTTCATAAATTTATTGACCATTTTTATATCATTTTTAATAGTGTGTAAATTCAAATCATTTGCCCATATTATCTATTGCATAGTGAGTAATTTTCTTATCAATTGTAGGAGTTCTTTATGTATTCCAGATAGAAGTTCATTGTCAAATATGTGCATTGAAAATATCTTCTGGTAATTTGTGGCTTCACTTTTGACTCTCAGTGGTATAATTCTTAATTCTAATGTAGTGCTATTTGCCATTTTATGGCTACCTTTTTTGTCTTGATAAAAAGAACTTTTATTGTTTTGCATTCACATTTCTACAATACAACTAAAATTGATTTTTACTGTGTACCATATGGAGTAAGATGCAATATATTTTGCCATACAAATATCCAATTGACTCAGTGGTATTTATTGAGAAGATCATCTTTTCCTTTTAACACTGTCATGTCATTTATAAATCTAGTGGCAATATATAAATAGGCAATATATATATGCTTCTGGAAACCATTCTGACCTATTAGTTTACTATTTATTCTTTTATCATTGCATTTATACTGACCATGTTAATATAGCTTTATAAAAGCCTTTACACCTGTTAATGTGAGTCCTTCTACTTTGTTCTTCTTCAAGAGTGCTTGGTTATTCATAAAAATTATATTTAGGTGGAAATTTGAGAGTCTATTTGGCTGCCTCAGAACCCCTGCTGGGATTATTATTATTGTGTTTATATTGTTTTTATAGGTCATTTTGGGTGGAATTGACAGCTTTAGAATATTAAGTGTTCCTTTTCACAAGGATGGTATATCCTTCTACTTATTTGGTTTGTCTTTAATTTTTCCCAATAATATTTAATGACTTTCAGAAAACAAATTTTACCTCTTTGTTAAATTTGTTCTTAGCTATTAGAATGTTTTTTGTAGATAGTATTTTTATTTCATGTTTTTTGGTTTGTTTCTGGTATTTATAAAAACCATTTCCAGAAAAAAAAAATTACATATTTGTTCTAATAGTTTGTAGAGTCTTCTAAATGTTCCACATATATCATTGTCATTTTTATATAATGACATTTTTATCTCTCCCTCTTCAATTCATTTATATTTACTTATCTTATCACTGTGGATAGGAACTCCAGTCAATGGTGAATAGAAATGGTGATAACATTTTTATCCTAGTCCTGATATAATGGGGGAAAATTCTGAATATCTCAACATTAAGTTTGATGCTTACTGTAATTTTATTTATCTTTTTTCCAGAGATTCTTTATTTTAATGTTCTCTTTCTACTTTCCTAAAAATTTACAATATATATTTTTAATTCTACATTAGTTTTCTATTGCTGCCTAACACAAGAGGCTTCCAACAACCACCATTCATTAGCTCACAATCCTGTGTGTAAGAAGTCTAGCACAAAGTGTTTGGGTTCTGTTCCCAGGATATCATAGACTGAAATCAAAGGTTTGGCTGGGCTGAGTTCTAGCCTGGAAGCTTTGGGGAAGGATTTGCTGCCAAGCACATTCAAGTTTTTGGCATAATTCATTAGATCTAAGTTATAGAACTGAGGTCCCTGTTTCTTTGCCTGCCTGCTGTCAGCCACAAGTTGTTCTCAACTCCAGAGGCTGCCTAAAGTTTTTGCTATAAGGTTAATTGATTTGGAACTTCATTAATTTTGCAAATTCTTTTCACAACAATACCTAGATTAACATTTGAATGAATAACTGGGAGAAGTATGTACAACAGAGGCTGGGAATCTTGGGAGTCATCTTAAAATTCTGCCTACCCCAAATTATATTACACAGCTTTTTTTCGCCCACATCTATTGAGATGACCATGTGACTCTTTTGGCCTTTATTTAATTAATGTTGTGAATTACACTGATTGATTTTCAAAGATTAAACTAACATTGCATTCCTGGAATAAATGCAAAATAGTTTTCACATACTGTACTTTATTTCTAGATTTAATATACTAAAATTTTAAGATTTTTACATCAATGTTCATGAAGGAAATTGTCTTATGCTTTTTTTTGTAAAGTTTGTTTTTTTTTCCCGAGTTACTGAATTAAGGAAATGCTGATTTCATCATCTGAAGTTTTTTATATTGTTCATTCTTATTTTTTCTATTTTCTGAGAGATTTTCAATGAGATTGACATTATTTCATATTTAAAGGTTTGGAAGAAATTACCAGTTAAGCCTTATGGATTTGAAATTTTCCCTTAGTAGGTAATTTTCTTTTAAGTGAGATATAGAACAGTTGCAGTTTTCTTTTACTTTTTGTTTTGGATTTGTATTTGGGAAATTCTACTTTACTTAAATCTTCTAAAATGTTATCTTATTGATAACTGTTGGCTTTTGTATTAACTGGAGTTCTCCAGATAAACAGAACCAGTAGGCTATCACTCTATCTCTCTATATCTATATCTATCTATCTATTTATTTGTAAGGAATGACAAATTGGCTTATGCATTCATGGGGTCTCATATGTCTGCAATTTATAGGGCAAGGTATGGGCTAGGAATTTTGGTAATAGTTGATGTTATAGTTTTGAATCCAAAAACTACAGAAAATTCCGGTAAACTGGGAACTCAGGCAGGATTTTTATGTTGCAGTTGAGACAGATTGCTTCTCCTTCAGGATACATCAGTCTCTGCTCTTAAGACTTTGAACTGATTGGACAAGGCCCACATTCTGGAGAGTAATCTGCTTTAATTAAAGTCCCAAATCAATTGACATTATGATAGAGAGGTTATCTGAGTGAGCCTGACCTAATCATTTGAGCTCTTTAAATTTAGGTCTTTAATGATTGTGTGGTTGTGTTTTATTTTATTTTCTTCTCTGATCTTCAGTTTGGACATTTTATATTAACTTTATACTACATTAACATTTTTTTTTCTGCTCTGAGTCTAATATCCTGTTAAATTCATCTGTTTATTTCTTAATTTCAGTTTTTTTAACTCTTAAAATTTTCATTTTATGATTTAATGTAGATCTCAGAATCTGGTGCATTTTTAGTTATTTCTTCTCTTTTCTCTATATTTTCCTCTACAGTCTACTACTTCCAATATCTCTATCACTTGTAATTTACTTTTTTTTTTTCTTTTCACTATTTAAAAAAATATATATTTTGCCCTTTCTGTGCCTGGTAATTTTTCCTTAAATGCCTGTCATTGTGTTTGAGAAATTATAAAGTATATAGATGTTCTCTTTCTACAGAGAATGTTCACACTTTTTTCTTATAGAAAATAAAGGAGTATGGGTTGATTACATTAATCTAATTAGGGCAAGACTTGAATGTAGGATAGTTTATATTAGATCTTTGGGGGTGTTTCATGAAGCCCCTCACTCACCTACACACAGGTCTTGAACTCTAATTATTATCTTCAATAGCTGTCTTCCCAGAACTACAGACTGTCAAAATACCTACTCTGACTTTTGTAAACATTTTGACTGACTTTTGGCCTCATACATTTGCAGTTTCACAAGTTAACAAATATCTGGGGAGAGGGGCACATGAGATAGTTTATAGCACTCTTTTCCCTACAGTTATGGCTCTATTTTTGGAAAACTGAAACTGAAAACTCTTCCCCCCCCACCCCCCCAGGATGATTAATATCTCTGCTGGTTTCTCTGCCTCTTAGTAGAGGCCTTTAGTCCTTTTATTTTTTTTAACATCTTTAATGGAGTATAATTGCTTTACAGTGTTGTGTTAGTTTTTGCTGTATAACAAAGTGAATCAGCTATATTGCAAAGCATCCTTAGAGTCTTTCCTGGAACTCAGAATTTTAGGCCTTATAAGAGAAAACAGTTGTTGACTATGTCTTATATTAGCATGTTTATATTTATTCATTGATTATTTTCTTCCTCATGTTATTTTGCCTTGATAATTCTCTAATTTCCAGGTTACATTTAGTTGTTTTTAAACATTTTATCTGGCTTTTTAAAGCATTCTCCCTGAAGGCATGGGTCTACTACAAGCTACTCATTTGTATTGAGATGTGGATTCCTGAAGGCCTAATCCTGCATGAAATATACATGAAAATGAATAAATGTATTCATCATATATCTCAATGAGATTTAATAGGTCTTTAAATACTACTTCATTGCTGTCATGAAAATGGAAATAAAATGTCAGCCATCTAAAATTAATAAGATTGTTACTTAAAATGTATTTTTCATTTAAGAGTCTTAGTGTACATCCTTAAAATTGTTCCTTGTGTGTGAAGACTATGCAAGATTCCTTTTTTGTTTTAAAGCAAATAAATTACCTGAGAAGGGTTCATGAGAGATTTCATTTTTTTCTAGTGGCAGTGAAAAAAACATGTTTAGAAAAATAAAGTCTGAAGCAAAGAATGGTTTAAGTGTCAATGCAGAATAAAGTTTAATTGGGGCTGTTTGCTCACAATTAGTTAAATTTTACCTCAGTTAAATTTTGTCCCTGAAAATAAATTATGTGTTATTCTAATTTTAAAAATTATAATCTTGTCCTCTCTCTCCAATTTAATACCTTCTTACTTTTTATGATGAAATCACAGAAATTTATTATCCCACTGCCATGATTATAAAATTAAAAGTAAACAATCTTCATTTAAAAAAATAAACAGTAGAGAGAATGGAAATAAATGCCTTACCCTCTTTGCTAAAATTTTATTTTTCCCCCCCTCAATTAAAAGGGTAATTCATAGTTTGTACATAGTGGTATTATTTAGTGTCTGACTTTATGTGGATTATTTTATAATGCAGCTGCCTAACTTATTATTAAATCAAGACAGCATACAAATGGATAAAAGATTATTTTACTACTTTTTTCGGTGTGGACTTAATGAAGGGCATATAGTTTTTATTATTCATACATTTTATAATTAGAGTTCTGAAGTTCTGTCCTGATAAAGCTAAAATAAGGAAGAAATATTTGCTGATTGAAAACAAATAATCTTTTTAAATTATCTGTGCATTCACAGAGAGTATCCTAATGCCTAGAATATATGAGATAAAGAGTAGTACATCTTTTAGTTAGCCACATAGTGTATAATAAAAAAACTACAAGAGGTGAGTGAAGGAAGATTAAAAAAAAATAAAGTAGGTTGTTCAGGAATGACTGTTTAGGGAGTAATCTTTAATTTGGGCTATATAGAATCTGTAGGTGTTTAAGGTATTCTAGTTAAAGAGTCAATAAAACAAAGACAAGTATATAGGAAAGGACGCTTGACATCTAAGTCACATGTGAGTAGTCTGGTTTAATTTAAATGTTAAATATAAATAAAGGAGTGTTATTAGATAGAACTAGAAAAAAATGGAAAGATACAAGGTTATGGAAGGTCCTGACTGCCAGACCAAAGGGATAATACTGGTGTGACAAAGAAACAATAAGAATTAAGCAGATGAGAGAAATAGTTATGAAGACACTTAAAGCAGCTAGATATTTTGTATAAGATAGAAACTTGAAGAGTGTGAGATTAGTTCTACCAGTTAGGAAATTATAGTATACTAAAATTAAGTGCTCAAAAACTCATGAGAACTTAAAGCAATGCAATGATGGTAGGAAGGTAATCATGTGATATGAAAATTATCAATTAATGATTAATTAATCTTGAATTAAATTGATAACTAATTGAGTGTAGAAGAACAGAATGAAGGATAAAGTTTGCGCTAAGATTTTAGGCTTACCTTCGTGGAAAAACCATATTCAGATATAGTCATAAATGGAAGAGTTAGAAGAAGAATCTAGTTTTGACCAGTTGGTGAAGGTAGCTGGTAATATAATGGACTTTTTGCAAAGTCAGCTTTGATGATCCATCATGATATGGAAATGAAAATGATTACTAGATCTCTGCACATGCAGAAGAGATTCTTGAGGTCTGAGAAACCACGCTCTTAAGTGGCTGGGTACTACAGGTTTGCAAGTCAAAGATGAGGAAATGTGTGGAAGAGAGAAAGAAGGATGAGATGAGACATCTGTTTCCTTGAGAGAGGTTTGGTAGTATAGGTGAAGAAAAGGAAGACATTAAATGTGAAATGAAAAAAATGAAGGTCAAGTAACCCTTTTTTCTAATTAAAAAAATAAATCAGATTCTTTTTTGACTTAAAGTGACTAGTTGGATAAAGATTAGTTTCAGTTGGCCAGAGGAAAGAGCCTCTTATGCATCTTTGATATGTAATCAAATTATTGATTAACATTATCATGTTTGAACTGTGCTTACTTTTAAGCAGCTTATTTATTGTTTACTTTACCAGTTATATATGTCAATGACTTCTTAAAATCTTCTACTCACATGACTTTCCTTTGAATAATAATATTTACTCTATTGCCTGGAGTCACACAGTAAGAACATGAAATAAGACATGAGGCATAATTGCTATGTTCTTTCTTTTCTTAAACTACTAACAGGGAAATCCCTAGCTGGTCTTAAAGGCCACTAGGACAACATGTATATATTTCTTTTGAAGCATAAAGGTTAAGAAAAAAGTTCCCAGCAAGTAATGGATATAAACAAGATTAGGACCCCATAAGTGAGTTCTAGCAATCATGTTCCTGCTGAAAACCCATAAAACGAAGTGTCTTTCAAGGCATGCAATATCCTTTCTAAATCTTTTAGAGCACACATATCATTATACAATTTGGCAATCTTTCAACCCAATGGGGATCAATGTTTTCAGTGTGCTACATTATACCTTGCTGTTATAGAAGCTCTAGGTAATAAATGTTTCAGCATCCAATTTAAAGAATATCCATTATGCAAATATAATAATACCTGCATAAAATTCTTGATGTTACAGTTTAGTATCATGTATCAAGCTGACTAATGACTTCCCCAAATAAGTTTGTTCAAACAAGGGAAAAAATAAAATACAGTTAACTTGCGTGTAGCCATTATAATAAAAAGTAATAGGGGCACTTAAATCTCTAGAATTTCTCTTTGAAAATTATTTTAATTCTGAATATGATTATCAAGGCATTCTTCTAACTTTTTGATGAGAACTTTTTTTTTTTTTTTCTGCAAGGCTTTCTGGCATCTATTTTTCCCTAAAATATCTGGCTATATATCACATGAATATAAATACAACCATATGTAAAAATGATATTAGTATGTATTTGTATATAGACACACACAGAGACACATGCAGAAATACTTCTTACATCCTACTTTCCTCTAGTTAATTGAAATAATTAACTCCTCCTTTGCTGGACTATTCCAGGATGAATATGTTGAGCTGTATGTTAGTTTTGTAATGACATGATATCATTAGTTAACAGATCTAATCTCTAAGTGAAAAGATAGGGATGAACAAGAAAAACATAATTTTTAGTTTCTAGAATAAGCACTAAAAAAATAACCTGGTGTATGACATGGGAGCCCCTGTTACTGGATCTGACTTGCCTCTGCAGGGGTCAGTTGGCAGCCCCAGAAGCCAACCCTCTGCTGGCCTTCATGTCTCCCATAGCACAAATCCAGGAGGAGCCTTGAACTCTACTAGATTCTGGAGAGTTCCCAATGCTCCCCTAATATTCACAGCTTCACAACCATTATCTGCCTTGGTTCTTTCAGCACAAGTATTACTGTGCCCTCTGTCTCTGGTTTTGATCAATTGCTCATCATCACAAGAACATACTAGACTCCCAGGCCTTTCCTCACACCTGGAATATAGTGTCTCTCCACATTGTCTTTTCTGTCCTATCTGTCACTCTCCTAGAACTCCTGAAACTTTCTACTCCATTTGCAGACCTATTAAAATCCCCTAAATTATTTATCTCTTTTTTGAAGGTTCCCCTGTATCCTTCCTCTAAAGAAAAATTGTCTAATCTAGCTTGCATAAATAATAATTTTTTTTACCCATACTTTGGATAGCACTGGGCAGGAAAATGAGTATTCTGGCATCAAATCACTACCTTCTTTCATGAAGTCATCTAACAATTCTTAAGCACTTCTTGGTATTCCTAGATTCTATAAGGTTCTTAGCTCACTGTCTTTCTCCATTAGTACAGGCATCTTCTTTCTTGGTAATTTCAGTACCCACATAGATGATCCAACTAATGCTGTGCAGTCGGAACCATGGCTTTCCCTCTTCCAGTAACTTTCTTGAACTAATGTCCTCCAACTTACTCCATTTTAGTCCCTCCAGCCTCCTTTTGGTTCCTAGGACATACCAGACATACTTGCACCATAGGGATTTGGACATACTGTTCTTCCTGCCTGCATACTCTCCTGTGCATATTCACATGGCTTGTTGCCTCACCCTCTACAAGTCTTAGTTTATTTGTCACCTTCTTACTGAGTCTTCTCCTTTCTGATTTAAAACTGAAAACTCATTTGTCCCTGCATTCCTTATATTCCTTCCTTGATTTATGTTTTCTCTATAGCACTTCTCACATCTAATATAATGTATATTTTACTTATTTTATCTATTTATATTCTTCATAGTCTCACCCCCATTTTAAAAATAAATTCCACAAAGGCTGGCTATTTTCTGTTTCCTTCACTCTTGTATCTTCAGTTCTAGAAGAGTTACTGGCACATGGCAGGTTTGAAAATAAGAATTAAAATTATCCTTATTTATAAGAAGTAAACACTCCCAGTGTAAGTAAATACAACCAGTGACTTAAAACAGCTTAATTTACTCACCGGCTGATTTATAAATTAATGAATCCATCTTTTAAATATGCACATTTATTTTCTGAGTAATACATTCATCAAAATAAATCTTTGGAAAATTGTTTAAACCATATAATTTAAATGATAAACCTGAATTTGTTACTGTCTTTTCAGTCTAACCATGAAAGTTTATAATCAGAATGGAATAGTTATATTAGAGTAGGCAGATAGCTAGATATGAGCAGAGAAAGGGGGGCACAGGCCAAGTGGCAGGAAACCATGCATCTTGTGAACAACAGGGTCCTTGGGTAGACAAAGAAAAGCAGGAACCTCTGGACTGACAGGAAGCCATACAACTTGAGGTGACAGGGGTCTTAGAGGCAGACACAGAAAGGTGGGAAAAGGAGGGAATCTCTGGCATTTGAATGTAACCTTTTGCTCATTATGCTATCATTACAATAAAATTAGCCTTGCAGATAAGAAGTACCCATCATGCACTGATGCCATGACACTTCCAATCAAGACTAAATAAGGACAAAAATTCCTCCTCCCCTTGGGAAGGTGGAGCTGGGATGAGAATCAGGGAATATGACCCAAAACCCCTCCCTCCTCAATGAATAACCCGCCCCTTCATTTTCACACCTCATATAACCAGCTTGCCAAAGAAACTCAGGGCAGCTACTCACCTGAGTCTGCCTGCTCTGCCCTTGGAGCATACTATCACTTACTAAATTCTTTCTTAGTTTTCTTGACCTCTGTGTCTTGTCTCTGAATTCTTTCTGCAATGAGTCAAGAACCTACTCTCTGGTAACAATTATATGATGAGTAAATTATCTAATGAGTAAATAATACTCAACAGAACCAAATAATACCATCTTCCAAAATGAGAAGGAAATAATAAACAAAAATATATAATTTCTTAATGCATCCCTCACTTTCTAATAAATTTTAAAACTATCCAAATGAAAACCAACCAAATTATTTGTGCTCAAATAACTCAGTCCCTAAAAAAATTCTATAGTTTAACATAAAGGAAATCTTTCTATACTTATTTTAGCTAGATGGATATGAGTATTTATAGAAAGCTAAATGGAACTATAAATTTCCTAGTACTTATTATAGAGTCATTGAGATAAAATTCCTAACTAGGAACACACCTAACTAATAATATCTCTGTCAGCAAATAATATTCAGATTTTAAAGATCCTCAGTTGTATATCCTTCTACCCTAGACTCATCCAAGGCAAATTTGAGTTGTTTACCATAATCTCTACATGCCTCACTTTTAAGCTTGTTTTCTTCTTGCCCACTGTAGCAATTGATAGTCTCATGCTGGGCCCTTGGTGCCTTAGACCCGAGGATGCAAAATTTGCAAAATATTAGGATCCCAGTTAAATTTAAATTTTAGTTAAATGGCATGTATGTTTTTAAGTCTAATTATATCTCAGGCAATATTTAGAACGTGCTTATTGTACTAAAGGTTATTTACTGTTTCTCTTAAACTAAATTTAGCTTCCTCTATTTTATTTGGTAATTCTACTTAGGTCTCCTACTTATCCCCAAGTACTCCATATATGTACACTTTTACCTCTAACTCCTCAAACTTATTTATCTCTGCCATATTTTCTTAGAGGCCTATGGAATATTGCCTTATGTGTCATGTATTCCAGTCCAGTGTCAATCAGAATGTGGGTTAATAAATGAAGTAGATAATTTAAGTCTGCTAATATTATAGATTAGGCCATTAATTACCTATACTATTAATCTTGTTGGCCCTCTCTGGAAATCAGACAGATCATAAAACACATAAAGGACTTAATTCTGTATTTTTCTTTAAGAAGGAATTTTTATTAAAAATATTTAGAATTTAGATATGTTTGTAACCAATTAATATGGGTAATTTTGGTTTAGTGTAAGAATAGGTTTGGGAGTAGAGCAAGGCTTTTTGGTGCTCCTCAAAAATTTATTGAAGGCAGTTGCCTTCTTAGTGTCAATCATAACAGCTCTTTAAAAAATGAGTATTATAGAACCTTATCTTGAAACATTGGAAAATTATTAATAAATTGATTTTTAAAACAAACAAAACTTGACAAATGATAATATATTTAGCTAGTCAATCTCTAGTAATTATTTTTGGCTTCCATGAGTAAAGCAATAAAAAGAACTAAAATCAGTGAACTTTTAAGTTCTTGAAAAGGTTGCAATTGATTAGTGTAAACTAAATGAACAAATATAGCAAAACTATATAATATATGATGAATAAATTTTTCAGAAACAGAGATCTACAAAACTAACCTACCAATAGATATACCAAATTGTCTTCAATAGTTTAATTCCTAGAATCTTCGAAAAGGTGCCATTGAAATACAGTTTCCTTTTTATGGAAGAATTGTGCTACTCCTTTAAAGAAGCTAAAATAGAAGATAGAATATATACATCTATACACACATATACACATACATATGGGTCATATATACATACATATGCATGCATATACATATGTGTGTGTGTATATATATATATATTTGAAAATTTGCTGTAAAAATTAGCCCTAGAGTAAAACTAGGAAGGCATATTTAACTGGACTCTTGAGAGTTTTCCTGGAGTTTCTCCTTTTCTTCACTTCTAATTATCCAATATGTTTGACAATTTTGAATTTTGTGGACGTATGTTATAGAGAATGACTGAGTCAACTTATATTCAGTCAGAGCTCCATTCTTTCATCTCTCCTACTCACATAGGCAGACATACACATGCTTCATACACACATGCACAATCTTATACCTGAATAGTGTACAATGCCATTCCTTCCTATTGTGAAAGAGACTGAAACAGATAACTCTCAAGATTCCTTAAGTACAATTTTAATGGATATGAAAATTAAATATACTTTGATTACATTCCTTCCTAATTTTTATTGAACTTGAGACATCATTTCAGCAATTATATATCTTTCTCATCTATAGTAATAGCATTCACATTTTGCATTCTGCCATTGAAACTGTAAAATCAGAATCTGTAAAAGCCCTGAAATCTGTTCATGATATTTGGTTCCCTTTAAGTTAAAACAACAACAATAACAACAAACAACAAAATAACATTAAGATTTTTTTCTGATACATATTGCTGTTTTTTTTTAAATTTTTTTTTTAATGTATACCACAGGGCCAGTGCCTCTCTCAATTTAGAGCCTCAAAGAAGTCAACAACCCTTTAAGTCCCAGTGCAGGCTTCCCATCTGTTGGGTGAACGGACATCAGAGAAAACTGAGGTAAGTGCTGCGTTTAAAGTATGGCAGAAATAATGGAGGTTTTAAAGCAGTCGTCACCCCTCCAGCAATACTGATGTTCACATAACTCACAGAATTCTTTATATCGGTCATTTTACCTTCAAAAACTGTATTTCTCCCAACAAAAAAAGCCAGGTTACCCTTTTTGCAATTACTGTGACTTGTGTTTCTTACCGTCCTAGAGGCATCTTTCTACTGGCAGCTTGGGAGCTGTTTTCACTAAGATAGACTAAGATGCCTGCTCTCAGGGTGCATTTCATACCTTTGGTCTTATATAACCATCCTTAGCAACCCTCTCCCTGCCTCCTGTTATTGACATCAGACTGATATACATACCTCCCACAACCAACTGAACAATACATTACATTTGTGACTAACTTGGGAGTTTCAACTATTGTTTTAAGCATAACTTTTAACTCAGTCATTTACGTTTTCAGTGTCAAAATGGTTAGAAAACTCACTAGACCCAAGTATTTTATTAATTTGAGATAAAATCATATAGACAAACAAGTACAGTTAAATAAAGCCAGTAACATCAAAGGGATAATTTTCTATGTAGTCAGTATTTTTACAAAACTCTACTCTGTTCTCCACTTTGTCTCCAATGAAGTGCTCATGTAAATATACCCTCAATCAATTAAAACAAATATTTCATTGTGGGTTTAATTTGGATTTCCCTGATGATTAGTGACATTGAACATTTTTTCATATACTTGTTGTCCAGTTGTATGTCTTCTTTAGAGAAATGTTGATTTGAGTCCTTAGACAAGTTTTAAGTCTGGTTATTAATTTTTTGCTATTGAGTTGTAGGAGTTCTTTATATATTTTGGAGATTAAACTATCATCAGATAATGATTTACAAATATTTTTTCCCATTCTATAGATTGTCTTTTCACTCGATTTTTACCTTTGCTGTGCAGATGTAGCTGGTGGAAATGCAGAATGGTATAGCTGCTATGAAAATAGCATGTCAGTTCTTCAAAAATTTAAAAATAAAACTACCATGTGATCCAGCAATCCCACTTTTGGGTGTTTATCCAAAATAATTGAAATCAGAATCTTGAAGAGATATTAGTACTTTAATATTCATTGCAGCACTATCCACAATAGCCAAGATGTGGACTGCTGTACAGCCCTGTACATATCGTCAACAATAATGTACACTTAAAGACTTGTTAAAAGGACAGATATCATGTTATGTGTTCTTACCACAATAAAGTAAAAAATAATACACATTGATTATTTCATGTTTAACAATAGAATAACTACCACGTTAATACAGAGGTAAGAAAAAATTATTGATTACATGTGGATTTTTGGTCACTATATATTTTGTCTAATTGCTAATAGAAAGTTATTAAATGTATTATTAAAAGTTTATATTTTTTCATGCATTATAAAAACCATTTGCAGATGCAAACAAAATATGTTTTTATAACATGCATTTCTCCTTTTTATTCTGGAGACATGATTAATGTACATGTAAGAATTGTTTGGGCCATCAAGGTTTTCTTTCTTTTTTTAACATTAAAATAAGTTTGACATAGAAAATCATACATGTCACAAACACATTTGGCATACAAGGTGAAAACTTACTGTATTCCAACTTTGTATTAAGATTTACGAATACAACCTAATGGGGGAAACAGACAAAAACAAATAACCAGTCAAATAAAATAACACACTGTGGTAAGAACTAAGAGGAAAGAACCAGGTAGCAGACAGTGAGTAATGGTGAGGGAGTAAGAATGAAGGAATAATAGGTTGATTAAGACAGATTTTCTTTTGAAAAGTTCTGAGGCAGAATTTCAAAGTTTAAGAAGGAATGTCATATTAGGATAAGGAGAGGAGGAGGATTTCTGAAGCAAGAAAAATCTTGGTATATTTGAGGAGCTAAAAGTTTGAATGGCTCACATGTAATGAGTAAACGGGAGAGTAGCGCTATACCAAATGAGACATTGGTACAGACCATGCAGGGCCTCTCAGGTCATGATAAAGAGAGCATATTCCCTTTTTTGGTATTATAGTTAAAAATTGATTTAAGAGAGTGACAGTATCAAGGTATGTGAATGCAGTCATCCCTTCATGTCCATGGGGCATTGTTTCCAGGATCCTTTGCAGATACCAAACTTTGTGGATGCTCAGGTTCCTTACATTCAGCCGATCTAATGTGGTTGCATCCATGAACGATGAACCTGTGGCTAGGGAGGGCCATCTGTAGTTGGAAATTTTACCTTACTTGTAAGCTTATAAGTTAGAATCAGGTAGAAGACTACTGGTAGAAGACTTGAGACTTGAGTCAGAGACAAAAGACATTATTATTCATGACACAGAAAGTGCTATGAGGATCAACATATTTGTGCCAGTTCCCCTTGCCTCTAATTTTCACAGCAGCAACACAGGTGGGCCCAGAGAAGTGCTGGAACAGGCAATGGGTTGTGTTGCAGGAGAGGGACCCTGAGCTTAAGGAACAGGAATCTTTTGTAATGGATATTAAGAAAATCTGCCCTTTTTCTCCACAAAATGACACAATTTTTATTATATTGGACAGTAAGCATGCCTACTCTGCACTCAGTAAGAGAGTCTTTCTCTATCTTTGTCCTATAAACATCCTTGAAAAGATAGTCTAGAACAAAGGGAGATGAGTGTCTCTGCTCACAAGACATACAGACATGCTAGAAACCCATGGAGGATTGTCTTACAACAGTCAGGCTCTGATGTATGTTTTAGGCAAATCACTAAGGTCACATATTAGAGAAAGAATTGAGAGGAGGCAGGTGTTTATGTAGGGTGACCACTGGGATGTCACTACTTTGTGAAAGAATGTACATGGGCTTCTGTCACATGTACAGATAATTCTTGCTTGAACTAGGAATCTGCTTGGGAAGGTGGGCAAAACAATATGTTAGTATATATTTTGGAGGTAAAATTGACAAAATTTGTTGATTTGTTCTTGATTGGATATGTGAGATAATTCACAGGGAAACAATTTATTGGAATAGAGATGATTATGTGATAGAAGTGAATATAGCCATGTTTATTTAATCAATCAAGAGTTGGGTTTTGAATATGGTATGCTTTAGATAAATGTAAAGGAATGAAATGGATATGTACAAGTTGGAGCTCAGAGGATAGGTCTTGGTGCAGATAATTTTGGAGTCAACAACTAGATGATGTATGAATCCCTGAGCTTGGATGAAACAACCTGAGGAGAAATTTATGAGAGAAGACAAGAGAAAATTCAACTGAATATCAAAGAAAATCAATTCTAAGATATGATATATGAGAGGTAGTACCTGAAATTTTATGAAATAGAAGTAAAAAGGGCAGTTATTTTGTCAGAAAACAAAGTAAGTTAGTGTTGCAGGAAGTATACAGACATCTGGTTCAAATGGTCCTGATTAACAACTCTGCTAGTCATGAATTTAGAAAGCTTAATTGAGTAAACTTTACTAACTAGAACAAATAAAATTTATTTTTTCCTCAAAAAATAATTCATAACTGGAATAAACATTACCCAAGAAATTAAGAACTACAGTTGGAATTGTTACAGATTTTAAAATTAAAATTGCCCATCTAGCATCTCTCTATGACCAAAAAAATACAAAAGACAATTACAAGTGAAGTACAGTATGTTATAAACCATGTGAATGTAAAAGTAATAGTATAGAGAGAAGGTGGAGGAGCCTGTTATAGTGGAAAAACAGGTACTAGAGTAAAGACATTGATTTCTTATTCTTACATGGTAAGAAATCAAGAGACACAGTATGAAAAATAATGAACAAAAGTTAATGTGTCTTATTTAAAATTCCAAAGAAGCAAATATACAAATGATAAGATATAACTAACAAAATTAAAGCTATCATAGTATAGTATCATGATGCTACCTTCCTGGCTTTGATCATTGTACTGTGGTTATGAAAGGTATTAACATTAGGGGAAACTGGGTAAAGATTTTAGAAACTCTATTTTTGTAACTTTGTCTAAAATTATTTAAAAATAAAATGTTTTAAAAATTAAAGGTATCAATGATATGAAAGAAAGGACAAATATGCTATTCCCTCATGTTATATTAGAATCTATAATAATATTGATTACCTACACTGCCCATTCCCATTATTTTCTTCCTATTCAAGTATCAATACTGTTAATGTATTCATACTTTCTTTGAACCCATGTATCTTAGAAACTGACTCCACTGACACATCCAGAAAAAGCCTGCATTACTCAAAGTGTACACCAATTACTCCTCGAAGTAATTAGTTCAGGAATGAGTGTGTGACTTAATCCTGACCAATGAGCAATAAAAGGAAGACTATTGAAGGTCTTGTGAGAATAGTTCCACTTCTAAGAGAGACTACATGACAAGATGTCTTTTCTTCTTCCTCTGGATTTTATGTGAGTTATTTGATGCCTAGAACCTGAGTAATCAATTTGCTACCTCTAAATATGGAATAAATTCTGCAGAGGCAGAACGGAATAGAAAGAACTTGGGTTCTTGATAATATAATTGAGCATCTAAAATAATTAACCCTGAGGTCTGTGAAATTATGAAATGGTGAAGTTATATGGAATAAAATAATAATATACTATATTTTAAGCCAGGTTGAGTTACATGCATGAAATTGAAAGCATTATAACTAAGGGAATTTACCAGTGGAAACTATGTAATGGTGGTAATTCAAGAAATTAATATAGAATTAATTGTTTAGAATTCTCTTGGTAACCAATGAATAATTAAAACAGAATGCCTAACTCTATCTAGTAAGTGGGGCTAGACTAGGATGAAGAAGATTTAAATTTTTTCAACTTTTCATTTAATGTCATTCAGTCCTGTTTGATTCTTCCTCTATAAACCACCCCCACCCCTGTGCATGCTTTCACTTATATAAGATGCCAGATATTGAGACAAAAAATAATAATAATATATACAAAGTTAAAGATAAGAACCAGATTGTAAGAAAGGGTTTGCAACATAATTCATAGTGATTGGATTAATATATGTATATATAGACTTATTATTACAAAAAAAGACATCCAAGTATAAATTTGGGTAATGGATGATAATTAGCAACTTACCAAAGATTAAATGCAAATGCCCAATACACCTATAAAATTGTACTCAAGGTCACTAATAATCAAGGACAGTAAAATTAAAACAATACTGAAGCTTTTTTAACCCATCAAATGCCAGTAATGTCAAAGACTACTGTTATACTTTCTTGACCAGAATAGACCAAAATAGACAAAAATTCTTTTGACAAGAGGGTTGCTGGTTACATCAACCCTTGGTTACATCACTTCTGGAAGCCTTACTAATCCCTCTCAACACTTCCTGGAGCAGGTTTTGATTTTCCCCCCATAGTAGATAAAGGGGAAACAGAGGCATAAACATGTTAATAAATGTTCTCATGTTCATATAGGTCACAGTCAATGAAACTGTGATTTGAACATTTTTTTCTTCAACATAAAACCTCTTGTTTTTAACTATTGGAGACAACCTGAACCCTTTGGCTAATATTTACATAAGAATAATTCCGTGAGAGGAAGCCTCTAGGCTCCTCTCTGCTACCCCTCACAGAGGCTGTTTGGGCAGAGACTAAGCATAATTTATGCAGCTCCTCTAAACTCTTTTTTTTTTTTGACTCATCTGTTTACAGATAGGAAAATCTAGTCTTCTAATCCAAATTGAGGAATTTTAAAATTGATATTTTATTTCCTTATTAGTTCCAAAAAGGTACCAGAAGAAAAGTATACCATCTAATTTCCCCTGAAAACTCCAACATAAATCTCTAAACATTTCTCCCTATAGCTTTCTTTTCTCTCTGAGAGGAAAATAATTGGGCTGATAGGTAGGAACAACTAAAATATCAGTTAGATGGACATTCAAATATTTTTTGAAATTTTAGTGCTAGAGCAACCTATTTTTTTTTTTTTTTTTTTTTTTTGCTGTACGCGGGCCTCTCACTGCTGTGGCCTCTCCCGTTGCGGAGCACAGGCTCTGGACACACAGGCTCCGCGGCCATGGCTCGCGGGCCCAGCCGCCTCGCGGCATGTGGGATCTTCCGGGATCGGGGCACGAACCCGTGTCCCCTGCATCGGCAGGCGGACTCTCAACCACTGCGCCACCAGGGAAGCCCCTAGAGCAACCTATTTTTTATAAAGCTTTTAGATAGATTAATTACTCTAGGAAAATTAAAATAGTATGCTTATTTTTATTTTTCAGGGTTATGACTTAGGTCACTATTGTCTTTAATAACTCCTTCAGTTGTATTGATTTTATATTTGCATGTAAAGGTAATGTCTGCTTTTCTTCTTCCTTCTCCTCAGCTTCCTTCTTCTTCTCCCTCTTTGTTTCTTAAATTTATGAGGTCCATTTTGTGTTCTGCTTTATAATTTGAAACATTTACAAATATTTCCCTAGTAAAATATTTACCCTTGGGCTGTTCCCTTTAATGAATTGCCAGACAATAGACTAGTACAAAATATTTTTGCCTTGAAATATTTCTTAAATGGCTCTCATTATATATTTTTTTTACTTAGAAGCTCATAGGTAGTACTTTAATTAAATTAATTATATTTCCTTCCTCATCTTAGTTTCTGAAAGTTGGAGCAAGACTTAGAAACTATGTAGTTTGAAATGAGTATATTACCTGTGTGGTAAGCCTGAAGATTTTGGAAATGATCAAGGAAGAGACAGGACCATGAGAGGCAGTAATACATGGCAAGATTTGTTGGTCAATGCCTGGACAGGGCTGCATGAGGGTGAGTTTGGCATGAGGAACCACTCAGAAGGGGAATAGGGCAAGAGACTGGACCTCCTCAGAGAAGGGAACATCAGAGCAGGGCAAATATGTCTTGGTGATGTCAGTCAGCAGTAAGGCTGGGAGTTTCCAGGTCAGAGTTTGGAAGGGCATTTGTGGTTTGGGGTCTTTTATAGCCACAGGGTTTGTCTTATCAATGGCTATCACGTATTGGGCAAGTTTTGAGGAGTATACATAGTAGATAGACTCTAAATGGCTAAAAATATGTTTGTATGGAGTATATTTAAAACAATTTAATGTGTAAGAATTTGAGTTTGGCACCTGTAAGCTTTGGGCTAGCAGTCTTGGCTGCCGTGAAGAAATAAACAGTGTGCGGCCATTTAGGACAATGCATCTTTGGCCCATTTATGTAACAACCTCTAAGTGTGAAACAGGAATATAAGCATAATTTATTTTGTTTCCTTCTCTATTTATTGAATGAGTTAACCTGTACTGAATAATAGGCATGTCCTTTTAGGAGGCGCATCATGTAATTTTGTCATTGGTAAATTCAAAGCAGGCAGTATACATTACTTATCATAAATCATTACAGGTTAAACTATTTTGCAGCTATAGCACAGGGCAACTTGTTAGAGTATCAGTAAACTATAAAACCATTCCCTGAAGCCTGATATCCTGGCCAAAAATTTGGAAAGGGTTTTTGCTTACTTACTGATACAACTAAGCTTCAGTATTTAAAGGGGAAAAAAGAAAAGCCCAGAATGAAATCGTATTTATACAGTGCTCAAGGTGCTAGGGAAGAATGTATGATATTACTCTTCTGTAATGTTCTCCGAAAATTTCTGGGTTTTATAGAGAGAAACTCAAGTCGTGGTGCAAAGGGAATGGTGAAACTGGACAAAGCAATTCCCTTTTCTAAAGGTAAAATGATATGTTACTAACCCCAAGAAAATTTTTTGATTTATTCATTAGAAGAATTTCTTGGTGCATATAAATGAGTGTTGTTCTATTAGTTCTTTCATGCTTTAGGAATGAAATTAAAATTATTTTCAAAGTAAAATTCCATTAGAAAGCACCTTGCTGTAACCACGGATTTGGATTATTTTAGGGCAAATACTATCTCCTGTACACATGGGAATTAAGTACAACTCTTTCCATAGAAAATATTCCCTGTAATATAATAATGATGCTAGATTGTAACTTGACATTCAGTGCAACACAACCTCCTTTTCTCTGTTTCATTGGCCAAAGTAGAGTGAGGCTTTTGTCTTGCTCAGCATCACTTTAAGAAACCACCCTTTCTTTTCCCATTGTTAGTTCAAGTGGTTTGGATGGGACTAACTAACTATATTTCAGAGATAAGACTGTGTCATTGGAATTTTTTGATTCAACATATTAATTATCGGATAAAATCAGTCTTGTCAGTTGAGTAGAAATTTAGCCCTTTTGTGAAAGGGTGAAGGAAGAATCAACATGTGTAAGACAGAGTAATATTGCTTTTCCTTTTTTGACTGGGAAGGTGCATGGTTGCTGCCTTCTCACATAGAAGGGAGATAATGAATGGAACAACACAATCATACGGCATTGAATATTAGAGTGGATTGGGTCCTAGGAATACACTAATCAAATATCTTCAGTTTACAGACAAGGGAACTGAGGCCCATGTAAGGAGCTAGATAACTATGAGCCATCCTTGTCATGTGACAATGTTATAAGCATTATTGAAAAAACCAAGTCATTATGAGAACCTCATCTGTATAAATTATCAAGAAAGTATGACATAGGAGAGTGGAAGAACTGGAAAGAATTTTCTGGTACTACAAGGGTTAATGGAATATAAAGTTTTCTTTATCATAGGATATACACTAAAATTGAGGTTTGAAGGTAATAAAATGTACTTGCGGCATTACAGTATAATAAAATACAACTGTTTTTTTTTAATTTTTAAAGGATTATAGTTGATTTACAGTGTTGTGTTAGTTTCTGCTGTACAGCAAAGTGAATCAGATATACATATACACATATCCACTCTTTTTTAGATTCTTTTCCCATATAGGTCATTACAGAATACTGAGAAGATATCCCTGTGCTATACAGTAGGTCCTTATTAGTTATGTATTTTATATATAATAGTGTGTATATGTCAATCCCAATCTCCCAATTTATGCCCCCCCATCTCCCCTAGTAACCATAAGTTTGTTTTCTACATCTATGGCTCTATTTCTGTAAATACAACTAGTTTGGAGAATAAAATCAAGATGCCAAAGGTAAAGAATTTGGAGACACTACCTGCACCTAGTAGGCACTCAATAATTAGTACTTCCTTTTATCACTGTCTTTTCCACAGCAAACAGACAATTCTTTTTTTTTTTTTTTATGACAAACCACTATTTTCTTAAATAATCAAGGATATGATAAAGTCAACACAAACCATAGAAGGTTATTATGGTAGACATAGAATCTTTGTTGTTCTAGGCAGGTTACACCAAAAAAAAAAACAAAAAAAAACAAAAAAACAATAACCCTTTATATTTGTAGCTGAAGGCAATAAACAGTTAGGAAACAAGCACATTGAAATTACCCCATTTTATAAGATTTTAAATACTTCATAATTTTCAAACTCAAGTATTATAAACCAAGGCAAATAAAATTCATTTAAAAATTGTGTCCTTCATTGTGCTCTTCATATTCTGGAACAAACTGATGTTTTACTTTACAACCATCTCAGGGGGTTCATGAGGTTAAAACTAAGTTTTATAACATCGTTAAAATATTATTAACATGCCATGCATTCACTGTCAGTATCTTCAAATGAATCAGCAAGTAAGCATTTTAACATTTCTGTTTCTGTTTCAATTTTCAGTATGGTAAACATTAATAGTTATGATACATAAGTAAAGCTCCCTGGGGTCCTCAATAAGCTTGAAGAGTGCAGAGGGGTTCAGAGACCAACAAAACAGTCCTTTAGGACAAAACTAATATTTTCCTTAACAAACAAATATGTGCAGAGTTGTATTTCTCTGAAATTCTTGTTCCTAAATAGAGTTTCATTCACATATATTAATCATAACTTTTAACCCAAGTAATTTCAATTTCACAGAAAAAACTTGGGGGAGACAACTGGGGTTACACAGCAGCATCATTGCAGTCTTGCAGAGCTCATAAATACAACACAACTTTCTATAGCCATACTTCATACAACTCAAAATGGCAAAAATGTACATATTCTTTAATAGACCCAAAGATATATAGTCTCTCTGTAGCATATAAGAAGAAGCAAAAACATAGAAAGCTAAAATTATGCTTAGTAATTAATGTTTCAGTGTTCTGACTTAGAAATTATTCAGGTATCCGATGAAATTTCATTAATTAATTCATTTCAGAAAATTCTTTAGGAAATATACAAGTTCTCTTTGTGTGGCCTGTGGAACCTGCTTAACTTTCCTAGCACTTTGTCTCTCACTCTTGATAATGGGGCTAATTGCACAGTACTTGTTACTTATGTAGCATATTGAATTCCTGTTGCTAAATGATATAGATCCATGGGTTTAAGATATGTCCTTGCACACAATATTATCATTGACAATTTAAAGGTTTTTCAATTTCACAAAGAGTATCTTCCTGATCACTTTGAAAGATTTATAAGGTTGGTTTTCATCAGGAAATTCTTGTCTGAGAATTAGCATAAATAGTGCAGGGGAGCCAAGGTGCTGTTAGACATTTTAAGGACACTACTATAAATGGTAATTACTAGCTTAAACATGTATTTGTTCCAGTGAAATACAACCCTCCATTTACATCTGAGTTCTAGCTGTGAAACATGACTTTTCTGTAAGCAGGGAGTAGGTTTTTTCCAACACCTGTTAGAAATGTATATAAAATACATTAACTCACGAAGAAAACAGTATCATTCTAAAGCCAAGTGAAGTGGTGTTCTATACAGTTCCCATGGAAGAATGATATCCCTTTATCATTTCATCTCACTGTGAGCCTAGTGATAGAAACCAGTGAAGAGAGGAGGCTGATGAATGGAGAAGGTTGAAGAACTGATGTAAATAACCCTTGATTAATTCTTATGTACAAGATTATTAATAATAATATTTTAGAAAAAATTTTAAGAGAAGTTGTCCTAAGCCAGTGGTCATTGCTTTAAAAAGTGATAACCCCCTTTAGAATTTAGTAACAGTATTTTAAAAATACAGTTACTTTGAAGGAGCTAAATCATTTCATGTGATTTGTGAATTGAACTCTGAGTTCTTACATGGGATTGCATCGGGGAAAATCATGAACACGTTGCACTTCCTTTTATGGAAAATTGCCAAATGTGTCAATAGATGCCTCCAAATATCAAGCATTCTTAAATCACACTCTTTCTTGCATTAGCCCTGACTTAGTAACTTACAAATTTATCGAATAATATTGTTTTCTTTACTTTGGCTAGCAGGTTCGTAAATGACTCTGAAAACTTTGTCATTATTAGACAAGGAAATAAGACATTTAGAATTTTAGGGAAATACAATTGAGGTTGAAGTGATTATTTTCCACACAGGTATAAATTTTAAAGCTAGTAAAAGCTTTCAATGTACGAATTTATAAATAATAAATCTAGGAAAAATATATACTATCATCTGATATTGCAAATTCTGATTACATAGAGAATAAACTAATCGATTTTTATCAATTTCTTAATTTCTACATACAGTTGTTAGTGAAATCTTTCATTATATTTCTGGGAACATGCCAAGAATATGTAATGTGATGATTTACTTTGGAGACTTTTTATGTGTTTATTATTATTATTTTCTTTGCCTGGAAGATCACTCATCTTCTCCTTATCTGATTAATCCCTACTTATTCCTCTAAACTAAGCTCAAGAACTTCTAGAAAAAATGGCATAAAAGAATGTTATTCAAAATCTCTATTCCATGAACTCATTGAATTTGCCAAAATGGGAAAAATTAGTGGAGAAACTTCTTTTAACACTAAAATTAGAGCACGGTGTAAACCAAGTGCTGAATAGAAGAATTTCTCCCATAGTAAAGATGGTATCATGTTGAAGGAATTTTTCCATTTGCCAGCACATAATTCCCATTTCTGCAAAAACAATTCAGTGTTATGTGAAATAGATGAAGAAAATCCTCTTAATATTTCTAAAATTTGGAGGTAAATATTTTAATGGAATGCAGTGGACAATTTGGTATTTTATGGGCATCTTTGAATCATTCAGTAAGAGTCATTTTTGCTGCAATGAAAGCCATTCTGAGATTACAGGAAGTATAAAGTTACAACAAATAGAAAAGTCTGTGGTTAACTGATTTTTACTGACTTACTAATAGAGGAATAGAGGTTTTAATAACCCAGGAATTGGTAAGTTTGTTTCTTAATCAAAACAGAAATATTCTAACCCAGTAAAGTGAGGTCTAAAGTGTAATTTGTGACATCAGAAGGACAGGTATTCCTACCCTAGGAGAGATTTTATCCTCAAATGGCAACATTTTTCAGAAAAATTATGTGCAGGCATAGCAATATCACCTGCAAGCAACAGGTATTGCCCCGAACAAATTTCTTCCTGTCATCATACAAAGAACTCTCTGTAGGAAAGCTCTTAAATAAAGAAGAAAGTTTCAGTTAAGTGAAAAAATTTTAATTTCTTCCAAATTGGCTAGCACAATAACCAAGAAAATTGACTATACATGGACACAGTGGTTATCTAGAGCAGAGGCCAAGTCAAATAGAAAGCCAATGTAATGAATATTTAAAAAATATATATATGAAACCAATAAGTTTTAAATTTCCTCCCCCCCAAATATATATTTCATATAGACTGTTTCACCATTATAATCTCAGAAGTGAGTTGGAGTGAAGGTGGTTGGAACATTCTTCTGTGAAGTATAGATTCAGCCAATGAAGCCCGGAAAAACTGAAAGCTCCTTAGAAAAATCCTTGCATTTATTGTGGGACTAGAGCAAGATTTTCCCTCTCAGGTGGTAGGTTAGAAATGGATGGGGGGAGATATCTAGTCAAGCATCCCTAAGCCAGCCTTCTCCTCCACCAAGTGTGGATTCCTCAGCTCCACTGTTCTTTAGGTTGACCCTAAGTTTCTGTGTACAACTATAGGGTGAATTTAACAAATTATTAAAAAGAAACAGCAGGCCTGCAAAGAGCCACTCTGGCTAAGGATGAGGTGTCCTATAGTAAGTTATGGGGTTAACATCATCAGCCATGTACTGGATAGAGGATGGCTGAGACCCAGAGGTATGGCCCTGTTCAAAAAGCCATAGTGAATAGTACACAAGGGCCAGAATATAAGAAACTTGGAAGTCACCACTACATCCCAAGAACAAGTAAAAAGCTGAATAGACTAAAAAATCAACAACTCTTCTTAGATCCATAAGAGAAGTAAGGTCACAGGGCAAACTGCTGTCCCCAAAGTGGAGAGAGAGACAGTAATACACAAAGCATCAGAACTTACCTAAGGAGAGCATATATCTTCATGGGAACCAGCGCCAGGGCAGGAAAACCTGAAATGTAATTGACTAATTGCTGTAGGCTCAGTAAGGAGTAAATACTACAAGAGGACCCCGTCATTTGATGTCCCCAATACTTTCATGAATTTACATCCTGGAGCTCTGCCAGGTTCAGGTTGAACACTGGAGAAAAACTCCTCGTGCTTCCAGCAGGAATAGAAAAAAAGGAACCATTCTGAAAAATGCCAGAGAATCCCGTTCTTCTTAACAAGGTCTGCCCTCAGGAGAAACTAATTAACTAGAACAACTTGCTGGGGTTTTATCAGAGCCCAACCAACCTGAGGGAAGCAAAATATTTGCATATTGGCAAATTTTATAATGAATTATTTTACAGGATACTGTCGGGAATGTGAGGAAATAAATACTCTCAAGCAGTATAAGAAACAGTGTAAATTGTTTCACTATTCCGGGGTTTTTAGGCAATTGATATCAAACATCTTAAAAATATATACTTTTACAAAGCATTTAACTTTTTAGTAACTTGGCCTAATAAAATTATCAGACTCATTGTTTGATAGATACGTCATTATCCTTATGTTTTAAAGCATAGGTTTTATTATTATTCGGGCATGGTGAGGGGAACAGATCAGGAGACAATTGACATTTGAAATAACAGCTTGTTACTCACAGTCCTCAAGAGGAGGGACATGCCACACCATGCAGAAGTCACAAGGGGAAACACGAGGGTCTGTCAGGAAATAGAGGGAGTGAGGGGAAAACATGGGCAAGGGACTTTATTGTGGTTTCCATGGGCAGGCAAGACAAGGTAAAATTTTAGGTTTAGGATTGGTTTGTTTGAATAATTTCAGCAGGCTATGGCACATATGGAGTGATCAGGGTAGATGAATAGTGGTCCAAACTATAAAGGCTCAGTAAAAGAGGTAGTGGGGGTTATGGAGTTTGGATTGGTTGGTGTGTGTATGAAAGGTGCACTTGCAGGTGAGCCCTTTACTGTCTCTAGAAATTGGCCATCCATGGGGCATTCTTTCCTGGATCAGAAGTCAACAGATGTCAAAACATCAGAAAATACAGAAAATAAAAGGCATGATTGATACAACTTACAAGGTTATTAAAAGGCACATATTTCTTGTGATCAAAAAATGAAAAAAAGCAAAAGAAGTGACTAAAACATATTTTGAAAATTAATCAATAGAATAGTTAAAAATCTTATGTTACAGATGCCATTTGCCATATTCAATCAGCTAAACATTCATTATTCTTTGCCTTAGAGAAAAGATAAATAGAGAAAGTGCTGGGTGAAGTGAGGGGGCAGGGGACTTCTCCTAACTTCTGATTTTTCAAAAGTCTTGAACTTACTGGAATCAAAGAAATTCTAGCTAATATCACCAAATAGATGATCAAAATTTCTTGTTCAGGGGAGAAAGTGGGTATAATAGGAAGTAAGGAAAACAGATTTTTATGTGGATTTCAGAAAGAATGTTCTGTGCTCTCCTCATACTCATCCAATATATCTTTGAGTATCTTTAAAGTAGAGCAGTTGTATAAAATTTCAAATATCCAGCAAATTTGGGTGATCCAAGCACAGAAAGGACTGGACAAGGTCCATAGAACCCATTTTAAATCTGTGGGATACAAAGACTAGATTTTTTGGTTGGAATTTTTAAAACAGATGTTTTAAAAGTTTATAATGCATTATTTAAAAATAACTATTGAAAAAATAACAACAAAAGAAATCTAGTCATAGTCACTATTCTTTTCTTTCTCTCTATGCTGGGCTTTATTTTTTGACTTGTTTTGAATTATTTTAGTATACAATTATGAATAAGACATTCTGATAAGTTACTTTGTGTGAAACTGCATGCTACTTTCACAGAAAGGGGACTATAAGAATTATCATTTATTTTTATGAGTTTTTAAAATGTCAACTTCCACTTTTAAGTATGTATGTAAGAAAAAAATTAAAAACAAATTTCAATCCTAAAATCAAGATAAAACTTAATAAAAATATAGTCATAGCTTTCAGTTTCAGCTCCAACTTGTAAAGAGCTTAGAAGTCATCATTCCCATTCTTGCAATAAGAAGAATTTGAACAAAATGAATATTAATGACTCTTCCTGGACCTAACAGAAAACTAAGATCATAAGACAAGCAGCTACCCTAAAATTGGAAACAGGTAACTCAGGGTTGTCACAACTAAGATTTACCTCCTGTAGCAGAAGCTGCTGGGGCCATGAACTGGTAGAAATACTTCAGTGGTTATTTTGCTGAATTGCTGGAGGCTGGGAGTGGACAAACTTGAGACTGAGAAACTCCTGAAGACAATTTTCTCGGTGGGGGTGGGTGAATCCCACACTTTTCATTACTTTTAACTCAAGCAATCCCACTAGGTTCTCAAGATGAAGAGTAAAGAAAGAACCATTTTTCTGCTCTGGCAGAGGGAGGGGAAGACATACACACAGAAAATTCTTCATTGCAAAGAACTACTCTCTATGGTAAAAAGTGTTAACAGAACTTTATTCTTCTGGAGAAAGGGGAATCTCTATCACTCTGGCCTCCTCTAGCCTTTTTGTCACACCTAAGTAGGTGACTGGATACATAAACTGTGGCATATCTAGAAGATGGAATATTATTCAGTGCAAGAAAGAAATGAGCTATCAAGCCATGAAAAGACATGGAGGATCCTTAAAAGCGTATTATTAAGTGAAAGAAGACAATCTAAGAAGGATACATGTCATTATGATTCCAACTATAAGACATTCTGGAAAAGGCAAAACTAGGAGACAATAAAGAGATTAGTGGTTGCCAGGGTTGGGGGTGGGGAGTAATAAACAGGCAAGGCACAGAGGACGTTTAAGCTGGTGAAACTACTCTGTATGACACTATAGTGATAGGTATGTCACTATACATTTGTCCAAATTTATAAAATGTGTAACTCCAAGAGTGAATTCTAAGGTAAACGATGGATGACAGGTGATTATGATCTGTCAATGTAGATTCATCCTTGGTAAATAATATGTATCATTCTGGTGAGTGATGTTGATCATGGGGGCAGGCTCTGCATGTGTAGGAGCAGGGAGCATGTGGGAAATCTCTGTGCCTTTCTGTTAATTTTGTTGTAAACCTAAAACTGCTCTTAAAAATCGTCTTTTTAAAAAAAAAATAATTAAATTATTTATTTATTTTTGGCTGTGTTGGGTCTTCGTTTCTGTGCAAGGGCTTTCTCTAGTTGTGGCAAGCGGGGGCCACTCTTCATTGCGGTGTGCAGGCCTCTCACTATAGAGGCCTCTCTTGTTGCGGAGCACAGGCTCCAGACGCACAGGCTCAGTAGTTGTGGCTCACGGGCCTAGTTGCTCCGCGGCATGTCGGATCTTCCCAGACCAGGGCTCGAACCCGTGTCCCCTGCATTGACAGGCAGATTCTCAACCACTGCACCACCAGGGAAGCCCAAAAATAGTCTTTAAAAATTAAAAAAAAAATTAAACGTTAATCAATGCAACCTACCATAATAGGCCAAAGAAGAAACATCATAAGATCATATCAATAGATACAAATAAAAGATTTGACAAGAATCCAACACTCATTTATAAGAGCTCTCAGCAAATAAGGAATAGAATGGAACTTTCTCAACTTAATGAAAAACACCTACAAAAATTGTATAGTTAATTTCCTACCATTAAGGTGAGAAGCTGGATAATTTTCCACTAAGATTGGGAACAAAGATGTATGTCCTCTCTTACCACTCCTAGTCAATATTGTAAAATTGTCTTACAGTTAATGCAATAAGAAAAGCAGGGGAAATAAAAGGTATACAGATTGGGAAGGAAGAAATAAAGCTGTTACTGTTGGCAGATGACGTGATTGTCTATGAAGTAAATCCCAAAGAATCAGCAAAAACTCTTGGAACTAAAAAGTAAGTATAAAAGGTCATAGCAAACATGGTTAATATAGAAAAGTCAATTACTTTTCTATATAGAATCAATGAACAATTGGAATCTGAAATTTAAAAAAAAATTAAAAAGCACTAAAAATTAAATACTTAGCTATAAATCTAAGGAAATATGTACAGGATATATATGTGCGAAACTAAAGAACTTTGATGAAAAAAATCAGAGAACTAAATAGTGAAACAGTCTGTGTTCATGGGTTGGAAGTTTCAATATTGTTGAGATACCAATTCTTTCCAACTTGATCAGTATATTCAGAGAGATCTCAATCAAAATCTAGTGAGAAATTTTCTTTATTGATAAACAGATTCTAAAATTCATAAAGGGATGGCAAAACATCTAGAATATCTAACACAATACTGAAGAAGAACAAATTTAGAGGATTACCACTATCCAATTTCAAGACTTACTGTAGATCTACAGTAAGCAGGTATCACTAGTGTGATATTAGTGGGGAAAAAGAAAGACACACAGATCAGTAGAACATAATAGAAAGTCCAGAAATAGACCCACATGATGTAATCAACCCATCTTTGACAAAGGAGACATTTCAATGGAGAATGGATATTCTTTTAATAATCCCATGGTGCTGGAAAAATTCAACAACCATACGTTAAGAACCAAAAGACAGAATTTATACCTATCATAAAAGTTAAGTCAAAATGGACCATAGAAAGAAATTTAAAACTATTAAACTTCCAAAAGAAAACTTAGGAGAAAAATCTAGGAGACACTGGTTTTGGTGATGAGTTCTTAAATAAAAACCCCCAAATGATCAATGAAAGATAAAAAGATAATTTAGACTTTATTAAAATTAAAACCTTCTGCTTGTGAAGGACTCTGTAAAGAGAATCAAAAACAGGCCACAAACTGGGAGAAAATACTTGCAAATCACATATCTGACACAAGCCTTGTATCCAAAATACATAAAAAGAACATTTTGAACTATATAATTTAAAAAATCCAATTAAAAAACAGTGAAAATATCTGAACAGACATTCATCAAAGAAATATACAAATGGAAAATATGTAATGAAAATATGCTCTAAACAATTTGTCATTAGGCAATTACAAATTTAAACAACAGTGAGATACCACTACACATCTTTAAAATGTCTAAAATGCGAAATACTGACAATCTGATTGCCTGTGACATAGTGGGACAAAAGGAAGTTTCATTCAATGCTCATGGGAATGCAAACTGGGATCCTTACTTTGGGAGACAGTATGGCAATTTTTGCAAAGTAAACATAATATTAACATGAAGTACAACAATCACCCTCCTAAGTATTTAAAATTTATGTCTATACAAAAACTTGCACACAAATGTTTATAGCAGCTTTATTCATAATTGCCCAAAACTGGAAACAAGAAAAATGTCCTTCAGTAGGTGAATGGATCAATACATTGTGATACATCTGTTCATTGGACTATTGTTCAGTGAAAAAAAGAAATGATCTGTGAAGCCATGAAAAGACATGAATGAATCTTAAATATATATTGCTAAGTGAAAAAAGTCAGTCTGAAAGGCTCCATACTGTATGGTTCCAACTATCACTAAAACTACAGTGATAGTAAAAAGAACAGGGTTGTCAGGGGTTCCTGGAGGCTGGAAAAAAAAAGATGGATAAGTGAAACAAAGGGGAATTTTTAGAGCATTGAAACTAGTTTGTTTGATACTGTAATAGATATACAATACAATGCCTTTCTTAAAACCCATATAAATTTATAGCACAAAGATTGAACTTTAATTTTTGAACTTTAATTTTTAAAAGAATTATTTAGGTAGTCATGAGCTCTTTGGATGGAATACAGAATGTGACAACAAAGCAATCTAACTCTATTATGAACTTCACGAAACAACCTCACTGAAGGGCATGGGGGAAAATGGTGCTGACCTAAGTAATTTTGGAAATGAGCAGAGTTTGTAACACTAAAGCAGAAGTAATTGTACATAGGTCCTGTACCTTAGTTCTTAAAGTTTATTTCTCACAGAGGGCACAGGTCAACATGTCTGACACTAACATATATGTATACTGGAATTGAACAATCAAGTGAATAGATGGATGGTGGAGGCCAGGTTTCTCATTGTTGAAATGGGAGTTCACAGATAAGAAAGGGAAGAAGCTAGAATGGTCCATTATAATGTATTAAAGTTGGAGACATCACTATTAACTCATATTTCACTTAATATAGATATAGATTATTACATATAGAAATTTTAGAGATACGTGCATACACACTAGTATGTACACATATAATTCCTTTCTCTGTCATTTGAGAGGGACTGGTAATAATGACACTCAGTAACAATGAGCACACCTAATACCCAGGTCTTTGTTTATAATATGATTTTCAATGAAAGAAATGAGCTCCTTGGAGAAATGGCTGATTCTGGGACTAGGACAGAAGTACACAAGATGAACCTGGAGTACCTTTCAGTGCCAGAAAGTAAGGAAGCTTAAAATAAAAACAAAAAAGAGCACTATGATGTGGATATATCAAAGAGATACGGTAAGTAAACAGAAATCAACTGAAAGTGTTCCCAATGGCCAAATCTACAATAGTTTGAACAAAAAAAAATATATACATAATAATACTGGATTATAAGCCAAAGTACAAAATAAAGATGAGTCCATATTGATATAAATAAATGATTGAATAAATAAATGGGTAAAATACAAATCTATGCAAAACAATTCCAAATAATTTACGTAGATACTCTACCTTCAGGGAGGTGGAGCATAACTCCCCATTTCTTAAGTATGGGCTGTGCATAGTAATTTCCTTCCAAAGGGTAAAATACGGAGGGAGGGAAAAAAGTAACTTTACAGTGGAAAACTCTACTAAACACTACCGCAGCCATGTGGTTAAGGTCAACATCAACAGTGATAAGTCACGTTGATAGCATATACCCTTGACACGATAAGATGAAAATAGTACTTTCCCTCTGTGCTCTCCTCCCTCAAAACACATAATCCAAATCTAATTATGAGAAAACTATCAGACAAATCCCAGTTAAGGGACAGCCACAAAATACCTGAACAGCAATCCTCAAAACTGACAGAGTTATCCAAAATAAGAGAATTCTAAGAAATTGTTACAGCCAAGAGTAGTCTAAGGGGACACGACAACTAAGTGCAATGTCATATCCTGGATGGGATTCTGAAGTAGAAAAAAGGAAATTCTATTAAAAACAAAGATACCTTAATAAAATATGGACTTTACTTACTCATGCTTAATCAGTAACAGTTCATTAATTATAACAAATGTACCATACTAAGGTAAGATGTTAATAATAGGGAAATGTGGGTATATTACTATCTTCACTTTCTTAAAAAAAATCTGAGACTGCTATAAAATAAAATGCTTTTTGAAAAAATATATAATTGTGGAGAATTTGCATTATTTCATTAAAAATCAAATCATTGGGCTTCCCTGGTGGTGCAGTGGTTGAGAGTCTGCCTGCCGATGCAGGGGACACGGGTTCGTGCCCCGGTCCAGGAAGATACCACATGCCGTGGAGCAGCTAGGCCCGTGAGCCATGGCCGCTGAGCCTGCGCGTCCGGAGCCTGTGCTCCGCAACGGGAGAGGCCACAACAGTGAGAGGTCCGCGTACCGCAAACAAACAAACAAAAAAAACAAAAAAAACAAATCATTGATTTGATAAATAAAATGGCATAACTATACCAAAAAACTTCCTTTGTAAATAATTTACCTTTTAAGCTCATTTAACTTTAATTTCCTTTCCTAGTGCAGTAATGCACTGGGACAAAGAATAGTTTGATGATTATCTTTTTATTTGCAGTCAATCTTCCAGCTTTGCTCTCCAAAAAAATAACCACAGTATGCAACCATTTCTTTAAATGCCCTGTTTATCATCAGCATGGCTAACAGAGCAAAGCAAGAGACATAGGACTTTGTTCTTCTTTGACCAAACAGAGACATTAGAAGAAAAACTAGATCTTTAAGAAACCAAAGAATAGTCAAATTATTAGAGTTATTATTTTCTTTTTATTTTTTTATTATTTATTTTATTTATTTTTGGCTACATCGGGTCTTAGTTGTGCAGCACTCAGGCTTCTTTCTAGTTGTGGGGCGCAGGCTTAGTTGCCCCGCGGCATGTGGGATCTTAGTTCCCTGACCAGGGATCGAACCCCATGTCTCCTGTACTATAAGGGGGATTCTTTACCACTGGACCACCAGGGAAGTCCTAAGTTATTACTTTCTATTTTACGTAGAAATTTTTTTTTTCCCTGAATGTTCATTAAACTTCAGAATCTGCCTGATTATACTGATTGCAACCCATGAACCAGTTGCTAAATAAAAGACAGATTCCTGACACTGATATTGAATGATATCCACCGTGAAAAACAAAATATATTTGCATACTAACATTAAGTCTTATAATTAAAGTCTTACAAAATTTTATAATTAAGATTGTGTGACAGCGAGGATGGAGCAAAACACTGTTTTTTTTTTTTTTTTAAATAGTTAATTATCAATCTAAAGTCAAGTTTAAATGTGAAGGTGGAAGCCAGAGATGAGAGGTACACTAAAACAGAAAAGGTTAGTAGGGTTGGTAGTAGACAGGTTTTATGTGGACAGTCTATTAAAATATCTTTTATTTCTTCTTTGTTAATCAGTCACAATATGATTTGAACATAGGAATGCAAATAATATGGATACTATTCATAGTTAATAAATCCAAAATTGCTGATTGCTTTTATTGGTGGTAAAATAACTACAGAAATCAGAATAACTCACTTTGTATTAAATTTACAATATTGGCTTTCTTTGTTGACTAGAGCAAATGATGGAATATTTTTATACCACAGTTATCCTAGAGGTTAAAAATGAATTATATACCTTCTCACTACTTCTACCTTACTGGTACCAGAAAAGCCTTTTATTGAAAGGTATATTACTATTAATTACATTATTATTGTTTTTTCTAATGCAACACATATTAAACTCTGATATGAGTAATAAGTAACAATTAAATAGTTCATCTTTCAAACACTTGGATTATCTTCCCCTTACAATTTTTACACCATATCTGTACATATTACATGGATGTTAATTGATGTTAATGGAGCATATCCTTTAGGAATAAAGTTGGTTTGTCTTCATTAATAATGTTAGATAATTGACTGCTTAAAAAGCACTAAAAAATCAAGGAAAGCACTGTTTTTCTTCAATCTAGAAAAAATTTTAAATTATACTTTCTGCATAAATATTAAAAGATACAAAACACTGGACAGGGTGAGTTAGAGCCAAGTCTTCTGAAGATTGATTATATGAAATTTAGTTGCTCATATCCTATTAGAATGAGTGTATCAGTCTAGGTAGCACTTCCTTTTGAGGGGATAACAATTAGCCTGATAGATATCAGAAATGTGATGACTCATTGTGTAGGTTGGTGGGAAATTATGAAGATATCTTATTAGCAACAGTGCATTGTTTCTTTGACCTAAAAGCCACATAATTTTATAACTTTGCATTACTAATGTCCAAATAAGAACCATTTACAAGCTATGACTCATCCCAGCTGCAGCTCACAGAATTAACATATCTCTGCATTTGACTTTAGTCTGTGTACTTAAGTATAATCTCTCTCACATTCCTAGCTGGGTCTCTACTCCTTTTAAACATCCCCGTGTTTCCCCATTCGGTTCATATTAAGATTATCAGAGAGGCATAGTACTGCTGGAGAGACAGTACCATCCTTAGGTCTGGGCAAAAGAGACCCTTTTCCTGTGCCCTAATGCATGTGCCCTGCATTATTGAGAGTCCTGCTTTGTCTTTTCCCTTGATGTGCCCCTCCCAACAGTGTGAAGGGAACAAACATACTGAGAGTCTGTTTCCCCTATCCTATATTATGTTTTGGACATAAATCTTTGCCTAGGACAAAGCTAGACATTAGATTAATTAAATAAATGGATTTTTTTCATTTTCATTTTTTTCTTACTTACTAAACATCAGGAGAACAGCTTAAGAAGCCATTTTAGAATTGTGCCTTTTAGGCTATTGACTAGTTCTTAAAATAATTCCTATCTGTGTTAAAAAATAAAATTACATTCTTAGCTTCTGCTGCATTTGTTCAAATAGTAAATTATAAGTTTAGACTACTTCTCAGCTTCTCAAATAGGCAAAAATAATGTGCTTTTTTTGGTGCTATTTATTTATTTCGTCTTTATTTTCCAATAACAGGGCTAATCTAATTCATTAACCCAGAAGTAAACAACTAGAAACTTGCCCATAAATGGTCTTCTTAAAAGTTTTTTCCCAGACTCTTGCATGGAAATCCTCCATGTTTCATACATCTATTATAGTCTTCTCCAAATAGGCACTAAGTACCTAGAGTGGCTTTTATGACTCCACAGAAGCCAGTCAGAGAAGAGACTCAATCAGTTAGGGATATCATGATCTCTTGCTCTTGCTCTGATGAAAAATGGCTGATTTGTTTTGGTTCCTTACTCGTATCTGCCATGTTATGACTAATCCTGTCTAATCTTTTAGAATGACATGACACCCACTACTGGCATCTGGACAAATAGCTTTGTCTCTGGATTCAAAGACCTTTTGCATTATGGCTCCTTTAACCTCAGCATTCCGTGTTCCCTTCCCATAGCATTTAGGAATTTCTTAATTATCTGCTACTGCTTGGGAGTAATGGGAATTAGAAAAACTACCTTAGTTTTTACTTCTTTCACCAGTCATGCAGAGTAGTTCCCACTCCACATTAAATGGTGCTAAGTGGTGGTAAATCTGCCAGTGATGAGCAATACTAGCTTGGTTGTCTTTCCTATATACAAACATAGATATTTGCATAGCAACAACCTTCTCAAACCCCAAAGTTTAGGTCCATAATTCCATCTGACCTCTTTGCTCTACTTTTATTTCTGTCTTCCTTTCAAAAGTACTTCAAAAGTAGTGAAGGAAGCAGCTTTTCCTCTTCCCATTTGAAAGGGACTTCTATCCCATATCCTGTTCCTAATGAAATGACCTTCAACTTGTCCCTTTCTGTAGAGTCATATTTGAAAAACAAAAATTTTACTGTTTAGAGAAGAAGCATCAAAAGGTCTCTCATTGCCTCAGCTGTGAAAACAATCAGCTTGCTTTTCTCCTTGAGGCTGTATTATATATTTAATCATCATTTATTTTTTAAAGATCTTTTTGATGTGGACCATTGTTAAAGTCTTTATTGAATTTATTACAATATTGCTTCTGTTTTATGTTTTGGTTTTTTGGCCACAAAGCATGTGGGATCTCAGCTCCCTGACCAGGGATCAAACCAGCACCCCCTGCTTTGGAAGGTGAAGTATCAACCACTGGACCACCCGGGAAGTCCCTTAATTATCATTGTTTAAATATTAGTGCCAATATCTGAGTCATCTGTGGGTCTACTTCTACTGAATATTTTTCTCTTAGTTATGTATCAAGTTCCTTGTTTTTTCATCCTTCTCACTTTTTCCCTCTTCTTTTATTTTCCAGATAATGGGTATAAAATAACAGTGTAGAGAAGATGGAAATATAACTTTTTAAATTTGCATTCCTGAGCTTACGGCTCCTTCCTTTGTCTGGCAGCTAGGATAAGGAGTTAAATATTCTAATTTTACCAATTCGGGTGCTCTTTTGATTAGATTGGTTTTAGACCTTGTTAGTAAAAACCCTATCTGCTCACATAACAGTTACTGAAGGGCTGACCTCTTTAATCTGGTAAACATTTGACCTGTGCTGTAACTGGAGTGCTATTTAATAGAGATTTGTGTCAGGGTTTATGAATGTGAACTCTTTGAATATCATCAAGACTTCATAAATTCTCTCTAATTTCTAGCTGCTGTTTTCACTGCTAATTTTTCAGAAAAAAATCAGGAAAGAGGAGAATTTTAGGTTGAGTGATTTAATTTTACATTTGAAGCTTTTTGGATTCGAATTTATCATGCTGTTTCAAATTGTCATTAAAAATTCTGCCTGCTTCTTTATCTGTCTGCACCTGGAAAAAGTGTTTTATTCTCAGCGGCTATGGTTCTCTGCTCACCTATAAAAAACATTTTCATCACAGGAATTCAGTTTCTCAGGGTTCCTTGCATCCACTATTCTGCAGTTACCTCCTATAAAAGGCTATTGTCTTTTAAATAATTCATTTATTTTTTTTTTTCCTTTTGCTACCATGAGAGCATAGGCTTTACCATCATTTTACATCCTAACAAGAAGTATCAGGATTTCAGTTTATTTTAAAGCATGAAAACATAAGAATTATTTAAGTTACACCTATATTTAATTCTAAACCTAAATTTCATGGAGTCACTAAAAGTCTGTGTGTGTGTATGTTCATTTAAGCTACAGGTAAAAATAATTTTAAACTTACAGCATTTTTAAACTGAGTTGGTATAGGTGATTGTATCATAATTGAAGAATAAATAAGTAAATGGAGAATTTATTTTAAATTTCCCATTTGATTTACCCCCAACCTAAGCAAACTTTATTTATTTATTTTTCCAAGGTTCACTCACATTGTAGTATTTTCCCCATTCCTTTTATTATATCATGGTAAAATATGCATAACAAAATTTACCTCATAACCATTTTTAAGTCTAAGCAAACTTTAGAATCATGGCCCCAAACATAAACTTAATTATTGGTCAGACTAAATGCAATAAATTGGCAAGTGTAATGACATGTTTCTCACCTATGAATGTATAAAAGAAATAAAGATATAGGAAAGTGGAAAGTTGTTAAAAGATACAAGTGAATGTCTTCAAATAATCAATGACAATACTGACACATAACTTCTCAGAGAAAACAACAGAAGCAAAAACATGACTGAATATGATATTTAAAATTTTTTGTGTTTGGTGGTGGGGGAGAATTCTGGCCTAGAATTTTAGCAAAATTTTCATCAAAAATAAAGATAAAATAAAAATATTTTTATTAAAAAAACTGAGAAAATGTATCACTAGCATCCCTGGTGATAAAAGAAGTATTATAAGATTATCTTCAAACAAAATCTAAATGAAACCAGATAGAAGATCATACAATCAGGAAAGAACAAAGGATTTCTAAAAGTAAAATATTTTGGTAAGTTGAAATGAATATTAACTTTTTAAAACAATATAGTGACACCTAATAGAGTCCTAAAAATTTAAGATACATGAGAGCAAGAAGATATTAATTCAGAGAAATTTATGAGCTAATGTGACAAAATTGAGGTAATGTGGAGGTAATGTGATACAAAGCCCTTGACATTTTCATGTTGAAATATATTTATTTTATTAGCTTTTGACAAGAAGCAATATATGATATAATTTTACTATTACTATAATGGTTAAAGAATGAGTAAACATGGGTAATAGGACAATTGGATAATTTAAAAAAAATCAGTATATATGTCAAGTGATAAAATATACAACATGCAGAATATAGAAGAAAAAAGCAGTAAAGTGGTTTATTTAAACCTGAAAATGTCAGAAGGTATTTTAATATAAGTGAAATTCATGTTTAATTAACAGATGATGATTATCAGACACAAAAGAAAATAAGTTATATACTAATAATAGAAATATATAAAATGAAGAGCATTTAAAAGAAAAAGCATGGAAAATCAAATACTAGGCAAATACCAACCAAAAGAAATTAATGCAGCTAATAATCAGATACAGTTAAATTTAAGGGGAAAAGATAAAGATAGAGAAAAATTTCATGATGATAAAATGCTTAATTAGTCATGAAAATATAGCAAATTTTAATTTGTAGTCACATGATATCGTAACATCAAAATAAAGTAAAATTTGACAAAACAAAAATACAAATATAAAAATCCACAATTATAGTGGGAGACTTTAACATACCTTTCTCAGTGCTTGATAGGACAATCAGACGAAAAATGAGTAAGACTATAGAAGGTTTGAACTCCTTGATTACCAAACTTGATAAAATTTTTATCTATAGAAGACTACTTCCAACAATTGTAGAAAGAACATCTTTCTAAAGTACACATGGAACATTAATGAAATTTCACCGTATGTTATTCCACTAAGCAAATGTTGACATAGTTATACGACTTAAATGAGTTAGAATGATTTTGATCACAAAATAATAGAAATAAGCTAGAAAGCCATAACAAAATATAATTTGAAAATCAACCTACATTATGTTAAGAAATGTAAAGCTTTTTTCCTAAATCATCCATAGCTCAAAGAAATAAATTATAATGGTAACTAGAAAATATTTTGTACTAAATGATAATGAATATATGATATATCCAAATTGCTAAAGAGAGAAATAACAAAGTTATTGCTTTGAATAGTCAGGAAAAAGTGAACTCTTTCTGACAATGGAGAGAAGAGAGAGAGGCAGAGAAAGAGAGAGCTTAGAAACAAAATAGTCAACATCAGTAAGGAGTAAAGGATATGACTACAGATACTACAGATATTTTAAGAAACCAAAAAGAGTATTGTGAACAACAAATGCCAATAATTGTTTTAAAAATTAAACAGGAAAAATTCCTAAAGTAATTAAAATACAACTTACTAACAATGACACATGAATAAAGGGATATTCTAATTAGTCCTGTTATATGTTAAAGAAATAGAATCTGCACTTAAAAACTTACCCACAATGATGAATCCAGGCTAAGGTGCTACACTGAGGAATGCTTTCAAACAGAAGAAATAATTTCCATCCCATAGCAAATTCTTCCAGAGAATAGGAGAAAAAGGGGGAAGATGTTCTGAATCCTTTTATGAGGCCAGTGTAACCTTCATCCCAAAATCTGAGGAAGACATTGGAAAAAATTATAAGTATTTTACTAGTATGTACATAGATGCAAAAATCAATGAAACATTAACAAATTTAATCCATTGATAAATAAAATGAATAATACATCACAAAAAATTGTCTTATTCAAGGAATGTTGTTGTATTTGATAAAGAATATCCACAAAATCTTACAAAAAACAATTACTCTACATGATGAAATTTTGAAAAGCAGGCCACTAAGCTTAGGAATCAGGCATGGAAGCCCATTATCATTATTTCTATTTGATATTGTATTAGAGGTCCTAGCCAGTTCAATAATAAAGAAGATTTTAAAATAAAAAGCACAAGCATTGAAAAGAAAATGGCAGAATGAATCATTCACATGATTCTGTATGTAGATTATCTAAACAACCTATAAGTAAGTTGTTAGATCTAATAAATGAGTTTAGCAATATTGTTGGATACAAATTCAATAAAATTTTGATTGCATTTCTCGGTTAAAAACAGGAATAAATACTCATGAGTGCTCACACCCCACACACACCATTTGGAACAGCATCAGCAGTATCAAAGGCCTAGGAATATATAAATAAATTATATAATAATTTATAAATAAATAAATAAGGGTAAGATATGAAAGACTTTTACTGAAAAATATAAAATATTATTAGGGGATTTTTTTAAAAAAGAAGTAAGCACATAAGGGAATATACCACATCCATGAACTAGATGTAATACTGGAAAGTTGTCAGTTCTTTACAAATTGACTTATAGAATCAAAACACTCCCAAACAAATGTATGCATAACTTTTACTAAAGTTGGCAGACATAGATACATTATTAGAAATTCAAAGGCCAAAAATATCCTGATTCTTGAGGGAAAGAAAAAAAGGTAAGAGTTATTCTATTGAATATTAAGACTTACTATAACAGAAAAGTTATGCACAGTTAAAAAAAAAGGTAGACTAATAGAATAAGTAAGTCTAGAACAATGTGAATGTTTCATTCATGTGAAGTTGACACAGGATATCAATGCAGAATGAACATTTTTACAAATGCTGTTTTGTCAATTTAGTTTCCATATGGAAAATTTTTTGTAGTAGTCCCAAACTGGATACAACCCAAATGTTTAACAAAAGTAGACTGTGTGTATGAGTTGCTGCATATAAAAATACAATGCTATGTGAGGATGTAATAAATGAACATAGATTATATCTTCTCACAAACATAATGTTGGATGAAAAATGCCATTACAAAAGAATGCATACTAAATGACTATATTTATATAAAGGCCCAATACAGGCAAAACTAATTTCCAGTGTTTACAGGTGAAGATACTGGTTAGCTTTTGTAAAAGCCAGGGAGATAAAGATTGAAAGGGGTGGGGGGAGGCAGTGAGGCCTCTAGTTTGTTAGCATTATTCTATTTATTGAACTGGATGTTAGTCCCATGGGTATTCTCAGTTTGTAAAAACTTTTTAAGTAGCACACTTAGGTTTTGTGCATTTTCCAAGAAATACTTTCAGTAAATAATTTAATTAAAATTTATATTCCTGGGAAACTAACTTGTGTTGTTTTATAACTATACATGTTAAAATGTGTAGGTTTTCTGTATTACCTAAACATGAGGCACTAGAGATAGCTCTGTAAGTTATTGAATAAGGCATGGGTATATTTGTATGAAAAAAATGAATGACATACACACAACCCAAAATGCAATTTTATACATATCTCAAAACAACAATATCATTTTAACCACTGTAACTCTTTTCACAAAACATAGCATAATGCTGGAAAAGTAGTATGTACTGAAGAATTTTTTTCTATGGATTAGAATTAAATGTAGTTGAGAGTCACATTCCAATTAGGCTGTTTATAACCTTGTGATCTTGACCAAGTTACTTGAACTGTCTCTTCAGTATCCTTATTGGAAAAATTTGCATATATTCTATCTCCTTTGTGAAATGACTTGCAGAAAGTAACTAGCACTTAATAGGTACTTAATAATAATAAATATAATAATAATATCAATATTCCAAGCTTAATTTGCTAAATTAATCCCTAATGAACTCCTGATTGAAATAAAAATTTTCATATCATATATGTGTAGTAGTGAAAAAAATATTTTTATTGTCATTTTTCATGAAATTTAAAGTTTTTTTTTTTAAGAGTTTTTAGAATTTGGCTTTTCTTCTTTTCTTTTAAATTTATTTATTTATTTCTGCTGTGTTGGGTCTTCGTCTCTGTGCGAGGGCTTTCTCTAGTTGTGGCAAGCAGGGGCCACTCTTCATCGCGGTGCGCGGGCCTCTCACTATCGCGGCCTCTCTTGTTGCGGAGCACAGGCTCCAGACGCACAGGCTCAGTAGCTGTGGTTCACGGGCCCAGTCGCTCCGCGGCATGTGGGACCTTCCTAGACCAGGGCTCGAACCCGTTTCCCCTGCATTAGCAGGCAGACTCTCAACCACTGCGCCACCAGGGAAGCCCTAAAGTTTTTAATGTGAAAAATCCATGTCAAATGATTTGGAAAAAATATTTATTTTAGTGAGATGTTTCCTAGCTTATAATTAGGTTACAGATATTTGAGAGGCACATAGAGGAACTTATATGCTAAAAACAGTTGGTTACATGTCCCCACTTCCTATTTCAGTGACCTCCAATTGGAAAGATACTAGGTGCAAATTATGTTTCTGTGGTATTTCTACCATAAATTTTAAACATAGATTGTGCAGTTTTATTTTATATTAATAACTTTGCCTTAAAGAAAATTCTGTGATCTTGAGACATTGACTTCATCTTCCTGGCATTCAGTGAACTCATCTTCAGAGTAGAGTAAGAATAATTACTTCATTTATAAGATTTGGGTGATTATAAGTGGTAAAGCTTGACAAAAATATAAGTTTTCTTAACATTGTTTAAGAGCTTTCCCTAAAATTTTCATTGGTACTCCCAACTTTTTCTATCCTACATTTCTCACATCTAATTCATCGGCAAATATTTTTAATTTGGCCAATAGATTACATTGCAAATAAGCCTGTTTTTCTGTATATCCATTGGTACTATCCTAAACAACCATTGTTTCTTACCTAGAACTAAGGAATGTTAATATTTTGCCACTTTTAATTCATTTTTTACAGCAACAACCAGATCCGTTATCATAACATTCATACCATAATCTGAACCAAAAATTTATTTCCTGTCGTTCTTGGATTAAAATCTAGACTACTTACTCTACTTAAAAAAGAAAAGAAAAAAAGAGGAAAGAAAGAAAGAGAGAGAGAGAGAAAGAAAGAAAGAAAGAAAAAAAGAAAGAAAGAAAGAAAGAAAGAAAGGAAAAGGAAGAAAAAATTTTTCAAGTAAGTTAAGCTTATTCCCACCTCTGGACTTCATGCTAGTCATGGACTAAAATCTTTCTTCTTCTGATTATCTGAATACATTGTTGACAAGATTCAGTTCACAGCTTGAATTTTCATGTCCTCTATGAGGATTTCTTTCTTGATTTATTTACAATCATTCTTCCTTAGATAATACTTCTGTGAATGGCTCTCTTTATGACATTATTATCATGAGGAATTATCTTTTTATTTCATTTTTTCCTATTTATGTTTCTTAAATAAAAGTTTTATGAGAGTAGGGCCCTTGTTTGTCACATTGAGTGCTTTGTTTTCACTTGGGGATTAGCACTGAGACAATGGTTTTTGAATAAATATACAGTTTAATCACTAGCCAACATGGCAGAGGGCACATAAACCAGATGGAATTCACGATCAAAGGGGCTTGTTCTGATGTGACATAGTTCTCAATTTTAAGAGGGAATACTTTAGCAATTCACTATTAAATTTGTAGTTGTAAACATTAAGACACAGTTATAGAAACAAGTTAGTTGAATATTTTATTAGTGCAAGATCTTGTATATACAAATATTGATATCTTCATAATATTTGTTCTTAAGAAGCTTGTACACATGGTAGGCATATATAATATATATACTCAACATTATTAGGAATTGACCAGTTTCCAAAACAAATTTTTTGGTAGAAATAGTAAAATATAACACAAAATATATGATTAATATAAAATACAAGTTGTTATTAGGAGGAATTTAGTTTAGACAAATTATCACTTAAAATTAATGGAGAAATTAATAAATGGCAATCACCATCATTGATTAAGAATATTTAGGGCTTCCCTGGTGGCACAGTGGTTGAGAGTCTGCCTGCCAATGCAGGGGACACGGGTTCGAGCCCTGGTCTGGGAAGATCCCACATGCCCCGGAGCAACTGGCCCTGTGAGCCACAATTGCTGAGCCTGCACATCTGGAGCCTGTGCTCCGCAACAGAGAGGCTGCGATGGTGGGAGGCCCGCGCACCGCGATGAGGAGTGGCCCCCGCTTGCCACAACTGGGGAAAGCCCTCGCACAGAAACGAAGAGCCAACACAGCCATAAATAAATAAATAAATAAATAAATTTTTTTAAAAAAAGAATATTTAGATAACTAAATGTTTAAGGTACAGGTTAAATTTTTTTCCAAAGAAACTTGAGGAATGAAAACCTTCCTATTAGATATTCTTATGTAATTGTCTTTCTTTTAGAGAAAGCTTTTTTAAAAATGCAGCCAGTCAAAGCAAACAAAAAGCTTCTTTCAAATAAGTAATCAATTATTAAACTAGGCCACTGGCATCATTGTCATTCTAAGCTGTACAGGAAACAATTAAAAGTTGCCAGCTGCACAAGGCCTCTACTGGCAATACCAAACTGTTCATTTGAGTGAGACGACTTTTCAGCAAATAAAATGTAATGCCAAAAGTATTTTCACAAGTTAAGGATACTGAATGGACTTGGCATCTGAAATGCTTGATAGGGCAGCATTTCACAATGTGAGTGTTACAGCACCAGAACATTTCATTGGAAGCATATTCTGATTCCATCATTAAACACATAAAACTTAACTAAATTGATAGTTGGATAACTCCTACTAAAAAATAAGTAATTTTTCATGGGAGACAGATTAACTTCAAAACAGTTGACTCTGAGCATTGACTTTAATTTTTTATTTATCAAATACACATAGACAGTGCTTTTATACAATTAAAAAAGACTGTGTTATTTTACGTTTAATTAGGTCCCATTTGTTTATTTTTGTTTTTATTTCCATTACTCTAGGAGATGGATCCAAAAAAATATTGCTGAAATTTATGTCAAAGAGTGTTCTGCTTATGTTTTCCTCTAGGAGTTTTATAGTATCTGATCTTACATTTAGATCTTTAATCCATTTTTACTTTATTTTTGTATATGGTATTAGAGAATGTTCTAATGTCATTCTTTTACATGTGGCTGCCCAGTTTTCCCAGCACCACTTATGGAAGAGACTGTTTCTTCTCCATTGTATTTTCTTGCCTCCTTTGTCATAGATTAATTGACCTTAAAAGCTTTTGCACAACAAGGAAACTATAAACAAAACTAAAGACAACCTACAGACTGGGAGAAAATATTTGCAAATGATGCTACCGACAAGGGATTAATTTCCAAAATATACAAACAGCTCATACAACTCAATAGCAAAAAAACAAACAATTCACTCAAAAATGGTCAGAAGACCTAAATAGACATTTCTCCAAAGAAGACATACAGATGGCCAACAGACACATGAAAAGATGCTGAATACTGCTAATTATTGGAGAAACACAAATCAAAACTACAATGAGGTATCACCTCACACCAGTCAGAATGGCCATCATTAAAAAGTCTACAAACAATAAATGCTGGAGAGAGTGTGGAAAAAAAGGAGGTCTCCTTCACTGTTAGTGGGAATGAAAATTGGTGCAGCCACTATGGAGAACAGTGTGGAGGTTCCTTAACAAACTAAAAGTAGAGCTGCCATTTGATCCTGCAATCCCACTCCTGGGCATATATCCAAAAAAGACAAAAACTCTAATTCTAAATGATACACGCACTCCAATATTCATAGCAATATTACTTACAATAGCCAAGACATGGATGCAACATAAATGTCCATGGGCAGATGAATGGATAAAGAAGATGTGGTACATATATACAGTGGAATATTACTCAGCCATAAAAATGAATGAAATAATGCCTTTTGCAGCAATATGGATGGACCTAGAGATTATCATATTTAGTGAAGTAAGTCAGAAAAAGACAAATATCATATGATATTACTTATATGTGGAATCTAAAAAAAACGATAAAAATGAACTGATTTACAAAACAGAAATAAACTCACAGACGCAGAAAACAAATTTGTGGCTACCAAAGGAGATGGGGGGCAGAGATAAATTAAGAGTTTGGGATTAACAAATACACACTAATATATCTATATCTATATATAAATATATATAGGTCCTACTGTATAACACAGGGAACTATACTAAGTATCTTGTAATAACCTATAATGGAAAATAATCTGAAAAAAATAGATATATACATATGTGTAATTAAATCACTTTGCTGTATACTTGAAACTAACACAACATTGTAAATTAACTATACTTCAATTTAAAAAAATACACACACACAAAAAGACTGTGTTCAAAGCTGGCATAGCTTTTTACTCTTCTTACTCTATTCTTTTCATTGCCTCTTGTGTATGTAAGCTATTTGAAAGGAAGCTATTATACAAAATGCCTGGCACAAAATAGATTCCCAATAAGTAGTAGCTCTTTTATTACTAATATTAGTAATAATATTGATGTTATTGGTATGTTTTTACAATACTCTATAGGGCTAGCTTTTTACATCCATGCTATTCGACGGTGTCTGTCAGAGCCCAGTTAGGAAAGCAAAAATATCATAGGTAGTTCATACAGAAGATGTCAAATACTAGGAACTGATTATAAATGTGTTAGGGTAGAAGGAGTGAAAGGGAGATACTGAAGTGACTAGAGATTGATACTTTCAGGAAGCTTCTCCCACACCAGAGGGCTAGAAAAACCAAAGGAAGGGAGACAGTTTTTCTAGAGCCCAGGTGCACATTCCTCTTGACTCTGCTGGAAACTGCCAATGCCTGACCCTCCAAAGGCTGCTGAGGCCTACAGCTACTCATTGCTTTAGCCTTTACTGCTGCTGAAAGCCTCTGTAGCCTGTGGCTCCAACAGCTGCTGGCAGTCTCCCACTGCTACTGCTGCTGGAATACTAAAGGCACTGAAGTCAATCACCAGTCACTGATCTGCTTCCCATATTCCTCTTAAAATCCTACCAGTGATCTCTAGGACATTATATGTTTGGTAAACAAATACCAAAAGGTCACATGTGGTATAATTCTATTTAGATAATATTATTGAGATGACAAAATGATAGATATGGAAAACAGTAGTGCTTGTCAGGGGTTAGGGAAAGTGAAGGGGTAGGGGAGGGATGGGAGTGATTATAAAAGATAAAATGAGGGAGATCTTTGTGGTGGTGAAATAGTTTTATATCTTGATTGTGGTATAGGTTACATAAATCCATACATGTGATAAAACAAATTAGAACTATACATACATTTTACAAATGTAAGTGCCTGGTTTTGATATTGCATTAGAATTAGGTAAGGTGTAAAAACTGGAGGAAACTGAGTAAAATGTGTACTGTGCTCTGTTCTTTCTTTACAAATTACTATGAAAATATAATAATTTCAAAATAAAAATAATAAATAACTTCTACTAGTTCTTCTCATTAGCCAATACTAACTAAAATCCAACTGGCAAAGGAGTGTGAGAAATTTAATTTTTAGGGGTTCATATGCCTTCAATATAGAGCAGAAAACTGAATTATAGAAATGAAATTGATTACATATAGATGAAGAAAAAAATGACACAGTTCCAAACATCTTAAATATGTCCATTGGTTAGAAAATTAAACTGTACATTAAGAAATATTTGTAGAACTAAACATATTTAATTCATTCATCCCATAATAACCACTATCAATACCAATGATGTTGAAGGCTGTAAAGAGATAATTGGGAAAAGTAATACTTGGGGAAATCTTATATTATATTCAGAAAGCAATATTCAGTTCTTACCATATTCCTACCATGTAATACAAGATAAATAATATTTTTCAAGTAAATGGCTGAAATGAATGCACTAAATCTAAGTAATATTCTATCATGATATTTTTCTGTTTAATACTATCAAATTTTTCAAGAGTTTTGTATTTGTAGTTCTATATAGCTGGGTACTAATTTCAAGGATTTCATGGAGTAAGAGCCTATAGTCATATAGGCTGACTAAATGGAATATTACCTTAGCTCTGAATTTCTAAACAAACATACGTGTATATTTCTTCAAAAGGAGATAGATTAAAATCTGTTTCATTATTTAGCTCAGAACACCAAATTTCATTTCCTTTTGTTTGTCTTTCTTAGATGCCTCCTAAGCCAGCAAATCTGGGGAATTATTAAATAAGATCTAATATTTTTCTTTTATTTTAACTTTATTTGTACTTTGACTTTATTATAACACATTTAAATCTAAACTACCAGGTGTACATCAGAATACATGGAACAGAAACAAAAATACACATTGAAATGCATCATACACTAGACAGTCATCTCTTTTCATTAATCAGGGCTACAATTTATAGAAGCTGACATGATCATAGACTGCTAGTTCACCGAAAGTTTTTATCATGAATAGATGTTGAATTTTGTCAAGTACTTTCCATACATGTACTATTATGACAATATGGTTTTTCTTCTTTAGGTTATTAATATTGTGAATTACATGGATTGATTTACAAGTCAATTGACCCAGCAATCCCATTTCTAGCTATTTACACTAAAGAAATAAAAATTTGCATCTGTGCAAAAAACCTTCGGATGAATATTTATAGCAGCATTATTCAGTATTGCCAAATCATAAACCCAGGTATCCCTCAACAAGTGAATGTGTAAATAGACTTTTATACATCCACACAATGAAATACTATTGGGCAATAAAAAACAAAAACAAACAAAAAAACAACAGCAAACTATCATGTCATGCAACAACATGAATGAATTTTTATAACATTCTAAAAAAAGGTGAAACTGTAGCAACAGAGAATAGATAAGTGGTTTCAGGGGATAGGTGAGGGGAGAGGGTCTGAATGCAAAGGGATTTTTTTAGGTGTTGGAATTGTTCTGTATCCTATGATGGTGGTTATTTGTCTAAGTATATAAACTCATATCTCACTCCAACAAAAAAGTGAATTTTACTGTATGTAAGTTAAAAAAAAAATCCCTCTTTTTATTAAACTCTCCTCAAATAACCCAACTTGTTTTCTACTACAACTCAATTAATACAGATGGCTACCAAGTCTTTAGCACCCCCTGTAGTCTTAAGGACTATTGAAAAGGAAAATCTTAATTCCTTCCATTCCTATATGCAAATGCATAGTTGGAATGAACCTGTTTCTTCTGGTCTTCTCATATTTATTCATACAAGGGAAGAAATGTGTTTTGTTTAGTATTGAGATATTAGGAAACTCTACAATCTCTATTCATTCTTCATATTTTTCTTCAAAATGTTTGGTAACCAATAGTATAAAACATACTTTCTAGTATTAGCTGTTTCTGATACTTGTTTTTATTACTAAGAATACTAGAATAAAACAGAACTTGCTTCATGTTATAACAATGTTTTCTCTGGATTAGAATCAAGGTCAACCCTTAGCCAAATTGTGAGATAAATAAGTTTTTATGAGTTCTTTTCCCAATTTTACATTTTTCCTCCTACATTTTGTGCCTTATTAAGAATAACTTCTGAATTTTTCTCTTTCCCCACCCCAAAATCAATCATGCTTTCTCTTAATAAATCATCTGACTGTGCAAATGAAGAAATAACGATTGTATATCCACTGTTTACAGGAAAGTATAAATGAGGGAATAAAATAGTGAGTCCCCTCCCTAGGGTATTTGCATTTTAATAAAAATAAAAGTCGAAACACTGCACCACGAAAAATACGGATCCAGTTTGTATCTTTAGATATCAGTGACCTCATTTTGGGTCATTTTTTTTGGAAATAAGAGAGGATTTACTGCAAATCATCACAGATAACTATATGACCCTATCCTTTCCCATACATACAGAATCATATATTTAAAATTCTTCTTTTAAGATATTTTCTATTCTTTTAAAAAAGTGACTAATTGAAGTTAAAAATTCCCTAGTATAAATCATTCTACTAGACCTCTGTAATATGAGATCTAAAATTATTAGTTGACTTTAAGTTAATGGCCAAAAAAAAAAAAAAAAAGAAAAGAAAGGAAAAAGGCACTTTGGTTCACACAGATGATGGTGGTGGTTTTGCACATTAAACCTAGATATATCTGATGAAATATTTAACCAGATCAGTTATATCAGTTAGCTATCTATTTCTTCAAAACTGAAATATCTGATCAAAAATAGCTATTTGAATATTAGATTTGCTCAAATGACCCTCTATTTTTGGCTTACTACTACCTCCATTTTTTCCTTTCATAACCTCTTATATTGGAGAAATATGTTTTGGGGGATCATCACTGAGAAAAGGAATGCTTGCATTGTGGCAATTCAGCATAATCATGTGCTCCCAGTGTATGCAATCACTGTGGGATCATGACTTTTGTTGAATATAGTTTAGAGTCAGATCCTGAGGACACGTCATAAATGTATTATAGTCAGTAATCTAATATTTCTAGGAAATACATAAGCATAATACAGCTGGAATCAGCCAACGAATGCTCAGATTTGGGGTTTTTCTGAACTCTAACTACTTTTTGTATATTTGTAAAAATACTCTTTTACAAATTGTAATGTTTCATATAAAATACTAGCCAGCTCTTAGACTGAGCCACAGATAAAATAGTTATACAAATTAATTTTCAGTGTTGTAATACTTTTTTCCCCACTAGTGTGGAATCAGAAGTTTTCAATTTTTTATATTCTTATGAAAAATTCTGAAGTATGCAGATTCAATCTCTTCTGAATATTGGGATTTTAATATACAAAGGTACAGATTATAAATGGAAGCTTATGAAGCAATTCAGTTTTACATATATGTGATCTTATTGCTCTATTCTTAGACTATGCATAGATTTTGTAATGAATGTCTAATATTTCATTGGATAGAAAAAATCATTTGATTGCTTTCTGTTGCTATCTGGGTAGGTCTAAATAATTTCCCTCTTCTGTTCTGTTTTTTAAAAATAATTTTAAATGTGCTCAAACACAACTATTGAAATAATTTAAAACTATAGGTCCATGATGCTGGTCAGTATACACATGTGCTGGATATTTTAAGGACACAATAAGAAATATTATTTCATAAATTATAAAGTTAAATGGTAAATTGATTTTAAAGAAGAGGTTAAGTAAAATAAAAAAAGACAAAGTTGGCTTGGTTTATATTTGACTATATGAGGAAAATTAAAGTTAACTATAAGACAGTATGGAAATTAGTAAAAATGAGGGGAGGAAAGATTTTAATTGAAAATTAAGGATTATACTCAGTAATCAAAAATCACCCTTTCTGATGACTCTTTTTATCCAAGTGAAACTGAGTTTTATCACATCAAGAAAGTAGCTGAGTATAGGATACCTCCTTTTGAAACTAGATTACCAATACAACAGTGCATAACTAAGTAAAATGTTTGGAAGACCCATAATTAGAAAGCCCAGACTCTGCTAAAAATAAATGAAATTTAAAAATTTAAGCCCACCTAATAATGTAATTTGCATTACTATGATATTAAACAACTCCTTTCCATCAGTTTCTTTAAATTATAATTAGAGGCCTATGCAAATTGTGAAAAAGTTCCATAAATGATGTATGTTTTTTTTTGGATAGAGAGGTATCTTACTGTGCAAAGTCATACATTGGAAACATTTCATGGAGGCTACATTTACTATAAACGACTATCACAGGGACATAATGCCAACTGAAAAATCCTATCCTAGAAAAAGAGAAGAAATGGAATGAGCCATTAAGTTCTTATTACAATATAATTTGACTTTACTTTTTGCATGCGGAATTCCCAACAGAAATGTGTTTCAATTACCTGATAAAAAAAGAAATATAATAAAACAGAATTACAAAAGATAGAAGTAAATTTAAGTGTCTTAGAAAAGAATCAATATAGCACACTAGTCAAAACCAGGTGTCATACTTAAGAAAATGTTGATAGTCAGTTGAAAGGAGAGTGGATATCTCATTAATATAATTAGATATTATAAATCATAAAGAAAATGCTATAAATTAACCAGCACATGTACTAACTCCACAATGGTTATGCAAGGTAGATAACTTCCATTCGATGGTTCAACTATTATAATTTGGGAACACTGGAGCTCTTCAGGTATCTTCTGACAGGAATATCAGTTATTTATCCATGTACTCTTTCTTTCTCACCTCCTTATCTGGTTCCAAATATCTTTACCACCCTATTTATTCCTTTCATTTTGCAAAGTTTTGAATACATTACTTTACTTGTATAAGTATGATTGAACTAAGTCATGCATGATGATAATTAACTGACTAATAATAGTTTAGTAAAGTAGAATTTTTTTTCTAGATGGGATGTGAGAGGGATAAAAAGAATTTAAGTTATCAAGAACAAACTACACATAGAACTGTGTCACCATGAATGAAAACACTGTTTCAAACCTACCCCATTGTTGCATTTAATCATAAATTCAAAATGGTAACAGCTTTCCTTCCTTTTATCTTGATTCTTTTTTCTAGGCTTACAAAGCTATAAAGGGTACCATTTCTACTTTACCTTCACCTGTGTTAGACATTCTTCTTATGCTATTTAGAGTTCTGAACCTTGCACACATATCTAATTTAACGTTTTTCTAAGAACATAAAATTTTAGAGTAATTTTTCTATAGTTCAAACTTTTCTGTGTCTATCTATCTATCTATCTGTCTATCTAGTATTTTAGCTTTTGTGAGGAAAGAGAAATGTTAAACTATTTGTTGCTTTAAAAGATAACAGTAGTAAATGGGTAACAGTTTTCTTAGAGATTTAAATGAATGACTTAAGAATTCCCACAGTAATGACTAGAATCTGACTGGGTTAGTGAAGGGTTAGTGAGAAGAATATGTCAGAGAAAACCTGGTAAAAAAAGCCAAAGGTTTGACAGAAATGAAAATTCAGGAGCTAAAATGCAATTTTCCAATAGTTAACAAAAAACCTATAAGTTTGCAAAATAATCACCTTTCTATGAACTACTCAGTGGGGGAAATGATAGTCTGTTGCCAGATGGCCTTGTCCAAGCTCTATTTTAAAATTGACAGCATTTGATAATTTTTTTTTTACTTGAATTATCAGTTCCCTTACTTCTTACCTCTAAGATCTGCTTATAAAGGACCAGCCCATAATTTCCCTTCTCAATAGAATTTTTTATTAAAAAAAGAAAAAAGAATGAAAAGAGGAGAGATTATATGTTTGTTGACTATGATATTTGCATGACCACAGAGGAGTAACAAATTCTATAAGCATGTTAAGAATACTCCATTTTTAAAATCTAATTTCCAGTAAGGAAAAGAGAGAAGTTTATCTAAAGTTCAGCCTCACTGCCACTACTTATTTCACAGGTGTGCACAAAGTATGATGGAATAAATTGCTGCTAAGGAGGAATTTCTAAACCAAAGTAATCCTTTTAACAGCATTTACTTGTATCTAATACTTCAAGAAATTTGCCATTATGGGTGTGCCGTGAGAAATGTACAGGCAAAAAGCCAAACTAGCAGTCAGAGAAATCAAAGATTTCTTTTCTTTGAAAAGAATTACGATTTTTAAAAAATCTCTGAATTAAACAGAGAAGTTTAGGTTAAAATCTTAAATTGCTTAGTTATGAAACAGTTAAGCAACTATGATGGGCATAACTATTCTTCAGTGGGAACTTTTAAATTAAAAGAATAAATTGAAAATGAAACTTTGTTTCTTTACTCCTTCAATAGTATTTAAGGTAATTTTCATAGTTAACAATAACAAACAGAAGTGTTTTCCTTAGTATGTTAAAAATAAATAATCTTCTTAGTTACTGCCAATGCAAGGGAAATCAAACATAGGATTAGAGAACTGTTTTATTTTGCTTAGTTAACAACAAATGTTACCTAGATAGTTTGTTTCCTTCCCAGAACAATTAATTTTTCTTCCTGCTTAAAATGAAAACCCTTTTATTTTATGTACATTTACAGTATTAAAAAATGGAACTTTGAATTCTTCTTAATTTAGAGAAGGACTTTGTTCCTACTATAGAGAAATGGAAAATTAGCCCACTGTTAATACAAGTTGATCCCTTTATTTTTATTGAGGAGAGGTTGATTTAAGCTTGTTACTTATGGTAGGAAAGATAAACTATGTGTGAACAAGGCTAGTATTGGAAACTGCTTTCAGTAACTTCATCTGAAACATGAAAGGTTTTAACATGAAACAAATAAGAATACCTCTACTACCAAATATCGATGAACTCTATTATGTGAGTGTTGTTTATTAACAGGCAATTGAAATTGTTGGTATATACTGTACTTACTGATGTAAGTAAGAATTTGAGCTCTTATTTAACAGCAATCTGCCAGTAGTTTAATCCATTTCACATACATGTACAATTTGTGACTCTCTCCTTAAATATGAAAGCTCTATTTGGAATATCCTTTTACAAATATTTAATATACTATCTGAAATTATATCATGACATTTCTGTTCCCTGATTTTTAATTCTTTTTTTTTTTTTTTTTTTTTGTGGTACGTGGGCCTCTCACTGTTGTGGCCTCTCCCATTGCTGAGCACAGGCTAGTTTTTTTCTTCTTATTATGTGAGCTATTCTAATTCATTTAATTTTCTATTTCCATAAAAGAGCCAACTTGAATTTTAATAGGAATTTGATTGAATTTATAGATTAATTCTATCAATGGGAAAATTTTCCTTTTAATAAATTGAGCTTTCAATCTATGTACATGGTATATCTTTTACTTTATTTAGGTCTTTTCAATGACTATTAGCAATATTGTGTAGTTTTCAATGCACAGGACTTGCATGTTTGTTAAAATTATAAGATTTTCATAATTTGGGAATTTTAAAAATTTACTTGTTTCTGCTAATGTATAAAATATTATTACCTCATTAAATCTACTCTGTATCCTTATTGAATTACCTATTTAATTACTTATTTTAATTTTCATACATTCCTGCAAATTTCCTCTGTAAACAATCATATTTACTGCAAAAAGAATTTTGCTTCCTCCTTTCAGATTTTCATGACTTTTATATCTTTTTATTGACATTGAATTAGCAAAAACTTATAGAGCACAGTTTAATAGGAATGGTAAAAATATAGCCATCTAGCCATTTATTCTTGCCTTTTTAAATCAGTTGTTAGGAAAATTATTTAATCATCAATCATTAAATATGATGTTAGCTTTAGGCTTTTTATAGATTCCTTTTATTGAATCAAGGAAATTTTCTTCTATTTCTAGTTTTTTTTTTTTTTTAATATGGGTGACTATTGAAGTTTGTCACCTGATTTTCCTGCATCTATTGAAATGAGCATACACTTCTGTTACCGTAGTGAACTGCTTTGACTTCTGAATGTTCAGTAACTCTGCAAACTTATAATAAACCCCAATTGATCATGATAGTTTACTACTTTGATATACTTGTGAATTAAATTGGCTAAAATTCTGACAAGACTGTTTGCATGTACAATAAATAGGGTTATTGGTCAGTAGTTTTCTTATCTTTGATTTTATATCTTTTTTTTTGCGGTACGCGGGCCTCTCACTGTTGTGGCCTCTCCCATTGCGGAGCACAGGCTCCGGACGTGCAGGCTCAGTAGCCATGGCTCATGGGCCTAGCCGCTCCGTGGCATGTGGGATCTTCCCGGACCGGGACACGAACCCGTGTCCCCTGCATTGGCAGGCGGACTCTCAACCACTGCGCCACCAGGGAAGCCAATCTTTTGGTTTTATATCTTTGGTTTTATATAAGGGTAATGCTGGACTCATAAAATGAAATGGAACCTCTTACATACTTTTCTAATTTCTGAGAGATTTTGCATATAATTGGGATTATTTCTTCCTTAAAATTTTGGTAAAATGCACCAAGGCGATCATTTTGGCCTGGAGTTTTTATTCTATTTTTTTAATGATGAATTCAGTTTATTTAATAAACACAGCATTGTTCAGGTGATCTATTTCTTCTTGAGTGAATATTGATGAATTTGTGTCTCTCAAGGTAGTTGTCTACTTAATTAATTTATCAAATTAGTTGGCATTATGTGTTTAAATTTTTTTTCTCATATAGGAATTAGGCATTTCTTGTTAAATTTATACTGAAGTATTTAATCATTTTTGTTGATGTTGTATATTGGCTTTTCTCTACCATTTTTCTGTTTATTGGTTTTGTATATGAAAGTTATTAATTTTGGTTGCTTATTTAATTTTCTGCAGCACTATTAGAAACATTCAGCAATTTCTTTTAAAATCCAGCTATTATACATGTTTTGCTTCTAAAGTTTTCATGTGATTATTTTTTTATTTTTTTATTTCTCATGGATATATCTTATCTTTGCCTTCACAGTGAGTATGAATTATTATAACCATACAGTATACAAATAACTATATAAATACTACATAATAAAATAGCTATTTTAAATTTATGGTTTGGTAATTTCAGCAGCAGTGGTATTTCAAGGATTGCATCCTTTTATTGTCTTTTCACTTTAGAATGGCTCACATTTCTCTGGCTTTTTGTATGTTGAGTAATTTTGGATTATATTCTGGCCATTGAAAATAGTGTATTCTCTACTAGGTTATTTTATGTTGAGCCAAACATTATTTATGGTTCATGTTAGCAGATGATTAACTTGGTTGAACTGAAATTGAATGCACTCAAGTCTGTAGAGAGCAGTGACTGAGATCATTTAAATTTTTTATGCCACAGACACCAGATAAATTTTATTTGCACCATATATGTACAGATGCCCCTTATCGGATCAAGGAACTTGAAGATAGGTCAGTAAAAATTACCTAAACTACAATGCGAAAAGGAATAAAAAGTCTAAAAAGCAAATAGAATTCAAGTGCTGTGGGACAGTATTAAATGGAATTGCAGAATGAGAAGAAAGAACTAGGCAAAATAAATATTTGAAGAAATAATGGCCAAGAAATTTCCAAAATTAGTAAAAGACACTGAACGACTGATACAAGAAGATTAGAAAATATGAAATAGATTTTAAAAAAAGAACAAGGCATATCCCATTCAAATTGTTGAAAACCAAAACAAAAAGAAAATATTGAAGGCAGCCATGTTTGGAGTTGGGGTGGGAAGGCATTTATTACCTGCAAAGAAATAAGGATAAAAATCATAACAGATTTGTTATCAAAGTCTATGCAAGTAAGAGGAAAACGGTGTGACACCTTTGAGTGTTAAAAGAAAAAACGAACAAACGAGCCTGCCTACCATACCCAGTGAAATATTCTACAAAAGTACAATGGAAATGAAAACTTCCAGACCAACAAAATTGAAATAATTTATTGCCAGCAGACCTACTGTGCAAGAAATATTGAAGAAGGTCTTCATGCAGAAGGAATACAATTTAGAGGTCAGAATTTAGATGAACACAAACACACACACATATACACACCATGCACACAGTATTGGTAATGGAATGATAAAATAGAATCTATTTTTGTGTTGAAAGATAACTGTATAAATCAATTTGGAAGAATGCATTGTATGTTTGTTTATAGCATGTTTGGAGGTAAAGTCTTTGACAACAATAGCATAAAGGAAGGGAAGGAGGAATTGGGAATGCACTGTTTTAAGGTCATTGCAAGAGAACTTAGATTATTATATAAGTAAAATCTTACACAACCAGAAACATTTTTTTTTTAGAGAAGCACACGCTGTCTATAAAAAACCTGCCTAAAATGTAAAATTCAAATGTCTAAAGTTTAGAAGAATTTGAGCTAGAATCCATATCTTGAATATATTAGTAAGAAATGCTATGTAAGGATGTAAATACAAGAGAATCACAAAATAAGGCATTTAATTATCTTATGTTTTCTTGAATGCTAAAGCCAATATCTCCTTCTAGTCTTCTTCTTGAAGAGTATAAATTCCAAGTTTCACAGGGAAGATGGAGTGAAGAGTGGGTTGGTGGTTGGGCAACATGTAAAATAGTAAAAAACAAAGCAAAAGTGAGGTAAGGATTAGGATTAAATAATCACTGGAGTCAGAGGTGAGCCACAACCAGGATGCTATTCCCTCCACCATCATATATGTATACACATACAAGTTAACTTCTGTTTTTATAAATTTGACTCCAAAAATATTCTAAACATGGATAATCACTTTTTTTCAAATATAATTTTTAGTTTACCTTGCGTGCCAAATGACAGAAATATTCTATTTATGATAAATCAATTAAACAAGCTATGCTATTTCCGAATGTTGCTTACAAACAAAACATAAATACCTCTTATTTATGTCAGGAGAGGACTTTGAGAGCATTTATCACACTGAGGTTAAGTATCAGTGGTTCTCATAGAAATTATAGGAATCAAGTTCTAGCTTTACAGAGCTAACATTCTCAAATAAGAGTTTTGGTAGGAAATGATATTTTCTTTAGGATGAAGACTTAAAGGAGGAGACACATATCTGGAAAATAAAAATATGTCTATGGGTATAGTTTTTTTAAAAGACATATTATAAACAAATAAGCAAAACCCCAACGAAACAGGCATCCCAAGAAGCATTTGGGCTAGCCTGAAAAGAGACATCATTATCCAAATCACAGCAGTAATCATGTCATTACAAAGTTAAATTAGAACTCTGAATTGTGTGCAACAAAGTTTTATTAAGAATGGAAAATCTAGGGGGCTTCCCTGGTGGCGCAGTGGTTGAGAGTCCGCCTGCTGATGCAGGGGACACGGGTTCGTGCCCCGGTCTGGGAGGATCCCACATGCCACGGAGCGGCTTGGCCCATGAGCCATGGCCATTGAGCCTGCGTGTCCGGAGCCTGTGCTCCGCAACGGGAGAGGCCACAACAGTGAGAGGCCCACATACCGCAAAAAAAAAAAAAAGAATGGAAAATCTAGAATCAGAGCATATGTTTTCCAGATGCATCAGTATAAGCCTCTATGGACTGCTGCTAAATTCTTTAGGTACTCCAGGGAAAATCTGTAGTTAAATTCAGATGATTTTACCTTAGCACAGTGAAAGTTGTGAATCCATTTGCTGACTTTCTATTTTTTAAATATACATTTTAAATAAATTACTTAATTTCAGGAGCATACATTTAAACAAATCCACAAAATTGTCACTTATTGCTATTTTCAACCATGTTCCATTCACACCTGTAAAAGCATATATTGAATTTCTCATTATAGCAATTTTATTTATAAAATTATTGGTGTTACAAAATCTAAAATAATACTACCAGCCAGTTTTTACTGAGTTGCTGTTTATACATTACTGATCCCCATTTCTCTGTACAACTATAACGATTCTAAGAAAATACATGGCTAGAAAAATAGATGTATATATTACAATAATTATTTGAAGTCACAGAACTCCCTTCTTCCATAAATCTCAGAATTTATCATACGTGTGATTTAAGTCTCAGTGTTTTCCTTTCCACCATGAAGTGAGCTCAGTAATAATCAGGTATCTTTTCCTTTGCATACTAATATGGATCTCTGTGTATATTATTCAGCATTCTAAAACATTTACTGAGGATCTTCTTACAGGCACCGTGCTAGAGTTGAGATTTTTTTTTTTTTAAAGTTTAACAGAATGTGAAGATATGAAAAGAGTTTTAGGCATATATTCACAGTGTTAGAAGAAAACAGAAAGCGGTGGTTTTTACACTTTTGAAAGAGATGGACCCTCCCTTAAGAATCTGAGGACAATTAAAAACCGTTGTTGTTTGTAGTAATCTACATTTACAAGGAAGCCAGAAAGGCAGCATTTATTATTCCTGTATGTTTTCATGAAGATTGTGTTTTAACATGTTTTGAATAAGTCAGGCACATGATATAGAATTCAAATGGACATAAGCTTATACCATGAATATCAAGGTCTCTGCTCTCTGTCAGCTAGCACCCAACTCTCCATCTGAAATACACTCTCTGTTACTGATTTTTTGGTGAATCCATTGATAAATATTTTATTTAAATACAAACATATATGAAACTGTCCTTTTATTTTTCACACCAATATTTGCTTTCTATACATAGAAATTTGCACCTTGTTTTTTCTCACTACATAATGTATTTTAGAAGTTATTTCATATCAGTGTATACAGAGTCACCTCATCCTTTTTAATGCCAGTTTATTATGCTATTGAATGAGGTACCATGATAAATTTAACAGTCCCTCAGTTGATGGGCATATAAATTGTTTCCAAGCACTTGGTGTTATAATTATGCATTAAACATCCTGATACCCTATTTGGAGTGTACTTCTAGGACAAATACCCTAGAAAGTTATGTACATTTTAAATTTGATAGATATTGCCAAATTGCCCTACAAAGTGTGCTGTCAACTTCCATTCCATGAGTAGTGCAAGAGAGAATCTGTGCCCCAACAAAATATTATATTACATTTTTTTTTTGTTCTTTGCCAATCTGATAGGAGAGAGACCTGTTGCTTTTTGTGGTTAGAATTTTCATGATTTTTTAGAAGTGTAGCTGAATGTTTTTCATGTTATGACCCTTTTTTCTTTTTCGTGTTGTGATATTGGTCTTTTCCTTATTGATTTATTAGAACTTTTAGACCACCATTCATTTGAGACCACAGCATTCCACTTTAGTGCTGCAGATTTTACCTTGTAATTTTTTCAAAGATTTTTCAGTAAGTATAGTGGCCATGGAAAAACCCAATAATATTCATGAGCCATGGCTGATTATTTGTAACATTAAACTTCCTAGTGGGCTTGATTATTGTCAAGTGAACAGTGGAACACTCTTGCCTGCTTGTTTTATGCTTCATTGATCATAAAATTGTTTTGATCATATTTCTTCTTATTTAGGATAACAGAAATTAATAATGGTATGCAGTAAAATTAGTATGCCTGAGCAAACTTGTTTCTCATGTAAAATATTGGGTTGAGAGTCCCAAATCTCCAGTTAGTTAGGAAGGCAGCTGTCATAAAGTAAATTTTATGCATAAAATATTGGAGCTGATATAGGGTTCTGTATTATCAGTTATATTTCATAAGTTTTTTGGTATCCTCTTTAATGTTCCATTTCAAAATCATTACATCTATTACTTAGTGAAGCATTGTTTATGTTTCCTTTTAGTCCTTAACAAGCCAGGAGCAAACAGGGCAAGTCTCACTAGTGTCATAAGATAGAAGAGACAGACCAATTGCAATTTTTCAAAATTATTTTCCTAGTGGTGAAAAATGGAAGAAAAAATTGTATCTCTCCAAACAATCAGGACAGAGTTTACATAAACTTTTTGACAGTGAGAATAAATTTATATAACTTGAGAGAGTTACCATCAACTATTTCTGGATAAAGTAGAACTGCAAATTGGTTGGCATCAATACAAGTGAAAATAAGCTAAACAATACAGATGGCTCATTCTCCCTCCCATCCTACTTTCACAAACAAAATCTTTTGTTCATTTTTTCTGCTGTAATATCTCCATTATCTACTATTTCTATTCTTAATTCCATTATTTGAGATCACACGTTAGTATCTCCTCTCTGCTTTGTGGCAATAATTTCTTTTTTTTTTAAAGATCTTTTTAAATTGAAGTATAGTTGATTTACAATGTTTAAGATATATAGAAAAGTGATTCAGTTATACATATATATTCTTTTTCAGATTCTTTTCCATTATAGGTTATTACAAGATATTGAGTATAGTTCCCTGTACTATACAGTAGGTCCTTGTTGTTTATCTATTTTATTTATAGTAGTGTGTACCTGTTAATCCCGACCTCCTAATTTATCCTTCCCCCCTTTCCCTTTGGTAACCATAAATTCGTTTTCTATGTCTGTGGGTCTATTTCTGTTTGTAAATAAGTTCATTTGTGTCATATTTGAGATTCCACATATAAGTGATATCATATGATGTTTATCTTTCTTTGTGTGACTTCAATTGTATGATAATTTCTAGGTCCATCCATGTTGCTGCAAACAGCATTATTTTATCCTTTTTATGACTGATATTCCACTGTATGTATATATACCACATCTTCTCCATCATTTAATTTTTTACCCTCCAATTCAGACTTCATATTTCCATTAGAGTTGCTTTTCAAAACTCAGATAAATGAAGGTCCTATTCAAGTCTTTGATTATCCTCCTCCACCCCTCACAAATCTGAACTTATTAGCATGACATTCAAACCCCTCAGTATTTTGGCCATACCTGGATTTTCTCATTAAAATTGATGATATCTTCCAATCACTCCCATTAGTACAGGTTTACTAAACCATTTATCATTTCTCAACATATCTTGTATTTTCCTATTTCTGGACTTTTGCTCATTCTGATCTGTCAATCTGGAAGTCCTTTCCCACTCAGTACAGGTGTACTTAAAAATAGCTAATTTTTTTGGATGAATTACTGTCCCAGGAACTACTTTAAGCATTTCACACTCATGTGACCACTCATGTCACCAGGGAAAAACATAGGTACTATGACTCTTCACACTTTACAAATGATGAAACTGAAGTATGGAGAGGTTAAGTAGTATGGACTTAAACATAAAGCTGAATTTCAAACCTGGCATTTCTCTAGAGTTGGAACTTGAAAGACTGTGTCTTGATTATCTTTTTATCCTCCACAACATGTTATGCATTATTTGTACAGTGCAGGTGCTAAATAAATGTTGTTTAAATTGAATGTTTTATTCAGATTATAATTTGGGCTTGAATGATCCAGAAAATTAACTTAATTATCCACTTGAGAATGTCAGTGTTGTCTTGACCAATTTTTCTTGAGAGTGGCTTCTTCCTTTTTTCTTAAATATTTCTGTTTTGACATTTACAGCCACAGCAGATGCTAATCTCAGAAATCCAAGGACACCATAACATAGCAGTTTAGAGAGCAGTATATGACAACCCCAAATGGTAGCAATTGCCTAGAAGCGGCTACAGTTAGTAAAGTGACATGAAATCAAATCTGCTTTCCTTTAAGGGAAACTTAGAAAGTAAACATAAAAAGCCATAATTAAGAAAACTGACGTTAAAAATGTAGAATACATGCAGATTTCAGTTTCTGTTAGTCACAGGAAGTGTGATTAGAAGAAATTAGGAGACGTTATTTTTGCATGTCGTAGTCTTTATTTGATAAAGCTAAATTCTCTATTAAATTAATAATTATTTGTAGTTTCATCACAAACTATACTTAATATTAAAATGAACTGTTCACAGCCTTCATAGCATTCATGTCAATTGAGGCCAGATGTAAATTTCAAATATGGACTAAATTTACCCTGCGGAAATGGAAATGGAAAATTAAAAATTAAAATTAAGGTCAATGGAATCTCTTTACCTTTCCCTAACACTTGTAAGATTAAATTTCAGAATTAAAAATGTGTGAAACTTAAATATCCAGGTAGTTTTTACAATACAGTAGAGATTCATTTGGTAGAAAAAAAATGCATTTTTGCTTGGTACTTTTCTGTGTTAATCTTTCTGAAATAACTCTTTTGAATGTGATTATTCTTTTTTTTTAAGATGTTGGGGGTAGGAGTTTATTAATTAATTAATTAATTTTTGCTGTGTTGGGTCTTCGTTTCTTGCGAGGGCTTTCTCTAGTTGTGGCAAGGGGAGACCACTCTTCATCACGGTGCACAGGCCTCTCACTATCGCGGCCTCTCTTGTTGCGGAGCACAGGCTCCAGATGCGCAGGCTCAGTAGTTGTGGCTCACAGGCCTAGTTGCTCCGCGGCATGTGGGATCTTCCCAGACCAGGGCTCGAACCCGTGTCCCCTGCATTAGCAGGCAGATTCTCAACCACTGCACCATCAGGGAAGCCCTGAATGTGAGTATTCTTTACAAGAATTTTATCCTGGCCTAAATTTCTTACCTTATACCAGGCTTATATACTGGCATTATACTAAAGTTCCTCAACCTCAGCACTACTGGCATTATGGACAGGATAACTCTGTTATATGGGGCTGTCCTGTGAACTGTATAATGCTTGGCAGAATCCCTGATCTCTAATTTGTTACTGGAAGAGGGACCCCTTCCAGGGCCCAAGAGTGGGCTCTTGTCTAACACTTGGAAATGAATTGTCCGAGGAAATACATGTACCATCAAAGCAAAACACTTTATTGGGAAGGGGAGGCCAGGCGGAGAGTAGCAGGGTAAGGGAACCCAGGAGAACTGCTCTGCCATGTGGTTTGCAGCCTCAGGTTTTATGGTAATGGGATTAGCTTTCCTGGTTGTCTCTGGCCAATCATCTTGCTTGTGCCCATATTTGGTCTGACTCAGAGTCCTTCCTGGTGGTGCATGATTCTTGCAGCCAAGATTAATTCTAGAGTGAGGATTTCTTTGAGGTTGGCAAGACATATTATGGGCTGGTGTCTCCTTCCTCCTTTTGGCCCCTCCTGAGTTCTCCTGGTTAGTTTTTGGTAGCAGCACCATGTTCCTTATCAGGAAGTTCCTGTTGTGACACAACTTATGCAAGCGGTTATTATCATGCCTGGCCAAGGCAGGCAGTTTCCCTCAGTGGTTCCCCAGCATAGTCACTAGCTGCCATTAGCACCCTTTAAGCTGTCTAAACCAAAATGTCTCCAAACATTGCCAAGTGTCCTGGGGAGGTAAGGGGAGATTTCCTCCTGTTGAGAACCACTGATTTATGTTGACTCATTGCCCTTAGAATTTTTAGTCATTCCAAAGGATTCCTTAAAGAGAGCATGCTTTCAGCGAAGAAGACTACATCCCCTGCCTTTTTATCATTCCTTTTCTGTATTACTGTAAGAGCCTTATCCCTCACCTGCTTTGGTTCCAACACATTTCTCTTATCTGATCTGGCACATGTCGCATATGTAGCAAGGACACAATACTTTCATATAATGCATTATTAACTACACACTCAGACTTTGATGCCACAACTAGGTCTATTTAGATATCATGCTTCATTCCAGGATAGGAAGGAATGGTTGAGCTACATCGCGAGCTCTTGTCTTTCAACATCATGATATCAGGAATTAGTGAAGCAACTCCACCTGTGAGTTCCTTTCTCTCAAGCATCAGCAACTGTTAATTCTGTTATTTTGGATATTATGCATTAAAGTAATGCAGCAAAAAACTTGACATGAGTTTCTACCTTCTTTTTAGACAGCCTTCTACTACCAGGGGTGATCTCAGCAGGTAGATGTGTGGCCAGAGAATAAAGGAAACAGTGAACCACCACTGCCTCCCAGGATATTTTCATTTGATCCAGAGGCAATAGCTGCAGCAACAGAGACCTGCAGATATAAGAATGCAGCCTGAGTAGCCAACAAACACAGATTATGTGGAGATATCATTCAGGTTTCTTAACACCTTTAATAGCTTGCGTTCGTATTCTTTAAAAAATAAACTCAAAATATATTGTTCAAGTATTCATTTCACTAGTTTGAACAGTTACTGTTTTCTTTCCTTTTATAGTCTTCATCCCATTTTGCTGTAAAATTGATTTGGCCCTTGGGGTGGGGGAACAGCATGCACAGCAGATCCTACCAGTGCTGAGCACTTAAAATGCTATCAGATCTCCCAGCAAATCAGTGCTGTACAAATGGGGCATTGACATTTCCTTATTTAAACCTCACTCCCTTAGAGAAGGCTCTGTCACCAGGGTTATTAACTGGGATCTAGATCTAACTACTACATGGTACCATCTATATCCAGATAGTATAAAAATGGAAATTTCCATATTTTTTAGGTGACCTGTAGGATGAAAACCAATTTCTTTCTCTTTTTTTTTTTTTCTATTTAAACCACTTTCAGCCTTTTGTTCTGCAAGGTGATACTGTCTAAGCATAGAAAGCAGGTAGCAATTTATGATAACATGGTAAAAATGTTGAGCCCATACATTTGTCAGAATAGATCTTTGTCCATTTGATCGTTACTATTTGCCTCTTCATTGTGACTTACCCTAACCGCAAATGTAACAATCTAAGATCCTTCTTACTTATTTCTTGCCATTTACTCTTTGGTTTTCATACAGTTTTAATTTTAATGTAATTCATTTCATAGATAGAAGGAATTCTTAGTATATCTCTGTTTTAAGTTAGTCAATTACAAGTACAAATCAAAAGTTATACTGAAGAGACTAGGCAGCACCAAAGGTTAAGTGTACAGATTTTGGAGTCAAAAACGGGAATGCTAATCCTGTTTTACCACTTCATATTTGTTTGATTTCAGGCAAGTTAACTGCTGTCTTGGAGCTCCATTTTTTTAAAGGCTGAGTCACCATCGCACTACATAACTTTAAACACCACTTTAAGTTTCATGAGACTTAATCATGAAATATAAATCACATGAGAATGTCAAGCCTTGTTTTTCCTAAAGTCCAATCAGTCTCTATCTAATATTCTCTGATTCCTCGCTTCTATGTATTTCAGTTTTTCCATCTTTCAACAGTAAGAACTGTTGAATGATAAGCATTTCTTCTTGTTGCCCAACTCCTATTTCTTAGGAGAATAACTCAGTTTTAACTGTTAAGAATGTATGTATGCATTCTGTGTATGTGAGTGTTCTGTAAAACATTTGTTAGACAAAGAAAAAAGAAAAATCAGCTCTGGTGAAGTTTGAAAACAATTCTCCTATGATTTTTCCTGCTAGATTCCTTCAAAACAGTTTAATATTTTTCTTTTTTTAACCTAAAATTCTTAAGGTCATGGACAGTAGTTCAGCGTGAGAAATAAATATATGAATAGTTGGTCAAATCTAACATACTAGAAAACATATCTGACTGAATCATCAAGTAGGTAGAGCAAAAGTAGCAATTTGAAACCAGAGTTTGAATAAATGAGAACCAAGAGCATATGCAGAGGCAGTGCCTGACTTAGAGTTTATCTTCCCATAGCTTTCACTTGCTTTCTATGGTATAGTACAGAGGTGGGCCTACTGCAGATAAAAGCATCAATAATAGCCTAAACAAAATTAAGCTATAAAGGTACTTTGGATCATGAGTATGGAAAATTTGTGCAGGGAAAAATCAGAACATTATTTATAATAAACGAGAATTGTGTTATTATTGTTCTGTTTTTTCTTGTTCTGTTGCTGATTGGAAAGGAAAAAAAACATCGTATTTCCTTCCACGTTTCTCCATTGTTCTCTGACCACTACCACACTCACAAGACTTTGACACCAGAGGTGTAGGTGTTTTCCCTGATCCAAGCAATTCTCTGTGGCATCAGCTGGGTACCGTACAATTTCATTCAATTCTGGCAGTATCTAAATGGAGATAGCATCAGATCCCACAGGTTAAGGGCTCAGTCCCACAAGACTGCTCCCACCCCACTTCAGATGCTAATGCAAGTCCAGGTTGCCACCTATAAATCTGAGGTTTTGATGTCCCTTCCTAGGGTTTGATTAATTTCCTAGAGATGCTCACAGAACTCAGAAAAACACTTACATTTAGCAGTTTATTAAAGGATATGATAAATGATACAGATAAATTATACAGATGAACAGCCAGATGAAGAGATACATAGGGCAAGGTCTGGGAGGGTCCTGAGCACAGGAGATTCTGTCCTTCTGGAGTTGGAGGTGTGTCACCCTGCCCAGTACATTGATGTTTTCACTAACCTAGAAGCTATCATAATCCCATACTATTGGATTTTATGGAGGCTTTGTCACGTAGACATAATCAATTATTAACACCATTTTCAACCTCTTTCCCCTCTCAGGAGAAGTGGGGGTGCAGCTGAAAATTTCAAGCTTCTAATCATGACTTGGCCTTTCGGGTGACCAACCCCATCCAGGAGCCATCCAAGAGTCCACCCAGAGTCACCTCATTAGAACAAAAGATGTTCCTAGGGCTATTATCCCTTAGGAATTTACAAGGATTTTAAGAACTCTATGCCTGGAATAAGGACAAAGACTACATATATATTTCTTATTATAAATCACAATATCACAGTCATTCCCTTATCTTATAACATGGATTCCTTATAGTAAAACAATCTTAAAAGTCAAAAGATACTGACACATTACTAGAATACCATGCAGGTGTTAATATACTATCTAGTCCATCATCATATCATATGAGAATGTCTCCCATGGCAAGGCCACAGGTGTTTACAGGCTCCCATTTGATCCTGTCAAGTTTCAAAAGCAGCAATGGTGTCAGCAATATATGCCTTCATTTTTTCAAGCATCTGGTATAATCCAGCCAAGAGAGAGTATCATCCCTTGCTTTGAGTCTCTTTTGAGGTACTAATGTAATATGAAATTTCCCTCATTACATAACCCAACTATTTATTCCTTTACCTAGAGCTACTATTTTTCCTTACCTCTTTTTATACCCCAAATCTTCCACCTTTGGAAGGGACATTAGGCCCAGCCACTGAGCAGGTCTGGATTGCATGCAGCAATACTAGTCTAGCAAATCCCTCCCCGTCACTGATCATTGTGATATTTGTATGTGGCGTAAGAGTTATATATGCTTATTTTCCAGCTATCTTCACAAGAAACAGTGAGATAGACAAGTGGACAACTGTAGTACAGGGCATGTCAGTCAAAATGGAGAAATGTTACAATTTTAGCCATTTAGGAATTTGGCAAAGTAAACACAGATACCATACCCATCTAATATCCAGACAGAGAATAATTTTAGAACTGAAGCAGATAACTCATTCTCTCTGAGGCAGTGGTTCTTGCCTCTGGCTATATTTTAGAATCACCTGGGGTCTGGGAGTTGTTCCAAATTAGTCTAATATCCCAGATGGTATCTGGACATTGGTATTTTTTTTAATACTTTCCAGGTGATTCTCACGTGCAGCCAGTTTTGAGAATTACTCATGTAGGAAATTTATGTGCTGAATTCTTCTAGTATGAATGAAGATGTACTGATTTAATTTAAGTTTAAGCAATTATTTGGTTAATTGCACTTTAATGAACACAGTTGCTGTGTTCATTTTGCTTTGTACTTAAGCAATCTGTTGAAATTCCCATGACCTCGGTATTTTTGTGAATCAACTCTGTTTTTTAACACTACTGTTTTGCTATATCTATCTCCACTCTCAGTTATGCAAAGTTGTGTCTACATTCTGTTAAATTTGAGCCATTGCAATTTTAAGAGGCTCAAACTCTAATGTTCTTCAACTGTACTACTTGCTGTGATCCAAATCACTTTTAACTTCGGTATTTTTCTCTTTCCATTTCTCTTCCAACTTGCCATCTTTTAGGCTGCAAGAGGACGATTATTTGGTGCTAAAATGAAATTTCAATTTATCATTGTAGCTAAATGAAAAGTAAATTGGTGTATAATTTGTTTTTTGACATTTCCACTTTATTGCAGAGAAGCACGTGAATTCAATTAAATGCAGTTATGTCAAATATCTAACTAATGTACTTCTCAGGAATTATTTTGTACACACACTAATGTATAAGTAGTGTGGCCTGCAGGAGTCATTTGGTTCTATATGCAGCAAGATCTCCAGGTCACAGTAAGCAGCTTTATGACTTTTTAAAATATTCTTCAAACATTTGTAGTGGTATTTCAATTGTAAAACATAATATTACTGTGTAATTATTGACAGCTTCAGGATGTACTTTTTTCAGAATCATTAGAATTATTCTGTGGCATTAGAACAACAGTAGTGTTTTTTTTTTTAACTTTTGTTAAAACTGATTTAATCAGACCACAACAGAAACAGATGCAAGATGATATAAAATATGAAAATAATTTGTTGTATTTAAATTGCACTCCTTTATCTAAAAGTACAGAGCAATTTTTACATGCAGTATTATGTTATAAATCCTCACATCATTCCTCCAAGGCAAGGACTCATTATTTTTCTCATTTGACGAGTGGAGGTTAAATTGAAGTTTTAAGTGGCACACCTAAGGGAATGCAAAGTGTCCTTGGTGGAGTCAGCCAGCTCTGTTAGCCTGTTAGAGCAATATTCTCTCTTTTTCCGTGTGCTATGCTACTTGAACAACATAATCAGTTCATGAGCCCCACTATGTTCTAGCAAAATTCTAGTAATGAGGACAGGTACAGCAGAAAACAATACAGCAAAGATACAAGTACACAAATGTTGATGGAACCATTTTTTTTGTAACAGCTCTAAACTGGAACCAAACCAATTTGTGAATAGATGAATTTCAGTATATTCATACCATGGAATATTATTCAGCAATAAAGAGAAATTAAATATTAATGTGCACAATCATAGTTGGATTTCAAAAACATTATATTAACTGAAATAAATTAAATACAAATGAATACTGTGCATGATTCCATTTGTAAGAAATTCTGGAGGTGCAGAACTGTGACAGAAAACAGATTGGGGGTTACTCAGAGCAAGATGTGGGGGGAAGGGGATTGATGTAAAGGGTGTGAGGAAATCTTTTAGACTGATAGAGCTGTTCTATTTATTGAGAGTGGTGGTGCCAACATGTATAAAATTATGAAAAAACTTACAATTAATTAATTTTATTGTAGGTAATAGCTTAATAAAAATTTATAAACTTGTATTTGCATAAAGTTGTTCATAATATCTATTTATTATGTTTTCAAGGTATGTAGTATCCATAGTGTTTCCAGATTTAATTTTTTGTTGATTATGGTTCTTTCCTCTCTCTCTGTCTCTCTCACTTTCCACCTTTTTCTTTTCTAATTAATCTCATCAAAAGTTTTCTGTTTGTTAGTCTGTTCCAAGAGCCAAATTTTTCAATTTTTGATCTTCCCTATTATGTGAGCTTTCTGGAACATTGCTCCTGTGGTTATTATTTCCCTGCTTCTAGAGCTTTTGGGTTATTTTGATATTATTTTTTCCTAATGTATTGTGATAGATGATTAGCTCCATATTTCTTCTCCAGTATATGTATTTTAAAGCTATGCCTTTTCTTCTAGACACTGCTGTATCCACATCCCATAACTTTTATATGTAGTATTTTTATTACCCTTTAATTCAATATATTTTGATGTGTCATGGTCAGAATTTTTAATAGAATATTGAAATAAGGCAATAAGAGAATGTGCTGCTGTTTTCCCACATATATCATCACATCAACCAAGCTTATATCAAACTCCTCCTCAACACAGTTTTTTAGAAGTCAGGTTTATTGAGGTGCAATTGAAGTACAATAACATACACTCTTTTTTTTTTTTTTTTTTTGCGGTACGCGGGCCTCTTACTGTTGTGGCCTTTTCCACCGCAGAGCACAGGCTCCGGACGCGCAGGCCCAGCGGCCATGGCTCACGGGCCCAGCTGCTCCGCGGCATGTGGGATCTTCCCGGACCGGGGCACGAACCCGTGTCCCCTGCATCGGCAGGCGGACTCTCAACCACTGTGCCACCAGGGAAGCCCTAACATACACTCTTTTTAAGTGCACAATTCAATGAATTTTTTAAGTGTATAGTTATGTAACTACCACAGATCAAGATGAACATTTCCATCATTCCAAAGTGGCTCCTGGTGCCCCTTTGCCGTCCATACCATACCCCACATTGTCAACCATTGATCTATTTCCCGTGAGTTTTGCCTTTTCCAGAATGTTGTTTAAATAGAAGTGTATAGTATGTAGCCCTTTTTCTTGGTCGTTTTTCTATTTATGATATTTGTCCATAAGTTTGCATGTTCATTTTATTTATATGCAGTGTTCCATTAAATAGATGTACTGCAATTTGCTTATACGTTTACCAGATAATGGGCATTGGATCATTTCCAATTTGGAAATTTATAATAGAGTATAATTAAAGCTTATATAAATACAAGTCTTTGTATAAAGATATGTTTTTATTTCTCATGGGTGAATACTTATGAATTAAGAATAACTGGGTTATATGGGAGATATGTGTTTAATTTTTTAAGAAACTGCTAAAGTTTTCCAAAGCATTTGTACCACTTTGCATTCATGCCAGCAGTGTCCAAAAGTTCCACTTGCTTACCTACTCCTCAGTATTTGTATTGTCAATCTTTTTATTTTAGCCATTCTAGTAAGCATGTAGCAATATTCTATTGATTTAATTTGCATTGTCTTAATGAAGAAAGGTGTTAAGCATTTGTTCATGTGCTTATTTGCCATTCATGCATCTTCTTTGAGGCCTATACATTCAAAGCCTTTTCACCTTTTCTATTGAGTTGTTTATATTTGGTTATTTTTATTATTATTGTCAAGAGTTCTTTATATATTCTGATGTCGTCTTTGTTGTATTTTTTTAATATTTCCTTCCAGTCTGTGGGTTGTCTTTTCATTTTCTTGAGTGTTTTTGAAGAACAGAAACTTTTTATTTTTAAGGAGTTATATTTTCAATTTCTTCTTCTGTGGTTCCTGCATTTTCTGATTATCTGTTTGTTGCCCAACTCAGTATCTCCAAGGTTTTCTAATATAGTTTATTCTAGAAATTCTATAGTTTTAGTCTTTATTTAAGGTGTGAGATAAAGTTCAAGATGGAAGGAGCTTTCTCTGTTTGCCTTCAGCTCCAGTTCTGAGGCAGGTCTTATGCACTTTAGATTCCAGAGCATGGTTTCATCAGCCGTTCCACCTACCCTCCCTGCCAACACCCCCACGCCACCTCCCAGCCCAAAGTAGTGAAAATCAGCTTTGTGTAATTTAGAAATCTTAGGCAGGAACACTTGGGGGGTTCTGACCCACCCACAATAGTGTATGCCTTTTGCTTTTATTCCCCATACCCAGAAGCAGTGGGTCCCTACTTCTCCAAGAGCTTGCAGCTTTGACTTCCTATAAGGGAATGGTCCAGGAATTGATCTCGTATTAGTCAAGGTTTTCCAAAGAAACTGAACCAAAATGACTCCATATATATATATATACACACAAGTTTCCTTATTGGTCCTTATCATAAACAAGCTAAAGGAAAAACTGAGGTCAGTAGCTGGTCTTGAGCTATACCCCTGAGCATATAAAATATAAAAATGGTTTCTAGATATTTTCTTTTTTTCCTTTCTTCTTCTCTTGTATTTTTTCTTCAGTTTATTTTTATTTGTGCTGTCTACTAAGGAGTATTGGACAATGAGAATAAAACAATTAATTAGTCAACATGATCCCTTATATGAAAAATTCAGTGTGCATTAACATAGGAACATAGTAGATTGAAGAGAGGTTACAATGAAATATTAATTAAAAGAAAGAAATAGTGGGTGAGGAAAGATAATAATGTTCTTGGAGTAGAAAGAACCCTAAAGAGGAAGGTAAGGATGAACAAAACATAGTGACTGAGGGACAAAATGGTGAGAATCTGATTGAGCTGGGAAGGATTTTGGATCATGTTCTAAGAGAATTCAGAAGTCTTTGAAATAATTTAAGCAAGGGGATAATATGAAATTTTTCAAAACCTTGTGTGGAGAATAGTTGCAAGGCAACATAGCTGATGAAAGAAAATCATGATACTAGAAATGTGGTTAAGAATTCACCTGCCAGAGGAGGGGGAAAAAATGAATTCACCTGTCAATTTGGTCATGCAAATCACTTAGGTTGTTTTTGATAATGAGAAAAAAATTTATGGTTGGGTAAGATTCGTGGCTTCCACATAAACTTGCTAGAAAGTTACAGTGAAATTCTGTCAAATTTTTCTTGAACAAACCATAAACAAAACAACCTATTCTGAAAACAGTGGAGTCGCAGCACTTTGTCCTTTTTGGTTCTCCCATCATCACTGATATGAAAGTTTCATATGGCCAATGAGACAAAATTCCAGAAACAGGACTGTTTTATCCTCACTGTCTTCAAAAGACAGTAAGAAATTCTCTCTCTCTTTCTGTCCCTGTCTGTTTGTCTCAGATAGACACATGATAGATAGATAGATAGATAGATAGATAAAAATCTGCTACGTGGGGATCAAGACTCAGGCAGCATTTTCAAGGGCACAGGATTTAGGCCTCACTAAATTCGTATATCCTGTTCATAAAAAGGAAGGAACATTTTTCTAAAATATGTTCATAATCCATATATAATAAGAACTTCTAATTTACCTTCTAATTTCTAGCACCCATTGTGATAATTAATAAACCCATTTGTATATTTATCATAGTAATTAAGAAGGCATCTTCTTATTTTCTAGATACAGCTTAACAGCACTTGCAGTGGCCTAGTAACTATATCTGGGGTGAAACTTTGCTGGGATCACACGAGTTTGCCACCACTAGAGAGTTAATTCCTGATTAGGAGAACTGCCGACACATGAGTGGTAGCCTTAATCAAAAAGTTACATTTTTCCTGCTTAAATATTTTAAGATAAAATACAGATGTTATATTAGATATACAGCAAAAAAAAAAATACAAAAAATGATTGAACCTAAGCTAGAGTGGTGGCAGTGGAGATAGAGGGATATTGAGATTTGAACATAGAACTTCCTAAGAATTAAAGTAGAATAACCAACCTGGAGAAGTGAATAGTTGTGGGTAGTGGTGAAGAGAAGTTGATTTTAAAGCAAGACTGTGAGTTTAAGTGACTCATGAAAGGATATCTGACTTATTATTTAATTCTTTCTGAGGGTTCATTAGAAGGCCAATAATGTAATTGATAAAATATATAGAGAGAAAGGAGATGAAGGTGGATCCTAACTTCTCCAAACTCACTAGTGGTCTTAATCCAAAATGCATTTGCTTCCAGGATGGCCAGACTGTCTATCAGAGCCACTTTTGTCAGTCTATTAAGAGAAATATATACAGATATTGAAATATGCTTTCAAAATCCTAAATATAAGTAAAATTTCCTGTATAGATATTGAGTTACAGGATTACCCTCCACTGGAGGATAATGTTACATTTTACTTCATCTTAATTTCCTTGATTTTTTTTCAAGTTAAATGCTTTGACTTGAAATATTTTTTCTGCATTCTTTTCAATGACCTCTTTATTTCTAAGTTGATTTATGTGGTTTAAGAAGGAAAATGGAAAGAAGCTAAGATAGGTAAATAATATACGTCAATACGGGGTGCTATAAAGGTTTTATTGCCACTTGTTTGAGAGGTGCCCTAATAAAACAGTGTACCATTCCAAATGCACAGAAATAAATCTTTATAGCAGAGTACATGTAAAAACTATCAAGAAATAAAACATACATGTGTATGTATGTATACATGTGTGTATTATATATATATTAGAAATTGGATGTAACCTTGCATTTTTACTTCTTTAAAGAAATTTTATTTGCTTTATGCTTATATTTAATGTTTTGTTGTATGAAGGATATACATTTATTTCTATTACATTTGACTCAAATTCTCCTTCATTAAAATTATCTTTCATATTAAATCAATTTGTATAATTTAATTCAGATATGATATATATTACACTTCAGATGTTTCCCAAAATGAATTTTGAAATGTATTTAATACTCAGTGATATTTAAAATTAAAATATTTGTATTTTAATACTCAAAATACTCAGTGATATTTTTCAAAGTTTTTTTGTTTGTTTGTTTTTGTATTCAAGATGACTAAACTTTCTTAAACTATGTGATTTGTGGTTACATACTGGCATAGGAAGCACAAGAGAGATTATCCTATGTGGCTGAATAAAGCTTTATTGATTTTTACACATGTAAAAAAGCTGTAGAACTACAAGAAATTCCACTCATATCTCATCTTAGGTTGAACATTGACTATTGTAAAGCCACTGTGCTTAAATGTGGATGGAGCTTATAGGCTACAAATGATTCTTTTTAATGAGCTGAAATTTATGGCTCTGGCTCATGGGTCCTAGGGAAATGAGTATAAATTTTACACACATGAATATAGCAGGAAATGTCACTGATTTGAAGTAAACCACAGCTAACCCTCCATAATCAATTCTGAAAACACTGTATTTTGTTATTTTGAATATATACTTTGTTGTTTTCTGGATGAGAGAAAATGAACAACTCTAAGATGAACAGTATCATTTAGCTTATAATAAGATTGCTACTGCAAAGTTTTGAGGTTTTAATTTGGTTGATGGGATTAGAAAGAAAAGGGATTATTATTATTTTTTTTTTTAATTCAGAGTAGATGATAAATGACACTAGAATCCTGGACAGTTTCCAGTCTTTGAATGTCTGAAAGGCATTGACCTTATTTTATTCATTTTTATTTTCCTAAGACCTAATAAGTAAGTGATTATTCAAGTTAAAACAATTCTATAGGTCTCTGTACTTTTAAAATGTATATCCATACTTATAGTATTATCTTTTATTTCCTCTATCCCTAAGGGAAAAAAAAGTTTCCCTCCCTTGATATGTACCTTTTTCTTTTCTGTTACATATTAATTCTCATTATTAATTATATTCTTTGCTATTTTTCTCTTTTACCACAAATACTAATCTTTTAGCTTTTTGTTTCTTTCTGATTTCTTCCAAACCATAGATTTGATAATCTCTTTAAATACAGCCAATGTTTCATGGCCCCTTGTGTGCCTTTTGGTATTCTATAATAATAGACAAAAAAGATCATTTAAAAGTTATTTCTCATGATTCTAAATTGACTGATTGATTATTCTGCTTCATGTGGCATTGGCTGGTTACTGAGATGACTGAAAAGTCCAAAATAACCTCTTTCTCTTAGCTGCCATGATGGTGCTAGCCACGACCTAGAAGTTCAGGTGGTGTTGTTGACCTTGGTTATCTTCCATGGGGGCCTCTCCAAACAGCTACTTTGGCTTTATTTTAGCATTGATTCCAAGAATGTATGCTCCAAAAGAACTAGCCCCAACGTGCATGTGCTTATCAAGTCTGCATGAATCATATTTGGTAGTGTTTCACTGGACAAAGTTAATCATGTTCCAAATCCTCAATCAATGTGGAAGTATGAATACTGGAGGGTGGTTCATTGGGGAACCCAAAATAAGAGTCCATCACAGTCTGGGATTTGGAGATAAAAGTTTTATCAAATACAGATTGATAGTTTCTTTAATAGTTTGAAATCAACAGCTGAGAAAAAATGATTTTAAAAAACATATAAATAGAAAGAACATATAAATAGAAAAAAATGATTTTAAAAAACATATATAGAAAGACAGTATCTCTTCTTTAGAGACATGTTATGAATCCTCTGTTCACTGTATGATTCGTAAGAGAAATACTGTTCAAATGCCAACATTTGAAGTCAAGGTATCTTAGACCAAATATCTTTCAGGAGAGAAAATAATGTTTAAGCTTTAATTATTAATGTATATATTTAAGAAATGAGGGAAATGGAATGAACATTTTTGAGCATCTACTGTGTGCCATATACCTCACTAATGTCATATTATTTAATTATCATAGCATTTTTTGAGAAGAAAATATTAATTTCCCAATTTTATTGAGAGAAAATGAAGACTCAGAAGAGTAACCATCGTGTACTTCATAAGAATAGTAGATAATAGATAGTAGACTCAGGATTTTGTCAGTATTCAAACTCCATGTTCTTGCTACTACACCATGTTGCCAGAAAGAAGAAATACATGTAGTTGAGCCTTCAAAAGAACGGGCATTTGAAATACAAGTAAATGTAGTAAAATTCTAAGAGGAGTCCTGAATGCATCTGTCAAACCCACCACTGTCCTTTACTGGAAGCATGTTTGCTCAGGTTTGCTCTCAACTTTTTGACTTCCTATATAATCTCAGGTGACAATAGTACAGGTTCTAAAAAGACATGAGCTAATTTACAGTCAAACTCATTTTTGTTAGGACAGCTAAATCACACGCTTTTTTCATCTATGCCTTCTTAATTCTTAGTTATGTTTATTTAGAGTCCGGTATTGCCAGATGTAGTATTTTACTGCTTAATGAAAATTTTTAACTACTTGCTATAGTAAATTCAGACTAAGACCAAAAGTAAGATAAAATAAAATGAAGAAAAGGCAAAAGAATAACTCAAAGGAGTAATATCATTGAGATTCCAACTTATCTCCCTTATGGGGTTTCAGGGTTACAGACATTACCTTTAAATCAAACACACTAACTTCATTTCTGTCACATGACAGTATTTCCTCATCTTATGTGTTTTACGTGGTTGAGAATAAGAAATTTAAATGAACTCCAAAGTGTCTCATCTCTTCTAACCCTTAAAAGCAGCATTTAGTACTTCAAAGAAGAAATTAAACTCTTGACAAAGTATTCAAGATATTTAGTTTTTTTACTTTGATGAGGCCATACTTCATTGAAGAGACATTTTCAAACTAAAAGTTCCAGTAGTGAAATAACACCAGAACTTAGAATATAAATGGTTTTAAAGGCTTTATCAAGGAAATCTCAGATAATGTGGAACTAGTCTCAAATATGATCTTCTGATCAGTTTCATTTGGCCACATTCCAGCTGATTAGGTAGAAATTCCACTGACCTGAGCAATGAAATTATTATTTATGAATAAGATTTTAAAACAAACAAAAAAATCAACTCTACTCAGATTTTGTTAATATGAAAACATTCTGTTGATTAATTGCCTGATTAAATATTATTCCATGCTGGTAGCATCTTTCTGAGTGAAAAGAAGAGGGTTCTATTCTTATAGTATTGTTTTAATTCTCTCCTGAGACGCTATATTTTAATGGGAAAGGGGAGAATGGAAAGGGAGTTGTTAAGCAGGAAAGAAATGTGATCTTAGTCACTCTCTGGATTTGTGTCCTGGCTGCATTAATGCACCCTAAGGTGATAAAATTTATTTGAACAGGGCTAGCTTTGTAGTGCTCTCTGCCGTCTAGATAAAATAACAGCAATGCTTTGACTATATAATCCTATGTTAGTAGTTCTAAACCTATAGGTAGTCTCTCCTTTTTTATTTTTCCCTTGGGAGAGAATAATAAATGAGTATGAGTACTAGAAATATAATATTAAATGGCCTTAAATATGACTGGCTGTAATATGTTTGGATATAGTAGTTGTAAATATTAAGCTCAGTAAAATTTACTGGGAAAACCAATAGAAATGTATTAGAAGTAAATCAGAAAAACTTTGCACATTAATAAACATAAGCTTAATTTATTTACTGTGAAAAAGCACCTGGGAATGCTGAAAGAATAGACAAGAAGGATAGGAAGAGGTAAAGCACTGAAAAGGATGTTTACCTACTCAAATATACTAGAATCAACCTTCAACTTGTAAGCATGATTATCCTTAGATTTTCAACATACAAGAAGAGATCTTTATTCTAGTCCCTAGTAATATACACATGTCTAAGTGGCTATACATAGGATGTTTTGTGTCCACTTAACAGTGAGACTTCAAAAATCTTAAAGTTCTTTCAAAATAGAAAAAGAAGCATTTTTTTAATGTCAAAAGGTACTTGAAAGAGATTTGGAATGTCGAAATTTAGAAAAGAAAACGTCAGTTCTCTTTTTCCTTTTATAGAAAATTTAATCCAATTAATCATTTTTCTATAAAAAAGCAAATCCCAGGTGCAGCAATGAGCTGCTGCAACCAGTAGCTTTCCTAAAACACATCTGGCAGTAAGAGGAGAGCTACAATATGAAGAGATATACATAAGATGGCACTGTTAATTTTATTTCATCCATTATAAAAGGATTGAGCTATATGATTGCCAATGAAGATATGTATACTCCATATCAAGTTTCTCCCCTGAGGGAAATTAATAAATGCAGTCATGCTTTTGCCTTTACAAGGGTCCCAGAGTACATTGTGTGCACTTAGAGGCAATACTAAGTGGTTGAAAGCTAGATTTCTCTTTAAAGGAGACTTCAATGGACTGTGAGCCATATGAGTTTTAAAACAAAATTAGAAAGGTTGTTAAACAATTTACTGCTGCTAATAGCAAATAATGGCAGAATTTATTATACTATTTACATATTATGTGGCATTGAATACCTCTGACAACAAAGGAAGTGAGATATTTTTTAGAGTGGTCTTGAGGTAGTAAAGGACCAATGTGTGCTTGAGGACCACATTGTTCCAAATTTTCTAATTCTGTATTTAATGTTTAGAAAGTGTATAGGTGGCACCATTCTGGTCCCTGGGAAAAGACACTGTGTTGAAAAATATATGTGATAAAAATATAAGAAACATATATGTAGTATGCATTATATCCCATTGTCAATGAGAGGGAAATTTCTCTTTTGTATTTCCAAAGTAGAACTGAGCTGGATAGTTCAAAATAAGGAATAAATAGAAAGGAGTCACCAAATGAAAGTATACCTTGTGTGTATAATTATTATTAATATTTGACCCCTGACATCTGAACTTTAACTTGTACTTATTCTTGTGGCATATCCATCCTGGGATGTAATTAAATTCTATTGGGTATTGAATTTGGATCTGTCATGACAGAGACAGGACATCTTTCCTGTATACCTATGCACAAATTTTGTGAAAGCACATTAATAATATTAGTATATATCAGATCTAATTCTTTTTATTTATTTGTTTATTTTTGGCTGCATTGGGTCTTTGTTGCTGCACGCGGGCTTTCTCTAGTTGTGGCGAGCAGGGGCTGCTCTTTATTTGTTTATTTATTTATTTATTTATTTATTTATTTATTTTTGCTGTGTTGGGTCTTCGTTTCTGTGCGAGGGCTTTCTCTAGTTGTGGCAAGCGGGGGCCACTCTTCATCGCGGTGCACGGGCCTCTCACTATCGCGGCCTCTCTTGTTGTGGGGCACAGGCTCCAGACGCACAGGCTCAGTAGTTGTGGCTCACGGGCCTGGTTGCTCCGCGACATGTGGGATCCTCCCAGACCAGGGCTCAAAGCCGTGTCCCCTGCATTGGCAGGCAGATTCTCAACCACTGCGCCACCAGGGAAGCCCCAGATCTAATTCTTATTCTGTGAAGACCTATCCCAAATGGTAAATATAGACACATTTAATCAAAAAGTATTTTCTAAAGTAAGGATTTTCAATGGTTGCTAACTGGAATTGGTAGAATCAGATGAATGCCAACTAAAGCAAAAGATTTCCAACATTACACTAAATGCACTATTCAATGAGTGGAGTATAGATTGAGTTACATAAAATTATGTTTAAGTGTTTCTTAAAATTGCCCACCTGATATCAACGTCCTGTTTCTTATAAATTGCACAGCATTTCAAAGCAAAACAAGAATGAAAGAATGAGAAACAAAGAAAGTTGAGTAGATATGTCTATCTCTATATATCTATGCTAGATGCGTTCCATTGCTACATTTTAGTTCACTGTAAAACCCACAGAAAACATAAGGGATTCATCAAACTTTGCTCACATTCCATTCTGACGGTTCCTCTAGGCAGTCTGTTCTTCTGTTGAAAATGATAACTTCCTTATGTTTGGGTTGCCTGCAAAGAACAGGCTTAGAAAACAGACTCCTATAAATAATCTGTGGACTCAGTAAAATCCATTTAACTTTATAAAGTATAATTTGCAGAAAGTGAAAAAAATGACTCTCTGCTCATTGCCCAGATTTGGATTTCTAATAACATTCTCCAATAGAAGGAAATGTTTGATTATTGGGCTGGGACAGGTATTATGTAAGTTGAGCCTGCAACATCTTGTAGTGCCAGAAAATAGGGAAATGCTCAAACACACACTCACACACATACACACACACACACTGTGTCAAAGGATCATGGGAGCAAACTGAAAGGGCTTCCAATGACCAAGCTGGAACAATTTGAGCAACAAAATAAATAATGTAACATTGGATTATCACCCAAGGTATAAAATAAATATCCACGAGTCCATAATAATATAAATAAATCATTGAATAAATAAATGGGGAAGAATAGATACATCTCCTGTGCAGACTTCCCAATAATTTTGGTAGATATTTCCTATGCAAAAAGTGGAGCGTAACTCCCCACTCTTTATGTGTGGGCTACACATCCTTCCAAAGAGTATAATATGGAAGGGGGAGAGGAATAACTATTCAGGGAAGAAACCTGAGGTGACTAAGGCCAACAGTAACACTGGCAAATGATGCTGATAGAATATACCCTTGGTATGATAGGATGAGAATATCACTGTACCTCAGTAGTTTTTCTCCCAATAACTCCAGTATAATGAGAAAAAATCAGACAAATACCAATTGAGGTATATTCTATAAAATATCTAAGATTCCTCAATATTGCCAGGGTCATTATAAACAAGGGAAGTTTTCACAGCCTAGAGGACCCTAAGAAGACATAATAATGACATGTATTATGTATTCTGTGTGAGGTCCTGGAATCAGAAAAGAGCATGAGGGAAAAACTAAGCAAATCTGAATAAAGAATGACTTTAGTTAATAACAGGGACTTCCCTGGTGGTGCAGTGGTTAAGAATCTGCCTGCCAATGCAGGGTACACAGGTTCGAGCCCTGGTCTGGGAAGATCCCACATGCCGCGGAGCAACTAAGCCCGTGCTCCACAACTACTGAGCCTGCGCTCTAGAGCCTGCGAGCCACATTACTAAGCCTGCATGCCACAACTACTGAAGCCTGTGTACCTAGAGCCGGTGCTCTGCAACAAGAGAAGCCACCGCAATAAGAAGCCCATGCACTGCAACAAAAAACAGCCCCTGCTCGCCACAACTAGAGAAAGCCTGCATGCAGCAACGAGCACCCAACGCAGCCAAAAATAAATAAATATATTTAAAAAATAATAATTTAAAAAATCAACTCGTTGGTTGTGACAAATGTACCATGTACAAATGTACCATACTAATGTAAGATTTTAACAAGGAAAGTGAGTGAGGGGTAATGAAAATTGTCCGATCTTAATGACTTCTTTGTAAACCTAAAACTACTGTAAAATAAATTTATTAAAATTTTAAAGCACAAATTGAGATTGTATCAGACTTAATTTCCTTGTTGATGAGGGATCCACAAGGTAAGTTTGGTTCAAAGAGAAAGATGAAAGTATTTATAGTCACTGAAAGAAGTAAGTTTGAATAAGATTTCTAAATTAGATTAAAACTGGTACATGTCTTTTAAAGCAATAGAAGTATAAATTTGGGGGGTTATTTTTTCTATAAATTATTTGCATTTTTACTGAATGAAATTAGACAAGAATTGTTTGCATTGCAATTGTTTTTGTACAGGTTAACATCTTACTTTACAGAGTTGTTAAATATCCTAATCAATAGAAAATGACAAGTCAAAAAAAGGGACACACCTAGAGAGTTACATAAAGGATAGAAAGTGATCTCTTTGCCTAGTTTTAAGTTTTGATAATTTTTCATTATAGTTTGTTTGACTTGGTTGCATACACAGAAATGATGTTATATAGCCAGTATCTTGCCTGTATCATTATGTCTTACAATGCAGTCTTTGAAAAGCACACAGAAATTATTTCATAGTTTTATTTTATTTTTTTAATGGCATAAAACAATAAGCATTTATTTCTTGTTTATGCATCTGTAGGTTGGTTGGGTTTTAGCTTATTTAAGCTAGACTTGAGTGGGCTTGTTGCCAGTCATGGATCAAATTTAAGTGAGTTCCATATGTCTTTTATTCCTGGATCACCGAAGTACCTAAAGCAGGTTTGTCTCATTGATGAGGTCAGATGGTCCTAGAGGATGAGCAGAATCAGGCAAGGCTTCTTAATGCCTATGCTCAGAACTGGCATCTATCATTTCTGCACATATTCCACAATGACAAAAGCAATGACCAAGCTCAAGTGGGTATAGGATATACCCTTCTCATGAAGATTAGAATTTGGGAGAAATAAACTTTAAATGAACAATAATCAAATGTACTATAATACTGTATTAGAACTTTGAGTGTAACACACATTTCCAATGGCAAAGTTTTTATTTCACAATTTTATTAGATTTTTTCTCCAGAGCATGAGTCATCAGTTTTCTTTTTAAGCCTTTAAAACAAGGTGGTGTCATTCCAGAAACAAGAAAAGTGTATTCTACACATGAATTTCATTTTTTAGTTTAGTCACTAAAATAAAGAAATGACAACATTATTCATTAACACTGTCTTCCTTTAACCTTAACCTTGAAATCAAAATTACTCCTCAAGAAAATATAAATTTTTCATGAAATTGTATTGTTTAGAAAACCCCAGCATTACCTGAGGCAGCATTGGTAGTTACTAATAAGTTTGTGTAGAAGGATACCATGCATATTCTGTAGAACACAGATAGTTATATGTAACAATTCGGCTAATTATTCATTTCATTGCTTATGGGTACATTTTAGTTTCTTGTGCAATTTTTATGCCTGTTAGGTGATAGTAGGATCAAATCTTAAACTCATTTGGAAAGATGCTGTGACTGAAAGGTCAGCTTTAAAATCCATGACAACTTGGCAGTTCTAATAATAACTGGGGAAACAATTTGTAGATTACTGAATTTTATGAATTTTTTAACATGTAGAAGAAAACATGATTAAAAGAATAAAGTGATTAAAGGAACCACATGGAATGACATAATTTCATTTATTGGAAGGCATAATTTCCTTTCAGTTTTACAGTTCAAAATACATTAGTTATTGTCTGGAAAATTGAACGAACTGGAATAAACTGAGACCTATATCACTGCTGAGTTTTTCAAGTTGATCTTTGTAAAAGAATAAGACCAATAGCTCTATTATGATAAGTTTTGTGGATATGGAAAAATGAAATATATATTCTTATCTTAACAATAAAAAATAGACGATTGTCATCTTTTTCTATTTGCTAAGGAATTTACCAACTTGGAGAAATCATTCAACATTCCTATGTACCTCTTAGTACCTAGTTTAGACTGGTAAATTTCTGGGTGCTCAAAACATATTCTCTGTTTATCTAATTAATAAATAGGTAAACATATAGCCATTAGGTCATAAGCTTACCTCTTTAACTTGTTCATGCAACTCTGTACAATGGTCATTTAGAAAAAAACTCCCTTGGCCCTTACAGGGGAGGTAGTATGTAAAGTTGTCTTTGCTGGTGTCATGTATAAGGAGAATCAATTTGGGGTACTGGCAGGTCAATGTTAAAATGGAATTACTACCTACATATATGCAGTATATTTTTCTTTCGTCATCTTAATTTTATTTGTTTAAATTGTGTTTTTCTCATAAATAATTCAAGGGAAAATTATTTGATTCTGAAATGGATAAATCAATTAATGATTGTCTCAGTACTTATTCATGTTAGACTCACAAGCCAATGCCAGTCAGTTCTGAGAAAGTATTAATTACCTCATTTTGACTATATTAAAGGGCAGTGTCTATTTGCTCTATGAGTATGAAAAATCAGCAATCCCCAGGTTTACTGATACAAGTTATAATGATATATCTATTGCAAGGGGCTTTTTAATTATCTTCTCATTAGGCAGGATATGCAGTTTTAGGGAGAACTGTAATATCTTATATAATAAAAAATATAAAAATATCCTCAAAGTAATTGCTCCTCTGGAATGGGGGAAAAGGTGGCTTCCTTTCAACCCATGTCCCAGTCTGACAAATAAGTAGGGGTATTCATGCAACTGATGAAAATGCAAAGTAGTTGTTTAAATTGCAAAACATATTTTTTTCATTGTGAGCATGGTTAGGTTTTGTTTGACTGATTCCTTGTGTTCAAAACCCCTTTCGTAAAATAATCATGGCTGTCTGCCTGTTCCAACACTATTCTTTCACTTCTAAGCTTGCATTTCATAGAGTATGCACAGAAAACTGTCTGAAGTGGTTTTAAAACTCTAGTTCTACATGCTTTGTAAAGTCCAATATAAAAATCCTGATATTCCTCCCTGAAAGTAATGATTTCCAGGTTTCTTTATTTTGAGTTTGGTATTTGGAAATCACTACATTAATATCTGTTTCTTGATGTTCTTTCCCTTAAACTTCTGACCTTCCAACCCTGCAACTAAAATATTGAGTCTGGAATCTGACAACCTCATAGGTATGTTGGGCATTTCATAGAATAACAAGGTGCCTGACACCTGATAGAGTTCAAAATTATTTCTTGAATTCGATTGAGATGTAGAATTTGAAAGAGTTGAAGTTCAAAAATAAAACTGAAGTCTTGTTTAAAGCATGGATTATCTTTCTAAATGCAAGCAGGTAGTAAATTTTTGCTTGAATTTCTCTGATACAAAGAACTTGTTCTTTTTGATTAGTCTTTCATTGGATTAGAATATACAGTCTCTAATTTTTGGAGACATCCCCTGATCTCCCATAGAGTGGCTTGTCCAATAGCATGGAGTCATGACCTGTTAATCAGAGGCTTTCTTCTCACCTTGGTTCAGCACCCACTCCCCACATCCTCCCTGTTTTCTCCTTCAGAAATTTCAGGAAAATGGAATAACGTTTTCTTATTTAGGGAACAAGCATTGAACATTTACTATATAACAGGGAGACATCATGCTTCTACCAGAAAAATAGGATAAAGTAAGTCATTAAACTCAAGTTTGCAAAATGTAGGTGAAACAAATAACTAAATTGATTATTTTAGTTTGGCACAAGGTTGAAAGTGCCATGATAAGGGTTACCATATAATCCAATAAATAAACTAGGTAGATAAATCCAACTCCAGTTCACAGAAAGCTTTGAGGGGGTAGATGTTTAATCAGAGTCTTTAAGGACCAGAACTGGTTGCAAATTGAAAGAAGAGGAATTAAGTTTTAAGATGTAACAGTGGCATCAGCAAACCCACAGATCTGTAAAGAGCATGGCTCATTATGGGGCATGGAATTAACTCTGAATAGCTGGTTTAAAGTAATTAAGGAGGAAGAGAACTGCGGGAGAAGAGGCTGAAAAAGAGGGCTGAGAAGGGATCCTGAAGGATCTATATATTATGCTGGATAAACAAAAAGTAGTAATTGAACAGTTTTAAAGATAATCCTGGTAATAACTGATGAGGGCCAGAAAAAAAGGTAGCAACAGTTAGGTTCAACAAACAAACATACAAAGAAAAACATAGAGATAATCTAGAAAATATTTAGCAAATACAATGAGGAAGACCTGAAAAATGATTCAAATCTGAATAAACAAAGATAGGAGCCTAAATTAACAAACTTCTTGACTTCTAGCTTGAGTGACATGGGGAATGGTGTTGTAATTCTCTATGTAAGGAAGGTGACAAGAGGAAATAAACCATTAGTGGTATTAAGGGTGAGTTCAGTTTGGTACATTTCCATTTGAGAGCCTGCTAGGTCATCTAATTCATAAGGAAGGGATTGTATTTAGAGGAGCTTAAACAAATACATAATATGAAACCAAAGGAGTCTTTTGAACTGAAGAGTTATGTGATGAAATTTCTGATATAAGGTGAAAAAGTTAGCATAAATAGTGTAGGATTATCATCAGAAAGTCTCATTACTCCAAGGCAATGCATTATTGAAAATACAGGAGAAAGTTAAAACATATATGTAGCTAGAGCTCAGGTCTTCTTTATCAAACTCTGCCTGTTCTCCCAGTACTGACTCCAGTCAGGCAGGTTCTCTCTCTTGTATTGTTGTCATTGTATCCTGAGCACACTTTGCTGTTCTGTTTAAAATGCTCTCTTCTTCCTTATACTTTATGCAGATTGTATTTATTTATGAGCTCAACTCAGGTCTTACCATAACTACGATAGCTCATTATTTATTTTCATTGTCATGTAATGGCTTTATGTATTTAAATCTCATTTTACCAACTAAGATTTTAAGCAAAAGGGACTTTCTTAAATATCTTTGTGTCCTCTTTAATGACTTCATAGGTATAAATGTCTAGTAAGTCCCAGTAAATACTTGCTGATTAAAAGAAATATTGGACTGTTTGCCTAGAAATAAAAACTTAATAAATATAGAGGAAGGAGATCTCTCCCAAGATGAACAACTTTATCTCAAAAATTTGATTATAACTTGGGAGTACATGCAAATCTTTGTGAAAGGATGCAAGGTACTTTGCCAATCATTTAGAAAATTGTTGCTTGACTTTAAATTGTTTTCTATAGACATGAGAGAATCAATGCAGCTCCCAGAGAAGCTGACAAGGTAGTAATGAGAACAAGAATACACAGGACACCTCAGCATTTTTTTTTGTGTGTGTGTATTCCAAAAGATACTCTCCTTCAAGAGTAGCACTAAAGGAGATATGCAAAATGGAAGGTCCAGTGACATGCTCCTGAGAAGAGTGATTGCCCACCTTTTATAAATTTGTCTCATTCCACTCAGTATTTTATGAGTCAGGCTAGGAAGGGAGATACAGTTTCCTTTCTTTACATGGGAAGATGAATCTTGCTGTGGTTTGCCCAAAGTCACAAACCATTGGAAAAAATCTCAAAAGTGCTGTTGTCTCCAATAAATGACATATTTATACTTCAAATGGAGGTATATATAGTAATACAAGAATAAAAAGCATACCTGTTGTAATTAGATAATCCAAATGATTAGCAACACCAAAAAAACTGGCTTCTTTTTAAAAATAAATGTGTTTCTAAAGCTAGAATCATTTTTGCCTAGATTGTGCCTGAAGAGCATTTTTCGTAATCCAAATTATGAAGTACTAAAAACTAAGAGAATATAAGGGAAATGCAGACAGACCTTTAAAGTAAATGGTACCGTTTTCAAGACTATGTCACTAGTTAAAGAGTTAAAGAGTAACCAAAGGTTTCTTAAAATGTGTGAATATATTGATAATCAATATTTAATAATTTATACATGTGAATACTAAACTGGAAGACATAACTAGAATAAAATGATTGAAAAATCAGATGAACTTGGATTTTAATACACAGTGCAAATAACTAGCCATATATGATATTTTACGTTTCTGGTTTCTTTTATTATAATTATTGTTTCTTGTATCCTCCTAAAGCAAAACATATGCATTTACTCTTTCAGTACTTTTCTTTGAATCAGCCATAACCATAACAGATTGGAAGGATTACACAAACCTGTTAAAGTGAAGACAAAATTACCTAAGGGGGAAAGTATTTTCCAAAATGCTATTTGAACAAAAGTATAATGAAAACCAATGATAGATATAATTGTTAATTTTTTATCACATAGAAACTTTATCTTTGACACTGCATTTCCTTTGGACTCAATAAATAAATAATCAAAACATAATGAAGCAATAAGAAAGTAGTCATTTCTTAGAAGACCACATTTTAAGATATTTATATCTGCTATAGATTTAATGTGTAATCAGAGAAAACCATGATGATTATAGCAAATGGTGATTAAATTATATTGAATGAAAAAATCAGCAATGAAGGTTTGTGGAAGATCAGATTTTATTAGCAGTGGTTTCCATATGAACTGAGATATGACAGGATTATTACATGAAGCTTGCTTTTTAAAATCTTCATTTCACATGATTTTACTGATGATCTAATTTATATCCCAATTAGTCAATTTTTCAAATACCGTAAGTTAAGACATACCAGGAGAGTCCATTTTATATACCCATCCCTCATACACTCTTAATTTTATTCCATTTAACATTTACCAATTTGTTCTGAATTTGTTCAGCAAGTTAGAGATCTTCTAAGATATCAAAATGCTGTGGTAGCATCAAAACAATGGAAAAAATTTAAGTGGTCAAAAGATAATGTGGAAAGGTAAAGTGTTCTCCATAAGGAAGAGTAGGCTATGATGCTAAACACTTTTGTAAACATAAACTATTCAACATCATAAAAATATATGTTTATAATAACTTCTTTAGTGAGAAAATGGCAAAGTAAACAATGAAACACTTTATGTTTCTTAATTACCATAAGCAGGGTCCATCATTCTTATAAAATGTTTTGATATTGATAAGTATTGGGAATATTATTATTTGTTTTGGGTAGATTATAATTTGGGGAGGATAAATTTTTTTTAATTCTAAATTGTCTTTTATCTCTGGTTCAATGTTTCATAAAAGTATTTGATGATGGTTGCTGAGATTAAAAGAAATAGAGTACTTCTAAATTCACTCAAATTTACTCACATTGAAATTATCAAAGAATTAATTAATATTTATAAATAAATATTATTTTCATATGATAATTGCAGTGAGGGATACAAGTAGTTAGAATCTTAATGCTCCAGTTTCAGATATGACAATTATATAAATATTATATAGTATATTTTTGGAGATTAGGGCAGGTTACCTCAAAATATGACACAATGGCATATTGATTATGTTGATTTGAGGTTGTTTGAGAAGCAGCTGATGCAAGAAAGAAACTGACTGTACTCTCCCCCTGAAAGCAGGAAATAAATCTGCCATGTGAAAGGTGCCCTCCCTGCATCTGGAGGTGGAAAGACACCCTACTTGGCAGAGATAGGGAATTCAGGGCCAAGAAGCCTACATAAACAAATCTTGTTACTACTTTAACTTACCACCCCAAGCCCAAACTCTGTTTAGATTCTTCACTGATTAAGCACCCAAAGCCTAGTCCTGTCAATTCCTCAGAAATTTATTGTTTGTCTAAAAAGTATGAAAGCTGTCAGCTTTGGCTACTTTTTAGGTCCCATTTCTATGTGACTTCCCAGTACATGAATTAAATGTGTTTTTCTCCTGTTAATCTGTCCTGTGTCAATTTTATTATTACTCCAGCCACAAGAACTCAAGACTGGTAGAGGGAAATACTTCCCACTCCATGACAATATAGTTTGGAGCTGTCTCTAAAATGTCAGAGAAAATTTGGATATTTGGAATAAAGAGAATATATTTCACAGGGATACTAGTAAAAGGAAGGCAATGCGGGCTCCCCTGGTGGCGCAGTGGTTGAGAGTCCGCCTGCCGATGCAGGGGACACGGGTTCGTGCCCCGGTCCGGGAAGATCCCACATGGAGCGGCTGGGCCCGTGAGCCATGGCCGCTGAGCCTGTGCGTCCATAGCCTGTGCTCCGCAACGGGAGGGGCCACAACAGTGAGAGGCCCGCGTACCGCAAAAAAAGAAAAAGAAAAAAAAAAGGAAGGCAATGCGATTTTAAAAATGCATGCATACACAACAAAGGAATCGAAAGATATATTTGGCTAACAGTGAGCATAAAATATGTCTGGAACAGATCATTCATGTAGGAGATCCATCAGAAGTAAGGTGGTTTGTGGCCAGATTATTGTGATCCATGAAGGCTAAAAATTGTGTGTCTTTGACTTTATCCAGAAGGGTTTGGGAGCCATGGAAACTGAGGTCTAATATAGGTTGGTATATCTGGTGGTTAGCACAATATTGTTTACTTTGTGAGAACAGTTAAAACGGTATAAGAGAAGCTAAGGAATTAAGGACAATGTGGTATAAGTGCCTGACATTAAGCTTTTGATTTCGGAAGCATCAATTTTAAAGATATACATATCTTAATAATCATATTGCCAACTGTATGACACAGCTACAAACAAAACAACCAGAGGAGAAATCAGGCCATCCCCCACCCATGAAGTTTCCTCTTTATATAAGCCCTGGGTAACCTAGATAACTGACTGCTTGAGTAACCTGGCAACTCTCTTCTCATGCTCTAATTCCCACGCTTATACTTTGAAATAGCCAATAAGATTGAATCTGAAACCCTAGACACCCCACCCTCAACCCTAATAAAAGCAGAGCTCCAGATCTGAGGGAAGTGTCTGTAGATATTCCCCAGGAGTAACAGGGACTAGGCCAGGGGAGTGCCTCAGGCATTCCTAGTATCATTATCAAAAGGCTGGGACCTACAGGATATGTAGACACATAGGCTGTGATTAGGTAAATGCAATCATTGTATTCTACTGCTTCCAAAGTTTAGAAATGAAATGCAAGAGAAGGTAGTTAGAGGCACAATGACAGCAAGGCAAATGTTGTGACTGCTTACATTAGCATTTTAATTTAGAGGTATGACCCCTAAACGATCCTTTTAATGATCAAAAGGAAATAAACAATGTCAGATGCAGATTGGTTCACTCTATCATTTAATATCTAAGAAAGATAAACTCAAACCCAATACCATATCTTGTATAAAATACAAGGTAAATTCTCCAATTTATGTTCTCATGTCACCTCTGGCAAAGTTCCTGCTTCCATTGGTTAAGTGTATGGAGATCTCATTATCTTGCAACTGCTGCTTTTATTCCTGGACCTTTTCTTGTTTACAAAAGACAAAGTGCTTATTTATGGCCTTTGTGCACTTAGAACACTGTCAGTCCATTTTGAAACCTATGGCTTGCGGCAATACAGATACCTTAAATTTGAATATTTCATATCCCAACTTTTAAAAAGACAAAATTTGGTCTCCTTTCTCTTCATACCTCTCCATCATCTGCCCCACTACTTTTTTCTCTTCTTCCTATATTACGATAATTCCTATATTATCAGATGAAAAACAAACCAAAAAGAGAACATGAATAAATTCCCAGCATTTTCTGTTTAAACAGGCAGAAACTTAAGCCTTCTTGTAGTTTTGGTGTCTCCTATGAAGTTCTAGTCTTTGATCTGAGGCCTATCTACGTTTTCATACACAAATATGTTTGTTTTATAAACAAAGATAATTCTTTCTAAGAGGAATATGATACCAGGGGAAATATCAACTACCAAATTCCTAGAATGATTCTCTTTACCCCTAATTTTAGCCAGCCCTTGATGTTAAATTATTATCCTCTCTCTTGGATTTCCAAGTGTCAGATCTCACAAAGAGAGGCACTCAGTTGGTCAAGTGATCCCTAATTCCCTTGTCCTCAAAACAATTTTTACTTTTCACATTTAAGTGCAATTATCTGTTTACATGTTTTATTCCCTGACCAGACTGAAAACTACTTAAGTTCAGGAATCCAGTAATATTCAGCCATTAATGTAATGAGCATCAAAGGATCAACAGTTCAATGAATGGGTACACAAAGCATATCATGAAAGGGAAGGAAAGGCAGGAGTGATGTCGTGGCCCCATAACCATCCTCTCTTTAGAAAGTGGATTGAATGTGCCTTTCTCTTTCTATATATTACATGTCATATATTATAGGAAGTGGTTTACATAAATCCCTGCCTCGTCTCTTGAATCTGAGAAATTTTACAACTTCCCTGATTCACCAGTTTCATCCCTCTCTGGCTCTAATATTCTGTTAGAACCCTAAGCAGTCTCCCGCTCTTCCCTTATTTGATTCCCTAATTTGTGATTGGTCTTTTAAGATATAGATTGTAATATAGTGTTGTAATATGCGCAGCAGGATTTTGGAGAAGAAGGACACCACGATTAGAAGCAGGTAGGTAATGTGAATTCAACTCGATACTCTTGAAAAAGAGAAAGAAAAAAGAATGTGTATATAGTGTCATAGACCCTATATGACTCTTCATTAAGTGAATTTATGCCCCAGTGAATGATGAGATGGATCTCTGGTTCTCCTACTTTATCAGTTGTCATAGTCACCTTCCACCTCCCTGATATCAGTGTTTCTCCAAATTAAGTGTAATTATGTTGTTAATCTAATGTTTAAGAAAAGCTCTTTTCTCTAGAGCTTGTAACCAGTGAATCACAGGGTACAGAGCAGATGGGCATTTATTATATTTGTTGTTAAAAGTTTGTGTTTATTATGCATGAAGTGTTGAATAATTTAAAATGGACTTTAGATAAGTACCTAGATATAAGGCAACTATCACATGGCATTGCCAAATAAAGAAATAGTAATTAGATACAACAGTAAGGAAAAAACTGCCTGTGTTGGTATCAGACATGGCTTTCCTGAGGGATTTTCAAGTATGATTCAAACTAAACACAATTTTTTGCTCTGTGTACTGAATTTCTCACAGAATGTCTAGGATAAGTATACTCTTCAGTGTAACATTTTATATTCCTCAAAGCTTTTCTAAAGTCAATCACTTTGTAGCCCTATGATAAAATATAGTTATTTATATCATGTGTGTGCCCACATAGGGATGGAGATGGATTTAATAACCATTTAACTTTTTAAAACAAAAACCATTGTGAGTCAAAATCCCAAACATCTAAAACAAAAAATATCTAGAGCAAGATTATCTTCTTACTTGTGTGTGTGTGTGTGTGTGTGTGTGTGTGTGTTTCCCCTAATAGTGATTCGATATCCATGCCTGTGAAGCACACTGACTTAGGGAATGCTTCTGATTTTGGTGGCAAAATGTGAGAGAGAGGAGGGATTACTGAATTCTATTAAAAATAAAACCATATTTTAAAGGAACACCAAGCTGTTTGGAGTGTAATAGATCTGAAACCTACAACTGTTTATAAAGGGAAAGGAAGCAGTAGCTAGGTGCAGCAGCTACCTCATTACTGTACTCTAGCCTGCTGTAATATAATTATAGGTGAGTGGTGTTTTTAGGAGTTAAGTAAATTTTAAGAGTGCCTGAAAGTACTTAGCACATGTTTGGTGTCCAATAATGAAAAACAGTGTGGTTTAAACGGAAGATAAGGGTTATGGACAGCTAGACAGAGTTTGAATTTGCCTGGAGGTTATGGAAAGGAAGAAAGGCTTCATCCTTCTTTATTGATAGCACCACTGTTCTGTCTCAGACATGATGTTAGTTTAATTTTAATGCACTGTCAAATCTTAACATTGAAATTGAAAATTGAATTTGTCATGTTTCCCATAAGATATCATTATTCCTGGATATTGCCCTTCTCCTATCTCACTGGTATGATCCTTCTCTAGTTGCCCAAGCTCAAAACTAAAACCTCTTATTCTCCTTGTCTTCATCCTCATTGATATCTAAGTTATTAATAAGTCCCCAAAATTCTATGTCCGTTTTAAAATCTGGCCCACCTTTTCCATGTCCTAAATAACTGCCAATCTTAGTTAAATTCCAAAGTAATATGTGTAGATTTTTCTGTTCACTTATAGTACAGAGACTTTCCATAGATTTCCCTCCAATTCATTTCTCAACTTATACTTGATTTACCATTCTCACCTAGTATTTTTCATGTTGTTCTGCTCCTTAAAACTTACAATAATTCTTAATTATTTTATGTCAAATTTTCTTTCAAGATCCTTTTAAGTGTGAGTTAACCATCCTAATCTTCCAACTCTACTATGTGTGCAGTTACCTGTCACAGGTCAGTTTCCTAACCTGCAATATGACATGTGCAGCACCCCAAATTTACCTTTAGGCAAATGAACTTGAGGAAAAGTTCATGGAATAGACCCCTCAAAATTTTATTATATTGAGAAAGAGTGAAAAAGAGATGTTTACTACAACCATGCCCTTCACAATTTTTTTTTAGAATATAAGCAATATTACTTTTTATTTTCCTAACCTAAAAACGTTACTCATTTTATTCAAACTTAACATTACTTCCAAAATATTTCAATATTAAAATTTTAGAATGTTCAAGCTATTTATAACCAGCTATATATTGATCACTGTTATGTGCAAGGTATTTTACCAGTAATTTTTTTAAACATGGGCAATGCAGACAGAAAAGCTTATGTTCTAGAACAAGACAAAAGTAGGTAAGCAAATAATCAAGATCATTTCAATAGAAATAGGTCCTAAGAGAGAGTAAAAGCGAGGCTTATAATAAAGGGCAATAACGGTGGAGAAAAAGAAGTGGAAATCTTCAATAGAGTAGTCTAATTCCTCCTAATTAGAGGAGACTGAGCTAGTATCTGACTATTCAAAAGGAGCCAACCTTGTGACGATGTGAGGAAAGTCCATACCTGACAAAGACAGTAAACACAAATACCATGATGTGAAGTTGGAGACACAGTCAGGGCATGACCATAGCCTTATAAGGAATGTGTAAGGTGTTTATATTGTAGTCCAGGTTAAGTACAAAGTTATTAGAGATTTTGAATAAGAAAATGATCATTCTAGTTTCTATGTAAATAAAAAAAAATTATAAAGGACATCATTTCAAGCTTGACTTTCATGAACGTGTTATTCTACCTCACTGGCCTTCTCTCTGTTTCTGAACATGATATAGAGATAAAATGAGACATACCAATATTTAGAATTTGACCATACGCAAGAAGGAAAAAAAAAATGGGGAATGAGGAGAACTTTGAGATAGGAAGAAAATCAGAGTATTATGGTGTTGTGGTAACCATGATCAAAAAATGGCTCAAGAAAATAGGGAGTGGTCAACTATGTCTTATGCTGCTTAGAGGTGGGATTAGTTACAAGTCAAAAATGAGCATTGGATATTACAACATGAAAGTCTCTGATGACTGTGACAAAGAACAGTTTTATTGAATTGGAGAAGATGAAGTGGGAAGGTGAGAAAGCTGAGACATTACCTGCATACTGCTTGATTGGATGTTTTGCTCATGAGGGGATGAAATAATTTTCAAAGTAAGAATATGGTCAAGAGAGAACTTTTTATTTCATTAGCTTATAAATATACAAGACCTAAAAATAAAAGGTATCGTATGGTGGTGGGCATGACTCCAAAGACTGAAAAATCAACGATACAGAAAAGAAGCAGTGTCATCACCATAACCAAGATATTGAGTGTTCTAGAGGAATTGGAATGCAGAAATCAAATAAATGGAAACTTGGAGCAAAGACACAGTAGCAAAGGAAAAATTTTTAGGTACAGATGTGGGTTGTTAACTGATTTGATTGTGAGAAGATAAGAACTTTCTTCAATTCCCTTTATTTTTTTTTTAATGAAATGAAAGGCAAAATCTTTAGCTGAGAGAATTGAGAGAGGATTGAGAAATGATTTGGTAAGGAATAGGTAGTTTGAAATAGCCTTCTCAGCGGTTGGGTAAGAAAGCTCACTAGGCAAATATATATGTGAGCTGCTGACAGTGTTGAGTGCTCATACAAGAGTCAAAATTATGAATTTCAAGTGAGACCAGTGAGCACTGTTGTGTCATTTTTTAAAGAAATATTGACCTACAAATGGGTATTTGTAGAGAGTTGAGATTTAAGACCTAGATAACAGAAGAGAGTTGTTTTCCTTGAAATACGGTGTCCTGATGAATATAAAATATTCCCAGTTCCAGAACCCCACATTGGCTGTACTTTGCATTTCAGTTCCAGTGGTCTTCCTCATATAGATGCACTTTTAACTCCAACATCATGTAAAAAGGGATCTGATAAATTCCACACATAATTATTTAAGTAAGTCATTCAAAACATTTATGCACCAAGAAACAATTTAAAGAAGCAAAAATTCTTTCAAAAGACCCCAATATTAAAAAGGCTTCATTCACTATAAAATTATTTTATTTCTAAGTTTTAGTAATTCAATTTCATATGAATTAATATAACTTTACATTATATAAAATTTTATATGCATTTATATTCAATGCATACTTTAATCACCAATATAAACAACATATAATCAAAGTCTAATAAAGTTTGTCTTGTCATATTTGTAATGTTACATATTAAATGGTAAGCATATAGAATAATATGTAAGTATATAAGGGTTGTCCTTATATATACTACAGCTTCAACCCCTATCAGATGAACAAGCTACTACATTATTATACATGATTCCATCACATCAAGACAACAAAAATAAATAAAATAAAACAGAAACATGTTTTTTAATGTGTAGTCTTGTCAAAGACAACGTTTTTTTCCACTAGATTTTTTAAATTGTATTTTAGGAAATTTGAAATAGAACATATTTCTGAGGCTACTGTTTCCAAACATAATGAATTTTTTAAAGTCTAAGTAAGAAGTATGGCCTTATGTGGAATACACCATACTATGACGTTACCTTAGATAGTTTTCTAATATTGCTATCTTGAAGTTTTGCTTATCTTGATCATTCCCAAATTTTTTCTTCCCATTCAGACCATTGAAATTAGAATATTACTACCTTCCTATTGGTAAATAGGAGTTGTATTACAACTCTAGTTTTTTAGAGATCGGTACTACTGTTTGAGCTGTGATGTCATCTCTGTATTTTTATATTTTGAATGACTTATTCTGAACTTTTTTTTAGCACCGTGTATAAAGAAGTGTTTATATTAAGGGGATGTGCTCTGTTGGTATGCATTTAGACCCAGCCGTAAATATCCTTTTTAATATAAACATTTGATAATCCTCATCCTTACTGTATTTGATTAGCATGCTCTCTCATACATCTAACAATAAATCTGCATTCAACACATTCTAGATCAGACTTGAGTTTAATTACTTTATGACAAAAGTTGGGTAATATTTTAGTGGTGATCAGCCAAACATCAGAGTCCTTACACGATTAATTTTGTTTCTTTAACTTTATATTTAAATGTTTGCCTAAAATTAAAGGCTTTTGAGGAAGTTAGTAATATTAGGTCACCTTGTCAGATATGCTTGGATATCCCAATTGAAGATTGATCTGAAATATATTGAAAGCTTTCTCACTCAAGACTATTTTCAATGATCAGTCAATAGCTTGTCAATGCCAAATCAATGAGACTGTTACATGCAATATCTAGAAGGATGAACATTTCCTCTTGGAAGACAGTGGTTAATGGATTCCTGATCTCTCTCTCTCTCTTTTTTTTTTTTAATTGTCAGTCTGGTCTGAAAATATTTCTTCATTTTTTGTTTCAGCATTTATATATGGTTTAGAAGATTGCCTAATAATGTCTCATCAATTTTTATATTTGATGTGCCAGTGACACCATCAAGAGACAAATTCTGTGACTGAACATTCTCACCACAAACTCCAACTGCTCTTGACAAATAAAGTAAAATAAAACTAGTGTTCAGGTGTAACCATTTTCATTCACGTAGTAGCAAGATTTTCTCCAGTTGGTAATGCTATGCCTTGTAAGTCTTTTAACTATGATGTATGCAAACTTATAATACCTTTCTTCAAGTTGCTATTTCCTTTCATTTAGTGACAAAATTATCTGTTCCTCATTGGAATACTTATGGGAAATCTCAGTTTACCATAGAAGGTGATTAGAAAGCTTAGATGATTTTGTTTTACAATAGAAAATTATGAAAATGTAGTGATAGAGTTAAATAACAATAAATCCCATTTTTAGATAGTCATTTTGACAACTCCTAATTGTATTTTTTCATTGCTTGTGTGATATCAGAATATTTAAAGGTTAATTCATCCTACCTTTTGCAACTAACCATAATTCCACACAAAAGAAGCAGTGATCATTTTAAATTTTACAAATGTAAACAAATGCAAATGACATATATATGTATTTACTAAAATGCACTGACACAGTTCTTAAAATGTATGCACATAATTTAAAAACATAGCAATTATAAAAATATGGAACTCTGTAAAAATCACAATTAACCATTCTTTTCAAATGTATGAAGAAAATTATTCAAACTTCTATTAATAATTTTCTCTCTACATGTACCAAATTGTCAGAGGACTATTTAATACATCACTAGGAGCCTCAGTGACTTGCAGAACACTCTGAGAAATATTGTTATTAGCATATCGCAGTGTTTCTCAAATTTTAAGAATCACTTATGCTGCTTATTACAATGTCATCCCACAGAGATCTGGATTCTTCAGTAATTCTAAAGTGGGACCCAGAAATCTACTATCTATTTATTTACTAGGAAGTCTGTAGGTGATTTTGATACAAATTTTTTAAATTCCATATTTGGATGAATATCAGCAAAACAGTTAAAAAGCACAGATTTTGGGGTCAGACAAATCTGGATACATATTTCTACTCTATGGATTTTGAGTAAGTTATTTATTCTTATGGCTATGAGTCTCCTTGTCTGTACAATGGGAGTAATAATCTTTGTGTTTATTCTTCAGACCTTTGTGAGATAGTTAAAATAATGGATTTCAAAAATTTTGCTCAATGCCTAACACTCAGGAATTGCTTAATAATTGTAAAGCAATCACAGTTTTTGTAATTTTTATCAACCTAAATCAGGATGTAATGATCCAGTATAGGTCAATGAGTGATTAGTAGAGTCCACTCTACTTCTTAAAAGCTTTTCTTTCTTTTGATTTTTCTTTGAACTCTATGCCTTCTCCTTCGCAGATTTCTTTCTAGGCTTGTTTTATTGACCCATCCCATTATGTTGTTTTTTCATCACTCTTCATTATAACATATATGCCTTCTAAGCATTCTCCTTGCATGATCTCATTTCAGTGACTACAAAATCTTCAGCTCGTGCCTTCACCTCTTTCCTCTATCTATGCCTGGCTACTTACTATCTTTAGTTAGTAGTTCTCAAATCGATTCAAAACAATAATGTACAATTATTTCATCAATTTCTCTCCCCAATTAATCTTCCTCTTCTTTTCGATGAGTGTCCCCTAACATCCTCCTGCTTGTGAAAATTTGATGTAAAAGCATCCACCTTTGGCATTTTTCTCTTCCTTTTCTTCTGCATCTCACCTACCTCCAAAATATCTACAAAATATTTCTACTTATCTACCACTCACAGTGGTATTACATGAATTCAAGCAATCAACCACTGAGCTTAATTCCACTTTACCCATTCTGTGCAATACAGAAGAATCATCTTATTGAAACAGATCTAATGATGTCACTTTTTGCTTTACAAAGTTTTGTTTCTACATTTTCTTTTATCTTCAAATTCCCTGAAATGTGTACTAACGTGTTCTGACCCAAGCTTTAACTATGAACATAACTCCCTTGAAACTTAAAACGGCATTCATAGTATACTCCTCCTCTTTACCTTTCAAAATGGTGGTAGCCAGAGGAAATGCTTAGCTGAATGGACCTTTCTATATAATCTTCAATAATGATTTAAACTATTAAGGCCATTGTGCTTTCATTTCTAGTTTAATAGTACTAATTTACAGAGAATGAAAATCCTAAAGCATCCTTTAGATTGAATTAAAACCTTATCTTATAACCTTTTATAAGTTCAGTAGAGCTTCTCAAATCATGTGCCATATCATGCTTGTGTGCTGAGTGAAATACTGAGGTATTTATTACTACAGTCTTTGGGATAATGAGGTGGAGTGTGAGGTAGCTGGAACCCTTGGGTCTTTCTTCTCACCATGAAATATCTCACGTCTTTCCCCACATGTGCCATGATAAAAAAGAGATTGATAAGCATACTGCTACTATGATTACTCCTTCAATTTCATGTCTTTCACTATGAAAACAGCACACAAAGAATTGGATATTACTTTATAAGCAGCTTTAACTTAAAAATTCTGAGGACTGGATTCTAAATTTGGTTCTTTTATTAACTTGGATAAGCATGAAAATTTTACAAATCCATGAACCTGCTTCTCTTCATTAGAAGACAAAATGGATGAACTAGAGATGCTAAGACCAGTTAAAGTTCTAAAAGTGTATGATTATATTCCTTACAGTTGCATGGAAGGCCTTACAATTTTATATATGTATTACACAATATTACATGAAAATGACAAAATTATGAGCATTATTATTGTATATTAACTTTATAGAAATGGTAAACTATCCAGGAAAGGAAAGGAGAAAATAATGCATGTCAAGTATTAATAATCATAATATTGAAAAGAAAGCCTTGTATTCCATTAAGATTATACAGATGTAATATAGCAAATCAGATTCTTCTGTGAAACTGAGAAAAACAGAAGAGCAAAATCATAGGTGGTACCTTAAAGATGCAAGGGCCTAATAATATTCTTAGTGGTTTTGTACATGTTGCAACCTTTTTCTACCCATATTTTCTGATCTTCCCTCATTCCAGGAAAATGTTTGTGGATCTTAAGTATGTATAGCTAATTGACTGGTTATAAAAGGCAAGTGAAAAAGTTCTTAAAGGAGCTGTTTATATTTTCCAGGGGAGTTAGCCTATAATTCAAAGCTTTAATTTCCATTCTGCAATGGACTTCATCATATGGGAGCCTGTTGAGGTAACTTAATATTTCCCTACCATGAATTCCATGAGAGAAACTGCAAAATAGAGATTATAAAATAAATCAACAATATTTTTAAAATAAAATAATTATGATACAAGAGAACAATAGTGTTTTATAAATTGAGTTTAGGAATAAAAATTTTAAATAAATAGCTATAGAAGGAACGAATTATTATCATCACACACTTTTATACCTGTGATGCAAAAAAAAAATAAAATTCCCAAGTAAAACAGTATTTAGACTGGAATAAAACAAATATCACATGTTAAATTGATAAATATATATGCCTCGTGAATTATAACCCTTCTGCTGCTGTAGTTTATCGTTTCCAAAACTGCATTTTGAATGAGCTTGAAGAATAGTTTCTAAGTACGTAAATGAATTCTTGGCACTGTTTGCTAATTTTCTCCTGTGTTACGGAGGAGAGTATCTTAGATAGTTGATTTTGAAAACCAGAAGAGTTTGCCAGCTTGTCTCCCAAAATGAATTCAACTAAACAAACCTTAAGAGCACGATTTCTATCTGAAGATGGGTTTTTATATATTCCTCTTGTTTATCTTTTATTGATTGATTTAATCTGTATAAATTAACTCTTTACCTAAGTGCTCCAAAGCTCATGCACACAGTGGAAATTCAACATTCAACAGAAGTCAATTCTCAATTATTCAGTGGCTGGTTCCCCAGTGCAGTGCAAGGATAATTCATGCCTCTGGCTGCTTCTCCTTCCTCTGAGTGCTTGCATTTTGGCTGCTTTGCTTATTGTGGTTTTTCTCCCTCAGGATCAACAGTGATGGAATACGAGGTACATTACTTTGACAACCTCACCTTCCAATTTTAAGTTTCCAGCTTCTAACCAAATCAGTATTTTGGGAGATTTTACCTTTGATGTCACAAGCTTTCTCTGTCTCAGTTATTCCCAATTTATAGCTTCATGCAAATCAGCCACATGCCATGATGCAAGAACCAGACTGTTGCATTTGAAACTTCTGTGCTTGCTTTAGAATGCATATTGTAGATTCTTAACAATTCATTTCTTCTAGAAACTGCCACTTCTGGTGAATATTTTAGGATTGTTCTTTATGAGTCTTCCTATATATTATTAGTTATTTTGCCAGCATCTGCTGATAATTTGGTAGGTGTTATAAAACAGTAGAGAAATAAGAATTTAAGTCTTATATCATCCCAATTTGCTATTAGTAAATATTTATTTATTGGATGTTTTTGAAATTCATGAAAATCATATTTCAAAGTAGATATTAAACATGTTATTTCCTACCTTCAAAGAGATATATTATTTTTTAAGAAGTTGAATTTTTAAAAGGTCTCTTGAAATCTAATAAGATGTCAAGCTCTGAAAGAATGAAGAAACCTATAGAAAATCTGTGAATCAAGCTTTTCTCAATCATTTTTATCATCTTGACTCTGATTTACCATTTTCTTCAATCTAGAATTGTTTTTTCCATTCTACCTCATGTTGCTATATCCTATATTTCTGTCAAGCTTCACAACACACATAGTGTGTGACAACTTACCATTTTAATAGATTAAAAAATTTAGATCCAGATTCTGTTCATATAATGGATAAAGGCCAAATAATTTTATTTTATTTCAAGAGGGACTTGACTTAGGCCAGTATTCTTTCCTGACCTTGAAATTTAATTATTGGCAATTAATAGGCATAATATCAAAACAACCACATCAATCTTCCATTCAGACAAATCTATAACCAGGTACATGTTATATACTTGGTATTTTCAAGACATGGCTACTTATTGTTTATTATTTTTCAGATGAATTTACAGGCTTGGTATTATGGGTTCAACTTAAAGAGAGGATTCCTTCCTAATTAAAAAAAAAAAAAAAATCATGCCAGACCCATCCATCCCTCCCAAAGGAGGTAGACCACATGCTTCCCTCATGCTTTATAAAGATGCTCATGGTTCTATTGTTCAGTGATTCAACCCCTACTCTTTTCCAGTGGAGAAATCGTAACGATTATTCCTTGTAAGTATGTTTGTTATTGCATCTCTTGTTATACAGGTTCTTTAAGTAATCTATGTACCTTTAATGACAGCTACTACTAAACAAATACGGTAATTTTTGGTTGTTGTATGCTTAGCCCTATTACTTAAAGGTACAGCATCAAAGGTAATTGAAGTACTGGCATGAATAAAGAGAAATATAGGTGTGCTCAGATTTAAGAAAAAAATTATCAGAAGAAAGCATCTGACGGAGGAAAAATGAAACTCAGTCGACTTAGTCAAACCAAAGAAGCTTCATCAAAATGCATTAACACTTCAACTATTTTTCCTACTTAGCTGATTAAATAATTTTTTAACTTACTAGTTTTTAAAAATTTGTGTTGACTATCACTAAATTGCTCACACAGAGAAACATTCTAATTGATTTATTGAACAAAGCATTACAGTGAATTGTCCAGACCAATGTCAAAACTATAAATACCTAAGGAATGCAATAAACATTCATAGTAACATGAATGATAGGGTTATATATAAAAATTTCTGTCATATCTAATCTATGGATTTAAAGTGAGGAAAAAGAATTAATTTCAAAGACCAATTTAATTTCATCTACTGAAAGGACTGGTTTTATTTAAGTTTTTACATATTACTCATCTTGTAAAAAGAAAGGTGTAAATTTTTTTATGATAAAACACTCTACAGGAGATTGGGTAAAAGTAGGTTTCAGATTCTACCAGATTCTAAAGGATATTAAATTGGGTTATTGCTATTTGGTTTCTGTAAAAGGCCTATAGGATAAGAAAGAAATTTCATGGAAATCCTAAATTGAAAACATTGTCATAAACTGTACATTCTAAACCTTATTTGACAGGTTACAATACATTATTTTTACCTATAAATGAAATATAAGGCAAAAATTATAACCCAGAATCTGCCTTTTAATCAGTCTTTTTAAAGTTTATTTTTTATTGAATGAAATATTCTTTAAATTCTGTAGTGCTTTACGATTTTCAAAAGTTTCACAAAGATGATTTCATAGAATCCCATAATAACCCTTTTTCCCCTACCCCTATATTGCCCCTCCCCCCTTCCCTCTCAACACTGGTAACCACTAGTTTCTTCTCTATATCTGGGAGTCTGCTTCATTTTGGTTTATACACTAGTTGGTTGTATTTTTTAGATTTCACATGTAAGTGATATCATTCAGTATTTGTCTTTCTCCATCTGACTTATTTCATTTAGCATAATGCCCTTCATGTTGCTGCAAATGGCAAAATTCCATTCTTTATGGCTTAGTAGTATTCTATTATGTGTATATGTATATATATATATATATACATATATATATATACACACACACACACACACACACATATATGTATACCACCTCTTCTTTATCCATTCATATGGTGAAGGACAGTTAGATTGCTTCCTTACCTCAGCAACTGTAAATAATGCTGTTATGACCATTGGGGTGCATGTATCTTTTCAAAGTAGTGCTTTTGTGTTTTTTGTTTTTTGGGTTTTTTTTGGATATTTACCCAGGAATAGAATTGCTGGGTCATATGATAGTTCTATCTTTGTTTTTTTTGAGAAACTTCCATATTGTTTTCCACAGTGGCTGCACCAATTTACATTCCCTCCAACAGAGTACAAGGGTTCCCTTTTTTCCACATCATCACCAACATTTGTTATTTGTAAACTTTTTGATGATAGCCATTCTGACAGGTGTGAGGTGTTATATCATTGTGGTTTTGGTTTGCATTTCCTTGATGATAACAATGTTGAGCATCTTTTCATGGGCCTGTTGGCCATCTGCATTTCCTCTTTGGAAAAATGTCTATTCAGTTCTTCTAATCATTTATTAAATCAGGTTGTTTATTTCTTTGATGTTGACCTATATGAGCTGTTTATATATGTTAGATATTAACTCCTTATTGGTTATATCATTTGGAAATATTTTCTCCCATTCAATAGGTTGTCTTTTCATTTTGTCAGTGGTTTCCTTTTCTGTGCAAAATCTTTTAAGTTTAATTAGGTCCCTTTTGCTTAATTTTGCTTTTGTTTCCTTTGCTTTAGGAGATGGATCCAAAAAAATATTGCTGCAATTTATGTCAAAGAGTGTTCTCTGCCTGTGTTTTCCTCTAGGAGTTGTATAGTATCCAGTCTTACACTTATGTCTTTAATCCATTTTGGTTTTATTTTTGTATATGATGTTGAGAATGTTCTAATTTCATTCTTTTACAAGTAGCTGTACAGTTTCCCCAGCAACACTAATTGAAGACACTATCTTTCTCCATTTTATATAGTCTCCTCCATTGTCACAGATTTATTGACCATAAGTGCCTGGGTTTATTTCTGGGCTCTCTATTCTGTTCCATTGATCTGTGTGTGTGTTTTTGTGCCAGCACCATACTGTTTTGATTACTGTAGCTTTGTAATATAGTCAGAAGTTAGGGAGCATGATTCCTCCATCTCTGTTTTTTCTTTCTCTAGATTGTTTTGGCTATTCAGTCTTTTGTGTTTACATACAAAGTTTAAAATTATTTGTTCTAGTTCTGTAAAAAATGCCATTGTTATTTTGAAAGGAATTGCACTGAATGTGTAGATTCCTTTGGGTAGTATGGTCATTTTAACAAAATTAATTCTTCCAGTCCAAGAACATGGTATATCTTTCTATCTGTTGGTGTCATCTTCAATTTATTTCATTCATGTCCTACAGTTTTCCAAGTAAAGGTCTTTTAGCTCCTTAGGTAAGTTTATTCCTAGGTATTTTATTCTTTTTGATGTGATGGTAGATGCAGTTGTTTCCTTAATTTCTCTTTCTGATAGTTCATTGTTAGTGTATAGAAATGCAAGAGGTTCCTGTATATTAATTTTGTATTCAGCAACTTTACTGAATTCGCTGATGGGCTCTAGTAGTTTTCTGATGGTGTCTTTAGGATTTCCTATATATAGTATCATGTCATCTTACTTCTTCCTTTCCAATTTGGATTCTTTTTATTTCTTTTTCTTCTCTGATTTCTATGGCTAGGACTTCTGAAGCTATGTCAAATAAAAGTGGTGAGAGTGAGCATCCATGTCTTTTTCCTGATCTCAGAGGAAATGCTCTCAGCTTTTCACCATTGAGAATGATATTTGCTGTGGGTTTGTCATATATGTCCTTTAATATGCTGAGGTATGTTCCCTCTATTTCCACTTTATGGAGAGTTTTTATAATAAATTGATGTTGAACTTTATCAAAAGCTTTTTCTACATCTATTGTGATGATCATATGGTTTTTATTCTTCAATTTGTTAATGTATTGTTTTAAAATTTTTATTGGAATATAGTTGATTTACGATGTTGTGTTAGTTTCAGGTGTACAGCAAAGTGAACCAGATATATATATATATATATATATATATACACACACACATATGTATATCTCCACTCTTTTTTAGATTATTTTCCCATATAGGCCATTACAGAATATTTAGTACAGTTTCCTGTGCTTTACAGTAGGTCCTTATTAGTTATCTATTTTATATATAGTACTGTGTATATGTCGATCCCAATCTTCTAATTTATTCCTCCTCCCCTCCTTACACCCTGGTAACCATAAGTTTGTTTTCTACATCTTTAACTCTACTTCTGCTTTGTAGATAAGTTCATTTGTACTGTTTTTTTAGATTCCACATATAAGCAATATCATATGATATTTGCTTTCTCTGTCTGACTTACTTCACTCAGTATGACAATCTCTACATCCTTGCATGTTGCTGCAAATGGCATCATTTCATTCTTTTTTATGGCTGAGTAATATTCCACTGTATATATGTACTGCATCTTCCTTATCAGTTCCTCTGTTGATGGACATTTAGGTTGCTTCCATGCCCTGGCTATTGTAAATAGTGCTGCAATGAACATTGGGTGCATGTATATTTTCAAATTATGGTTTTCTCCAGATGTATGCCCAGGAGTGGGATTGCAGGATCATATGGTAGCTTTATTTTTAGTTTTTAAAGGAACCTCCATACTGTTCTCCATTGTGGCTCTTCCAGTTTACATTTCCGCCATCACTGTAGGAGAGTTCCCTTTTCTCCAGCATTTATTGTTTGTAGATTTTTTGATGATGGCCATTCTGACGGTGTGAGGTGATACCTCATTGCAGTTTTGATTTGCATTTCTCTAATAATTAGTGATGTTGAGCATTTTTTCATGTGCCTTTTGGCCATCTGTATGTCTTCTTTGGAGAAATGTCTATTTAGATCTTCAACCCATTTTTTGATTGGGTTGTTTGTTTTTTAGATATTGAGCTCCGTGAGCTGTTTGTATATTTTAGAGATTAATCCCTTGTCAGTTGCTTCATTTGCAAATATCTTCTCCCATTCTGTGGGTTGTCTTTTCATTTTTGTTTATGGTTTCCTTTGCTGTGCAATAGCCTTTGAGTTTAATTAGGTCCCATTTGTTTATTTTTGGTTTTATTTTCATTACTCTAGGATGTGGTTCAAAAAAGATCTTTCTGCATTTTATGTCAAAGAGTGTTCTGCCTATGCTTTTCTCTAAGAGTTTTATAGTTTCTAGTCTTACATTGAGATCCTCAATCCATTTTGAGTTTATTTTTGTGTATGGTGTTAGGAAATGTGCTAATTTCATTCTTTTACATATAGCTGTTCAGTTTTCTCAGCACCAGCTATGGAAGAGACTATCTTTTCTCTATTGTATATTCTTGCCTTCTTTTTCGTAGATTAGGTGGCCATAAGTGCATGTATTTATCTCTGGACTTTCTATCTGTTTCCAATGAGGTATATTTCTGTTTTTTGTACCAGTACCATACTGTTTTGATGACTGTAGCTTTGTATCAATTAAGTATATTCTGAAGTCAGGCAGCCTGATTCCCCCAGTTCTGTTTTTCTTTCTCAAGATTGCTTTGGCTATTTGTGGTCTTTTGTATTTCCATACAAATTGTAAAATATTTTGTTCTAGTTCTGTAAAAAATGCTATTGGTAATTTGATAGGGGTTGCATTGAATCTGTAGATTGCTTTGGATAGTATAGTCATTTTCACAATATTGATTCTTCCAACCCAAGAACATGGTATATCTCTTCCTCTATTTTGTGTAATCTTTTATTTCTTTCATCACTGTCATGTAGTGTTCTGAGTATAGGTCTTTTGTCTCCTTGGGTAGGTGTATTCCTAGGTATTTTATTCTTTTTGATGAGATGATAAATGGGATTGTTTCCTTGATTTCTTTTTCTGATCTTTCGTTGTTAGTGCATAGGGATGTTTCCTTTATTTTTCTTTCTGATCTTTCATTGTTAGTGCATAGGGATGCAAAAGATTTCTGTGTATTAATTCTGCATCCTGCAACTTTACCAAATTTATTGATGAGCTCTAGTAGTTTTCTGGTAGCATCTGTAGGATTTTCTATGTATGGTATCATGTCTTCTGCAAACAGTGACAGTTTTACTTCTTTTTCTTCCAATTTGGCTTTCTTTTATTTCTCTTCCTTCTCTGATTGCCATGGCTAGGACTTCCAAAACTATGTTGAATAACAGTGGCGAGAGTGGACATCCTTTTCTTCTTCCTGATCTTAGAGGAAATGGTTTCAGTTTTTCACCATTGAGAATGATGTTTGCTGTAGGTTGTTGTATATGGCTTTTATGATGTTGAGGTAGGTTCCCTCTATATTCACTTTCTGGAGAGTTTTTATAATAAATCGATGTTGAACTTTATCAAAAGCTTTTTCTGCATCTATTGAGATGATCATATGGTTTTTATTCTTCAAATTGTTAATGTAGTGTATCACATTGATTTATGAATATTTAAAAAAATTTGCATCCATGGGATAAATCCCACTTGATGATGGTGTATTATCCTTTTAATGTATTGTTGGATTCAGTTTGTTAATATTTTGTTGAGGATTTTAGTATCTGTGTTCATCAATTATATTGGCTTGTAATTTTCTTTTTTTGTGTAATATCTTTGTCTGGTATGGGTATCAGGGTGATGGTGGCCTTTTAAATTGAGTTCAGTAGTGTCCCTACCTCTGCAGTTTTTTTGGAATTGTTTCAGAAGGATAGGTAACAACTCTTCTCTAAATGTTTGGTAGAATTCACTTGTGAAGCCGTTTGGTCCTGGACTTTTGTTTGGTGGGAGTTTTTAAATTACTGCTTCAATTTCATTACTGGTAAGTGATCTGTTCATATTTTCTATTTTTTCCTGGTTCTGTCTTGGGAGATTGTACCTGTGTAAGGATTTGTCCATTTTTTCTAAGTAGTCCAATTTATTGGCACACAGTTTTTTGTAGCAGTCTCTTATTATTCTTTGTACTTCTGTTGTGTGGTTGTAACTTCTCCTTTTTTCATTTCTGATTTTATCGATTTTGGGCCCTCTCCCTTTTTTTTTTTTTTTTTTTTTTTGATGAGTCTGGCTGAACGTTCATCAAAATTATAAGCAAAAATCTGCCTTTTATTTAAGGTCCTAATGGAGTATTGAAGAGGGCTCAAAATAGCATTTCTTATGAGATTAAATTTCCTAAGCATGGTGTCATCTTTATATAGCATTAAAACATTTTTAAATATTGGAAGTGGCTGACAAATGCTCCTGTTTCTCAAAGGGTTCAGCTTCATTTTGAACGATCTTCCCAAGCATGGAGCCTTACATTTGTAAGATTTTGATTAATTTCATTATCAGCCCTTAATTTGACTCCCAATTAATTGTGAACTCACATTGTCAAGAGGAAATAAAAAATTATAATGAATGATTTATTGCAGAACTGGGAATTTCTCCATGAAGAAGGTTGATACAGATGAGTAAGATAGGGAATAATGAATAGATTAAGATTGATTGGATCCTTCAGTGGGAAGGAAGATGAGGATACTCAGCCCAGTGAATAAATGAACACCACAAACTATTATTTCAACAATAATTTAACATAAATAATGGCATAATGCCTATTGAGAGAAGTTAAACATTTTTTCAATTTCTAATAATGAATCTTTTTCTATAAATGTGAAACCATAAAACTGTATATATTGTTAACTAGGGAGGTTGTAAACTCTATTTGTATGAAAATTAAATCCAGGGAGTATCTGTGATTTATTGACTCTATGTTTGAATTAGAATTAAGTAATCATCCATTATGTTCAATGTTTATTTATCATTATGTAAGAAGTTTAGGAATATAAATTTTTTTAAAATATTATTTCTAGTCCTGAAGATGAGGGGGGAAAATGATCAATTAAATGTTAGATTTATTTATTTATTTATTTATTTAGCTGCACCACACAGCTTGCGGGATCCCAGGTCCCCGATAAGGGATTGAACCTGGGCCCTTGGCAGTGAGAGCACAGAGCCGTAACCACTGGACCACCAGGGAATTGGCTAAATGATAGTTTTAATTGTGATTATAATTAGTTACAATGGATTATCCTATGGCATGAAATCATAGTGTGTGTTGTTGATCCTAGGGAGAACTGATGAGGAATGGATTCATTTTGCATTATTACTGAAAACATTTTGGGTATAAATAATTATTTATAAAACAGAACATAAATATCTGCTGAATGAATATTGCATAATTTATAACCCTACTATGGTGCCCCTGAATCCCTTGTGAAGTTTTTATTTTCTGTTTTTTCTGTTTTTTTTATTTTTAAATCAAGAAACAGTATTCTCTAAACAAATATTTTAAAGATTATTTGGTAGTTTTGTTTCATTTTGTTTTTTGATTTTCTAATACATCCCCAAAATCAATTTATTAATTTACTGAATACTGATTTACTAAGTTACTAACACTAAATGTTTATAATTAAGGTAATACTGTTCTGGGAGATGTATACAGTGAAAAAAGATTCTCTTTTCATTTTATTTTAATTTATTTTGTTTTTATTGGGTTTAATACATTTTAGAGACTGAAAACTATTTATTTATTGATTAATACAGTGCAAAACCTGGAGAGTTGTCTAGTAAAAAATCATTTTAACTTTTTTCACTTCACTATTTTCCAACTTGATATTAGCACAAAAGTTTTTTGTTGAAGTACCACAAATGACCATACTTTTAGGCACACCATTTTAACAGTAAATAAAGCAGTAAGCTGTGCATCATGCAGTAGAATCACATTGTTCATGATACAGAAATGATAGAGAAGTTCCTGGCAAAGGTTGGCATGCATCTTAAGAGTGAAGGGAAAAAAAATCTCACATACCCAAGATCATAGGAGTTAGTAAGATGTTATGAATGCAGATGAGACATTAAAACCCTACTGAACCCTAGTGAAGCAACCGCCTTCTAAAAATGAGAAGAAATCATCAGGAAATAAGGCAAATTCAATTCCATTTATCAAATATATTGAGCATCTTCTATGTACAAAATATTCTGCAATTTGCTGCTGGCATTCAAAAATGAATTTCTAAAGACATACTTCTCAGCTTAAAAAAAAACTGAACCTAATGTAATAGAATAGTATAGAAGATAATACATAAATAAAGAATAAAACATTTGATATAGTGTGAGGGTCACAAGAATTAAAAAAAAGAATTCTTTGAGGATCCAAGCAATGAAAGAGACTATATGAGCACAAAATTCATGGTAAATTGGTAGAGGAGAATATATTTTAATAAATGAAGGTGTTATAGATCAATTTTACAAACACTGTTGGGTAGCACACAAGACTAGAATAAAAGATTCTCATTATTTTTCAAAAGAAATAAATAGGAGGAAGCCATATAATTTAATATTACTGGTCGTAGTAACAGAGAACAAATAAAGTGTAATCCTTGACCAATGGTTCTCAACTGTTAGCACCCAAATGCTTGCTAAAAATTCAAACACTAGCTTCTCTTCTTTAGAGAACTTGATTCAGTAGGCCTAGGATCAGTCTGGAACTTTTAATAATCACTAAAAATATTTTTATTTAGGCAATCCATACACCAAACATTTAAAACAATATTCTAGTTTTTAAGAATGAAACTGATACAATATTTATGTTTAAAAATTCAATAAGTAAAAGTATTTTTTTGATTAGCGATTTCAAAAGAGAAGAGGTTTAAGAGTTATGGTAACCTCTAAAATACACTTCAGACAATGAAAAGGTAAATTAGCTCAGTGGGTTTGAATCGAATGCAGTCATTAGGCCTGCACATGGAGTTAACTGATTATCTCTGATTTTAAAAGATCATATATTGAGATGGTTAATACAAATAAATGACATACACCCTAGAAACTGACATCTATAAGAGGACTAAGGGTAAAGACAATAAAAGGAGAAGAGTCTCAGCAATGAGATTCTAAGAAAAACAGAAAGGAAAATTGGTTAGTTGGGGAAAATGGTGTAATAATAAAAACATCTCTTATGGAGAAAGTATAACTTCATCCTGAATAAGAGTGAAATAAATCCTAATATATTTGAAGAGGTCATGAAACATCAGAATTGTTTGCTAAGAGTTAGTCTTCCAACTCATACAAATGACATATAGGAACTGGCAGGGCATAGGGGACTAATTGAACTACAGCAATCATTGTTCAGAACCTTTGCAGTTATGAACTGCAGTGGTGCCACATGACTGTTTTTTGGCAAATTCTCCACAATTAAAAAAAAAGTAGATTGGAAACTACATAATACCTGGCATTATGTTTGAAACTTGCTGGCAAACTCAAATAACTATCCTTAAATTTTTATGAACGATAAGGAAAAAAATATAAAAGTGGGTAAAAAGGAAAACAGGTATCATTAGGAATTAACATGATCAACAGGATTACCTATAAGAGTAATTCTGAAACATATTTCAAAAACCACAAATTTTGTTTCAAATATTAATAAATAAATATTTATAAAAAGAATTCCTTGGTCAAGAAAGTTTATAAAATTCAGCCGTGTGTGTGTGTGTGTGTGTATTTACATGAGCATTTTTTCATACTAACATAAAAAGGCTCAGAGAATACATGAAGTTTATAAAACTCATCTCTTTATCATTTTATTGCCCAGAATATCCCAAATTTACTTAACCATAGAGACAGAATTTTGAGTAACTTTTCATTGGATATTAGAATACATTGTATCAAAAATACACAATTGCTATAGTATGTGCAAGTTATACTACACTAGCATTATTTCCTTTTTGTGAGTATGTGCCATACAATTATTGGTAGAGCATAATGAACTTTCAGATATGCTGTGTATTGAATATAGAAAGAGTCCCTGATAAAAATATTTTATGAGATCCTTGATGTGGACTAGCAGAGGCACCGGTTAATCAATTCATATTTTGCTTATGGCTTTGATACCAAAGGGCTAATTAAGATTGACATCTAACTAGGAGAAGGATTTATTTTTAATGACATTTAATGGATCTTTGTTTTTGCTCTTTTCATATATTTTTTAGTGAATTGGAGAAGGGCAAAGAAGGTAATCCTATTAAATTTTTGGATTAAAATATATGACAGAAATAACTATGACTTGGGAATAAAATTAAAATAAGTGGGATAGAATAATGGATTTAATTCCAGAAATTAAAAGTTAAAGATGAGTCCTTTTTCCATATGTTGTTGTAAGTCTGTTGCATACTAATGAATTTGTCAGGGCTCTTAAACAAAAGCAGGCAGATTGTAAAGGGGTTTCAAAACTTGGAAATGTGATCCATACAAAAGTGATGTTACCAGGTTATTTTTTTTCCCCTTTCCTCCCTTAGATCTGCCCAGAGTATATGCACTGTCCCAGAGCTGCCTTCCAGGACAGCATTGCAAGAGATAAAAATGTAATGTATTAGTTTCTTAGGGGTTCCATAACACAGTACCAAAGACTGGGTGGCTGAAGACAACAGCAATTTGTCTCACATTTCTGGAGGCATGAAGTCCAATATCAAGGTGTCTGCAGGTCCCTCTGAAATCTGGAGGGAAGAATCCTTCCACGCCTCTTCTAGCTTCTGGTGTTTACAGCACTAGTTGGTGTTCCTCAGCTTGTAGAGATAACACTCCAATTTCTACCTGCATTATCACATGGCCATCTTCTCCCTAGTGTCTCTGTCTTCGGAAATATGGTGTTCTTATTTCTGTATGTGTCTATCTTTGTGTCTCTTCTCCTCCTCTAAGGACACCAGTCATATTAGATTAAGGGCCCACCTTATTCCAGTAGGACATCATCTAACTTAAATCTTTACTACATTTTCAGAGACTCTATTCACAAGTGCCTGTGGCTAGGTCTTTAACATATTTGGAGGGAAAGACACAATTCAACCCACAATACTCAGGAACCCCATATTTCTGAAGAAAAGAAGCAGTAAATGGGGCCTATACAGGTTGAAGACTGCAGAGGGAATCCTGGAGACTAAAGAGTTAGAGAAGGTGGGTACCGTAATTCTATGTGTGAATCAACACAGGTTTGGGTTCACTCACAGGAGTGAGTGCTCACACACAGGACAGAAAGAAAGCAACACAGCACAGTCTTTGAGAACTTCCCATGTATTTAGACATGGCCCAGTTCTTAGATTAATCTCTGAGTAGTACATGCATGGGACAAATTCAAAGAGGAATAAGCTTTGAAAAGTGAACTGAAAATTGTACTGCCAGAACGTTCTCTGAACCTAACTCAGTTGGCTGCCCAGAAAAATAAAACAAAAAATCAGCGTTCTCCTGAGGATTCTTAAAGGAAAGAGAGTCTGCCCAACATAATATTGAAAATATCCAGGGTCCAGTCCAAAGTTACTCAACATAAAAAGAGCTAGGGCTATTTGACCAGTTCTTAAGGGAAAAGACAATCAGAAGCTGAACCAGGGAAAACGTAGATAGTATAATTATCAGACAAATATTTTATAGTAGCTACTGCAAATATGTTTCATTAAATTAATGGAAAGATAGAATTTCTCAGTGTAGAAATAGAAACTAAAACAAAATGGAATTAAAAAAAAGAAAAATCACTGGCTGGACTCAAATAACAGAATGCAGATTAAAGAAAAAAGAATTACTGAACTTGAGGATAGATCAATAATGTGCATTCAGTGTGAAGAAGAGAATGAGAAAAGGTTGAAAAAAAAAAAAGAATAGAGCCTCAGGGATCTATGTGACAACATCAAAAGAACTACCATTCATGCTGTTGAAGTCCCAGAAAGAGAAGAGAAAGATATTAGGGCAGAAAAAAATGTTTGAAGCAATAATGGCCAGAACTGTCCAAATTTCCTGAAAGGTATACACTTAGATATTCAAGAAATTCAGTGAACTACAAAGAAGAAACTAAAAACAAAAACAAGGCACACACACACAGACATACCAAAATGAAATTGCTGAATACCACAACTTAAGAAAAATGCCTTCAAAGCAGCTAGAGAAAATGATACATAACATACAGGACAATGATAATTCAAATGACTTCAAGTCACTCATCAAAAACATGGAAACCAAAAGACAGTGGCATGACATCTTTAAAGTATTGAAAAAAAAAAAAAAAACCTTCCAACCTAGAATTCCTTATCTTGAGAAAATATCTTTCAGGATTGAAAGCAAAATAAAGACCTTCCTAAAGGATGAGACAGTAAAAGAATTCCAAAACAGCAAACCTGCTCTACAGGTACTTCTAAAGGAAGTACAAGGAAATAATACCAGAGTAACATGGATTTATAGGAAATAGGCAATAAGAAGAAAAATACTAAACAGTTGGGTAAATATAAAAGATTGACTTTTCTATTTAAGTGAGGTAAGGTTTACAATGTGTGGATATGTAAGAGACATCATAACTATAACATAAAGGGCCTAGGGAGGAGAAAAGAATCTATATGGTTGCAAGCCTTTTATATTTTAATAGAAATAGTACAATCTGCACAGTAAGCAGACTGACACTTTTCTTGTAATCCCCAGAGCAACTATAGCCCGTAAACCAATATATAATTTAACATTATACAAATAATCCAGGAGATGGGAGAAAAGATGACACTGAAAAATAAGAGAGAAGAATCAGAAAACAAATGATAAATAAATAAATTTAGTAGACCTAAGTTCAACCACATCACTAATTACATTAAATAGTAACTGTCTAAATACCACAATTAAAAAGCAACATAACATTCAAAATGTCCAAGGTAGATTTCAACATACATACTGCAGCACAGATTGAATGGAAATTACTATATGATAAAAGACACAACTTAAAATATCAACACAAAGATTAATTTAAAAAAGGAATAGAAAAAGATACAGCATGCAAACAAAACACATAACAAGTCTGGAATTACTCTTAAAATACAGATAAATACAACTTCCAAAGAATTTTACCAGAGTAGAGATAAGGAGAGACATATCGGAGTGAGGCAAGGGAAAATACATTAGGAAGCCTTAAAAATTGAAAATGTATATGCATCTAATAATAGAAGCTTACACGAAGCAATATTGACAACATAAGAGGAGAAATAAAAATTCTGCAGTTATAGTAGAAGATTATAACATGTTGTGGAGCTATAGAGAAAACATTTTTATGTCTTATGTTTCTGCACAGTTAGGGCTCTGTGAGCAAACTCTACTGAAATTTGGAGCTTTATCTAAAAGAATAAGCTTAGGATAGACTAATCAGATGGTGAGAGAACTCCAGAGGGATTTACCTTTCTAGATGTAAGTGTTTAAATTTCAAGTGGGGTTGAGATCTGGAACCATAGGGAACCCCCCTGAGCCATAAAGCCTGAATTTGTACTGTTCTTCTAAATGCATGATTTTGTACTTGTCTTAGAATAAGTGTGCTTATTAACAAAGAGACCCTTACTTTCTTTGCTTAAAATGGCCACTAAAAATAAAAATATCTTTATCTTCTCCAATTTGCAATAAATAGTTTAGCCTAACTTCAGAAGTAATGTAACATATCAATTCTTTTGGCAGACAACTAAGGTTGATGATTATCAATGAAGTATGAGATGCTAAAATGTGAACAAAAGATTTTATTACAACACAAGTATTTAATAACAAAAAATTGTTTTGAAGAGGGATCGAATGGCATTTTCTGACTCATTTAGTAATTTTAAAATGCATATGCTTGATTTACATACATAGTGACTATTTGCTTATGAGCAGAGAATATTTTCTCTGGTCACTAAGACAATGCTGCACAAATGGGTCGAAGTTATATGAGTATCAAAATGGAAGTCTGAGTACCTGGGGATTACAAGGACTAGTGTAAGAATGGGAGATGTTTATAGGAGGCTTGACATCTAGAGATATTTAGAACACTAACCAAAAAGATCTAAGAAATATGAATCAACTTGTATACTCACTTCATGCCTGATAGACTTAGTGTGCATATTTTATTGCATACTAAATACAAATTTTCTATTGCAGAATTAGATTTCTTGCAAAGTTGGCCATTTAAAATATGCCATAAATTCAGTAATAAGCAAAAAAAAAAAAAAAAAAACCTCTTAGAAGTCATGAAAATGAAATATACAAGCATTGCTACTTTAAACCATAGGAGAAATTTTTAAGCCATAGCAGAAATTTTAAAAAATCAGTCAATTGCTAATTGTAAACTTGTATATATATATATATTATATATATATATAAATTATATATATATATAATATATATATTATATATATATGCTTTTTTTAAGCCAACAGGTTGAAAACCATATATAAAACTAAACCAAAGAGATCAAGTCTAGGAATTGGAAGAAATACACAGCCAGGCAAATATGTTTTGCAATCAGATGATATTTATAATTAGTATAAACAGATTACCCCCCAAAAAATCCCTGAGGATATTAGAAAATTTATATTCTGAACAAGAACTCTGAATCAATAAGAGAGAATTCAAGAATATTACTGTGCTATGTTTAAACATAAGTGCTGAGGGAGTTTATTTTTTTCTTCAATTTTTTTAAACACATTAAAAAATTATTTATTGTATTTGTTTATTTTTGGCTGCATAGGGTCTTCATTGCTGCACGCAGACTTTAGTTGCAGAGAACGGGGGCTGCTCTTCATTGCGGTGTGTGCATTTCTCATTGCAGTGGCTTCTTTTGTTGCAGAGTACAGGCCCTAGAGCATGAGGGTCAGTAGTTGTACCACGTGGGCTCAGTAGTTGTGGCTCACGGGCTCTAGAGTTCAGGCTCAGTAGTTGTGGCACATGGGCTTAGTTGCTCCGTGACATGTGGTGTCTTCAGAGGTAAGGAACTCCCTACCTTATGAGTCAGCCCATGCAAATTTTATATGGCTAAATTGTTAGGAAATACATTCTTATGGACAGAAGAAATCTGCCTTCTTATAACTTATACTGTAGTTTTGTCCTCTTAGAATGCAGAAAGAAAGTCTAAGCCTTTTCAACATGACAGTTTTTCATTATTGGAAGACGACTGAAGGGATGTCTCCATTCTCTGTTCCTCAGCTAGAGATTTCCAGTTCCTTAATACTTGGTAGAGTTTTAGGTCCTTCTATCTTCCTTCTATCTGCTCTGGGCACACTCAAGGTGTTGAGCCCCACTCTGTGTTCTTCTGTGTACAATGTAAGAGAGGTGGGGTTGACTGTCAAATCTTTTCTGCTTCCTTCAGTTCCCTTAAGACAAAAATGAGAGAAGGACAATGTCGGCCAAACATTGAAGGTCTTTGATTTGTCCATGGTCTAATTTGTACATAGTTGGCAATAGTGTAACACAATAACACTTTTGAAGATAAATTTTGTTACCAAGAGGAAACTACTTTGCACTGGGGCGGAACATGAAGTTGCATAAGAGACCGTTTCTTTTTATGTATCTCTTTTGTCAAAATTTAGCCATTTCACAGTCATTTCACAGTGATTGTAAGTCAATCACTGCTAAGAATGGGCCTACCATATTTGACTATCAGATTTTTACTCTTAAGTCATAATAATGAACAAAATCTTATTCTACCAAAAAGAAAGAAGGGAGTATTTGTTATTATTTTCGTAAGTAATAAAAGCCTGCTATGTTTTCAGAATATGAACCAATATATAAAAGTTTCTCAAAACACAACCATGGTTGACATTTTATGGTGAAGTGAGACTCAGGATTGTGGCCAAAAAAATCATAACAAATTTTGGAATGAAAATGTCTGAATACTTGTAAGAATCTCTAGTAATGAGTTTGGGGATTTAAGCCAACACTGAGGTGTGGAAAACCTAGTAGCATTCACTAATTTAGCCAACTAAAAGTGTGTGTTTACTGCTCAGGTCCTAGAGCTCATACATACAGTGTCTACCACTGAATTTGTTACTTAATTACCCACTGTCTGGAATCCCCCCTTATGGCATTGTGTACAGCTTATCTACTAAGGAGACCACTAACTCTCTGAGAGCATTTATTGTAACTTTTACTACCTTAAATAACACCATAGAACATAGAAGAGTATTTTGTTCTGAATAAGTACTCAGCAATTATTTTGGAATTGAATCAATACTGATCATTTATTCTCTATTATAAATTCAATATAGGTAGGGACTAGGTCACATTCATCTTTGTATAAAATATATACTAGCTTATTACCAAGAGAAGATTAGGCACTCCATGTGTTTTTGAGTAAACAAACAAATTTATCAAGCTTTAAAATTTACCTTTCAGGAGAAACTAAGGAAAACACCTTGTCATAATCATCAAATTATATAGTGAATCTATGGCCACCATTTTTTTTTTTTTTGGTACTCATTCTTTATTTACTTTTTTTTTTTCAATTTTCTTTTATTTTTTTAATACAGCAGGTTCTTATTAGTTATCTATTTATACATATTAGTGTATATATGTTAATCCAAATCTCCCAATTCATCCTACCACCACTACATCCCACCTGCCACTTTCCCCTCTTGGTGTCCATATGTTTATTCTCTACATCTGTGTCTCATTTCTGCCTTGCAAACTGGTTCATCCATACCATGTTTCTACATTCCACATATATGTGTTAATATACGATGTTTGTTTTTCTCTTTTTGACTTACTTCACTCTGTATGACAGTCTCTAGGTCCATCCACATCTCTACAAATGGCCCAATTTTGTCCTTTTTATGGATGAGTAATATTCCATTGCATATATGTATCACACCTTCTTTATCCATTCGCCTGTCGATGGGTATTTAGGTTGCTTCCATTACCTGGCTATTGTAAATAGTGCTGCAGTGAACATTGGGGTGCATTTATCTTTTTGAATTATGGTAATCTCTGGATGTATGCCCAGTAGTGGGATTGCTGGGTCATATGGCAGTTCTATTTTTAGTTTTTTAAGGAACATCCAAAATGTTCTCCATAGTGGCTGTATCAATTAACATTGCCACCAAGAGTGCAAGAGGGTTACCTTTTCTCCACACCCTCTCCATCATTTATTGTTTCTAGATTTTTTGATGATGGCCATTCTGACTGGTGTGAGGCGATACCTCATTGTAGTTTTGATTTGCATTTCTCTAATAATTAATTATGTTGAGCACCTTTTCATGTGCTTCTTCGCCATCTATATGTCTTCTTTGGAGAAATGCCTATTTAGGTCTTTTGCCCTTTTTTTTTTTTTGGCTCAAATAACAAGTTTATTTTCTCACAGTTCTGCCCATTTTTTGAGTGGGTTATTTGTTTTTTTAATATTGAGCCACATGAGCTGTTTATATATTTTGGAGATTAATTCTTTGTCTGTTGATTCATTTGCAAATATTTTCTCCCATTCTGAGGGTTGTCTTTTTCTCTTGTTTATGGTTTCCTCTGCTGTGCAAAAAGCTTTTTAGTTTCATTAGGTCCCATTTGTTTATTTTTGCTTTTATCTCCATTACTCTAGGAGGTGGGTCAAAAAAGATCTTGCTGTGACTTATGTCAAAGAGTGTTCTTCTAATGTTTTCCTCTAAGAGTTTTATAGTATCTGGTCTTACATTTAGGTCTTTAATCCATTTTGAGTTTATTTTTGTGTATGGTGTTAGGGAGTGTTCTAATTGCATTCTTTTTCATGTAGCTGTCTAATTTTCCCAGCACCACTTATTGAAGACTGTCTTTTCTCCATTGTATATCCTTGCCTCCTTTGTCATAGATTAGTTGACCATGGGGGTGTGGGTTTATCTCTGGGCTTTCTATCCTGTTCCATTGATCTATATGTCTGTTTTTGTGCCAGTACCATATTGCCTTGATTACTGGAGCTTTGTAGTATAGTCCAATGTCAGGGAGTCTGATTCCTCCAGCGCTGTTTCTTTCCCTCAAGATTGCTTTGGCTATTCGGAGTCTTTTGTGTGTCCATACATATTTTAAGATTTTTTGCTCTAGTCTGTAAAAAATGCCATTGGTAATTTGATAGGGATTGCATTAAATCTGTAGATTGCTTTGGGTAGTATAGTCATTTTCATAATATTGATTCTTCCAATCCAGGAACATGGTATATATCCCCGTCTGTTTGTGTCATCTTTGATTTCTTTCTGTGTCTTATAGTTTTCTGCACACAGGTCTTTTGTCTCCTTAGGTAGATGTATTCCTCTGTATTTTAGTCTTTTTGTTGCAGTGGTGAATGGGATTGTTTCCTCAATTTCTCTTTCTGATTTTTCATTGTTAGTGTATATGAGTACAAGAGATTTCTGTGCATTAATTTTATATCCTTCAACTTTACAAAATTTGTTGATTAGCTCTAGTAGTTTTTTGGTGGCATCTTTAGAATTCTCTGTGTATAGTATCATGTCATCTGCAAACAGTGACAGTTTTACTTCTTTTACAATTTGTGTTCCTTTTATTTCTTTTTCTTCTCTGGTTGCTGTGGCTAGGACTTCCAAAACTACATTGAATAATAGGGGCAAGAGTGGACCTCCTTGTCTTGTTCCTGATCTTAGAGGAAATGCTTTCAGTTTTTCACCATTGAGAATGATGTTTGCTGTGGGTTTGTCATATATGGGCTTTATTAGGTTGAGGTAGGTTATCTCTATTCCAAATTTCTGAAGAGTTTTAACCATAAATTTTGTGTAAATTTGTCAAAAGCTTTTTCTGCATCTATTGAGATGATCATATGGTTCTTATTCTTTAATTTGTTAATATGGTTTATCACATTGCCTGATTTGTGTATATTGAAGAATCCTGCATCCCTAGGATAAATCCCACTGAATCATGGTGTATGGTCCTTTTAATGTGTTGTTGGATTCTGTTAGCTAGTATTTGGTTGATGATTTTTGCATCTATATTCATCAGTGATATTGGTCTGTAATTTTCTTTTTTTGTAGTATTGTTGTCTGGTTTTGGTATCAGGTTGATGGTGGCCTTGTAGAATGAGTTTGGGAGTGTTCCTTCCTCTGCAGTTTTTTGGAAGTGTTTGAGAAGGATGGGTGTTAGCTCTTCTCTAAATGTTTGACAGAATTCACCTGTGAAGCCATCTGGTCTGGAACTTTTGTTTGTTGGAAGATTTTTAATCGCAGTTTCAATTTCAGTGCTTGTGATTGGTCTGTTCATAGAAATTTTCTATGTATTCCAGTTCAGTCTTGGAAGGTTATACCTTTCTAAGAATTTGTCCATTTCTTCCAGGTTGTCCATTTTATTGGCATAGAGTTGCTTGTAGTAGTCTTTTATGATGCTTTGTATATCTGCAGTGTCCATTGTAACTTCTCCTTTTTCATTTCTAATTTTATTTATTTATTTATTTATTTATTTATTTATTTATTTATATTAATTTTTTTTGCAGTACGCGGGCCTCTCATTGTTGTGGCCTCTCCCATTGTGGAGCACAGGCTCCGGACACGCAGGCTCGGTGGCCATGGCTCATGGGCCTAGCTACTCCAAGGTATGTGGGATCTTCCTGGACTGGGGCACGAACCTGTGTCCCATGCATTGGCAGGCAGACTCTCAACCACTACGCCTCCAGGGAAGCCCTCTAATTTTATTGATTTGAGTCCTCTCCCTCTTTTTCTTGATGAGTCTGTCTAAAAGTTTATCAATTTTGTTTATCTTCTCAATGAACCAACCTTTAGTTTTACTGATCTTTGCTATTGTTTCCTTTGTTTCTATTTCATTTATTTCTGCTCTGATCTTTATGATTTCTTTCCTTCTACTAACTTTGAGTTTTGTTTGTTCTTCTTTCTCTAGTTCCTTTAGGTGTTAGTTTAGGTTGTTTATTTGAGATTGTTCCTGTTTCTTGAGGTAGGATTGTATTGCTATAAACTTCCCTGTTACAACTGCTTTTGCTGCATCCCATAGATTTTGGATCATCATGGTTTCATTGTCATTTGTCTCTAGGTATTTTTTGATTTCCCCTTTGATTTCTTCAGTGATCTCTTGGTTATTTAGTAACGTAATGTTTAGCCTTCATATGGTTGTGTTTTTTTGCCTGTAATTCATTTCTAATCTCATAACTTTGTGGTCAGAAAAGATGCTTGATATGATTTCAATTTTCTTAAATTTACTGATGCTTGATTTGTGATCCAAGATGTGAGCTACCCTGGAGAATGTTCCATGCACACTTGAGAAGAAAGTGTAATCTGCTGTTTTGGAATGAAATGTTCTATAACTATCAATTAAATCTATCTGGTCAATTGTTTCATTTAAAGCTTGTGTTTCCTTATTAATTTTCTGTTTGGATAATCTGTCCATTGGTGTAAGTGAGGTGTTAAAAGTCCCCCACTATTATTGTGTTACTGCTGACTTCCTCTTTTATAGCTGTTAGCTTTTGCCTTATGTATTGAGATGCTCCTATGTTGGTTGCATAAATATTTATAATTGTTATATCTTCTTGGATTGATCCCCGATCATAATGTAGTGTCCTTCCTTGTCTCTTATAACATTCTTTATTTTAAATCTATTTTATCTGATATGAGTATTGCTACTCCAACTTTCTTTTGATTTCCATTTGCATGGAATATCTTTTTCCATCCCCTCACTTTCAGTCTGTATGTGTCCCTTGGTCTGAAGTGGGTCTCTTATAGACAGCATATATATGTGTTTTGTTTTTCTATCCATTCAGCCAGCATATGTGTTTTGGTTGGAGCATTTAATCCGTGCACGTGTAAGGTAATTATTGATATGTGTATTCCTATTATCATTTTTTGAATTGTTTTCAGTTTGTTTTTGTAGGTCCTTTTCTGCTCTTGTGTTTCCCACTTAGAGAAGTTCCTTCAGCATTTGTTGTAGAGCTGGTTTGGTGGTGCTGAATTCTCTTAGCTTTTGCTTGTCTTTAAAGCTTTTGATTTCTCCATTGAATCTGAATGAGATTCTTGAAAGTTAGAGTAATCTTGGTTGCAGCATCTTCCCTTTCATCACTTTAAATATATTGTGCCACTTCCTTCTGGCTTGTAGAGTTTCTGCTGAGAAATCAGCTGTTAACCTTATGGGAGTTCCCTTGTATGTTATTTGTCCTTTTTCCCTTGTTGCTTTTAATAATTTTTCTTTGTCTTTAATTTTTGTCAATTTAATTACTATGTGTCTTGGTGTGTTTCTCCTTGGGTTTATCCTATATGGGCTCTCTGCGCTTCCTGGACTTTTGTGGCTATTTCCTTTCCCATGTTAGGGAAGTTTTCAACTATAATCTCTTCAAATATTTTCTCAGGTCCTTTCTCTCTCTCTTCTTCTAGGACCCCTATAATGCAAATGTTGGTGCACTTAATATTGTCCCAGTGGTCTCTTTGTTTTCATTTCTTTTCATTCTTTTTTCTTTATTGTCTTCCACAGCAGTGAATTCCACCATTCTGTCTTCCAGGTCACTTATCCGTTCTTCTGCCTCAATTATTCTGCTATTGATTCCTTCTAGTGTATTTTTCATTGCAGTTATTGTATGGTTCATCTCTGTTTGTTTGTTCTTTAATTCTTCTAGGTCTTTGTTAAACATTTCTTGCATCTTCTCGATCTTTGCCTCCATTCTTTTTCCTATGCCCTGGATCATCTTCACTATCATTATTCTGAATTCTTTTTCTGAAAGGTTGCCTATTCCACTTCATTTAGTTGTTTTTCTGGGGTTTTATCTTGTTCATTCATCTGCTACCTAGTCGTCTGCCTTTTCATTTTACCTGTCTTTCTGTGAATGTGGTTTTTGTTGCACAGGCTGCAGGATTGTAATTTTTCTTGCTTCTGCTCTCTGCTCTCTGGTGGATGAGGCTATCTAAAAGGCTTGTGGAAGCTTCCTGATGGGAGAGACTGGTGGTGGATAGAGCTGGGTGTTTCTCTGTTGGGTAGAGCTCAGTAAAACTTTAATTGGCTTGTCTGCTGATGGGTGGGGCTGAGTTCCCTCCCTGTTGGTTGTTTGGACTGAGGCAACCCATCACTGGAGGCTACAGGCTCTTTGGTGAGGCTAATGGTGGACTCCAGGGGGGCTCATTCCAAGGAGTACATCCCAGTACTTCTGCTGCCAGTGTCCTTGTCCCCACCATGAGCCACAGCTACCCCCCACCTCTGCAGCAGACCCTTCAACACTAGCAGGTATGTCTGGGTCCATCTCCTATGGGGTCACTGCTCCTTCCTCCTGGGTCCTGATGTATATACTATCTTGTGTGTGCCCTCCAAAAGTAGAGTCTGTGTTTCCCCCAGTCCTGTCAAAGTCCTGTAGTGAAATCCCACTAGCCTTCAAAGTCTGATTCTCTGGGAATTCCTCCACTCATTGCCAGATACCCAGGTTGGGAAGCCTGATGTTGGTCTCAGAACCTTCACTCCAGTGGATGGATGTCTGTGGTATAATTATTCGCCAGTTTGTGAGTCACCCAACCAGAGGTTATGGGATTTGATTTTATTGTGATTGTGCCCCTCCTACCATCTCATTACAGCTTATCCTTTGTCTTTGGATCTTTTTTGGTGAGTTCCAGTGTATTCCTGTCAATGATTGTTCAGCAGTTAGCTGTGATTCCAGTGCTCTCTCTTTTTCTTTTTTGCATTTTTCTTTCCCCAATTTTTAGGACTCCGAAGAGTCAAACAAAAGTGAAATAGTTGATTGAATTTTTAATTTTGCCTTAGAAATGTGTCCAAGAATGAGAAGCTTGTCAAAAGTATAATCAGGATATCCAGAGGAAGACAAAATTCTAATTGATGTTTATCAGTAGCGTATAGGCAGTGGTAAGCATTCTTCCTCACCATTCCCAAGTTAAAGAGCTAAGATAAACTGTGTGAAGAGTAGTAAGGGGGCCTCCCTGCATTACATCAGAAGTTCACAGAAATTTATAAATAGTCTTACATAAGTCATTCAAATTGTTTGTTAAAGTTTTCATAGATTAACTTTTGTCTGTTTTAAAATGCCTGATTAATTCTCAATTTAGCATAGGTTCCTGATAATACAATTAGAATTACAGTTTCAATATTTTCATCTTACATTTTAATATGAAAATTAAATAATATATTACTGTCAGTGAATTAAGTTATGGTAAGCAATTTGTCAGTAATAACTCTGGATAACATATCCAAAAGAGAATTCAATTTTACAATTCCCTTTGCAGTGCAGTTAAGCCCATAATGAACCATTTAATTCACTTGATCAGTATTATTTAGCATCCAAACCTAAACTAAGCTTTATAAAATTTATTGAGTTGCTCATATTATAATACATAAATATTTAAGTGATCAATCAGATGATCCTGCACTAATTTTCAAAACGTTTAATTCATACATTCAAGACATACATATCAAAAGTGTCAGGCTGTGGGCTATAATGAGTGCTAAATAAAGTCTCACAAATATTTTAGAATTCAGAATGCAGTACATTAGGGAAACTTCCTGGTAGTGGAATTTCATGTTCAGTGTCTGGGTAGGGTGAGAATTGGGAGAAGTTATCACCATATCAGTCTTCATTAAACCGATTTTTTCAAAGTTGATGAACATGGCTACCAAAATTTTTCAGTAGATCTGCTATTTCTAGGACTGCTAACCTGTTTTCTTCTTATGAAGCAGGCAAATATATATTCCTAGTTATAAGCCTGCCATCACTGTTTTGAATGTAACTGCCTTTATAGGTACTTTCTGAGATTGGAAGGTGGTAAATCAGGTCAGGAAAAAGAAATTGTAAGAGAAAACCTTCAGTAAGCATAATGTGGATGCTTTAATCAAATGGATATGTTTTAATATTCAGTTATTTTGCTGCATACTATCCAAAGTAAAGAGTGTTCAGTCATTATAAAGGATCTTTTGTAGTTTAAAACATACTGTATGGTGTTAGAAATTCTAATAATATCTGCATCATTCTTTTTTTAATTTAATTCTCAATGTACATACACATACACATATATGGAAAAATATGTTAGAGATATCACACTAGCTTCTAATCTCCATCACCAGTTACCTCTTAAGTATTGGTGTTGACTACTGTAGACCAAGCATTTGTAGATCATAGATTCTACTTTTCTGGTCAAGATCCTCTGCTGCATATCCCATCTCACTCTTTACCCACACCATCGGCTCTAAGATGTCTGTTTCCCCTTTTAGTGATTGTAATTATGGTCCCAGAGAAGTATTAAAATTGGCTTGTTAATCCCTGGGATGGCTGCATAATGTTGCATCTTGCTTTCTTCTAACTGAAGCACACAGCATCTGTGCTTTCTGCTATTTGTATTCTCTACCTAGAATCAGGATTGCTTTTTAAATCATGGCATGAGGGTGAGCTTAAATCCCCTTCCATAGCAGAAATATATTTCTTTCAAATTTCTACCTTAAATTTTTTTTCCTGAACTAAGACACTTCCTATATACTATTACAAAAACTATCTACACATAATAGTGGCTTGGGGCATTGCCCTTGAATTGTTTTCCTTCCAAAGTCCTTATAAAGAAAGCTGACCATATCATTATATTTTTAGAAAGAAAGCAACCATATAAGCAAAAGCTCACAGCTCATTTGGAAAGCTTATAGAAAACTTTGATAAGACGAAAATTAAAGAGAGTCGTTAACATCATCAGACATCTCTCTCAAAGATTAAAGGTGTGCTGGTATGGAACAAGGTAAAATCTTAATAAGCCACAACCTGAAATTATGATTAACCATAATTCTAATGGAGCCCATTTTTCCTTTCTATACCTAAACTATATTGAATTCAGAGTATAAAATGAGAACACCATAAAGTATAGAATTATAAGAAAAATATATTTCCCCTAGCAAGGGAAAATATTAATTCATTCTCTACATCTGTGGGTGGGTGTGCTGCTTTCAATGGTTTCTGCTCTCTGTTCTTATCAATACAAGTTCTCTATCACATATTTCAAATAACTTGAAGTAATGAATTATTATTATTTTTTGTGTGTGTGGTATGCGGGCCTCTCACCGCTGTGGCCTCTCCCGCTGCGGAGCACAGGCTCCGGACGCGCCCACTCAGCGTCCATGGCTCAGGGGCCCAGCCGCTCTGCGGCATGTGGGATCCTCCCAGACCGGGGCACGAACCCATGTCCCCTGCATCGGCAGGCGGACTCTCAACCACTGCGCCACCAGGGAAGCCCTGAATTATTTTATATGATTTAAAATTTGTATTAGAATATATGTCAGAAGGTTCTTTTTTTTTGTTTTCAAGCAACCAAAACATCCTTTAAATAGTTTCTAGAGGAAATGAATGTATCAATTGCTATTATGGAGCCCACAGAATCTTATGAAATGCCTGAGTATCAGGCTGTAATGACTCATAGTCAGGAGCATCAAGAAAATGAAACTACAAGACTCTTCCAGTGGAAATGTACTGACCCCAGCCAGTTCCAAGCACAGACCCTGCAGCTTGCTGTGCACATGCTCCCACCAGGCACAACAGCTAGAATTACTTCCAAGCTGACCCTGAAAGAGGAACATTGTTGCAGCCACCCATAACATAACAAATTCTATGTGTTGCTTGCTTCTCCACACGACCAGTTTCTAGATTAAAGCTTCATATATTGATTTTGATTTGTGGAGCCTAGGGCAAATCTATGCACTCTGGCAGGAAAGGCAAATTTCTGTATTTTCCTTTGGGAGAATTTTCAAATATACTAAAAGTATTCAGTCATTACATATGGCTTAAAAGAATGACAAATGTCTGCTATACAAAGACAATGCAGTTTGTATATTTAATTACTCCATTCAAGCTGAGATTTAATGTGAAACAGGAGAGCAAAGTAGAATAATCAATCATTCTCATGTATCTTAAAGAGAAAAGAGAAAGAGGAGTTGCAATTAGAGTTCGCCACAGGTGCAGCAGGTTGGAAGCATATTCTTGGAAAGGAAAGGAAAGGAAAGGAAAGGAGATAGATATATCAGTATCTAAATAGATATAGATGTCTATTTATATAAAAATAGATAGACATCCCTATATATCTATAGGGATGTATATATATAGATATATACTTTTTTTCTAAATAGTAATTCATTAATATTCAGCTATCTCACTTGTCTTAATTCCTAGAGTATAAATATTTTAATTAAGTATGGAAAAGGTATATAAAAATGTTATTCTTTCTAAAGATTCCTCTAAGAGTGTAGTTATAAAAGTAGGAGTAATTAATTGCCCCAACTCACAGAACTCTATTATATATGTCATTGTTAAATATATATCAGGTTTTGTATTTTTATTCATTTGGAGTCGAAGTTGTACTGAACTGTACTGTCAAGGAAGGGGAGGCAGGCAAAGGGACAGAGTGGGTAAATCAGATAATGTATGCTAAGTACAAAAGGCACACAAAGCTTCATCCTCTTCTATCTCTGTTACTCTGTGAGACATCACCCAGCATCTGACTGAGGTAAGCTTGATTTATAAGAATGGGTATGGATACGTTTCTATTTCTTTTCAAGGGTGATTTTGCTAGTTTGAACAAGACCTCAGATAAGATTTCAGTTGCATTTTTTTTCTGTGATAGTTGCTCTTCCTACTTTCTTTGCATGCATTAAAGTGTGTGTTTAATATGTACTATAATGAATTCACCTGCCTAAGTTTTATTTCAAGGCTTATTTTAATTTTTTTAATAAATTAATTTTTCACCAAAAGGGTTATGGTTACATCATTGGTAAAGTAGTTAGGAAAGCATATTCCAATCAAAGTAAAAAAAGATACAATTCAAGGAGTCAAGGAGTCCACTAAAATGTCAATATGACATGTTACATGTTAAAAAACATGTAAAAAAAATCCCAAGAGAACAGTTTGTGCAAGTTATGTATTTATGTTTAATTTTTGTTCTTCAAGACAATGGTATTACCATGAAGATATTTTCTCTTTAGTAATCTAAATCAAATTATCATATTCCCTATGCTAAGGGTTAGCTCATAATACCTCCTTGCATCCCTTCCAACACAAAAGTATGTGCCAGTGACTGCATGCACACATACATTTAACCATGGTTTTTGGCAAATTATTTTCCTTAATCATATGATGCAGTGCTACATAAAATACATGCATAATGGCCTGTTTAAGCTTAGTATGATTTCAACACGACTTTGTATTTCATTATAGGTGTTCTAGATGTATGCTTCTAAAAAGGCTTTTCCGTTACGATGTACTTGATGAATGATATTTACCTGAGTGGCAGATCCACACAGGCTTATTCTAGATGTTGTGGAAGTTATACTTCTTTACTTGCCATAGTTCTTTACTGCTGTCCTATTTGGAATTTAAAACCATCTTGGGAATTTTGTTGTGATCATTTGTTTTGGTTTTTTTTGACTCTCCAAGACAAAAGAAACAAAATATCTTGAAGCTTTGCTCATGCAATAAATTTTCCATGATTTGTTCTTCCTTCTCTCTTCTTTTCTAGGTAATATAAGCTTTGATGATCATCTACTTTCTCTAATTCCACCACATAATTTATCTGTCCACTTCTAGTGCTTTGTCCATAGGCCAGTTTTGTAGTATACCATTTCATTCACATTACTTCTTTATTTGTGTATCTTCCTTTGGTATTTTTATCTCCCAGAGAGGCATGTACAATAATTCATCTTTATTCTTCTTGTTATAGTATCAATATGTAATTAATAGAAAGCATTCAGTAATTGTTAGCTGAATTGAAATAAAATACAAAAGTGAAAACTATTATATTAACTATTTTAATAATATGTAAACAAACTTAAGGGGAAGAAAATGTTATAATGGTTAATTTTGGCTCAGTCTTTTAGAAAGTATGTATGTATGTACGTATCCATATGTACATGAATGTATATACCTTCTAATTTATAAAACCAATGGCAGAGATAATTCAGAACCAGAAAAATTCAAATAAAATATCTAAACCCAGGTACTGGTTTTAAAAAACAACTTACAGTACAGTAAGAAGCTCTTCCTTGTTCCTTTATAATATTCTTTATAAACATATAGTTTATATTTTGACTCTGAACATAATTACCTATAGGAAAAACAGAATATTGCCTAAGATTGGATGTAGAACCCTCTTTCTCATTAGTATTGCGGCAAGTCTTTAATAGTGGTTGAATGTAAAAAGGAAAAAAATATCGGATATATCAGTAAAACTTTATATCTTTTACTTAATCTTATGGAAAGGAAGTAAAAAGGATTAAACAGGAAACAGATTTCTACAAAATTTTAATTAATATTTTCAGATAATGAGAGGTTATTGTATCTACACAGAAGAAATAGAAGGCTATGAAATAAATAGCATACATATTTCTGGTAGTGGTATTCCTTTCTCTAATTTTAAAGTTTTCCTGATTACAGTACCACAATTAATAGCATTATATCTATGAATTCAGTCTACACTGGAAGTGTAGAATGTCATAATTAAACTAACTCAGGCAGATCTGACATTGACTTCTTTGCTTTTAATTTTAAAAAAATTAAAAGGAAATCAGTTTGCAAATAAAAAAGATAGGTTTAAACTACTTAATTTCTATGAAATAAAAATGTCACATAAATCTTGTTTTCTACATGAAACATCCAATTTAGATGTTTTTAAAAACTGAAATTTCAAATTCAGCATGGCCTCCATTGTGACTGTCTGAAATGTCATTGCAGTCTAATAACTAATACAATTTTGTCCTTAATTTATTCACAGTTATGGGGTTTTAGTTTGGTGCAAATGTAGACACTGAAATATAGCCCTCACTGTCACCCCTGGACCTTTTTCTCACAAGCTTTTCTTTTCTTTACTTGTCTATAGATGTTTTGTGTATTTATCCCTTCACTTATTTTACCAAGGTCAGGAGGACATTCATTCTGTGTTTCATAGGCTTATGGTGCTGGGTATAAAATAGAGTGAATTTCATTTCTAAACATGGAGTTGGGGAAAATGTAAAGATGGAGAACACTTAAATATTAATACATATTGTCTTCTCAAGTTTAGTGCAGAGAAAGTAGTGGTTACGTGTAAGGGAAAGAGAGGAGGTTACAAATGGAATGAGCTTTGAGAGATGACAAGATGGGATAAGAGTCAGGAATGTGATGAGGAGGAATGGATTAGAAAGAAATAAGGTGTAGAAAGAACACTCCTTCTATGCTTTAGTAAGAAAGCAAAAAAGTAAGGGTACATTCACCTGTATATCTGTAGGTGGAAGTTGTTCAAATTCTCATCTCATTGCTTACCTCTTTCTATGAATGTTATGCAAAAACATCTGCTGAAACTTAAATCTGATGGATAGTATGTGAAAAATGTTTTTATAAGAATGGAAACATTTGAAATATCTACTGTGTAAGTGGGGAAAAATAAACATAATAGGATTGCCAGGATCCAATTTATGTTGAAGACCATGGCTGTGTTGAAGCACCAATCTGTGAGTGTTGGTAGATTTCTCTCTGGATAGTGTTTAGGTTCAGAGAAGATAAAAAGATTTATCTGGGGTTGGAATTTTCCCTGGTCTTGCTGAAAAGACAATCAATATAATCAATAAGAAAACTGATACAGAAAAGCCTAACATGGAAGGATGGAAATGGTTTAGGATTAATGACAAAAGAGTAACTAATACTTTGAATAGCTTTATGATGTCAAAAAGCAATGGTGTTGTGAGTAACTATATGAGGAAGCTAGAGACAGAAACTTGTCATGGGGTTGGGCTACCTGACTGTATCATTTCAAAGGTAGGTTGTTTCAGATGATTTAAAAATGCCCAGGTATGTCCTCAGCAATGATTGGTTGAAGTTGTTTTGAGAGTCTTAGCCACAAGCCCCAGATTACATTTTGTACACCTATCACTCATCTAGTAAATGTTTCTAATCCAGTTTGCCTAAATATCCTCTTTCCTTCTAATAAAACTAGATGTTCAGCATTAGAACCAGCACCAACTGTTAAGAAATTTTAGAGACATTAGTCCTGTGTGACTTATCAGTCAACTATTGATTACTATCACTACATTTCCTTCAAAGAAACACATTTCCAGATTCAGATATCACAAGCCTCAGTAGCTAAATGAACACAAACAGATGGTTACACACCAAGCATGACTAACCAGTTTAGATGTAAGAGTTATGTGCCACATAAAGAACCATGCTTCCTTTACACTGAAGATCTTCTGACTTGTGTGTGTTAACAAAACAGACAAGCACTCACTAGTAGCACATGAGTCAGGGTAAATCACTGATTAAATAGTGAGTATCTCTTCTGTGATAAACTTTTCCATTAACCCTTAAAAAAAGAAAGATGTATAAGATCTATGGTAAAGAGGAGAAAAGGCATTCTATATAAGGAAAACAGCCTCTATCCTACTGCCCAATTCCACAAATCTTTAACTTTATATGCAGATTTATTCTCACAGCAAATCCTCTAGGCTTCTGTGTCCCTGATATGGTGACAAAGACATATGTCCTCTAACGTCTGCTGTGCTCTTTCCCTTCTGTACTTACCACTGCTGTCTTTTTGCCTTGCATTGTATTCTAAGATTTTAAACTCTTAGCCTTCATCTATAGAAAAAAAAAAAGAGCTACTGTTCCACTAATTTCTGTTTATCATTCTTTGAGGATGACTTAATTTCCTTGTTTCCACTGTAATAACTCAAGTCAGGGTATCAGTTCATCATCAACAATGTCTATATTTTGTTGAAATCTGTCTAAAAGCTACTGTAATATAAACTGTGTACTATTCTCACAAGGTGGAAACAAAGTGTTCCCTTAAACAAATGCTGACTTATTGCTTATGGGCCAAAGAGAAATCTTTTTCTCTAAGGACATAGGGTGGTCAAATATGACTAGTGTAGGAGAAATTCCTGAGACTAGAAGTTCTGAAAAATTGTACAGTGTTTCAAAGTCCATCTGGGTGTGGAAAGAGAAACTGAACTGTATATTTAAATATATTTTCATTTAAGACTTACTGTATTTTAAATGAAAGCATTATCATGTTTGGAGAGGGGTCGTAGTTATGAATTGGGATCCTGTTTGCGGTAGGACAAACTTCAACTCCTTGCTGCAGAGTTGAGTGAAAAAGAAACCTTTTTTTCCCCCCTATTTCTGAGCTAACTTAGGCAGTTGCAATGTTGTTTTCATGTATCTTCAGCTTCAGTTGAACTGGAAGAAATCCTAAACATGGAATTCACTTTGCAGACTTCCTTGGTTCAAGGAAGAGAAATTCCTTTCGGAATATTTGAAGGCATACATGCCTTAATTCTACAGTGCAAATAACCACCAAGTAGCTTTAGATGTGTGCAGCCTCAGGAGACCACCCATCACTCTTGTCCTCTCACATTTCTCAGGAAATGAACGTCTAATCCTCCTAAAGCAAGAAAATAATCACACTGGAAGGCACAATACATTGCAGATTGGCTGTAGGCTGTGATGTAAGTATGAACAATATTACCCAAATTTTACAGATGAGGAAACTCAACTCAGAGAGTATGTTTCAGTAACTAATATAGTAGAATTGGGGTAAAATTCAGACATCCATCTTTCTTGAAACTGTAGTTTTTATTATTTCCTTTACATCATTGGTTTTCAATTGGGGCCTTTTTTGCCCCCAGAGAACAGTGTCTGGAGACATTCTTTGTCACAACTGGAAATGCTTCTGGCATCTAATGAGTAGATGCTAGAAATGCTGCTAAAAATCCTGAAGTGCACAGGATAGCACACTGCCCCCCAACCAAATGAATAACTGTCTCATCCTAAAAGTCCATAATGCCAAGTTGAAAAACCGTGCCTTAAATATTATTGATATATTTTGGCATACGGAAAGAACCTATACTTACTGGGGCACTATAGGAAAAGAATGTCTTTCATCCTGGCATTTACACATAAGCTTTGCTAAAATGGCAAACCTACTGGTTGAGTTTCCTAGAGCAAATAAGCTGTCTTCATAGTGCATCCCAGAATATGTAGCCATATCTCGAGGACACCAATGTTACCCTTAACAGGTCACTAATCAAGTGGGAGAAACCAAAACTTGATTGTACAACTTGGGTTGTAGCTAGGTTATTTTTTCCAACAAACTAATTAAGTTTTATGCATTGTATTCACATTCTATGAGAAAAAAAAAGTTATTTATTGGAGCATAGGCCTTTTCTGGTGTCTGCAGTATTAAATGGTCCTCAGTAGAGACCAGTATAAGCAAAGAAAGGAATACAAGTGTAAACAAGTACAAATGAAAAGTAGATTGCACATTTGGACAACACTCCTCTTGTAGAGCTGTAAATCAATATGCCCAAATAGAGGAAACTGAAAATTCTGAGCTATATTTGTTGCTCACCAATCAAATGGTCTCAAACACAGAACTGTTCTTCTAGACAAAATCAGTCATCTCTTAGTGGTTGCTGAAATAAAGTCTTCATAATCAAGAACTTTCTTTCTTCTTTAACACACCCCATGACTGACATACATAGTGTTATTTTATGAAGGTACTCTCTGTGGTGCATTACATAAAGAAAAAAAAATCAATGTATCTATCACCAGTGTGTTTAAGTAGCATAAAATGACTATAGCTCACCTTTTCTTCTGACACTACACTTTTGTTATTTAAAAAGAAAATTTGCCAGTCTCTTGGGTAAGGGTTAATAGCTAACATTTTTATTAACACTTTCTTTATTTCTAATTATGTTAAGCATCTTTCTTATGTGTATTGTCAGTTGATATGTTTCCTCTATGAATTGTCTATTTACATTTTTTCCAATTTGCTACTTTTTTTCTTTTCTTTTCATTATTAAGAAATTTGAATACTGTTTTCTTAATGATACACATTGGGAATGTGTAATTTCTCATAATACCATGGGCTGGCACGATGAGAGCTACAGAGCTCTTTATACTCCTGAAGGGTACGAATGTTTTGAAAAACAATTTCTCAATGTTTTGTGAAGTTGATGATGTGTATATAATACTATCCAGCAACTTCACTTGTATGTGTCTCTCTACTGTTACCACTATACTTATACAAGTAATCACATTGTAGAAAGATGTTCAAAGTAGCATTTTTTAAGGTAAACTATGTATTGATAATTTTCTATATTCCAAACACTTAGATGGCTCTATATTCTACCTTTTAATCTTACAGAATCTACTGAGAGGTAGACTATTTTTAAAGACATTTTTTAAGAGTCGTATTAGGTTAACAACAAAATTATGTGGAAAATATAGAGACTTCTCTCATCCCCCATCCCCAAACACGCAGAGTCTGCTCCACTATTGATAACCCCCAACAGAGTGGTATATTTGTTATAATCTATGCACTTACATGGACACATTATCACCCAGAGGGTCATAGTTCACATTAGGGTTCAATCTTGCTGTTGTTTGTTCTATTCATTTTGACAAATGTATAATGCATTTATCATCCATTATAATATAACAGATAATAGTTTTCCTGTGCTGAAAATCCTCTGTGCTCTACCAATTCAACCCTCCTCCCACCAACCCCTGACAATCACTGATCATTTTACTGTCTCCATAGTTTCACTTTTTCCAAAACGTCATCATAGAGTTGGAATAGTACAGTGTGTAATCTCTTCAGTTTGGTTTCTTTTATTTGTAATATGCATTTAAGGTGTCTTCATGTCTTTTTTATGGCTTCATAACTCATTTTTTAGAGCTGAATAATATTCTGTTGTCTGGATGTACCACAGATTATTTATCCATTCATGTACTAAAGGACACCTTGGTTGCTCCCAAGTTTTAATGATTATGAATAAAGCTCTAATAAATATCCTGTGCAGGTATTTGTGTGTACAAAAGTTTTTGCCTCATTTGGTTAAATAACAGTGCATTTGCTGGATCATCTGATAAGAGCATGTTTAGTTTTCTAGGAAACTGCCAAACTATCTTCCATGGTGACTGTACTACTTTGCATTCCCACTACCAATGAATGAGAGATCCTGTTACTGTACATCCCCACAAGCAGTTGGTGGTATCACTGTTCCAGATTATGGCTATTCTAATAGGTGTTAGTGATATCTCATTGGTGTTTTACCTTCAATTCCTTAATGACATATGATGTTGAGCATCTTTTCCTATGTTTATTTGCTATCTTTATATCCTCTTTGGTGCTGTGTCTGTTCAGGTAGTATTCCCACTTTTTAATTGTTTTTTTTTTAATTGTTGAGTTTTAAGAATACTTTGTATATTTTGGATAACAATCATTTATCAGATATATCTTTTGCAAATGTTTTATCCCAGTCTGTGACTTGTCTTCTAATTCTCTTGTTGTTTTTCACAGAAGTTTTTAATTTTAATGAAGTTCAACTTATCAATTATTTCTTTCATGGATCATGCCTTTAACATATCTAAAATTTCATCACCATACCTAAGGTCATCTAGATTTTTTTTTTTTTTTTCGGTATGCGGGCCTCTTACTGTTGTGGCCTCTCCCATTGCGGAGCGCAGGCTCAGCAGCTATGGCTCATGGGCCCAGCCGCTCCGCGGCATGTGGAATCTTCCCGGACCGGGGCACGAACCTGTGTCCCCTGCATCAGCAGGCGGACTCTCAACCACTGTGCCACCAGGGAAGCCCTAGATTTTCTTGTAAGTTAACATCCAGGAGATTTATAATTTTGCTTTCTACCTTTAGGTCTGTAATCCATATTGAGTTAATTTTTGTGATGGTTGTACAGTCTTCGTCTAGATTCATTTTCTTACATGTAAATGTCCAGGTGGTGTGACAACATTTATTGAAAAGACTTTTCTTTGCTCCATTGTATTGCCTTTGCTCCTCTGTCAAAGATTAGTTGCTTATATTTATGTGAGTCTATTTAACCTTTCTATTCTGTTTTATTGATCTATTTTTCTGTTCTTTCACCAATACCAAACTGTATTGATTACTGTAGCCTTATAGTAAGTTTTAAAATTAGGTAGTGTAGGGTCTCCAATTTGTTCTTCTTCAATATTAAGTTTGCTCTTCTGGGTATTTTGCTTCACCAACTTTAAAATCATTTTGTCAATATCCACAAAACCTGCTGGGATTTTGATTGGAATTGCATTGAATCTATAGATAAATTTGGGAAGAACTGACATCCTGACAATATTGAGTTTTTCTATACTCATGAACATGGAATATTTCTTCATTTGTTTGGTTCTTCTTTAATTTTTTGTAAGGGTTTTCCTCATGTAGATCTTGTATATATTTTTTTATACTTACACTTAAGTATTTAATTTTTTGGATGCTAATATAAATGCTTTTGCACTTTTAATTTCAAATTCCACTCATTCATTGCTTGTATATAGGAAAGCAATTAACTTTTGTATATTAACATTGTATCCTGAAAACTTCCTATAATCATTTAATAATTTCAGGAGTTTTTTGGTTGATTTTTTTCATATATTCTACATAGATAATCATGTAAAATGCAAACAAATACAGTTTTGTTTTTTTCCTTCCCAACCTGGTATACTTTTCATTTCTTTTTCTTGTCTTACTGCATTACCTAGGACTTCCAGTATGATTTTGAAATGCAGTGGTGAGAGAGGACAACCTTGCCTTTTTCCTGATATTTCTGGGAAAGTTTCTAGTTCCCCCTTAAGTATCATGTTAGTTGTGGGGTTTTTTGTAGATGTTCTTTATCAAGTAATGAAGTTTTCCTCTAGTCTTAGTATTCTGAGAGGTTTTCTTTTTTTAGTCATGAATAAATGTTGGATATTTTTCAAAGCCTTTTCTGCACTATTGATATGATCAGGTTTTAACCTGTTGATGAGATACATACATTAATTGGTTTTTGAATATTGAACCAGCATTGCAAACCTAAGATACATCCTGATTGGTCATGGTGTTAATTTTTTTAAACATTGTTAGATTCAATTTGCTAGTATTTTGTGGAAAGGAAGCAAAGCAATCCATTGAGTAGGAGACATGTAGAAAACAAGAACTGGTTTAAAGCTTGAAATTGTTGGAAATTGGCATAAATATTTAAGGTTGCACATTGATATGTTCAACTTTATACTGATTTCTCATCTTTTCCGTTCATTTCACATATTGAACAGTACAGATAGAGCACTCACAACTGCTGACACTAAGGTCAAAATTATGAATATATTGTAAAATTGTTCTGTTTAGAGGATGAAGTATTAACAATATGGACATTGGGCTTCACTGATGTTCTGCACTAGTTATGGAATAAAATGAGGGAATTTTTATGATAGGACAGTGTGGGAAAATAAACAAGATTAGAAGTCCAGGAAATTTGCCATGGAAACTGTCAAACATTGAATTATTCTCCAACAATTATGTCCCTGCAAGGCATGTGGACCATTAGACATTCTGTGATAGAAAAGACAATGAAGGTCAGCTTCTCCTTGTATTTTATAGAACAGATAGTTACACCATTATGAATTAAGATGAAAGATTACAGTCATAACTAAGTTACAAACTCATAACCATTCACAATCCTGATCAGAATGATGATGATCATGATGATGATTAATATAAGATTATTAATCTTATAGCTATCTCTGGGCCTGTGCTAAGCATTGTGTCTAGCAATTTATTATAGTTGGTTATACCATAATACTAATGGAACTACATTTGTGGTTATGTCAGCTCTTTAAAGCATACATTTCTTGGTTTTAGAGTCAGGGACTGAAATCTTGACCTGTCAGCTTTCTTGCTGTTGAACACAAGGGGCGTCTACATAAAATGTGTGCGTGATTCAGTACAGTCAGTCAGCACTACAATAAAGTACAGGAAAATAGATAATTTTTTTGTCAAAAAGTTTAATGAAATTATGTCTAGGAAATGACAGCTCAGTATTTTTAGGATTCTCATAGTCTTATGACTACATTTGGCACATTCAAATTTTTAATAATGAAATTCTGTGCATTAATAGAATACTTAAACATTATCAGAATAAATTTCAAGTATGAGGTTCCTTGATCCTATACTTAAGCTCAAAATTTCTGTCAATGATATGAATAAAATAATAAAATTCATATTCATAATATATATGGATAAATCTTGCAGGGCAAATCATGTGTTCCATTACAAACATAATGTTAACAAATTTTTCATTGGTCTGAAAATCAGGTAAAATAAACTAGAGCAATTTGTATGAAATCCAAGGTAAACAATTCCATTTCGTCTAAAACTTCTACATAATTATGAATAGAAGCTACTCATAATACAGAAAAAGATGAAATTAAAAAAACCTGCATACATGGATAGTAAGAAATGCTCAATCTTAGCGCAAGCCCCTAAAAAATTAGGATGTCTGCAGAGAATTGTATCTTGAAACTAAGCCATACAATGAAGAAAAATTGTGACTATATAGATCAGGAGAAGACCTTGATAAGTTGTGACAGATGTTTGTATGGCTCTCATTTGGGAAAGATATTTTGTAAATTCTAAAACAAGTGAGTGGGAATTATAAAGAAATTATTTTACTTCAGCATAAGAACTTACTATACATAAAAGTATGTAAACTTTTGTTTATTCCAGATATTACTGGGGTCCCCTCTGATGTGATCTTCCCATCCCTGAATGAACATATATCCATTTTGCAAGTACTGGTTGCTATGCACTATGTTGTCTCTGAATAATTTATCAGTGGACATGAAACTTACATGTTAGTGGGACAGCTACTCATGGATAGTTGCAGTGGAGAGTCCTCTGCAGTGGGTAGGGAGAATTCTATGATTGACAATGAAAGCTTATGGAATGTTTCTCTGTTTTTCTGGGGTTTTCTTGTTTTCTTTGTTTTTTGTTTTTTGTTTTTGCTTTGTTTTCCTTCTGAAGTTATAAAGGAAAAGAAATGCTCTGAACATAGTGGATGAAAGTAGAACGACAGCTCAAATAGCACCATGATTTTTGATGCTTTGCTTTGTGTATCTGTTTGTACTGCTTTTTCAGAGAAGACAGGTGAATGAGAAGATTCAACTCCTCAGGCTACATCTAACTCCAAGTTTCTAGGAGTCAGATTATACAAACACCACAGGAAATAATATTTTTAAAAAATAACATTTTGAACCAAATATTGTTAAAACTTCCTTCCTGGATGAGGCACGTTATACTTTTGTTTGCTACCTGGAATGGAATTGTTTCTATTCACGTACAAAGTAAATAAACATAATTGAGTTTATATGCTAGGAAATATGTTTTATTGTTCTATATAGAATGATTTTTGTCTGTGGTGAAACAGTTGACAGCTCCCAGATAGAGCTATGGTTTTCCTGATAAAATGTTTTTGTAAAAAATGTGTTTTGAAAAGCTAAAATACATTCTAAAACATTTTCTTTAAGTAAGCCAGACTTTGTCACTTGGGGTGGTTTTTATTTCTTTATTTTGGCATGTCTACACAACATGGAAGGAAAAGTAGTGAAAATCTTTGCCAAATGACACACTGCCATCCATCCATAGGGAGCAGCTCTTGGATTATCATCCCCACAGCAATCCTAAAACAAGTCCTTTGGAATGGAGGAGATCACAAGTGAGACTTTTGCTTTCTATAACTCTTTGTACCTCCTGTAATCTCTAAGCATCCTTCAACGGGATGATTTTGGAGGAGATGGAGATATTTGCCTGTGATCTGTGGGGCTTCCTGTGATTACTGCACTTTTTAAAACAGGGAAAGCTTGAATGCTTTGCTCCTTAATAATGTGTGGTCCCAGGACCAAAAGCATCAGCATTACCAAGAATCTTGTTAGAAATGAAGAAACTCAGACCCACACAAGTCAAAATGGATTAGAAGCTGCATTTTTTTTTTCTGCATTGTAACAAATTTAATCAGTTATACATATACATATGTTCCCATATCCCCTCCCTTTTGAGTCTCCCTCCCACCCTCCCTATCCCACCCCTCCAGGCGGTCACAAAGCACCGAGCTGATCTCCCTGTGCTATGCGGCTGCTTCCCACTAGCTATCTACCTTACGTTTGGTAGTGTATATATGTCCATGCTGCTCTTTCGCTTTGTCACAGCTTACCCTTCCCCCTCCGCATATCCTCAAGTCCATTCTCTAGTAGGTCTGTGTCTTTATTCCTGTCTTACCCCTATGTTCTTCATGACATTTTTTTCCTTAAATTCCATATATATGTGTCAGCATACAGTAATTGTCTTTCTCTTTCTGACTCACTTCACTCTGTATGACAGAATCTAGGTCCATCCACCTCATTAAAAATAGCTCAATTTCGTTTCTTTTTTTGGCTGAGTAATATTCCATTGTATATATGTGCCACATCTTTATCCATTCATCCGATGATGGACACTTAGGATGTTTCCATCTCTGGGCTATTGTAAATAGGGCTGCTATGAACATTTTGGTACATGACTCTTTTCGAATTATGGTTTTCTCAGGGTATATGCCCAGTAGTGGGATTGCTGGGTCATATGGTAGTTCTATTTGTAGTTTTTTAAGGAACCTCCATACCGTTCTCCATAGTGGCTGTACCAATTCACATTCCCACCAGCAGTGCAAGAGTGTTCCCTTTTCTCCACACCCTCTCCAGCATTTACTGTTTCTAGATTTTTTGATGATGGCCATTCTGACTGGCGTGAGATGATATCTCATTGTAGTTTTGATTTGCATTTCTCGAATGAATAAAGATGTTAAGCATTCTTTCATGTGTTTGTTGGCAGTCTGTATATCTTCTGTGGAGAAATGTCTATTTAGGTCTTCTGCCCATTTTTGGATTGGGTTGTTTGTTTTTTTGTTATTGAGCTGCATGAGCTGCTTATAAATTTTGGAGATTAATCCTTTGTCAGTTGCTTCATTTGCAAATATTTTCTCCCATTCTGAGGGTTGTCTTTTGATCTTGTTATGGTTTCCTTTGCTGTGCTAAAGCTTTGAAGTTTCATTAGGTCCCATGTGTTTATTTTTGTCTTTATTTCCATTTCTCTAGGAGGTGGGTCAAAAAGGATCTTGCTGTGATTTATGTCATAGAGTGTTCTGCCTATGTTTTCCTCTAAGAGTTTGATAGTGTCTGGCCTTACATTTAGGTCTTTAATCCATTTTGAGCTTATTTTTGTGTATGGCATTAGGGAGTGATCTAATCTCATACTTTTGCATGTCCCTGTCCAGTTTTCCCAGCACCACTTATTGAAGAGACTGTCCTTTCTCCACTGTACATTCCTGCATCCTTTATCAAAGATAAGGTGACCATATGTGCATGGGTTTATCTCTGGGCTTTCTACCCTGTTCCATTGATCTATCTTTCTGTTTTTGTGCCAGTACCACACTGTCTTGATTACTGTAGCTTTGTGGTATAGTCTGAAGTCAGGGAGCCTGATTCCTCCAGCTCCATTTTTCCTTGACAAGATGGCTTTGGCTATTCGGGGTCTTTTGTGTTTCCATACAAATTGTGAAAATTTTTGTTCTAGTTCTGTGGAAAATGCCAGTGGTAGTTTGATAGGGATTGCATTGAATCTGTAGATTGCTTTGGGTAGTAGAGTCATTTTCACAATGTTGATTCTTCCTATCCAAGAACATGGTACATGTCTCCATCTATTTGTAACATCTTTAATTTCTTTCTTTCTTTCTTTATTTTTGGCTGTGTTGGGTCTTCGTTTCTGTGCGAGGGCTTTCTCTCGTTGTGGCAAGCGGAGGCCACTCTTCATCGCGGTGCCCGGGCCTCTCACTATCGCGGCCTCTGTTGTTGCGGAGCACAGACTCCAGACGTGCAGGCTCAGTAATTTTGGCTCACGGGCCCAGTTGCTCCGCGGCATGTAGGATCTTCCCAGACCGGGGCACGAACCCGTGTCCCCTGCATCGGCAGGCAGACTCTCAACCACTTCACCACCAGGGAAGCCCCAACATCTTTAATTTCTTTCATCAGTGTCTTATAATTTTCTGCATACAGGTCTTTTGTCGCCTTAGGTAGGTTTATTCCTAGATATTTTATTCTTTTTATTGCAATGGTAAATGGGAGTGTTTCCTTGATTTCACTTTCAGATTTTTCATCATTAGTATATAGGAATGCCAGAGATTTCTGTGCATTAATTTTGTATCCTGCAACTTTACCAAATTCATTGATTAGCTCTAGTAGTTTTCTGGTAGCATCTTTAGGATTCTCTATGTATAGTATCATGTCATCTGCAAACAGTGACAGCTTTACTTCTTCTTTTCCAGTTTGGATTCCTTTTATTTCCTTTTCTTCTCTGATTGCTGTGGCTAAAACTTCCAAAACTATGTTGAATTTCAAGAGTGGTGAGAGTGGGCAACCTTGTCTTGTTCCTGATCTTAGTGGAAATGGTTTCAGTTTTTCACCATTGAGGACGATGTTGGCTGTGGGTTTGTCATATATGGCCTTTATTTTGTTGAGGAAAGTTCCCTCTATGCCTACTTTCTGCAGGGTTTTTATCATAAATGGGTGTTGAATTTTGTCGAAAGCTTTCTCTGCATCTATTGAGATTATCATATGGTTTTTCTCCTTCAATTTGTTAATATGGTGTATCACATTGATTGATTTGCGTATATTGAAGAACTCGTGCATTTCTGGGATAAAACCCACTTGATCATGATGTATGCTCTTTTAATGTGCTGTAAGATTCTGTTTGCTAGTATTTTGTTGAGGATTTTTGCATCTATGTTCATCAGTGATATTGGCCTGTAGTTTTCTTTCTTTGTGACATCCTTGTCTGGTTTTGGTATCAAGTTGATGGTGGCCTCGTAGAATGAGTTTGGGAGTGCTCCTCCCTCTGCTATATTTTGGAAGAGTTTGAGAAGGATAGATGTTAGCTCTTCTCTAAATGCTTGACAGAATTCGCCTGTGAAGCCATCTGGTCCTGGGCTTTTGTTTGTTGGAAGGTTTTTAATCACAGTTTCAATTTCAGTACTTGTGATTGGTCTGTTCATATTTTCTATTTCTTCCTGATTCAGTCTTGGCACGTTGTGCATTTCTAAGAATTTGTCCATTTCTTCCAGGTTGTCCAATTTATTGGCGTAGAGTTTCTTGTTGTAATCTCTCATGATCTTTTGTATTTCTGCAGTGTCAGTTGTTACTTCTCCTTTTTTATTTCTAATTATATTGATTTGAGTCTTCTCCCTTTTTTTCTTGATGAGTCTGGCTAATGGTTTATCAATTTTGTTTATCTTCTCCAAAAACCAGCTTTTAGTTTTATTGATCTTTGCTATCATTTCCTTCATTTCTTTTTCATTTATTTCTGATCTGATTTTTATGATTTCTTTCCTTCTGCTAACTTTGGGATGTTTTTGTTCTTCTTTCTCTAATTGCTTTAGGTGCAAGGTTAGGTTGTTTATTCGAGATGTTTCCTGTTTCTTAAGGTAGGATTGTATTGCTATAAACTTCCCTCTTAGCACTGCTTTTGCTGCATCCCATAGGTTTTGGGTCATCGTATCTCCATTGTCATTTGTTTCTAGGTATTTTTAAATTTCTTTTTTGATTTCTTCAGTGATCACTTCGTTATTAAGTAGTGTATTGTTTAGCCTCCATGTGTTTGTATTTTTTACAGGTCTTTTCCTGTAATTGATATCTAGTCTCATAGCATTGTGGTCAGAAAAGATACTTGATACAATTTCAATTTTCTTAAATTTACCAAGGCTTGATTTGTGACCCAAGATATGATCTATCCTGGAGAATGTTCCATGAGCACTTGAGAAAAATGTGTATTCTGTTGTTTTTGGATGGAATGTCGTATAAATATCAATTAAGTCCATCTTGTTTAATGTATCAATTAAAGCTTGTGTTTCCTTATTTATTTTCATTTTGGATAATCTGTCCATTGGTGAAAGTGGCGTGTTAAAGTCCCCTACTATGATTGTGTTACTGTCGATTTCTCCTTTTATGGCTGTTAGTATTTGCCTTATGTATTGAGGTGCTCCTATGTTATGTTGGGTGCATAAATATTTACAATTGTTATATCTTCTTCTTGGATCGATCCCTTGATCTTTATGTAGTGTCCTTCTTTGTCTGTTCTAGTAGTCTTTATTTTAAAGTCTATTTTGTCTGATATGAGAATTGCTACTCCAGCTTTCTTTTGGTTTCCATTTGCATGGAATATCTTTTTCCATCCCCTTACTTTCAGTCTGTATGTGTCTCTAGGTCTGAAGTGGGTCTCTTGTAGACAGCATATATATGGGTCTTGTTTTTGTATCCATTCAGCCACTCTGTGTCTTTTGGTGGGAGCATTTAGTCCATTTACATTTAAGGTAATTATCGATATGTATGTTCCTATTCCCATTTTCTTAATTGTTTTGGGTTCGTTATTGTAGGTCTTTTCCTTCTGTTGTGTTTCTTGCCTAGAGAAGTTCCTTTAGCATTTGTTGTAAAGTTGGTTTGGTGGTGCTGAACTCTCTCAGCTTTTGCTTGTCTGTAAACGTTTTAATTTCTCCATCAAATCTGAATGAGATCCTTGCTGGGTAGAGTAATCTTGGTTGCAGGTTTTTCTCCTTCATCACTTTAATTATGTCCTGACACTCCCCTCTGGCTTGTAGAGTTTCTGCTGAGAGATCAGCTGTTATCCTGATGGGGATTCCCTTGTGTGTTATTAGTTGTTTTTCCCTTGCTGCTTTTAATATGATTTCTTTGTTTTTAATTTTTGACAGTTTGATTAATATGTGTCTTGGCGTATTTCTCCTTGGATTTATTCTGTATGGGACTCTCTGTGCCTCCTGGACTTGATTAACTATTTCCTTTCCCATATTAGGGAAGTTTTCAACTATAATCTCTTCCAATATTTTCTCAGTCCCTTTCTTTTTCTCTTCTTCTTCTGGAACCCCTATAATTCGAATGTTGGTGCGTTTAATGTTGTCCCAGAGGTCTCTGAGACTGTCCTCTGTTCTTTTCATTCTTTTTTCTTTATTTTGCTCTGCAGCAGTTATTTCCACTATTTTATCTTCCACCTCACTTATCCGTTCTTCTGCCTCAGTTATTCTGCTATTGATCCCACCTAGAGTATTTTTCATTTCATTTATTGTGTTTTTAATTAATGCTGGATTCATCTTTAGTTCTTCTAGGTCCTTGTTAACTGTTTCTTGCATTTTGTCTATTCTATTTCCAAGATTTTGGATCTTGGAAATAGAATCTTGGATCATCTTTACTATCATTTTTCTGAATTCTTTTTCAGGTAGACTGCCTATTACCTCTTCATTTGTTAGGTCTGGTGGGTTTTTATCTTGCTCCTTCTCCTGCTGTGTGTTTTTCTGTCTTCTCATTTTGCTTATGTTACTGTGTTTGGGGTCTCCTTTTTGCAGGCTGCAGGTTCGTAGTTCCCATTGTTTTTGGTGTCTGTCTCGAGTGGCTAAGGTTGGTTTAGTGGGTTGTGTAGGCTTCCTGGTGGAGGGGACTAGTGCCTGTGTTCTGGTGGATGAGGCTGTATCTTGTCTTTCTGGTGGGCAGGTCCACGTCTGCTGGTGTGTTTTGGGGTGTCTGCGGACTTTTTATGATTTTAGGCAGCCTCTCCGCTAATGGGTTGCATTGTATTCCTGTCTTGCTGGTTGTTTGGCATAGGGTGTCCAGCACTGTAGCTTGCTGGTCGTTGAGTGAAGCTGGGTGCTGGTCTTGAGATGGAGATCTCTGGAAGATTTTCGCCGTTTGATATTATGTGGAGCTGGGAGGTCTCTTGTGGACCAGTGTCCTGAAGTTGGCTGTCCCACCTCAGAGGCACAGCACTGACTCCTGGCTCCTCAATTTGGGATGATTTGTTGTCTATTCATGTATTCCACAGATGCAGGGTACATCAAGTTGATTGTCGAGCTTTAATCCGCTGCTTCTGAGGCTGCTGGGAGAGATTTCACTTTCTCTTCTTTGTTCTCACAGCTTCCGGGTTTCAGCTTTGGATTTCGCCCCGCCTCTGTGTGTAGGTCACCGGAGGGCATCTGTTCTTCGTTGAGACAGGATAGAGTTAAAGGAGCAGCCGCTTCGGGGACTCTGGCTCACTCAGGCCGGGGGGGAGGAAGGGGCACGGAGTGCGGGGCGAGCCTGCAGCAGCAGAGGCCGGCATGACGTTGCACCAGCCCGAGGCACGCCGTGCGTTCTCCCAGGGAAGCCGTCCCTGGATCCCGGGACTCTGGCAGTGACGGGCTGTACAGGCTCCCGAAAGGGCGGCGTGGACAGTGACCTGCGCTCGCACACTGGCCTCTTGGCGGCAGCGGCAGCAGCCCCAGCGTCCCACGCCTGTCTCTGGGGTCCGCGCTTTCAGCCGGGGCTTGCGCCCATCTCTGGAGCTCCTTTAAGCAGTGTTCTTAATCCCCTCTCCTCGTGCACCAGGAAACCAAGAGGGAAGAAAAAGTCTCTTGCCTCTTTGGCAGCTCCAGAATTTTCCCAGACTCCCTCCCGGCTAGCTGTGGCGCATTAGCCCCCTTCAGGCTGAGTTCTCGCCTCCAGCCCCAGTCCTCTCCCTGCACTCTGACCGAAGCCTGAGCCTCTGCTTCCAGCACCGCCCGCCCCGGCGGGGAAGCAGACAAGCCTCTCGGGCTGGTGAGTGCCGGTCGGCACTGATCCCCCCTGTGCGGGAATCTCTCTGCTTTGCCCTACACAGGTACGTCGGGAGTTTGTTTCCTTTTGGGAGGTCTGAGGTCTTCTGCCAGCGTTCAGTAGGTGTTCTGTAGGAGTTGTTCCACGTGTAGCTGTATTTCTGGTGTATCTGTGGGGAAGAAGGTCATCTCCGCATCTTACTCTTACGCCATCTTCCCCGCTACTCCGAAGCTGCATTTTTAATGAGATCCCACATTATAGTTTTAAAAGTAGTGTTCTAATCTGTGCCTTTTGTTAAGGGAAAATGAGGATCATATAATTTAAAGGAAAGTCTGAGAAACTTGTGTGTGTATGTGAATTTTATTAACTTGCATTTATTAAGTTTTCAATGGCTAGGTAATGTTCTAAATGCATTACATACATGATCTTCTTTAATCCTCCCAATAGGCTTTGAGTTGAAAACTATTATGTTCATTTCACCGATGAAGTAACCAACACTTAAAAAGTTCAGGTATATTGCCCAAGACCACTGAGCTAATGAGAATCAGAATCTGTCCTCAAACTTCCTTGCTAGTTCCAATTCTCAAAATATAGAGTCTTGGGCTTCCCTGGTGGTTCATTGGTTGAGAGTCTGCCTGCCGATGCAGGGGACACGGGTTCGTTCCCCGGTCTGGGAAGATCCCACATGCTGCGGAGTGGCTGGGCCCGTGAGCCATGGCCACTGAGCCTGCGTGTCCAGAGCCTCCAGAATGGGAGAGGCCACAACAGTGAGAGGCCCGCATACTGCAAAAAAAAAATATATATATATATATATAGAGCGGGGGGGGGGTCTTAAACTGATAATTTGCCTCTTTGTTCCTCACTTTCCTATATGCCTTTCGATGTAGAACCTATACAGTCAGGGGAAAACAGGGTCATATTAGAATGTAGCAGATTGGTAAATACTGTTTATCTCAGTAGGTTAATCTTCACACTAGTAGAATATTGATATGAATTAAATTCTGATAAAAGTAAATTATTGGAAATATTACCAATGATGTCAAGCCCTAGTTAGTGTTAATATTTATGATGACACTCTAAAATATTACGTTATTAAATTTTTTGTGTGTCTGAATTTTTTTCACACAATAAATACTAGCTACAATTCAACACAGACATTTTGTAGGCAATTAATTAAACTATGATATAGTTAATGAACGTTGAATGACATATCATTAAGAGTTGAATAGGGGCTATTTGGAAAATAACTTTCCCCCTTTCTAAAAATTTAAACTCTTGCTAAATGTGCTAAATATGAGTAAATAATGCTTAATTATAACAAAATATAGGATCATGGATTTCTGTTGTTTGCTCTCCCTGAGTTTTTCCTTTCTGGTGAGCATAGCATATGTTTTACTATTAAGGTTCATCACACAAAAAATAAAATAGAAAAAAATATATTTGTCTTCCAAATGAAATATAAAGAGGCCATGTGATTCAAACACAAACATATTAAACAACCAAATCCCTTTACCAAATTTGCAAAATTCTATATTCTTGCTGACCTTGGTGTAGTGCTTGCCTCACATACTAAGAATTTAGGGCAATGACACTACTAAATGCTTCATAGCAAACACCCCAATATATTATTTATACATGTTGATTTTTCCCCTCAGTAGTATTTCTCTAGGTAAATAAAAAGATGAAAGGGTAGCAAATCTAATCAATTAGGTATAGAATTCAAAACCAGTATCTCTTGTGCCTTCAGTGCATTCAAGCATGTTATTTGTTTTCAATATTGAAACTAAAATGTGCAGGATATGCTCTAATTAAAGGCTCCTGAAGACAAGGTCCCTTAGTCATTGTACAGACTTTGTTTCCTAATTTGATTGCTCTTAAGCTTTCCTTCAAAATGTTTCATTCCTATCAGGATTATACACGCACACACACGCACACACACACACACACAATTGTGATCTCATCCTTCCTCATCTTAATTTTTCTCAGTTATTTGCAGGTCTTGAAATGTAAAAAAGAAACATGATATTATCCATTAGTTACTGAGCATCTACATTTTTACAGACACTGTATGAGTGGTTTTACTATGCATACGTTCTATTGAATATGTGAAACAAATGCATAATTCTATTTCTATTACTCCCTTTTATCAAACTCAAAAATTGAGACCCAAAGAGGTTTTAAATAACTAACTCAAAGTCACACAGCTAAAAAACTCAGAGCACATTGGTATTTCAACATTTTCCTTTTAAAAATGTTTCAATATCTATATTAAAATTTCTACAATGAGTTTAACAAGAATTTTAAGTCTTCTGCTACTTCTAGAATGATTTTAGTATGAATATGATGCAGTGAGCATCATAAAATTTGTCATAAAGTACTATAATGGGAATCTAATCCATTTCTTAAATGCACTAGGGATCTCTGGATGCTTAAGGAGATCAGTAAACTGCACAGTGTTTTCTGAAGAGGGAATATGTACATAAAGAAGTGGAATTGACATAATAGAAAATAAGAAAAATGGTAACATTTTTGGTATTTTTATAATTAAATTATTGCAGAATTGTTCATGAAATTTACTTTTATATAATTTGATCTTTAAACAAAACCTACTAAGATAAGTTGATAAATTGGAGAAAAAATAAAAATGAGTCACAAAATAGTATAATTTAATCTAAAAAATTTGTGCTGACATTTATTGCCCTACATCTCAGGAAATATTCAGTCTTTCAGAGGCACCATCATATAATCCTGGAATGCTTTACTTGCATAGACTTAGGTTTAATTTCCATAATTTTATAGCCATGGTAATTAAGAGATAGAGAAGTAAATTATTTCCCAATAAAATTAAGCTAATTAGAGTTATGTCTTTACAAAAACCTAACTCCACTCTGTCTGCAACATTCTTCTATTCTTGTTTGGTGGGAAATGATTTTTATTGGTGTTATAATTTGGTAATGATTTGTGTGGCAGTTTGACTCATGCAGGATTCCTCACAGCCACAGATTATAGGCAACACCATGAACTCTAAAGATATATTAAAGCCTTACTGAATAAGCAGTTATTTTACTGTCTTCTTTATGATTAATAGAATGAATTTGGAAAAACCCAAATTCAGTGTTGGCGGTGCAGTATGTGACCACTGAATAGAATTAACCTCACAGCATGCAAACAAATTCAATCCATACACTGCACTTTGAAAAAAGTCCTCTAGATTGTAGTACTATAAAGATTTAAAACAAAATTAAAATAGTAATTTGATAGTTTTTATTAAATATTAATAAGTACGTAAAAAATAAAATTTCTAGGGCTTGTCAGGGAAAAATATTTTTCAGTGGCCAGCTTAACTTTAGAATATTACTAGTCCTGTATAGGACTTTTGTAAATTATTTCCTGACTCTATACTTCTCCCTCCTCCTCAGCAAGTACATATACTTTGAAATTTTGGTCTATTATTTATTTGTTGTTTTTTATTATTTTATCTCACATACTTTTACTTCAATCGTTTGTTGTTTATTTTATGACCTGTTGAATTTTAGCCAAGTGGAATTAACCAATGTATATTCCTGTGTAAAATAGTTTAACTCAACCCTTAAGTGATAAGAGATACATACATCAAAACATACATAAAAATACATACCTATATACATCAAAAAGGCAAGTTATGTTGGGTGAAAAAGAAGGCCTTACTGGGAAAAATAGCATGCAAATTATTGGGAGAGAATTCTTCATGTGTGTCTTAGGTTTTTGCATGTCTTGTGAAGAGAGAACTGACTGCCCTTTCTTTTGAAATATAATTTCAAAGACGTTTGTTTAGTGTACAATCTTAGAAGACAGAGATAGAATCTCTCTGGAGCAAAGGGAAGGTTTGGAAGATAGAGATGGTGTCACTTTCCAAAGAAAAGTGCAGCCCTGTTTACCGTTCAGTTTAATCAAGGTAATATTTACATCTGGTAAAAAGTGTAGGGCTTCCCTGGTGGCGCAGTGGTTGGGAGTCCGCCTGCTGATGCAGGGGACGCGGGTTCGTGCCCCGGTCCGGGAGAATCCCACATGCCGTGGAGTGGCTGGGCCCGTGAGCCACGGCCGCTGGGCCTGCGCATCCGGAGCCTGTGCTCCAGGGCGGGAGAGTCCACAGCAGTGAGAGGCCTGCGTACCGCAAAGAAAAAAAAAAAAATGTGTAGGTACATTTGCTGCCCACTGTAGAACATTCAGGTTTTGTAAGCTCAGGGTTTCTCTTCATAACACAATTACTATGCGTAATGTGTCATCTGGATCTATTTGCATTCCTCTATGGGAATCGTGGTTTATAAATTGTTTAAAATGCCATTACTCTGGTTCCTATTACTGTTTTGAGTAATAAATTTGTTTGTGTCTGATCCAAGGACACATATCTTCTACCAACTTTCATGCAATCTAAGGAAATTTTATTTAAGAAAAAAATTACTTAAGCTCAAAGGACAGTGAGACTTAACAAAAGTTAACTTGGTCTACCTCATTCCTCTCCCCTGCTCTGTGGTGGTCTTAAAAAACATCAGACTTACAATTTATGGTAATGATGAAGACCAGCAATCTTGCAGGTATTGGAAGAGATGGGCCAAATTTGGAGCACGTTATAAATCCCTGCTCCCAGGCATTGTTACCATTTGTTCTATCTGTGGCCCTATAGGAAAGCGCTATTCTAATGGTATTGTCAATTTCTGACTCGACTTGGAACACTCTTCATAGAAAAGGCCCTTTTCCCAGGGTAGTTTTCAAAAAGAATCAGCTGCAACTGATTAACACCAAAGCTGCCAAAGACTGTGATACTAGTTGAAGCAAACAAAAGCCTAGACAAAGTTTAAAAGTAAGGTTTGGGAACTAGATGTCCATAGGGTACTTTGAAACGCTCTGACATATTCCTGGGGATTTAGAAGGATGTGTGCATATGCAGCACTGTGTGCATGCCCAGGCAAGATATGAGACATCTCCAGTTACTTACCTCTGGCTGACTTTAGGCCCTATGCAATCAAGAAGCAATGGTTAATGCAGACTTGTAAACTGCCTGAGCATTGAAAGTATATCCCAACACACACACACACACACACACATGCACACACACACACACACACACGGCCACTTGGCTAAGGTAGAAGATATATATTAGCTAACCTATAAACTAATCAAGCAGGTGCTTCAGTGGCTGCATATGACAAGGAACACAAATTTTACAGAGTCCAGGGAAGTCACTCAACAAACAGCAATAAAAACAACAACAAAGATCAAAAACAAACTCTGGAGACAGGAGAAGAATCTCATTTCCATAGTTTCCACATGACATTTTTATATTGTTCAGTTTCAAACAAAAATGTTAAGACATACAAAGGAATAGGAAAATATGGCTTATAAATTAGAAAAGAAAAATCAGTCAATAGAAATTGTCCTGGAGGGGGCCCAGAAGTTGGAAAATTATATGTTGAGTACTTTAGATTCAAAAAACCAAATAATTTGAAAGTAAAATGATGAAATATATGCAAATGTAACCTAGAGAGAGAGTGTCTATGCTAACCTCAAAAAAAGACTAGTCATTAAGATAATAATTACTACTAGAGATAATGAGGGACAGTGCATAATGATAAAAAATTAGAGATAACAATTATAAGTATATATGCACCTAACAAGAGAACATCAAATTATGTGAAACTAGAGCTGATAATAGTAAACAGAAATAATTTAACAATAAGTTCATGATTTCAATATTTTATTCTCAATAATTGATAGAACTAGAATTAGTTACTAAAAATTAGAAATTAACAGTAATTTTTTATTAGAAAATAACAATATTTAGGAAACTTGTGTAGAGCAATCAACCAACTTGATCTAAGAGACATCTACAGAACACTAAAAGCCAAAACAGCAGAGTATACATTCTTTTGAAGTGCTCATGGAACATTCTCCAAGATAGTCCGTATGGTATGCCATAGACCAGTTTTAACAAATTTAAAAGAATAAAAGTCATACAAAATATGAATTTTGTACAAAATAATGCTAAAATATAAATTAAAAATTGAAAGGAATTTGGTAAATCAACATATATTAAAGTTGACATAAAATCTTAGATAAATATATTATTTTCTTTTTGTCCTTGATAAATATATTATTTTCTTTTTGTCCTTCAGTCCCTACTAATCATTACAAAAGATGTATATGTATCCATATTTAAAAAGTGTTTTTGGTAACTGGTCTGTTAAATCTTATGTGTTTATATTAAAACTATCAACAATGAGGACTAAATAAAAGAAACTACAAAGAAGTTGTAGTACAAAGGTGCTAAAATTGGGGGCAAAACAAATAAAATTCAGTTTTTATTTTTGTTTTTTGTTTTCCAGTTGCAATTAAGGTGAAAACTCTATGCCATTTTGTTAGCTTCATGTTCTGGCTATAATTTGGGCAACAGAGATACATGAGACTTGCCTAGTGAAGAGCTGGCAGTCCATTAGTAAATCCTTCAGGGAATCTTAAAACCAGGGAGAGAGATCCTTACAAATTAACAATGAAATGAGATAAGAACCATTCCTATTGGAAGAAAATACTTTGAGAAGTGCACCACAAATATAAGATATGTTAACCTTGGACTCAAGTTTAAGTGGCTTGATACAAATTAGTTCAGTCTTTTTTTCTGGGTCTCACTGCAGATTTAACCTGGTGAGTTGATACAATGCAATTACTTAAAACATCATTATTCTAAGTTCTGTGTGAAGTCATGCTATTCTGTCCCTATTTAAGAAAGATTATATATATATCATAATATGGTATTCCATAGAAACAATGAAATAAAAAGGAGGATATCTTTTCCAATAAAGTGGCATTGCTTGGCTGAATATGAAAATTGCCTCTTCTCAGAATATCTGTGTAATTTAATCACTCATTTGGCAAATACAACAACTTTTTATAAAGCACTGTATTTTAAAACACACATGAGAGTAAATCCCTTATAAGAGATACACACATTGGTTTAACTTCATACATAAGACATGAGGAAATTCTGAATAAGTAAACGCTCTCAGAGGTGCAATATTCATGACGTAAGGCAACAAAACAAATGGGAATGACTGTTTATTAGTTTCTGAAAATCTTCGCACATGTATAAGACTCTGTTTCTCTGTCTTGGCTCATTTTTATTTCTTCATTGTTATGTTTTTAACCTTTTTTAAAAAATGTTTTTCCTCTCTGTCCTTACTCATAAACACACGGGTGTACACACACACACCCCAATACTCACATACAAGGATTCCATTAATTTTTAATACAGAAAAGAAAAATCCAACTAACCTATGTCTTAAGTAAATTTCAACTTATTTTCTCATTTAACAGGAAAAACAGATATAGTCATTTTAGGACTGAACTAATTTCTTCATAATGACATCAATGATTCAGTTGCCTTATAAATTTCTTCTCTGTCATTTTTAGTTTATGGGCTTCACCCTCATATTTTATCACCTCGAAGTCCCAAGAAATCTTCTTCACTTCCATTATATATCTGTATTTCCAGCAGGGAAAAAGAATAGGAAGATGGATAAAATAATATTAATCACCCAAATTTGTTCTTTTTTAAGGATATTTACTGGGAGCCTTATCCAATATCTACTAACATCTCTTTGGTCAGAATTATTGTGTCAGGTACTTATTTTTAGTTATGAATAATGATGAGAAATGTAGTTAGTTTAAAGCTGAGCACATTGCCCCCAAACTAAATGTAAGTTCTGTTAGTTAGCAAGAAAAGGAGAGTGAATATTGAATTGGAATTTGTCAGTGTGTGTGTGCACATACACACAGGTTTGAGTGGAATATACTCTATTAAACTCTTCCTGTTTTGTTTTTTCCTTCTGGCTCTCTACCACTTATATAGTATAAGTAACAATTTTTAATTGTTTAAACAATGTTTAATTGTTTAATTGTCTATTCTTCACTGTGCATCCCTTTACCTAATACATTGCCTAGGAAATGGGGACATTTAAGAAATATATGATAATGTGTGCTTATATATCTGTGTGTGTATGTGTATATACATGAATAAACACAGCAGATTAGGTTTGAAACTGGTAAGCATATGATGCCAGCAGCCTGGTGACCTCCAGAATTCATTGATGGTGACTGCCAACTAGAAACTGTTAAATAAGACTGCAGAAGTTCTATTGAGAACACAGAAGGAAAAAAGGAAAATCCTTGTATTTTATTTAGCAAATCTATATAACCTTATTTTGTACTCCTTATCAGAAAAGCAATATATGTGAAAGATGATTCTCACTGTCTGACTTTTTCTGTTTTTTTTTTTTGTTAAATTCAGTAAAAAAAAAAAAAAAAGAATGTTAAGAATGAGTCATCTCATATGAAACCCATATTAAGAGGTAGCAGCTTCCCAGGATAATGAATGTAGTGCATCAGGGTACAAGATAAATGAGTATAAATGAAGAATTCATTTCAGGGAATTAGATGTTGATGTATGTTTTGTGCCTTATGGGCTTGTTTCACTGAATGAATTTGACAAATAATAAACTTTCTTATAAGCTGATTGGAAAAAATTGAGAAAGCTTTTAAAAAATCTGTTTATAAGTAATTCACATGATTATAAAGGCAAAGAGAAATAATAACTATGAAGTTTGTGTGTGTATCTTTGTGTGTGTGTGTGTATGTGGTAACTCTGATAATAGAAGCAATTTATTTAATTCAACAAACCAATAAGCAGCTATTAGTATCTTGATTTTATAGATTAAAAAAACCTGATGGGCTTCCCTGGTAGCGCAGTGGTTGAGAGTCCGCCTGCCAATGCAGGGGACACAGGTTCGTGCCCCGGTCCGGGAAGATCCCACATGCCATGGAGCGGCTGGGCCCGTGAGCCATGGCCGCTGAGCCTGCACGTCCGGAGCCTGTGCTCCGCGACAGGAGAGGCCACAACAGTGAGAGGCCCGCATACCGCAAAACAAAACAAAAAAAAACAAAAAAAAACAAAAAACTGATGATCAGAGTTTAGTAATGTCCTCAAGTATAAGAGCTGGTTAATGGAACGTCTAGGATGTCCCTCTCTTCAGAGTCCTTTTATGATATATGGCCCATTCAACCCACAATTTTCTTAAAAATAGATGTTCTGAGGAATTTGTTGTAGAATATAATGGCTTTTATATAATTCCCTGCTTTGGCTACCCATTGGGCAGGCATATTCTTTAATAAGATTGTCTACTCATTAAAATGTGACTTTTAAAAAGTTTTCCAAATTACTCACATACAAGTTTTATCTTAGAATTTTAAGATTTGTTGTTTATCTGTATATCTCTAGTTAACTCAGCCATGACCTCAGTGATTTAACAGCCTTCTTCTTTTGTGCTGTCACTTGGTCTTAGACCCTTCGTACTGAAGAGTCATATTATTTTCTGTCTCTTCTTATACAGCAGCTCTTTTCATCCTATCTATCTATCTATAATCTATCTATCTATATCTATATCATCTATATCTATATCTATGTAGGTTTACGTGTGTACGTGTGTTTCTCATTGATCTTTCCCTGCATATTATTTTATTTTAACTATCTGAAGGTGCACATTTAGAGTTACATGCAGCATGTCATAATTTTAATATTATTTTATTTAAGAAAATTGAGCACTCGATTTTAATAAGGTACTATACCAGACCTCTTAATATTTTCTCTTTTGTTTCTGTTTGACTCCATCATGCCAATATATTCTTTTAAGCTATAGCAGCATATTAGGAACAAATTATTGGCTCATTTATGTGGTCATATGTTTGGGCAAGACACTTTTTCATTAAAAACGTATTTTGGGAGGGACAATGTCCTTGGCATTGTGAATTCTACGTATCAAATATTTTAATAAAAATGCCTTCCACATAAAGAAAAACTCATATTTTCCAATTAACTTTTAGATATGAAATTGAATAAAACAAATATCTACTTAAAGTAATTTATTAATTTTATATGTGTAAATACATATCATCTTTATAAAATGTATTAATTCTTATATATTGTTTACATATATGATAAAATTAAATTTTACATCTACTTTAAGTATCTTTTTCTCTGCAATAAATATAAAAAAATATATTCAGATGCTGTGCTGGCATCTTTGATAACAATTTTTGATTTATTAACACACTATTCCAGAGGATATCGTTTTTACTTCAAGTCATTTAATATGGATTATTTTTCCTTGTGTGAATTTCATTTTTAGTTCATGTAGTACGATACCTGAAGAATCCATTCACACATCATTGGACTGCTGTTTTTATGTTTGTATTTTGTCTTTTTATGATTACCATAATTTAGTTACTTGTTTCTAGTGACTTCAAATGTTTATTTGCAATTACATCAAATAATTGCAATTGTGAAGTTGCATCTTTGAAATTAAATGGCACATCTGTGTTGTTTGTTTGTTTATCCCCATGATTTTATTTAACAATTTTTAAAACAAATTTCTTTAAGTATGCAAATTGATATTGATTGAAAATTCTTCTGGTTATTCTATATTCCCTGAACCATATTTAGGGCTCAAAATACAGCATTATATTTTATCCATTTTAAGACGTTTATTTTCATGTTTTAACAACTTTGAAATCAGGATGTCTCTTATAGTCAGTGATATATCATAATTTAATTGCAATCATTTTTTTCCCTTTTTTAGTAATATATAAAATAATGTGCCTCTTCCAATGAATAGCATTTTAAATTTGATGAACTAGAGCAACTGAGTACTTTGTACCAACCTATATATTTAATGAATCCCTCTTTTCTGGGGAATAATTATGTACATCCAAGTTTGTACATTTGGGAACAGATGGAACATGGTTTCTAACCTTAAAGCTCTCATGGAGGAGGATAATTACACTGTAGTTAGTAATGTCTATAATAGAAGTATAAAGAAAGCTCTTCTGGAGTCCATGAAGGGCTGAACAGAGTGTCTCACTGTAGAGAGTCAGAAAAGGCTTTAAAGAGTAGATGACTTTGAGGTGAAATTTGTAAAATTAGACTTTTATTAGGTGGAAAATATGAAGAGGAAAATTTGAACAGAGGAGAAAACCTGTGAATAAATATGAAGACCAATGAAAGAATGACATGATCTAGATGCCCAATTATTCTGACTGGATTATAGGGTGTGGGACAAAATTGTGAAAATAATCTGAAAAATTATACAGGAGCACTTAAATAAAATTCTGTGACCTTAATAAAGAAAATGGACTTTTTCTTATAGGTAAAAGAGCACCATGGAACGGCTATTATTATCCACTATATGATTTAGAATGATCAGTATGAGGGCAATGTGCAGATCAAGACAAAAATACTGGAAGTAGGAAAATATAACAGGTTAATGAAGAGAAGACCTTAAAAGAGAAACAGGGGCTTCCCTGGTGGTGCAGTGGTTGGGAGTCCACCTACCGATGCAGGGGACACGGGTTTGTGCCCCGGTCCGGGAAGATCCCACATGCCGCGGAGCGGCTAGGCCTGTGGGCCATGGCCGCTGAGCCTGCGCGTCTGGAGCCTGTGCTCCACAACCGGAGAGGCCACACAGTGAGATGCCCGCGTACCACAAAAAAAAAAAAAAAAAGAGAAGAAATTATCTGGCATATATAATAATGTTACTGAACCAAACGTGGATCCGTTGTTCTGTGGGCAGTAAAGCCAATGTACTGACACCAGGTGGTGATGAAGGAAAGTACAGCATTTATTGCAGGGCACCAAGCAAGACGAAACAGGCAACTCATGCTCAAAAGACCTGAACTCCAAGTTTCAAGGAAGAGGTTTTAAAGGGAGTGTGAGGGAGGGGGCTGCAGGGTACTTGATCACCTAGTGCACAAATGTCGGATTGGTTGGCATGAGCTGAAGTTTCAAGCATCATTAACCTTCTGGTTTCAACCAGTCTAGGGTCTATGTTCTTGCTGTCCATAGTTTTCATCTGGTGGAGGTCTGCTTCCTGTAAAAACAACTTAGGAGTGTGTGTCAGGCCTTTATCTATATCTTTCAAGGAACTGTGTGTTTGGTGATTCTGCTATGTGACAGATTTATAGTCTAAATTTTACCAGTTTCCCAGCCCAACAGCTAATCTTTGTTTCTACACCTTTACATTTCCTAATCATTAACTCTTGAGTCGGCCTTTAGAGACTCAAGGGAGGCCTGGGAGACTAAAGCAAAAGCCTGTTACTTCAAAGGACAGGGACACAAGGGCTTGTATATAGTTTCAATAGTAGACTACATGAAAAAAGAAAACTTGACCATGAGCATTTAGGATTTGGGGAACATTAGCTGAGATAATATGTAAAGGAGTAGCTTAGTGAGCATGTATGTGTTGTCCTAGGTATGGAGATGTCCAGTAGATAGAACTAGTATAAAGTCAGATATCTTAACTTCTAGTAGGCCTCAGAAAAGTAATCATTATAACTATGGAGGATTGTATGTCATAAATAATACCACACAGCCCTTACTTAAAGCTTAAATGTTGCTTAAGTTAATTGTTCCTGGACTGTTTGGGGGAAGCACTAGATAGCACAGGGTTATTTTAAGAGTTTCTTGGATGGTGATGGTTGTAGGATTTGATAAAAGTAAGTAAAATTTTAGTTTCTTCATCACACTTCACCAAGAGGAGCTCTGCTGATATTAAATTTATTTGTCTATGTTCCTTGGTATGATTTCATTGGAAGAGAGACAGAGACAGACAGACAGATAAACAGGACAGAGATTTCCCATGTACCCACTGCCCTCACTACACATGCATAGCCTTTCTTATTACCAGTATCCTCCACCAGAGTTGTACATTTGTTACAATTGGTAACTAACAGATTAACCTCAATTTACACATTATTATCACCCAAAGTCCATAGTTTACATTGGGGTTGACTCGGTATTACAGGTTATATGGATTTGGACTAATATATAATTACATGTATTCACCAAGTAATTATAGTATCATACATAGTGTTGCTACTGGTCTAAAAACCTTCTGTTCTTTGCCTTTTCATCCCATTCTCCCCCCCCCCCCATCCCTTGGGAACTGCTGATCTTTTTACTGTCTACATAGTTTTGCCTTTTCCAGAATGTCATGTAGTTAGAAACATATATCATGTAGATATTTCAGAATGCCTTATTTCATTCTCCATGTCTTTTCATGGCTAGATAGCTCATTTCTTTTGAGCACAATATTATTCCATTGTCTGTGTATAATTCAATGTATTTATCCATTCATCTACTAAAGGACATCTTGACTGCTTCCAAGTTTTGGTGATTATGAATAAAGCTGCTACAAATATCACTGTGCACGTTTGTATGTGGATATACGTTTTCACTTCATTTGGGTAAATATCAACGAGCACAATTTCTGGATCGTATGATAAGAGTATGTTTAGTTTTACAAGAAACTGCCAAACTGTCCTCCAAAGTAACTGTACCATTTCACATTCCCACCAGAAATAATGAGAGTTTTGGTTATTCCATACTCCCTACAGTATTTGGTGTTGTCAGTATTCTGAATTTTGCCAAAGGTGTGTAGTGTTAATAGGTGTGTAATGGTATCTCATTGTTTTAATTTACATTTCCATGATGACAAATAATATGAAGTACCTTTTTCTAAGTTTATTTGCCATTTGTATAACTTTATTTTGAAGTGTCTGTTAAGGTCATTGGCCCACTTTTTAATTGCTTTTTTATTGTTGAGTTTTAAGAGTTATTTTTATATTTTGGATAACAGTAGTTTATCAGATACATCTTTTGAAAATATTTTCTCCCAGTTTGTGGTTTATCTTTTCATTCTATGGTCCTTCACAGAGAAGAAAATTTAATTTTAATAAAGTCCAATTTAATTATTTCTTCCACTGATTGTGTGTTTGGTGTTGTATCTCAAAAATCATCATCAAACCCAAGGTCACCTACACTTTCTCTTATGTTATCCTCTCGGAGTTTTATAGTTTAACGTTTTACATTCATGTTTGTAATCCATTCTTAGTTGATTTTTGTGAAGGGTGTAAGGTCTTTGTCTAGGTTCAATTCTTTTTGCACGTTGATGTCCAGTTGAAAAGACTATCTTTGCTTCATTGTATTGCTTTTGCTCCATTGTCAAAGATAAGTTGACTATATTTATATGTTCTATTTCTGCTCTTTCTATTATGTTCCATTGATCTAGCCATCTACGTTTTTGTAAATATTAAGCTGCCTTGATTATTGTAGCTTTATAATAAGTCAATATCTGGAAGTATCAGTCCTCCAACTTTGTTTTTCTCCTTCCATTTTCTATTCTGGGTCTTTTAGCTCTGCATATAAATTTTAGAATAAAATTGTCAATATTCACAAAGTAACTTGCTGGAGTTTTGATTGGGATTGCAATGAATCTATACATCAAACTAGGAAGAACTGCCATCTTGACAATATTGAGACTTCTTATTCACAAGCATTAAAGATCTCTCCATTTGCTTAGTTCTTTGATTTCTTTCATCAGAGTTCTGTAGTTTTTCTCATATAGTTCTTAAACATATTTTGTTAGATTTATATTGCTAATGTAAATGGTATTGTGTTTTAAATTTTAAATTACACTTGTTTATTGCTGATATATAGGAAAGTGATTGACTTTTATATATTAATGTTGTATCCTATAACTGTCCTATAATTGCTCATTAGTTCCTGAGGTTTATTTGTTCTGTTCTTCAGATTTTCAACTTTTCAATCATGTCATCTGGAAACAAAAACAGTTTTATTTCTTCCTTCTCAGTACCATTTATTTTATTTTCTTGTCTTACTGCATTACCTAGGACTTCCAGTACAGGGTTGAAAAGCAGTGGTGAGAGTGGACATTCTTGTCTTGTTTTTAATCTCTATGAGAAAGCTTCAAGTTTCTCATCATTAGTATGCTATTAGCTGAACGTTTCTTTAATAGATATTCTTTTTTTTAATGATATATTTTATTTAACCCAATATATCCAAAATATCATTTCAACATGTACGCAATATTAAAAGTTGACGGTGTGATATTTCACGTTTTTTTTTTTCATACAAAATCATCAAAGTCTAGTGTGTATTTTGCAGTAAGAGCTCATCCCAAATAGGACCAAGTGCTCAATAGTCACATGTCTCAAGTGGCTACATCACAGATCTAGAGTGTGTAGAGAGCATAGAACTGAGTTGGTAGAAGACTGAAACCAAGGGAGGGTCTACACTGCAAACAATAGGCTACAGTCCAAGATAGAAGTCTTCTTGGCATGCACTTCTCGGTGCTTTCGGGACTCGTGCTGCTGTAACACCCAGTAACTAAACTTGCTATTTCAGGGCACTCTTCCTTACCTCCCTCAGGAGTGTCTGCAGAAGCCCAGCGAGTGCTGCTCCAAGCTCCTTTTCCAGCATGGAAGGCAGCACCTGGCCCAACATGGTGGACAGCTCCTGTTTCAGTACCGTAGGCACTCTCAGCCCACCGAAGATTCTATTTCTAGGAAGGCAGAGGCCGGGAAGTCCATGAGCCTCCTTCACTCATGTCTCTTTTCTTTTCATTTGTTTCAGTTCTGGGGATCATTCGTCTCTGATTGGCTGATTTGCTGTCCTTAAAGCCAAGGTAGAGTTCCTCAACTGTAAAATTGATTATTAGCTTCTCCAATGTTGTTACTCTCAGGTTCTTCACCTCCTGAAATCCTATGCATTCTTTTTTTTTTTTTAGGCCTGCCCAATATTATTGTCTTTTATTTTTTATTATTATTATTATTATTTTTACACCTTTATTGGAGTATAATTGCTTTACAATGATGTGTTAGTTTCTGCTTTATAACAAAGTGAATCACTTATACATATACATATGTTCCCATATCTCTTCCCTCTTGCGTTTCCCTCCCTCCCACCCTCCCTATACCACCCCTCTAGGTGGTATATTCTTTATGAAATTGAGGAAGTTCCCGTCTACTCCCAGTTTACTTAGAGGTTTTATCATATATTAGTGTTGGAATTTTGTCAAATATTGAATACTTTTTCTGCATCTCTTGATATAATCATGCAAGGTTTTTTTTTTTTTTGCCTTTTGATGTGATGGATTATATTAACTGCCTTTTGGAATGTGAACTAACTTTGCATACCTGGAATAAATCCCACTTGGTCATGGTGTATAATTCATTTTATACATTGTTGGATTCAATTTGAGAACATTTTGTTGACAAGTTTTGCACCTATGTTCCTGAGAGGTATTAGTTTGTAGCTTTCTTTGCTTGTAATATCTTTGTCTCGTCTTGGTATTAAGGTAGTGCTGGCCTTCAGCTTCTGTCTTTTGAAAGAGATTATAGAGAAGTGGTGTAATTTATTTCTTTAATAATTGGTGGAATTCACTTTTTATCTGAGCCTAGTGCTTTCTGTTTTGGAAGGTTATTAATTATTGATTCATTTTTATATTTGATAAAGTCTTATTCAGATTGTTTATTTCTTCTTGTATAAGTTTTGGCAGGTGTGTCTTTCAAGAAATAGTTTAATTTCATCTATATTATCAAATTTTAGGGCATAGAGTTTTTTATAGTATTACTTAATTAGCCTTTTTCTGCCCTTGGGATCTGTTGTGATGTCCCCTATTTCATTTTTGATATCAGTAATACATGCCCTCTTGTTTGTCTTACTTATTCTGGTTAGAAGCTTATTGATTTTATTGTTTAGAACAATTTTAAATAGAATGGTAAAGAAAATCGCACCAGGAAGTTGGTGTTTAAAAACAAACAACAAACAAAAAGTTTTTAGGAAGAAAAGTGTGAATCGTGTATATTTGGGGAAAATGTGTTTCAGGCAGAGAAAACAGCAAGAGGAAATCCTTGAGTTTTAAGCTTGTCTGATGTGCTCCAGGAATAGGAATGGTGCCAAAATAACTAGAATTAAATGAGCATGATTGGGGAGACAGTATAAAAAGAGATCAGAGATGTTATGAGAAAGTGCTTAGATTTTATATGTTATTTTATGCAAACTAAATATTGGGATATTTATTTCAAGTAAGATGGAATTTTATTTAGCCTTTACATTAAAAAAAATCACTTTAGCTTTTGAAGAAGATGCGGTAGACAATACTAGAAGCATTTATCAGATGGAAAACATTTTGTGATTATCCAAGTGAGAGATAATGGTGGCTTGGACCAAAGTCTTAGCAATGGAGGCTCTGAAAAATTGCTGTGTCATAACCACTAGGATTTGATCATTTGTTTGTTTGTTTGTTTTTTATTAGTTTCTGCTTTATAACAAAGTGAATCAGTCATACATATACATCTGTTCCCACATCCCTTCCCTCTTGCATCTCCCTCCCTCCCACCCTCCCTATCCCAACCCTCCAGGTGGTCACAAAGCACTGGGCTGATCTCCCTGTGCTATGCAGCTGCTTCCCACTATCTATCTACCTTATGTTTGGTACTGTATATATGTCCAAGCCTCTCTTTCACTTTGTCACAGCTTACCCTTCCCCCTCCCTATATGAAGTCCATTCTCAAGAAGGTCTGTGTCTTTATTCCTGTTTTACCCCTAGGTTCTTCATGACATTTTTTTAAATTCCATATATATGTGTTAGCATACAGTATTTGTCTTTCTCTTTCTGACTTACTTCACTCTGTATGACAGACTCTAGGTCTATCCACCTCATTACAAATAGCTCAGTTTCATTTCTTTTTATGGCTGAGTAATATTCCATTGTATATATGTGTCACATCTTCTTTATCCATTCATCTGATGATGGACACTTAGGTTGTTTCCAGCTCCGGGCTATTGTGAATAGAGCTGCAATGAACATTTTGGTACATGCCTCTTTTTGAATTATGGTTTTCCCAGGGTATATGCCTAGTAGTGGTATTGCTGGGTCATATGGTAGTTCTATTTTTAGTTTTTTAAGGAACCTCCATACCGTTCTCCATAGTGGCTGTACCAATTCACATTCCCACCAGCAGTGCAAGAGTGTTCCCTTTTCTCCACACCCTCTCCAGCATTTATTGTTTCTAGATTTCTTGATGATGGCCATTCTGACTGGTGTGAGATGTTATCTCATTGTAGTTTTGATTTGCATTTCTCTAATGATTAATGATGTTGAGCACTCTTTCATGTGTTTGTTGGCAGTCTGTATATCTTCTGTGGAGAAATGTCTATTTAGGTCTTCTGCCCATTTTTGGATTGGGTTGTTTGTTTTTTTGCTGGTGAGCTGCATGAGCTGCTTATAAATTTTGGAGATTAATCCTTTGTCAGTTGCTTCATTTGCAAATATTTTCTCCCATTCTGAGGGTTGTCTTTTGGTCTTCTTTATGGTTTCCTTTGCTGTGCAAAAGCTTTGAAGTTTCATTAGGTCCCATGTGTTTATTTTTGTCTTTATTTCCATTTCTCTAGGAGGTGGGTCAAAAAGGATCTTGCTGTGATTTATGTCATAGAGTGTTCTGCCTATGTTTTCCTCCAAGAGTTTGATAGTTTCTGGCCTTACATTTAGGTCTTTAATCCATTTTGAGCTTATTTTTGTGTATGGTGATAGGGAGTGATCTAATCTCATACTTTTGCATGTCCCTGTCCAGTTTTCCCAGCACCACTTATTGAAGAGGCTGTCCTTTCTCCACTGTACATTCCTGCCTCCTTTATCAAAGATAAGTTGACCATATGTGCGTAAGATTATCTCTTGGCTTTCTATCCAGTTCCATTGATCTATCTTTCTGTTTTTGTGCCAGTACCACACTGTCTTGATTACTGTAGCTTTGTAGTATAGTCTGAAGTCAGGGAGCCTGATTCCTCCAGCTCCATTTTTCGTTCTCAAGATTGCTTTGGCTATTCGGGGTCTTTTGTTTTTCCACAGAAATTTTGAAATTATTTGTCTAGTTCAGTGAAAAATGCCAGTGGTAGTTTGATAGGGATTGCATTGAATCTGTAGATTGCTTTGGGTAGTAGAGTCATTTTCACAATATTGATTCTTCTAATCCAGGAGCATGGTATATCTCTCCATCTATTTGTATCATCTTTAATTTCTTTCATCAGTGTCTTATAATTTTCTGCATAGAGGTCTTTTGTCTCCTTAGGTAGGTTTATTCCTAGATATTTTATTCTTTTTGTTGCAGTGGTAAACGGGAGTGTTTTCTTGATTTCACTTTCAGATTTTTCAGCATTAGTGTACAGGAATGCCAGAGATTTCTGTGCATTAATTTTGTATCCTTCTACTTTACCAAATTCATTGATTAGCTCTAGTAGTTTTCTGGTGGCATCTTTAGGATTCTCTATGTATAGTATCATGTCATCTGCAAACAGTGACAGCTTTACTTCTTCTTTTCCAATTTGGATTCCTTTTATTTCCTTTTCTTCTCTAATTGCTGTGGCTAAAACTTCCAAAACTAAGTTGAATAAGAGTGGTGAGAGTGGGCAGCCTTGTCTTGTTCCTGATCTTAGTGGAAATGGTTTCAGTTTTTCACCATTGAGGACAATGTTGGCTGTGGGTTTGTCATATATGGCCTTTATTTTGTTGAGGAAAGTTCCCTCTATGCCTACTTTCTGCAGGGTTTTTATCATAAATGGGTGTTGAATTTTGTCGAAAGCTTTCTCTGCATCTATTGAGATGATCATATGGTTTTTCTCCTTCAACTTGTTAATATGGTGTATCACATTGATTGATTTGCGTATATTGAAGAATCCTTGCATTCCTGGAATAAACCCCACTTGATCATGGTGTATGATCCTTTTAATGTGCTGTTGGATTCTGTTTGCTAGTATTTTGTTGACGATTTTTGTATCTATGTTCATCAGTGATATTGGCCTGTAGTTTTCTTTCTTTGTGACATCCTTGCCTGGTTTTGGTATCAAGGTGATAGTGGCCTCATACAATGAGTTTGGGAGTGCTCCTCCCTCTGCTATATTTTGGAAGAGTTTGAGAAGAATAGGTGTTAGCTCTTCTCTAAATGTTTGATAGAATTCGCCTGTGAAGCCACCTGGTCCTTGGCTTTAGTTTGTTGGAAGATTTTTAATCACAGTTTCAATTTCAGTGCTTGTGATTGGTCTATTCATATTTTCTCTTTCTTCCTGATTCAGTCTTGGCAGGTTGTGCATTTCTAAGAATTTGTCCATTTCGTCCAGGTTGTCCATTTTATTGGTATAGAGTTTCTTGTCGTAATCTCTCATGATCTTTTGTATTTCTGCAGTGTCAGTTGTTACTTCTCCTTTTTCATTTCTAATTCTATTGATGTGAGTCTTCTCCCTTTTTTTCTTGATGAGTCTGGCTAATGGTTTATCAATTTTGTTTATCTTCTCAAAGAACCAGCTTTTAGTTTTATTGATCTTTGCTATCGTTTCCTTCATTTCTTTTTCATTTATTTCTGATCTGATCTTTATGATTTCTTTCCTTCTGCTAACTTTGGGGGTTTTTTGTTCTTCTTTCTCTAATTGCTTTAGGTGCAGAGTTAGGTTGTTTACTCGACATGTTTCCTGTTTCTTAAGGTGGAATTGGGTTGCTATAAAATTCCCCCTTAGAACTGCTTTTGCTGCGTCCCATAGGTTTTGGGTCGTCGTGTCTCCATTGTCATTTGTTTCTAGGTATTTTTTAATTTCCTTTTTGATTTCTTCAGTGATCACTTCGTTATTGAGTAGTGTGTTGTTTAGCCTCCATGTGTTTGTATTTTTTACAGATCTTTTCCTGTAATTGATGTCTAGTCTCATAGCATTGTGGTCGGAAAAGATACTTGATACAATTTCAATTTTCTTAAATTTACCAAGGCTTGATTTGTGACCCAAGATATGATCTATCCTGGAGAATGTTCCATGAACACTTGAGAAAAATGTGTATTCTGTTGTTTTTGGATGGAATGTACTATAAATATCAATTAAGTCCATCTTGTTTAATGCATCATTTAAAGCTTGTGTTTCCTTATTTATTTTCATTTTGGATAATCTGTCCATTGGTGAAAGTGGGGTGTTAAAGTCCCCTACTATGATTGTGTTACTGTCGATTTCCCCTTTTATGGCTGTTAGTGTTTGCCTTATGTATTGAGGTGCTCCTATGTTATATTGGGTGCATAAATATTTACAATTGTTATATCTTCTTCTTGGATCGATCCCTTGATCATTATGTAGTGTCCTTCTTTGTCTCTTCTAGTAGTCTTTATTTTAATGTCTATTTTGTGTGATATAAGAATTGCTACTCCAGCTTTCTTTTGATTTCCATTTGCATGGAATATCTTTTTCCATCCCCTTACTTTCAATCTGTATGTGTCTCTAGGTCTGAAGAGGGTCTCTTGTAGACAGCATATATATGGGTCTTGTTTTTGTATCCATTCAGCCAATCTGTGTGTTTTGGTGGGAGCATTTAGTCCATTTACTTTTAAGGTAATTATTGATATGTATGTTCCTATTCCCATTTCCTTAATTGTTTTGTGTTCGTTATTGTAGGTATTTTCCTTCTGTTGTGTTTCTTGCCTAGAGAAGTTCCTTTAGCATTTGTTGTAAAGGTGGTTTGGTGGTGCTGAACTCTCTCAGCTTTTGCCTGTCTGTAAAGTTTTTAATTTTCAACTATAATCTCTTCAAATCGTTTCCCAGTCCCTTTCTTTTTCTCTTCTTCTTCTGGAACCCCTATAATTCGAATGTTGGTGCGTTTAATGTTGTCCCAGAGGTCTCTGAGACTGTCCTCTGTTCTTTTCATTCTTTTTTCTTTATTTTGCTCTGCAGCAGTTATTTCCACTATTTTATTTTTCAGTCACTTATCCGTTCTTCTGTCTCAGTTATTCTGCTATTGATCCCATCTAGAGTATTTTTCATTTCATTTATTGTGTTTTCAATCGATGCTTGATTCATCTTTAGTTCTTCTAGGTCCTTGTTAACTGTTTCTTGCATTTTGTCTATACTATTTCCAAGATTTTGGATCTTGGAAATAGAATCTTGGATCATCTTTACTATCATTATTCTGAATTCTTTTTCAGGTTGACTGCCTATTACCTCTTCATTTGTTAGGTCTGGTAGGTTTTTATCTTGCTCCTTCACCTGCTGTGTGTTTTTCTGTCTTCTCATTTTGCTTATCTTACTGTGTTTTGGGTCTCCTTTTTGCAGGCTGCAGATTCGTAGTTCCTGTTGTTTTTGGTGTCTGTACCCAGTGGCTAAGGTTGTTTCAGTAGGTTGTGTAGGCTTCCTGGTGGGTGGGACTAGTGCCTGTGTTCTGGTAGTTGAGGCTCGATCTTGTCTTTCTGGTGGGCAGTTCCACGTCTGGTCGTGTGTTTTGGGGTGCCTGTGGGCTTATTATGTTTTTAGGCAGCCTCTCCGCTAATGGGTGGGGTTGTGTTCCTGTCTTGCTAGTTGCTTGGCATAGGGTGACCAGCACTGTAGCTTGCTGGTCGTTGACTGAAGCTGGGTGCTGGTGTTGAGATGGAGATCTCTGGGAGATTTTCGCTGCTTGATATTATGTGGAGCTGGGAGGTCTCTTGTGGACCCGTGTCCTGAAGTTGGCTCTCCCACTTCAGAGGCACAGCACTGACTCCTGGCTGCAGCACCAAGAGCCTTTCATCTACCCGGCTCAGAATAAAAGGGAGAAAAAGTAGAAAGAAAGAATTAGTAGAAGAAAGAAAGAGAGAGAGAAACAAAGGAAGAAGGAAAGAAAGCAAGGACGGAAGCAAGAAAGAAAGAAAGAAAGGAGGGTGGGAGGAAGGACGGAAAGAAAGAAAGAAAGGAGGGGGAGGGAGGAAGGAATGAAAAAGAAAGAGTGAAAGGAAGAAGGGAGGGAGGGAGGCAGGAAGGAAAGAAAAAGAAAGATTGAAAGGAAGAAGGGAGGGAGGGAGGAAGGAAAGAAAGAAAGAAAGGAAGAAAGAAATAAGAAAGAAAGAAGGAAAGAAAGACAGGAGGGAGGGAGGGAGGAAGGAAAGAAATAGAGAAAGAAAGAAAGGAGGTGCAGAGGGAGGGAGGGAGGAAAGGAAGGTAGGAAAAAAAGAAAGAGCAGGTAAAGTAAAATAGAATAAAGTATGAAATATAGTAGCGTTATTAAAATTAAAAAGTAATTATTGAAAAAAAAAATGGACAGATAGAACCCTGGGAGATATGGTGGAAGCAAAGCTATACAGAAAAAAATCTCACACAGAAACATACACATACACATTCACAAAGAGAGCAGGGGGAAAAAATCTAAAACCTTGCTCTCAAAGTCCACCTCCTCAATTTGGGATAATTCGTTGTAAAAAGAGGAAAAGGGGAAAAAGTCTGAAATCTTGCTCTCAAAGTCCACCTCCTTAATTTGGGATAATTCGTTGTAAAAAGAGGAAAAGGGGAAAAAATCTTAAATCTTGTCCTCAAAGTCCACCTCCTCAATTTGGGATGATTAGCTGTCCATTCATGCACTCCACAGACACAGGACACATCAAGCGGACCGTGGAGCGTTAATCCGCTGCCTCTGAGGCTGCACAGAGAGATTTCCCTGTCTCTTCTCTGCTCTCACAGCTCCCAGGTCTCAGCCTTGGACCTGGCCCCGCCTCTGCGCGTAGGTCGCCGGAGGGCGTCCGTTCTTCACTCATACAGGACGGGTTTAAAGGAGCCGCTGATTCGGGGGCTCTGGCTCACTCAGGCCGAGGGGAGGAAGGGGCACGCAGTGCGGGGTGGGCCTGCGGCGGCAGAGGCTGGCGTGACGTTGCACCAGCCCGAGGCGCTCCGTGCGCTTTCCCGGGGAAGCCGTCCCTGGGTCCCGGGACCCCGGCAGTGGCGGGCTGCACAGGCTCCCCGGAGGGGGGGTGGACAGTGACCTGCGCTCGCACACAGGCCTTGTGGCGGCGGCAGCAACAGCCCCAGCGTCCCATGCCCGTCTCCGGGGTCCGCGCCTTTAGCTGCGCCTCGCGCCCGTCTCTGGAGCTTCTTTAAGCAGCGCTCTTAATGCCCTCTCCTCACGCACCAGGAAACAAAAGGGAAGAAAAAGTCTCTTGCCTCTTCGGCAGCTCCAGACTTTTTCCCCGAACTCCCTCCGGGCTAGCCGTGGTGCACTAACCCCTTCAGGCTCTCTTCCTGCCACCAACCCCAGTCCTCTCCCTGCGCTTCGACTGAAACCCCATACCGGAGCCTCAGCTCCCAGCCCCGCCCGCCCTGGCGGCCGAGCAGACAAGCCTCTCGGGCTGGTGTGTGCCTGAGGGCACCGATCTTCTGTGCCGGAATCTCTCCGCTTTGCCCTCCACACCCCTGTTGCTGTGCTCTCCTCCGCTATTCCGAAGCTTTCCCCCTCCGCCACCCGCAGTCTCCGCCCGCGAAGGGGTTTCTAGTGTGTGGAAACCTTTCATCCTTCACAGCTCCCTCCCACTGGTGCAGGTCCCGTCCCTATCCTTTTGTCTCTGTTTATTCTTTTTTTCTTTTGCCCTACCCAGGTATGTGGGGAGTTTCTTGCCTTTTGGGGGGTCTGAGGTCTTCTGTCAGCGTTCAGTAGGTGTTCTGTAGGAGTTGTTCCACGTGTAGATGAATTTCTGATGTATCTGTGGGTAGGAAGGTGATCTCTGCGTCTTACTCTTCCGCCATCTTCCTCCGTCCCCCATCTGTCAACTTCTTTATCATTTAGGATCAAATTTGGCTACCTATGGTTCACGTAGTGGCTCCACAATGTCTCGCTGTTCTCTCATCATTATGATGTCATTTTATGGCCCATAATAGCTGCTTGCACTCCAGCTTTTGTGTCTACATTCCAGTCAGAAGAAAGGAGGAACAAGAGAAAGGCCTGCCTCCCTCCATTTTAAAGAAACTCCTCCTGATCATTTGTTTTTTAAAAGCCCCAAGTAAATTACAATTGCCAAGTTTATACATACATACATACATACGTGTGTGTGTGTGTGTGTGTGTGTGTGTAAAGAGAGAGAGAGAGAGAGTGCTTCAGTATACAAGAAAAGTGATGGGAGTAGTACAAAAATAATAACTAACACTTCCTGAGTGCTTAGTAGCTTAGTATATGTCAGGCCCTGTTCTGTGTGTTTGAGATATATTTACTCAGTTAATCATGATAATAACCCTTTAAGGTAAGTAAGTACTATATATATAGGACTATTATAAAGAAAATAAACTTTCTGTATATGGTGCTGTCCAAAGTCCCAAAGCTAATAAATGTAATAGAAACTAAAACCTAAACAATTTAATCTAGAACCTACACACCTCACCATTGTTGTATATTGCTTGCCTCCTGAATATAAATGTGAAGGGAGAAGAATGAGCAAGTACGTGTGCTGAATTTCCAGCTTTTTTATGGAAAGGCATAGGAGGTTTTCAACATTTAATGAATCAAGTACACAATTTAATTCACATTATACAATTGTACAATTATAGAAGTAATCATCAGAAGCACTAAAACCAGAAATGTTTAATAGAAATTCCCTCTTGGGAATGATTCTCTAAAACAGGGAAGATAAGGGCAGAAGCCATTACCTTAAAACTGAACTTCCATGATCACCCCAGTCAGTGCCCACTTTACATGTTTACTAGGCTCACCCACTTTATGGGAAACATTTTCATTGTTAGACGTAAGATGATTTTTTTAAGGGCTAAAAGTTATATTCTGCTTTATTATCAGTAGAAGGATTTTATGAAAGTCAATGAATTTGTAACCTCATAAACGTTAGGATTTTATGGAAGATAGTGCTAATCTCTAATGTAACTCCAGCTCCTTAGCTATTTGAGAGACTTTTGAATAAATAGACTTGGTCTAGTGTTTGTCCAGCTTTTTGAATTTTGATATTAGCTGTAGTATTACTGAGTTACAGATATTTGTCCACATAATTTGTGTGAGAACAACATAGGAGGTACTCAGTAGAGGGCCAAGAGAAGATCAAGAGTGCCAATTAGTAGCCACTCAGAGTCCCCTGCCAGGAAGTTTTTCATTTGTATTCAGAGGTTTGGAAAAGGTGGTTATCCACTCCCAGAAGAATTCAGTGTGAACTCTTGGGTGACATGTAAAAGAGAAAAGTTCCATTTCCAGAGAGTAGTGGAAACACAACTAATCTTATGTCCACAATCCTTCCTTCCAAATTTATGAGAAAATATGTATAGAAAATCTTAATTTTTATTTTAATATTATAATGTAGATGAAAGTCTGAAATTTAAAAAGAAAAAACAACTCATGAAAAGAAATAATGTACTGCTGGACCCGTGAGCCATGGCCGCTGAGCCTGCGCATCCGGAGCCTGTGCTCGCAACGGGAGAGGCCACAATAGTGAGAGGCCAGCGTACCGCAAAAAAAAAAAAAAAAAAAAAAAAGAAAAAGAAATAATGTATTCATTTCTTTAATTTATAACCTTTGTTTTTTTCAAACAAATGACCCAGGGCTTCAAAATTACTTATGTCTTTTGTAATTTAGGATTATTTTCTTCTTCTTTCTGAAACATTTCCTTATATACTTATTTTCTATGCCCCATGCCTACAACCTATCCTTTTAGAACCTGATTAAAGGAAGACAGATGGTCAAATAACTTTTGAAGCTCAATAATTTATTAATATAGCTCCAGTCAAAATCATTGACCTGAATACTCTCTTCCTTTTTAACTGAGATGTTAAAAGCTATTTCAGGGATTATTTTTTCCATTTAATTATGCTTATATTTAATTAAATCTACATAATTCATCTGATTTCCATCATTATAAAGTATTGTTGTAGGCATGCAGAGAATAAATAGATTTGATTCTATCAGGAAGAAAGAGCAAAAGCTGAGAGTTGCTGATTCTTTAAAATATAATTTCTACTTAGTAAAGAAATTAACTCCAAAAAATACTTATGTCCTTGCTTTTTCTCAGGATCACACTCAAGTAATGAGCAATTGGGTAATCTCCAGAGCCTACCCTAGGTTTAATGATAATTTTCCCCTGATCTTTCCCATTACTTTCTTTACTCTTTTTTTTTTCTTGGTCTACAGTCCTCTGAATGCCCAAAATTCTAAAGTTTTCCCCTGATTTCCCAGAGATTCTTTTGTGACACATGTGATTCTCCACCCTGAATTCAAACTAATCTATAATTTCTTAGCTAGTGTCTTGTGCTCTTGATCTCATCATCCTTTCCCTACCTCAACTGTCAACAATTCAATATGATAACTCATATGAGACTCATCTGTGCCCATGTAGTATTTCCTCATAGGAGTAATTCTCTAACTAGATATTTAGGGCTGCTGGGGAAACATATTTTCAGAGTGTAGTGAGTTCTGTACAAGAATCTATGAAGACCTTTTATTTGTATTTCAAAGATCATTTATTATAAGCATATTTTACATACTTATTATTGGTATAAGTATTGAATCATTAAGTATCTAAAGGAATTAATCAGTGGATGATTATCATCATTTTTGCAGCATGCATAGATCCAAAGACCCTCCGTGAAACTGTAGTTAGTTTAATAGTTCAAATAGAGAAAAACAGTGGAAAAATTAAGCCATTATATCATGTCTAGGAAAAAATGCATGTAGAGGAGAAAAAAATTTCCTTAACTCCCTGGCTGAGCCTGAAAATTAGACTGACCAAGACATATCAACAGGAGAAACACATAAAAATTTATTTAATTAATAGAAGTTGTATGTGACACGGGGACCTTCATAAGGAAATGAAGACTTAGAAGAAATGACTAAGTCTGATGATTTTATACTATGTTTGATGAAAAGTGGAGAGCTGTGGGAAAACATGATAGGACAAAGGGTATGAGCCAAGGGTAGTAAACTGGGGAAAACTTAGCAAGGCCTGTTCATTCAGATTCCTTAGTGTCTTTCCATCTTTGAAGATAAAAATGTTACTCTCCTCTGGATATGGAGAAGTCACCTCTCACATGAAGGTCCTATGATCTGCTTCAGGGGAGAAAGGGGAGTTTAGAGAGCCCTTCACCTGCTGTTTCTAGTATTCCTTAAAATCTTCAATATGCCAAAGCACCATATTTCAGGAGCAATGCATCCTGAACCCCAATAGGTATATCAAATTTAAAGAAATCAATTCTATCACCATCAATACTCAATTTACATGGCTAGCAAAAGTAATATGTCAGTCATATCTCTTTAATACTAACTTGCTAAAATTCATTGGCAACGAGAATCCTGGTCAGTGTAAAATGAGTAAATGCTATGTCCCTGATTCTATCAGTATAGATTATATATCCATTTTTGGTAAAGCCAGAGAGCTAAATTTAAATTTCCAGTGAGTGAGACAGTTTTTAGAGATACCTTGTTAAAATTAGCCTTTGAAAGTTGTTCCCAGGAAGAGTTTTGGCTAAATGTAAATTTGAATTATCCTGAGTTAGCAAGTATATTTTCAAGTTATTAGAATGTTTTGCACAGTATACTTAAGTATACTTGTTACATTTTACTAATGTCAAAATGAAGAATCAGAATAAATCTAGACCTGAACCTGATGCTACTGTTTGTATTTTTAAACTTCACATTTGAAGTTGGTCAACTGGTTTTAGGAAAAATAAGGTCTGTCACATTAAACTATGTATGCAATTGAATTTTATTATTTTTTAAGAATCATCTGTATCTAGTTTATAATTTTATTGTTAAAATTTAATAATGTTTGTATCTATTGTTATATTTATTTGTTTTTAAATAGCATCAAAAGAAATATAAAATACATTGACACAGAGTCAAGTAAAATTATTGCATTACATTTCACTTGGATATCACTGAAGTTTGAAGAAAAATGCCTCATAGCTTCTGCAGATAAAGGGACTGTTAGTCTCTAAGTTAAATGTTTCAATTAGAAGAACTGATTTGTTTTATCCTTTTGCTAATATTAGCATTTAAATGAAAAACAGTACATTTATGGGGCAAATTTTTATTCTATGGCTAGTCAGCTAAGACGTGCCTTTTGCACAGCTAAAAAACACGCACAAAATATTTTTACCCATAACTTTCAAGTCATATCTTGACAGTCAATTATCTATTTTCTTACAAATTATGCCATCCTCCAAACTGAAGTTAGTTCTCCATCGTCTCAAAAATGTTACATTTTGATTACTTTAAAGGTGAACACTTTATAAAGACAAGTCCTTCAAAATATCTCATTTACTTTGATGCTTGCAAATTGTTTTGCTTTCTTTGCTGTCTCACATCAGTAACCAATTTTCTTCACAACACAAGGTACTAGGAGGAATGGGAGTTCGACCATGTTTAATGTTACTAATAGAAAATTTTATTTTTTTATAGGATCCTAGGTTTTAATCACATATACTTTTAAAAAGCAATTATTTTAATATGGAATAGTACAAACACATATAGATTTTATAATCACTGGCATTCACAGTGTCTCATCTTCCTGGACATCTGCTTTTACTTACATGAGAATGCATGTGTGTAACTGTACATAATATTTTATTTTTTTAATTTTTAATTTTTAAAAATCTTTATTGGAGTATAATTGCTTTACAGTGGTGTGTTAGTTTCTGCTTTATAACAAAGTGAATCAGCTATACATATACAAATGTCCCCATATCTCCTCCCTCTGGCATCTCCCTCCCACCCTGCCTATGCCACCCCTCTAGGTGGACACAAGGCACCAAGCTGATCACCCTGTGCTATGCGGCTGCTTCCCACTAGCTATCTATTTTACATTTGGTAGTGTATATATATAAATGTTACTCTCTCACTTCATCCCAGCTTACCCTTGCCCCTCCCATTGTCCTCAAATCCATTCTCTACATCTGCGTCTTTATTCCTGTCCTGACCCTAGGTTCATAAGAACCATTTCTTTTTTCTTTTTTATAGATTCCATATATATGTGTTAGCATACAGTATTTGATTTTCCCTTTCTGACTTACTTCACTCTGTATGATAGACAATAGGTCCATCCACCTCACTACAAATAACTCAATTTCCTTTCTTTTCATGGCTGAGTAGTATTCCATTGTGTATATGTGCTATGTCTTCTTTATCCATTCATCTGTCAATGGACACTTAGGTTGCTTCCATATCCTGGCTATTGTTAATAGAGCTGCAATAAACATTGTGCTAAATGACTCTTTGTGAATTATGGTTTTCTCAGGGTATGTGCCCAGTAGTGGGATTGCTGGGTCATATGGTAGTTCTATTTTTAGTTTTTTAAGGAACCCCCATACTGTTCTCTGTAGTGGCTATATCAATTTACATTCCACCAAGAGTGCAAGAGAGTTCCCTTTTCTCCACACCCTCTCTAGCATTTATTGTTTGTAAATTTTTGATGATGGCCATTCTGACCAGTGTGAGGTGATACGTCATTGTAGTTTTGATTTGCATTTCTCTAATGATTAGTGATGTTGAGCATCCTTTCACATGTTTGTTGGCAATCTGTATATCTTCTTTGGAGAATTGTCTATTTAGGTCTTCTGCCCATTTCTCGATTGCGTTGTTTGTTTTTTTGATATTGAGCTGCATGAGCTGCTTGTATATTTTGGAGATTAATCCTTTGTCAGTTGCTTTGTTTCCAAATATTTTCTTCCATTCTGAAGGTTGTCTTTTCGTCTAGTCTGTGGTTTCCTTTGCTGTGCAAAAGCTTTTAAGTTTCATTGGGTCCCATTTGTTTACTTTTGTTTTTATTTCCATTTCTCTGAAAGGGGGTTCAAAAAGGATCTTGCTGTGATTTATGTCGTAGAGTGTTCTGCCTATGTTTTACTCTAAGAGATTTATACGGTCTGGCCTTGCATTTAGGTCTTTAATCCATTTTGAGTTTATTTTTGTGTACGGTGTTAGGGAGTGTTCTAATTTCATTGTTTTACATGTAGCTGTCCAGTTTTCCGAGCACCACTTATTGAAGAGGCTGTCTTTTATCTATTGTATAGTCTTGCCTCTTTTTTCAAAAATAAGGAGACCATATGTGTGTGAGTTTATCTCTGGACTTCCTATCCTGTTCCGTTGATGTATATTTCTGTTTTTGTGCCAGTACTATACTGTCTTGATTACTGTAGCTTTGTAGTGTAGTCTGAAGTCAGGGAGCCTGATTCCTCCAGCTCCATTTTTCTTTCTCAAGATTCTTTTTGTTATTCGGGGTCTTTTGTGTTTCCATGCAAATTGTGAATTTTTTTGTTCTAGTTCTGTGAAAAATGCCATTGGCAGTTTGGTAGAGATTGCATTGAATCTGTAGATTGCTTTGGGTCATATAGCCATTTCCACAATGTTGATTCTTCCAATCCAAGAACATGGTATATCTCTCCATCTGTTTATATCATCTTTAATTTCTTTTATTAGTGTCTTATAGTTTTCTGCCTACAGGTCTTTTTTCTCCATAGGTAGGTTTATTCCTAGGCATTTTATTCTTTTTGTTGCAATGGTAAATGGGAGTGTTTCCTTAATTTCTCATTCAGATTTTTCATCATTAGTTTATTGGAATGCAAGAGATTTCTGTGAATTAAATTTGTATTCTGCTACTTTACCAAACTCATTGATTAGCTGTAGTAGTTTTTTGGTAGCATCTATAGGATTCTCTATGTATGGTATCATGTCATCTGCAAACAGTGACAGTTTTACTTCTTCTTTTCTGATTTGGATTCCTTTTATTTCTTTTTCTTCTCCAATTGCTGTGACTAAAACTTTCAAAACTATGTTGAATAAGTGGTGAGAGTGGGAAACCTTGTCTTCTTCCTGATCTTAGTGGAGATAGTTTCAATTTTTCATCATTGGGAATGATGTTGGCTCTGGGTTTGTCATATATGGCCTTTATTATGTTAGGTAAGATCCCTCTATGCCAATTTTCTGGAGGGTTTTTATCATAAATGGGTGTTGAATTTTGTCGAAAGCTTTTTCTGCATCTATTCAGATGATCATATGGTTTTTCTCTTTCAATTTGTTAATATGATTTATCACATTGATTTGCCTATATTGAAGAATCCTTTCATTCCTGGGATAAAACCCACTTGATCATGATGTATGATCTTTTAATGTACTGTAGGATTCTGTTTGCTAGTATTTGGTTGAGGATTTTGGCATCTATGTTCATCAGCTATATTGGCCTGAATTTTCTTTTTTTGTAGTATATTTCTCTGATATCAGGGTGATGGTGGCCTCGTAGACCTCTGAGCTGAATGCTGTTTTCCTCCTTAATAGGAACAATGATTAATTTATCTTACCCTTATCGCTTGTGAGATTGTTTTAGTTTTCCATAACTATCCACTCCCCTTTCTCTTTAATACCTTGAGAGGACTACATTTCCCCCTTCCTCACATTTCCTTAACTTTGTGTTTGGCCAAGTAACTTGCTTCAGCTGAGGACATGTGGGAAGACATGAAAATACATGAGTTCCAAGTTTCTATGAGCTTTCTTGCCCTCCTGCAATCTACCATAAAAAGGGGTTGTGACTGCTTCACATAGTTACTGCTCTTTGCCTTGTTCCTCAAAAGACAAATCTATACAGTGGACCTAAACCCAAGTCTAGTCAAGCTCAGCTGAGCCAAGTAGTATCCCAGACAACCTACAGACCCATGAGTGAAAAATACATGTCTGTTTTAAGCTAATAATTTTTTGATCTTTGTTTATGTACAATTCTTGCAGCAAAATCTAAGATACTTCTTGCAGAGCTGTGATCTTCAAATAGGTTCCCATATACAAATATGATTTATAAATGTTATAGTATAAAAATATCTTACAGCCATTATACTGCAAATAAATCAAAGACTAAAAATACACACTGCATAATTGTACTTTTGTGAAGTTGTAGAATAGGCAAAACATGTCCATGGTGATAGTAATTGCCTCAGGGGTGAGGCTGAAGGACCTTGGCAATAATTTAATAGTATGAGCATTAAGGAACTATTTGGAGTAGTGGAAAGTTTCTAAAATTTGTTATCCGTGTTGAATACATAGATATGTACAACTGACAAAGCTCAAATAGCTTAAAAATTATGCACCATATTGTATGTTAATTATAACTCAATAACACAAAACCCATTCAGTATTGCTAACTCATCCCTGAACTTGACTTTTACATCCAAGTACACACGCAGCATTTTCACTTGAACATTGATAGACAACTCCCACTCAGTATTCTCACAACCAAACTCCTAATCTACCCACCTCTTAAGAAAATTTCTCTCGCAACAGTATGCCTTATCCAAGAAAAGAAATCAGCTCCTTTTCCCTAGTTCCTCAGGCCAAAAATTTTTTAAAAACATTGATTCCTATCTCTCAAATAGTGCATCCAACTCATTGTCCCCTCCTCACTACTTCCTCTGCAAATATCCTGGTCCAAGCCGTAGTCATTTGTAAGGCTGCCAACTTTTATCCTTGACATTCTGCTGCTCAGGTAGCTATAGTGTGCATAGTTGATTCTCAATTGATATTTGCTAAAGTGATGAGTGAATGAAAATGATTTTTGCATCCTAGCTTTTTCTGTTTAATTTCATCCAGAAGAATCGTGATCTCCCAGGAGTTATTATGGCACAAACACCAGCTCTGCAAGCACTTACTGCTTGTTCAATCTAATTAGCATTACTTACAAAGGAAATGTAGAACAGCCCAATGCAAGTGTAAAGAAAGCATTAATCACCCTGAGTGCAAAGCTTAAAAGCAAGATAGTAAGAGAAACTACTGCCCTGCTCCTTTAATTATTCTGGCAGCCACAAACAAAACAGAATGAGGAGAGAGGATGAAGGCACTAAAAAGAACACTGCCATGATTTTATCCCAAGGAAGTCATCCTTTCTCCCATTTTCTTCCAGGTTTCTGGCACCTCCATCCTAAACAGTTCTAAATCTTTACAAAGTGAATTCAATCACTCTAGAATTCATGCCTGAATTCTAAAATTTACAAGCCTGCCTTATATTGGTTAAGTAAAAACAAAATCTTCACAGAGAGAAGGGAGCATCAATGAGCCAAAAACAATATGATAATGACAACCCAAGTATGTGAACACATGTTAAGACCAATTTTTCCTCTTTAACTTTGTACATTCTGGTTCTTCCAGTCATTAATTCACTTAATAATAGCAGTAAAGTATAATTTTCAAAAAGAATAAATTTATGATTCACACACAAATATAAATGAACACTTGTAAAATATTTCAGTCAACTCAATAATTAATGAGTGAGCCAATAGACATTACAACCTGTTCAAATGAGAGTTTAATTACAGAGATTTTTATTCTCTACAGGACAAAATTCATTTCTATCACCATGAACAAGAATCATCTGCATTACTGTAAGCATTACTGTTTTCTACAGGTTAACTTCTATCTACAGAGTTGTTCAATTGTTGGTTGAAGACATAGCTAGCTACACACCCCTATGGAATCCAGTATCTCCAGTTAGTCTGTTAAACAGTGCAAGCATGCCACTCAAAAGACACTTGAATTCTATTTTGCCCATTTCCAAGTCATTGGCAGTTTTTCCTGGCAAGAAGAAAAGGAATTACCTTACTGAACTATTATGTAATAACTTCTCAAAACAAGTTCTACTGAAAAGTTTCCTAAACAGTGAAATAATTTAAACATCTTTATTATATCAAAAAAACTGTATGTACATGTTTTCTTCTCAATTTTTCTTCGACTCATGGCTTAAAAGTTTACTCTCTAGAGGACTTTTTAAAAAAACAATTGCACTCCATTGCTGCAGTGAAACTATCATTTGTCATGCGTGTATGACTGCAAAAACGGTGACAAAGCAACAAGCAAAATGTAACAGAAATGCTTTATTTAAATTTATTGTTTTCCATTTTTCGTTTTCATGTGTCTGTAGTCTGAGTGCTCCTGCTGGCAAGAGAAAAGCTCTTTACTCTGTGGCAAAAGTGAAATCATTGAACAATGCCACATACATTGTACAATACTGTTCTCACAGTTTCACTAAGACACATAAACATAAATACCTCCATTCTATAAGAAATTGCTCTTTCAATTTTATACACAGAATTGCCAGTAAGCATTTGGATTTTAAAGTTCATCATGCTCTCAAATTAAAAAAAAAAAAAAACTAGAATTTTACATATACTTTAAAGTCTTCTCATCCCAATGGCTTAGAGAATGTCTTCATTTTAAATACATACATACATATATACATACATACATAGTATAAAAATGTAAATCATTTCAAAAATCTGAAATTGATTGGTCACCACCACCACTGCCAACAACACCCAAATAACATGAAATTTATTTTAATAAGTTTGCCAGTTTTATATTATTTCTAGGCAATTTTTTACTGAATATCAAATCTTGGAAAAGGTTTGAAAAATCATTACCGTTTGCTAAACACACTCTTATTATCCTGTTTCACCCTTGTAAATTCAACTACCTTCTTTCTGTTTTGTATTCTCTCAGGGACAAATTCACATCTTCTATTGCCCCATGGGGAATTTTCCTTTGGGTAACATATCTCCATGATTTTTTCCACATTTGGATAAAATGAAAAAATATGATGGTTCACATAAACCTACATCCAAATCATCTATACTAGCGTAAAAAGCCATTTTTTGATGCTAACATCAGTTCTTTTTTATTTTTTACAAATGTAACATCTTACTCATTTTATTTTGTTTTTAGTTTTTCAATTGTGTGCTTGTTATTTATTTGTCTTATGACAAAATTATTATTAAATTTAATCCTGACAGATGTCTTTATATAATTCAATAAATATTACATGCATCATTTATTATTTCTTTTTTATGCAAATAATCCATGATGATATTACATATTTAAATATGCTACGGTATATTTAAAATGTTATGGGAGAGACCTTCAAGATGGCGGAGGAGTAAGACATGGAGATCACCTTCCTCCCCACCAATACATCAGAAATACAACTACATGTGGAACAACTCCTACAGAACACCTTGCCTTTTGAGCAAGAAACTCCCCACATACCTGGGCAGGGCAAAGAAAAAAGAAAAAACAGAAACAAAAGAACAGGGGTGGGACCTGCACCAGTGGGAGGGAGCTATGAAGAAGGAAAGGTTTCCACACACTAGGAAGCCCCTTCACTGGCAGAGATGGAGGTTGCGTGGGCAGGAAGCTTCAGAGCCATGGAGGAGAGCGCAGCAACAGGGGTGCAGAGGGCAAAGCGGAGAGATTCCCGCACAGAGGATCGGTGCCGACCAGCACTCACCAGCCTGAGAGGCTTGTCTGCTCACCCGCCGGGACAGGCGCCAGGGAGCGGACTAGGATTGGCTGCCTGAGCAAAGCCTGAAGGGGATAGTGTGCTACAGCTAGCCTGAAGGGAGTCCAGATAAAAGCCTGGAAGTGCCTGAGAGGCAAGAGACCATTGTTCTGGGATGCACAAGGAGAGGGGTTTCAGGGCACCATCTAAACCAGCTCCAGAGACGGGCGCGAGCCGCGGCCATAAGTGCGGACACCAGAGATGGGCATGAAAAGCTAAGGCTGCTGCTGCAGTCACCAAGAAAGCTGTGTGCAAGCACATGTCAGGTGGGCATGAAACGCTAAGGCTGCTGCTGCAGTCACCAAGAAAGCTGTGTGCAAGCACATGTCAGGTGGGCATGAAACGCTAAGGCTGCTGCTACAGTCACCAAGAAAGCTGTGTGCAAGCACATGTCAGGTGGGCATGAAACGCTAAGGCTGCTGCTGCAGTCACCAAGAAACCTGTGTGCAAGCACATGTCACAGGTATAAAAAGTGATAAAGTAAATGGAATGCTTCTTTAGAGGATATGAAGACATAGCACAAGGTATTCTATGAAACATCTGGAAAACACTATAGACCAAAATTTAGTGTAATGTAGACCATCTTGGAAGCCATTTATGTCAATTTAGCCTCTAAATTATTATGCCTAACACAGGGTCTTGGTCAACATAAGTGCATTTTTGCCTTTATGAAGTGTTTTTCTTGAAGTGGCTCCAGTGGCACAAATCCCAAGGATTTCTATACAATAAAGCACAGGACACAGTCCAAACTCAACTTATTTTCACCTTGATTTACATATATGATAATTTATTTGATGGATATCTTATTTAGGCATCTACAGGAATATTTCATTTTTTCTGTTGTTACAGATTTATTTCTATTTGAAGAAGGAATAATTGCTTTTTATAATTCGATTGATGGTTTATTTGAGATGCTTTTTATTTGAGAACCACTAAGTTAGCTGCCAGAGATGCAGAGGTAGAAAATTCATGTAGCTTGGAGTTCAGCATAAAAGTAAAATGAATGAACAATTATAACAGAGTTTGTGAAAAGTGTTATGATGTAGTTATGCCCAAAGGCCTGTGGGGTTGCAGTGAAAGGGTTCAAACTGAGATTAAAAGATCAATGTTTGAAGGATGAATAGGCGTTAGATATAACTAAAGCTAAAGAGAATGAAGAGAGAAGGACATTCTTAACACGGGAAACAGACTGCATGGATGAATAAAAGGTGTGCTGAGAATTTCAAGTAGTTCAACATGACTGAATTGAAAAATGAATATGATGCAATGGCAGAATATAAAGGATCCCACAGTACTTGAACTTTCCTTTTTTCACTTTGCCTGTGTTCCTTCCCCATAAATTCCCTATGTCTCAGAAGCTCCAGTGTCTCCCAGGATCTTCTTATTCACCCAGAAAATAAAGAGTTAGTTGAAATCACAAACTAGCAAAGCCGGAAGGAATCATAAAGGTGATATATTAAACTTTTCATTTTTCAGATAAATATGTTTAAGTACATAAAATTGAATTTTCAATTTGTAAATAGGAATTCAAATATGACTATAAACTAAGACTTCCTGCTTTAATTTCAAATATTTTACTAAAGAACTTGTTGATAGTCTCCTATTTTTCAATCAGGTTTTCAACTAGCTGAACATCTTGTTTTATTCAAGCTTAAAAGCCAGCTACTGGATGAAACTTATTTTTAGAGTAAAATGTTAAACCCCCAGCTATGTTCCACCCAGTTTCAATTATTTTGTCAGAGGTCCTTGTTAATTCTAAACACATTCACTAGGCAGAGTTGATGGACACTACTGAGGCCTAATTATTCTTGAATAACATACCACACATATCTAAATCATTCCCTTATGATTAGGATGACTTATAGCCTGGCTTTCCCAGGAGACGCTCACTTTACTACTGTTGTCCTAAATGTAATTACTCATAGCTCTTATTTTGTTCTCTAATAGCACCCAAGTTTGGACAATAAATGATATGGTCACCTTTCTAGTCAGTCAGATGAGTCCCTTTTACAATTAGCATAATTGTCCTGCAAAATTTCACCCAATACCATTTTAAGTTATAATTCAGCTATTCCATAATCAAGATAAATGAACAAGAGATCCAGCACATATGATATAAGCACTCTTATCAAATTGTCAAGGAAAAGGGAAGTCCCTAAACTTATAGATACCAGGAATATATACTCTTAGCACATTTATTCTAGAACAAGGTCAGGGGAGTTATGACCATGAGTTGTGTCTGGGATACTTCTAATGGGACATTCTGAAAGTGGATGTGGTCTTTGAGCTTTCCAAGGGGCTTTTAAAGAACTGACTGATTTTTTATGCCTTTAATTGTGAGAAATGTATATCTTCTTTTATACCTCGGCTAAAATATCTCTTCCTGCCATTTCCTACACAGTGTGAGAAGGAACTTAGCAGAGAGTGAAGATCCCTAGATAGCAACCTACTGCCAGTCTAACAGCCCCCACATAACAGTTATTTTTGCTTTGCCCATGGAGCTGCTCTGTGTTTAATGCCTCCCTGATTGAGGAACCAAATTTAACCTCCTCAGAGCCATGAGAAAAGTCCTGTGAGCCTGTGTCACTTCTGAGTGCCCTTATCCAGGTACAAAAGCTATTGAGCTGTTTTAAAGCACTATTTCTTCTTTCCAGAAATGTGATTACCCCTGCTGTAGAAAAGGGAAATAAAACCCTCTCTGACAGAGAACAGCCAGCTATACTTTCATGTGTATGTTTAACAAAGTGGGGATGAAGAAAAATATAAGAATCAAATGGAAACTCACATCCTTCATATCATAGAAAAGGTCTAGGCACCCTTCCAAGAACTTTTCAGCTTAGGTTAAAACTGTCTGGAGTGAGGCACCATTAAACTCAGCAATACTCCAGACATATTTGTTTAACAATAAATACTTCCACAGTAAATGATTCTGGAAGTGGAGTTGTGGTAAAGATATTCATGTATTGAGATACTTTAAAGTAAGTAATTTTTTAAAATGATAAATTACATACACTTGAAAGGATTAGTACAGTGACTTAATTGATAATGCATATTTGCCTAAAGTTGTCCTAGTGGGTTTTCTATACATAAAAGAGAAAATTCAGTTATACTTAGCTACAAGTCTTTTATTCCTGAAATCCAGCTGCTCAAGTTCTTAAAAATTGTTTTCCATTGAAGTATACGGAACATGACTATCTATATACATATTTTAACAAACTTTTCCCCAAAAAGTATGTGAAGATAAATCACAGTCCAACGTGTGAGAATCATTTTGCTGAAAACTGTTAATTCTGATGAACATAAATCGTTTTATTCAACTAATGTCTGTCTAGTCTATATTTAAATGTGTTCAACAATAAGAAATCAATGCTACTTGATTATTATTGTAGAACTTTAAAGAAACTTCTTTAAAGGAAATAAAAGTATGACGTGTTCCCACCAGTGTCAGACTTCATAGGCTAGTGAGATCATTTGTCAATGATATTCTACTGTTGATAGTTTTGTTTTAAACACCAGCTCTCCCTACTACTCCCAAGCACATATTGGCTCTACTAACTTGGCCTAGTGACCCGACCAGTCAGGCTTGTCTGTGATGCTTACATAGTCATGTAATAATTACATAGGTATTGGCACTCCAAGACACCTGCCAGCAAATCAGGGGAGATTAACATCTAAGTGGGTTGTCACCAAGAGAGCTGAGTTAACCCCATGATGATCAAACTGCCAGAGAAAGACTAGTAAACATCAACCAGTGTGCTTCAGTGCACAGGGACTTGCAGAGAGGAGTCAGCAGTACACAGCTTCCTGGCCTCTGGTCCTCTCATGGAAAAGCAAGCATCTGCCAGGCCATACCTGGAAGCCTCATGACTTTGTGTAAACTGAGGAGGTACCCTGCCCTTGACACTCTCTCTTTCTATAAGATGTTTTCCCTTTTATAGGCTATCTGAAGAGAATGGAAGCATTTTGATCACACAACGCTTTTACTAGAAAATGCACAGAATCTCCAAATCGTATAATTGTTTCTCTCCCACTCTCTTTCTCTCCCTGTGTTTATCTGTCTGTCTCTCCTCTCGTTTTCTCTCTCTCTCTCTCTCTCTCACACACACACACACACACACACACATTGCATTCCACTTCATTATAGAGCATAGTATGTCTGACAATGCAAAAAGAACGAGCAACTTTGAGAGGGTTCTTTATCTTTTCATTTCGGAAACAATCCAACAATTAAAAATAAACATAATAGTTAAAATAATAAAACAATATGTGATTTACAATCAATATTGTGATTTACAATCATTGTAATCTTTATTTTACAGTCCACATAATATTACTTTTGTAAATACAGCTTTTGGACAACAAATATCAACCAGATTTCCACCTTTATGATCATCCTAATAAGACAAAGAGAACACTCTTGAACTTGTAACAGTGTCGAAGAAATACCTAGGGAAAAAAAAATAGGTAAACTCCATAAGAAACTACTAAAAGGAGAAAAGAAAAAAAAATCAATCAAGATATTTCAGCTGATGAAAATTCCTTTCCTCCCAAAGCTACCCACAAAGCAGAATAAAATGAAAACACAACTTTTCAACTAAATTCAATATACTCAAACAAGCATCTGGACCTATAAAAACATTGTAAAACAAAAATCCAAAAACTCTGAAAAGAAATAGAGAAGAAATACACTGAGAGCTGATCAAACTAAGAATGTCTGGAGTGGAGGGTGGGTGAAATGAGAGTAGAAGGTCAAAAAGTACAAACTGCCACTTTTAAGATACATAAGTCCTGTAGTGTAATATACAGCATGGTGACTATAGTAATAATGCTGTATTCCATATTTGAAAGTTGCTAAGAGAGTAGATCTCAAAAATTCTCATCACAAGAAAAAAATGTAACTAACGGTGCTGATGGATGTTAACTAGACCTTATTGTGGTGATCATTTCATGATATATACATATATTGAGCTATTAGAATCATTATGTTTTTACCTGAAACTAATACAATGGTTTATGTCACTTATATTTAAATTTAAAAAATAGGAAAAAAAAAAAAAACCTCAGAAGTAACAAATAAACTGTAAGGTTCCTAAAATAGAAATTAAAAAATAAATTATAGCAGATAATTTTATATTGCTCTACAGAAATATTCTTTAAAATTTATATGATATAAATTCATAGAAGGATAAAATTGACAAAACTGGCCACAGTAGAGATAAGCACATGCACACATAAATACATACATACACAGCCCCAGATGGTTTTACTAACCAATACAACCAACCTCTAGATACACAGTAGTGTCAATAAATTGTTTTAGAAAAAAGAAAATGAAAGAAACTGCCACATGATTTTGTTAAGTAAGTATAAAATTCATGCTTAAAGATGATAAAGACTGCACAGAAAAAAATATTATGCATAAATATTGATGGAAAAATCTGAATAAAATATTAGCAAACAGGATCTAATTTAACATTTAAAAAATGATATAACATGACCAAGCGGGTTTGTATGAGAAATGTAAAGGGAATTCAATAGTGAGTCATTTTAATATAATGTACTAACAGGTGTAAGGAGAAAAATGATACCTTTATAGAGGCTGAAAATCCTTTTAGACTTAGCTCATCACATATTACTAATTAAAATCTTGGGAAAATAGGAATGGGTGGATACTTCCTTAATATGATAAAATATATATGTATATGTGTATATATCTAAGTTTTAAACTCAGCATTCTATTTAACAAAAAAGTAATGAAGGCATTCTGGCTGTGATCAGGAAAAAGGCGAGGATGCTCAACATCTCCAGTAATATTTAATATTGTATTGTAGATATTAACTACTCAATAAAATTTGATAAGAGTAAACAAATTGAGAAATAATAATTTTAAAAATATAATTTATTTGAAGCTGGCAAAATAACATTCCTGGAAAAACGTATAAGACTAATAAAACTTATTCAAACAATAAGATAATTCAGCCAATTAGTATAATATAAAATTAACATACAAAATATTCATGTAATAACCATTTAAAAGATATAGTGAAAGAGAAGACCCTACTCAATATAGCACACAAAAAATAAAATTCTTAGGAATAAACTTAAAACTTTTTGAAACTTGCAAAGAACTAAAATACTCCTAAAAACACAGAAGTAGACTTGAAGAAATATAAATATAACCCTGTTCTTAGGATGTTTGATTTCTCTCTAAGTTGCTTTATAAATTTAATAAGATCACAGTAAATTTTCATTAAGATATTCCTACAGAAAATTTTGTAGAAAACATCAATAGAAAATTAACAGAAGAGAAGTAAAGAATGACCTTTAAAAATATGAAAAGATATTCAACTTCTTATATACTAGAGTAAATGAGGATTAAAACTGTGTTGACATACTATTTCTTACCCGTCAGATTAGTAAAAATTGAAAAACCTATATCTATTGGTGAGGCTGTGAGTAAAAAGGCACTCTTTTTCATTGCTGGCCATAGTGCAAAATGGCACAAATTTTAGAAAGGAATTTAGCAATAAAATGACATGATATATACAACCTAACCCCAAATAGGTCAGAATTTTGTTGAACTTTGTGTGTGTGTGTCTAATAGAGAGACAGACTGATCAAGAAATAAATCTGATTGAAGGGCATATAAAGTGTCTTTGAATAAGTTTTGTAACTTTTTTATAATTTTAAAATAAAAATAAAATAATTTATAAAGAATGTAGGGGAGAGCATTTTTATGACATTGAGTTGGGTAAATTTGGGTTAGGAAAATATTTCATAAGCAAGTAACAAAAAGCACACCCCCCAAAAATAATTTTTGCAATCTAGGAGAAGATAAGTAGAATGCATATAATTAACTGAGGATTAATATTCATAATAAATAAACAAATAATATTCAAAGTTATAATTTCTAATAGAAAAATAGGCTAATCATGAAAACTTAATTCAGAGAATAAGAATACTAAACATTTGTTAAAATGTAAAAACATTCTAAAAATCTATACTAACCAAATTAATTTTAAAAACAGCCTTAGAATATTTAACATAGATTTTAAATAATATTATACCAATAGTCTTTGATGTTACACCAAGAACTCTCAAACTTTGCTGAAAGTGTTACAGTACCTTGGAACATAGTTTGGGAATATCGAACAAAATGGAAAATCTATGTACCCTACATTCAGTAATTTTGTTCCTATGTGCATCCAAGAGAAAATTCCCTTCATGTTAAAAAGAAAGATCTATGCAAAAATATTACTTTATTATGATATTAAAAACAAAAAAAGGAACAACTTCAGCTTTATCAATTTATAGGATAAATAGTGGTGTATTCATGTAATTGAAAACTAAAGAATGATGAAAGAGAATGGATTATATCTATATGTATATATCTTTCTATTAGTATACATGAACCTCAAAAATATAATTTGAGGGGAAATGTATATTTAGAATTATATGTAGAGTAGTATATAAGTTACATAAAATTTAAGAACTCAAGAACAATACAATATATGTTTAATATATTCAGACACATGTAGAGAAAGCATAACAAAGGGAAGTATTATATAGACAACTCATGAGAGTGTTTTTATCTCTGATTCCATTCAGAACATGGAATGTGGAAGAGGTAGAGAGTTTCTCTTGAAAGGATTTTCAATATTTATTCTGAAATCAACTTGTTAAATATGGATCATTGGATTATGGTTGCTTCCTATATTATTTATACATTTTTCTAAGCATTTTAAATACTTCTAATACAAAAGTATATTTATAAATAAAATGTAACTGTAGTTGATGTATTTGCTTTTATCCTGTTAAACAGTGAGCCTGTCTCTGACTTGTAATTTTCCTGTTCTCCTTCCTCCCTTCCTTGTCCATACTTGTCTCCTCTTCCTTTTCTAAAATGCTTAGGATCTACATCATAATACCACATACAATAAGAGCAAAATGTTAAGAATTAGATGGGAAGGCTCTAAATCCTGGTGTCACTTCTTACTAGCTGAATAAGCTTACTGAGATACTAAAATTTGCATAATTTTCCTAATCTTTTGTGAGCTACAGCTAGTAACCAGCTACAACTAGCTATATCAAACTAACTAGCTGCTATGTACTACCTCAAAATATGTGCCTTAGATGAATCTCAAAAGTATAATTTGAGGGAAAAAAAAGCATATTTCAAAATACATACAAGTCTCTTTCTTTCTATCATACCAACATGGAGATTTGGAGATATTTGACTTAATTTAGAGTCTATTTAGTAGACAGAATCTCCTTTTTCCACTTTACCCCTTTCATACATCCCTTCCTTCCCTTCTTCCCACCCTCCCTCCCTCTCTCCCTTCCTTTCCTCCTTCCTCCCTTCCTTCCTTCCTTTACATTTTCTCTCTTTTTAGCTAAATGTCATTTCTTTTGCTCAGAGTCAGGCAAAATATCTCTGCTGAAATGGCATCAGTGGTGGCCTAGTGGATTGTCAACATTTTTTAACCACTATGCAAGTATACTATCCACCCTCACCAAAATGTCAGTGAAGAACATGTGGGGAGCTGCTCCCAACCCTGCCCAATAATGAGGAGGCTTCCTTCAGGTGTCAACAGATGTTGACTGGTAAACATGAACTTCTACCTCCACCTGAAAGTACCAAGGCAACCCCCCTTCCTTGATGGAGCAGTGTCAGAAAAAGCCACCAAAATTAGAAAGTTTAAATAAGATTTTGATTCTCATAATATAATATGAAAACGTCTAGGTTTCTAACAAAAATCACTCATCATATCAAGACACAGGAAAATCTCAAACTGAATTTAAAAAAATCAATTGCTGCTAACACTGAGATGACAGAGATATTAGACTTAAGACTTTCAAACAGCCATTATGAAAATGTTTCAATAACCATATACAAGAAATAATTAAAAATAGAAAGGTAGGGACTTCCCTGGTGGCCCAGTGGTTAAGACTCCACGCTTCCACTGCAGTGGGTGTGGGTCAATCCCTGGTCAGGGAACTAAGATCCCACAAGCTGCATGGGCAGCCAATAAAAATAAATAAATAATAGAAAGGAAAAGCAAAAAATAGAAATTCTCAACAAAGTAATAGATTATATAAATAATCAACTGGAAATTATTAAACTTAAAAATATAATAACCAATATAAAAAGCTCAGTGGATGTGCTCAACAACAGACTGGATATGGCAGAGTAAGGGATCAGTGAGCTGGAAGACAGAACAAAATAAATTGCTCATACAAACAAGAGAGATAAAATAGGTTAAACAACAGCAAAACAAAACAAAAAATGTTTTTTTTGAACATCATGAGAACCTCATGAACCTGTGGGACTATAACATAGATCTAATAGCTGAAAGCTTCACAAATGTGCTAAGAGCCAGATACCTACAGATTCAAGAAGTGGAGCAAAACCCAAATTGGATAAATGCAAAGGAATCTGTGGCAAGACATATCATAATTACACTTTTGAAAAGTAATGAAAGAAAAAATCTTGAAAGCAGCTAGAGAAAAAAAGCACCTTACCTATGAAGGGAAAATAATTAAAATGATAAATACTGCTTATCAGAGACAAAGGAGGCCAGAAGGAAGTGGCACAATGTTTTTAAATACTGGAAGAAAAGAATTATCAACCGTGGAATCTGTATCTGGCAAAGCTATGCTTTAAGAATGAAGGAGAAATCGAGACATTCTCAGCTGAAGGAAAACCAAGAAAATCTGTTGTGAGACCTACCCTAAAACAATGGTTAAAAGATGTTATCTAAACAGAAAAAGAAATAATAAAAGAAAAATCATTAGAGCATCAAGAGAAAAAAAAAACGTGATAAGCAAAAATGTGAGAAAATAAAATAGGCTTTCCTTTGCCTGTTGGATTTCCTAAGTTATGTACCATGGTTGAAACAAAGATTATAACATTGTCTAATGTGATTCTAAATCTATATACAAGAAATATTTAAGACTGGACACACATTGGCCAAATAACAAACAACAAAAAACCTCAGCTAAGTCTCACACCTTATGCAAAATTAATTCAAAATGGATCAGAGACTTAAATGTCAAATAGAAAACTACAACTTTTTAGAAAAGAAATGTAGGTAAAAATTTTTAGTATCTAGGATTAATCAAAGAGCTTTTAGACTTGGTGCCAAATGCACAACCCACACAAGTATAAATTAACAAATTGGACTGTATAAAAATTAAGAACTTCTGCACTGCAAAAGGTTATGTGAAGAGGAAGAAAGGACAAATTACAGACCAAAAGAAAATATTTGTAAACCACATGTCCAAAAAGCGTTTAGTATCCAGAATAAATAATGTACTCTAATCTTAATAGAAACCAACCAAATCCAATAGAAAATGGGCAAAAGACATGAAGAGACATATAACTGAAGAAGATATACAGATGGCAAATAAGCACATGAAATGATTTTTAACATCATTAACCATTAAGGAAATGCAAATTAAAACCACAAAGAATAAACAAGATGAAAAGACAACCCTCAGAATGGGAGAAAATATTTGCAAATTAAGCAACTGACAAAGGATTAATCTCCAAAATTTCCAAGCAGCTAATGCAGCTCAATATCAAAAAATAAACAACCTAATCCAAAAATGGGCAGAAGACCTAAATAGACATTTCTCCAAAGAAGATATACAGACTGCCAACAAACACATGAAAGAATGCTCAGCACCACTAATTATTAGAGAAATGCAAATCAAAACAACAATGAGGTATCACATCACACTGGTCAGAATGGCCATCATCAAAAAATCTACAAACAATAAATGCTGGAGAGGGGGTGGAGAAAAGGGAACACTCTTGCACTGTTGGTGGGAATGTAAATTGATACAGCCACTATGGAGAGCAGTATGGAGGTTCCTTAAAAAACTAAAAATAGAATTACCTTACGACACAGCAATCCCACTTCTGGGTGTATACCCTGAGAAAACCTTAATTAAAAATAGTCATGTACCACAATGTTCATTTCAGCTCTATTTACAACAGCCAGGACGTGGAAGCAACCTAAGTGTCCATCAACAGATGAATGGATAAAGAAGATATGGCATATATATACAGTGGAATATTACTCAGTCATAAACAGAAATGAAATTGAGTTATTTGTAGTGAGGTGGATGTACTTAGAGTCAGTCATACAGAGTGAAGTAAGTCAGAAAGAGAAAAACAAATACCGTATGCTAACACATATATATGGAATCTAAAACAAAACAAAACAAAAATGGTTCTGAAGAACCTAGGGACAGGACAGGAATAAAGACACAGACGTAGAGCATGGACTTGAGAACACGGGGAGGGGAAAGGGTAAGCTGGGATGAAGTGAGAGTGTAGCATGGACTTATATATACTACCAAATGTAAAAATAAATAGCTAGTGGGAAGCAGCATAGCACAGGGAGATCAGCTTAGTGCTTTGTGACTACCTAAAGGGGTAGGATAGGTAGGGTGGGAGGGAGACGCAAGAGGGAGGAGATATGGGTATATATGTATATGTATAGCTGATTCACTTTGTTATAAAGTAGAAACTAACACACCATTGTAAAGCAATTATACTCCAGTAAAGATGTTAAACACACACATACACACACATACACAAAGAGATATAACTACATACTTATAAGAATGGTTAAAAATGATTGACAGTACCAAACGCTGATGAAGATGTAGACTAGATCACACATATATTGCTGGTAGGAATGAGAAATGGTACAATGACCCTGGGAAACAGTTGGACAATCTCCTAAACAATCTAAACATGCACCTATCACATGACCCAGCAATTTGCACTCTGGGTTATTTATCCCAGAGAAATGATGGGTTTAGGTCACACAAAAAAACTGTACACAAAGAGTTTTAGAAGTTTTATCCATAACAGCTCCAAACTGCAAAAACTAAATGTGTTTTTCAGTGGGTGAATAGTTAAATAATAAACACCCGTATCGTGACATACTACTCAGCAATAAAAATGAATGAACTACTGATACACATGAAGCAACCTGGATAAATCTCTAGAGAATTATGAGTGAACAGAGCCAATCCCCAAAGTTTACATGATATATGATTGCATGTACGTAACATTCTTGAAATGACAAATTTATAGAAATGAGAACAGATTAGCAGTTGACAGTTTATAAGGAGTAGATGGGGTGTAAGCAACCTGGGATGGCTATACAAGGGCAATATGAAGGATTCTTGTGGTGATGGAAACATTTTGTATCTGCCTGTAGCAGTGTCAATATTTCCGTTCTGATATTTTACTATAGAGTTGAAGATGCTACCATTAAGAGAAATTAGGTAAAGGATACATAGGATCTTTCTGTATTATTTCTTGTAACTGTATGTAAATTTATAATAATTTCAAAATAAAGTTTTATCAAAAAAAGAATTTTTAAAATTTTCACATTGGAATGCCTGGGAACATTGGCATAGAGGGCCAATCTAAAGCAGTTAGATAGAACAATGGTAGGAATAAATAAAAGACATAAATATATGACCAATTAGATTAATCCTGAAGAACTTGCCCTAAGATTAAGGAAAATGGTATCACATTCAGAAATTTACATGTGGTTTTGTTTACATTTTCACTTTAATATCAGACTATATTATTTTACAAAAGTCTACGTCATTATAAAAATAACAAAAGTAAAGGCTGCCATTACTTGAGCACTGTGTAGATTTTCAGCACTGTATTGCTCTGCGGGTAGCTTTACAATCATTGATGTACTAGATCCTCTCAAATCTCGTAGAGACTAGAACCATAATTATTTTGAAATGCTTGAGACAAACAGAGGTGAAGTTAATTATGTAAGACCAAATAGTTAATAAATACTGGATTGAACTAAAGTATTTGTGACCTGAGAACCCAAAGTTTTTAAACCCTATACATCCACCAGACAGATTACCAGAGATTTTAATTCTTGGTCCCGCTCTTTCCCTCTCCTTCCTCACCCCTGATTCTTAGTCACACCCCCACCCTCCTTTCTACCTCCCTGCCCACCTCCCCACCCCATCCCCCACCCCCGTCCCTAGCATTTAATTACAGCCACTTTATGTCTGGCACTGAACTAGATGGTAGAAATAAAAGATTATATGTACTGATAATTCAGGTCAGTAAGATATAGTCTTCATCTTTGAAATAATGCTCTGTTTCTCTTTAAACAAAAGACAATATATTGAAAGAGCAAGTTGACAGTTTACTCCTGCCCCCTCATAAACTGTTCTGATCCTTCTTGTCTCAGAAAAATAAGAAAGTTTAATTTTATATATATATAAAATGCTAGTATTTTGCTGCCTTTTGCCCTACGACAACTATTAAGAACTTGTTCTGGCTGGCAGGGCTTTTCCCTCTCCAAAGTGCCAGGAGGATGATGAGCTGGAAATCAGGAGTTCAGGATTTATTCTTATGAAACCATCATTCTTCTAAATTCAGGACAAAAGGAAACATCTGTCAAGATCAAAATGTATAGATATGAAAATTTGAATAATGAACTTTAAAATGGTTTTAGAAAAAAATTTATCTCTCCCAAATTTCTGTCATATAGGAGGCTATATTATCTTGCTAACTTAATATGTTAGTTACTGATTTTTGAGCACAAAAATGTAATACCGGATGCTTTTAATAATGAATATGTCATGTTTTTTTCTCTCTATCTTAAAAAAATTATCTATTTATCAATAACAATAATTTGCAATCCTGGATTTTTTACTCTATTTTCTTTAAAATTATATAATTATATATCTCTTTAATTTATGAGCTACCTCAAATTTACCACTTGAAAATTTGTTAAAATGAAAGCAAAGATCCCTTTTTCAAAATGCGTGTGTGGTTTTTTTTTTTACTTCTTATTTACTATTTCTATTTAGAAAAAATGTTTTTATTTTTATTTGCATATTTATGCACAGTGAAGCCACAGAAGGAGAGAATGAAGGTTTTCTTCTCAGAAGGGGACATCTGTAGATACCCTAAGCTCATGGGTAGCTTCAGGGTAAGATTTAATTAGATGAGAAAGGGAAAGAAATCAACTGTAAGAAAATCATCCATGAAAATCACTTTATTGCCACATAGCTGGTATCCTGTTCAGAATTCCATAACTTGGCAGACATTGGGAGCATACTGCCTGATAACTGAGTATCACTGTATTTCTTGAATAGGATTCCAATGAGACACATATCCATGGGGATCTTTTATAGTGAAGTAGAAAACTCAATTTTTCTCCAATAAACTGTGATGTAACACTGTTTTTCAGAATAAATGAAAAGGAAGATAGCAGAGGAAAGAACCATCGTGTGCCCACATGCACATTCTGCCCATTGGTTCTGAATTATTCAGCTACTATGTGAAAACCTGGGCATAAGTCCTGACCTATCGTGCCAGTTACACCAGAGCCATCTGATGGTTTCTTGACATTCAGATTTTTAGTCCCCCAAACAGAGTTCCCACTGAAGCAGAATCTGCTTCATTCTTACTCATTCTACAGGGAGAGAATTGCTTCTCTAAACATCTACAGCCTCCTGGGTAGTTAGCATCTTGAATCACACCTGGAAATGACTACATAGCTGGTCCATAAGGCATCAAAGCAGATGTCCTGCACTGTGTGCAGAGGAAGCTCTTTCCAGTACCTAAATCTAGGACTAAGAAGTGTGTTTCTTTCATTTATTATGATGTTATTCCATGGTTCCAGGAACAGTGTTTTAGTCAGCAGATGGAGAGCTAGATCACGCCTTCCTTCTTATTTATTATCAATAGTTTGCTGTATCCTTAGAGGAATGAACAACTATTGCACTGCTTAGAACAAAAAGAAAATTATATCATAAAATTAGTGTTAAAATCAAGCATCTATTCTTCTCGCTCCCCTTTAGGGGGTGTCCAATAAATGATTTATAGGCACTTATATAATGCACTTTATGACTGTTTATAGAATTGGCTATTCAAAGCACAATTCTTCTGGTCATATATTGTACATCATAGAGTTTAATTAAAAGTGTATCTGCTTCACTATGTAGTAAATGTTACATGCATGTTACCCCACAGTACATACATATTTCATGTTATAATTATGCATTTCACAATCTAAAGTATGCATTTAATTATACTAAAAAGTTTTACAATTTACAAACTTGGTAGATGATAAACACCATTTTTTTAGGAAGGAATGAGGCGAATGTGAAAACAGGGGTTCTCTTAAAGAATGCATACCTGAAAATTTAACCTTTCTAATATCAATTGCTTTTATCTTTAGAATCATATATTTTAATCCAATATATCATATATAGCTTATAGAATGTTTTAACTGAGCGCCAAGATGATGATATTGAGAATCATAATTCTTGTTTTTACAAACCCAAAAGCATTTTCTGTGAAAAGGCAGATATTTTAAGTTTGTGAAATTTGACATAAATACTCTTAGATGTGTCTTTTGTTAGCCATTCTCTTTTGGACCTTCGTAGACTTTCAGTTAATACTGCTGCCATCACTATTTTAAAACCTGATCTCTGGAATGAAGCTGAAACTTCCTATTTACAAAGAATTTGCTCTGAAATTGACCCTACCTCTCCCAGGGTTAGGCTCGTTTAAGTGTCACCTCTATGTGAGCACATCTTGCTGAACAAGCCACTGTTAACATTTTCCTAGAAAAGTACCTGCTTCTTTTTTCATACCTAAGTTGTGTTGATTGGCCTCTAGTCTATTTGTTGCATCACTGTAGATGACTTTTTCTTTCTGTTGCTGCTTTTAATGTTTCCTAAGTTTTAGTTTTCATCAGTTTTGCCTAAAAGAAAACTACTTTAATACAAAGACACAAATAGATTAAATGCACAATTACGGAGAAAGATATCCTATGACAATACAACTAAAAAACGTTGGAATGACTATATCTCAAACAGAGGGCAAAATATTACCAGACATATAGAGGATCAATTCATAATTATGAAAAAGCCAATTCATGAAGGACATAACAATTCTAAACCTTTATGCATTGAATAATGTACCTTAAAAACACATGAAGCAAAAACTACTAGTACTGCAAGGAGAAAGACAAATCCATAATTATTATCAGAGATTTCAGAAACCTGAATTCAATAATTAATTAAAAATATGGGAGAAAATCAGTAAAGACATCGAAGACTTGAAGAATACTACCAACAAATCAGACCTAATTGACATTTATAAAACAGTTCACCCAACAATGAAAAATACATATTGTTTACAAGTGCTACTGTATTTACCAAGAATGATTTACTTTTGGCCATATAACAAGTCTCAATACATTTTAAGTACTCTAATTACATAAAGTATTAATATATTCTTTGACCACAATTGATTTAAAATACATACCAACAGCAAAAAGATATATAGATGATTGCCAAATATTTGCAGACTAAATAACACATTTGTAAATAATGCAGGGGACAATGAAGAAATACAATTGAAATTTGAAATAATTTTAAACCAAATAGCAATGAAAAGATGGCACATAAAAATTTGTAGAATGCTGCTAAAGCAGTAAAGTGGGAAATTTACATCACTAACTGCCTAAATTAGAAATTATAAAAGATATCAAATCACAGACCTCAGCTTCCACCTTCAAAATTTAGAAAACAATTAGTGCAAAAACCAGAAGATAGGAAATGGATATCAATGAAAGAGTAAAGAGTCAAAAAATACAGAAAAATTGATGAAACCAAAAGGTAGTTTGCTGAGAAGAGAAATAAATATAACAATCATCCAGCCAGACTAATCACAAAATAAAGTCATAAACTACAGGAAATAAGAATGAGAAAGATAGCATTGCTAAAGATTCTACAGATATTTAAAATACATTAAGGAAATAACATGAAAAACTTTAAAGCAGGGGCTTCCCTGGTGGCGCAGTGGTTGGGGGTGCGCCTGCCGATGCAGGGGACACGGGTTCGTGCCCCGGTCCGGGAGGATCCCACATGCCGCGGAGCGGCTGGGCCCGTGAGTCATGGCCGCTGAGCCTGTGCGTCCGGAGCCTGCGCTCTGCAGGGGGAGGGGCCACAGCGGTGAGAGGCCCGCGTAACGCGGAAGGGAGAAAGGAAGGAAAAAAAAAAAAAACTTTAAAGCAATTCAATTGACAACTTGGATAAAATGAAAAAAATTCTTTAAAAAGAAAAATTATCAAAGTTTGCTTAGGAAGAAATATATAACCTAAATGACTCTAATCCATATATAACCTAAATGACTCTAATCCATTAAAGAAATTAAAAAAAATTTAAAACCTTTCTCACAAAGAAAACTTCAGGCCCACATGGCATTACTGGGAAATTCTATATAACATTTAAGAGAGAGATAATACCAATTCTACATGATTCTTCCAGAAAATTGCATAAGAAACACTTTCAAATTCATTCTATGAAGCTAGAATTAGTATGAAACCATACCAGACAAAAAAGGTATTACAAGAAATCTACAGAACAATGTCTCTCATGAATATAGATGCAAAAAAACTTGTCAAAATTACAGCAAATTATATTCAATGATATTTAAAAAGGGCAGTATAACTTGGCAAAATAGTGTTTATCTGAAGAGTGCAGTGTAGGTTTAACATTTGAGAATGAAGTCATGTTATTCATCATAGAAATAAACTAAAAGATAAAAGCTATGCCATCATCTCAATAGATGCTAAAAGAACCACTGACAAAATTCAACATCCATTCTTGGTACAAACTTTCTCAACGCACTAAGACTATAACCAAACTTTCTCAATCTCATGAAGGTCATGTACAAAAAAACCTTACGACTTATACCATATTTAATAATGAAAGACTGAATGCTATAATGTTAAGATCAGGAAGAAAACAAAGATATGCACTCTCACTATGTCTACTCAACGTTTGACTGAGAGTTCTGGCCAGTACAAGTAAATAAACAAAGTATAATTGATTTTTTTTAAAGACTTAAAATAATATATGAATGTACCTGTACTTGCCAATGAAAGGACTGTTCATGGAAAAAAAAAGTGATAAAATTTTAAAAAGAGCTACTATAACTGCATTGACACCAGGTCAATATGCAAAAATCAACTTTAATTCTATATTCTAGCACAAATTTAATTCTATATTACAGTAATAATCAGAAATTGAAATAAAAAGAATCATAAGATTTACAATAGCAAGATCTAAGTCTGTCTGAAGATGTGCATGTCCTGAACATTAAAAACTGTAAAACATTGCTGAAAAGAATTAAAGAAGACCTAAATAAATGTAGACATATAGTATGTATTTAATATATATAATAAAATGTATTTATATACATTTAATTATATTCATACATTTACATATATGCATATATTTTATTTATATTTATTAAATGTATGTATATAAATTTATATAAATTACTGTTATGTCTAATACAGTATTTATATACCAGAAAACCAATTATTGTTAAAGTGCTAATTCTACTCCCAAATTAATATATATATTTAATGTAATCTCAGTCAAAATCCCAGCAGCCTTTTGTAGAAACTGATGATTCTTAACTTCATATAGATCTATGAATAATCAAATCATTTTGAAAAAGAACAAAGCTAGATAACTTATCCTATCTGACATTAAGACTTATTATGAAGCTATGTTATTGAGAGAGTGTGGTACTAACATCACAGCAGACAAATAGATCAAAGGCATAAAATAGATAATCAAGAAATAAACCTACATGTAAAAGCAAAATAATTTTGGAGAAAGATCTAAAAGCAAATCAATTGAGAAATGTTAGTCTTTTCAATAAATTGCTCTTAAACTAAAATTAAATTAAATTTAATTTAATTTAAATTGCTCTTAAACTTTAATTTATAACTTATACCTAAAAAAATTAGTGTATAATGACTTATATCCAAAATATGCAAATGAAATTTGACACATGTGTCACACCTGCAAAAATTAATACAAAATGGTTCGTCACCCAAATGTAAAATGTAAAACTTCAAAAATTCTAAAAGTAAACATAGAAGAAAAAATGGTGACCTTGGGTTAAACAAATGTTTCTTATTTATGATGCCAAAACTATGATCCATAAAGAAAGAAATAGGACTTTATCAAAATTAAGAACTGGTTTCTGTAGAACACTATTAGAGCAATGAAAAATAAATAAATAAACTGGGAGAAATTTCTTGAAACCATATACGTGATAAAGAACTTGCAACCATAATACATGGAACATCTCAAGACTCAATAACAAGTAAACAATAAAATTAGGCAAAAATTTCGAATAGACATTTGACCAAAGAAAATATTGTTTTTCAGTTAGCATAGAAATGATATACAACATTATCAGTCATTAGGGAAATGCAAAATGCAATGAGGTGTCTCTATATATTATCTATTGGAATGGATAAAGTTAAGATGACTGATCATGCCAAATACTAGTGAGGATGCAGAGGAACCATAACTCATGTCCTGGTGGTGAGAATGTTAATTGCAAAATGTCTTTGCAAAACAGTTTGGCCGTTTCTAAAAAGCAAAATATGTATTTTATTCTTGTATCATCCATCCTATCTACTCTTAGGTATTAACCCAAGAGAAATTAAAACAATTGTCCGTACAAATACTTGTGTACCAATGTTCATAATAGCTTTATTGTAATAGCTTAAAGTTGGCAACAAACCAAACATTCATTTGGCGCCAAATGGGTAAGCATATTTTGTCATATCAACACAATGGAACACTATTCAGCATTAAAAATGAAGTGACTATTGATACACACAAAAACATGAATGAATCTCAAAATAATTATGCTGAGTTAAAGAAGCCAGACAGAAAGACTAATACTGTATGATTTAATTTATATTAAATTCCAGAAAATAAACTATAGTAACAGAAAGTGGATCAGTGGTTTCCTGAGGAAAGGGATTGGGCAAGGAAAAAGGGTCAAAAAGGGAACTGGTTGTATAGCTATATCTAGGCAGCGATGTATATGGTCGCTATCTTGATTGTGATCATGATTTCACACATATATGCATACAACACAACTTGAACACTTTAAAGATGTGAAGTTTATTATATGTCAATTATACCATTATAAATTTGTTTAAAAATTAAAAAGTAATAAAATATGCAAAAAGGCAGTAGCTAGAGAAGTGCATTTGTTTATCAATGAGAATGAGCCAATAGAGAATCAGATATTGATTATGAGGCATGGGGTTTAATTTAAGGAGAAAAATATTAAAGAAGGCAAAATAAAATTGAATTCAGAGAAAAGAAGGATTATAATCAAAATAAAAATATATTTTATTATAAATAAAAGGATGACAGAGATACATAGTATAAGTGGACTAAACATTTAGGGGTGGCAAATGAGAACATTCCACTTTGTAGTGAAGTCAAAAACTTGTGAAAAAAGAAAATTTTGAGAGAAGAGGAAAGCTATACATTGTTTCCTTAGAGAGCTGGAAGGAAAATTACTGTACAATAATTGCAGTGTTAATAGAGATATATACATCATGATGTGGAAGGAGAAAGCTGGAGGAAATGCAAAAGATTTCAGGATAGAAGAGATATATATTCTATAATGTGAAAAGGGTTCTGAAGCTGCCAGCATATAATAAAGACCATATTTCTTTAAATATTATTTAAGGTACAGTATTAGTATGACCAAGATTAGGCTGTTGTTTTCTTTCCTTTATATTATTGGGTAGAAGTAGATGAGCAGAAATGAATATGCTGATTCATGAAATGGAGCTCATTAAGCTTTATTTTCATCTTTTTTTTTTTTTTTTTTTTTTGCGGTACACGGGCCTCTCACTGTTGTGGCCTCTCCCGTTGCGGAGCACAGGCTCCGGATGCGCAGGATCATGGGCCTAGCTGCTCCGTGGCATGTGCAATCTTCCCGGACTGGGGCACGAACCCGTGTACCCTGAATCGTCAGGCGGACTCTCAACCACTGTGCCACCAGGGAAGCCCTCATTATTTTTAATAAGTAAGACATACTTATTATTATGCCAGTACCAAGTCAGCTGTCAAACATAGACTGAAATAAGATGGACAGGTGTGTATGACATTTCTATGAATGGTTAGGGCTACACATTTTAAGTGTGCATAGTGTAACAGGAGTCAGTATTCATAACAGATGCCATATGTAGCATGGCAATACAATCATAACATTAATTATTATCCTAAGGCTATGACTGCTACAAGAAAAAAAAAACACTATAATCCACAAATCAGAGTTTCTTTTTAGAAAATAATGGGAAAAAATAAGAAAATTGAACCAGAAATAACCCAAGCTTGTCAGACTGCTAATTATCTACCAGTATCCATTCTCTTCTTTCTTAGTCATAGAGTTTGGGTAGGCATGTGACCACCCAGCTAAATACTAATTTCTTTTTTCTTCTTCTTGGTAGGTGTGGTCATGTAAATCAAGTTTGCCCAATCTGATGTGTATGATAGAATGGTTGCCTATTCTAGGAATGGTTCATAAAAGGATTAGTTATTTCCTACTTTAGTCCTTTCTCCCATCCATTTGCAAAACGATGACAGAAACAGAATAGCACAGTTGACACAGAGAATGGCAAGAATGTCCGAGCAGCCAAAACAGCCCTAATATGCCTACCTTTCTACAGTTACTTACTTCAACCTTGTTTCAGCTATTATCTTTTGTGGTCTTCTTGTTTGAGCAATTTATCAAAATCTTCCCAGAGAACTACCAAATATGCGATAACCATAATGGCTACTGTTTATCAAGAGCTTACAATAAGCCAGTATTTTCTTATACTATTTATATCCTAAACAACCCTATAGGCTATAGAGAGAACAATGAGACTGGGAGAAAATAAGCAGCATGCACAAGTTCAGACATTTAACAGGTTGTAGATGTGGAATGGAATTTGAACCCCGATCTTGGAGGGGGGGGGTAAAGTTCTTCTTCCTTCCATTATGTTACAGAATCTTTTCAAAAGCAAAGAAAAAACTTCATAGAAGCAGCAAACACCCAATCTGAAAGATGTAAAAATGAATCTGATGTCATGGCTTACCCATTTTTGCATTTCTAGAATTTCTAAGACATTTAAGAAATGCTTTAGGCTGCTTTAAGTTATTCATTAGAAAGAAATTGTACCTTCTCTGTCTGTGTTAGCAAGAAAAGTAGCTGAGTGACCTTGTAGGACTTTTCCATGATAACATCAAAAACCAATTCAAAGATATGGGTGGCATACAATCAAAACAATATGCCTCTTTTCAAAACAGAAGTAGCAGAATCAGGATGGAAGTGTCTTTCTTGCAGGGCTTGTTGCTGTTGTTGTTTATTTAATAAAGTTTACTGATAATATATAATCATTAACAACTACTGAATCAATAGTATAACACAATTATAAAGTGCCTCAGAAGCATGTGCCCTTAAGGGAGTGTGAGATGGCAGAGTGGATAGTAAAATCTGTGACAGTCTTTATTTAACACAGCCAGCTAAGGCAGCCACATAGGATTTAGTAGTTAAGAGGCCATATAGCAACTGCAGCATATCCAGCCAGTTCTCAGAGAAGGAGCGTGGCCCCCTCAGTGTTGAAATCAGTGTGGCTCACCCAGAGCTATTTAGGAGCATTGGGTATAGCAGGACCTCTAAGGGTCCACAGCCACAGGAGAAGTGGCACACAGATGAGAAAACTCCGTTTGTCAGGTTATTGCTTGTGACCAAATGGTAGCTTACCAACTGCTGCCAGGGCTCGGGAGAGTGACCCAGCAGCTGCTTCTGTATGGGAGAGCATACTTCATGAAAGGACAGATTCAGTGTTGCAAAATAGGCCAATTCCCAGGATGCCTGTGAAACTCTGATAAGCCCAGCTTCTTTCCTTATAGCCTAAGGACACAAAGTGGAACAAACTTAAGTAGCTTTCTTTTTAAATTTTATTTCATTTTATTTTTGTTTTGTTTTGTTTTTGCCAAGAGTATGTGGGATGAAAAAACCACTGACTGAACCAAATAATGACTTAAGATGAAATTTCAGAATAAGTTATAGAAACCAGGCTTAATTATTGTGTTAAAATACTGCTTCTAGAAAAAAAAAAAAGAATGTTAAAATGTTCCACTATTGCATTTGCTTCATAGTAATATAATTTACTTCTCAGCTAGTTGTCAATTCTTATAAGCTACATCTTCCATTTACCATCTAAAAATGGCTTTTCCTACATAAGCTTGATGCTATCTCATGCCAGAAATTATAATCATCAAAACCACTGAAGGAAAGAATAACAATTGTTAAAAAGTAATGAGAGGCATGTGTGGTCATCGGGTGGTAATAGGAATCAGAGTATTGCAGCAGAATCCCCCATGACTCCCCTTTCCCACATACACAATACACTCATACCTATCTTCTCCTAGCATATTGCCTCAGTCAACTAAACCGGGAATCACAACTCATTGCTAGACCATGTTAAGGATGGCACCTGCCCTTTGAGCAAGAAAAATAGAGGCCTCAGGAATTTGGTTCTTTGTCCACACATGCACTACCCCATTTGTGATATCCTCTCAATTATTTTTTAATATGTATATCTTTAAATATGTGCATTTATATAAACTCACAATAGAGAAAAAGAGCCTGCAAAATACAAATGCTGCTGAAGCTTGCCCATATTTTCAAAAGATTTTATGGACAGCAACAAAGTTCAGCAACTGTCTTTTGAGCAACCTCGTAGGTGGTTAGCAAGGCAGACATGATCTCCTTTACTAGGACTTAGAGTCTTGCAAAAAGACACACCTTAATCAAATATTCAGCAGGACATAAGCTATTTGCGTTCAGAGATGGTTTTGTGTTCTATATATATAACAACCTAGAGCAGAACTGGGCATATATTAAGGACTCAGTAAATACTTGTGAATGACTCCTAAGTAAAGTTCTATGAAGAGCTTTAGTTCAACATAACCTAATCTATATGGTCAGGAAAGAATTCTCTGCAGAAAGAATATTGAAATTCTAATCTAAAAGTTATGAAGATGTTAGCTGGGTGAAGAAAGATATGAGACCATCCAAGCAGAGGAACATATGGGAATGTTTCTAAGATGTTAGCACGATGTTGTGTTCATATAAATGGAAGAATTCTAACAGGGGATTGGAAAGTAAAGAATGGTATAAGAAGACAGGTAGAAAATGTATAAGACAAAAAGTCTTAAAGGGCGCCATATAGACTGGGTATTTTTTGCTAAGAACAATAGAAAGTCATTGGGACAATCGATACATTTTGTCTATTTATTATGTTTTCATTCATTCATTCATTTATTATTTAATTACTTTAATTTCTCAAAGCTGTTTCAATATTAGGAGATATTATATTGACTCAGATCAAATCTTCCATACCTAGTTCTGCAATCTTAGAGGAATCACTTAACTTTTTCTTGTCTTAGTTTTATCATTCATAAAATATTTTAAAAATGTAAATAGGTAATCACCAACCTTCCCTTGTCTAAAAGCTTATACTTTGTAACAGTTGCAAGTATTTTTTAACAGACCCTTAATTTAATGTTTGGCCAGCAATGGGTACCTTCCCTTAGTGAGCAGGATAATCAGAAGAAGAAGAAATGCCTACTTCCTGACATTGTGCCTATTTACATATACTGTTGCTTTAGCTTCAGTTCTCGTAAAAGCAAAATCTATGTATGAATACAGACAGAGGGAGGAGGTGGACAGAGCTGATTTGGATGAGGGGATCAGGAGGATAGGATAGGACGAAGAAGGAAGAAAAGTCAAAAGGACCATTGTTGAGCTCCTTACTGCAGTGGACAACTGAGGCCCCATCCTACTTGGAACCCTCTGAGGATTTGTGTAAAATGCACCTTAAAATTGCACCTCCAACTTACAGGGATATAGACCAAATTTCTACACCCTCTTGCTCTCATTAATTGAAGGCTAGTTCTGAGAATATTAACGCTTCGTACTTCTAAGCTGTACCAACACGTGGGCTTAAGGAGACTTCTGTCACTCAGGAGACATCTCTGGAGTAGAAATGCAAAAAAAAAAAAAAAAAAAAAAAAAACCCAATTAGTTCCTGAGGGGAACCAAAGGTCTACCAAGTTGGCAATGTGAGGACACAAGGAATCAGTAAAGGTATAGAGAGTGATTCTAGGGAATCTGAGTATCATTCCATGGGAAAGAGTAGTCATTAAAGGGGTCTATGGTGATAAGTGATTGCCCTATCTGTATTTTATACTGAAAAGTTTGGATGCAATGTGGAAGTCAGTTTAAAACTGGGAGACTCCCACTCGAATACCTCTTTAATTCTTATTAAAAAATGTCCACACTCAATATTCTGTATATTCTACTCAATTAATGTAGGGAGGCTATAAAAGTGATACAAATAATAGATTCATAAGATGATAGAATGAATGAAATGGTGGGGAAAGAACTATGAAATATTTTGGAAATTAAATCGAGTTTATTTGAGGACTGAGTATGGTGAAGGGAGGATTATCTAGACTGATTCCCAAGTCTGTGGCATGAGTGACTGAGAGTAAATTAATAACATCAACTAATACTGGGAATACACATAAGAAAATATTTGTTGTCATGTTTTGTGTTTTTTATAGTTATGTCTTGAAAATAGGAAGCTGAATTCACTTTTGAATGATGACTCTAAGGTTTTAGCTTGAACTAGCACTAGTGATTTGGAAGTCATTCAAATACCATTATATTTCCTGCTCAATCAGGACTTGTTAGAAAAATGTTTGATTCCAACTCTGAGACATTAAATATACAGTATAAACCTGGAACACATTGTCACTTCAGAGAGCAAAAAACTAACAAAGTCCACATGGATCATGTTACAAGAACTTAGGAGCCAACTAGAAAAGGTACCAAAGGCCAAAAATGGAACTTTTTTTAATCATTAATTTTAAAAATTGCAACTGTTTAAGCATATCAGATATTTAAGTTTCTGAGGCTATAATGGGACAAAAAAGCTAATTTGCTATAATTGGAGGATGTGAGGGAACAGCCTACTGTTTTGAAAACTAGTAATTAATGAGAAAATAATAACATTTATTCCTGCTATTCCTATGCAAATTTTATCACTGTATAATTAAATAGTAAACAAAAGATGTTTTTATTATACAAGTACACAGGTAAGCAAATGTAAAAGGAACAATAAGATTAAAGAGCATTGTTTTATAACTCCAATAAATCAATGGAGCAAGGCATTGATTATTGACAGTTATTAATAGAATAAGGAGTCAAGCAGGACTTTCAAAGATGGAGTAGGAGGACTAGAGTTCGTCTCTCCCCACAAACACAGCAAGAATACATGTACAAATGGAACACTTATCACAGAACATCTGCTGAACACTAGCAGAGGACCTTGGACACCTAAAAGGACAAGAAAGATCCCCATGTAACCGTGTAGGATGAAAGAAGTAAGAAGGGAAAAGAAAGAGGAGAGGAAGCAGGACGGGACCTGCGCCCCTGGCAGGGAACTGAAGGTGAGGAGAGGTTCCCACATCTGGGGAAGCCCCCTCACCAACGGGGAGATCTGGGACAGAAGGGGAGCTTTGGGGGCTTGGAGGAGAGCTCAGCAACCAGTCTGTGGCAGGCAAGACAGAGTGAGACCTACACAGATGGCCCATGCCACAGCCCTGCACAGCCCAGCCTGAGATGAGTGTCCGCTGGTGCACACAGGGGCTGGGTGCCGGAACGTGGGGTTTGAAGAGCAGCCCCAGGGAGGGGACTGCTGTTGGCTATGAGGGGACAGCTTGAAAGGATGGGAGTGAGGAGCTCCACAACTGGGAATGCTCGTGAAGGAAGTCCGAACTGCCACAGAAGCGAAGCACCATTGTTGAGTGACCCACAATGGGTGGGGACACCACTGAAGCCTCTCTCCTCATGCGCTGGCTCCTGCCTTCACTGGCACTAGGGAGAGCTCCTGCCGGAGCCCTTGCCTCCTTCATTTCCTCCCCATGCCTGGACAACCCGCTTGCCCAGATCTCCACCTGATAGACGCACTTTCCAATTGCTACCCCAACACCCTCCTTCCTGGGTGGCCTGCTCACCCCGATGGCTGCCTCAGCTCCTTCCTGTCTGACGGGCTCGTGGGCTCTGGCAACCTCTAAAGCAGACTCCAGAGGGAGGAGCACACACAGAAGTGGGGCTGAAATCACAGCTGAGCCCCAGGGGTCATGTGACTAAGGAAGAAGAGCTGAAATCTCTCCTCCTGGCTGTGTGAACCACAGAGTTACAACTCCAATCATGGCTTCCTAAATACAGTGCCTGCAAAACATCCCAAAGGACAAGTGCTCCTGCAACTGGGAAGGGTCTAGCTTTAGCAGCTGTGGGATTTGTGAGCATGTACATGCAGGGGTTAGGCCAGGCCAGAGTCTGAGCTGCCTCCATATCTCCCAAATGGGGCCAGATGTACAACTACTGCAGCACCTGACCTCAGTGGATCTATTCCAGTGGCCTGAGGAAAACAATGCCTGATAGTTACCAGGGTCAATGGCTGGTATACCCACAGTTAAAGTGGGACCGAGAGCAGTGCCAACAACAGTGTACTTTGGGAGCCCGCACAGTGGGTGAAAGGGGACAAAACAGTGCATATTCACAGATGAACAGCTCCAGAGCAGGAATACTCAGTGGCTTCTCTCCCAGTGGGAGTACTCCAATCCCACCTACCTTGCACCACAAATCAGAAACACAGCTCAGAAACGAATCTGGGACCTCTACTCCAACAACTAGGGAGCAGACAATGTCCCTGATAAGGCAGTGACAACCACACAGCAAAGGGGAGGAACCACTCAATATCCAGGGCAGGGTCTGATCACCACAACACCAATCAAATCCCTTATTAAGGGAATAACAGCACAAACCTCTGGACCAACCTCACCAACCAGGGGACAGACATCAGAAGCAAGAGGAACCATGATCCTGCAACCTGTGGAGAGGAGACCACAAACACAGTAAGTTAGACAAAATGAGATGACAAAGAAATACGTTGCAGACAAAGGAGCAAGATGAAAACCTAGCCACAACATTCAGAGAAGAACGAGAAATAAAAGAAATCCAAATTAGAAAAGAAGAAGTAAAACTGTCACTGTTTGCAGATGACATGATACTATACATAGAAAATCCTAAAGATGCTACCAGAAAACTACGCAAGCTCATCAATGAATTTGGTAAAGTTGTTAATATACAAAAATCTCTTGCATTGTTATGCACTAACAACAAAAAATCAGAAGACAAAATCAAGGAAAAATCTCATTTACCTTTGCATCAAGAAGAATAAAATACCTAGGAATAAACCTGCCTAAGGAGACAAAAGACCTGTATCCAAAAATTATAAGATACTGATGAAAGAAATAAAATATTACACAAATAGAGGGAGAGATATACCATGTTCTTAGGTTGGAAGAATCAATATTGTGAAAATGAATATACTACACAAAGCAGTCTACAGATTCAATGCAATACCTATCAAATTACCAATGGCATTTTTTCACATAATTAGAACAAAATTTTTTACAATTTGTATGGAAACACAAAAGACCCGAATAGCAAAAGCCATATTGAGAAAGAAAAATGGAGCTGGAGGAATCAGGATCTGTGTCTTTAGACTATACTACAAAATGACAGTCATCAAAACAGTATGGTACTGGCACAAAAACAGAAATATAAATCAATGGAACAGGATAGAAAGTCCAGAGGTAAAGCCACACACCTATGGTACCCTAATCTATGACAAAGGAGGAAAGAATATCCAATGGAGGAAAGACAGTCATTCAATAAGTGGTGCTGGGGAAACTGGACAGCTACATGTAAACAAATGAAATTAGAACACTTCCTAACACCATACACAGAAATAGACTCAAAATGGATTAAAGACCTAAATGTAAGGCCAGATACTATAAAACTCTTAGAGGAAAACATAGGCAGAACACCCTTTGACATAAAGCACAGCACAATCTTTTTTGAACCACCTCCTAGAGTAATGAAAATAAGAACAAGAATAAACAAAAGGGACCTAATTAAACTCAAAAGCTTTTTCACACCAAAGGAAACCATAAACAAAATGAAAAGACAGCCCTCAGAATGGGAGAAAATATTTTCCAATGAAGCAACTGACAAGGGATTAATCTCCAAAATATACAAACAGCTCACGGAGCTCAATATCTAAAAAGAACAAGCAACCCAATCAAAAAATGGGTGGAAGATCTAAATAGACATTTTTTCCAAAGAAGACTTACAGATGGCTAAAAAGCACATGAAAAGATGCTCAACATCACTAATTATTAGAGAAATAAAAATCAAAACTACAATGAGGTATCACCTCAAACCTGTCAGAATGGCTGTCATCAAAAAATCTACAAGCAATAAATGCTGGAGAGGGTGTGGAGAAAAGGGAACCCTCCTACACTGTTGGTGGGAATGTAAATTGGTACAGCCACGATAGAGAATGGTATGGAAGTTCCTTAAAAAGCTAAAAATAGCACTACCATATGATCCAGCAATCCCAGTCCTGAGCATATATCCAGAGAAAACCATAATTCAAGAAGATACATGCACTCCAATGCTCATTGCAGCACTACTTACAGTAGCCAGGACATGCAAGCAACCTAAATGTCCATCAACAGAGGAATGGATAAAGAAGATGTGGTACATATATACAATGGAATATTACTCAGCCATAAAAAAGAATGAAATAATGCCATTTGCAGCAACATGGATGGACCTAGAGATTGTCATACTGAGTTCCATAAGTGAGACAGAAAAAGACAAATATCGTATGGTATTGCTTACAAGTGGAATCTAAAAAAAGTGTACAAATGAACTTATCTACAGAACAGAAATAGAGTTACAGATGTAGAAAAGAAACTTATGGTTACCAGGCAGTAAAGTGGGGAGGGAGGGATAAATTGGTAGATTGGGATTAACATATAGACACTACTATATATATATATATATATATATATATATATATATATATATATATATATATATATATATATATATAATAGATAACTAATAAGAACTTACTGTATACCAAAGGGAACTCTACTCAATACTCAGTAATGGCCATATACTGGGAAAAGAATCTAAAAAAGAGTGCATATATATATATGTATAACTGATTCACTTTTCTGTACACTTGAAACTAAAACAACATTGTAAATCAATTATACTCCAATAAAAATTTTTAAAAAACTAAAATAATTTCAGTTTACTAAATAAATTTTTTTAAAAAAGAGTCAAGCAGACGTGTTTAATGGTAGAAGAACATAATATGAACTATACTTTCTTAAAAGAATTGAAACCAAAATCTATCAAGCCTCTATATATAATGCCAATTTACTGGAAATAGAGCCAAAAAGTGCACTTAAACTACAACATAAGGAAAATATCAGCAAAATCCTAACAAATTCTATAGAAAAAGTGATCTAGTTTCCTCAACAATTTAATTTCTAGGAAAAAAGAAAACATCGAAGATGAACCTATGTATTAAAAGAAAGTTAAAAAAAAATATTATCCAAACATAATGTGTGGAATGTCTTTGGATTTTGAGGCAACATAATTGTAAAAGTAGACATTTATGAGACAGCTGAGAATTCGTCCACTGACTGAATATTTGAAATTATTATATTATTGTTATATTATTAACTTGCTAATATATTATAATTTTGTTTAAAATATATATTTAGTTTTTTAGACATATATACTGAATTATTTATGGGTAAAATGATATATCTAAAGTTTGCTTCAAGATAATCTAGGAGTAGCAAAGGAGGCTGTGGTTATGATTTGATAGTTGTTGAGGTTGGATGAAATTAGATGGAAGTTCATTATACTGTTTTTCTTTCTTCGGTGTATGTTTGAAATCTCCTTTCTAAAAAAAAACAAATAAAAAATAATCTTTAGAATACAGAAAAAAAGCATACCAGAAGAGTTATAAAGTTAGTAGGTCAAGTATAAGGAAAATAACAGTAATATTTAAGAAGTGGTAAAATTGGGCTCCTCTGGTGGCGCAGTGGTTGAGAGTCCGCCTGCCGATGCAGGGGACACGGGCTTGTGCCCCGGTCCGGGAAGATCCCACATGCCATGGAGCGGCTGGGCCCGTGAGCCGTGGCTGCTGAGCCTGCGCGCCCGGAGCCTGTGCTCTGCAATGGGAGGGGCCACGGCAGTGAGAGGCCAGCGTACCACAAAAAAAAAAAAAAAAAAAAAAGTCTTGCTTGTTTTTAAATTGTAAATTTCTATAACAAAACATAATTGAAAAAGAATGATTTAAAAACAAAGAAAATGAATGAATATGTATGAGACATTGTCTATCTCATATGGATATGTATGAGAAATTTAGCAGCTGTGTGTCTCACACACATACACACACACACACACGTCCAATTTTAAGTTGGTCTTTACCTGTGAACTGGATTTAAGTCCGCCTCTATTCTGTAATTTTCAAATAAACGCTTAAAGTCAGAACTTGCTTCCTAAATCCTCAAGTTTCTGTAAATAATATAAGCCTCCACCTATATTTTTAACATTAGTCTGAGTTGTTTCAGTAAAACCTAAGATTAACTAGTGGTATGTGTCAGACAACTGTTTTATAGCCAAATGCCAACAGAACCGAGAGATAGAATGGTATATTTACAATAGCAGAGCATCCATGGATCACTCATGAACTGGAACAGGTTACTGTGGAAATGGCCTTTAATATGGTTAGTCAATAACCACTATACACTCATAATGCAAAAGGGTGATATGTAGTGTACAGCAAAAATCATGATATTTAGCTGCTTGACATTTTGAAGATATAATCAGATTACTAATGTGACATTTCAAAACCAGAAATGGTTATCATAAAAAGTAAATTATCAGATGGGGAGATGGGTAACTCAAAAAGTGTTGATGCCTATTAGAATGTAGAGAAAATGGCTGTATATACCATATGAATTTGCTGCAAATGACGTGTGTGATAAAGAACAATGTGGCCTCTAAACAGGAAAAGAAAATCTACTAGTAGCCGTATTTTCAGACTCCATTATTTTCTTTTTTTATCCTGAAGACAAATTTCTATTTCAATTGCTGTTTATAAGTGTGGATAAGTACATATAAGAATGGTATATATCTGAATGGCAGTAAGCACCCAGTGAGATTACTGGGTAAGGTTTATTATCTTGTTAGTATCACTTACATTTACCAATAATAGTTTGAAAGTTTCCCCACGGTATAAAAATTAGGTCAGATGGCTCATCAACAGTGTATCATATGGATTAAGATATCTGGAACTTTCTATAATACCTGATAGGAATCATGGGTTTCCAATTTATTCTGTCAAAGAAGAATTATAGATATTAATCTTCAGCTGGAAGATATCCACAAAAGAACTATAAACTCTCAATTTACAAGGATGTATTTCTCTTCCCCTTGTATTTATAGGTGCTATGACACCATAATGCTGGGAACTATCATATTTATATGTTTTCTGCAAAGGGATCACTTACTGTAAGACTATTATACTGACTGAAGAACAGTCACTAAAATTGAGGCAATCAGGAGATCCCCTCCTATATTACTAAATTTTTACATGGTGAGAAAATTTCTTTGGGCTATTTAATATTAGTGTGGATTAATTAGTACAATGGAGCAGGAAATCAGGAACATTATTTTCCTAAAGATGTGATCTGTGCATGTTTACCTGAGAAATTATCTGACGTCCTACCTGTTCTGACACTTTTACTCAGAACAGTATCTTGCAGAATTGCCTGAACCTACTGATACTCATGATATCAAATGTGGGTCTGCTCTATTCTCCCTGCTTGTAAATATCTATAATTTGAAAAATGTTTGTTTTTCATGCATGCAATAAACTATATGGAACACATTACAATTCTGAGTGATGCTGTGCAACAGGAAACAGCGGTTTTGAACTGCAAAAATGAATTTAAAAAATCCACTTGTGTAGGAAATCAGATTTTAATGAAATTATCATTAATATTTATGTTAAATGCCATCTAAATCTAAAGAGGCATGTTAACATCAGTGTCTGAATACATTAGGATTGCTTGAAACTACATTTCCAAGGAAATATTTTGTTTTTATTCAAAAGGACTCTGATTTCTGCTCAAATGTTTATTGTTTTATTTGAAAATGCTTTCTCATTTTTGTTCCAGATGTTCACAGAGCAAACACAGAACATGGTAGATAAATGAGAGTTTACAGCTGTAAGCATAAATTGACTGTTTCATTCACTAACAAGTTACTCTGATAAGGTCTTCTGATGATTGAATAGCAAAATATTCTTTCCACATGGCTCTTATGGCTCACAGTATTGTGTACTTGCTATGCAACATTTCACTTAAAATTTCTTCTTCTTATCCAATAACCACAGGCTGTATCTTTTTGCTCGTAAGAGGTCATTTTGATATTCACTATCTACTGTATTATGAAATTATGTTTCAGGAAAATATTATTGAAGCTTAAATGACAGTGTTTGGAGAGTTAGAACAAAATTATTAAAGTATGTAATCTTTCAGAAATGAAGGGATATGATAAAATGCTTATGATGAATTGTGATCAACATATCAAATGCAGTACAATATGCACAATATTTGGGTATAATTATACTCATCTAGCATATATAATTGACCACATGCTTTTATACTAATAATCTCTTTCCCTACAATGATAATTCATTTGCATATTCTCAGTGTAATCAAAGAAATGTTTACTTTTTTTTTCCCTAGTTCCCTAGACTTACAATGTACTTTTCATCAGAGATGTCAGTAATCCTTTGGGTTCTTAGGAGTGCCATTAGGGAAACTTTCCCAGAATGCTTAGAAGTGTTTGCTTTATCAAACACTTCTATTTTTATGGAGTATAAATAAAAAGGAAAGTGGCCTACTTATAAATTGACAGAAGAGAACCCACAAAATTGTTTTCTGACAATTTCAGAGCCTATGCTTTGACTTTCAGAGCCTATGCATTTACTTTAATAGTAAAGTTATTGCTCAAATAATCTTTTAGTAACCTTTTAGTAACTATCTTCAAAATAAGGCTACCAGCCTCTTAGAGAAGCAGTTACATCTTCTTTATTCACCATTCTTTCACCCAGTCTCTCCTAATAGATCATTTAAGAATTTTAAGGAACCTAAACTTTGTAGTGATTTTTTTTAAAGCAATCATAAAAAGTTGTTCTTTCAATGATCTACTATCGTAGGGAAACATGTGTAGCAGGGTAGGTGCAGGGAATCCACTTTCAACAATCCCCCAGGTGGCTGATACTCTAAATGTGTCCTCAGCACCATGAAGTATGGAACACAAGTCTTATGCCAAGAATAGTTTATATGCTCTACAGACTTCTCAAAAATAGCTTTGGGCTAGTAGTAAGGAGATGTGTGTTCCCATTATCTTTCCAATCTAAAAATATAAGAAATATACCTAGTTCACTCTATTTCACAGGGAGATTAAAAATAAATATATAAACTCATGTCACAGTCAGACCTTAGTAACTGTTGTATAATAGGTTAATTTTTTTTTGAAGTACTCCTGTTTTCTATCACACAGCTTCCTCCCCACCTCACCATAAGGCAACATGGTTTTGTCATTCTGTACAGGCCTTTATCTCAAAATGAGCAAAACATAACATGCCACTGACATTTTTGTCTGATTTTAAAATTACCTTTAATTGTTGAACACACTCTGAGAGGTCTGACATCTTGGAAACTAGATCAGGAAATTATTTTAGAATAGATTGTCTTCCATGTAATATGTCTTCAAAATGACAGTGATAACTCTCACATTTACCTTGTGTTCTGTTCTCCAGAAAGAGGGTCATTTACATTTTAGTTAAAGTGATAGGAACTGAAGTTGTGGAAAGAATACAATAATTTGTCCTATTTCATAAGGCAAGGAGAATGGCTTACTATGCAAATTATTTTTCCTTTCCTCCTTTTTCTCTTTCTTACTTCTTCTCTTCTCTTCCTTCTTCTCCCCCTACTCTTTTTTTTTTCCTTTTTTTCTTTCTAAGGTTTTAGATGAGTGAATTTTCACTGTTAGATATCCACTCCTGGAAATGATATGAAAGTAATTAAGAATAAGCTGTAACCTTAATTGATAAATCTTTTCTGTGAGCTGAATATAGGTGTGTCTGTGGGAAAAAATATCTAAGATAGACTGGGGAAGTAAAAAAGAGTTTTTACTTACATTAAACATGAATTTATGTAGAGGAAGGACATTTATCTTCCCCTTTTTAAAGGAGAATTAATCTTATTATTCTTTTTTGAATACCCTAAAGACAAAGTTATTATCTTAATATATAAAGATATTAGATATATACATCGATATATACATATATGTATGTTTGTGGATCTATCTATCATCTCTTTATCATCTTTTTAAACATCTGTATGTTTGTGGATCTATCTCTCTATCAACTCTTTATCAAGAGTGACCTTTATACATTTATATTGATGCCATGTATTCATATCAAACACAATATTTATAGATTTAATGAAACTCTATTTGAAGTAGCATTTTAAAAAGTGCTTTTATGAAGTGTGGAGCTTCAAATTACCTATATAAATCCAATGATAAATAATTGATGGATCAACCCCATTTTTTTAAATTCTAAATGCATAAGTGTGCTATTTAGTTTTCTAAAGAGAAAACTGGTTTGATCCATAATAGGTTTATAATGTCTAATAGGATTATAAGCAAATCTTTTAGATGCATTTTGTTTTTTTCAAATTTGGTCTTTTATCTGAAAATCTCTTCTAGTTAAGAGTTGTGAAATGATTCTTCTTTTGCTTAACTTTTACAAACAAAACTAACAGAAGTTTTTATTCTATATGTCTGAAAAATATGGTAGATAGGATTGTACATCTGATCACAGTTTTAGATAATCCACACAGCACATTTTCTCATCCTCCTACCTATGTTTATTTGACTCACCAGAAGAATTGCAGTGTTTACAATTAAGGCCTATCAACCATACATAGACAAGTCTTTAGGAGTAAAGATATTGGTAATACTAAGGAGAAAGGGAAAGGCTCAATAAAAAAGAAGGAAAGGAAGAGAAAGGGGAAGAGGAGAAGTGTATGAGGTGGAGGAGGGGAGAAAAGGAAGGAGAAAAAATCAAAGGAAGGAAGGAAGAAAGGAAGAGAATGAAGGAAAGGCAACATCTACTGTTAGAGGGAAAGTTCATTTCAGTCTTTGGTAGAAAGACTACAAGAAAAATTCTTCCCTCTTCTATTAGATTTATTTGATGATGTCATCATTACTCTGAAACAGAATTTACCAATGTAGTGAGTATACAAATTTATAAAACAATGACATCCCCTCCTCCAAAAAAATGTATCATTTTTATTTAAAAAAATCATCCAGTAGGCCAAAAGGAATAATTTGAGTGTTTCTTCAATTGTCATTATATCAAAATGCTGTGAATCATTTTAAGTTCCTTATTTACATTTAATACTTTCCTACTCAAATGCCTATCATCTTAAATAAAATTGTAAATGAATTTGATTCTGTGTGCCTCAAAACACTAAAACAGGAACAAATTTCTTACTACCTTTAATTCTAATAAATATATTCAGTACATGATCAAACTATCAAAATGCTTGTTTTTTGGACATGTGGATCAAAACCCAGTTTCCTCAGGGAAATCCTCTGACTTCAAATAGAATCACAAACAGAGGGTCCTAACAGTATGAGCCTCATTAACCAGATATATTGCAATACTTTAGAAGAGGGGTTAAAGAGCTAGAGTGAAATGGCAATGGCTTGCAGTGCCTAATCCTTAGAAGTAGATATACTTCTCATATATAACAGGCTTTTTGTTATGCAGATATCATATAAACCACTACAGTTAGCACATCAGGGACATTTTTTTTTGTTGCTTTTTTGGTCCACATTATTAATGAAATGAAGATGAAAAACCAATATTTTATAAATCATTAATTTTAGCCACATGATCAGAAGAGTTAACAATCATAGTTCTTTTTAGAAATTTGATGCTTAAGAATATGGTAGAATAGTTTGTCATTGAAGAAGATCCAAGGTTTCTTTTTATCTGAAGCAGGAAAAGGGTGAAGTTCAGTAATTACCCTTAGAATTATGAATCATTCATAAAAGTTGGAATTTTAATGACTGCAGATACAACATTCATCATTCTGGTTGAAAATATTTTATTATTCAATTATTAAACATGTTATGCAGTGTTGCATTCAAAATGACTAATTTTCCTGTGTAAACTAGTATGCAAGGATATTAGTCCATATATGTTTATTTATGCTAGATTATGCAGTCTTGCACTTTATTTTCTAAAATATAAAAATTAATAGAAAATGTTTCACATAATGAAATTCCTGCTGATTATCCAACATATTCAGAGTTTTTTTCAATATATCCACTTATAAGGATTACGATTCAATAATAACAATTTTTTTTAACTTAAAGAAAGAATTGCCTGTCATTTCAGATTCATATGCTGTACAATGTTGATTACTACATGGAATGAGATATAATACCAAATTCTGGCTGAGTCAAAAAAGAAGACCAACTTTTAAAAATTGAAGTATAGTTGATTTACAATGTTGTGATAGTTTCTGGTGTATAGCAAAGTGATTCAGTTATATATATATATATACACACATATATATATACATATTCTTTCTCATATTCTTTTCCATTATGTTTTTTTTACAGGGTATTGAATATAGTTCCCTGTGCTATACAGTAGGACCTTGTTGTTTATCTATTTTATATATAGTAGAGATGTACTTTTAAGTCATGAAATATTTCATAGAGTTGACTCAGTGGAGACCCAGCCTTGAATTTATATTTTGAAATGTGAGATTTTATTATCTGTTTACCCATGTGGTAGACAGGACAGCGCCCCCTCAAAGATGTCCAGAAACCTGTGAATATATTACTTTAAGTGGCAAAAGAGACTTTACAGGTGTGATTAATTTGTGAATCGAGATGGGAAGACTACCTTGAATAATACAGATGGGCCCAATGTAATCACAAGAATCCTCATAAAAGAGAGGCAGGAGGGTTAGAGTCAAAGAAGGAGGTGTGACGACAGAAGCAGAAACCGGAGTGATGCAGTTTCTGGAAGGGGCCATGAGCCCAGAAATGCAGACAATCTCTAGGAGCTAGAAAAACCAAGGAATGGAGTCCTCCCTAGAGCATCTAGAAGCAACACAGCCCAGCCAGTATCTTGACTTATAGCAAGTAGGATACATTTCTGATCAATGTAGGCATAGGATAATATATTTGTATTGTTGAAGCCACTAAGTTTGTGGTAATTAGTTATAGAAGCAATAGACAATGAATATACACATATACCATAGGTAACTTTCTCTCTTCCTATTTTCAAATTAAAGATAATTCTTAATAATTAAAAACATCCATAGTTCTATGTCATCCAGAAAACAAAGAAAATACAAGTGCATCAGCAGTACAGTAACTGTGCACATGGCATTGTGTTACACTTCCACATTCTAAGATTTTATCCATAAGAAAGAATACTTACTGGTTGAGCTTTCTTCTATAGCTCCACTATGCTTTTGCTTCCTTAACTATTGCAGTTTTATAATATTATTTATGTCTTTTCAGTTACTTATAAGAATTCATAAAAATAACATTGGTTCAGGCAAATAACTAGTAATAAGGACAATTGTTTCAAATTTTATATCACTACCTGTCGTGAGTGCTCTCCATTGCGAAGGGACAAGAGTCAGTGTAGAAGTGATTAAACACAGGTTTCATTTCTTCCTCCATCCATCAGCAACTCTGCAAAAGTTGACAAAAACCTTTTCCTTTATATTTTGAGTTTTAATTTTCATGTAATTTTAGATTGACATGCACTTGTAAGAAGTAATACAAAGTAACCAGATATAACTGTCCCCCAATTGTAACATCTTGCCAGGGAATTGACATTGATGTAGTCCAATCTTAGTCTTACTAAGATTTCACTTGTTTTACATTTACTTATGTGTGTGTATATGCATGTCTGCCTATGCGTGTGTATTTACTTCTGCATAATTTTATCACATTTGTAGACTTGTGCGATCACCACCACAGACAAGATGCAGAAAAGTTCTATTATAAGGATCTTTCTTGCTACACTTTTATAGCCACTGCCACCTTCCTCCTCTCCACCCTATAGAGGCCTGACAACTATCTCTTCTCCATGTCTATAATTTTGTCATTTCAAGAACGTTATATAAATAGAATCATACAGAATATAACATTTTGAGATTATGCTTTTCACTCAGCCTCACACTGAACTTGGGTCCTGCCACTCTGCTGACTTCATTTATTATTTCTAGGAATGATTTTGTAGATATTTTGGGTTTTTTTTCCATAGACAATCATGCCATCTGTAAGTAGAATTTATTTTTTACTATCTATATGCATTTTACTTATTTGTTTGTTTGTTTTTTGCTTTGTTTATTTGGCTAGAACTTCCAGTACTCTGTCAAATAAGAAAGATGAGAATGGACATTTAGATTTCAATTTTAGATGGAAAACATTTAGTCTTTCACCATTAACGTATGATGTTAGTTGTAGGATTTTTGTAAATTATTTTTATCAAATTAATGAAGCTTTCCTCTATTCCTAGTTTATTGAGATTTTCTATATTGAATGTGTGTTGAATTTTGTCAAATGTTTTTATGCATCAATTCATAGGAAAATGACTTCTTTTTAGCTTGTTATCTTAGGTTACATGAATTGATTTTTCATATGCCAAACCATTCTTGCATATGTAGAATAAATCCCACTTAGTCATGTTGTATAATTCATTTTATTCTTTCCTGGATTTGATTAGCTATATTTCATTGATGATTATTTTGGTCTTAGTTCATGAGATAGTAGTTTTTCTTTTTTTGTTACTGTCTTTGCCTGGTTTTGGTATCAAATGAGTGTCATAAAATGGGTTGAGAAGTATTCCCTCTCGTATTTTTTGGAAGAGATTACATAAGATTGGTTTAAATTTTTCTTTAAATACTGGGCAGAATTATTCAGTGAAATCATGTGAGCTTGGATATTTATTTTTCAGGAGTTGTAATTACAAATCAAATGTCTTTATTGATTATAGAACTATTCAGGTTGTCTGTTTCATCTTGGATGAGTTTTGATAGTTTGTGGGTTTTGAGTACTTGGTTCTTTTCTTTTAAGTTGTCATATTTATGAACATAAAGTTGTTTTATATTACCTTATAATTTTTATTGGCTTCAAAATCTATGGCACTAGCCTCTGTTTTCACTCCTACTGTTGGTGGTTTGTCTCTTATCTCTGTCATTCTTGCTTTTTTATTGAAATTTCAAGAACATTACATAAATGGAATGATATACAATGAAATTGATTTCTTCTCATATATTTTTTTTTCTATTTGATTTAAGTTTATTTTCCCTTCTAGTTTCTTGAGGTAGTAACTAAGATTATTGAAATGAGACATTTTCTCTTTTTAAGAGCAAAAGGTTAGAATTGTATATTTTCTTCTCTGTGCTACTCTAGCTGGATCTCATATATTTTGGTATGTTGTATTTTCATTCCATTCAGTTCCATATATTTCATAATTCATTGTAAATTATATGAGACCTCTCCTTTGACCTATAGATTATTTAAAAGTGTATTTGTTTAATTTCCAAGCATTTGCATATTTTGTAGCCTTTCTGTTATTGAAACAGAAATGCTAATTCATATGTTAAGCTATTCAATTATCATAGAATATACTCTGAATGATTTCAATTCTTTTAAATTTCTTGAGGTTTATTTTATGGCCCAGGATATTCTGTCTTGTAGACTGTTCCATGAGGGCTTGACAAACATATGTATTCTGCTGTTGCTTGATGTGGCGATGTGTATATGTCAACTTGTTGGCTGATTGTTTTGTTCAGCCATTTCCTTTCCTGCCTTAGTCTCACCAGTCATTTAGTGCTGATTTCTTTCTCCATAAAAATGGAAACAAGTACTTCCCTGTGTTGCAGAATTTTTGTGAGAATCATATGGAATAATATAGGTAACAGTTATTTGTTATTATTAAAGTACCAAACATATAGATGCCATTATCATATCTCTGCAATGAGTGTATCTCTTCCATAAACTGAAGACATGTCCCTTTAGATGTTTGAAGTAGAATTTTATGAAAGATTTTGGCACAGTGATCAGTTGAGATAAGTATTATAGAAAATAAATAAGTAAACAGCTTCAGGTCATCCGTAAAAAATGGTATTTTTGCCCCATCTACACTTCATCTTTAATAAGTTCCACATAAACCAAAAAAACAAACAAACAAAAAAACTGCACTGTGTTTTGAATGAGCTATAAAGATATTCAACAAATATTTAATAATATATGTTATATTATTTATACCACATTAAAATTTTAACAACTCTTCAGAAATGCCTACTAAGGCAAATCATTTCTATCTGTATTTTAGACGTCATATTTAGATTTGGCTTACCTCCCCCCACCAAAATCTCACATCACATTGTTTACTCTTTCTATTAATATCCTATTTAGAAATAGACTTAAAATATTTAGACTAGCATGTGACATTCCTAAATCAAACCACAATTACAAAGACAGTGCTTCTCAAACTATCTGTAGGGAAAGACCAATACTTCATTTTCTGTTTAATTACCAACATGACTAGTAATTGCCCATTACCAGTAACTCACACCTCATCTAACTCACCACCCAAGTTTTACAACACCTACACTGCTCTGCAACTTGTTTAACAATATGTTAAATATTCCTATAACTTTTCCTATACCTTCAAGTGATGAACAGCAATAAACAGTTAGCAAATGTTTATTTTGCTTCTTTGTTTGTTTGTCTTTGAATAGTCCTAGTACCCGTATATTCTCTTATCTAACCTAACAAACTTCTGTCAAGACCTGTGAAAAAGCAACAGCTCAAGACATGTGTTGTAACTAAGGATGTACACATGTTAAACATAAGAACCTTTCCAAACAGCATGGATTTTTTTAACAGAAATTTTAATGTGAATATATGCATTATCACCAGCATCCCCAAAAGGGTTTTCAATTATTCTCTTGGGATCTAAGCTTTATCAAATGTGGTAGGGAGAGTGTCAGTTCAGGAAGATCCTGAACTTACCTCTTTCCATAGACATACTGAGTCTACAGGTACATATGGAACAATTTCCTCTTTAAAAACCTAAAGGCTGACAGTGATGGTTACAGGTTGGGAAATGAGTAGGAAAAATAAGCCAGTTTTAGAAACCTAGATCTGCTAGTAATGTGGAGAATAGACATCCAAAACACAAGGCTGAAGAGCTGGAAGCACATCACACTTATTGAACATAACCAGTGTTTTGTTGATTTGTGCAGGAATAAATGTTGAGCCAAGCTTTGAAATCTCATTTATGGATCAAAAGACTTTAAATCCTTGTGGCTTTTTTCATCTCTTCTTTGGTTGATATTTTCAGAAAGGAAAAAGCATAAGTGGTGTATTAGATGATATCATAAATAAGATTGGATTCTATGGATTTTGCTATCAAAAAAGTGAGCTTCTAGGAAAATATGGATTGTGTAGTGAGAAGATTAGAAACATATATTTGAAGAGAAATGTGAGACATACCCAGATGAAAAAATCTTTAATGGATACTACAGATGCATGCCATAGAAGAAGTGCAATAGTTTTTAGTTTTGAAAAACAAAGAAGGGAGGACAGGAATATTAATTGTAAGTTAAAAAGAGAAGTGCAAACTTTAAAATGAGGTGAGTAGAATTTTACAGATGTCACCAAGATCTAGGGTAATGGAGTTTGTGACTAGAAAACAAAAGTGAAGAATACCTTGTTCAAAGAGACAAATCTATTTTCAAGTCACATGATTGAATATGACATTTTTAATATGGATGCATTGTGGAGAGCATATGGATTAGTATAAAATTAAGATTTAGCAGAATTATTTTGAGAGAGTACTACAGCACCTGTTCTGAGATAATATTCCAGATTCGATTTCAAGGAACATTCTAGAAAAATACAGTAAGAGAAGTCAAGAGAGCACCTTTATGCTTGAAAGGAAATTTGAAAAACCTAGGAGCCTAAATGGGTAAACACAAGAAGATACGACTGGTAGTTGTATTTGATTTGTGGCTCAAATAGTGATTTGATTAACTTGATATTTTGCCAAAATCCAAGATTAAATAGTGGCTCTACTGATAGTATATCTAATGAGTTAATCATATCCTACTTTGTAAATATACTAAAAGCCAGTTATATTGATAAGAAATATATTATAAATGACCCCAAAAAATAGTTTTTTTACTTTTGTACTGCAGTTTGCAAAGTGGTGAGTAAGAATAAGATGTCATGCAAATATTTGGACACAAGGAAAATAATTCCAGGGGCTTAATAAAATCAAACAAAAATGATTATGTACAAATAGTTTGAAATTTATAAGAAATAAAATATATTCCCAAGACTGTAAAAAATGTAAATTAGTAGACAGAATATAATTTGAAAGTCTGTATATATCTCTATTAGTCTATTAGACTACATAAAGGAAGGTCCTAATTTATTTAAGAAAAGTTTTAAAAAGTAGTCTGTAGGAATATGCAATGTGTACATATGTGCTAATGGGTAAACTTTGGGTATTTCCTTCCTTATTGGAAAAGCCATTTATGTTACCAATTTTTATATACTCTCTGTCTCTCTCTTTAGGATATAATTCAAATCATTTCTCATAAGCAGTCTTCCTCAAAGTTTATTATTGTAAACTAATTTGAAAACTCTCCCAAGTTTTATTTTTCTCTCCTGATATTTTAAGATGAAATCCAATAAAGACTTAAATTAAAAAAACTAAAAGAAAACAGAAAAGGAAATTTAATAGCATTGACTACTCAAGAAGATTGAAAAAACTCATAGGCAGGAGAAAATTAAAATGAAATAAAAGGGAAATGACAAAAAATACAAATATGTCACAGAATCTCAAATGAAGAGTCAATTGAGGGAAATATGAGTAAAATAAGATAAAGAAATTAGAAAAAACTTTAAAAAACATAAAAAGGAAAATATGTAGCTTGAAAAATGAAAAACAAATGCATATAGAAAGGAAAGAACATAAAACATAACATTTGATAATACTTGTTTGAATTTATATAGAAATTCCACTCAACTTTCCCTTTATTTCCCTGCAGCACAATCCTATTAACTTTTCTCCTACTGGAAGAAACCATTACCATCAATAGAGTTAACTCTTTGATCTATGTTTGATACATTTTTCTGTACAGGATATATATGTAAAATTTATAAAATATTATCAGTTTTAAAATTTACAAAAATAATAACAAATTAAATGCATTGTACTTCAATGTCCTTTTCTTACTCAACATTGAAATTTTAAAATGTATTTTCTTTGATAAATAAAAGCGCTATTTAAATATAGTAAAATAATTTTAACTCATTCATAAATATTTTGTCATATCAATAGACTACTTAGTTTTATATTCTAAGATCGTTTCTGACATTAACACACATATATATGTTTCCTGTGTGCATATGAAAATGTCTTCCTAGAAGTAGAATTGCTGAGTAAGTATATTTTAAATGTTTTCCAAATTTGGTAAAAGTGTTTTCCAAAATATATTTTTTAAAATTTCTACTACTAGTAGAAGTATATGCAAGGTCCATCTTCCTCCAATCTCCCTAGAAAATTTCTATGAGAAGTTTAATTTTTGCCTCTCTTGTTGGATTGCATTAATAACTTACTGTTTTAATCTGCATTTCTTTGATTATTAATCAACTGAAACATATTTTCATATATGCATTGGCCCCAAATAGGCCTTATTCAATGAAATATTTGTTTGCTCTTTTACTCTTGATTTCTTGACATTATTTACATATTCTAGATCTTTCCTTTTGTTTATTTTATGGTTACAAATATCTTCTACTCTACTATTTGCCTTTTCATTATGTTGATACAGGTTTGGAAAATTTTTGTTCTTAAATGTATCTGACTTGGACTCTTTCACTCAAAGCATTCAGGTTTTAAAGTCTTACCCTAGAAACCCTGTAGATTTACGGCTTTAGTCTCCGTTTTTTTGTATTAGGTTTGAATTTCATTTTGGTCCACATAGGTATTCATTTTGCTTTTAAATGTTACTGTATTTATTTTTATATCTTTTAAATACACTCTATCATTGTTACATATTGAGGTGTACTTTGTAATACCTTGTATGTTTACCTGTAACAGAATTCTGATGAGGACATGACTGAAGTTTTGAAGCAATAAAATCATTCATTCAAAATGTTGAATGTATACTCTGTTTTCTAAGAGAGAAAATACATATTACTTTTGTTCTAGGTAGACTTCTTCCCCAATTTTTTTTCAGAAACAAACCATATTTCAAACATTTGTTCTCGAGAAATCCTTAATACAGTGAAGCAATTCAATTCTTAGATTAAATTATATGCAAATGGCCTTATTTGGCCATTGTATTAGTCAAGGTTCTCCAGAGAAACAGAACCAATAGTAAATACACACACACACACACACACACACACAAACATACACACACATACACACACAGAGTTGATCCTCAGTATCCTCAGAGAATAGGTTCCAGGACCTACCCATGGCTACAAAAACCGTGGGATAATCAAGTCTCATAGTCAGCCCTCCATATCTATAGATTCAACCAATCACCATGGATCACTTACTAAATTTGCAAACCTACAGATATGGAGGCCTGACTGTATAGTTATTGAAAAAATCCACATGTAAGTAGGCCTGTACAGTTCAAACTGGTAATGTTCAAGAATTAACTATGTAGAATAATATAATACATAATATATATACTTTTTTATATAAAAAAAGACATTTGTTGTAAGGAATTGGCTCATGTGATTATGGAGACTGAGATGTCTCAATATATGCTGTTTGCAAGCTGGAGACCCAGGAAAGCTGATGGTATAATTCCAACCTAAGTCCAAAGGCATGAGAACAAAGGTAGCACCTGGTGTAAGGGCAGGAGAAGACCAGTCTTCCAGGTCAAGCAGGAAGGCAGGAAACAAAAGGGCTGAATTCTCCCTTCCTTCACTTCTTTGTTCTGTTCAGGCCCTTAACAGATTGGATGATACGCAGCACATTGGGAAAAGCAATCTACTTTATTGAGTCCACTGATTCAAATGATAATCTCATCTGGAAACACCTTCACCCACATACCCAGAAATAATGTTTAATCTATGTATCACTTGGCCCAGTCAAGTTGACCCATAAAGTTAACCGTCATGCTTACATAAAAGAAGAAAGAAAAAAGTCAGTATCAATTTCATATGATTCGACCTAGTAAATGTGGATGCTTCAGTGTGGTTAAACATCCTGTTTTGGAAATAAACTATACCACTATTTTGATTTAGAGAATACTTTGACTAAAATGTATTGCTTTATTTTTATTTTTCCACCATCATAATATCTGTGAATGCATGTATATGAATGTCTGGAGTTTGTGCATTTGGATCAGGAAGGATGTGAAGACTTTATTTTGTTATTTACTAGAGGAAAGTCAGTGATATAACAAATATGGTGTTATTTGAAATGGAATCATCCCAAATCCCAGGCATGTTATTTTATTTTTGAATAGTTAGCCATATGTCAGGCTATTTTATTTGTTATTTTATTTTTGAATAGTTAGCCATATGTCAGGCTCATTGGAGGCAGAACACACTATTGGAGATAGGGGAAGGAATTCTCTACTGAAGGAAATAAATTCATTATGTCATTCATTCTGAGAGGGTTTAATTGTTGGGCAAGAAATATGATAGAGCTTAGAGGATGAAGTGTATGTAAGGAGCCATTTAGTCTTGGGAATTTCTGATGATGCAGATGAGTCAGAACTGACCTAAAGAAGTTATTCATGTGGTCTTAGCTATTACCAAACTTTCACAAAAAATGTCATTGTTACTTACACTTGGGCTTAGCTTACTGTAGGAAATTAGCTAAATTATGAAGAGGCTTTTCCATATTTTACAACAGCACATGTAAGAGAAAAATTTGTAAATGTCTTTGGGAATTAGAAGGGTGGCTATTTCTAAAGGCTAGTCAAATGGACCTAACTAACTTGATTACAAAATGATGAGTTCTGAAACAAACGTGACAAAATGTTAACATTTGCTAATTCAAAGTGGTAGTTAGGGTATTTGTTGTCTTGCTCTCTGTATTTTTTCGTATATATGAAAAACTTCATTACTAAAAAGAAGTGTAAGCTTGTTTTACGGTACATATCACTTTGTACTAAAATTATTTACATGGTTTCACGTCTGTGACTTCAAATATTTAGCAGAAATGAGGACTTTTTCATCTTTGTATTCACATCTTTAATAAAATATGAAATCATGAATAATGACTGCATAAATAAGTAAATGATCAAATTAATGAACAAGATAAATAAATGCAGAGCAGAACGTGTATGACGCATTTGTTGAACTCTCAGTAGATACATTCATACAAATGAAGTGTTGGTTTAGAGATATAGGAAAAATATAAATAAGTAGAAATAAGTCTAAATAATGAATGTCCTGACTGAGACATGTAGACTTCATCATGAGAAAGTAACTGTGAGTGCCAGATTTTTTTTTTAGATCTAGGATATGGATGAATTATGTGAAAAATAATGACATATGCGTGGCAGTGATATTTAAGATGAAGGTGAATTGTACAGGAAAGTACGTTTTTGTTACAAGGGATGCAGTGAAAAACAGTTGGAACAATCAACATATGGGGAGCTGAAAGTCTAGACTAGTTATATAGGTAGGAAGAAATGAAAGCAATGTATATATAAATACTTCACAAATATTAAACAAAATGACACCATGAAGTTGGTACTATAATTGCCTTTATTTTAAAGAGGAAGAAACTGAAGCACAGAGAATTTAAATAATTTACTCAGGGTTTTGTAGCCAGGCCTTCTGGCCCTAGAGTCAAGGTCTTTCTTCAGGGATTGAATAGCATATTTTACTTGGTTAAAGAGCAAACTGGTAGAGTAAAACATCACCTTATTGAAAATCACTAAATTGATATACAAAGAGATGAGTTGGAAACTATCAAATATAATTTAAAGAACAGAGGATGGATCCATAAAGCCCAACATGTGACTAAGAGACATTCAAAAATCAGTGAATAAATAAGATGATAGAACGATACTGTTTGAAGAAATAATGATTGAAAGTTTCCTAGAACTAGTAAAAAGCATGAGTCATAGGTTAAAATCTCAATAAATGGCAAGTAGGATTGAAATAAAATTTTAAAATATCTCTACACCTAGATATATCATAGTGTTTTAGAAAACTATGGGTAAAAGAAAAACATCTAAATGAAGAAAAAATTCAGATCTGTGGAAAAAAATAATAGTGAAATTGACATTGGATTTATCATCAGCAGCACCAACAATGTCGAAGAAAGAAGAGGGATATCTTAACTATTATGCTTTTAGAAAGTAGCTTTGAGTTTACAATTTTCTACTTGGCCCAACTATCATTACTGAGAGAAAATGGAAAATATCTGTCACAATGGTAAACAGAAAAGATGTGGAATTTCCCTTGCCATTCCACAAACTTGGTGCTGTTAAAAAATATATGTATGGAATATGAAAAGAAAGCTCAACAGTCAGGAGATGTTGAAGATATGCTACACATGGAATAACCAGCAGCTACCACACCCCTTATGTCCTAGAGTGGAACATCTGCATCAGAAGGAATTGAGCTTGCTGTACTTGGGCAAGGCAAGTGGGTGTATAACTGGGCTTCCTGTGCAAAGCCAGGAACAGAACAAGAACAACTATGGCCAGAACAGTTGTAGTTAAGGTAGTGCATGAGTTTTACTCCTTTTCTTTTAATCACTCACTTATTTTAAAAGTTATCATTTAAGCATCACAACATAATTGACATTGTCATAATTACTGGGAAAAAATTCCTAAGACAAATCCACTGCCACTTAAGGAAGTTAAGTTTAATGTGAAGAATGACATGTAAAGGAGTAATTTTAAGACATTGTTCAACAAATATTTATCCCTGCCAGAAAAGTGGAAACATGGAGCATGATTTCTATTTAGAGCCCTAGCAACCTCAGTTGGGAGTGTACACCTGGGGGTGGGCACAGTGTGGAGCTGGCTAACTCAGAAGTCTGTCCAAGGGTGAAATGGGACTAGGAAAAAACTCTATCTGTGAGCCTGTAGAAAGAGGGAAAATCCAAATAAAAGAAAGTAAATTGGCATATGGAGATATTTGGAGACATGATTTAAAGCATAGCCTAGGAAGAATAATCTGAAGAGATATCTTGAGTCTAAAAGCATATTTATGTTTTTGTTTTGTTTTGATTTGAATTCTTTGTGTGAAACTCCGAAGTGATTTTTTTAAATGTCTATTAAATAATCAGTGAAAATAAAACCTACACTGAGTAGGATGTCTGCCATGATGTTCATGACAGGCTTCAAAGAGGAAATAGGATACAAACTGTTTTGAGTTTACCAGTAAGACAGATAGAAGAAAGAACATGCTAACACTTGGAGGCATGATATTGCAGCATGTTTGTGGCAGTGCAAAATGGTGATAAAGCTGAAGCTTAGCCTATGGGAATATAAGTGAATTGGGAGAAGTAAATAGCAAATTTGGGGTCTGAGGTAACCGTGGAACATCTAAGGGAGGTATAATTCATAGACGGTTGAAATGTAAGTCTGAAACTCAGGAAGTAGACTTTCCCATTGGGAAGGCATTAGTATATAAGGAGCTCACAAGTGAATTAAATAAGGTCACTCAGGGAGAAAAAAATATATTTATATACAGAGAAAGAGAGAGAGAAAAGAAAATAGTATTTGGTTCCAATTGAGCACTAGATATGTGTCAGTGATATCTCACAACAATACTATGATGTAAGTATTAATGTAATAATTTAATACATGAGGAAACTGAGGATCAAAGAAGTTATGCTTTTCCTAAGACCACATATACTGTTTGAAAAATGAGATCGAAATCAACACTTCATGGCTTGAATACTATTACTGGTCTCCAAGTACATGATGATAATTGTAGGACTTTTGGAATGCAAAATATGAAAGTAAAGTCAGAGGAAGAGAGGCCTAAGAAACAACCATTAGAAATGTTTCTCTACAGCCCCATTAGCACATTGACATTCCAATTCCCCTTTTCCCGTATTTATTATCCTCATTCTACCAAAACTAGCTTAGACTTCATTATCCACCATTTCAATAATCTTCTTTCAAATACCCTGAAATTCTTTGCTTTTTTCTCATTTTTATTACAACCATCTGTTAAAACTGCCACCTTGCATGAATGTACCTATCCTTCTTCAACATAACTGCACCAAAGTTGAAATTTTGAAATCTCTCTATAAAGTCATGCCCAGCATCGTAACTTCGGTTCTCTCAACACTCACTGCTGAAAAATCCTACTAGTTATTTTGTGTCTGTGTGTGTGTGGTACGTGGGCCTCTCACTGTTGTGGCCTCTCCTGTTGCGGAGCACAGGCTCCGGACGCGCAGGCTCAGAGGCCATGGCTCACGGGCCCAGCCGCTCCGTGGCATGTGGGATCTTCCCGGACCGGGGCACAAACCCGTGTCCCCTGCATCGGCAGGCGGACTCTCAACCACTGCGCCACCAGGGAAGCCCTACTAGTTTTCTTCAGTCACATTTTTCACCTTTTCTTCTGGATAATTATGATTACCATTTGTACACACACACACACACACACACACACACACACACACTTATTTTTAGAAAACAAGCCTGTCTACTACCTCAAGGAAAACAGAAACCATCAGAGGGTATCTCCGTCAGTGTCACATTACCATGTGCATAAAGAAATGACACATGACCATCTTCTTCTCCTTTACATGGTTATATCAGAAATGATACCTTTCTCTAGGCCCACTCCTTACATTTTCAGAACACAGGGAAAGACAAGTCAAAATCAAACTAGAAAGTTGTTAAATAAAGTATGCTCTCTCCTTCTTCCTTTGAAAATATAACTTTATGTTTACAACCAGAAAATAAGATTTGAATTTAGATTTCTTGCACTCCTCACAATCCCTTCTAGGAACTTAGCAACACAAAGAGTTTCCCTAACACCCTAAGCTGCTCTTGAATATGGCCCACCTTCTTTCTCTTCTCACACCCTTTCCCTTACCAAATTTCATCAGTTTCTTTTCTGAAGATCATGTATGTGCAAAAACATCTTTATATCTAAGATTTTTTTATATCCTTTGGCTATACCTTGTGTCTCGGGCTGTACATGCTGGGGCACACTGGCAGTGCTGTTTCTTACAGGGAGGAAGAATGTGAAGAAGAAACCCAAGCAGCCTTGGATGTAGGTTTTCATCCAAGTTTGCAGGCTATTGCAGTATCTTGGGTATTAGAAGAGATGAGCATGTGCTCCAGATGGATATGTCTGCTTGGTCCCAAGGACTCCTCACTCTGCTCTGTCAAGCATGGTCAAAGGAGGGCCATAGGGAGGCTTTCTAAACATAAATTCCAAAAAAAGTGGGTGGGGAGTCTCCTACTTGGATCCAATTTAAGGTTGCCAGAAAAATGCAGCATGTCTAGTTAAATTTGAATTTCACGTAAGTGACAAAATTTTAGTAAAAGTATGACCCAAATATTATATTGCACATACTTATAGTAAAATTTTAATTGTTTATCCGAAATTCAATTTAATTGGAAATCATATACTTTTATTTGTTAAATCTGGAATCCTAGTCTAAGGGCCAAAATGTATTCATCCATCTAATGCTCATATTTTATCTTAGGCCATATATTACAATATATATTGTTCTCTAGGAAACCTTACTTTATTGATTATTGTTCTCTCTCCCTTATCTTCACCCTTATACTCTACAACAGCTTTCGTATCATTTAAAAATTCCCCTAAGAACCCACAATTTCTATTATTTAAAATATTTTTAAAACACAATTTGAAAGTTTTCAAATTCCACTGTCTTTTAAACATTATTATCTTAACTCATTTTCTCCATTACTGCCAAGTTTTCAAGAGGTATTTATGCTGTTTACATTGCTCTTACCAACTCATTCCATTCTGTTACCATCTTTCATCATTCCACAGCATTTTCCATGTTTTGTCAAAGCCTAACTCCAATGGATGTATTTCAACATTCTGATTTCTCAGTCCACCATATCTTTCCTCTTTAATTATATTTTCTGTGGTTTCCATGACACCACACATCTCAGGTATTATTCTTACTTTACTGGCCTCTGCTCAGTCTTTATCAGCTCATCATTATTTACCTGGTGTTTAAATGTTTGAGTTCTTGAAGATGTCTCAAATTTCTTCTCTTACCACTTTTCACAGTTTGTCTAGAGAAAAATGTTTGTATATATAATGATTTCCAAAAAGAATATATCCAACCCAAGTTGTCCTTCAAGCTTGAGACAAGTGTATTACATTGGTTTCTTGACATCTGTAATTGGATATATCAAAAACAACTATTTTAAAACATCAGAACTCCAATCTTCCAGCCCTGATCTTTTATTCATTTTTTGATCTTTCAGAAAATTGAATAAACCACCCCACTAACACACTCACAACAAAAGTGGGAATCACTGATACCTAGCAGAGAGTTGATTAATGGGCTCAAAATTAAGTGCATGAAGATTTGAAAAGCAAAATTTTGAAATGATGTGCTTTCACCTAGTTCTCCTGACAATTTTAACCATTACCAATTCTAGTTTCTTTAATTTTTATGTGACTGATAATCCTGTTCCCTTCTCACTTTTTTTCCAACCCTAAAACTATTCAATAGATACCATTTTTTTAAATCTACTAAATGCATAGAGTCTTAATCTAGGATCATTGGTTATAAGAAACTGGTATTAGTTACTTATAAATATTAGTTTGTTTATAAGTAACAAATGTTCTCAAGACTACCATAATTATTAAGGAGAATTTGAGAGAATTTTACTGAGATCTAAAGTGTTAATATGATTCTGAAATATTTCCCAGGAGACAAAAACCATGAACAGCAAAGCTACCAGGAGTCAAGGCTCATGTATTTCCTTGATATTTGTCACTCCACATGGTCCCTTTTTTTGGTGGGTGGGGGCACATAGTAAAAAATGGCTGCTTGGCATTATGTTGCCTTTATGTTCATTTGCTCAGCAGAATCTGAATGCAGTCACTATATTGTCTTTTTGTAGAAAAGAGAATCTCAATATTCTGACTTGAGACAAGTGAACACCTATAGTTATATCAGCAATGGCCAGAAGGTGGAATCAAGGCTTCCTTGAGAAGAGTTTTTAGAGCAGATTAAAAGGGCATAACCTTGTTCTCTATGAAGGAGATGTGGGAGTAGGAAGGAAATGATAAGTAAAGGAAATTATTACTATCTCTCATAGACTAGGTGGAAACATATTTTAAGTACTGTGATTTGGATTCCTTATCAGAATCTAAAGGCACATCAGAAGGAAAGCCATTGACACTATTCCTCAACAAATTTATTTTAGATAATTTCTACCATGTATAACCTATAATGATTCTTACTATAGAGAAGAAAGACAATTATACAAACTAAAGATGGTTCTGTAGAATCTTTTTTATTTTCAATATATAATTCCACTATCTGCTAATGAACCTTCATGGAGAGTGATTAGTAAACAAAATGTGTCTGATATAATATAGACTGTATCATATTTGATAATGGCCAAATTATGGTATATATTTCTATAAAGTGTTAATCCAAAACAGACTAATTTAATTTTTGAATCTTTACTTACACTTTAGACTAACTAACTACAGAAGTCCATATAAACGTACAAACTCTGGAGACAAAACCTAAAATTGTTCCAAATTTAAAATAAGATAATTATAAATTTGAAAGATATCACTGTGTTATTCAGGAAAAAAAAATCATTGCTTGTGAAATAATTCATTTTCCCCATAAAGCAGTACACCGCACAAACTAAAATTTCTTAATAAAATACTACCCAGGTAAAATTATATGTATGCACGTTATTTCTGTGAATGGTATGTGTGCCTCTGTGCATGTGTGTGTTTGTGTGTTTGTTCATCTTGGACAAAGACAATTCTGGAGAATTAAATAGCTATGGTGTTCTCTCTTTTATCTATAAGCAATGCATCATTTGCACATAAATGACCCAAATGATTCTTACTAATAAGGCCAGAATTACTTATGTTTTAGAAAGGTAATCAGTATAATATGTATTCAGTTGTGTTTATTATGAATAATCAGTAGTTCATCATCTTTAACCATATTAATTTTGCATCTTTTTTCAGGTACTTTAAATAATTATGTGAATTCTGAGAATAAAACACATTCACTTAAACTAAATGATATTTGAATATATATTTTACTTCAGTATGTGAAAAGGAAATCTGTGAAATGACCAAGTAGAAGTTACTGATCATAAACAGTATAATGAAACTAAAACCAGACTTACAATTTGAAACGAAAAGCTCTTCTCTTTAATAATAATTATAATAAATAATAATTACAACCATAATGAAGATAATGATACCTGATTTTATAGAACATTAATATGTATCTTATATGTATTCATTCATTTAACCTTTGTAACTATCTTATCACTTCCATTTTATAGAAATAGAAACTGAGAAACAAAAGCATTAAGTGATGTGTCAAAGAAAATAATTGGTGAAATGAAGATTCTAATCTAGGCAATCTGTACCCAAGTTTTTATTATTTTCAGAAAAACAGAAAAGGATCTTTCACATATTTAAGCTGGGGAATATAAGCTCTTTTATTTATCAATTCATCACTGAGAATTCATTATTTTGTGTCACTCCTTTGAAACAGCGAGTGAATCACAGAAATATCAATGAATATACCCCGTGATTCTGAAGCCCATTACACACAAGTCACTGAGTTTGCAAATCCTGCAACTTCCATCCCTTCATTTTGTAATTGTCCTGGAGGTCCAGTCAGTCTCCTTGGGTACCGTTATTGCTCTCCTGCTGTTCCTTTTCTCTGTTGTTCAGGATCCAAAGCTGCTGCTGCTGCTGCTCTATTACCTTTGCAACATCTTTATCTGTTCTTATAATTGCTGATTGTATTGTAGAAGTTCTCAGACTCCCTCTCATTCTTCTCACCCTCAGTTCCCCAGCTGTTAGTTCTGTGTTCATGAGAGAGAAGTTTCTATCCAGAAATGTAATACTCAATTCGTGTGTCTCACCTCAAAGCAATATCACTCCATTAGTTTTCGATCAATCTTGTAGACACGTATTGTTCTTTCTACCACAACCTTTTATAAAATTGTAAAAATTCTCTTCATAGATATTCTGGCAACATTGGTTGAAACCGCCAGTGCTGTATAGAAAAGCACTTCTGCATGTTAGAATTAACCAATTTTTCAGGCTATTCAACTTTCTGAACCTTCTAGTGGCCACCCATAATACTTCCTTAAAGATCTGTGCCTACCTCTATCCTTTGCTTTTTTGGAGTTTAACTCTTAGATCTTCTCACTACTGCAGACTTTATTTCTCATTCTTCCTAGAAGACCAGCGTGTTCTTTTGTAAATCACATGGCAGAAGAAAGAAATTAACATGTATTGAGTTCTTGTACTTGCTAAGCACTGTGTGCTTATTATTAAGTGCCCATTACTTAGCAGGTGCTTTACATACATCTATGTCATTTCATTCTCACAATAATACTGTAAGAAAGGTATTGTCACACCAGTTTACAGAGAGGCCTTGAAAATTAAATAACATACTCATTCTTAACTGCACTTAGATAGGAGCACAAACCATTTTTGCCTGACTCCAAAGAATGCATGCCTTCTTTTTTTTCCTACTCACTATAAATATATAGAGACTTGCATACTTACATAGACCTCTAGTTTTCATTCCATGCAGAAAATTCCCAGTAGAAATGACGAGGGCAATATATTCAGGCACAGGTGTTAGCACTATCCACAGTTCAGTAGCAGATGGGAACGCATTCCAGATGCTCACCAAAAGAATAGTTTGACTCAGCTTTCTTGATCTGTGCTAAGAGTGAATTGCAAAATCAGTTCTTATGTCCAATAAAAAGAAAAACATTGAGGCACAATCGTTGTTGAAACATCGTAATATAAAGTGACATGAATTATTTCTTGGCATGAATAGCAAGGCCATAATTCATAATATGAAACCAAAGAGGTGAAAACCCTCCAAGGAATATACTACTACCTCCTGTAAATATTTTCTTTTTTATTTAATAACTTATATAGTGTTCTTATGGAAAATAATTGCAAAATGTTTATTAATTACTAAATAATTTGTTCTTTAGAGAATTACCTTAAAAACTTAACTGTTAAATTGCAAGTTATCATGTGAGTAAAATTTAAATAAGTGCAGATATTTTTTATCCATTAAACATTAGGGCCATGAGGATTCTCAGAAGGGAAAGTTTCATTTAGGTGTAAAGAATTATGCAGAGTACTGCAGTTGCTGGGAAATAGCCAATACATAAAATATGAACAATTGACACAAGATGGTAAACTAACTTTTTGTTGTTTTTATTAAAAAGCAAGATGGTATTTCTAACATAAATGTAAGTATATTGAGGCTGTAGTAATGCATTCCAAAGAGAATAACGCTATTGCAGCTGAATTAAATCTTAGCTAGATTGAAACAAATCATTTTTCTTGCCTCAGATACAAGTTAGTGGGCCACTTTTATTAACAGATCTATGATTTCATAGTATTTCATTTCAATGAAATGATGTGAAATCACCAGATCTGAATACGCAAAGACAAATAGAATTTTATGGAACTATTTTACTAAGGATGTTTCTTTGCTTTTGTTTCAAAAGAAAAGCTATGAATAATATGAGCTTTATGTAATTTGAAAATTTAATAATTATATCCCATTTATGTTTAAATTTATACTTCTATTTATATTTTATATTATATTACTTCTAATGAAAATTAGCCTTTTTCCCTTGAAAAAAACCTTTTTTAATTTAAAATTTATCTTATAGAGTATGAAATGAACAAATACATGCATGTGAGACAATTGGACATACACATGACATTTACATTTCTATAATAATAGTCATGATTCCTAAGAAGCAAATATCCTGTATACTTAGATGAAACACTTCAAAGCTCTTAGTTGGGAAATTTCAAATTCAAATACTATGTAAATAAGTTAAAAGCAACACAATGGCAATTAGATTTCACAATATTGACACACAATTGTTATCTCTTCTATAAGAATAAAGAAATAATTATTGCTGAAATTTGGCCATCCTCCATAACAAAAATAGTCAAATATAGTCTCATGAGTATTACACACGTATTCATGCATTTCTTGTTACCAACTCTGTATTCTCACTTTATTCCAAATTCAAAATCTATGAGAGTATTAGAGAAGAAAGTAAGTTTGCATTTTCAGTGGAGGAATAAAATGAGAAATCTTCCTCCACAATTGTGGTTTCCACAGTTTAACAAAAGACAGCAATGCTCTTTTTTGTAAATAAATTCAATTATAGCATGCTAATGTATAAGAAGAAACAATAAAAGTTATGTCCTGCCTGATTCCTCCTTTGCACACCATCATCTCTTAGAAACCTGAAGTTCTACAAAGTGAGTTGAAAACCACTGTTCCAAAAAGTGTTTGATTTTTTGCTTGTTGTAGTAGAAATTAACTGAGTTATTTTCTGCTTATTCTGAAAACTACAGTGCTCTAAAAATGCATACCGTGTTGTCATAATTAGTCAGGGAGGTTTATATTTGGTTTTTCTAAAAACGTTATTTCAATTTCCTAAAAAGTTTCCATCTTTCTCATCTCTATCTTCCTTTAAAATTTTTTTTCTTTTATTTTCTTTGCAATAACTTAACTCATATAGAAATAAATTAAAAAGAAATACCTTTGTACCATGACATTAGTCTGAAGTCTAGTGATATTTCAAGGCAGTTTTTTTTTTTTTTCATTTGAATCATGTTACTCTGAAAAACTCATGGGAATTTGAGAGAGTCTAACATGGGATTGCTTCACCCACAGTCTTCCCTATATGCACTGATGGCAGATGTATCCTTCCATTACTCAGGTCGAAAACGGGGCGTAATTCTTGACCACTCACTTTCTCTCTCACATCATACCTATTGCATAAGGAAGTTACTTTATCTGTACTATATCAAGAAACCAACCACTTCTAATCATCTCTGTTAGTACCTCCTTTTACCAACCTACCGTCATCTTTAGTATCAATTGATACATTGTTTCTCTATGATCTATTCTCAGATAAACAACCATGGTCAAAGATTTATGACTGCTCATAGATCCCATCTTCCTGAGAATAAAAGGCAAAGTCCTTACAATGCCTGTATTAATCAGGGTTCTCCAGAGAAACAGAACCAACAGATTATATATATATATATATACACACACACATATATCTATCTATCTATCTCTATATATATATATATATATGTACATAGTTTACATCTATATCTTAAGGAATTGGCTTTTGTGATTATGGAGGCTGAGAAGTTCCATAATCTGCCATCTAAAGCTGGAGACCCAGGAAAGGTGGTGGCATAGTTCCAGTCCGCATTTGAAGCCTGAGAACCAGAGAGTCAATGATGTAAGTTCCCAGTCTGAAGGCAGAAAACTGATCATCATTCAATAAGCCTAGCAGAGGGCTTCCCTGGTGGCGCAGTGGTTGAGAGTCCGCCTGCCGATGCAGGGGACACAGGTTCGTGCCCCGGTCCGGGAAGATCCCACATGCCACATGCCACAGAGCGGCTGGGCCCATGAGCCATGGCCGCTGAGCCTGCGCGTCCAGAGCCTGTGCTTCTCAACGGAGAGGCCACAACAGTAAGCGGCCCGCGTACCACAAAAAAAAAAAAAAAAAAAAAAAAAGCCTAGCAGAGAGAATGTATTTTCTCTTCCTGTGCTTTTATTTCTATTCAGACCCTCAATAAATTAGATGGTGCCCACCCACATTGGGGAGGGCAATCTGCTTTACTCACTTTACTGATTCAAATGCTAATCTCATCTGGAAATACTTCCACAGATATACTCAGAAATAACGTGAACAAAATATCTGGGCACCACATGACCTAGTCAAATTGATGCATAAAGTTAACCATCACGATGCCTTACCAGGTTCTTTGCAGACTGGCTTCCATTACCTGAATATCTCATCTCTTGACGTCCTGCTGCTCCAGTTGCACTAGTTTGTTATACTTTAAACACGGAAGATATCCTCTGACTTTAGGATTTTGCATTGGCTATTTCCTTTTATAGAACATTTCTTTCTCAGGTATCCGCATTGCTAACTCCTTTGCCTATATCAATTCTGCTCAAAGATACATTACTACTGAGACTGCTTTGACCACCCCATTTAAAATTACAACTTTCCCCTCTGCCTTGGACCACCTTGCACTCCCAATTCCCCTTTCCCTTCTCTACCTTTTTTTTTAAACATAACTGTATCAACAGCTAACATACATTATAGTTTACTTATTTTTACTTATTTTGTCTCCTTTCAATAAGAAGTACATTTAAAGGAGATTTGTCTAATATGTTTGCTGACGGTTCTAATAACCAAAAACAGAAAAAGGAAACTGGTACATTGTAAGTTTTTAATGAATATTTATTGACAATAGATGAGGGGATGAATAAATCCATTTGTAGGTGAAAAGTTTCATTCTCAACTGTCCCTTGAAACTTCTTTCATGTCTTTCTAGATTTTAATCAATCACTTTTGAACCAAAGGCAATGTAATATACTGCAGCAGTTAATTGTTAATTAGTGTTATAGACTGCCATTTACTTCAGCATCATAACAAGACTGAGAGCATGGCCCAATGTACATTTGCATCCTATACAGCTTCTTCAGGACAATGGAATCTACACATGGTCTACTGCTAGCTGAGTAATAAGGCTAAGCACTGGGAATTATGAACAGAGTATAAAGAGTGATTTTTCCCCATTATGTAGCAAAAGCTGTTTTAATAATCTTGGCTATAGATAGCAAAAGAAAATAACAGTCACTAAAAAAATATATTTATTCATTTATTAATCTTTAAAAGAAATATTGAAAATGTTTCTAAGTTAATTATTAGTACTATTGAGCTAATTGCATAGTGATAAAATCATGTAAGAAAGATTAAATGATCTATCCAAGGACAAATTGCTGTGCTTCAAGAATAAGATAAATTAAATTAAAAAAAATATTTACATCTGTGTGACTATAAGTCCTTCTCTTTATCTCAAATCTCTTAATATTGTACATAGCTTTTTAAACCATATAAGTATTTACACTGCTCTTCTCTATTTTTTAAACTGCTTTAACATATAAAGGTAAACTAAAGTTAAAAGGCGAGAAAAAAATTCAGGATTTGAAAAATGAGAAATAGGTTTTGTTTTTTGTTTTTTAGCATTTTTCACATGGCAACATTATTGCCCAGCTGTGAGGTTGTTTGTCATCAAGTTTGAAAAGGTTACTGCATGACCACTCAAACGAAGTATGAAACACTTAAACCTCTGCTTGCATTTAGAACCAGAAAACTATTCATTATATTTCATATTCTCCCTCTCCACTTGTCTTCAAATACAATAATATTGGTAGATCCAACATCAATTATATTCTATGAATATTTCTGGAAAGCAAGAGTAGCAATATCAGGCAATTGTTGCTTAAGGGTGACTTCATCTCTCTTCCTATTACTTTAGCTAGTTTTGTGACTTGGGTATTATTTTTATAGCAGATTTCAGTGTAAAATATTGCATGGGTACTGCAAGCAAAAAGCTCAACATAGCTGTTTCATTTTGAGTTTTGCTGTGCAATGCACGAGGCAACTCATGGGTCATAATTTCCTATTTCTTGTTAGCTACAGGAATCACTTAACATGAGCGCCTACAGACTCTGATATTTGCCTTACACACTGGTATGATTTCCTTTTTGTTTAATTTTCCTTCAGATTTGATTGATTGTAAATATTCTGATTCCTCACCCTCACACAACAACCCACCATTATTTTTAGTTGATTTAACTGTGTCAGTCTCTGACTTCAAATTACCAGCAGTCCTCTTTCAGTACTATTAATAATCCTTAGCCATTCACTGCATGCTTTTCTTTTTACCTGGCCTTTGGGATGGTTTTGAGCTATATTTAATTGATATTTCTCTTTTTTCACGTGCTTTGGTAATAGTCCCAAAGTTTCCTATCACATAAGAATATACATTATTAGGAAGTATTTGCCAAATTTTAATATTATCAATATTGAAACTCTTAATTGAAACTCTTAAAATTATTAAATAATTAAGAAAACTTTGCTAACTTAATTATTTTTACGTAAATAAATTTCCTCTGGAAACATATATAATCAAGTTGTCAAAATTAATAACCAAAAGGATAATCCTATAATTAACCTTAATTCTATAATTAAACTTAATCCTTATATTTCAATGACAGTAAAGTAGGAAATACATTGTTATCTTCACTGTAGGGAAACTTATTCTTTTTTAAATCAAATATTTTAAGATAATTTTTACTACAATTTCAACAATTCAATCCCTAAATTAATGAGAATATAGAATTCTAAGGTTGAAAGATAATTTCTAAAGATGTTACTATAGAAAACATTAATTTAGGGGGAAAAATCATGGTTTCAGTGAGTTAAAAAGATTTGTTCAATGTCATGAATCTAGTTAAGGGCCAGAGATGAAACACAAAATAGTTTATCAAGATTTCAGTTTGGGGGCCTCCCTGGTGGCGCAGTGGTTGAGAGTCCGCCTGCCGATGCAGGGGATACGGGTTCGTGCCCCGGTCTGGGAGGATCCCATATGCCGCGGAGCGGCTGGGCCCGTGAGCCATGGCTGCTGAGCCTGCGCATCCGGAGCCTGTGCTCCGCAACGGGAGAGGCCACAACAGTGAGAGGCCCGCATACCACAAAAAAAAAAAAAAAAAAAAAAAAAAAAAAAAAAAAAAAAAAAAAAAAAAAAAGATTTCAGTTTGGGTATATTTCTTAAATCATTACCTTAGTCTCCCTTAAAATATTTCAAAATACTGTGTCTTGTTATTAAAATCAACATCAGTGGTTTCAGTCAACCAGTAGATTTATTTATTTATTTATTTATTTAAAAAATCTTATTTAAATCTTTTAAAATACTTTCAGTAATGCACAGTATTCTTAAGTAAATAGCCTAATGTATTTTCACAAACTGGACACACAGATCAAAACAACAGGATCTAATTAGTATCTCAGAAGTCCCCTCATGCTTCCTCCAGTCACAATTCCTTCCCACCAACCCCACCAAGAGTAATCCTGACTTCTAACTTTATACATTAGTTTGTCCTGTTCTTGTACTTCACATAGATGAAAGTATATGGTTGCGTACTCCTTTATGTTGGCCCCTTTCTGTTTGTAAGATCCATTTGTATGTCCTAATTGCTATATAGTAGTTCATAGTATAAATATATCAAAATTTACTTGCTTATTCGGTTTGTTACACTAATTTTGGGTAAATTATATTTTGGAGATATTATGAATAGTACTACACTAAACAATAATGTGCAGGATTCTTCATAAATATATATAGGCATTTCTGTTGAGTATCTTTATGGGCTGAATTATTCCCCCCTTCTTCAAAATTCATGTGTTGAAGTTCTAACTTATATTACCTCAGAATGTAACTACTTAGAGATAGGGTCTTTAGAGAGGTGATTAGTTTAAAATTAGGCTATATGGGTGAGTCCTAATCCAATATAACTTGTGTCTTTATAAGAAGAGGCAATTTGGACATAAATACAGACAGAAGGAAAACAAAGTGAAGACATGGAGAAGACAAACATCTAAAAGCCAAGCTAAGAATCCCAGACAGATCCTTCCTAATGGATCTCAGAAGAAATCAGCTCTACCAAAATGTCAATCTTGGACTTCTAGCCTCTATACCGAGAGAAAAAAATAAAATTTTCTGTCATTTAAGCCTAGTCTGTGATAGTTTGTTCAGGGAGCCCTAAAAAAGGAATGGCTCAGCAAAGTGTGTGTATATGTATAACTTTTGCACCAAAGATTTCTAAATTACAGATTTATACTTCTTATAGCCATGTGTAAGCATTCCAGGGGCTCCCAAAACTTCTCTAACACTTTGAATTTTCTTTCATTAGTCTATTCTGGTTGGTATGAAATAGTATCTCATAGTTGCGTTTTGCATTCTCATGATTACTAATGTTGAGCACACTGTCACATGTTTATCAGGCACTTATATGTCATCTTTAATAGGAAGCCTCTCTTCATTATTGTGTACTTATCTACGTACCTTAAATTTAAGGAACATTGACTCTAGCTTCTTTGCATGTCTGAACTGTAATATATTTTTTTTAATTTTAAATTTATTTTTGGCTACATTGGGTCTTCTTTGCTGCATGCGGGCTTTCTCTATTTGTGGCGAGTGGGGGTTACTCTTCATTGTGGTGCACAGGCTTCTCATTGCTGTGGCTTCTCTTCAGTAGTTGTGGCACATAGGCTCAGTAGATGTGGCTCTCAGGCTCTAGAATGCAGGCTCAGTAGTTGTGGCACACAGGCTTAGCCACTCCGCAGCATGTGGGATCTTCCCAGACCAGGGATCAAACCCGTGTCTCCTGCATTGGCAGGTGGATTCTCAACCACTACGCCACCAGTGAAGTCCCTGTAACCTCTTTATATCCATCCTGTTGTCAGCTTTACAGCCTACTCTTTGTCAAAGTCTCCCATGTAGGAAAGTCAAGAAAGTCTTAGTTAATTATTTTTGATTATGTTGTATCTTTAATATCAGCTCTTCACTGTGACATTTTCTCCATAAACCAGAGTTACTATTAAACTATTTTTTGTATTTTTCACTGACTCTACCATTCTTTATGCTGTACATATGTATTTCACTGTCATTAAACTATTCATAATTCCTTGCATAAAATGTTTCTCCCTAGTGTAGCAGTCCATTAAGCCTTTCTTTGAATGATGGTCACTGATCTTCTCTTTCCAGTTACCAAAGATTTGCAGGATATTTTTTTAAATCCTGCTGTATTCAAACTTTTAAAGAATCTAATAATTATGATCTGAGCTAAGTAAAATAAATAGCTTCAAGGTTAGAGATAGCTGTGGTGTGAAACAAATGTTTTTCTTCAAGAGCTATTGGTTTAAATCTTTGTAAATAAGCAAATAATCATAGATTTTGATGTGAATATAATGAGTTAAAAATAATGTGAAAAAGCAAAGATTCATCACTCATCAACTATTCAATAATTTATAATTAGTAGTAGTTCTAATTTACTGAGACCAATTTTTTTTTTTCATCTCATTGCAAACATTTAAGAAGGGTACTCTTAAGGGCATCCTTTCAAAATCAGATAGCACACTCTAGACACGAAACACCTGGATAAAGCAAGAGGGGTCTAATTTCAAAGCAGTACATGTATTTTTAAAATTATATTTATGTACTCATAACATATAATTTATCATTATTATCCCAGTATTCAAAAACATACCAGATGGTATCAAAGCACTGCTTGCCCTTTTCTGAACTCTGAAATGCATACTAGGAGACTATATAAATAGTTTATAAAATTTTACTTCCTTTTTCTATTTTGCTGTTTCCTCTAAGGAGTGTTTTGATTAACTTTATGAGAAAAACTTGCTGCCTTTTATAAAATACCTAACTTTTTTTAAAATGTTATTATAATTGGAGGAATGTTTAGAAAGCCAGGAAAGGTGTATATTTCTTTTTAATGCACAGATACTACTTCAAAAACAGAAACTTAAATTTGCTTATGGACATTTTAAAACACAAACAAATAATATTTCATGTATACGTAGCTTCAATTTTCTTGGCATCCTATCATGACCTCTTAACTATTTCATTGTGTTGGTGACCATGTAACAAAGTTATTTTGATGAGCAAATTTAATGAAAACAAAAAGTATGTCATGAGATTTGCAAATGTCCTTTGCAATATTTCTATCAATATCTAATATTTTATGTAGATGTATAGGAAAAGGAGTTTTATCTGAGACCCCTTCACCCACACAATCTATCCCCTAATTCCTAGCTCTTTCTCATGGATGAGGAAAACCAAAAACTTATTGTCCAAATTCCAGGATCCTGAATAGAAATGCTGGGCTTTAAGGAGTCAAAATAGTGTATGGTGGTCTCTCTTATGCTTCTTCCTTCTCTGCTGAAACAGCAGGTAACTTGTCATATGAAGTTCTGAAAGTCCCTATAAGAACACCTTGAAGTAAATTGATGTTTTCTTTTGCAATTAAACATAATTCTTTAAGAATAGCTCTTGTTTTTCTATTAGGCTTTTGATAGGAACTGGTTGTTAACCATGAAGTAACACGTAACTAGGATACTTTATTTTCTCTTTATTAACCAGATCATTTCCACAAAGCCATATATTTCAGTGAAAATTGCATTGCCCAGTTTTAAAGTGGAAGTGGTATATTTTCATAGCATACCTGAGTAGCTATGAAAACTCATGTAAATTGCATGAGCAAGTTTCTCATATTTCCACAGCATCTATTTTTGACTCGTTGCCATTCCTCCCTTATATCCTCATGAGAAGTTTGCTATGATGAGTTAGCAAAGGAGAAAAAAACAAAAACAAAACGCTGATATGTTACTTTCCTATTGCTTAGTGGCATAAAACCACACAAATTTATTAGCTTACAGTTCCAGAGGTCAGAAATCCTAAGCGGTTTTCACTGGGCTAGAAATAAAGGTGTCATCAGGGCTGCATTCTTTCTGGAGGATCTAGGCAGGAATATGTTTCTTTGCCTTTTTCAGAAGCTAGAGGTCTCCTGCATTACTTGGTATGATCCCTTGCTCCATCTTCAAAGCCAGAAGAGCAACAAGGCATCTTAAAATCTTTTTCTGACTCTAATCCTCTTGCCTTAATCTTTCTCTTAAAAGGACCCTTGTGATTATATTGGACCTACCTGGACAATCCAAGATACTTTCCTTACCTCAAGGCTAGCTGATTAGCAAACATAATTCTACCTGCAACTTTAATTCTCTCTTGCCATGTAACATAACATATTCCAAGAATCCACATATTGGCTAGTGGACATATTTAACCGTACTATATTATTGGGTATTTGAGCTATTTTTATCTAGTATAAAAATAATGCTGCAGTGGACATTTGTATGAGCAGTTGTTGTTGTTTTTTTTCCTATACTGTTTATTAGGCTAGATTTGTAGTGATGGAATTACTAGTTCAAACAACTTAAATTTTAAAATATTATTATGTTTTGGTAATAATATTTTTACTTATAAAATAATTTTTGTTTATTATAGAATATTTGGAAACTATAAAAGGAACACCAAGAAAATAAAAATGATCTAATACTCAAAACAGAAAGGAAGTTAATATTGAACTCAAATACTTCTATTCTGCAGTGAGGGAACTAGTCTGGTAGCTTATATCAGGTTGATTGTATTGGATCTGTTAAAACACGGAAAAGGAAACAGGATCTCAGGCCCATCCCAATCTTCTGGTGCCAGTAAGAAGACTGCCACATAATGTAATCACTTTCAGGTGTGGTCCTTAAAGATACTGGGAGAGAGTGTCTTCCCAGTAAGCAGAATTTCAAGTGATATATTTAGTTGTCACTTTGTATGGATATAGATATGGCCATATCTATAGCCATAAATATATATAGAGAGACACTGGCTAATAATTTAACCATATGATCAAAGATGTGAAAATTGGAGAATTGTTAACAGGTTGGTCAGAGAAAGTGATATGTGGATGAATCTTTAAAAAATGGCAGTGAGAATGCTTGTGACTAAAGCAAATTTATAAATTATTGTATTTTATACAGAAGATGCCATTATTAATTATATAATCAGTCAGCCATATTTTTTCCAGACACATCAGTACTTTCTCAATGGACTAATTTACAAAGTGGCCATGGTAGCAGAGTTGGAATTTACGAGCTTAACAGCATAAATTATATCTCACCAAGTCTGATTAGTATAATGCATGACTAAATGCCCAACCTATGTACAGTGAAGGCTAATATTGAACTCTGAAATAATTCTATTCTATAGTGAAGGAACTAGTCTGGTAACTAGTCTGGTAACCCCCAACCTACTGGTCCAACATCTGCATTATAATAAACTCCCTGTGTAATATGTACTTTTAAGTTGGAGAAGCAGTGATCCAGAGGATGGATAATCTCTACTTGTAAGAAAATGAAATAATTGATACTTTTGAGTAAAATGGCATTTTACCATATAAATGATACACATTATCTGCCCTTAGGAACATATTGAGGACGTAAAACAAAAACAAACAAAAACACTTTTAAAAGTACATAGAATGTCTAAGGTACCAATTTGAGAGATTTATATGATGATGATGAAGATGATGATGACAAGGATGATGATGATGTTAATAATGAGATGTTTTCAAAATTTAATACAAATGCAAATCATCTGGAGAGTTTGTTAGAATTTAGAAGGCTGGGATACGAACTGAAGTTAATAATTTTTAAGAAACTTCCAAGTAATATTGCTGTTGCTAATCCAAAGACCATACTTTGAATAGCAAGGATAATGATATAATAAAGATGCTACTGCTGAAGATGATTTCAGTTATGAAAACATGGAAATCTAACTTTCCATAGTGGATAAAAATTTTTGTGCTCTATTAAGATATTTCTTATGATTCAAACAACTGTTTTCTCCTGATTCATAAAGTAACTCATAATAAAGTATTTAAAATTGTTATCAAAGATTTTAAATAACCATTTATGGAAATGTCACTATAATCAGCATACATTAAACCCATGTCAGAAAATCAACATCCTAACTGGGTTTATTCACGGAAACAATGATGACTTATCCTCACATTAATTAAGCACAATGGCCTATATAATTCAATATTGACAAGGATTAACCAAGCAAAAATAGGAAAAGGGCAAACCTATAGATTTGTCCTCAAATAAATGCTGTTACAACATTGAACATTTTTAGCATTGATATTTCACCCCAATGATGTGGACTTTTTATCCTAATTTTCCTGTCTCGTGCTTCTGGAACTGAGGGGCAATAAGTTGTCATATTATTTTGTTTGTTTTACTGTAAATAACTCCTTACTCGGGGTGTCTTCTGTGAAAACAGTCCACTAGTAAGGACCAGAGTATCAGAGCCTGTTTAGAAAATTGTATCTCTGAGCGATGCTTCTTAACTTTTTAAAAGCCTAACTAAAAATATAATGGCCATGACAGTATGGGCCCTGAATGACAGCAGAGTTTCAGTGAACCCATGAATATACCATCTCAGTGGGTTTATTCCAAAATAGAGTAAGTAATTCTCAGGAATTATTGCACTACAAAGACAAATATCATAGAGATATTTCTTCAATCGAGTCAATTAATTAACCAATTAAAAATTAAACAATTTAATGCTAAATCAAAATCCATATATATCTCTATATGTCAAAAATCAGTTGGTTCATAGTATTTATCTAAGAACCAGAAGAAAACAAAGACTTAAAGAATACTTTCTGATCATTCTTTTTAAAGAGAATATATACAGAAATAAATAGTAATATCAGTTACTTTTAAACTCACAATGATTGTAAGAATTTGGAGAAATAAGAAACAACTTTGGCCAAAACCATTAGAGAAAAAGATAAAATTCAATTGAGCTATTAAAAATAATAGAATTTTCTGGGTAAACAATGAGGGGTGTGTATTTTGTGTGTGTGTGTGTGTGTGTGTGTGTGTGTGTATTTCAAACAACTTCTGGTCAAATGTTCAGAAATTGTAGTATTTCTCTTCATTTTATTTGCATTAAAAACCTAGTATATTTTGTGTTTGGGGATAAATGCTGGGCATATAATGATTAATAAGTTCTGATCCCAACTATCAGGAATGGATGACTAATTCAGGCACAATGATTTATAATGGATTATGGGAAGAAAAATGTTATAATGGAGGCATGAATAAGATACAGTTAAGTTGAGAGTCAACATGTCTATTAAATGTGAAGGAATTCAGTGTGGGTACATATTAATGTATAAAATTTTGGCTAAAAAGAAATGTTAATACATAAATATTAGGGATAAAGTAGGCAAGATTTGTTGAGAACAGATTCTAGAGGGTTTTTTAGAGTTTGTTCTGCTTTTCCTTTTCTCATGCTTCCTTTTTGTTTTATCTCCTCTTTTTGCATAACAAAGGCTATGCAGTTTTTTTTAAGGAGGTGGGTTTGGCTTTTTTTATTGTGGTAAAAAACACATAATATAAAATTTACCATCTTAACCAGTTTTAAGTGTACAGTTTGGTAATGCTTACTATATTCACATTGTTGTGAAACAGATCTCCAGGTCTTTTTTGCCTTGTATAACTGAAACTTAATATTTATTGAACAGAAACTCCCCTTTCACTTCCTGGCAACCACAGTTCTACTCTTTGTTTCTATGAGTTTGACTATTTTAGGTATTTCATGTACATGGAATCATGCAGTGTTTGTTCTTCTGTGACTGACTTATTTGTCTTTCATGTAATGTCCTCCAAGTTCATCCATATTGTCACATATGACAGGATGTCCTTTTTCTCAAGGCTGAGTAATATTTCATTATATGTATATACCACATTTTCATTTATTTATTTATTTTTAACAGCTTTATTAGAGTATAATTCCTTTACAGTGCTGTGTTAGTTTCTGCTGTATAACAAAGTGAATCAGCTATATGGATACATATATCCCCATATACCCTCCCTCTAGCATCTTCCTCCCACCCTCCCTAACCCATCCCTCTAGGTGGTCACAAAGCACCAAGCTGATCTCCCTGTGCTATGCGGCTGCCTCCCACTAGCTATCTATTTTACATTTGGTAGTGTATATATGTCCATGCCACTCTCTCACTTCATCCTGGTTTACCTTTCCCACTCCCTGTGTCCTCAAGTTCATTCTCCATGTCTGTGTCTTTATTCCTGTCCTGCCGCTAGGTTCATTAGAACCATTTTTTTTTTTAGGTTCCATAAGTATGTGTTACCATATGGTATTTGTTTTTCTCTTTCTGACTTACTTCACTTAGTATGATAGACTCTAGGTCCAGCCACCTCACTACAAATAACTCAATTTTGTTTCTTTTTATGACTGAGTAATATTCCATTGTATATATGTGCCACATCTTCTTTATCCATTCATCTGTCAATGGACACTTAGGTTGCTTCCATGTCCTGGCTATTGTAAATAATGCTGCAACGAACATTGTGGTACATGACTTTTTTGAATTATGGTTTTCTCAGGGTATATGCCCAGTAGTGGGATTGCTGGGTCATATGGTAGTTCTATTTTTAGTTTTTTAAGGAACCTCCGTACTGTTCTCCATAGTGGCTGTATCAATTTACATTCCCACCAACAGTGCAAGAGGGTTCCCTTTTCTCCATACCCTCTCCAACATTTATTGTTTGTAGATTTTTTTATGATGACCATTTAAGCTCACTAATTCTTTCTTTGGCCTTTTAGGGTCTACTGATAAGTCTATCAAAGGCAGTCTTCATTGGTGTAACAATGTCTTTGATTTCTAGGACTTCCTTTTCACACTTAGAGTTTCCATTTCTCTGCTTACATTATTCATTTATTCTTATCTAGTATCTATTTTTCCATTATACCTCTTTAATATATTTATCATAATTAGTTTTTAATTTTTTATCTGCTAATTCCAAAATCCATATCATTATCTGAGTCTGGCTCTGATGATTGTGTTGTCTCTTCAGACTATGTTTTTCCTGCCTTTTGGCATTACTTTTTTGTTGTTGAATGTCCTATATGTTACATCTGGTAATAGATACTGAAGTAAATAGGATTTCAGTGCAAGGATTCATTTTAATATGGCTAGGTATTGGTCTGCGTTTAGTGTTATCTATAGCTCTAGGTGCCTGTAGTGTCCTATTCTTGTCTCCCTTCTTGACTTTAGGCTTCCTTAAGAACTCTTCCTTACAGGGAGTCTGTGTCTTGAAACTATTATAACATGGTACTCTTGTTGGTATGGAAGTAAGGTGTAAGTGAGGAGGAAGGTTTTATAGTCCTCCAATTAAAATCTCCATCTTTTAGTGGGCCTTTGACCCATAGAAATCTTTTTCAAGAGCTATAGCTGTTTTCCCCCAGTCCCTTACTCTCTCCCCTGGTGGCTGTGTTTTCCCATCAAACACTGACCTCTGCTGGCTGCATTTTTTTCCTTATGTGAGACAGAAAGTTTAGAGGGGGCTGAAGTGGGAAGAATTTTCTTCCCTTAGGATAATGATCTAGAAAAGCCTTCTGCCCTGGAGAATGGGCCTTTGTTATTGAGAATGCTGTGGGAATATTTCACAATGATTACTCTTCCTTTCCCCTGCCGAGCCAAGAGGGAATACTTATCACATCTCCATGCAATCTTGGTGGGGTTCCTAGAAGGAAAGTCCACAGAAGTGAGGGGACCCTGCTCAGACTGCAGCTCCCAGGAATTTCTTAACTCTATGACTAGTCCACACTCAGCCTCTAGCAGTTCATCAAAATTAACATTTAAATTCTCCTACACTTTGTGTCTCCAGAAGTTTCTGTTCCAGTAACTATATCTTGGCTGTGTCTCTCCAGATGTGCCTATCTCTCCAGATTTCTAGTCAACAGTTTTCCCTGCAACCTCAGTTCTCTGAAGCATCCAAGATTGATGACTTCCAAGCACTTTTCAGGCTAAAGCCCAAACCAGAAATCCCTATTTTTTCTTTAAAATTTAAGTATAAAAAGATTGGTAATAATAATAAAAAAAATAATGTATTTAATTTTTTTTCCTATAATTATCTTTGAGTAGATTTAGAGTATACAGTTTTATGCAAACAAACAGAAATCTTGGTAAAATGCTCTAGAAAACACAACATGAACAAATAGTCATGAGATTTCCAAATAAGTCACTCAAATGCACAGAACTAATCCAGAGTTGTTTTTGGAAACTTCTTAAAACTAATCAGCTATAGAATCCATATAACCTACTTCAGCCTTTAATTAAATAGTGTTTAATACTATCTGCTTCATGTCTGTACTAATTTATAACATCCTTGAAGATGAGATCTGTCAGTACATTTTGTGTATCGCTTAGGACATCCAAAATATTACTGAACACATCATATGCTCCATAAAATGTTGTCAAAATAGATTCGGAGATAATAAACACAAGTATTGTTTGTTGAGTGTTGGAGAAAGCACATGTATCCTCTCTATATTGCCTTTGAACCCTTATTTTAAACATGTAATTGATTCTAATGCAATTATTTGGATGCTGTTCATTAAAACATCACAGTTTTAGCTATATCTAAGAGTCTCAGAGGAGTCTATATATAATACATTTCAGTGAAGCTTTTCTTTATAACCATATGCTTGTTGTATATTGACATCATCAAGCATACTTGAATATTGATTTACTGTATGTTTTCTGTGTAAGAAAGAGAGTTTGTCATTCATTAATCTCTTCATTTGATTATGTATATCTTTGAAGGTAATAATTTTATATGCTGAGTTAATGATTGCAATTTATTTGTATTTATATGCAGAGCTAATTAGTTTGTACAACACAAGGCTATAGAATATAAACAAAAAAGATTCGCTGATTTGTTAAGTATAATAAAAGACAGTATCTATTATCAGGTACTTGTGACACTTTCAGCTTTGATATTTTCTCTTTTGAAAAAGAAGAGAATACATTTAATTTCTTCTTCAAAAATATTTGTTTATTCTGATTACCAAAAGTAATTAATTATGAATATTTGAAACCATTCTTTGAGCTTGGAAAGTGAAAGTATTATCAGTTGCACATTACAGTATAGAGATTTATGTCCATGCAAATGGACATTTTTATAAATGAATCATAATAAAACATTTGGTATGATTAATGTACAGTTTTTAAAGAAATGAAGAAAGAGCTAAAAAGAAGGCCATCTGCTAGTTCAATAAATATTTGTTGAGCATTTATTATATACAAGATATTACATTAGATGCTATGGAAATTTATAGTGATAAAATAGTCATGGACCATACAGCAGGGAAAGAAGAGGGAAGGAAAATACTCTTGACTGACTACCTAATAAAATAAGAAGTATTCTGTCAAACACTTTACATAAATGATTTATTTTCTGTTTTTGTTTACATGGTAACAAAATGGTTCAAGTAACTAAACATTCTTATAGTTGGTAGTTGATAAATATTTGCTGACTAAGTGGATTTTAAGGAAGAAAACACTTTTATCAAACACTGGCAATAGAGTTCTAGCTCTGTCTACAGGAGGGAAAATTTGCTTCCAGAAGATGTGTGAGTTCTAGGAAAATGTAAGAGGGGATCTGACACTTAAACAAGCCCTAAGTGATAGGTAGGATTTACATGTCTTGATGGAGAGAAAGCCATTCTATTAATAAGTGGACATGTGATTACTTTATGGTGATTAGATTTGCCTGAAAGGTAAGGCCCTTGGAATATTGGGTAATATTGATAAACAAGTAAGTTTTTGTCAGGATATTGAAACACTTGATTCAGCCTGAGGGTTTCAATTCTAGGTTGTAGGAAAATGAAACCCCAGGAGACTTGGAGCTAAGATGAGCCATGAACACAAATGTGTTTTTCAGGATATTTAATCTGACAGTATGTAAGAAATGAACTAAGTCAGAAAGTGACTGATGAGATGAGTTGAAAAACTATTAAAATATCCCAGGTAATAGGTAATAATGATCTAAACTCTGATACCAGCATAGGAATGGAGAGGTGGGCCAAGGTAAGATAAATTATCCAACAATATATCTCATACTCCAGTCTCATTTCCATCTATCCTGCTAAAATGCATGTCAGCTCTTTTTCACACATCCTTGTGTGAAAGCAAATTTGAAGTCAATAACACCCCAACTTTCTATCACTGTTTCTTTTTTCATTTCATTATGTGGAAATTATCTTCATTTCTCCATTTTCCTACATGTTAACAGTTGTAAAACATAAATTGAATAACATTTTACAGAAACCTAAGTATATGCCACAAGCCAAATAGCACAGTTTGCAGTGATAGTGATAAAATGCAGTCTAATTTTAAATCTCCTAATACTGTGGATATGGGAGCCTAAATTTATCCAAAAGTTTCATGGGAACACCTGTCATTCCTAAATTCATTTTGAATTATATATTTAATGAGATTTATCAGTACAGCAAATTTACTTTTCTTTCCTAATATTCTTTTTTAAAATATCTGTGGTTAGCATCATAAAACTTCCTTGAAAGATAATACCTTGACTCAAACATGCTAAGGGGTTATCATGAACATATAACACAGACAAAGCAAATGTCAAACTCAATTTGGCAAATAGATAAAGCGCATTACCCAGATACAAGAGGAATATTGTCAGACTGCACCGCTTATTAAAAATTGTCATGAGAAGATGTGTTGACTCTAACTTGATTAATGCCAATGATATATTTGTCCCATCACAGTTTCTGGATTCTTTAAGATTTCCAATACAGGCTCTAAAGGTGACAAAAAAAGAGGAAGGAACTTGAAAAGTGATCTCCCTATGAGTATTTTTTTTTTTTTTTTTGCGTTACATGGGCCTCTTACTGTTGTGGCCTCTCCCGCTGCGTAGCACAGGCTCCGGACGCGCAGGCTCAACGCCCATGGCTCACGGGCCCAGCCGCTCCGCGGCATGTGGGATCCTCCCAGACCGGGGCACGAACCTGTGTCCCCTGCATCGGCAGGCAGACTCTCAACCACTGCGCCACCAGGGAAGCCCCCTATGAGTATTTTTGAAGTGATTCAATAACATTTAGAAATATACTTAAATGTGGATGCCAAGCCTCTTTAAGATGTCTCATCTACCCTCATTCAGCTTTTTTTATCCTATACCCTAACTTCTGGTGATGGGTGTAGTGGAGAGGTGTTGGAGAGGAAAAGAGGAATCATAAAGTTCAAACATTTTGCATTTTATGTTTCCAATTTTTAAAAATATTTTGCAACATTTTTTAGAAATGTCTCATCTCAAGAGCGTGGTTGAAATGCTTCAGTTGCATTCAGGGATAAAACAGTATAATTTTTCAAAAATATCAGTATATCTTGAATTTTTGAACCACTGGGATAATAGTTGAATAATTCCATGAGCAAGAACTGAATTAGGAAGCTTCTGACTCTTTTACTTCTTTATAAAACAACAATATTTTGCAGGCTTCTCATTCTATTTACATAGCCAAGAAAGGAAGTAGTGTTTTCTATATGCACGTGTATATTAAAACAAGATATACTGTACAGGAATATTATTGAAGAGATCTCTACTTCAACCTAAATGGCCTCTGAGCATCTTAATAACTATGACAATAAGTATATAAAAGTACTGTGAAGTAAAGCATTATGCAGAAATATATAAATGCTTTGGTGAATTATATTTTTTCAAAGACAAAGAGGCTCTGTGAGACATATGTCCTGTTAAAACAAAATTTAAAATATCATATTTAAATTACATTAAATATTAAGTGAAATCATCTATCCAAAAAAGGCCAGATTTTTGGAGTATTTCTTTGTATCTACATGACTGAATTCTTTAGAAAGCTTATAATGACTATATTTACTGCGCTTCCTAGAAAATGTTTACCATGGTTTTTGTTTATTTAGTTGAATAGAAACCTCTGTATATATTCAACAATAATTCAAGGAGATTTTACATTTCATTTTTTTATTTCCAAAATTTTTCTACCCAGTTAAGCCCCAAAATTAACTCCTGAACTCCTATTAATTTTATTTATAGGTGGAGGTAATAAAGTCAAATGGCTACAAAAGCCAGGTGATAAATAAGATGAAGGAGGTAAAGGTATTGTAGAGAAATTAGAGCATAGATACAAAAAGGATAAATCCTAAACTCATGTCCAAGTGACTGTTGCCATATTATAATTCAGGACTAGTATTACCGGATATACTGTTTGTTTGTTGTTTTCCCCAACAGAATCCAGAAATCCAAATCTTTACAAGTGAAATATCAAGAGTTTAATTGTTTTTTTAGTCCAAAGAAAACTTGTTGTGTCACTGTTGTCTTCTCTTGCATAGGCAGCCAGTTCCCCTAGAATATATAGTGAGTCACTAAAATTGATGGGTATAAAATTCGTGATTAATTAAGTAATAAGTGTTACTAGATATCCAAAATGACAGATACTCCTATTAAAGTGTGGTACCAAGGTCATTTAATTATTATTAGGAAGGCTCCATACTTTAAAAAATCATTATCAATGAGGTTATTAAAGTATTAAATCAGATTTTTCTTATCTGAAGGGTATTAAGGAATTTGGATTAAAAAAAAAGGGGGACTTCCCTGGTGACACAGTGGTTAAGAATACGCCTGCCAATGCAGAGGACACAGGTTTGAGCTCTGGTCCGGGAGGATCCCACATGCCACGGAGCAACTAAACCTGTGTGCCACAACTACTGAGCCTGAGCTCTAGAGCTCACAAGTCACAACTACTGAGCCCACGTGCCACAACTACTTAAATCTGCACGCCTAGAGTCTGTGCTCGGCAACAAGGCAAGCCACCACAGTGAGAAGCCCACGCACTGCAACGAAGAGTAACCCCTGCTCACTGCAACTAGAGGAAGCCCACGCACAGCAATGAAGACCCAATGCAACCAAAAATAATAAAATAAAATAAAATAAATTAAAAAAAAAGAAGCAGAGGAAGAAGGTTGTGAGCACAGGGCAAAGCTATAAAGATTCAGTCCTGCCATGGCGGTAATGATGATGTGAGACATTAGGTAATTGTGGAAAAGGGGAAAGGGAGCAAGGCTTTGCCAGGGCTCTTAGGTGGGGGACAACTGCTGGTGTTTTTATTTTGCTTCACTTTTCCTTATTTCAGTTTTACAAATATCCATCAGCTAAGCATTGTATAGCCATCGTGTGTCTGACTAGATGTTAAGGACTAAAACTATAAAAGTGAACTAGCAAGGATATAACTTAGTGTTTTTTAGAGAAGCTAGGCACTAAACAAGTAATTAACACCATGGTAGGTATTGAGAAAAGAGACCTGTTGGGTTCTATCACCCTCCCCACTATGTACTGTGGATTATTATTTGCTTTGTAGTGTGTGGTTCAATATTATTCTTGGAAACCTGTTATTACTATTTTTATGTATATGCAAACTTTTCTAATTAAAATTAAATGAAGTATAGGCATTTCCACTCATAATTCTGAAAATAATACTCCTCAAAAAGACCCAGCAATCATTTAAATTCAGTTCAATGAGAACTGGAGAGAAGTCTTTACAAATTCTGGAAAACTTAATATAGTTGATAGAGTCTAATACTGCTCAAAAAGACCCAGCAGTCATTTAAATTCAGTTCAATGAGAACTGGAGAGAAGTCTTTACAAATTCTGAAAAACTTAATATAGTTGATAGAGTCATATATGAATCATAAAGTATTCGCTTGGAAGCTAATGAGACTTTTTTCAAGTTATTTGGAGGGGGCGTAAGATAATTCCCTGCCTGGTTCTGTTGTGAGTGTAGTCCTCAGCCTTTAAAACATGTTGTTATCAGATTGCTTCTCCTTTACTTTCATTTATAAGTGCTTGAACAAAATAGTCCACCACCAGAGTCTTTGGGGAATATTTGATTTATTTGAGTTAATCTATGCCCCCAAGAAGAGGATCAGCTAGGGAGGAGGTGTGGCAGGTAGTTAGTTCTGTTTGATTCTCTTTTCTAATACCTTACAGACCTTGCCATGGTCTAAAGGGAGCCACTGCTTCTTAAAAGAGTTATTTGCTGTTATTCTAAAACGTTTACTTCCACCAGGAACTTGACGGATGCTTAGAATTTCTGCACATTATATTACCTTTGCTCATCCAGTCTAAATCCCTACAACCCAGGCTTGATGATGTTGAGTTGGAGCTTTCTGCTCTCCTTATAAAACGTGAGCAGCTCAGTATGATTTTCCAAAACACTCTGCTGTGCTCTGCTCTTTACTGCTCTGCCTAATTGGAGACTGTATCGCAGTTTGAGTTGCTTTAAATGATCACTACTAAGGATGCCCAAGAAGAAGAATTTGCACATCCTTAGGTCTCTCAGTTTGGAGGTATACATTGTTCTTTAGGGAAGCAAACAAACAAACAAATCTGAAGAGATTCCCAACATGAAGCAAGGAGTGTGTTTGCAGTTACAGTTACTAGTTATCTTGGTCATTATTAGTTACTAGTAATAAGTAACTAATAATTAATGGCATTAATCAAGGAGTGTGTTTGCAGTTACAATTACTAGTTATCTTAGTTAAATTCTCTAATTCATCTGAATCTTACTTTTCTTCTATGTAAAATTAAAACAATAAAATATGTTGGATTGTTGAAGTTGATGCCATTTTAAAATGTGTGAAAATATTATTAGAAAAATACTGAATACATATCAGGGAATATTGAAATATTGTTATGAATTTTTATCACCTCATTTACTATCTGATAATGAGGGCTTTGGTATTGAGCAACTGAAGAGTCCAGCTGAATACATACCCCAATAAAAAAGGTAGTAGGCATTCCAAAAGCAATCACAAGGATACTGGGATTAAATGTAATTTGCTTTCCTACATCACAGATTCAGTCCTGTGTTTAAGGGATCTGACACAAGCTAGTTTAGTGTGAAATTTTTGGTGGCTTTTCTTCTTAACTTTTACTCATAGGGCATTGAGAAGTATAATTCCGATGGCATTTATAAGAAGCCCTATAGACACTGAGTATCATTTAAAATGATAGCATTGCTATTCTGCCTGAATTTTAAAATGTCAACCCACATTTTTTTCCTCAGTATACATTCAAGACCACTTGCTGCCCTTTAAAAAATAGACTGGAGCTAGAAATATTGGCAGATCTGGGTAACATACCCAACAGGAGAACACCTCTTAGGTAATATACATTCACTTGATTGGCTCCTGTTCTCTGATGACATTGCAGAGACCTTCAGGCTTTCAGATCTGCACTGCAGAGAAGCAGTCAGGGCTCCCCTAGCATAAGAAACCTCTGTTGTCTTGCTGTACCTTGCTTCTTCTTCAGTGCAGACTGAGACCTCACTAGGAAGTGTCTTTACAACCTCAAAGTGCATGATTCCATTCTTACACATAGCTAACCATTTCTGAATTAATTATTGATATTTTGTCAGAGGGATATTTTTCCTCAGTGGTTTATATGGAGCAGTTCTATCCTAAATAGCATAGCCATGCTCTGCTATAGACCCCAACAGGGGGAATGTTAGAAGTATTTCGTTTTCTACTGTGGTGTCAAATCTAGCTTTGTCAATTCAACATTTAAGAAAGTGGTACAGCTTCAATTTTCAGAGTACAAACAAACACTAAAAAAAATAAATAAATAAAGGGAATCACTATATAATATATGGGAATTGTTTGACTGTTTTTTGTTGTTGTTGTTTTGTGGGCTTTTTGTGAAGTATTCTTTCACTGTTTTATCTGCACCCAGTCCAGGACTCAGTGCTGTGGTAGCTCCAAGAAAAAGAGAGAGACAGGAAAAAAAAAAAAAAAAAACCAGAAATAAATAAAGCAAGCAAGCAGATTTTGGCTTAGAAAAAGTTTATCATTTAGTAAAGAATCCACATTGTAAACATATAAAACAACTTGAGAAAAATCTATTAACAGATTCTGATTTTTTTTTCTGATGTTGATTCTTTTATTTTCCTTTTGCATCACTCAAAACTAGGCTTTTTGAATTATCATTCTTGAGGGTGGAGTAAAAGTAAAACAAGGAACAAAAAAGTGACATCTCGGAAATAATTGTAGAAATAGCAGAGATAAGCTAAATGGCAACAAGTGCTTCTGGTATAAATTTAATACCTTGTTAATGTACTTTTCAAAGGCTGAGCTACTGTTATGGTACAATTATGGTCATTCACTATCTGGGGGGTGTGTGTGTGTGTGTGTGTGTGTGTGCATGTGTATGTATATTAACCTTCAACAATAAGAAATATCTTCACAGCACTGAGTAATAGATTTCTGCATACAAGTCTCTTGTCTCCTTAGGTAGGTTTATTCCTAAGTATTTTATTCTTTTTGTTGCAATGGTAAATGGGAATGTTTCCTTCATTTCTCTTTCAGATCTTTCAACATTACTGTATAGGAATGCAAGAGGTTTCTGTGCATTAATTTTGTATCCTGCTACTTTAACAAATTCATTGATTAGCTCTAGTAGTTTTCTGGTAGCAGCTTTAGGATTCTTTTTGTATAGTGTCATGTCATCTGCAAATAGTGACAGTTTTACTTCTCCTTTTCCAATTTGGATGCCTTTTATTTCTTTTTCTTCTCTGATTGCTGTGGCTAAAACTTCCAAAACTATGTTGAATAATAGTGGTGAGAGTGGGCAACCTTGTAATGTTCCTGATCTTAGTGGAAATGGTTTCAGTATTTCACCATTGAGAATGGTGTTGGCTGTGGTTTTGTCATATATGGCCTTTATTATGTTGAGGTAAGTTCCCTCTATGCCTACTTTCTAGAGAGTTTTAGTTTGAAAATTCACATGGACTTTTTTCTCCCCTCTTCCTAGAATACCCTTATTTAACATTGTTCACGTGATCGAGTCAACTTCCCACTGTGTATGTAGGCCATATTTCAAAGCAAGACTACAGTTTTCTGAGGAAGCTCTAGGCAAAGTTTACAAGTACATGAATTCTTTTGGGGAGACTCTTCTGTCACCCATTCCTTCCAGGCACCTATGCTCTGTGTCATTCCCATAGAATTATAGTCTTAGCTCGTTATCTCCTTGTGTTTTCAGATATCACTCTAAGATTCTCCATAGTTTAATAAGTAATTCTTGGAGATCGACAATTTACTGTGAGAGACCCCAATGAATTCCCAAAGGTGAAATCTGAAGCTCAGTTATAGTAGTTAGAAAAATATTTTAGGAGCAGAAAGCCCTCTCATATAAAAAATCTCCAAACTGTATCACATATATCCTAAGCCTTCCATTTGCTAGCTCATCCTGACAGCTAGCTTGTCATTTCTTATAAACAACGAGGTATTCCATCAAGGAAATGAATATTCTTGAGATGGTTCCTTCATATAACAATAGTTATTTACTGCTGACATTGATATAAATGATAAAGGAATGTTGGTGTTTAAGAAGTATTATTTATTATTTGATGCAAATTGCATTTAATGTCAGACTAATATCACACACAGAAAATGCATTTCAGTTGAGATTTAATCTTATTATTTATAACACCTAGCATTTGTTCTTGCCTAGTTGCTTATTTTTATAATATGGCTTCTTCCTGACCTAAGCAAACATGAAACTTATGTGCAGAAACTAAATATCCTGATTGGATTCATGTAATGATTTTTGTCCAACAAACTCCAAAGGACCTTATCCATATTAAAGATGCCCTGACTACCAATATAAGCCACTCTCAGTAGAAAGTCAGCTGGCTGCTCCCCTTTAAAGTAGGGTAGAGCTCTGTCTGTGGCCTTGAATTCCCAACTGAGAGGATAATTATTTCAATTAATTTGCTCCTTCCCTTTTTATTCTTTCATGGTAACTGCATGCACGAGGTGGTAGAGACTGCTTTATTTACTTGACAAAAGCTGTTTCTCTTTCATGACTTAAATATGTACTTAGTATGTTCCATCAAATAACATTTCCTCAGGCTATGATGCATATTGTAATATATTTTTGAAAAGCTTATTTAAAAATCACATCATGGTTTCTAATTTATCATATGTTTCTGGCTAAAGAAAACCTTTGGGTGCTGACTTCTTTTGAAAATGAACACAGTTTTTCTTATAATTTCTGACAATTCATGAACTATGTAAAATTTTTATGTTATCTTTAGAGATGGAAATCTGGTTGGAGCAAGGGAGTAGGGGTTTTATCTTAAAGCTATGTTTATGTGGAAAAGCACATTATTTTTGCTTAGAACATATATACAGCTCACTTTAAAAATAGCAACATTGTCTAAAGATATTTTTATTATCACTTTTCGAAAGACTACTCATGAAGCATATTATTTTATTAGAGGTAGTTCTGGCAAAAATGATCAAAACTGGGGGAGACATAACTAGAATTCTCTCTCAGTCACCCATCCCCAACTACTAATGGTTTGATTTCACTGAAACCTGTTTTACATATCTAACTGATAACATATCTAACACAAATTGTAGTTCAGATCATTCTACACTCATCCACCATGGCTTAGCAGGTAGGAGATTTGACTCAGAAAGTATGTTGAGAAAGATCTCTTTTGAGAGAAAAGAAGTTGCTATTTTTTAAAAATATATTTGTATATGTATGTGTATTAAGTTCTTACTTTTCATTTAATAATTTATTATGTGACATATACGGGCATGATATAATTATATTTTTAGTTATCTGAACTATTAAGAGTGTTTTTAATTATCCAACAAATAGCCTAAGGAGATAGTTCACACAATCTGCATATTTAAAATGGACACTATAAAGGAAAGTCAATAAAATCAATTTTGGGTTACTTTAAATAATATATGTAATTTAATGAAATAACAATTTAATTTGAAATTAGTATTAATTTTAGAATGATAATACAGGTGATGCTGGGCCTTCTGAATAAATTTTGCAAAGTTCTTTTCTCTTCCATTGAGTTCTTCTTTTCTAGTAAACTAATCCTTTGGCATACAGTTGATTCTCACAGTTCGAGATTCCATATTTGTAAATTAGTCCATTTGCTAAAATTTATTTGTAACCTCAACATCAATACTTTCGAGGTCTTTTGAAGACATGCACATATGTAGTGTCGCAAAAAATTTGAGTTGCCCACACAAGTCTGAGGTCAAATGAGGCAAAGCTCTGCCTTCTTGTGTCAACTCTCATACTACAAGTAGTGTCTTTTCTGCAGTCTATTTAATGCTACATTGTCCTTATTTTTGTGCATTATGTTGGTGATTTTTCACTGTTTACAATGCCTTTACAAGTGTAATGCTGAAATGCTGTCTAGTTTTCCAAAGCTCAATAAGGCTGTGACATGCCTTACAGAGTAATTACACATGTAAGATAAGCTTCTCTCAGGCAAGAGCTATAGTGCTATTGGCTATGAGTTCAATGTTAATGGACCAACAATGCATTAAATTGTCTTTAAAGAGAAACACATATGAAATAAAGTTTTGTATTGATCAGTTGACTTTGTGACCTAACAAGACCTAACCCTATATTTTTTCTAGGGGAATGATTCAGTATTCACTAATTCAGAGTTCTAGGCAACTTCATAAACCATAACTACGTGAATAATGAGAATCGACTGTCTATGGCTTAAGCTTCTAAACACCAGTGACTTATGTTGGCATTAGGTTGCTTTAAGCAGTGCCCTGCACAAGGCCTTTTGTAAGAGCATATTTGTCTTAATCTGCCAAGGCATGTACATTTTCTATTTTTCGAGAGAGAATAAATAAAAGGACTTAGTCCATTTTATCTTTCACACCTCTTTACATTGATCTTCTTTTGTCTTTAAATATTTCATCACAGCCCAGATTGTAGATACATAGTAGAAGAATAGCCTCAATCCTATAAGAAATAACTATAGTTTTACCTGGTAGAATAGCTTTTCTATTTCTGGGTTTGAACTGATCATCACCTGGGATGTGCTTGCTTCTGTTTCATGATATACTTTGAATGGTCATATCTGCATGGGGATTTTCTGCTTTATTTAAGGAATTTTTTATCAGATCATAGTTGTAATGAAATAAAAGAATTTTTCACCACATGGTCAATGTGAAGTTTATATTTATTGCTTTTTCTGTTGTTTTTTTGTTTTTTTGTTTTTCCTTCCCTGCATGGTACTATCCGTAGCAAAAGTCTCTCCTATGGCTAACTTTTACCATGAAAAAGGAAGGAAATATACCATCAAAAATCATGCATTTCACATAAGATTTAGCAATAAAGAGCTTATGAAATACAAACCTTAGAAACTCTTTGTTAGTTTTGCTTTGGTGAATGAATTGAACCACCATCAGAGAGAAAAATTTTGTTATTGCTACAAATGATTCATAACTTTAGATCTGAAGGCAGATTTGTGTTTGTGGAGCTACATACGCAGTCAGATTTTATGCTTCTTTTATTGGTACCCACAGATTGGTTTGCAATTTACTGCTACCTTTGCTCTCTTGTGTTAGATATCTGGAGAGAGGAAATAAGGAGCTGGAGTCATGATTTCTTCTCTAAGATTTTAGAACCAGTTTACTTATCCAATATCCTTTTGTTTGACTATAGCACCTATAAAACTCTGAAAAAAGAAAGATTATAGAAAAACTGCCGATATGGCCTCAACCTAAGCAGTATGTACTTAATAACATCTATGTAGCTAGTAAACCAATCATTCTAACAATCATAGGACATATTCTGGTGAAACAGAAAGTTGTTAGAATTCTCTGAACTGGCTAAGGTCTCTTTGAATGGATACTGTTTTCTCAGTTGTTTCTAGATAAAAATTTAATGAGTTATAATTATTTATATTTCCAAATTCAGTAGTTCATTGAGCTATACTGTGTGATTTTAAAGATACTTTTTAAGGATTAGAGGTTAGGATTATATATTTTAAAACTTTGATTTGTGAATACAAAACACTAGGGCAGAGTAGGACTGAGGTGGGAGTCCAATAGCATCTTTTTTTTTTAATGATTTCTTATGGATACCTCCCCAGAATGCCAATATATACAGTAGAAATGCTGACAGTTTTAAAAATTTTATTGTAACTCTACCTATAACCATTTTAAACGTAAATATTCTGCTTTCTAGTTGTTTTTGGCATTCACGGAGCACAGTGAAAAAGACTCTTTTGTTGACTTCCTTTTAGGGGAAAATATGCATAGTCATCACAATTGACAATTATGTCCAAATCTTACCAATATGTTCACGTAGTTAGGATAAGAGTTTATGAAAAAGAGGACATATGGATAGTGTCTGAAAAGCTACAGATGTTTTAAACAAAAATTGCTATTATTTGAACTTATGTAGTACAGTATTTTACAAATTAACATCTCTGCTTCTCTGTCTTTCAAACACATATACTATGGGCTGTGATATATATACCTGACGTAGGTCCTTTGGCAGAAGCTCTCAGCGAGTAACACTGAATGTTCCCTAAAAATAAGACTCGACTACAAAATCACAAGGGGATCTGGCAGGTCAAATCCCAGTTGCAGGGTCTGTGAGTGAACACTTTTAATCTTCTACTCAAGACTTCAGCCTTTCACACCAGCAAATTTTCAGAGGCCTTTTTGTTCCCTGCTCTAGACTTTTGTTTGACACGTGAATAAAATTCAGTGTTATCATGTAAGCCCCAGTGTTTACATAGCTCCTGGCTACTTCTTTATCATAAGGTTCTATTAATCTAAATTGTCTTCTTTCTGCAAAGTGACTGCCTTATTATTCCTTATAGCCTTTGTACCTGCTCTTTCCTCTGTCAAGAAATTCTGCAGATATTTTCACAACTTTCTTACTTCATTTGACACCTCCCAGAAAGGCTTATTCTGACCACCTGTTATTACCTCTCAATACCTTTATAGTATTTTATGTTGTTTATTCATAGCACTTTTCACTACCTGAAAAATATCATTTATCTCTTTATTCGTTTTGATCACTAGACTATCTCTTACAAATAGGGACCTAATTTTTTTTTTTTTTTGCTTTTTTTTCCCATTCTATCCCAAGCACCAAAAATGTCCCCATTACAATGTAGTAGGCACACAATAAATATTTGTTGAATAGGTTAAACAATTTCATTGCTGTATTTTTCTTTTTATCCTTTCTCTTCATTTTCATCAGCATCAGGTAAGATAAAGACATTAAAAACTAGGATAAGCAAAGATAGTTAAAATTTTAAAGGCAGCATGTATGCACAGTGTTTAGGCAACAGACTTCTGAGAGCATAAGAGAGCCTTGCCAGGTTCATATCCTGGCCCTTATGCTTGCTAACTGTGCAAATGTGGGCAAATTACTCAATCTCTCTGTACCTCAGTTTCTTTATCTATAAAATAGTGTAATCATAGGACATGTATCTATCCCCCTGAATTATTTTAAAAATTAAGTGGATTAATTTAGATAAAGCTTTTGGACAGGTACCCTAGTATATAAGCATGTATTTAGTGTTGGCTACAATTGTTAGCATCTGGGTCAAAATATTCAGAAAAGGAAAAATACCTGATTTGTATACACTATGGGATATGGGATGATATGGATTGGAAGGAGTTTGATCAAAACATATAATTAGCTCTTTGCATTTGGTAGTCAGTGAGCTAACAGACGCAGTAAATTTTATTCCAAATCTTCCAAATGTCTTTTCCTATTGAGATGAACCAGTAACTCTAAAATGTCAAAATCTGTCTGCATAAGTTTAGCATTTTTCAATTCACCTGCACAAATTAGTCATTTATAATACTTTAGGGGAAGTTTCCCCCTAGTTCAGCATTGTAAGCTAGGATAAATGTAACACATTTGGAAGTAGGAGACAGATGGGAGGAGAAAGTTCACAACTTGTTACCCCTTTTTTGTCAATAAGCAAATGCCAATCAGTATCTCTAGGTCAGGCCTACTTCCCAGCAAAACATAGACATGATACACAGGCAGACACACAGGTATGTTTCCTGTGTGTGTCTGATGATGCTAACAATCATGGCTCATCCCCTCTGAAGGGCTAAGTTGGCTTTAGGGTCCTACCTAGAACAGCATTCCAACAAATGAGAACTGATGTAACCTCTCCAAGACCATGGATTTCGACTATATTTCCTGAATTAATAAACATGGACTTTTTAACCTTCTGGCTTGATAACATTGTCAAAGCTGTAGGTCATTGTTTAACCTAGCTGTAATTAATTATCTCTCTCTGTTTCTCTCTGTATCTCTTCTCCCCACTCCGTAGCTATCTATATTTTTCTATCTCTGTCTCTCTCTATCTCCATATTCTTCATTTCTGTTTCCTTTTTTCATTTCTTGGAAAACTCTGAAAATCAATAAAGTGATACTAACATTTTAAATGCTAGAAACTGTAGGGATAGAATGCCAAAAATTTCTAAAAGGAATAAGAGCAATTAGTTTTTCTTTATTGAGCTTTAAAAATGTTAACTCTGGGGCTTCCCTGGTGGCGCAGTGGTTGAGAGTCCGCCTGCCAATACAGGGGACACGGGTTCGTGTCCCGGTCCAGGAAGATTCCACATGCCGTGGAGTGGCTAGGCCCGTGAGCCATGGCTGCTGAGCCTGCATGTCCAGAGCCTGTGCTCCGCAACGGGAGAGGCCAGAACAGTGAGAGGCCCGCGTACCGCAAAAAAACAAAAAACAAAAAACAAAAAACAAATTTAACTCTGTAAGAAATTATTTCTGCTAAAATTTCAACTAAGAAATATAATTAAATAATATCTTTGTTCACTAGTTAAAATAAGAAGAGCTCTATTTCCAAGACAAGATGATAAGATATTTTAAACGGTATTTTTAAAGTTTAAAAAAATTGAACACAGGAGTTTCCAAATTAGAACGTTTTTATATAATAGCCGTAATAAATATATGAATCTTTGAAAATTTAAAGTGAGGTAGTGATTTTGATTTAAAGACTATTGTTTGTCTTTTCACCCATTTAATTGTATAAAATTAAAACTAATACAGTATTCTAGGTTGTGAAAGACTAAGCTTAATCTCCTCTTGATATAAACTTTCTAAATATTTTTTAGCTTTATGAGTCATTTAAGTTATCATTATTTTCACAAATAAGATTATAAATATAAAATTGTGTTTAACTGAATGAATTTTTAATTTATAGATCTTTCGTTAAGACCATGGCAACTTTTAAATTTAATAAATTAATAAAGAATATTTGGATTATATATATATATATATATATTTTTTTTTTTTTTTTTTTTTTTTTTTTTTCAGTACGCAGGCCTCTCACTGTTGTGGTCTCTCCCATTGTGGAGCACAGGCTCCGGACGCGCAGGCTCAGCTGCCATGGCTCACGGGCCCAGCCGCTCCACGGCATGTGGGATCCTCCCAGACCGGGGCACGAACCCGTGTCCCCTGCATTGGCAGGCGGACTCTCAACCACTGTGCCACCAGGGAAGCCCTGGATAATATTTTTGATATAAAACTGTGGTCACTAAAATTAGCTCTTATACATTTTTAAATGGCTAGGGATCATCAGGTGTGTAAATGAGTTTAGATAATGCTGATTATGGAGGAGTTTTTGCCAACTCTACTCAATACTCTGTAATGACCAACATGTGAAAGAATCTAAAAAAGAGTGGAGACATGTATATGTATAACTGATTCACTTTGTCACATAGCAGAAACTAGGACAACATTGTAAATCAACTATACTCCAATAAAAATTAATTTAAAAATAAATTTGTAAAGGTGATATGAAACATGTTTATGAATAAAAACAGCTACATAGCTCTTGGTCGCTTGTCTTTTAGTTCCTTTGTGTCAGGAGGAAATGAAAGTTAATTATTTTGTTAAAGATGGTATTAATATAATGATTCAGACTATACTAGGTATAATAATTGCAGAAAGATGAATATTCATATTAGTAAATTAATGTGGTATGGCAGTTTATTTAGAGAATTGTTATACTTAAGATTATAAATTTAAGTATAATATGTATTGTTTTATTTACTGTCAGTAAGTCAAGTAAGCTTAAATTTACATGTTTAAGGTCTAATTTTATTATCAATTTATATAAATATAAATGTATTTGTATATGTCCAGCCATATACCTAAAGTTATATTAATATTAGTTAAAAAGCTCATAAATAGTAAAAATGAAATTAAAAAAACAACAAAATATCTTAAAATGCTTAACACAATTAGCTGCATATTAGTGGTTTTATATATAAGGAAAAATGTATTAATATAATTTTTTCTCTAAATTTTTACATGGATGATATACAAAATGGAAAAAAATTTTGGATTTTCCTCTGTGAGACAGCCAAGTTATTCTGTATCCAGACCACATAAATGCTTCTTCTTATCACAATATTTTGTTAACTCCCTCTACTTCTGACAGTCTTTTATATCATTTTAACATTTCTCTATTTTTGAAAAAAGTTAAATTCCTAATAATGTTTTCTTATAATTTGGTTTTTAAATATTGCCCATAACTATCTCCTCACCTTGAAAAATTATGATTTACTTGCAAGTATTTTCTCCCCTCTCAATCCTTAATATTTCCTTTCTCAAACTCAGTCCTCAAATTCAGCAAACTGGCAAGACATTCTTTATGTCTTAAACTATCTTTGAGTTGCCTAGAAAGGCTGTTAGATAATCCCATTCTTTTGTCTTTTAAAAGAAAGAAAAACAAAAATATTAAAGTTGATCTTGGCATTCTGTAAGTGTTAATTATCTAAAAGCTATTATAAAAAAATTTTACTTTCCAAACTTAGGATAAATGAAAAAAAATCTAACATATCAAAAGGAAGGTTCTTTTATAGATTTACTATGTAACCACGTAATATTATGTATTATATCTCAAAGGCTGTATGCCTTTCTGTCTACCAGTTGATTCTGTTTCTAGGTTTCGACAACTTGTCAATCAGAAAGAGTCAGGTAGCCGTCCCTACATGCTTTTGGTCCTGGAGGTTGGCCAGGGTCCTTGCTGTTCATAAACACTCTTATTTCTATTGCAGTCATGAACTGTATACTTAATGTGCATTATACAGCAGGAAAGGGTTTCATACTCTTTTATTCTGATAACACTTGTTCACAAAGTACATCAGCACTAATTATTCTAGGTCTGATGGCCCTGGCTCCTTCTCCATTTTGCAGTCCTTAGACATCAAGTAGCTACCACTGGTTGTTTCATGCAGACATTGACACTGAAAAAGACCCATGAACTTGAAAGTGCTTTTTGTCACTGTTATAGACTTTCTCCAATGCACATACTGTATTCATTTAATTCTTCAGTTTCCCTTTTTAACAGTTGTTAAAAGCTGCTTGGAAATTGTAATGTGAAATATGAATAAACATTTTTTCCTGTAAAAAGCTTAATGCTTTCTATATACCATTTCCAACCACACCAAACCCTCTACAAGACACCTATCAAGCAAGTGAAATTTTGACTTTTTATTTATTAGTTGCACAGAAACCTACAACATTTTTTTAAAAATTGATTACAATTTTTTTTTAACCTTTGTACTAGGATGAACTACTGCTCATTCAGTCACTAGAGATTTAAAGGTCAGAGCTGCTCTTTGTATTCAGCTCCTAAGAGCTGAAACATTTCACTCTTCTTTCTGTAATTTTAGCTGTTGTAATTATGTGTTCCTGCTGAGTAAAGGGCAGAGTGGAGTTTTCAACAGATTAGGTACCCATCGTTACTAGTTCAGCAGTCTAACTGAAGGGTCTTTTTGTTTGCTTTATTTTATTACTTATCTATTTATTTATTTAGTGTGTGTATGTGTGTGCACATATGTGTGTGTGTTTTTCCTGAGGGATCATTCAGTAATTCAGCATATCTATGTTTGTTACTAATTATTTTCCCCCTTTAGTTCCCTTCTCCTTTCCCATTCCATTAACTCAGTTACAAATTTTAACACATACAATATATTTGGCTATTATTTCATCAATGAAAAATTCCACTGTGTGATTTAACTTTCAAAGATACAGGGAAGTTAAAGGTATTTGTTTTGTTTTTTCAGTTTTTGGGTTTTGTGAGGTTTTTTTTGCAGAAAATCATATTGAGAAATCTACTAAATCTAGATGGGAGAGATTTGTCTTAAGGTCTGGAAGATTTTGCCAATCTGAGGAAGCACATAACATCAAAGAAAAGCCCAATTTGAGTGAACTATGTGGTGTAATAAGAAAATCATAAATGCAAACGCTTGTAAACACTGTATCTAAGACAAGGCTACAGTAAAGCCTTTGGCTTGTTTTAGACACCATCAGTTTGCAAACTGCACTCGTGTATTTTACACTGCTATCCCACTTTCTCCCTTGGTTTCCTTTTGTGGCAGTCTTCTTTATGCACTCAGATATGTTGGTTGATTGTGATAGGCTTTGAACTCATTGCTATACCATATCCAGGTTCTTAAACTCTTCATCTTCCAAGAGGAAGATACAAAGTAATCAACAAACCTTATAAAAGATGAAAGAAAGGTATCGTCTATTTAAAATAGCCCAAGGGGACAATTTTTAAAAAAGAATTAAATCTGTCCTTAGGTACTGCCAGCTTCAAATCCTGAATTTTCCCCCCTAAGCACATACTATCTATTTTTGGCTGTTTCAAAGACCCTCACACTGTAGGGGCTCTAATATATTCAAATGAAACTTCATGAAAATAATACTTTGCCTTTTCCCTGATGTACCATAGGATGACAGCCCCACATAGATATATGAGTTGTGCACAGTTTATAAGTTGTCTATTTTGAACCTGAAATACATTTGCCAACTGAGGGGGAAAAAAGAAAAGTTCAATAAAGTGCTTAGATCTCCAGGCTAGCTCATCAGAGCAAAAAGTAGCTGGAGATGAATTTGCTCTGTTATTTCACTTTGGTGCCTCCTAAAACTAACTGAGCATCAGAATATACCTTGAAATCTTACTCAAGTAAAAGATTTCTGAACTACCATTCCCTCCCTCTTACTCAAATTCTAATGTGGTATATCTAGAGAATGGTTTGGTATAACGTGGATTTTAAAAATAACTTCCAAAGATACTTAGTATTTTAATGTGACATATATTGTACATAAGAAAGAATGTATAGTATTATGTACAAAGTTAAAAGCAGGATAAAATGAATATCCTTGCAGTCACAACTTGGTTTAAGAAGGAGAGCATTATTATTTTCTTGGAAATTCCATATACAACTGTCCTGATCCTGTGTTTTCCCTTCATACCCCGTAAAGTAACACCAGCCTGAATTTTATAATCTTTCCCTTGTTTTTCTTGATATTATTACCAACCGTATATATGTATCCATTTTGATAAGTGAATAGATATGAATTTTTGCCTTTTTTGAAAATTATGCAAATGGAAACATACTTCAAGAGATTTTTTATAACTTGATTCCTACAGACAGCATTGTGTTTTTGAGGTGTAGCAACACTTATGAGTTGCAGTTCACTCATGTTCAATGCCCTAAAGTATTTCCCTCCATGTATCAAAATGTATTAACTCTGTTCTATAACTAACAGCCATTTGGGTACACTGCATTTGAATCCAGAACCCGTTGCTAAACTTTTATCAAATCTTATATTTAATCTGTCAGTATAGGTCATTTATATAGTCAATTTTATCAACAATTAATGGCAGCTTTATATATTTTTTTATTTTTTATTTCTCAATTGTTTTTCATTGAATTTTTTCCGTTACTGTAATTTGTTTAATCCAGGTTTTCTAGAAAGCAGAGACAGAGGTAATAAATATAGGCTAATGCTTTATGGAAGGGGGATGCAATCCTAAAAGTGAAAAAGAGAAGTGAGGCAGGAAAGTAATTACAAGATAGTATGCTACTTAGCTGTTAACAAAATTAAGACAAACAAACAAGAAAACATCAGACTGCTGTGGCATATAAGAAATCTCAGGAGAGACTACAGGTAACCTCTGAATCTTAGAACACTGTCAGCAGAAGGAAGGTGGCAACATTTAACTACCATCTCTGTGCCTTCTGTTATCTGTCATGTTGTCCCACAGGGCATTGACTGCCAGACTTTTGAATTATGTTACCAGACATCTCCTGGAAGCCTTGGGGAAACCAGATTCTCTACCCAGCACTCTGCTATTTCATGTGAATGAAGGTCGAGCAAGGGGAACTAGAACTTCCAGGGATCCTGCTGCTAGAACTTGCAGTTTAATCCTGGGTGTGAAAACCCCTGTAGTTTCTGTCATGAAGGCACAAGGAAAGTCTGGAAAAGACAGAGACAAGACAATGACAGTGATACATTGAGAAAGTAGTGAGGGTGGGAAAGTGGGGATGGGAAGAAGAGGAGACCAAATGATTTCCATGAAAATTGTTGTGAAACATATCGCTAGTACAATTTAATTTTTTTTATTTTATATTGGAGTATAGTTAATTTACAATGTTGTGTTAATTTCAGGTGTACAGAAAAGTTATTTAGTTATACATATATCTATTCCTTTTCAGATTCTTTTACCACATAGGTTATTACGGAGTACTGAGTAGAGTTCCCTTAGCTATACAGTAGGTCCTTGTTGATTATTTTATATATAGTAGTGTATATGTCAATCACAGACTCCTAATTTATCCCTCCCTCCACCTTTCCCCTTTGGTAACTATAAATTTGTTTTTTAAGTCTATGAGTCTGTTTCTGTTTTGTAAAAATGTTCATTTGTATCATTTTTTAGATTCCACATATAAGTGATATCATAACATTTGTCTTTGTCTGACTTACTTCAATTAGTATGATACAGTTTTGAAACAGGAATCATGGTGGTTCCAGATATTCTTTTATTTTCTTTGACCTTTGGGAAAGGGTTTGAACCCCTGCTGTATGTGTTTTATTTGTTTGTTTTTGCCTTCCTTTAAGCTAAGGAAATTTCCATTTATTTTTATTTGTTATAGCTTTTGAAATGAAAGAATGTTGAATCATATCAAATATATTCTTTAATCTATTTAGATAATTATATGATTTTTCTCCTTTTAACAAATGTGATGTATTTGAAAAGCAGTATCTTTTTTGTTTGCTAGATTAATGAATTTTATTTACTAACATTTTATTGAAAATTGTTCAGCCTTTCCTTCATATTTTGCAGCACTTTAACTAGTTAGGCTGGCTTTACTGATGGGCTCTAGATCATCATTCCTCAGGTGTTTGAGTTCTGTTTTCTTGACTTTGTTGGGTTCAGCCCATCATAACTGTTCCTTTAAGTAAATCTGATCCATCTACATTCTGCAAGTTTACTGTTTCCAGTAGCGAACTATATCACAACTGCTCCAGCCTCCAGGACCATGACTGGTCCCTTTGACTTGATTATAAACCCATGGAATGCACAGAATGTGGCACAAAAAGCAGACACTTCATTTATTTAAATAAAAGAATAAATAATTGTTTGATGTGAAAAGAAATATAAAAGTATATTTGAGCAATACTCAAAGGAGTGAGGAAAGAATTACCTAAGTATCAGAGGAAAGCTCTAATTTGGTATTTCTTTAAAGAAATGGGAAGTTGGCTTTTGTGTTGAAAATGCAAGGATAAAGTAGTAGCTGAAGATGCTGCCTATGGCATAATTCTAAGGTTGGCAAAAGCTTACCATTAAGAGTTGTAAGCATACAAATTGGAATCACTGTCCATTTCTCATATTACTTTTTCCTTATATTCTGTCACTATATATCTTTATGCAGTAGGCATGCTAGGTATAGTAAGACACAGGTGTCAGTATTGGGAAAGAAAGAAATCGGAGGGAAAGAAACCAAATCAGACAGAAGGAGACCTCTTTGATACTGGGTAGTAGGAGCAAACCCTCTTAAATGGCCTTTTTCACACAAAGAATCCATGAACAAAGAAAGGCAAAGATGGGCTTGGTTATAAATACTTTTCATTCACTCCTACTGAATTTTTTTTCTTCATTATGTATGTCTGTGTGTAAGTATGTTTGTGTTAATGATGTAAATGAACAACTTTCTTATCATCAACTAAAAGTATAATTTGAAAAAAGTTATTGGCATATCTAAACATCGAAGAATTCAACTCATTGCCATCAGGTGTTAGAAACATTTACCTTTAGTTTAACTGTGATCAAGTAAAAAAATGCGTCAGGGAATAAGCTGCTGTCACGATTTGACTCTCTTTCTAGAATGGAACAAACCATTCAAGAGAAAAATGTAAAGTGGAAATGTTAATACATAAAACCATCAGTGAATGAAGAAGTCATCTGGCAAAAACTGCCACTGAATGATAAGGCAGGAAGAAGGAGGAGAAATACAAAATCAGCTTTGTCAGATTACCTTAATATTAACAGAGAGCTATTAGAAAGAAACCATTTAAAATCATATCATAGAGTATATCGACCAGTTTTGCAACCTCTTCTATTTGGTATAGGTAAATCTTTTAAAATTCAATGGAAATTTCTATTTTTGTCTTCTATATTTGGCTTTTAAATAAGAGAATTTGGATTATTTATATTGTACTGACATCTGGTGGACCTTGGCCTTGATACAGCTAGAAAAAAGCAATGATTGGAAACATCCATCAAGATCCATTGAACAAATCTCTGGCAGTCTTCAGGTTACACACTAAATCAAATAAGGGTAAGAACATTATTTTAGGTTCTATCAAAATCCACGCACTTCATTTAAAGAGAAATATTGAACAGCTCTTGGCCACACAGGGAAGCTGCTTTAATACCGTGCACTTTAATAATGCCTATGTTTGTGAAGTCCAAAAGTTATGGCATTTAGGAGATTATCATAAAAGAAAACTGATATCTTATTTCTTAAATCCCTGGAACTTTTCATTATGATGTCTCTTATGCTCTAGAGTACTTGGAATACACACACACATGCACACACACACATACGGAACTATGTATATGTAACTATTGCCAAACTACTTGACAGCAATTCACGTATGTCAAAAATGAAGGGATATTTACAAGGTTCAGAATGAACTGTCTTTGATCCACTTTAGTTATGTTCACTTGACAAAGTTTAGCCTGGATTCATGGGTTCTATCCCCTTTGAAATAGTGCAAAAATGCAACCAGAGAAAATGGAGCATTGAGGATAAAAAAACGTTTTTAGTTAGTCAGAACCTACATGAGGAAATGGGTTTCCTGCAAAAAAAAATTTTCACCCTGTTTTTCTTTTAGACTCCTGAGACCTACCTGGCATATCCATTAGAACTAGATGGAGATAAAATCAGGGAAATTCATTCCAAAAGCTTAGTTACGTTTAAGAAAGCCTTTTATTTTTTTTATTCTATTTCACTCTGAAGGATTTCTTCTGCTGTTTACAAGTCGTAGAGGAATTTTTCCATGGTAATGGAGAGTAAAAGTATAATCATGTTATATGCTTTTTCAATGCTATTAGTATTCCATTATAATTGAATTACTAGTCCAAGATACTACTAGTCAAAATTATGCATGAGAAACCCGTCCGTGCATTTTATTCTGACTCTGATTCACTGGTCTCGTATACTCGCTTATGTGGTATGGAGTTAATAACCTCACTGTACACTAAATTCCTGAACACCCATTGTACTCAGAACAAGAGAATAATTATGATTAACTCCATCCCAGAAAATGCAAAATTACTGAGTTGAGAAGTTGTTTAGCAAGGTATATATCACAAAATTGACAAGTTAATACATATTGCAGTATCTTTTAATCTTAAGAATTCCAAATAATTTCGAAAATGAAATTTCTGGGTACTTATCTAGCAGGTCTTTAACAGGACACAGATATAATTCACAATGATGAGAAAAAGGAAATCAATATTTCCATGTCCACAGGAGATTTATGGGGGAAATAATTAATTTAATTGAGTGAACATTCTAAAGTGAGGATTAAGCCAATGAAATTATCTCTGTTATAAGTTAAGTATTTATGTATATAAACATATATTAATACAAGAGTTATTTGTGAATATCAGTGTAGGATAGCACATACATAAACCCTGCATTTGGAAATTACTTGGTTAATTTCATTAATGGAAAATGCCAGTTTAGGATAAATAATGAGCTTTGAGTCTATAGGTTGACTGCATTAATCAGGAAATTGCAAATTTGCTCCATCATTATATTTTGTGTAGCTACAACTTTGTGTGTTAATACACTGATACAACTCTACAATTTTCTTTTATCTCATAGAGCAGTTCAAAACTAGAGTGCTATTTGTCTTTCCTGAAATGGCCATTTTTATTGTTTTATTGCTTTCCATTCTGATGCTTCTAGATATAATTGTGACAGTTCTTTTCCTTCTCACTTATATTATTCAATTTTTATGAAAAAAACTATTATTATACTTTTTTCCTGCATCTTATGTTCAAATATAAAATGTTGAGATGTTATGAACAATGTTGGTCTTAGGAAAATAGAATGTAGTGAATGGCTACAATCACGTTCAAAACCTATCGGGGGGCACGGAACGTGATAGTGAGAGATAAAAGGCACTTGTAGCCATAATTTCTTAGCTCTTCTTAAAGAAACAAATAAACTATATATATATATATATATATATATATATATATATATATATATATATACACACACACACACACACACACAATTTTGTCAGATGGTTGTGATTATTAAGACTGAAGACACAATTTCATAGTAGTATATATGGAGAAGAAAAATCATCATTTATTCCTTCAGTAAGTATCAGTGTATTAGGGGAAAAAACCTGAGTGCTAACTGCATTTTTGTCCCTCTGAATAGTCATATTTATTACCTAAGTTACAGTAAGTAGTTACACTAAGTCAAAGCATCCTTTATCTAAAAAATATTTATTTTTACACAATTTTTTTAACATCTTTATTGGAGTATAATTGCTCTACAATGGTGTGTTAGTTTCTACTTTATAACAAAGTGAATCTGTTATATATATACATATGTTCCCATATCTCTTCCCTCTTGTGTCTCCCTCCCTCCCACCCTCCCTATCCCACCCCTCTAGGTGGTCACAAAGCACCAAGCTGATCTCCCTGTGCTATGCAGCTGCTTCCCACTAGCTATCTATTTTACATTTGGTAGTGTATATATGTCCATGCCACTCTCTCACTTTGTCACAGCTTACCCTTCCCTGTCCCCATATCCTCAAGTCCATTCTCTAGTAGGCCTGTGTCTTTATTCCCGTCTTGCCCCTAGGTTCTTCATGACCTTTTATTTTTTCTTAGATTCCATATATATGTGTTAGCATACAGTATTTGTTTTTCTCTTTCTGACTTACTTCACTCTGTATGACAGACTCTAGGTCCATCCACCTAGCTACAAATAACTAAATTTCATTTCTTTTTATGGCTGAGTAATATTCCATTGTATATATGTGCCACATCTTCTTTATCCATTCATGTGTTGATGAACACTTAGGTTGCTTCCATGTCCTGGCTATTGTAATGAACATTTTGGTACATGACTCTTTTTGAATTATGGTTTTCTCAGGGTATATGCCCAGTAGTGGGATTGCTGGGTCATATGGTAGTTCTATTTTTAGTTTTTTAAGGAACCTCCATACTGTTCTCCATAGTGGCTGTATCAATTTACATTCCCACCAACAGTGAAAGAGGGTTCCCTTTTCTCCACACCCTCTCCAGCATTTATTGTTTGTAGATTTTTTAATGATGGCCATTCTGACCAGTGTGAGATGATATCTCATTGTAGTTTTGTTTTGTTTTTGTTTTTGTTTTTGCTATACATGGGCCTCTAACTGTTGTGTCCTCTCCCATTGCGGACCACAGGCTCCAACGTGCAGGCACAGCGGCCATAGCTCATGGGCCCAGCCGCTCCGCTGCATGTGGGACCTTCCCAGACCGGGGCACAAACCATGTCCCCTGCATTGGCAGGCGGACTCTCAACCACTGTGCCACCAGGGAAGCCCTCTCATTGTAGTTTTGATTTGCATTTCTCTAATGATTAATGATGTTGAGCATTCTTTCATGTGTTTGTTGGCAATCTGTATATCTTCTTTGGACAAATAGGTCTATTTAGGTCTTCTGCCCATTTTTGGATTGGGTTGTTTGATTTTTTGATATTGAGCTGCATGAGCTGCTTGTAAATTTTGGAGATTAATCCTTTGTCAGTTACTTCATTTGCAAATATTTTCTCCCATTCTGAGGGTTGTCTTTTGGTCTTATTTATGGTTTCCTTTGCTGTGCAAAAGCTTTTAAGTTTCATTAGGTCCCACTTGTTTATTTTTGTTTTTATTTCCATTTCTCTAGGAGGTGAGTCAAAAAGGATCTTGCTGTGATTTATGTCATAGAGTGTTCTGCCTATGTTTTCCTCTAAGAGTTTGATAGTGTCTGACCTTACATTTAGGTCTTTAATCCATTTTGAGTTTATTTTTGTGTATGGTGTTAGGGAGTGCTCTAATTTCATACTTTTACACGTACCTGTCCACTTTTCCCAGCATCACTTATTGAAGAGGCTGTCTTTTCTCCATTGTATATTCTTGCCTCCTTTATCAAAGTATTTTTATACAATTTAAAAGGTTACTTTCGATTTAGTTATTACAAAACATTGGCTGAGCCTATATTACACCCAATAGTTTGTACCACCCACTCCCCCACCCCTATGTTGCCCCTCCCTCATTTCCCATTGGTAACTGCTAGTTTGCTCTCTATATATATGAGTCTGCTTCTTTTATGTTATATTCTCTAGTTTGTTGTATTTTTTATTTTTTATTTTATTTTATTTTTTTTTGCGGTACGCGGGCCTCTCACTGTTGTGGCCTCTCCCGTTGCAGAGCACAGGCTCTGGGCACACAGGCTCAGTGGTCATGGCTCATGGGCCCAGTCGCTCCATGGCATGTGGGATCTTCCTGGACCGGGGCACGAACCCACGTCCCCTGCATTGGCAGGTGGACTCCCAACCACTGCGCCACCAGGGAAGCCCTGTTGTATTTTTTAGATGCCACATGTAAGCATCAAAGCATCCATTTTAACTGGTATCAATGACTCTATCCTTACAAACTATCTAAAATCTATGTGAATTGGACAAAGAATCTTTACTATAAAGGGATATCTATTGCTGAAAGAAATATTTTTCAGAGGCTCATAGTACATAAATTTCTATTTTACAATTGAACAATTTGAAAGTTAATGAAATGAGTTGTCTCATGGCAACAGAGTGATAGTGATACAATTAGTGATAGAGTGATTTGAACATGTTTGGAATATCTTGAATGTCCCTTCATGTTATTAATCGGCAATTAAACATGCATATCTGGGGGCAAGTATCCTCATCATTACAAGAAATTCACTGAACAAAATGGGGTCAGGTGCAACAATGAACAAACAGTTTAGCAAAGCAAACAAATAGCAATAATTGGATTGTTCCTTGTTGCACTAAGAATTCAAGGAGCCTTATATCCCTGCCAATTTTTAAAGTAAAAATTGATAGATGAGAGACATGTTTCACCTTCACAGGCAGAAGCAGGTTAAGACAGGGCACCAATAGGAGGCAAGTGAAAGGAAGATTTGATAGCTCAAATTATAATCACTAGTTTTGATCACACTCCAATCACAGTGGTCATAAATTAAGCTGTGTGAAAATTGAAAATGTAAAGAATATAATATTTATCCTAAAATTGCCAAGATTATCTTCAGTCATGCTTTGTGTAAAAGCATTTACAGTATGGTACATCAATATTAATAAATCCAGAGGATAAATAAATTTCCCCAAACTGCATCTAATACAATGTTTGACCACCATAGCTAGAACATGATGTCACAATACCATCACCCAGTGAACAATTCAGGTAGCTATCCAGCCACTTGATCCAACTAGTGGCTAAACAAGATAAGCCAGGTTGCAAGGATATGTTGTTCAGTGTGAATTATCCAGATTTCCTTTAGTATCAAAGAGATATATTTCCTTCCACCAGTTAGCTAGAGTCTGTTTCCTAAAAGAAAAAATGTATGAAGTAATCAGTTCAGACTACTGTCACTTGACCTTTGTGTACTCATATATGTCCACTTTGTGTACTCATATATGTCCACTTTGTGTACTCATATATGTCCACTTTGTGTTAGTACATGGTCTGAATTTTCTAATAATGGGCCTAAATCCATTATAGTGAGGATAGCCAGCTGCCTGAGGTGTTGAGGTGGAAGAATGCAGTGAGAGGCATCAGGACTATCTGTAAAATCCATTTTTAAACCTTGCAGCTGTGTTTATGTGACTGTCTGATCACTGAGATTGGACATTGAAATAAGTAACTATGAATAACTACTTTAAAGCCAAGATCAGATATTGAAATCAAACATTTGCATTTATTATTTTAGATCATACAAATAAAGATGTTTTCCACCATAGGCAAGGTAAAACGTACTCTTACATTTTTCTAAATGTTCAAGTCCAGTGCAAGGGTTTGTGTAATTGATAGGAGAAGTATATTCAAAATAACCCAGGATTAAATCATAGCTTTATCTTTGACATCTTGGACAATTAATATAGCTTTTCTGAAACTTGGTTTTCTCTTCTGGAAAGTATCCCTTGACCTACCTTCCAGGTTTTGCCAATAATCAAATATGGTAATAGTATTAGTTATCTATTGTTGTATTGCAAGTTACCACAAACTTAGTGGCTTAAAGCAACACACACATATATTAACTCACAGTTTCTGTGGGTCAGGAATCCAGGCATTAGTAAGCTGGATCCTCTGCTTCAGGGTCTTTCACAAGACTACAAAGTGTCACTCAAGGCTGTGATCTCATTTGAGGCTTCAAATGGGCAAGGATCTACATCCAAGCTGATGTGGTTATTTGCAGGATTCACTTCCTTGCAGATTGTTGAACTGAGAGCCCCAGTTCCTTGCCATTTGTTGACTGTAAGCCACTCTCAATTTCTTGACAGATGGGCCTCTCCACATGGCAGCTTGCTTTATCAAAGCCAGCAAGGGAGAGAGTATGTTAGCAAGACAAAAGTTACAACTCTGGTAACCTAATCACAGAAGTAATATCCCATCACCTTTACTCTAACATATTGATTAGAAGCAAGTTTCTAGGCAAGCCAGCATGGGAGGCTGGAATCACTGCAGCTATCTTAGTGTCTGTTTACCAAGGAATCTAGGAAAAAGTACTAAGCTTTTAGGAACTTGAAATATAAAATTTAAAAATTGTATTTCTGAGAAGTAAAATTGTCTTTACTCAAGCAAAACAGCTGTAAATAACCAAATTTCTGGTAGATCGACTAATATAATTACTTTTTTATTAATATGCACAGTTTGACCTTCATAATCAAGTAGTTCAATATGTTGGACTTGAGGTCAAATAAATATGGGTTGAACCTTTGACTCTTTACTGAAGGTGTAGTCCCTGACAAGTTACTAAACTCTCAGTCTTAGCCTTATCATCGGTAATATTTCACTCTGGGTTTTTTCATTATTAAATAAGACTTGTTAAGCATTGACCAGTATTTTAAGATGTTTTATTATATTTTTAGAAATAGTGATATAGTTAGTTACTACGGTTGCTATTACTTTACATACTTGTCACCATAGACTAAGATTTATGATAACAAAACAAACAAATGAAAAAATGACGAAAACCCAAATCATTTGCATTTCCTCCACTTCTAAACTTTGATTCCCGTTCTGCTTTCATGTTTAACAACACTTTGACATTTAATATGAAGGTGAAGAATAATATAATACATTTTATATTTTTGATATTTGAGTGGGTAATGAGTATGGAAGTAACTTTTTCTGTTAGAGGAACCTATCACAGGCCATTTTATTATAGGCCAAAACTGCTAACTGAGTGCAGACTAGAATGAGTTCCTCTGCTCCCAGCCAGCCCTCACTATCCTTCAAGGCTGGGCCAAAGCCTGACCTCCTTCTTTAGATAGTCATCAACACTTCAGCCCTCAGTGACCTCCTTTCTTTATGATTTTTTTTAAGTGTACTCAAGCCAGTTCTATACACTTTAATATCTAGATATTTAAAGGTATATCCATGCCTATTTTACATTTATAGTTTTCAACACCACTTAGCACAGTGATAATAAAACTATGTACTGAACAAGTACTTACAGACTGTACTACTAAAATGTCTAAATGTAGCAAGTAGTTAAAAACAAATCAAAATTCAAACTTGGCTTACTAGGAGTTAATTGAGTGATCTATCAGGAAAGTCCAGAGTTTGGGCAGACTTCAGGGTTTATTGGTCCAGAAGATTCAATGATACTACCAAAGACTTAGTTTTGCTTTAACGGCATTTCTAGTAAGAATTCTAAAATTCATGTTTATATATATATATATATATATATATATATATATATATATATATATAATTATATATAATTTAATTTGTATAATTTCCTTGGAATTGGCATTAAGATCTAAACTTGGCACTGTCAATAGAACTTTCTGTAATGATGTAAATGTTCTATATCTGTGCTCTTCAGTAGGACAGTTACTAAGCTACTAGCCATGTGTGAAGTGTGAAATGTGCCTAGTATATTTTATTTTTATTTAATTTTAATCAACTTAAATCTAAATAGCCACTGTAGCTAATGGCTAGTATACTGCATAGCACAGGTCTAAAGCATATAGGCTACTTGAGACAAGGGTAAATACTCAGATAAAAATCAGAGACTATTTAGAAAGGATTATGGGGAAAATGGATAATGGATAGATAAACAATAATATTCAGTAAATTGACTGAAAATGGGTCGTTTTAAAGAACTCGAAAATTAATTCATGATCAGTTGGAAGGAACTAAGATATCAATTACCTGTAGCCTCAATATTCTGTAACTAATGCTTCCAAAAATAGAGTGATTATAAACATATACAAATCATCTTTATTTCCATGTAAAAACCTGTATCTTACCACTTACCCAGTCAAATATAAATTAACCAAAACATGGTTACTTAACCCCTGTCATTGTATTTAAGCAATTCTGGCATAGTAAACTACAGAAAATATTATTAATTATTTGGCAAATTTAAGAAATGAAATCAGGTTCCCACATGTCAGCTTTCTGGTTTTATCTATGTTCACCAAATGAGCTTGATAAATGTGAAATTGTCCTTTTGCTTTGTGCTGTAATTTAAAAGTTCTGGTAATTACATGCTTCTTGAGGAGAAAAACCATTTTGGTTTGTGTCCATATGTTCAATTTTTTTCTGCTGAATTTATTAGAAAATAAATGAGGTATAAATTTGCCTTCATGACAATGACTATGAAAGGTAACAGAATTATTTGGTTTAGAAGTACTAATGATTTAAAATGTCAACTTCAATGTTGCATTAATGTAGAATTTAAATTGAACTCTTTATAAAATTTAACCATGGCATCATGTGGACTGGCAAGTTCAGGAGCAAAGGGGTCACTTGGAATTTAAACTGATGTGTGTTTGGCAGGATGCACAATGCTTTTCCAATGTATGTTGAATTCTCCTTTAAACTCCAAGCTGACACATATTCTACATGTCTGAAAATTGAGCTTGAATCCCACAGTTTTGTGGAAATAAGAACTGTTTTAGTTCTGCATCTTATAGTGACATAAGGCACACCTGGGAAGAAGACAGTGGCACACAGCCTAACACTGGATTTCTCCTGTTGATGAATTGAATCACTGCCCTAGAGCCTCTGGGTGCAGCTTCCACCTCAACACTCAGCTTCTTGCACTCCAAAGGCAGTTGTGCAACAGGGTTTTACTCGCTAGACATCATGATCAGAAATACAAGTAGATAACAGAGAACATAGCTTGTAGAGCTGAATCAACAAACACATTTTCTGGTTATATGAGATTGAAAAGATTTCAAAGTTAAGATTACATCCAGATAAACCCTACCAACCAGTTTCCCACAAACAAAATAGTAATAGCTTGTGCAAGAGGTGACTTAGGTTTGCTGTTTAGGTCCATTCTTTAAAAATCAATTTTGAAATGTATTAAGAGATCTGGTGAAAGTATTTCCAACTGTTAAGACAAAAGATGTAATAGTGACAGTCTTCTGGCACCTTAGAGACATGCAGTAGGTGTTTATTAAAAAAAAGTAATTTTATTTCATTAAGGATTCAACCTCTGCTCCTTTATAAGGGTGACCTTTAATAGTTCTTAATGGTTTGAAATAGCTCATACTCTACTAAGAGTTGATTACTTCCATTACTGTGCTCATCACTATGGAGAATAAATGGAAGTGAAAGCCAGGGTCCCTGATCTCTAGTTGCTTATTGTATTATTGGTGAATCAAGACACGTCATCATTTATTATTTTTTTAAATGTTCCCTGCATTTTCTTCAGCCTTTTAAAACATTCTCTATTTTCTCATCTTACTCAAAAAGCAGTGTAGAAAGAGCTGTCTCAGAATGCCTCAACCGTGTTTTCAAATCCAGTACTTACCAGTCTCTGTAAGCATAAGAGGACTACTATGTTAGGTGAACAAAGGGTGCAAATACTTTAAGAATTCCTAAATGGAGAAGAACATTGGGATTTAGAATGGTATGAAAATCTCAGTGTTTATGGAATTGTTGAGCAGAAGCAAGGGAGGAGTTCATATAGCAAATCCCTTATCATTTTGCAAGTGAGAAAACTAAGTTCAAAGAGAGCAAATAATGGCTACGAATCACCCACTGAGTCAAAGCAGCCCCAGGACTAGACACCCAATCCCCTTCACTCATCCAATATTCATTTTAATGCATTAGATTGCTTCAAATGGCAGAAGTGGATTTTTAACCAGGTATAGACTGCGGCTGGTTTTTCAATTACTATATACCAAAGTAAACAAGGAGTTGGTCTCATATGCGAATATATTTCCCTCTGCCACTTTACTGAATGTGACCTTTGCTAAACTGAACCAACTTCACTCTAACTTAGATGCCATCTTGTGACCACTAACATTTTTCCTCATTCTAGTGGGTCAGCTGAAGCATGGAGTGCAATCAAATGATAGTCTGAAGCTTTAACCTATGCCAGTTCACTGTTTCAACATGTTTTAACTAACTGGATTATAAGCTCAGTGAGGCAGAGGCTTGCATCACTTGCCCTCTTTATCTTTAAATCAGGCACAGTGCTGGCATATAGTAGGTATTCACTAAATATGGGTTAAATATATAGTTTAATGAAATATATATCTCATCACCACAGTGATTTAAGATGAATTGCTTTGCCTTTGTGCTATTTTCTTTACTATTCAATGTCAATAGCTGGGATATGTCCCAAAGTTGGTATTCAGAATAAAAGTCTCTGGGATTTTCTCTTGGGCAAGATAAAAGCACAACATACCATATCTGGGATTAAATATATAACAACTTATCTTTTATTACAAATGGAAAGTTTGAGTCAAAGAGATTATTTGAATTTACAGAAATTATGAAATAGATGGAGATAAAAGGAGAATTATATTTATATTATTTGCCTTCTCATGTCTTTACTTAGACTACATTAGCCTCATTGATAAACATGCTGCAATGCCAAACCTGACCCAGGCTCCAGAGAGAAACCCTCAGTACATGTATATTAATTAATTGAAAATACAGCACAGCATTATTTACCATGATAATTTCAACATTTCTCAGACAAGTCTATTGCAAAAATAGATTTTGTTATTTCTCACTTTTACTTTCCTTCTTTTCATTCTTTTTATAACCACCAAATTCCTGGAAAATGTCTACCCCCTTGTTATCTTTTGAAAGTGTACATTGCTTTCAATTAAACCCAGTGGTTATTTTTTTCCATTGGGCCTTTCCCATTCATTACAGCTGAAGCTTTTTCTTCCTACTTTCATACTGTAGAACTTACTGGCTCATTCTATACATTTCACATCTATTATTATTATCCTATATTATTAAGTAACTTTTCTATTTGTATATGGCAAGTTTTCCTTAACCACCTGTAAGGCAATTACCCCAATTCTGCTTAAGCCTAAGGCAGGTGAAGTTATTGTTGATTATATCTAGTGTTAAATTTTTTAAGGCATGAAATTATGATTACATAGAATTATATTCTTTATGCAAAATAACAGATTCTCTTGAGAAGTCATTTACACTTATTTTATAAGACTCCAATGAGACAATATGGTAGAGTGAGAAGTAAACTAGATCTAAAGTGAAGAAACCCAATTTTTTTAAATCTCTAATTATAGTTGTGGCTTGGACTTCGTTTGAACATCTGCTATTTATCTGAGAACACCCAGATAAAAGACAGTAGTGGGGCCAGGTAAAAATGTATCATAAAATATGGTGTTTTAGGCTTACTATAGTAGAACATGTAAGAGATACCTAATGTTCTACTTAAAAACAGAGAACCAGAAGAAGATCCCTGAATGAAGTCCTAAAAAGCACATAGAAATGAACTGGGAGAATAATGGGAGGTCAAAGCATTTTGGCTAAAGGTATATATATTACCAACGGCTTGGTAGCATGAAAAACAAGGAAAAAAAATCTGCAGAAAACTAAATATGTTTATATAACCAAATTGAGCGAGGGGTTGTGGGAAAGAAAGGGGGTGTAGTGAAATGAATCTGGAGTGGTTCACAGTACACTTGGGAAAAATAACAATGAAATATTATTTCATCTTATAGACTATGATGAGTCATTTAAGAATTTATATTCTATTTAAATATTCTAAAGTCTACTTAAACTATTCTAATACTGACACCAATACAGATGGGTAGGTTTAGAGAAGATGCAGTTGAAAGTGATTGGGAAATATAAAGGAATGGCTGGCTTCAAAATCCTCTCCAGAACTAAGAAGAGAAAATTTCCTCACCAGCCTGTGGGACAAGTGCCTCTCTTACTCCTCTGCCTGGATCTTCCTTTGGAAAACCATTTTTTATAGGACTTTTATCTCACTCTAAAAGCAAGATGATACCCAGACAGAAAGTTTATAAGCTCATCAAACTCTCTAGGTCTGTTTTGTCACTTGTGAGCTTGGGAGTCTACATTAGATTTCTGATGCCGAGGAAGGCTTTGATTTTCAGAAGTTGTTTTATTCCTTTACAGATCTTGGACTATACTTTGAGAAATAAGTGCACTTATCACATTTATGACATTTTTTTCGCAGTCCTTGTCAGTGATTAAGCACTCGATTGTTTCTCTGTAGGACTGTGATTTGCTTTGCGATAATCTCCTCTATAACATGCTTTCCAGAAGCCCATCATGAAGAAAAGAAAGAATAGTTGGTAAAATACACGATTTAATTTAATTTCTAATTATGTACCCTCCTGTCTGATTTCCAGATAACTTATAAGGAGCTATGCTGAGGGCACAAAATGAATAATTAGGGAGTCATATATCCAAATTAGATTATATTGTCTCCAATATTTAATTTGTATTTCTCACAACGCTTAATACAATAATGGGCTCTTAATATCATTTTTCATAGACTATTTCACTGAATGCCTGTTATGTTCCAGTTGACTCAACAAGCCTACTTAGGCTCCACAACAACCTACATGGTAATAATACTCCTTATTTTATAGGAGAATAAGTCTTAGAGATCACTCAAATGATAAAAGTTTAACTGCAAAGTCAAGACTTGGAAAAAATTTTTACTTAAATAGGAGACACATTTATGTAATATTCTTAAAATCAGAATAGCCAACCATAGGCCAGCAGGGTTAGATCCAAGGTGCTTGCAACACAGGCTACTTATACCTTACTTTTCCACTATCCTCTAGGACATTGTTTTTTCTCTTCATGGTCAAAGATGGATCACCACCACCTTATCTGGGTCCACATTCAAACTAACAGGAAAGAGGAAGAAGAGGGCACACTCTTTCCCTTTAAGAAAACTATGTGGAAGTTGTAGACATCACTTCTACCCCACTGGCTAGGATTTAGCCACAGAACTATTCCTCAGTATGAAGAATGTTGGGAAATGTCATATTTAGCTGACAGTAGGATAAACTAGATATTTGATGTTAACAAACAGCCTAAACTGTGAATTTGTGGAGCAAGGATTTAACACTTTCCACCATTCCAAAGGTTATGCCTTAAATTAGGGGTCAGTAAGCTATGGCCATGGGCCAAATCTGCCCAGGCTTCTGTTTTTGTAAAGAAGGTTGGTTTGCAACTCAACCATACCTATTCTTTATGTATTATCTAGAGTTGCTTTTTTTCCTTACAGAGGCATAGTTGGGTAATTGCAACAGAGACTGTGTGATCCACTAAGCCTAAAATACTTACATCTGGCCATTTATAGAAAAGTTTGCCATCCTGCTCTAAACTACTGATTTAACCTTGTTTGTTTTAATTTAGTCCACCGCCCTCACATATATCTAGTCTCCACCTTCTACTATGATGTGCCATGCATTGAGTAGAGGAGATTTTTGACTCCTCTTTTACTAATGCAAAATTAGTACAAGGAGAAAGTAGTGCAAAATGATGAGTGAAAGCAAATAAATCAAAAGGGAGATTTTTAAAAGAACAAAGGAAAAGAGAGGATAAAAAAGAGAAGAAGGAAGAAAGGAAATAAAGATGAATAAAAGAATAGAAATAAAGTGAAAACGTACAATATTGAAAGTGGAAGAGGCAGAACGAATAAAGAAATATCTTCTGCGATACCCACCTGCAAAACAACCCTTAAATCCAAACACCCTTTACTTAATAGTTCCTATACAGACTTTGTAATCTTTCTTTTCTGAACTTACTTCTTTATCAAGAATGCAAGAGACCATCTGCCCTTGGCCCCTCACCCCTTCATTCTGGCTCAACTTTTGAGTGCTCACTCCAAATTCTCCTTACTTACTCCACTCCAAACTACCACTTTATACTTACATTTTATTTGGAGCATTTAGGCTTTCTTTTTACTGCAGCATCACTACACCTTGGGGCTCTTTCTTACCCACATGTTTTAAGAATGGAAAGATTTGTTCTCCTTCTGACACTAACCAAATCCTTGTTTTATTGCACTTCACTTTATTGCACTTGGCAGATATTGCATTTTTTATAAATTGAAAGTTTGGGGCAACACTGCATCCTGCAAGTCTATCTGTGCCATTTCTCCAACAGCATTTGCTCACTTTGTGTCTCTGTCTCACATTTTGGTAATTATCACAATATTTTAAACTTTTTCATTATGATTATTGTTGTTATGGTGACCTGTGATCAGTGATCTTTGATGTTACTATTGTAATTAACCTCACACCATGCCCATATAAGATGGCAAACATAATGAATAAATGCTGTGTGTGTTCTGACTACTCTACCCACTGGTCCTTCTCTCATCTCTCTCCCTCTCCTTAGGCCTCACTATTCCCTGAGATACAACAATGTTGAAATTAGGCCAGTTAATAGTCCTACAATAGCCTGTAGATGTTCAAGTGAAAGAAAGAGTTACACATCTCTCACTTTAAATCAAAAGCTAGAAATGATTAAGCTTAGTGAGGAAGGAATGTCAAAAACCAAGACAGGCCAAAAGCTAGGCCTCTTGTACCAAGTAGTTACCCAAGCTATGAATGCAAGGGAAAAGTTCCTGAGGGAAATTAACATGCTGCTCCAATGAACACAAGAATGATAAGAAAGCAAAACAGCCTCACTGCTGACATGGAGAAAGTTGTACTGGTCTGGATAGAAGATCAATATAGCCACAACATTCTCTTGCTGAAGCCTAATCCTGAACAAGTCCCTAACTCTCTGTAATTCTATGAAGGCTAAGAGAGGTGAGGAAGTTGCAGAAGAAAAGTTGAAGCTAGCAGAGGTTGGTTCATGAGGTTTAAGGAAAGAAGCCATCTCCATAACATCAAAGTGCAAGATATAGCTGCAAGTGCTGATGTAGGAGCTGCAGCAAGTTATCAGAAGATTTAACTAAGATAATTCATGAAGGTGGCTACACTAAACAACAGATTTTAAATGTAGACAAAGCAGCTTTCTATTGGATAAAGATGCCATCTAGGACTTTCATAGCTAGAGAGGAGAAGACTGACTCTCTTGTTAGGGGCTAATGCAACTGGTGACTTTGAAGTTGAAACCAGTGATTATTTACCATTCCAAAAATCCTAAGGCCCCTAATAATTATGCTGAATCAATTCTGCCTGTCTTCTATAAATGGAACAACAAAGCCTGATGACAGCACATCTGTTTGCAACATAGCTTACTGAATATGTTAAGCCTGCTGTTAAGATCTACTAATCAGAAAAAAATATTTCTTTCAAAATTTTATCAGTCATTGACAATGCATCTGTTCACCCAAGAACTCTGATGGAGGTGTATGATGAATTAATTCTGTTTTCATGCCTGCTAACACAACATCCATTTTGCAGCCCTTAGATCAAGGAGTCATTTTGACTTTCAAGTCTTTTTATTTAAGAAATACATTCCCTAAGGCTGTAGCTGCCATAGATGGTGATTCTTCTGATGGATCTGGGTAAAGTAAATTAAAACCTTGGAAAGGATTTGCTATTCTAGATGCTATTAGGAACATTTGTGATTCATGGGAAGAGGTCAAAGTATCAACATTGACAGGAGTTTGGAAGAAGTTGATTCTAATCCTCGTAGATGACTTTGAAGGGTTCAAGACTTCAGTGGAGGAAGTAACTGCTAATGCATGCAATGGAAATAGCAAGAGAACCAGAATTAGAAGTGGAAACTGAAGATGTGACTGATTTGCTGAAATCTCATGATAAAACTTGAATGGACAAGGAGTTGTTTCTTATGGATGAGCAAAGAAATTTGTCTTTTGAGATGGAATTTACCTTTGGTGAATATCCTGTGAAGATTGTTGAAATGACAACAAAGGATTTAGAATATTACATAGACTTAGTTGATAAAGCAGTGACAGAGTTTGAGATAATTGACTCCAATTCTGAAGAAGTTCTACAGTGGGTAAAATGCTATCAAACAGCATTGCATGCTACAGAGAAATTGTTCATGAAGGGAAGAGTCAATTGATGTGGCCAACTTTATTGTTGTCTTATTTTAGGAAATTTCCAAAGCCACCCAAACTTCATCAGCCATCAACATATAGAGGCAGGACCAGCAAAAAGATTATGACTTGCTGAAGGCTCATATCATGATTAGCATTTTTAGCAATGATGTGTTTTTAAATTAAGGTATGTACATTGTTTTTTTTAGACATAATGCTATTTGCACATTTAGTGGATTACAGAATAGTGCCAACATAACTTTTATTTGCACTGGGAAACAAAAAAATGTGTGACTCTCTTTATTGCAATATTCTCTTTATTGTGGTGGTCTGAAACTGAACCTGTGTATCTCCTAGGTATGCCTGTGTCAGGCATAGATCCAAGAGTACCAGGCAACTTGACTTTGAAGGTGAAAGCCAGGGATGAAGGCAAATGTGGGTTACATCGATCATCAATTCTATAAATAGACAGAAAACTACAGGTTGCATCATTTCTTGGATTCCTACCTCTTGAATCAATAAACCAAACCACCAATGAAATATACTATTTGGAAAAAGAAGATAAATAACAGCAGCTCATTTCAGTCAAGAGAGGAAATGCTGAGTGTATTGATGATTGGAACTGAGTAATTTGGTGGAGTATTAGTATTGTGGGCAGTATTTTCAGTTGGAATTAAGTTCAGGTTGAGTCTTCTTATTTAACAGATAGTGTAAAACTGATGGACTCTAAGAATTGAATAAGTAAAACTCATCCTTGCTCTCACTTTCTGCATGTGTTACTAATTTAGAAACAATGCATAATTTGAGCAGATCCTATATAAACAACTATTTGCATATTATGAGTAGTACAGCAGTAGGTGATCCATTTCATACTCTAAATCATGATCAAGTATGCTTGGAAGTAAACAGTATTTTTGTTTTTACCAGATCTTCATTTTATGCCATTTCTTAGGACTTCTATTTAATTACATGTATATTTTGCACATGTGAATCAAGCAAGTCTGATTAAGTCTCCTGGATAATTACTTCCTTAAGGCCATAAAAAAATCTTTAAGTATGAAACAGGCTTACATTTTTTTTATTATGGTAAAATACACATAACAAAAAATTTACCATTTTAACCACTGTTAAGTGTATAGTTTAGTGGCATTAAATACATTCACATTGTTGTGCAACCATCCCCACCATGCATTTCCAGAACTTTTTTATCTTCACAAACTGAAACTTTATACACATCAAATAGTAACTGCTCATTCTCCATTCCCAGCTCCTGGTGACTAACATTCTACTTTCTGTTTTTATGAATTTGACAAATTTAGATACCTCATATAAGTAGAATCATACCTATTTATGTGCTTTTGTCTCTGGCTTATTTCATTTAGCATAATGTCTTCAAGATTCATCCATGTTGTAGCAAATATAAGATTTTTCTTTTTTTTTTAAGGTGGAATAATATTCCATCATGTATATATACCACATTTTATTTATCCATTCATCTGTTAATGGACATTTGAATAGTTTTCACCTTTGGATATTGCCAATAGTGTTTCTATGAACATGAATGTACAAATACCTGTTCAAGTCCTCACTTTCAATTATTTTAGGTATAAACCCAGAAGAAGAATTACTGGGTCATATGATAATTCTATGTTTCATACTTTGAGGAACCATGATACTGTTTTCCACAGAGGGTGTACCATTTATGCTTCTACCAGCAATGCACAAGTATTCCAATTTCTCCATATCCTCACTGACACTTATCATTTATTACTTTTTTGATAACCATCCTACTGATTGTAATGTGGTATCTGACTGTGTTTTTAGGATTGCATTTTTAATTGTATAAAGATGTAAGATAAATGGTCTTTTCAAACTGAGAGTTCCTCTGTGGACTAACAGCAACATGAGTGTTGCAGAACACCTGATGAGGTACAGAAATAAGATATTATTCCTAAGGACCAGTTGTAACCTTGCAGTAGGTATTTCATCTGGTGGTCAAGAATTAGCTCTATAGTCTTCAGTTCCTTAAATACTACTTCAGCTAGTGTTGTGGATTTTAAGTCCATTTGTAGTGTTATATGGTGTTCAGAAGGTAGGGCAAGGGTTGATAAGTGAGAACTTCAGTTTCATAGATTTAGGCCTCGGAGAACATAAATAAACCTAAATAATAGAGTTGTCCAACAGAATAACAGCTAACAGGTTAAATAGATAATACCTCCTCACCAGAATTATTCAAGGAGAATTCATGAAGAGGATTTAAGAAGAAATTTCTACATTGATGGGTGATTAGCCCAATAAAATGCCAAAGCTTCTTTCACTTCTCAAATCCTGCATCTTACTTTGAACCATCTACGTTATATTCCAAAAGATGGGCCCTAACCTTAAAAAAAAGTCTACCTTTACACCTGTGACACACATTTCAATGGTATAGCGTGCACATGTCTACATTATTTCTGTAAAATAGGAACAATGCTATATGCACAACTCTATGCCCCTAAGAGAAAATCCTTAACAATTTACAGACCGATAAAATGAACTCAGGGGACACCAGTAAACTTCTGTTCTCCAGTGATGCCTGTGGAAGAATCTACTAAGTTTAAAACAATAATTTTAAAAATCATGAACAAGGTACCCTAACCTATATGAAATATAATATAGTATGTGTTCCTTACTGAAGTACTTCCCTGTAGAGTCCTTTGAAAACATTGAACACTACACTGAATATAAGAAAAATTCCATTTTCAGAACATTCAAGTTGCTGTCTGAATTTGGCTCTCTAAATGGTATTCCTTGGCTCAAGCTAAACACTCAGTAAGATGCAGGGGACATTAGAAATGTCCCCTGCATCTGACCTCACAGATTATGCCCAATGCTATAAATTGTTGTTGAGTTATAATGTTCACTTACTCTGCTTTATTAGATAGGAAATGATCATCTTTGCTCAGGCTATAATTGCCTTTATCAAATTTGACCACTTGAAAACAATTGATGAGAGATCTCTGTTGCTTGTAGGGTGTGACAGATTTTATTCAGAAAGGCTATCTATTCCACCAGAGCAAAAATTTTATGGGAGGAACGGCTGCAGTTGACACACTCTAAGTTGCTTTCTCAGAACCACAAAAGCAGGTAATTATACACATGGGTTGAAATTGTCTCATGCTCATTTGCAGTTAGGCTTAAAATATCCATTTTTGTGTGCAAAATATGATCATATGTGCCCTATGAGCATTTGTTCAATTTTTTAAACATGGTATTTCAGAATATAAGGGCAGATGTCATACATTATTTGTAATAGAAAAGTAACTACATTTTCTGTAATATGGCCAAATTATCTTTTCAGAATTTTGAATTATGTAGATTTTAGCCCAGACAAATGAAAGACATTGTTTGTACACATTTCTTACAAATTTCCATTTTAAATAATGCTCTTTGTATTTTTTCCTAAGGCTGCTATAACAAATTACCAGAGACTAGGTGGCTTAAAAAAACCCAGAAACTTATTCTCTAACAATCTTGGAGTTCAGAAGTCTGAATCAATGTGTCAGTAGGGCTGCACTCCCTCAAAGGCTCTAGAGGAAAACCCTTTCTTGCCTCTTCCAACTTCCAGTGGCTCCAGATGTTCCTTGGCATGGGGCTGCATAACTCCAGTCTCTGCATCCATCGTCACATGGTTTGCTTCTCTGTGTCTTTGTGTCCCAAATCCCAGATGCTCCTTGGCTTGGGGCTGCATAACTCCAGTCTCTGCATCCATCGTCACATGGTTTGCTTCTCTGTGTCTTTGTGTCCCAAATCTCCCCGTACTCTTCTCTTATAAGGTTTTAGAAGGACACCTGTCACTGGGTAGGCCCTAAATCTAGTGAGATTTCATCTCAAGATCCTTAACTTACTTCCATCTGCAAAGTGCCTTTTTCAAGTAAGGTCATATTCACAGGTTCCAGGTATTAGAAAATGGACATATCTGTTTGTTTGTTAGTTTTAGTGGGAATGGGGGCACCAGTCAACTCCCAACACCATATTTTTCTGAAATGTTTTAAGAGTTGTTCCATGTTAGGGTTATTATCCATATAAACGATGAACTTTAAAAAAAATCAGTTATGTCAGTCTGATCTATAAGCTGTGAGGAATCAAATCAGATTTAAGATGAAGTTTATCAGTTAGGTGAAATGAAATAGTAAATATGAGAGAATCATGAGGAGCTAAAGCATGCAAGGATACAAAGTGGAATTATTATGTCTTCACTTTGTTTGTGATAGTCCCTCTAGCTTGATAAGAAAATAATAGGGGGAAATAATACTCTGTTAACTATAACATTCAAATAACTGGCTTAGACAAATAAATTAGGTGAGGTGATAAACTTCATTTAAAATACGCACTATATGGGAGCATCATTAACTCTTCAATCCCTTAAAGTATTAATAATAGAGTTAGTGTCCATAAGCATTAATTCACATTGTCTGCATTAATTTTTCTCAAATAAAAATAAATGGCTTAACTCTCTTCAAAAATTGTATTTAAATTGTCATTAAGCTTCAACTCTTCTGTAATGATGCTATATTGCTTGCATAATGAAAAAATATGTTTTGAAAAATTTTTCAAATTATGCTGCCTTTTGTCAAATACATAGTTTCTTTTAGGTTAGATTCTTCCAAGAGACTAACTGCAGTCATTTGGAACATGTGTAAGTTGTTCTGTATACTATGGCAACTTACTTGGAACTGCTTAATTCAGAATGTTTTATTGCTCTTAATACAGGTAAATAAAGTTTAAAATTAAAGGGGTGGGCATTTTCAGTAATCAAAGGAAATTAATTTGTAATCTACACATTTGTATTAAAGTATAGACTATAGATAATAATATTATCTTGGTTAAATGGCTTACGTATAATGGAAAGTCCATCTCTAGAAGCCCTTATCTGTTTACTTAGTTGACCTTTATTTCTTAAATATTTTGACACTTTTTCCTCCTGTGTTTTCCTACCCAGAGTCTAAAAATTTGCCCATTCATAGAGACTAACATCCTCATATACTCCCCCATGTCTTTTGCTTCCATTTAACCTCACACTTTGGGTATATTTCACATTCTGAATGATTTGGTGACCACTATGCCCTGCTTCTATACTAGTCAACCCTATCTTCAGTGTGGGACGCAGGGAGGTATAACAATCCTCTCTCTCTCTCTCTCTCTCTCTCTCTCTCTATCTCCCTGGAAGCACATGCCCTTTATTCTACCTCTAGTACTCTAAACCTTTGAAGTCTGGCAGAGAATTTGATGATTCTCCAAAATATTCACCATTATATATCATACAAAAATTATTCTAATTGTAAAAAGGCAAAGTTACTAGAGAAAAAGACAATAGTAATGTTTGTGTATTTATGTGTCACTGTGTAATTCACTTCCATAGATTCAAAGGCCAAGTGCAGGCCTACAGGCTGATATAGGGATTGGTTGGATAATCACATTGCCTATTACCTCCAAATTTTTCTATAAAGTTCCCTTTTGGAGGGAAATTCCTTACTGAAAAGTGAATACAATTAATTAGAGATCATCTGATTCAGCTTCTTTTGAAAGCTAAGTAAAGGCCTAAAATATAAGAGGATATATATGACCCCGATATTTTAAAACATCATTTCTGAATCTCATGAGTAAAGTAAATGAGTGTGATAATGACCATCTCCTTTCTTCTTATCATCCCTATGTATCAAGAGCAGTAGGAAGAAAAAAGAAGCCAGCATCCTCCAATAGCACTGTTGATTAATGATCATTCTTAATTCTGATTCTTGTTTCCATATGCTCATAAATTAAGATTACATTATTTTGAAATCTTCAAATATGTAATATTTTATAGAATCTCAGAAATCAAGCTTTGATGATTATTTATTTATTTATTTGTTTATTAAGAGAGACCAGGCAATGGTAACAGATATTCCTACAATATAAAGCTTTTACATGCCGATTTTTTTCAGTCACTTTGACAGCTGATATTCTATTTCCGTGTCTGCTCTTTATTATGCTTCAGGAAATATGAACTCTATCAAGACTGAACTATGTGGTTGTCTCCTCACCTAACTTATTAGTTGACTTATAAAGGATGTAGCTATAATTTGCACATAAGTTTTATGACTGTAACATGGTAAGCTGGGTTTGGTTTCCATTAATGACCTCCTGAATTTAGATCTATGTCTCTGGCGCTTTCTCAAGTGATGACAAAATCAAATAGAGTGCACACAGAAGCAGGCATCAGTGAAGCTAGTGGATATCTTTAACACTTGCCTGAAGAAATATTCTATCATATTGTAAAGACACATAAAAATTGATTTTTAAAGTGTATATCAATGAAATCTGCCTAATATTTAAATATGAAATAATAGTAACTGAACAAAGCAAATTCAGTATTTTTTGTACTTATTAGAAGTAAACAATTTAAAACCTCAGTGTCATGAGACTATATAATTTCTATTCATAATGAGATCATCTTGTCCAAATAGTACATTTAAACCTTAAAAGTCTGTGCTACTGCATTCTTGTAACTGTTCTCTTCTCTCTTCTTTTTTTTATATTCAAAAATCTATAGCACCTTTATTTCTGAAAAATTTTTTCTTTGCATTTTGATTATGCTGTCTTCCTTTCCTCTCTCCCTTTCACTAACAAATATTTGTAAAATGTTTTATGTCAGGTACTCTGACAGACTCTTTGGAAACAATAAAGTATGGTCCTTGCTATCAAGAAGTCAACTACTGACAACCCTAGAGAAGGAGTAGGTAAACACCAGTCATCTTTCTAGTTCTCATTGACAGAACACACACACACACACACACACACACACACGCACACACAGAGGAACACTCTACTTTGGGGATGGGGATTCTAATTCTGGGAAGTGACATAAAATTACAAACACAAAATTAATTACAGAGCCTTGAAAAGATGTGAGCACATGATAGCCCTGAAGCCTAACATTTTCAGATTCCAGGTCAATCCACCTCTACTTGTATGAGCCAGGGTGAGTGTGTGTGTGTGTGTGTGTGTGTGTGTGTGTGTGTGTGTTGATAAATCCAGGCCTTCTTAGGAGAAACAACAATAATTATAGTGCTGAAATTCTCTTAGATATGATATAGTATGTTGAATGAACTCTTAGGAACTATAAGCTATACTGTTGTACATTAAATATGGCACCTGATCAAACTGTTCTAGAATAAGCACACTCAACCTTAATTTTTCTCTTTCAGCCCTTTTCAGCTAATAATTTAAGAAAAAAAAATTCTCAATATTATTTTCACTCCTATCCTAACCAAGGCACTTGACATCCCCTTGTAGATGTCTTAAAGCTGCTATAACAAGTACCACAGACTGGAAGCTTAAATAATAAGAATCCATTTTCTTACAATTCTGGAGACTAGAAGTCTGAGATCAAAGTGACTGCAGGTTTCCTCTGAGGCCTCTCTTCTTGACTTATAGGTGAGCATCTTCTTATATCTTCACATAGTGTTCCTTCTGTTTTCTGTGTCCTAATTTCTTCTTCTTATGAGGACGTGAATCATATTGGACCAAGGCCCAACATAAGACCTCACTTTAACTTAATTACTTCTTTAAAGACCTTATCTCCAAATACAGTCACATTCTTAGGTCCTAGAGGTTAGGACTTCAACATGAGTACTGGAGCCCATATCACTGTACTATGTTGGGAACAGTTCCCTACTAAAACACCCTTCTCATACCAGACACAAGACCCGAATCCTGACCCTTCATTATCCCAAATTTTACCCATAATTAATTTCAGTTTTCTGAGATCCTGAGAGCTCTTAAGCAGCGATAGTTTTTTTTTGAATGCCATTAAATTTATTTTATTTTTATAAGTATTAATATTTTTGTGATAGTCACTCTTTTTACCTAGGAGCTTTGCATTTTATCTTGTCTTCGGGTCTTGCATTAAGTTATTTGAAACTTTTTGCAGTTTTTTTCACATTTGCAGTTTCTCCTTTAATTTTTTTTTTATACAGAAAAAAAACTCGATAAACTAATCCCTCCAGCTGTATCAACCTAGCTAAGAGTTTTAGGAAGAAATGCTAATGACAAGAACCTCAGGAACTGTAAAAGAGTTGGTAGGAAACATTACTTGTCTAGAGGTCAGTTATAACTACTCAAATTCCACTATATAGGAAACAATTTACCTCACTAAATATAAAAGGCCAACTCTTCTCTCATTAAAATGGAGAAGTCACCAATCCAAAATGACACCTAGATGAGTAAATAAATTAAAATTCTGGCTAAAAAGCATGGAAGAATATTAGATATCATAAATATTTATGCATTATAGCTTATTTATTCCCAGCTCTGTAATTATTTCAGTTTAAAAACTGCATTTCCAGCTGCCCTTTCTATAATAAGGTAGAAGATGAATACCCTCCAAGGACAATATTAAGGCTTAATTACAAGTTATAAAACATGCTTCCAGGTGAAGTCACAATACTCATCCGTCTTCTCATTAGTGACAAATTATTGACATACTTCAAAGCGATGTTATGACAACATCCTCAAGATCATGCCTAAATTATTTCTATGAAAAATATATTTATGAACATACCATTTTAAGACTATATTACATGGCTACAAATTGGAAATTGGAGACTATATTACATGGCTACATATATGTATGCATACACTTGTGTATATATGTATGTTTTCCAATTATCATTACAGTTATCTGATGGGATGCTTTGATTTTTCTTGTAGAGTATGGTGAACACTCTGGATTGAGTAACTTAGCCATCATTCCATTCTTTTGCAAAGAGTAAATTAGGTTCTAAGTATTAAGTGGTTCTAACTATAAATTTGTCCAGAACTTGAAAGGTAGAGGTACATGAAAAGAAAAGGCCTTCTACTTGCTCTTTTGGACATGTTTTGATTTTTCCTTCTTGTAAGAAAAAATTTGTTAACATGAAGATTCTCTGCAACTACATTCCAGCTTTCTGGGTATCAAAAGATAGGTAGAGTAGCAGCAATGGCTTTTTGATTAAATTCTGTATTGCAGTTATGAGCACAGACTGTTTTCAACAAATCAAATTGGTGGTCAGAGTTGCTTCCCTGGTGGGTCAGTTCTGGAAGATACTCATGGAATTTGAGGCTAAGACTCTCTTCCTCTAGTCCTTTCAATAATTTTGTACAATAATTAGCCAAAGTCCCTAATCCTTTGTTTGATAAATTTATTCCTGCCATGTTTAGACCTCACTCCATGCAGTGTTTTATTATTATTGTTCTTAAAATTCCTTAATGCTATGTTTTATTTTAGCAAGTTGACCTCAAATTTCCTGAGGGCTAATCTGCCACTTCTCATTTCCTTTAGATAAATAACTAGGCTCAAATTCAAGTGTACTCTAAATATACAAGTAGAAAATCTTACCCAGGAGGTAAACGCTAACACAGCAAAGTAATTATAAAATGTTTCTACTTAATACAGGAAGTAACCTGATAACTGTGTACAAAAATAATTTTAATGGTTCTAGAACAAGTAAAATGAAACACAACTTTAAGGCAAATGCATTAATATGGGTACACTTACCACAGATTCTGCAAGAGTCTAACACATTGCTCAGCTGTTTGGCAAGAAATCTGGACCCAGTGGTGTACTACACTAAATGAAGTAGAGATTTGAGAAATCCAATTGTACAATGAATAGAAAAGCATCCAAAGTTAGGCTCAGAATCTCGTTGAAGGGATTTGTTATGTTCTCATATATTTGTTAATTATGTCATCAAGATGATCCAGAAGTCACTCCCTTCAGCAAGATTTTGTTGTTGTAGCTGTCCTCAGCAAGATGGAAGCAAAAGGTCTGAATATTACTATTGAAATGGAATATTTGATTACAAACAAGGTTATTTAATCCCAGAATTACAGGGGACAAGTATTAGTACTTAACCACCACTAACTAATGAGTCTGATCAACATAATGGGTATCTGGGAGACAATGGTAAATATAATACTTTTACATGCAGTCATTTTTGCTCTTACCTAACTGATCATGTTTTCACTAGGATTGAAATATGCGATAAGCATACTAAGGGGATGCTTGATTGTAAAACTAAAAATATGAAATTAAAATTCAGTTTTGAATTGAGTCTTGACTTGAGCCACTACAATGAGTAATCAAAGACTTTGATCTAATTATTAGATCTGAATCATTTCACAGAATTGGCCCCTGGAGTGATGGGGAATCTGGATATCTTGAAAAAGTACACTTTTAAACTGCCATAAATATATTCTTTAATTTTTCTACCAACATTCCCTAAATTGGTCCAAGTCCATCTACAAATATGAATGTGTACTGCAGATAAAATAAACAACTGGACGCTGGTTCTGAGTCAATGCCAATTCCCAGGTGTCAGAATACAATTGTAGTATACTAGTCAGAGGAATACCTTATGGAAGCCAGGTGATAGTGATTTGGCCAAATTAAGGTAACAGAAATGCCTGTCTCTTTGAGTTTTATTTTGACTATAGATCATGTGTCCCTGATTCTTAGCATGCTTCATAACTTTTGATCATATTTCAGATATCATTATACCTTACAAAACTATACAATCTAATATACATATATATATATATAATATATATATATATATTATATATATATACACACACATATAAGTGCACATATGTGTATGTGTCAACATTCTTTCCTCTAAGAAGCTAGAATGAGGGACTTGTCATAGTGACCCTATCAGGAGTTGAACTTGTTTGAGTCTGGGTGGCAGTTTAAGCAGGGCTTTAGAATATAAACACCAGGAAACCAGAGGAAAATCTCTTTGAATTTCAGCTCAGTTCTCAATTTCTTCTACCTCTACTGTGTTAATATCTTTGATTGTACTGAAGTTTGAATTGGATTTGGTTTTCATTGCAACTTCAGTTAGATGGCTTACCTCACTTTTAAAAGGCTTTAAAAATGAGTTCAGGCCTTTTCCTCCCGGAGGGCCATTTAACTAAACATTGTGAAACTAATTGACCTTAAAGCAGTGAGAATACAAATAAGTTGGGCTTTGAAACTGTAAGGCCACAAGGATGCTAGCTTTAGAATCTGCTAGCTTTAGAATCTCAAGGATATATATAGATCATGAGACTTTGAGACCGAGAAATCAGGGACTGTACAACCTCAAGGCTGAGACTGTGAAAGTACAGGTTAAAAGATAATAGCTGGACTGTGAGACTGCAATACCACGTGAGACTTACAGATTGTTGGATGTTGATGGTGTGTGACAGACACAGATTTCACAAGACTGGGAGACTATGAGATCACATGATTCATTCCCACTGTGTAGCCATGTCCTCAGTCTCCACTTTGTAAAATTCCCATGTAGGAGAATTACTTGACAGAGAGCATTGTCTTGCTTTGGGTGTTACTCTAGATTAAAATACAACACACCTACAACTGATTTGTCAAAAGATTGCCTGATGTTTTCTAATCTGAGCAGAGTATCCTTCTATGGTAGGCTTGCTCTTCTGCCTGCACCCAAAATTATCATCTGGTCTCAAGTATAAAAGATTCTATATTTCTTGCTCATCTAGGAATGGTTTATTCTTATGCAATTCAGTTCTTTTAGATTTCTTCATGTCCATAGCTCTTTAATGGTTTTATGAGATTTTAAAATGATCTGGTTTCTTATTTTGGCAGTATGAAGACTTTCATGTTCATTTATTTCCTAATTGTTACAGACCTGTATGTTTTAATATTTGACAGCTGTGTTAATCAGGGTTTTCCAGTAATACAAGTGGTTTTTTGTTTTGTTTTATTTTTGTTTCTGTTTTCTCATTATTGCTCTTTTATCTTTCCTGAAAAAAAGTTAATATTATTAATAAATGACTAACATGATATATGACAAGAACACTTCATATGATTTTTTAAACATTATTTTGGCACATACCTAGCTGTTCCTAAAACTAAACTTTCTTTGTAACTGAGAGGTGTCTATAAAATAGCAAACATATCCAGTTAATATGCAATCATTCTGGGGACTCCTCTTCCCAAGGCAGCCTGGGCTGGGAAGCCCGATGTGGGGCTTAGACCACTTCTCCTTCAGGAGAACCTTTGCAATTGTGATTATACTCCCATTTGTGGGTCATCTATCCAAGGGCATGTGTCTTGACTATACAGTGTATCTGCATATCTTACCTATCTCATTGTGGTTCCTTCTTATATCTTTAGTTGTAGAATATCTTTTCTGCTAATCTTCAAGTCATTCTCATCAATAGTTGCTCTTAAATAGTTATAATTTTGGTGTGCCTATGGGGGGACGTGAGCTCAGGGTCTTCCTACTCTTCCGTCTTGACTACTCCTCTCAATTCTGAATGAAGTTATAAATAGACAAGCCTGTACATACAAACCCATCTTGCCACAAAGAGAATCTCAGACTCTGTAGGCCAGAACAGTCCAGCTGAATCCCCAGCCACTGCATGTGTCTCCACCCCCTAGGAAAGATCAAAGCAGTTCCTAATGCCAGCAGCTGAGACCCTCTATTTTTTTAAATCTATTTTTCTTTATTTTATCCAATATTTGGCATTTGATTGTCTTCCTTACATGCACATATGCCAGGGAGAGGATCTGTTGACCATGGTTGTATTTGTCTACCTTGAGACCTTTGCTTTTTTAAAATTTTATTTTATCTGTATGATTTACCAGATAAAATGAATCCCAATGGCATAGTTACCACTAGGAACTCAAAGTTCTACTAACACTATACAGTGCATACTTACAAATATTCTATAGTCTAAACTCACAGCAAGAGATTATTATATAAAATAAATGAAGTACATTAAAGGCTGTTAGGGGTGAAATTTTTAAGGAACATTTTATCTCTTTGGTGAAAGTCATTAAACATCATAACAAATACATTTTAATTATTCATGGTAAGTGTGTTTCAGAAAAACACAAGGAATTTATTAATCTATTAATTTGTTCCAAGAAGAAAATCATGACGGTGCCAGACTAATGTAACATATCACTTGCATGGAAATTATAGAGCATGAACCAACAGTGAGATAGGAAGAACATCTGTGATCACCTTCCTAAGAAATGCATTTTAAGAAGCAGACCTGAGACTAGTTCCCTTCACATTTTCATGTACTCTCATATCTTCAGTATACAGTGATTCTGAAAGCTGAGAATCTAATGTAAATAGTGATTGGCAAGATGAGGCAGTATCACTAGAAGAAAAGGGACCTAGTAGCTAATTTTAGTCAAATATGGAGCTTTATTTTCCTCATGTACGATCACATTTTGTTGCACACATAAAATATTTACACTAACCTCCTCTCCAGGACCCTCTTTTCCAGTAGATACTCTGTTTGTCCTCCAAGACTTACCTCCCCCTGCCCCAGGTAATAGTCTCAAAGTTTAAATATAAAATTATATCCCTATTTAAACCAATAATCTCTATGGCTTGGAAGACAAAGACCTAAATCTTTAACATGGTCATAGTTCTAGCCCTTATTTACTTCTCCACCCTCATCTCACACCATGTCCCTCTTGGCACCACAGACTCCAGCCACATGGGCCTGTTTTTCATTCTTATAGAGTGTTGAGCTCTATTCTACCACATAACCACTACCTGTGTTGTTCTGAATCTGAAAAATTCTTACACCACCTCTGCTCTAAGATTCTTCAGACCTCAGCTTAAGTTTTAATCATGTAGGGATGCCCTTCCTGACCTCCAAGTTTAAGTCAGTAATCTCATAAGACTGAGGCTTTACCAGCATAATACATAGCAGTTTGTATTATACATCATTTAGTGATTACTTGGTTATTTTTTCTCTTTTCCTTATAGAAACAGGGTCATATATCTTTGCTCAGCACTGACTCTTTCATGAATAACATGTATGTTACACATATAAAAAATGTTCAACAAATATGTTTTGAATAAAGAGATGAATGGATTAATTTATACTTTAAAAGGTTTTGCTTAACAAATTCCAAAACAGCACTAGGTGGTAGAGTAAATCTGTTTGCAATATATATAGCTAGGACTTTTTAAAGAAATATCTTTGATTAGTATGCATCTTAAGTAACAAGTGATGAATTGTTACAGTAATGAAAAACAAATGCTTGAGATATTGGAAAAATCAATAAAAAATAAACAAGAATATGTTATTACTCATGACAATTTTAATAGATGTAGAGGATAGGAATAATGAGTGGCTATGCACCTGGGTATTGGGGCCAATGTAATTTTAATGACAAGATGTTATACCTTAGACTAAGAGATTCAAAATAAAAATTTCCTCATGAATGATAACTTTGTGGAATGAAACTGTCTATATCTGCTGGAGGCAGCAGGTTTTTCTCACTTACCAAGTTCCTGCAACTCATTCTTGTAAAAAATGAAGGGTCTGGCTCAAAGTCTCAGCATATTGTAGGCATAATTTCTGAATTTATCCATTAAACAAATCTAGAGCAAGAGATACATCATTCTTGTTCTTGATAATAAGCAGATGTTCAGAGCAGCTTGTGTCCAATTATGATACAAATATTTAAAACCTGCATTGAAATACAGTCTTCACTCTTTGTAATCAGAGACAAAGATGAGTGTGCTTTTTCATAGAATTTATTTTAATGATACTTTAATGGATAGCACAAGCTACAATGAATAAATTAAATGCTGACAAGTGGCATAAAATCCAAAGATGAACTATCCTGCCATACTCCACGATGAGGGTTTAGTGGTTGCATTTTATTCACACTGCTTCTTAATGCCACTTAACCACAATGGTCACCTCAACCACATATCACCTCCAATGCTTTTCTAAATTATATTATGGAATAAATGGCTTATAGTAGAATCTCTCATAGAAAGCAATAACATGTTATGGGATAAATTAAGTTACATTGCGGGAATCATATCCATTACCTAGTGATGGGATTTTGGACATGCCACCCCAAAATTTGGCATCTTGGCATATTGAATATTTTAAGCTGAAGGAGTCCGAGAAAAAATGTCAGAAGAAGGGAGGTCATTCTAACTTTCACTCTGCCCTTCTCTTCTGAAGCAGATCATAAGACCCTCATGTGATATATGTCCTCTCTATACCCAGAGGAGAGGAGCATCCTTGTCTCTGAAGGCAGAAGGATACTGAGAAGAATCTGAACAAACAGGCCTTGCTAAGCACAGTTTACTACACCTGCCTCATACTCTTTGCCCTATCATATTTCTCCATGACTGTCCATTCTTTGTCAAACTTAGCATTAAAATACTCAGGTTTAACTGTTTATTTGGATCTTTATTTCCTTGTGAAAGCTCTCATGTTACATAAAATATATATTAAATCATTTTTTTGCTATTTTCCTGTTAATCTGTCTTTGTTGCTTTAATTTTCAGGCCCACCCAAGGACCCTAAAATGGTTGAGAAAAACTATTTCCTCCCCTACACTAAGAAAACAAAAACAACAGAAAATTTACAAATACATAGCAAACACACAAAGGTCTTTATTATCTATATGTTAGATTCCTTGTCATTCCTCTGAAAAAGTTTGGGTGTGCTTATGTGAGCCTATGTGTGGTGTGTGAGTAGGTTATTATACGTGGACTTTCTGGACTTCATAGCAACAATTCTAAAAAGTTATCAGTTTAGGATTCCCTTTACCTAGCATTTTGTCAAAAGATTGTCATGTGCCTAGCAGAAAGCCTTAAAGGCAGATGCTCAATAAGTAGTTATAGATTTGTATTTTCTGAGACCCTGGCTTATTGACTGTATTCTCTTTCCATAATTTACTCATAAAAAATAGATTTCCATTTAGAATAAGGTGATTAACCTAAAAGCGAAAGCTATTGTGTTTCTAAGGAAGGATCACCTTCATCAGTCCTGACTTATTTAATGATCTTTTATTTCATCCAGTATGCATACTTTTGTAAGGTTGTTTCATTTATCAAACAAGTTCCAGAATCAATATTAATTAATTGAATAATTAATTTACCAATTAAAATTCCTTAAGAATTAATGAAATGAATAAAATCTGTTTTTTTTTCATGTTATGTAGTTATTTTTGAACATACACTCTAGAGAATAATATCAGTTCTGTTAGATCCTAAGAGTTTGAAACATTTTGAAACCTTATTCAATATTATAATTGGCCCATCCACTAACTTCTTAAAAATGTTTAATGTTTTTTACAGAAGATTAGTGATATATATGAAGAGCAGACTATGTTAAGATAATGGTCAGGTAGAACTTTTATATCTAATAATGATAAAATAGTCTGTCACTTTATTAACCTATTATTATTAGTTAGCCTCAAACTAATGTCAATAATTAGTCTATTTATTGGAACAGATGACTCCAGATTGATTAGTCATTTTTGTCTGTCTATATATGAGAGAAAACGTTTAACCTTGTTAACAAGCCTTTTGTCTAGGCAACATTTTCATATCTATATTCATAAATAAATAAGTTATTTTTATATTTTAATCTTTTACAATAGAAACATAAAGTAGAAGCACTAATAAATTGATGTGCTAATTGTTCCACCATTTATAAACATCTGATGAACTTTCTGCCATAATACCTATACTACATTGTGTTAATAATATTTGGCTATAGAAACATTTATAAAAAAAGAAACATGTTTATAATGTTTCTTTAATTTGTAAGAAAATTCAATACTTCTATGCACTTAAGAAGTGTCTGCATATAAAATATTTGAATAGAAGACAATAACCAAATCACTTCTGAGATTATCACCCTCCTAATACTATCGACCATCATAAGAAAATCTTCAGAAGTATGAGATAAACTACTAAAGACTTAACTTCTAAGATCAATATGACTGGGAAAAAAATCATTAACCTGTGAGTGTTCTTAGCATCTGTTTTCCTCCTCAACCTATTCTTAGGTATTTTGTGCAGCTTATTAGGAACAATAAGAAAAAGAAACAAAGTGGAAAATTTGCTTCAGAATAGGATAGAAATTACTTTGGTGGGTTTGAGGAAAAGCAACGTGATATGAAAGAAAAAGCCATATGAACTGGATAACAGATTTTTCATATGGCTGTTGAACTCTGAGGGGAAAACTTCACCATGTAGAGAAAATTGAGTGGGTGAGATTTTGAGAAAAGTTTTAAAGATACTTTTCATGGATTAAAATTTTTTCACCCTGATTTCCATGTCCTCAAGAAATGATTTAAAGATTAAAATGAGTTTCAACTAAATTTTCTTTGCTGATTTCTGCTTTTTTGAAAACTACATTATTTAAAGACTTTGCTAGCTGAGTAGCCACTTATATTTTGGTTACATGTGCTGATGTCTATAATGCAAACTAGGCATTTCACTTCATTAAAATGCCAAACATTTTCAGGGGGGTGAAAAATAGGTTAATATTTTTGCCTATTTTTTTATATTAAGATGATTTTATCAATGTATTTTCTTTATTAGAAATAAAATTTAAGTAAAAGTGCTGCTGATGGTCTCACATTAAAAAATTAAATCATACTATGACAGATGGGAAAAATTATAGTCAGACGAATGCAGTGGAAACAAGAACAGTAAAATCTGTTAAATATTTTTCATAAGTTCAAATAAATAAAAGCTGTTATAGATAAGAAGCTAAGAAAATATCTATATTAATATTTATCTTATCTGATCTATACATCTATCTACTTTATTCATCTATTTACATAGGTTTATAACAGATTTTTTTGAATGTGCAAATATCTGGAAAACCCTGAATGTTCTGTAATAGAGGAATGATTAAGTAATATATGATAATATAAAACAGTATAGAAGGTTTTAAAAGTGGGTTAGATCTTTATGGATGTGTCAGAGACATATCTATGATTTGTTGTTAAATTTTAAATATCAATGTTTATAGTGGTGTGTTTAAAATGATTTGGTTTTTAATTTTCAAGAAAACATAACTTGTATATGTTTATGTAATTTAATTCTTTTTTTAAAGAATAGACAATTGTATATATGAAAACATACCAAACTATGAGTACTTTTAATTTCAGGGAGTTAAATTAGTAAAAATTTATCACCAATGTCTTGTTTATAAGTTCCATATAGAGTTTGAGTCATTATAACTAACATTCATTTATTTACTTTGTAAAATTCAATAAAATGAGGGGGAATCAACGTACTTCAGACAATTCAAGAATTTGTAGTTGCTTTAGAAAACACTGCTTAATTATAAGGGTATTTAAGCTAAGTATGCTCTCTCCAAATTTAAGTGGCTCTAGCAATCCATGTTAATTTATAGCATCAAACAGTAAATATCTCTCAATACTGGTTAGATTATGTGCTTAAAGATAACTTCCTTTCTGACTGCATGATTCTGGTGGAATTATGCTTTAGCCAAGATCAAGTTTTTGATTATCTAACTCTTTTCAAACACCAGACATTCTGTATTTTATAGGGATAGCAACTTCCAATATTTTGAATATAACAGTGTCTCCTATTAAATATTGGAACTGTAGAATAAAAGCCAATAGAGAAAATGAGGTACTAGCTAGAAATTTACTTTGTAACTGGAGTGACCTTATAATTTATGGTCAGAAAGTGAAAGAGAGGTAGAGCTATTTTTTTTTCTTTTTCCTCTGTTGATAATTGTGAGCAGATACATTGTCTTCCCAGATGCAGATAAGTTTTAAAGCTATCTGTTGTTTCCCTCTGTCTTCTGACCCTAGGCAGCTGTTCTGCCTTTCTTTGGCAGTAAAATTGAAAATTAAGGCTGTCACATAGACTTTTTTCTTCTAAGGTTTTGTAATCACAGAATTTACGATTTCTCTCTTAAGTCAGTCCCTAACTGATTCAGAAAACAAAAGTGGAAGAAAGTAAACTAGTCTGTGCCTATTGCACTAATCCTGGTAGGAGAAGTTTATAATAGGGAAGTGGCACTGAAGGTCATATTCAGGAGATATTTGAGAGTAGAGCCAAGAGGATTTCATGATGAACTAAATGTAGGGTTTGAGAAAGAAACTAAGAATTACTCTAAGGATAACTCTAAGGTCCCATGGAATGCCAGCAAATGTCATAAAGAAGAGAAGAGACCATCAGAAGAAACTGATAAGGGTTAACCACTGATGTAGTGTAATAAACAATAGCGGTGTTCTCAATGCAATGTGAAGAAAGTTCCTCCAAGGAAGAGAATGATTAACTGACTCAAATGTCACCTTTAAGTCAGTAAAGATGAAAACTAATCATAAACATGAAGAATAGTAGTTGGATTTAAAAACACGAAGGCATAGGTATACTTGACAAGAACAGTTTTAATGAATTGCTGAGGATTAAACATGGAAAAGGAGTAAAGGATATCACCTGCCTTACCTCTGGGCTCAGTTGTATGGGGATTGTGGAAGGAAAAAATAAAAACTGTCAGAATTTGAGAGAGCTGAAGGGAACACAAGTGCCTTCAAGCGAGAGCAAAATTTCTGTTAGAGTGAGAAAGTTATGGGTGTGATCAGGAAACAGTTTGAGGATGAATATTAGAAGGCAAAGAGAAAGCAGTTCCAGAGTTGGGAAGGGATGAAATAAAGAGAACAGGTATTTCAAGACTCATACAAAGGTTGGGTGCAGGGGATAAAGGATACCCTAAGAGTCTTGTCCCTCTTCCGTAGACTGATATGAAAAAAGAAAATATATAATGGCTTCCTGAAAATGGGGTCATCTAAACATACAGATTTTAATGTTATGTACAATTCCTATGTGTATTGCCACCTGTTCTTTATACCAATAATGATCACAGCTGGATTCTGCTTATTCCCTTTTCACAGTGTTTGTCCCACAAACCAATCATCTTTCAAGTATCCCATAGCTTTCCCAAAAGAGAGAATACATGTTACTTTCTCTCTGAGTGATTGCTTCTGTTATGGCACTTTCTCACTGGTGCAGAGCCAAAGCTGAGGGAAATGGCTGTTTGTATTGTTCTCCTTTTGGGAGCCAAATAGAAAATAACAACGTTTTTAAACACCTGTTTTGTGATTTCTCCAGTTACAGAAAATAGTTGAGCATGATACAGATGAGCAGTGAGAACAAACTTAACCCTTAAAGAATAATACAATGGTACTCAACTGTGAAGCAAAATTAAAACAAACAAAAATTGCTTGGATTTTTTAGGAGTAGGTACACTGAATGTTAAATAAAACATTTCCTAATCTACTTCAGTTGCCTACAACACAGAATGCCATCTGTTACTTGGTGTGTAACTTTTCTCTTTTCTTAGACGCAGTGATTAGAATAAACACATCTATGTAGACTTGTTGTGGTCTAATTAGCCAAGATTTCCATAAGACCTTGAATTAAGGTGGAAAGTGGAAGAAGGGACAGAATTTAACTACCTATTAATCTCTAGTGAATACCTTTGTGAATCTTCTGTAAACAAATTGAGTAGCACACAAATATGCAACACTATTTGAAAATGTATGTCTAATGAATACAATAAAAATACAATTTAAAAGCTTAATACATAGACATTTTTACCAATATGTTTTCTCCCTAAAACCACATCTAAGAATCTGATATTTTCATGTCAAAAAGCTTTAAAAGAAACATATATTAAGCTGTTTAGCGGCATCTACTTTTCTTCAGCAACATAGTGACAGTGACCTTTTTAAAGAGAGAAACCGTGGATGCTGATGGAAGGCGGAATCACTAACCAGACATGTAGCACCATAAATATGAGATGCTCCTCTCTTGCCTCATCTTACCTATTACTAATTCAACTTGCAGAATCTCCTGAATTTGCCAAAGTATGCAGTAAAGCAAATTCATAACAAATGACTTTGTAGCAAATGAATCCAATCACCCACACCAGTCTTAAATTCACACAGACTAAGCTGCTGCCATTTAAAGATGTGATTGAATCAGCTGTCTTCAATCCTCGCTGTTCTTTATAAACACAGACTCCAAGGCCCTACCCCCATTTGTACCAAATCAGAGTCTCTGGAGGAACCTCATGATCAGTATTTTATAAATCCCTGTTACTGATAGGGCCCGAATGCACACTGGAGTTGGAAAATGCTGAGGTAAGTGATATGAAAAAGTTGCTCTTGCTTAAATGTATTCTGAGGAAAAAAAAACAAAACATGCAAAATGACACATGTAAGACATCTTTCTTTTGGTTAAAATATTAACCAATATTCAAAAAAATAATATAGTTAACCATTTTGAAGCATTGACACCTGAGCTTGAATTAGTTTATTAAATCCTTTATTATATGGCAGTTTCTTTGGGGTAGCAAGGTGGGTTACAGGTAGTGTAGGGTGAAGAGAAGATACCAAATATGATTGTGAAGGCAGAAGAGCACTGCAGGCAAATATTGCACTTTCACAATTGTGTATGAAACAACTCATGTTAAAGAAAGGGGACACGCACCACCTAACATTCAGTTGCAACAATGCTTGGTTGACTTCATTATAAATGCATTTTCAGATGAGAATAATGACCAGGAAAACTAGGGAGGAAGGACTGCTTTCAGGTTGAAATATTTCCTAAGGCATGTATTGAAGCAGAATTAATTACTATGCAAGTGATTTCCTCTTAGTCATGAACATGTTGTAGTTATTCTCAGTGATAAAAAATCACAAAGCTCTGATGTTATGATGGACCCAGGTAAATGAGATGGAGTGCTACTGGTAATTTGTCAAAAAACTTATGCCACATTTCTTCACTGAGTTATGAAATACTCTTAAGCTGAGGCAATATCGACAGGAGACTGTGTGGGGAGAAGTGAAGTGAGCCTGAAAATTTGTCATCCACATCTAACCCTGTTGGTAAATTCTGAAATTCTGTGATTATTTTTGTCATTGTTCTGTTAAACATTGTCCTCTTTTTTATATTAAAATGGAGGCAATTTTATGAAGGCTTATTTCTCTTCACTAGCTCAATATCGTGAACTAACTGTAACATTTTTGTTTGTGTTAGAAGAGATTGGGTAAGGTTTGAGCACCTGATAGGAATAAAAAAATACATAAACACCAAAAATAAAGAAAGAGAGAAGACTACTATTTTTTATATTAATATTTTCTGTTGAACTCATCTTTTTTTCCTGGATAGTACAACTAATAACATGCATTTCTTCTGCCTTCCTAGAAGAAAAGTAGAAATTTGGTCACTGCTAGTGTCTAGGTCCCCACTATTTAGACTCCTCAGACATCCTTAACATATGGCTTTCCTGTTCCCATCTCATTTACAATGATGATATGTGATTCTAACAAAAATTATCTGAAAGAAAGCTAATAAACTGATTACCTTGTTGGGACAAAGATAGATTTTATATTTTGCTTTGTGTATTTAGGTATCTGTGGTTGTATAATATTTGTGAAAGAAAAGTATATAGTTTTCCTTAGAAAAAAGCAAAAAATATAATTATTAATTTGACAATGTCTGTGGGATTTAAAAGACAAACTAGTATAATACCCTGAAACTTGTTTAATATGCCTTGCACTGGAATTTGACCTCAATTTGTGAAACGGTGGATGTGGAGAGAACAAAAAAGCACACACAGTTCAGCCCAGAGGCATATATTTTTCTCTGAGCTAACAGATTGTTTTCAGAAGCCATGGCACAGGCTTGCCAGGATTCTTGCTCTGCATTCTATGCCATTCCTTGCAGGGTCAGTGAATAACAAAGTTTCCCCCACGCATTATCTAATCATGGATGAGGCTTCTAGCTTTATTGCAGTCACTGTACTGGATGATAAGGTATGACTCATATTGGCTCAGCTTCCCTGGACTGGTAAAACATGAGTTGGAGGGAAGTGTTAGTCTTTGGATCTATCTCACTGCAAAAGGCATATCTCTCTTTAACCAGACTTTTATTTGTCCTTTGCATATACATATCTGGGGCCAAGAATAAATCAGTATTAGTTTAAATTGATCAAAAATCATGGTTTATATGCACACTTCTAAACTGAGTCCAAAAAATCAGTCTTCAGAGATATTCAAGACCCTAAATAACACGGTAGCTTATTTTCAAGATGAATGGTTGAATTTGATAGCTTTTTTTAAACTAATTCTAAAAATGTTAGTATAAAATTTGAACTTGAAATTAGAGACCAAAACATGAAAACAGAGGTTTGAGTTAATATTATCATTTTCTGAATATCTGAAAGGCATATGAGTATAATTCTGATTTGAGCAAATTTTGGCATGGATTTATACTGTTTCTTGAAGCAGATTTTTAAAATTATTCTAGTCCCTAGATGATTTATTGTAACTCTATCACAGAGAAAGTTAGCCCCAAATCTAAAATTGTCTAATTTTTTTTCCATACACGAATTAATCATTAGTTCTACACCTTCAGTGAATGAGGCTGTGGGAGTCTGACATTAAACTGGACGTTTTCTAGCTCCTAATCCTGTGTAACAACATGACCCATTTGCACTTTCTTCAATATTCCATACATTCTCTGTTTTTTGAGAAATCACCCATTTCAAAAAAAAAAATCACAGTAAAAATAAGCTCAAATAATAAAACGGTCTAAACAAATCTATTTTATTTTAAATTGAATATAAAATATTATATAACTTATCATATATAATAATAATACAATTGTGGAATAATGATGTCTTTTTTGGAAGTCATTGATAATCTTACCAGTGAAAGATTTTTCTATCACATTAGTAAGTTTTATACATGTTATCAACATGGGTTTCTTCACAATTTGAACATAATGCATGTAGAAGCTAAATATTTTCTTGGTGCTCTTGTGTTAGTCAACTTAGGCTGCCATAACAAAATGCCATGGAATGAGTGGCTGAGCAGATATATATTTTTCTCACAATTCTGGAGGTTGAAAATCCAAGAAGCTTCTGGCAGGGTTTGGCTTCTGATGAGGCTCAGTTACTAGCTTGCATATAACCACTTTCTGGCTGTGTCCTCAAATGGCTGAGAATTTCCCAAACCTGGGAAGAGATTTGGACATCCAAATTCATGAAGCTAATGGATTACCTCATTATTTTAATAAAAAAAAATCTTCTCTAAGACAAATTATAATGAAACTATCAAAACTCAAAGACAAAGAAAGGATCTTAAAAGCAGAAAGAGATAAAAAGACTGTAACCTACAAAGGAACCCTCATTAGGCTATCAATGGAATTCTCAGAAAAAAAATCTTAGAGGCTAAGAAAGAGTGGAAAGATATATTCAAAGTGCTCAAAGGAAAAAAAAAAAAGAAAGAAAAAAAAAAAAGATGGCCAGCCAAGAACACTCTATCTGGCAAATCCTATCCTTCAGAAAGGAGGAAAAATAAAAACTTTCCCAGACAAACAAAAGCTGAGGGAGTTTGTCACCACTACACCTGCCTTAGAAGAAATGCTGAAAGTAATTCTTCACACTGAAATAAAAAGACACTAATTAGTAACCTGAAAACATATGAAAATATAAAACACACTACTAAAGGTAAATATATAGTCTGATTCAGAAAACTCTAGTCTGCAATATGATAGTGTGTTAATCTCTTAACTATAGTGCAGAGATTAAAAAAGTATTAAAATATAATTTGTTAATGAATTCACAATATACAAGGAGGTAAATTGTGACATTAAAAACATAAAGTGGGGAAAGAAAAAGTAGTTTTTGTATGAGACCGAAGTTGAGTTGCTATCAGTGTAAAATAAACTATCGTATTTACAAGATGTTTTACATAAGCCTCATGGTAATCAAAAAGCAAAAACCGGGCTTCCCTGGTGGCGCAGAGGTTGAGAGTCCGCCTGCCGATGCAGGGGACGCGGGTTCGTGCCCCGGTCTGGGAGGATCCCACGTGCCGCGGAGCGGCTGGGCCCGTGAGCTATGGCCGCTGAGCCTGCGCGTCCGGAGCCTGTGCTCCGCAACGGGAAAGGCCACAACAGTGAGAGGCCCACATACCACAAAAAAAAAAAAAAAAAAAAAAAAAAGCAAAAACCTATAGTAGATTCACAAAAGAGAAAGAGAGAGGAATCACAGCACACCACCAAGGAAAATCACCAACCCACAAACTTAGGCAGCAAAAGAAGAAATTGGAATACTAGATCTACAAAACAGCCAAAAAACAGTTAATAAGATGGCATCAGTGAGTTATTACATATCAGTAATTAATCTAAATGTAAATGACAGTATTTCTCCAATCTAAAGTCATAAAATGTCTGAGTGGATAGATTAAAAAAAGAAGACCCAGCTATGTGTTGCCTACATGAGCTTCACTTACTATTTAAGGGCATACATAGGCTCAAAGTGAAGAGACGGAAAATATATGCCATGCAAGTGGAAATCAAAGAGTGGGGTTACTTATATCAGACAAAAGAGACTTTAAGCCAAAAATGGTAACAAGAAACAAAGAAGGTCATTATATAGTGATAAAAGTGTCAATTCATCAAGAAGTTATAAAGTGTTTAAAAATATTCATCAAACATCAGAGCACATAAATATATTAAGCAAATACTAACAGATCTGAATGGAGAAACAGACAACAGCACAATAACAGTAAAGAAACTCAATGCCTCACTTTCAGCAATGGATAGATCATCTTGACATAAATACAACAAGGAAAAGATGTATTTGAACCATACTTTAGGTCAAAGGAAACTAACAGATATAGAGATAACATTCCATTCAACAGAAGCATAATACACATTCTTCTCACATGCACACAGAATATTCACAAGTATACCAAATGATAGGCCAAAAATAAGTCTTAAAAGTCTTAATTTAAGAAAATTGAAATTGTACCAAGTGTCTTTTTCAACCACAATGGTATAAAACTAGTAATCAACAATAAGAGAAAAGCTGGAAAATTTACAAATGTGAAAACTAAACAACACACTTCTGAACAACCAATGAATCAAAGAAGAAAACAAAAGGTAAATTTAAAAATATCTCAAAACAAATATAAATGAAAAAACAGCAAGCCCAAACCTATATGATACTGCAAAAACAGTTCTTAGGGGGTAAGTTTATTAATAAGTTCTGGACATCTAATGCACAGTATTGTGATTATAGTTAATAATACGCTATTATACACTTTAAAGTTTCTGATACAAGATCTAAAATATTCTCACCACAAAAAATAAATAATTATGTGACTTGATGGAGATGTTAGCTAATGCTACAGCAGAATTTGTATTGCAAAGTATAAATGTAGCAAATGAACATTTTATATGCCTTAAACTTATACAATGTTATATGTCAATTATATCTCAATTAAAATAAAATAAAATTAGTGTGCTATGTGTGTGCATGAATCCAAAACCTGTTTTCTTACCAGATATCACTTTAGTGTTTTAACACAGATATTTAAAATTTTTGTCACATTTGTATCTTTGAATTATCTTTCTCATTGGCAATGTACAGTATTCTAACACATTGTGTAGCAAATGATTAAAAATATATACTTTTCAAGCCTCTATGAAATATTATTCAAAATTATGTTTTATTTTTTATTTGTGTGTTATTTTCTCAAAATATAGTAATCTCCTTTGTGATAAAGAATCTGCATTATAGAGATTCTCCATCATCCAATTCAGTGAAATAAATAATGCTTCATTATACTCATTAAATTGCATTAAATTAAATTGAAATGAAATCAATGTAATTTGCCATTTACCAAAGAAAGTTGTTTAACATTTATTAAATATCGTTGATTTTGCATAGGTAGTGAAATTGTTGAGGATTTTTTTCGTACAAAATACCACATCCACCTTAAAAATTTATTTTATATGTCACTTCTGCATTATTAAAAGGAAATAGACCCAACATTGCAGAAGTATTTTATACTGCAAGGAGATTTGACCAATATATACTAAGATCTCGGTTTTCACTAAGATTTTCATTTCTTCACTGTCATATATTTGCAAATATATGTAAATAAAAAATAATGTAAGTCATATGGAGACCTTCAATTCATCTCAAGATAGATATTTTATGGACTCTGTTGATTATTTTTGTTGCAATCATTATTGATTTTCAGTGGGAATTTGATAATATTCATGATAATGGGCTCATCAGTGTTCCTTAGTAGCTTGTAAGTGAGGGACTATCTGTGTTTCCAACTGTGAGAACTTTTTAAATATCTTTTGAATAATGTTTGGGATAACAGAGGAAAATGAAAAAGTACCATCAATAAAAAGCTAAAAGGCTAAGGAAGCTAGCTAAATCTTCTCTTCAGAGCAATTGTGATTGAAGTATTGAAATACAGACAAATAGGGGAAATTAATTCAGCTTCAGTTCAGAAAAAGCTTTTGCCTGAGGTTGATTTGATATCATGTTCAGGCAAAGAATGAAGACATTTTTTGAGTAGAGAAAAGATGGACAAGCAAGCAAACAAAATTCCAGAACCAACTAGAAAAGAATGTATTTTTTTTCTCCCAGACTCTCTCGTGTAGTGAAGCCAAATAATTATTCTAGGAATCTTGTTTTTAAATAAGGTCAAGAGTTCATGTGTCATGAAATTGGACAAATAAATATAATATGTTATGTGTTAAAAAAAGAGAAGCAAAATATAAGATGGTTTTCAATAAAAATGATAATGAGTAGAGCTCATACACAACTAAGAATAATAACTAAAAGTCACCTGAAAGGAAATATATTCTGTGATTATTGAAATATGTGGAAAAGGTACTTTTTAAGAGAAAAAGAAACTAATGATAAGAACACTGATATGTATAAGGCTAGGATACAAATTGAATACATACCATTTCACCTTAAAAATACTAGATTCAAATTCTTAGTGATCAGGATACTTCTATCTAAAAACTGGAGTGTATTATTAGTTTACAAGTTTCCTCAAAATTTTTTGATCAGAGGAAATCTAAGAAAAACTTAGCACAATTTTGTGTGTAGTTGGAAATGAGTTGTCCACATTTTTGATGGGGCACTGGGATGAATTTGTTCTGAGTCTAACAAAAATTAAGCTTTAAGATCTCTCACTTGTACTGGCCCTTTCAAGGCCATGTACCCAATTTTGCACTTATAATTTTGTATTCTTGTAGAGAGTTCAGCAATTTTATAGGCTTCAAGGCTCAAAAACTTAGATCCTCTAGTGGAGATAGTATAGCCTAGATTAAGGTAAAAAACAGAAATAACAAAAAGATTTTCATCATCATTGTCAAATATCCATGCTTTTTTTTCTTAGTATTAACCTGTGGCCATGTTAATAAGGCATTTCAAATTACTTATTTTCAAGGTGTCCTGCAATATCTTTTCAGTCTCTAAGAAAGAAAATGAGTTGCTGTTATTGCCTTTAGATCAGACTGAGAAATGCTCATCAAGACTTATTCACAAATAGCTGAACTGCAGCAACACTATTCATACTTCTACTGTTGAGCATCTATGGGATTCTCTCAATAAGCCATTGTTTTAAGAGAGTATTTCTAACTTGGAGGAAAACACTGACAATTTTTCAGTAAACAAGATGTTGACTTTAAATAAAGAAGTTAAATTTAACTTTTGATGCTACACTATATTTTTAGATAGATTGAGCAAATACCAAATGACAGTTTTACCACCTCCTGCTGAAATGTGTGTGCATGTGTTTGTTTGTATGTGTGTGCAGAGAGTGTGGAAGAGGGAAGGGAGAGAATGGAGAATGATAGTAGGATAGAGACTAAGGCAAGAGGGAAAAAGTCAAATCAGAGAGAGTAGAGATGGGAGTTCTCAGCTGCTGAGTTAAGATGCTGTTGTTATTGTAGGAACTCCAGAGGAAAGCACGGTCTTATCTGTCTCAATATTTTGAGGTGTTTGGTCCCACAATCTTGTTGCTGAATAGAATCTGCCTAGAAATTTGAGAATCATATTCAACAGAGTCTAAAGGAAAGTCCAGGCTGTATGTCTCTCCTAGTTTTAGCAGTTATGTTAGTTCTTTTGGGCTGCTATAACAAAAATACCATAGACTGGCTAGCTTAAACAACAAACATTTATTTCTTACAGTTCTGGAGTCTAGGAATCCAAGGTCAAGGCTCCAGTAGATTTGATGTTTGGTGAGGGTCCACTTCCTGATTTTTAGATGGCCATCTTTTGCTGTGTCCTCATGGCATGTGTCTGTCACATGGTAGAAGGGACAAAGGAACTCTCTATGTTCTCTTTCATAAGGTCACTAATCCCTATGACAGCTCTACCCTCATGACCAAATCATCTCCCAAGAGCCCCAGCTCCAAATACCATCACACTGGAGATTAGGTTTCTACATATGAATTTTGATAGGACAGAAGCATTGTCTATAGCAGCAGTCAATACTTCTCACCAGATCCTATTCAGAGACTGTTTGATCTGGATATAGAAATGAAGAAATCTATTTAGAAGAGATACAGGTATTTTCTTGCATTCCTAAAAGGGTCAATTGCTTACATTCTTATGAATTTTTTTTAAAAATGATTGTTTTGCATCCTTCTACATGCATTCTCATTACTGCTATTAATATTTTATTGTAAATGTCCTTACTATAAATTCTGTAGTGAAGGAGGGAAAATGATAATAATATTTGTGTTACTTCTTTTACAAAACACGTAAGGACCTATTATTTCCAATGACATAACATGGAACTTTTGTTATTCTACAATATGCCTGTGACCTATATACATTCCACTTTACTTTCTGCTATTCATTATATATGTTAAATATTTATGCTAAATTTAAACTGTGTGCTTCCTAGAGGTGTTGTGCATTCCTACATTATATACCCTTTTTGTAATGCACCTGTGTAAATATTTTATATTTAAAAGACTGCCCCAAATGTATTTGTCCCTCAGATGATCTTTCCTGAGCCCTAAAAGAGAGATGCTCTTCGATGCTAATAACCTTCTGCTTTGCATCACTCATTGCATAATTTTTTTAATATGTCTTTAATTATAGACATGTGTGTCCTAGTTTCACTATGACTAATTGATTATAAATGGTCAAAGAGCAGAAGATCGGTCTTAATTATCTTTCCATCTACTCTCACCCCCACCTCCACTCTTATCCTCACCACTTCACTTCTGTCTGAAGACATTCAGAGGTGATATTTAACAAAAAATAAAAAACCGACTACATGTTAATTAATGCATTTTATCATTAGGTCTATTAGGCATCCTTTAATCCATTATTCCTTTTAACTCAAACAACCCTGTACAGTAGATATTGTAAGTATTCAAGTATTCAATTTTACAGATAAGGAAACTAAAGTATACTCAGCAAGGTTAAAAGATGTGTTCAAGCTTACATAGCTGGAACATGAAAAGAACAGTGTTCTAGAAAATAAGTCCACTAACCCCAAGGACCCTGAAATTTCCATGTGCTCTGCTGTTAAGTACAATAAGGTTAAGAATTTATCTAAACAATCTGAGTTATTTAGCCTTACATGTCAGTCCTCTTGGCATTAATAACATCTAAAGGGGAAGAGGAAAGTAGCAATAATTCAGATACTAATATGATTATGCTATGAATGCTGATTAACCCTTTAAGGAAAAAAGTTAATATTTTGTCATGAAATCTTTTATAACTTACCATTCCTCCAGAAAAACACATCAGTTTAAAACTTATCACTTCCATATATATATATATTGGAGGTGAGGGATAAAACATTAGTATAGTGAAGTGTGCAAAATTTATTAATTGGTAAGTATTTTCTGTGATGGATTTTTACATATATAGATACTCATGTAACTACTACCTATCAAGATATGGAACACACCCAACATCACAAAGAGACTTGTTAGTGTTCTTCCTTGGCACATCAGAAATAACATATATTCTATCCCCAGTGCCCATAAGTTAGCTCTATCTTTTTTTGAACTTCATACAAATGGAATCACACAGCAATGTGGTGCTTTACTTTCTCTAAACATATTATCTGCAAGATCCATCAGATTGTGGCTTATACCACATTTTTTTTTAATCACTCATCCACATTTGGGTTATTTCCAGTTTTTGACCATCAGGAATAAAGCTGAAAAGAAAATTTTTGTACATGTCCTCTGATCAACACATGCCTCATTTTCCTTGGGTATATCTCTAACAGTGGTATTGCTGAATCATAGAACAGACACATAAGCAACTTTAGTAAGTTTATATTTTAATGGAAAGTATACCATGTTCATTGATAAGAAAGCAGTGATCAAAACCATATACTAGAATTCATAGGTTTGACCTTGGATTTTGTCAACCCCATAGGAATAGTATATTGAGTTACTGGATTTTGAATTAGTACATATATTTATTGATAATTTAAATTGACTCATGTTCTGTATTTACACTCTTTTGATGTGAATATGTAGAAAATAAATGATAAATTGGCACATAATAGTTTTGTTAAAGGACCTCTAAAAATTGTTTGCCTTGATTTTTATAAATCATGGCATACAGTATAAATAATTTAGTAGTAGTGTTAACATTTTGTGAAATCCCTGGATATATTTCCTTCAACAATTTTTCCTCCTTTTCAGTCTTTCTACACTTAAAACAACACCTTGACTCTCTGTCACTCCATGGAGAAAGTGGGTGGATTGTACTTAGAAACAAAAGGAGAAAAGGAGCCTTGCGAGTAAGGTAAGTAGAGAGAGCCTTCGCTGGTTAAACAAACAAAAAAACAACTATCTATATCTATCAGAAAACCAGACTTTGATCACTTTTTATTTCTAAGCTTTGGTCCAGAAAGGGAAAGTGGAAATCACTGACAGAATGGAAACCTCAGATTAAGAGGAAAGACTAAAACAGATGGGCATGTGGTCTTCTTATTTAGGATTCTGGAAGAAACAGCATCACAGAGTGTCTCATGCAGAATGGAGCATGTTTGTCAGGCACTTAGGAATCTGTGTGACATAGGAATGTTATTATACTCATACGTAAAAGGTGACTGAGAATTGAAAACCTATGCACCTGCTATAGTGTTGCTTTGGTGATGAGTGAGGTGATCCCATATCAATAGCTATAGGGTCACTGCTGCAGCCAGGGATGGGATGCTGCACACGCCTCATGGGTTTCAGAGAATCTGCAGTATTATGTTGGAGGTGGGCCTAGTCAATCTTAAAGTAGGGGTTGGAAGGGCAAGGAAAGAAAGTCCTGAATGTGCCAAGAGAACAGTCACAACAGTCATGCATAATTCAGCTGATAAGTTGTAAGGTAACAAAAAGAGATCAAGTGTCATGAGACAATGTTCAAGAACAACCTGAGATAGAGAATCACCTGAGAGACAGATAAATTAACACACCACTGTGGAAAAATACAGTTTGCCTGATATCCAAAATCAAGTTTTAAAGAATATTTTAAGGGGAAATATGGGGAGAAGAATGATAAAGAAGTATAAAGATACTCAATACAGAGTTTGAGCCTTAAATTGAATATGTACCCAAAGTGAAATAATTAAATTGTTTACCCAACTAAACATTTCAGAAGTTTGCCACTTCCATTCATTTAGGGTGAATCTAATATTTCTTTTCCCTTCTTCCTTTTGTCTTTTGTCCCTTTGTCGCTTTTTCACTTTCCTCTTTATTTAGATAGATTATTTTCCTATCCTTTTCATTTTTTTCACTTTTAGGATATTTAACTGCACTTATGATTTTAGACAAAATGTAAGCTGAAACTTCTAGTATAATTATATTTTATAGGCAAAATGCCCAGTTGTGATTTTCAAGAATGATTTAGAGGGCAATAAATGACAACATAAAATGTGTGCATCTTTTAAACAGGCAAACAATCTTTCAGATAGAGGGAATATGCATTAATTGATGACTGCAAAGCCTTAAATTCAGGCAAAAATTCTGTTGATGAATTCATCCACATTCCTTTATGTTTATAAAGCCTGCTTATTAACTTAATCTGTTCAAAATTTCTGTACCCTTGTACACACCCAAGGATTGCTTATAATGTCTGTGATCTTTCAAGGCAATCAGGAGTATAAGAGACATACATTAATTTTTATTACTTTTTCTCCTACTCTCTGAAAGGAAGGTCACCTCATGTCAGCAGCCTGTTCTCTCGGCCATTCTCTCCTGGCATGTCATCTTTCAGGATCTCAGTCAGAACAAAGGCAATTTCAACCATCGTAAGGGCCATGTATTCCTTTTTCCTCCAACATTTTGACATGAAAATTTTCAAACATCCAGAAAAGTTGAACTAATTATATAATGATAACTTGGATATCCACTACCTAGCTCTTAACATGCTTACTTTATCACACATCTGTCTTTCCCTTTACCATCTATTATTCCATCATGTATTTTTTTATTTCAAAGTAAATAATGAAAGATTGAACTTCTGAATTATGTACACCACATGGTATAATTAAGTCAATTCTATGTTTGCCCACTTATCCAAACTTTCAAATTTCATGAGTTATAGAAGACATGTAATAAAACTCTGACCTACTATACCCCAGAAAAATAAAAGATATGAAAACTTGAATATAAAACAAACACTTCTTTATAGTATAAATCATGTTTTCATTTGGCCAATAAATCTTTCTTTTCTTTTTTAAAATTGTATTGAAGTATAGTTGATTTATAATGTTGTGTTAATTTCTACTGCACAACAAAATGACTCAGTTATACATATATATATATTCTTTTTCATATTCTTTTCCATTATGGTTTATCACAGGATATGTAATATAGTTCCCTATGCTAAACAGAAGGACCTTGTTGTTTATCCATCCTATATATAATAGTTTGCATATGCTAATCCTAAACTCTCAATACTTCCTTCCTGATCCATCCCCCTTGACAACCACAAGTCTATTCTCTGTGTCTGTGAGTCTGTTTCTGTTTTGTAAATATGTTCGTGTCATATTTTAGTTTCCACATACAAATGATATCATATGGTATTTGGCTTTCTCTTTCTGACTTATTTCTCTTAATATGATAGTCTCTCATTCCATCCATGTTGCTGCAAATGGCATTATTTCATTCTTTTTAATGGCTGAGTAATATTCCATTGTGTGTGTGTGTGTGTGTGTGTGTGTGTGTGTGTGTATACACACATGCATATATATATTCCAGTAAGTGAGATGTTTATTTCCCACTTTCCACTTTGTTGTCTGTAAAACCCCATCTCTTTCATTATTTATTTTAATTTTGTCACTTAGTTCATACTAATACTATAAAAGTCCATGGGGTTGCTGGAAAATGCTTAAAATTTCCCACACAAAAGTTACTTTTTTAAGTATTTGATAAAGTGGTTTCGTTAATGAGCACATGGCTTGGAATTATTAAGTATTCTCTAACAAGCATTTTAAAAAGTCACCGTTTTCCCACAGAACATGCTGTTTTTTGATGCTGTAGACAGGCTGTCTTAAGTGTAAAGTTAAGGGAAGACATTTTTTAAAGAATATGAACAGAGTTAGAAAGGCAGAATTTTTGTCAATGTTAAGTAGGAGGCTAGAGTTAGAGAAAAATCTCCTGACATAAGAGTCCAGAAGCTTCTCTGCCACAGAATAAGACAAATGTCCAAACACAACATTAGGAGATAACAAAGCTGTTAGCAGTCTTCTGTATGTACTAGAGAAGCAAACCACAATCTGTCTTCCAGAAAATACCACCTGGAAACTTCAGAAAGGACTATTTCTGGCACCCTCCACAAAACAAGAAAAAAAGAAAAAAAATTCCTCCTCAATTTCATTAAATTGGAAATCTGATGGAAAATATTGGAAAACAATTCCAGCAAATGCAAGTTTTTCTAGGCCATACAGCTAGGGGTGGGATTGCTGGTTAGATGTCAAAGGCAGACACAAAAATTATATGCATATCTAATTTTAATAGGCAGGTCAAATCATTTTTTATAAGATTTACACTAATTTACATCTCTGTCAAAGGCATATAAATATTCTGATTTTACCACATCCTTGCTATCCCTTGAAGATATTACACTTAAAAAAAATCCATTCTCATGGTGGGTATGACATAGTTTCTCTCTGAGGTTCTGTTTTACCTTTTCCTGCTATGTATGGCTATGCACTTATCTTTTTTGCCATGTAGACATCTTTATTTTTATATATTTTCATCGTATGCCATACTAAACAAGCTCTTTAATATGGAATATGAGCAGCTAGCAATAATGTTGCATGAATACCTTTGGTGTAGAAGTAGTAAACCGAAGTGATTAAAAACATGGACTGAGCAGCCAGACTATGTGAGTATGAATCATGCTTCCATCTCTTACTACCACTATGAACTTGGTAAAGTTAATTCGCCTTCTGTGTCTCATTTACTTAGTCTTTTAAATGGGCACAAGACCATACATAGATCGTAGATTTAGTGTGAGAATTAAGAGTGTTACTATACAAAAAGTACTCAGACAAGTGTTCAGCACATAGTAAGCACTGTGTAAGAGTTGACAAGGAATAGTGTTTTATTGACAAGGAATAGTGTTTTATTAACACCTCATTCTGTGAATATCCCAGTGGTATAGTTTGAAAAATGAACCTCTGAAGAGCTGAATGAAAGACATTTCAGGTGACTTTCTCCAAACATTTCTGGTACCAAAGCCTGGAAATAGAATGTCACTTTTTCAGATGGCTTAGCTGCCAACTTGACATTAGCTCAATTGATAGAATCGAGTGAATAATAATCAACTATCAATATGGTAGAAATAAATTACAATCAGCAGTGTGTTTATCTCATGATGTTAAAAAAACACACTTAGACACTAGTTCAATTGTAAATTGCCTAGATTGTTTAAAAGTTAGCAGCTGGGATTTCAAGATAAAAGAAGAACTTCCTCCAGGGCTTTAAACATGATAATTTTATTTTTAATCGAGTTTTGAAATTGCAAAATAGTAAGTCAAACACAATGAATTTAATAAAGAAAACATTGATTTTGAACAATAAATTCAATTGCCTAATTTTTTAAGGGAAAGCCCTTTGAAGCTGTTTATGTATAAATTGTTTCTCTTTACAGAATAGATTTTACTCCCACATGGACAGAACTCAACTGCCAATTTTTAGAAGGACTATTTGTTAATGGGCTGATGTCTGTACACAGGCTTTACTTTTTTACTCATTCATTTATGTTCTTTTAAAACACTGTATCACCATGTTTTAGAAAGAAAGGGATCTTATTTTTTCTTATGTTCTTTTATTGAGTTATGATTGATCACAACCAGTAAATATTAATTATTAGGGCTCTCATTAACTGACAATTCATTTAAATCCCTAAGATAATTATTGTGATGGTTAATTTTTTGTGTCTATTTGTCTGGGTCATGGCATGCCCATATTTGATCAAACATTATTTTGGGTATATCTCTGAGAGCAGTTTTAGATGAGATTAACATTTAAATCAGTGGCTTTTGAGCAAAGTAGATTGATCTCCATAATGCGAGTGGGCCTCATCCAATCAGTTGAGTCCCTGAATAGAAAAAAAAGACTGGATTCACCCAAGCAAGAATTTCTTTAGTTGACTGACTTTGGACTTCATCTGCAACATTGGTTCTTCCTGGCTCTACAGCATGACCTTCAGATTTGAACTGGAACATTTGTTCTCCAGGGTCTCCAGTCTGTGAGCCTTTGGATGGAAACTGCAGTAACAGGTCTCCTGGTTATCCACCTTGCAGATTTTGGACTTGTCACCCTCCATAATCCTGTGAGTCAATTTCTTTATAACAGTAGATATATACAAACACAGATATGGGTATAGATATAGATATAGACACAGACACAGATACAGATATAGATATAGATATAAATATATACACATTCTTTTGGTTCTATTTCTCTGGAGAATCCTGGCAAATACAATTACTATAAAAAAAGAATTACAAATACTCAAGACTATTCCTCTGAGACCAATAAATATTTCACATGTCCTGCTCCCAGGGACTGGGAATAGAGGGATACAAGTACATTGCCATTTACACACACACGTATACATATATACATATATACCTTTATTTACTCTGATTCGTCATAGTACAATCACCAAACTAATTGTTCTGTAAATATTGGTAGGTTTATATCTTTTTTTACAAATGTATTTATTTATTTATTTTATTATTTTTGGCTGTGTTGGGTCTTTGTTGCTGCGTGCGAGCTTCCTCTAGTTGTGGTGAGCAGGGGCTACTCTTCGTTGCAGTGTTCAGGCTTCTCATTGCAGTGGCTTCCCTTGTTGCAGAGCATGGGCTCTAGGTGCGCGGGCTTCAGTAGTTGTGGCACATGGGCTTAATTGCTCTGCGGCATGTGGGATCTTCCCGGACCAGGGATTGAACCCGTGTCCTCTGCATTGGTGGTGGATTCTTAACCACTGCACCACCAGGGAGGTCTCTGGTAAGTTTATATCTTAATGCAGGACAAAAACATAGTTCTGGATTCAACCATTTATTTCCATCTGAAAAAATGATAGATCATTATGGTACTACATCCAAACTAATGACCAAGGCCTTTTTATTACCTGTGCTATTTATAAATTTGAAAATGTTGCTTTCTGGTATTGTTTTTTGAAAAGACAGCAAAATGTTTTAAACAACTCTGAATAAAATATGATGCATTCAAACCTTTTTCAACTCTTACACTTGAAATCCTTCAAAATGATCAAAAAGAAGAAACAAAGTAAAACATTCCATTTGTATTTATTGAATAGAGACAGTTTCCTGAGTAAAGTTTTTTTCTTGTAGTCAGTAATTTCAGAGAATTCTTTATAGAAATAAGATGACTAGGGTTGTGGAGCTTTGGCTTAGTTTTTCTGTAGTGTCCTTGTTCTGCACCACAGCTGCCAAGTTGGTAACTATGAACAGACACATACATTAAAGTAGCACTAAAGGAGAGAATAATTTAGAATTATAAATGGATTGTAAATTTCAGGCTTAGAAATATAAGAATATTTTACACAAACATTTACACAAACATTTCTCAGTCTAAAATAAATTAGTGAAAAAAGAACTGTTTTTACAAATATGTTAAACAGAAGAAGAAACAGAAGTTAAAAGGCTCTTATAGCTTTTTATAGATAGAAAAAAAAGCATACTGTCTTCACAGATCTTGGCAAGTTAAAAATAATAAACCATTGCATAAATTTAAAAATATTGGTATTAGAATATAGGTCACTAAAAACAATTATTAGTATTAAGATATTTAGAGAAATAAGTAGAATACAGGGAGAAAGATAATAGGATAAAAGTCAGTACAGAAAAAATAAATGATGAAGCAGAGAGCAGAAATATTAATAAATAAATCCTACATATTATGACCATGTTCTTGGCTCTGGTCTAAGCACCTTACACATATCAACTTGTTTAATTATCACAAACATATTCTGAAGAAAATTATCTTATTTCCACATTACAGAGGATAAACTCAGTGGGTTAACTGAGGCTAAAAGATTAAGTAAATTATCCTGTGGTCACACAGCAACTAAATTATGGAACTGCCAGTGAAACCTAATCAGGCCTTTATAAGAGTGCAGGTACTTAATGCTTATGCTAAACTACATTTCGTGAGGCAACACAGAGATGGCCAAAGAAATTCAACACACACATAGTAGCTGATCCTGAAATAGAAAATAAAGGGAAGAATAACTGAAATTACACTGAATAAAATTATCAAATTAATTACTTATTGAATAGGTATGTTAAATACCAGAAAAATTTCATAAAGAGTGATTTATACTGAGATATATCTTGATAAAGTTACTGATCTTCAATGACAATGCAAACAACTAAAAGTAAGTAGACGAAGAAAGCAAGGCACCTGACAGGTATAATAGCATTCTGAAGTTGGCCTTTTTCATACTAATATTCGTTTCCAGACAACAAAGTAAATATAGGATTGCATGGGGGAGGGGAAATGGAGTATGATGTGAATTTTATGTTTTTTTTAATATACATAGAATAAAGACATTTTCAATTACACAAGAGCTTCTTCTCTGAGACATAAGTAGATTAAAAAATTACCAAATGACAAAAAAAAAATATTACCAAATGACAAAATTCAACTAAACAATAACAAAATCACTATTAAATACATATAACTATAAATTAAAAATTTAGAACTAAGTGGAGAACTAATGAACAAAAGACAAATATTGAAAAATAAATGTGCTTTAGTAATACCTCTGCGACTTTATATTTTGAAATATTAGTTTTTTATCTTAAAAATGTACATTCTACAAAAATGATTATATAATTATAATAGCTTAGAATGGAAAATTCTGGTGCATTTATATATAAAACAGGATGCTGATTTGGTGAAGGTGTAGATAGATAGATAGATAGGTGTGTTAAATTACTGGAGAGTTAAAACAAACTGTTGGATTTAATTATTTCTGAAAAGCAGAATTTGAAGATGGAAAATCCTCTAATAAACATTCCTGTATTCTTTGTAATTTTATATAAACAATATTTGTTATTTAAAATATTAATAAGTAGATATGAAATGCTTGACATGCTTTTAAATGTTATTTACAATATTAACAAGTGGATATGAAATGTCAGACAACTTAGGTTCAAATCTGTGGACCTTAGATAATTTACTCAAATTTTCTAAGTCACAGAGTTCTCATAGGAAAAATAGTTATAATGAAAGTGTATACCTCAAAGTACAGTACAACATAAAATATTAAGAGATTTGCACAGTGACTAGCACATAACAATTATAAAATTATAGTTAGTTGTTATTGTTAGCATCTTTGTTTATTTTTTACTCATCTTACTCTAATTGTATTTTAATAAATGAATGCTAATTATCAATGCAAAAATATTAAGGCCATAATGGTGCTAAATCTAGTCTATTATCAGATGCATTTCTGTGTCAGAGTTTTCAATTGGCTCCTTGTGGGGTGTTCACCGTGATCTCTTTGAAATTATACACTATATCTCAAGAGAAAAGATGGGAGTTGTTCCATTTCTTGCTCTGAACAGAAACACATTGCACAAGCCGATTTAACACCATTTATTCAATCCTGATTGACACTCAATCTACAATGAACAGTAAGAAATTTAATACTTAGCATTATTCTCCTCTAGTGCAGATCACTTGGCATCACTATCCAACATTTTATATCCTAACTGGATCCCTCTAGTGAATTCATCTGTGATTCTCTCATTGTTTTCAATAGACTTGAATTCTGAAAATAACTCAGTTGATTTCTTAAACCCTGTATCCTTTCACTATGTATTTTGGAAAATACTTAATACTTTTTTTTTCTAAGATGTTTATATTTGTGTACTGAAGAAGTGATTTTTGTGATAGTTATTTAACCCTCTGAAGGAATCTTTATGGAATCTTTTAGTAGTACTTTAAATTAAATGAAACATATTTGACAGAATAAATAAAATTTAATTTCTTACAATTTAGATTTAATTCCTAAATATAAGTTTCTTTCAAAGGTGAAGTAGAGACTGGTATTTTGGAATTCATTGTGCTTAATATACCTCTGGTCTCTTAATTATTTCTGTTTGCTACTAGAAAATTTGCATTATTTATTCTTCTATGGTATAGATGCAAGGTTTTGCAAGGACATTGCTTCTCAGTATCTCTTCACTCATATTTTATAGCCAGATGAAAAAAAAACAGTTATTAAATATTTTTCATCTTACTAAAATATTTTCAAAGTTATGTTTAAATGGACTGAAGAATATATCGTTGACTCTTGAACAACATGGGTTTGAATTGCACAGGTCCACTTATACATGGAGTTTTTGCAATAAAGAGATTGGAAAAAAATTTTGGAGACTTTTGACAATTTGAAAAAAAACTCACAGACAGTCTGCATAACCTAGAAATACTGAAAAAGAAAAAGCTATGTCATGCATGCATAAAATATATGTAGATACTACTCTATTTTATCATTCACTACCATAAAATATACACAACTCTATTATAAAAAGTTAAAATCTATCAGAATTTATGCTCACACATACTATACATGGCATTATTCTCAATTAAGAGAAATGTAAACAGTATTAATCATAACTGCATAAAATTAACTCTATTATATACTCTACTCCTGTAATAATTTCATAGTCACTTCTTGTTGCTATTTCAGTGAGCTCAAATGTTGCCAGTATCCACTCAAAATGGACTCTAGTCATCTCCAAGTGAGCAGTTCATCTCTCCAGTAAATTGAGTATCATGGTAAAAATTGATCTCTCGTGGTTCTTCTGTATTTTTCATCATGTATAGTGCAAGTGCCCTAAACATTGAATAACACTTTGGGACCCATATAGCACCACAAGTGATGTGGAAGTGCTCCCAAGAAGCAGAGAAAAGTCATGAAATTGCAAGAAAAAGTTGAATTGCTTGATATATACCACAGGTTGAGGTCTGCAGCTATAGTTGCCCACCACTTGAAGATGAATGGATCCAGGTTATGGATCGTTGTAAAAAAAGAAATTTGTGAAGCCATCACTGCAGCCATGCCAGCAGATGCAAAAGTCTTGCACTTTTTGTGAAATACTATTTTTATCTCATACTGAAAATGCGGCTTTTATGTGCGTACAGATTGGTATAAGAAAGGCATACCTACAGACTCTAATAAGATTCAAGAAAAATTAGAGTCATTATATAACAACTTAAAGCAAAAGGAAAGTGAAGGATAGAAAGCTGGAGAATTTAATGCCAGCAAAGGATGGTTTGATAATTTGAGAAAGAGGTTTGGCTTGAGAACTGTCAAGGTAACAGGAGAAGCAGTTTCTGCTAACCAAGAGACAACAAACAAATTGCCAGATGCCATTAAGAAAATCATTGAGGAGAAAGTATATCTGCTTGAAGAGTGCAGACAAAAGTACCCTATTCTGGAAAATAAAATGACATAAAAAGACATTTTAAGGAAGATAAGCGAGCACCAGGATTTTGGGCCGGAAGACATAAACTACATCTACTGTTTTGTGCAAATGCAGTCCGGTTTATTATCAAGACTGCCCTTTTCTGGGGACTTCCCTGATGGTCCTGTGGTTAGGAATCTGCCTTCCAATGTAGGGGATGTGGGTTCGATTCCTGGTGGGGGAACTAATATCCTGCATGCCATGTTGTGCGGCCAAAAAAAGAAAGAGTGCCCTTTTTCTATATAGCTGCTAGCCCTAAGACCTTGAAGGAGAAAATAAACACCAACTGCCAATATTTTGGTTGTACAAAAAGAAGGCTTGGACGACGAAAACTCTTTCTGGATTGGTTCTATCGATGCTTTTTCCCTAAAGTCAGGAAGTACCTTGCCAGGAAGGGACCACATTTTAAACTTCTTATGACATGAGACAATGCTCTGTCCAGTGAGAATCCCATGAGTTCAACCCTGAAGGTGATGAAATGGTTTACTTGCCTCCAAGCTCAACGTCTCTAATTCAGCCTCTAGGTCAGGAGGTCATAAGGACCTTTAAGTTTCAATACACAGCGTTCTTTAGGGAAAGGACTGTCAGTGCTGTGGAGGAGAACCCTGTTAGAGAGTCATGAAAGGCTGAAAGAATTACACCATTGAAAACGCCATCATTGTTATAATAAAAGCTGTGAAATCCATCAAGCATGAACTATAAATTCGTCCTGGAGAAAACTGTGTCCAGATGTTGTACATGACTTCACTAGATTTATGATAGAGCCAGTCAAGGAAATAATGAAAGAGTTTATGGATATGCAAAAAGGTGGGGGGTGAGGAGTTTCAAGATATAGATATTGGAGAAATTTAAAAGCTAATAGACACCACACCAGAGGAATTAACAGAAGCCAACTTGATGGGATGAGTGCTTCTGAACAAGTGCCAGACGATGAGAAAGACATAGAAGAAGCAGTTCCAGAAAACAAATTGATATTAGATGATTTGTCAGGTTTCCAATTATTCAAGACTACTTTTGACTTCTTTTACAAGGACTCTTCTATAAAATGTACACTGAGACTAAAGCAAACTGTGGAAGAAGGATGGTTTCGTATAGAAACATTTGCAGAGAAATTAAAAAGCTACAAAACCAGACAGAATTATGATATATTTCTATAAATTTACACTGAGTGTGCCTGCTGTTCTGCCTCTCCTTCCCCCTCCTCCACCTCTTCGACCCCTTAGACAGCAACACCAACTCTTCCTCTTCCTCCTCCTTAGCCTATTAAACATGAAGACAACAAGCATGAAGACCGTTATGATGATCCGCTTTTACTTAATGAATAGTAAATAATCATCATGCCTTATGGTTTATAAACATATCGGTTGTGTATATGTGTGAGTGTCTTCATGTGAAAATTTAATAACTGTACAGCAAGAACTGTATGGGATGTTTTTGTGTCTTCATCATCATAGGCTAAGTATTCATCTTGTGGAACACTGAGTACAAAACTTTTACTGAAGTGAATAGCCTATCCTTACATAAGCATAAGGTGATTAATATTAAGTATAAAATTAGTATTGTGTTAGTCTTCTTACTGTTTTATAACTGTGCTTTCAAAGAATCACCTTAGGGCTTCCCTGGTGGTGCAGTGGTTGAGAGTCCGCCTGCCGATGCAGGGGACACGGGTTCGTTCTCCGGTCTGGGAAGATCCCACATGCCGCGGAGCGGCTGGGTCCGTGCGCCATGGCCGCTGAGCCTGGACATCCGGAGCCTGTGCTCTGCAACGGGAGAGGCCACAGCAGTGAGAAGCAAAAAAAAAAGAATCACCTTACATACAGTATGCCTCTGTTTCTCTCTTGTAATTGGAGAAACTGTATATCAGCCTATCATCATAGGTAAGTGTTTTTTTTAATATAACAATGTTTCCAATATTGTATTATGAATATGACTGTAATACTGTCTGCCAGTAAATTCTTATAATAATTCATTCATTAGTGTATAGGTTAGTGAAGCAATCATATTGATTACATTAGGATACCATAAAGCAATCATATTGCTGCTTCTTTGTTACCAGTGCATGAATTGTAAATACTTGTAAATTAATATGAATTTCTTTTTCACATTATCTTTTCATTTTTGATGTGTAGTGTTAATAATACATATAAAATCTACAGTGTTTTGTATCATATAATGTAGTATTGATATAGATACTGACAGCTGATTCCTCTTGTAAACAGATGACACACTATTGATAAGAATGGTACAGTACTATACATGTATTTTCTATTCCTTATGATTTTTAATAACTTTTTTTCTAGCATACCTTATTATAAGAATACAGTATGTGATATATATAACATACAAAATATGTGCTAACTAACTGCTTATGCTATCTGTAAGACTTCTGGTCAACAAGCATATATGCAGGAATGTGCACATACCCAGGAAATGGGAACTATTTGAAGAGAACATGGCTGAGAATTCTTTTAGTATTGTTAAACATATCTTCTTATTCAAAAAGCATAATGAATCCAATTCAGAATAATCAAAATTAAGCCCACAACCAGACAAATTGTGGTAAAACTGCAGAATATAAACAACAAAGAAAAAATCCTAAAAGCAACCAGGAGAAAGTAAGAGGGCCAAGTACACAAGAGTAATCAAAATAACAAATGTCAACAGCAACAATAAAATCAGGAAGTTGTAGAATAATACTTTCAAAATTATAAAATGGAATTAATGTCAGTTGAGAATTGTATAACAAAATATGGATTTTTAAAGCATATTGAGATATTTTCAGATGTAAAGAAAGGAGAGAGAGAGACATACTGAGATTTCAAGTATCAGTTCCCAGTTAAAAGATTCCCTAAAACATACACTTTAAGAAGAAAATTGAACCCAGATGGGAAAAGATACAGTAGCAAAAAAAAAAAAAACCTGATAAATCTATGGATAAAGATAAACAATATTTAATGAATAGCTATAACTAAAATTACTAATTTACTAATTTATGAAGTAAATATTTTAGGTGATTCTAAAATCTGGACAATATTATCTATAAAATGGGAAGGAGTGGTCAGAGTTAAATAATAATATTTCTTATGTTATACAGAAGGATAGTCATATTGATAAATTTTAATGTTAAGGAAAAAGTTGACAAAATTTACAGTGAGAAAGTTGAGAAAACTTAAATTGGAACTGATTCTATTTTAAGAACAATGCAATTAAAATAAACTATGATTTCACAAAATGGGAAAGGAAAAAAAAGCATGTCACTGAACCAAACTGATTGTAATCTAGCGGAAACCTTTGGAGCCTTCCTGGGACAGACCTTCCATATCCTCCATCTACCTCTTGTTTGTAGAAAAGCTTTAGTCTCCCAGGCCTGCCCTGAGTCACAAAAGGCTGGCTCAAATATTGATGATTGAAAAAATGTGAACATGTAGTAACAAAAAATAGCAGTTAGGCCAGGAGAACTGGTAACAATTTAAACAGGAAATCAGCCATATAGCAGTCACAGATTCTCTAGTTCCTCCCTGAAGGACATAGATAACAATGTCTGATGCACATCCCTGAGTTGTTTTACAGATATTAAAACCTCCACCAGATAGAAGTTAACTACATGATGACCATGAGCATATAGCTCCCAGACCTGGGGTAGCCTGAGGATCCAGAGTGTTAACTCCTGTGACACCACCCTGTTACCTCAGCATCCGCCAATCAGAATTGTGCACAACTTGGTCATGTACCCTACAGCTTCCCTCCCTCACCTTGCCTTTAAAAACTCTTCCCTAAAACACATCAGGGAATTTAGGACTTTTAAGCATTAGCTGCCCAGACTCCTTGCTTGGCACCTGCAATAAAAGCTGAACTTTCCTTCACCACAACCCAGTATCAGTAGATTGGCTTTACTACTCACAGGTGAGTGGACCCAAGTTTGATTCAGTAACAAGTATATAAAATCAGGTCTACATTAAAATATCAAAGTTAATTGATAGAGGTAAATCTAAATATATAAGTAATAATATAAATATATTAGTTTTCCAATTAAAAGGCAAAGATTATCAATCAAATTTAAAAAGACAGTGAACTGTATGGTGTTCCAAAGAAACATGTAACATAAAGATTCCTATAGATTGGAGTTTAAAGAAGGAACAAACAGAAAACTAAACAAAAGAAAACAATTTGTCTCATTTATATTTTGTTATATTATAATAATATGATGAAAGAATTTATTCAAAAAAACATTATGAGAAATAATGTGTCATCTCGTGTTCTGATGGTAAATGTACAATTAATTAGGAAGATATAGAAATTCTAAATATGTTTGTTCTAATATCAATGTAAAAATTTTTGACAGAGTTATGAGGAAAATTGACAAGTCTATATCATCAGAGGTATTAAAACACCTACTTTTTTTTTTTTTTTTTTTGCGGTACGTGGGCCTCTCACTGTTGTGGCCTCTCCCGTTGCAGAGCGCAGGCTCTGGACGCGCAGGCTCAGCGGCCATGGCTCATGGGCCCAGCTGCTCCACGACACGTGGGATCTTCCCGGACCGGGGCACGAACCCGTGTCCCCTGCATCAGCAGGCGGACTCTCAACCACTGCGCCACCAGGGAAGCCCAAAACACCTACTTTTTATTGATAAGAATTGAGCATGCACAAAAAATACATCTTACCCATTCATCCCAAGCTTTTTAAATTATCAAAAATGAATTATGTATTAGTCAATAACTCATTTTCAACAAATTCCAATGAGTCAATATTGATTGTATTATTTATCTAATCATAGTTTAATTAGGTTAAAATCAAATACAAAAAAGTATTACATTAATATTTCCAAATTAAAAACGTAATTCTAAACAACATAAAGTTAAAACAGAATCATAACAAAGTGAGATCTGCAGTATTGCAGAATAAGAAATAATTAAAATGCAATCTACCAAACTTGAAACTTGCACTTTAAGTAGTGTATTGATTGGAATGTGTAGCCTTAAATATCCATGTTTGGCAACAAGAAAAGCTTAACATTAATGAACTAAGAATCTAAGTTAGAGTGTGAGTAGGCAGACACAGTAACAATAAAGATGAGAAAACACATTTCAAAAATAAAAATAAGAAGTATTGGCAAAACAATGTCATTTGAAAAGTCTAATGAAATAGCAAACTTCTGATGGATTACTTTAAAAAAAGACAGGTAAGGAAATTAATATTTGAATGTGGCAATAATTAGAGAAATATTGAAGGTGAAAAAATCTGAATGCTTGAACAGTTTCATTCCATTAAATTAAAAATCTTAGACAACTTGTAAAATTACCTGTATAAAACGTAACTCACCAAAAGTTACAGCAGAAGTAGAAATCCTTACTAGATTATAAGTCAAAAAAAAAAAAAAAAAGGCAAACAGAAAAAGAAACAAAGAAAAATAGCTATAGATACTTATAGGAGCAAGTTCAAAGTTACATTGGAGTGTCCACTGAAGTCAAAGTGAAATCATTGAGTAAAGAACAGCCATTCCTGCCATCTAATTTTGCTAGAACAGCCATTCCTGCCATCTAATTTTGCTATGTCAGTATTGGATCAATAACAAGATAATAATATAAGAAAAAAGTTGCCAGCTAATCTCACTTATGAATGTAGACAAAAATTCTAAACAAAATATTTATTTACAAACTAAACCCATGTACAACACACAGAGTTCTATTTGATTGTCCAGTTATTAAAATACAAAAAGACGGCTTCTCTGGTGACACAGTGGTTGAGAGTCTGCCTGCCGATGCAGCGGACACTGGTTCGTGCCCCAGTCCGGGAAGATCCCACATGCCACGGAGCGGCTAGGCCCGTGAGCTATGGCCGCTGATCCTGTGCGTCCAGAGCCTGTGCTCCGCAACAGGAGAGGCCACAACAGTGAGAGGCCCGTGTACTGAAAAAAAAAAAAAAAAAAAAAATCTTATAAAGCTAGACATAAATGGGAAATTTTATCTGGGTTAAATGTATGCATAATAAGTTACAAACATTTCTGAGTAACATCACAGAATATCTAAATGGAGGAATATACTATATTCAAGGTTTGAAAAACCCAATATAATTAATGTGCCAATTTCTTTCAAAGTGTTCTGCAGATTCAATACAAGCCCACTAAAAATACCAGTAGTTTTTTTGTTTTTGTTTTTTCCTAGAAATGAGTAAGATGATTTTAAAAATAATTTGAATAGGTAAAGAACCAAAAATAGTCAAAACAATCCTGGAAAGGAAAAACAAAATTGGAGTCTTACCCTAAATTCAAGAATTACCATAAGGATAGAGTTATCAAGACATCATTGTATTAGCAAAAGTATAGACAAATATATCAATGTAACAATATCAAAAGTACAGAACTATGCCACATACAAACAATAATTTTTAAAGTTGCTGGAAAGAAAAAAAGAAAAAACAACTATCCAACAAATCATGATTAAAAAACTGGATATCTTTATGAGGGGAAAATATTCAACTTTGATCTCATGCTAACAACACGGACTAATCTCAAAAATATTACGCTGAATGAAAGTAGCCAAATAAAAAAAGGACCTATTGTATGATACCATCTAAATGATATTCTAGAATAGTCAAACTAACTTAGGTAGAAATTAGAGCCAGCTGTTGCTTCTGGTAAGGGATTGACTGGAAATTGGAATATTACTGGGTGATAATTTGTTCAGTGTCTTCATAGGATTATGAGTTACATGAGTATATGCATTTGTCAAAATTGTTTAAATAAGATGCTTACAATCTGAATATTTTACTGTATATTGAGTATATACTGTATAAAGTATACATACATCAATAACAAAATTTCAGGAACAACATTAAATGGGTCTCATTGACAAAAAGTGGAATAAATTGAGCAAGAAGAAGAATAATCAACTCAATTGTTTGAATTATTGCATATAAAATCTATGCATTTATAATTAAAATTATTACGATAAGGTTATTGCTGCTCCAAGAAAATTTACATTACCTTTATATCACTGATCACAATTACAGGTTAGGTAGATATCTACTTCTTACTCTGAAAATTGTCAGTAGAAGAAATAGTCATGCATTTTATCCTGTCCTTCCTATAGAAATTGTATTTCAGAGTAACCAAATATTATTAGACCACAATCATTTTGCAACTCCTACTGAAACCTGAACTTAATGACCATTCTTAGCATGGCTAAGACTGAAAGACTTAGACATTATGTGCTTCCTAAGGTGATGAAATATGAAGTAACTATCATCACTCCTATAAGATTCTTGTCCAAAGAAATAGAACCTAGGTATAAGAACTAACTTCCAGTTTACAGGAAACGTAAGTTATAGAGGGACAAGTTACATGACACCATGTAATGAGGAGACAATTCTAGAATTGAGAACAACTGCACTCCTGGTTGTTTCAGCATAACAATAACCAAAAAGTTAAAAAGAAGGGAGTATGTGGAGTTTGTTTGGATCTTAATTGCAAGAAACCATCTTTAAAAAAATGTTTTTGACACAATTGGGGAAATTTGAACATGACGTGAGATCTCAACAATACCAGTAATAATTGTTAATCTTGTTAAGGGTGATACTGCATTTTTTAAACAAATATTTAAATGTTTACATTGAAAAAATATACAATATAAATAAAATGTATAAAAGTAATAAGTTTTAGTACTGTTGCTGTATGGAACATGTATACAAAATTGAATTCCCTTATTATATATATACCAGCAATAAATACAGAATAATAATATCATATGCCATAGCACCAATACATTTAACAAAAATGTACATGAATTATGGGAAAATAAATTTTAATAAAAATATTTGAAAAGATCCAAATAAGTTGAGAATTATGACTTGTTTATAAAATGAAACTCAATTTTTAAAAAGTCTGTTCCCCAAGTTTATCTATATAAATTAATCTAATTAAAATTCCACAAGATTTAAAAAAATTTCCAACTGATTCTAAATTCTAAATTAAATTAATTGAGATATGAAAAAAACAACCAAGAAAATCAGGATAATTTTGAGGAAAAACAAGTTTGGGAGAAGTTCTCTGTCAGAAATCAGTTATTTTAGAGATTTAGAGATGAATGCATTGTTATTTTTGCAGGGTTTTAGATGGATCCATCAATGGAATAATGAGGACAGTCTAGGAATGCAGCAAGGCACTTTGAAGATTTTATTTATTACACAGGGGCCTTGTAGATTTAGATTAATTGTGGAAAAGAATAGTTTTTAAATGTTGTAAGACAAATATATGTACTTTAGAAAGCAATCAATCTCTACCCTGCTTCATATGGAAAAACTAATTTCAGGTTATTAGAAGACATTTATTAGTAACACATGCTATAAAATTTTTATAACAAAACTTAGAGACAATGTAGGACCTTATAGGTCATGGCTAATATTGTGGATTTTATTTTAAATAAATCAGGAAGCCACTGAGTGCTTTTTACATAGGAAAGATATAATATGAGTTATGTTTTAAAAGCTTTACTTTTGCTGCTCTCAGGAGAATTGGGTATATGGGAGAAAAAGAAAGAAAAATGGAGTTAGGAGAGTTAATAATCCAAGTGAACAGTGATGATTGTTTGCATTAGATTATAGTAGTAGAATGGTCACATCTATGTTATTTCTAAAAGCCAACATATAGTACTTGCTATATTTAAATGTGATTACATTGAGCTTTTATAATATTATTATAAATTAGATATATAAAATAAAATGCATCTTAAAAGGCAGGACTTTAAGTTAATTTAGTAATATAAATTAGATATTTATTTGGTATAATATCTTTTCTTTCTAAAGCTAAATACAAACCTTTCAATGTCATATTTGGATTATTTTGTGATAACATTTTTACCATACAAGTATTTTCATCAAGGATTTGTAACATTAAACCAGATTTTCTTTATTTTCTACAATATATGTGCATAAGAACCACTAAGATCCCTAAGAAAAAGATCCCATAATATATTGGGCCACTGAACTATGCTCCCACTTCTCCACTCAAGCCTCTTTTGTTCTCTAAGTGAGATTTATCATTGTTGTTGCTGTTGTTGTTATTATTTTGTCACAGTCCATAAATCTGAGGGCAGTAGTGACATGAAGCCACAACATATTGTCCAGATTAAGAATCTATCAAGATTCTTACTCTGAATAGCTTTATTTTCTGACATTTATGGGAACAGTTTGTGAAACTGGAAACTTCAGCCAAATTATCTCTTTTCTGATATAGAAATAATTAAAATACTCTTGTATTAGCTTTTCTAGTCACCCAGATAAAATGTTTGAAATATTTTACCACATCCCCTGTCCCCCAGCTTTTGGGGATTCTTTTGAAATTATTCATTAAGTTTCACAGATGTTCACACATACAAGGGATAAGCCTCTAGTATTTGCCAGGACTTGTGATAAGGCATGTGTGATTGGCAATAACTGAGATATATAGGACTCATACCCTCTCTGAACACAGCTATGCTTCTTAGTTTTTACTTTCCCATAAAAACTTGCTCCCAGGTTAACATTTAATAGTAGACTCTTACCACTTGGTGTATAGTTATAATGGCATTTCAGTTTTCTCAGACTCATTTGCACTGAACTTCATTTTTAATGGTAAAATTGAAAGCTTTTAGTCCACAATGTGTATAGTACAATGAAAAATGTTAGTTTAGCTTTTGGTTTTGTTTTTAGCTGAGCATCTATATGCAAATCTAGCCCATTAGGGTTGTTTTTTTTGTTTGTTTGTTTTTTTTTCAGGTGTCCCTGAGATATTAGCTTAAATTCCTAGGACCTGGAAACTTTAAAATGTAGATTCAATAGGGTTCTCACTTTTCACACATAATAGTATATAATATGGCTGAACTCATAGATATATAAGGTTCTTTTTAACTCCAAAATCCTAACATTTTGTCAATAATAAAACATTCAGGTTATCTGTTTCTTGTAACAAACCAAATTTAAAAATAAATGCAGTGAGCTAGTGAGAAAATATAACAATATATGAGTGAGTCATTAAAAGGAAGAATATGGTGGCTGAGCAAGTTCTCTTCCTTTTTTAAAAAAGACTTTATTTTTATAGCAGTTTTAGGTTCACAGCAAAATTAAGAGGAAGGTAGAGGTATCCCCTGCCCCCAAACATGTATAGGCTCCCCCATGATCAACAACCCCCCACAAAGTGGTACATTTGTTATAATTGATGAATGTACATTGACATAATAGCCCAAAATCCATAGCTTAAAACTGAGAATACTCCTGTATTGTATATTCTATGGGTTTGAACAAATGTATACTGACATGTATCTATCATTATAATATCATACAGAGAATTTTCACTGCCCTAAAAATCCTCTCTGCTCCACCTATTCCTACCCTTCTTCTCCATTCTGTGGCAATCATTTATCTTTTCACTGTCTCCATGGTTTTACTTTTTCCACAATGTCATATAGTTAGAACTACATAGTATATAGGTTTATCAAATTGCTTTCTTTTATTTAGTAATACACATTTAAGATTCCCTCATGTTTTTTCATGGCTTGGTAGCTCATTTCTTTTTAGGGCAGAAAACTATTCCATTGTCTAGGTGTACCACTGTTTCTTTATCCATTCACTACTGAAGGATATCTTGGTTTCTTCCAAGTTTTGGCAAAAATAAATAAAGCTCTCATAAACTTCATGTGTGGCTTTTGTGTAGACATAAGTTTTTAACTCCTTTGGGTAAATACCAAGGAACATGATTGCTGGATCATAGGGTAAGAGTATGTTCAGTTTGGTAAAAATGCAAAACTGTCTTCCAAAGTAGCTGTACCATTGTGCATTACCACCAGCAATGAATGAGATCTCCTCTTGCTCCACATCCTCACCACCATTTGGTGTTGTCACTGTTCTTGATTTTGGCCATTCTAATAGGTGTGTAGTGATATTCCATTGTTGTTGTTTTTCTGCCAGTTTTATTGAGATATAATTGACATGAAGCATGGTATAAGTTTAAGGTGTACAATAATGACTTGACTTACATACATCATGGAATGATTACCACAGTGGGTTTAGTGAATATCTATCATCTTATATAGATACACCATTAAAGAAAGAGCAAAAAAATGTTTTTTTCATTTTGATGAGAACTCCTAGGATTTATCTGGTAGCACTTTCATATATGATGTACAGCAGTGCTAATTATCTTTGTCATGTAGTGCATTACTTCCCCAGCATTTATTTATCTTATAAATGGGAGTTTGTACCTTTTGACTTCCTTCACCTAAGTCCCCCTCCCCTCACCCCTGCCTCTGGTAGCCACAAATCTATCTCTTTTTCTATGAGTATGTTTGCTTGTTTTTGAAGTATGATTAATCTACAGCACTATGTTCATTCCTGGTGAAAAACATAGTGATTTGATATTTCTGTATATTTCAAAATCATCACCATGATGAGTCTAGTTGTTATCTGTCAGAATACAAAGATATTATACAAGTATTAGCTATGTTTTCTTCTAGAAGTTTTATGGTTTCAGGTCTTACATTTAAGCATTTAATTCATTTTAAGTTTATTTTTGTACATGGTGTGAGAAAATGGTCCAATTTGATTCTTTCCATGTAGCTGTCCAGTTTTCTCAACATCATTTATTGAAGAGGCTGTCTTTTCCCCATTGTATATTCTTTCCTCCTTTGCCATAGTTTAATTTCCCATATAAGTTAGGTCCATTTCTGGGCTCTCTATTCTGTTGCATTGATCTATATGTCTGTTTTTCTGCCAGTACCAAACCATTTTGATTAGTGTAGCTTTGTAGTATACTTTGATGTCAGGGAGAGTGATACCTCGTGTTTTGTTCTTCTTTCTCAAAATTGTTTTGGCTCTTCAGGGTGTATTGTGTTTCTAGTCAAACTTTGGAATTATTTGTTCTAGTTCTGTGAAAAATAGCATTCGAATTTTGATAGGGATTGCATTGAATCTGTAGATTGCCTTGGGAGTATGGTCATTTTAACAATATTAATTCTTCCAGTATGTTATATTTTTCCATTTGTTTCTGTCAGCTTAAATTTCTTTCATCAGTGTCTTATAGTACAGGTCTTTTATCTCTTTAGTTAGAATTAATCTTAGGTATTTTATTCTTTTTGTTGCAATTGTAAGCGGGATTGTTTTCTTAATTTCTCTTTTTGATAGTTCATTGTTAGTGTATAGAAATGCAACAGGTTTCTGTATATTAATTTTTCATACTGCAAATTTACCAAATCAATTGATGAATTAATGGTTTTTTGGTGGAGTGTTTAGGATTTTCTATGTATAGTATCATGTTGTCTGCAAACAGTAACAGAAACTGTTCTTCTTTTCCAATGTTAATTCTTTTTTTTTTCTTACTGCTGTGGCTTGGACTTCTAATACTACTATGAATAAAAGTGGTGAGAGTGGGCCTTCTTGTCTTCCTCCTGATCTCAGAGGAAATGCTTTTAGTTTTTCACTGTTGAGTATGATGTTAGCTATGGGCATGTCATATATGGCCTTTATTATGTTGAGGTATGTTTGCTCTATACAAACTTGTTGAGAGTTTTTATCATAAATGGATATTGAACTTTGTCAAAAGATTTTTCTGCATCTATTGACATGATAATATGATTTTTATTCTTCAGTTTGTTAGCACTGTGAATCACATTGATTGATTTGCAGATATTGAACCATCCTTGCATCCCTGGGATAAATCCCATTTAATCATAGTGTACAGTTCTTTAAATGTATTTTTGAATTTGGTTTGCTAGTTTTGTTGAGGATTTTGCATCTGTGTCAATCGGTGACACTGGACTATTTTTTTGTTTGTTTGTTTGTTTTTTGGTACCTTCACCTTGTTTTGTTAACAGGGTGATGTTGGCCCTGTAGAATGAGTTCAGAAGTGTTCCTTCCTCTGCAATTTCTTGGAATACTTTCAGAATGGTAGATGTTAACTCTCCTCTAAATGTTTGGAGAATTTACCAGTGAAGCCTGGACTTTTGTTTTGTGAGCTTTTTTTTTTTTTTAATTACCAGTTCAGTTTCATTACTGGTATGTTTGTAATATCTATTTCTTCTTGATTCGTTCTTGAGAGATTGTACATTTCTAGGAATTTGTCCATTTCTTCTAGATTGTCCATGCTATTGGTTTATAATTTTCTGTAGTAATCTCTTATGAGCCCTTGTATTTCTGTGGTGTTAGTTGTAATTTCTCTGTTTTTCATTTCTGATTTTATTGATTTGGGCCCTCTCTCTTTTCTTCTTGATGAGTCTGGCTAAAGGTTTATCAATTTTGCATCAGCTCTTAGTTTCATTGAGCTTTTCTTTTTTTTTTTTTTTAGTTTCTATTATATTTATTTTTGCTCTAATCTTTAAAATTTATTTCCTTCTACTAACTTTGGGTTTTATTTGTTCTTCTTTTTCTAGTTCCTTTAGGTGTACGGTTAGGTTGTTTATTTGAGACTTTTCTTGTTTCTGAGGTAAGCTTGTGTCACTGTGAACTTTCCTCTTAGAACTGCTTTTGTCATGTCCCATAGATTTGAACCATTCTGCTTTCATTTTCATTTGTCTCCAGGTATTTTCTGATTTATTCTTTAACTTCTTCAGTTGAGAAACATATCGTTTATCCTCCCGGGTTTGTGATTTTGGAGGTTTTCGTTCCTTTTAGTTGATTTCTAGTCTCTTAACATTGTGATACAGAAAAGATGCTTGATATGATTTCAATCTTCTTAAATTTACTGATATTTGTTTTGTGGCTCAGCATGTGATCTATCCTGGATAATGTTTCATGTGCACTTTAAAAGAAGGTGTATTATGCTCCTTTAGGATGAAATGTTATATATATATATATATATATATATAGTCTATCTGGTCTATCTGGTCTAATATGTCATTTAAGGACAGTGTTCCCTTATTGATTTTCTGTCTGGAGGATATGTCCATTGATGTAACTGGGAGTTAAAGTCCCCTACTATTATTGTGCTTCTGTCAATTCCTCCTTTTATGTCTGTTAATATATGCTCTATATATTTAGGTGCTTCTATGTTGGGTTCATAGTTATTTTTATATATTTTTATATATTTAATATATTTTCAATTGTTATATCTTCTTGTTGGTTTGATTATTTTGTCATTATATAATGTCCTTTGTCTCTTGTACAGTCTTTGTTTTAAAGTCTGTCTTGTCTTTTTTTTTTTTTTATGGACTGATGACTTTAGATTTTTGTTGTTGTTAGATTTTTAAACAACCTGGTGAATGATCTGTACCAAGAATCTGACAAATTGGAAAAAATGATGTGCAAATGTGTTAGCTTAGATAGCTTAGAAGTAAAAAAATATCCTCTTCCAGTTCAGTATTGAATTCACTACCTGATAATATGTATTTACATAGAATTTAAGAATGAACTATTTCAATTCATTCTTTTTTTTGATTTAATTTTATTTTATTTTTATACAGCAGGTTTTAGTTATCCATTTTATACATATTAGTGTATATATGTCAATCCAATCTCCCAGTTCATCTCACACACACACACACACACACACACACACCCAAAGTCTATCTTTTCTTGAGGAAGCGTATATATGGGTCTTTTTTTTTTATTATTATTTATCCATTCAGTCACTCAATGTCTTTTCATCAGAGCATTTAGTCCATTTACATTTAAATATTGTTAGGTATATATTTATTGCCATTTGGTTGATTGTTTTGGGGTTGTTTTTGTAGCTCTTTTTTGTTCCTTTCTTCTTCTTGTCTCTCTTCTCTTGTGACTTGATGACTATTGTTAGTGTTATATTTGGATACCTCTCTCTTTTTAGTGTGTGTATCTATTATAGATTTTTGGGTTTTGGTTACCATGATATATGTGATATCATGATTATTATATATGATTAAGTTGCTGATCTCTTAAGTTTTAATGCGTTTTAACAACCATGAATTTTTACTGCCCCCCCCAATGTTTACTGTTTTTGACATCATATTTCATGTCTTCTTGTTTTGTGTGCTCATTACTGTGAATATAGATTATTTTACTACTTTTTTTTTCTTTTAACCTTCCTAGTAGCTTTATACCTTTCCTATATATTTGCCTTTATCAATGGGTTTTTTCTTTTATAATTTTCATATTTTTAGTTGTGGGCTTTTCTTTTCCACTTAGAGAAGTCTCTTTAACATTTCTTGTAAAGCTGGGTTTGTGGTCCTGAACTCTTTTAGCTCTTGCTTGTCTGTAAAACTTTTAATCTCTCCACCAAAACTAACTGAAAGCTTTGCCAGGTAGAATATTCTTGGCTGTAGGTTTTTCCATTTTATTACTTTAAACATATCGTACCACTCCCTTCTGGCCTGTAGAATTTCTGCTGAACAGTTAGCTTATAGCCTTATGGGGTTTTCTTTATATGTAACTTGTTGCTTTTAATATTCTCTCTTCATCTTTAATTTTTGCCATTTTAATTACAGTGTGCCTTGGTCTGGTCCATTTTGGGTTGATACTGTTTGGGACTTTGTGCTTCTTGGACCTGGATGTCTATTTTTTTTTCCCCATGTTAAGGAAGTTTTCAGCTATTATGTCTTCAGAAATATCCTCTGTCCCTTTCTCTCTCTCTTATCCTTCTGAGACCCCTGTAATGTGAATGTTAGTATGCTTGATGTTGTCCCAGAGGTGCCACTAACTGCATGACCAGGGGAGTCCCTGTCCAGGTGCTGACCTGCTTATGGGTGAGGCCAGGTCAAAAGATGACTAGGTATGGGGCCCAAAGTGTGCCAAGGCTAGTGCTGGCCCACAGGTACGGAGAGCTGTGTCCTGAGGTGGCCAACTGGGGAGCCAAGGATCCCAGACCTAGTGTCAGCTTCCTGATGTATGGGGCTGTGTCCCAGGGGTGGCCTTGGGCTTCTGTGCACCTCCTGGTGGATGGGGCCAGTTCCTGACGCAACTAGCTACATGGTCTAGGGTGACCCAGAGCTGGTGATAGCTAGCAGGTGGGTGTGGTCAGATCTCAGGATGACTGGTTGAGAAGCCCAAGGAGTCCTGAAGCTGGTGTCAGCATGCTATTCAGTGGGACTGGGGCCATGGGGTCCCTGGGTGGTGCCTGCCTGATGGTGGGTGGGTCAGGTCTTGACACAGTTGGCTGTGGGGTCATGATAGTTCTGGAGCTGATGTTGGCCTGTGGTTGAGTGGAGCCAGGGTCCAGGGAGTCCTGGGGCTGGTGCCAGCCCACTGATAGGTGGAGCCATGTCCTGGGATCTCTGGCTGCAGGACCCTATTGGCACTGGAGTTGTTGTTTGACCCATAGGTGGGTGGGACCAAGTTAAGGGGTTGCACCCCTCTAAGTCAGAGTGTCTTGGGGTGGTTCTGGACCTCTGGTGGATGAGGCCAGATCCTGGGGCTAGTGCAGGCTAACAGGTGGCTCTGTCCAGGGCCCACAGTGTCCCAGGGCTGTGCCCTTCCCCTGCTGGATAAGCCTTAGATCCTGGGCTAGTATTGGCCTACTGATGGGAGAGGCCAGGTCCTGTTGTTAGTTTCAGGTGTACAGCAAAGTGAATCAGTTATACATATACATATATCCACCTTTTTTTTTTTTAGATTCTTTTCCCATATAGGCCATTACAGAATATTGAGTAGAGTTCCCTGTGCTATACAGCAGGTTCTTATTCGTTATGTATTTTATATATAGTAGATAAATCTCCCAATTTATCCCTCCCCCTCTATCCACTGGTAATCATTAGTTTGTTATCTACATCTGTGACTCCTGTTTTGTAAATAAGTTCATTTGTACCCTTTTTCTTAGATTCCACATATAAGCGATATCATATACTTGTCTTTCTTAATCTGAATTATTTCACTCAGTATGACAATCTCTAGGTCTATCCATGTTGCTGCAGATGGCATTATTTTGTTCTTATGGCTGAGTAATATTCCATTGTATGTACATACCACATCTTCTTTATCCATTCCTCTGTTGATGGGCATTTAGGTTTCTTCCATGTCCTGGCTACTGTAAGTAGTGCTGCAATTGGGGTGCATTTCAAATTATGGTTTTCTCTGGGTATATTCCCAGGAGTGGGATTGCTGGGTCATATGGTATTTCTATTTTTAGTTTTCTAAGGAAATTCCATACTGTTCTCCATAGTGGCTGTACCAATTTACATTCCCTCCAACAGTGTAGGAGCCTTCCTTTTTCTACACACCCTCTCCAGCATTTATTGTTTGTAGATTTTTTGGATGATGGCCATTCTGACTAGTGTTAGGTGCTACCTCATTGTATTTTTCATTTGCATTTCTCTAATAATTAGCAATATTGAGCATCTTTTCATGTGCTTTTTGGCCATTTGTGTGTCTTCTTTAGAGAAATGTCTAGATCTTCTGCCCATTTTTTGTTTGGGTTATTTCTTTTTTTGATATTGAGCTGCATGAGCTGTTTGTATGTTTTGGAGATTAATCCCTTTCTGTTGCTCTGTTTGCAAATATTTTCTCCCCTCCTGAGGGTGTTCCTTTTGTTTTGTTTATGGAATTTTGATTGAAATTGCATTGAATATACAGAGCAAATTGGAAAGAACAAATATCATAGTAATACTGATGCTTTCTATCCATGAACATGGAATATATATTTATTTACTTCTTCTTTGATTTTGTTCATCAGAGTATTGTAGTTTACCTCATAAAGATTTTGCACATATATTGTTAGATTTTTATCTAAGTATTTCATTTTTAGGGTGCCAATGTAAATGATGTGTTTTTAATTTCAAATTCCACTTTGTTGCTGTTATATAAGAAAGCAATTGACTTCTATATATTAATCTTGTATCCTGCAACTTTACTATAATTGCTTATTAGAGCCAGAAGTTCTTTTGTCAATTCTTTCAGAATTTTACATAGAAGGTTATGTCATCTGTGAACAAAGATAGTTTTATTTTCCCTTTCCAACCTGTATGTCTTTATTTATTTATATTCTTATTGCATTAGCTAGGAGTTCCAGTAAAATGTTGAAAATCAGTGGTGACAGGGGACATTATTATCTTTTTTCTGACCTTAGTAGAAAAGCTTCAAGTTTCCCATCATTAAGTATGATGTTAGCCATAGCTTTTTTGTACATATTCTTTATCAAGTTGAGGAACTTCTCCTCTACTCCTAGTTTACTGAGAGATTTTGTCATGAATAGGTTAGGTTTTTTGCATCTATTGATATTATGCAATATTTCTTTTTAGTCTATCAATGGCTTATATTAATCGATTTTCAAATGTTGAATTAGTCTTGCATACCTGGAATAAATCCCACTTGCTTGTGATGTTAACAAATTCTCTTTTGATTTAACTAAAGTGAGAGATAATTGAGAGTAGTATATATAATGATTCAAGTGTTAGTGGCAGTGTAACTACTGATGTGTAGGCATATATGTAACAATAATTTCACATGGATTTATAACTATTTTGTCTGTATATTCTATCTTAATTTTAAATCTAAGAAATTTAATCTAAGTTAATGTTTTTGTAATTAAATATCCTTATAGGAAGTCATAAGAAATGTAATTTGCTTAAAAATATATATCACTTAGTACAATCATTTAGTTTAGTGTAATAATTTTCTTTTTATAATAGTCATGTTCACCTGTCTGGAAATGGGATATAATTTTAATTGCATGTTATCAATTTCCAGGATGCAGTTCTTCAATATTTGAAAATACTTATACTGTCTTTCCTCAGACTCAATAAGATAAATATCTTTGTAGTAGCAATTGTTTATCTGTCCCATCATCCAACCTCACCTTCCTCTTTCATGAAAGAACTTCAATTTTGTTCAATTATATACTTGTAAAAATGCAGCACATGTGTGTCAGGAAAGTGCACACCATTCACAGTACCTGAGTCTTTGTATAACTAAAGTAATCATAGGAATTCCAAACCCTTTGAAAATGATAGATCCAAAAACTTTTTAAGTTAATTTGCATTTGTTACTCACCTGGCCAAAGTTTTAAGTCATGTGTGAACACCTGAACCAAGCCCAAGCACAGGGAAAACAGTGAGGACATATCTAGTCCCACTGCCGTTCCAGTGATTTATGAGCAGTGGGGAACCAGCCTTGCCAACAGATGACCCCCAGAGAATGAAGCCAAGATCATAACATTGTTGGACAACTGACTGATTCAAAGATTGAAGTCTGCTCTATTTCTGGACCTCAGATTAGATGAGTGTTGTTTAAGGCAGTTTGATTTTTTTTTCTGTTACTTTCTAAAGTTTTTATATACTTTAAATGTACATAAATATATATTACCTATATGCTATATATGGCATATTATATACATTATATATATCAATATTATATATATTTTTCTACCTCCCTGAACAATTAACTGCTCTAAAAATGATAAACAAAGTTTGATTTGGAAGAAAGAATAAGGTAGATTAGTGATGTGCAGTTGCTGAAGGAAACAACACATGGAACTATTTGGCTCACAGTTTAGTCACAGTTTAGTTTTTTATGACTAAAAAAGTACAAATAATTAGGAAAAAAAGCTTAATGGGTTATTTTATCAATCAATATAAAGTGTAAAATCAACTTCATTTGTTTCTATTCATATTATTTCCTGCATATAGGTAGATATTTCTCCATAATTAGGCTCATCATAGTGTGGAATGAGTAGAAAATACCACTACCCCAAAATTTCACTCTTACAGATTTCTCCCATAGGTGTTTATTCCTTTTGGTTGAAATATTGTAAAGTCTTGTAAAAACGTAAAAACATTATCTTGGAGGAACAGAATTATCACTCAGTAATCTCTGAGCTAAAATAATTTTATCAGTTAAATTAACTATTTGACTGCTTAGTTTAAACTAAAATCCATGAGAGGAAATCACAGTTACATTTGTCATAGTTTGTTCTGGGTCTGTCCTTTTCACATAGTATCAATGCTTAGAGAGTATTGCAGATTTACTTTTGAAAATATGACTAAGATAAATATGCGTTATAATTCACTTACTTTAAGAGATAGGTGTTCCTTTCATCCAGGAGCCAGAAGGACATTATGTTAATGTGTTGTCTCCTAAAAAACATATGACTCTTCACTATTCTTTTAGAAGTACAATATTATCATTTTTATAATTCTATGTGTTTGTTTACTGTCTATAAGAGCCAAATATATTTATATAATCATTGGGGGCTTTGATTTTGTTTGCCTGGATGCTGCATTTTTTTTCATCCATAAGCATTTGAATGTACTTCCAGCGTTTTAGTTTGATTTTGTTCTTCCCATGGCTGAGCAAACAGCTCATTTGGTTTTAGAGTCTTTTAATGTTTTTGTTGGCAATTGTCTTCTAGTGACAAGATTCATTTTTTCATTGCTTTTATTTATAAACACTAGAAATGATAGATGAGAAATGATATGTCAGTAATGAAATAGTATCTCTGATCAATATTTTTAAGAGACAAAAGTATATTTTTCTTTAAAAGGTTAAATTTATGGATTGTATACAATACAACTTCCTCAATTTCCTAGAACCCTTTTCCCCAGAACAAAGAGGTTTAGAAGTCATCTGAATAAATCTTCTTCCTTTTTTTCGGCATTGTAAAAATGAGGAAGTAGAAAATGCCTATTTCATTTATATTCACCCTATCTGTTAATGATAGAGCTAGAACACTAAGATAACAACTTCTGCTGATATTTCGCTAGTGAATCAGTTATTAATTACAATAATAACTCCATGTAATAAACAATCCTCCAAAACTCAGTGGATTAAAGCAGTAACGTTTATTTACTTACTAGTCTGCAGGTCAGCTGGGCTATGTTTTTCTATTCAGGACTGGGCTCGACTGTCTTCATTTGTTCTTGCTCAGTCACTTATGGTGAACTGGTGAGTTTGCTGAGGCATTAGTAATCTTGGCTGGGATCACTTACATCTCTGGGGTCTGTGATGGGCCATCCAGGGTGACTCTGACCCATCTGACTTCTCTTCTTCATCAGCTAGCCTAGACTTCCTGTTGTTCAATAGTTGAGGCAGCATTATAAAAGAATAAATGAAAGCACACAAGGACTCTTGAAGCCTCAGTTTGTAACTCACACACCATCACTTCTGCTGCAAGTCACAGACTAACTCAGATTCAGAAGTAGGGAAATAGATTCCATTTCTTGATAGAGAATCATAAAGATATATTTAAAAGGTGTACATAGAAGGAGAGTTAAGAATCTGGTCACATTTGTAATCATTTAATACAACTATCATAAACCTATTCATTTTTCTCTATCTGTATTCCTTGAAAGCTCCGTCATCTTTGTACATAATCCCCAACACTGGTATCATCCATCTCCAAGTTCTCTACTTTTAATTAACATGTGCAATGCTGGCAGATTGCTGTCCTATTGTGTGCTTTTTTGTATCATTTTCTATGAGGTGCAAAGTGAAAAAGCAAAATATATCATTACCTTTCTGGGAATCTGATATTTGTCCTCCCTATATCAGAATGTCTTCACCTATTCTACTGCATGCTAATTAATTAATTAATTGTAATGCTTTCATTTTAATGTAAAACATAAAAATATTAGTTTAAGAAAACTTTTATCTTATAGATAAAGCAGAGTTTTCTTTCTCAAGCAGACATTAGCCAGAACACTAAGGTTGTCTTTAAATGGAAACCAAGTGTTAAAATTTTATCTTCATAATTAACACTGCTGTACTTTTGCGTAAATATAATTTTCTTAAATTCCTATTCATGGATATATATTCCTTGAACAAAATGAACTTCCCTCTTTCACAGCTTGCATTCTAATAGAATTAGCAAGTAGTTGTAAGTTTCATAAAAAGAAATAAAATTGTGTCAGGGAAAATATAGAAGTCTCATTTTGTCATGAGTTGGCTACTGTGACAAGAAGTAGGGTTAGTGAAAGACCTACAAGCCCTGCTAGTCTATCCCTTATCATTGTAATAGTTCTCAAATGTCTTTGTGGAGTTAGAAAAATCTAGATTTGAATTACAATACCATGGCTAAATGGGTGTGTCACCATAAAAGACTCCTGAATAATTTCTGTGAACCTTAATTCCTTTACCCATAAAATATGAACATTAGAAAATACCTCGTAGGATTCAGGTGGTGCTTCAACAAATCAAAGCATATCAATTAGACTGTCTACCAGAGTGTTTGCCTTATATTAGTGGCTTCAAAAATGTTGCTATTTTATAAACTATACTGGTGCTCAAATCTCAGTATGTGTGAAGGAAATACAGATTTTCTTCTGAAGTAGCTTGAAGTCTCTTTGTGTAAGGTTTAATGGTGATGGATGTACATTTATAAAATTCTTATTTTTGTTCTTCTTTGTGCTAAATTCAGCATTTCCTACTATTAGTGTATCACATTGTTATTAATATTCTTCCTAAAGCTTCTGTGTGATGGATGAATAGTCAGTGATGCTGACCTGTTAAGGGCAACAACTTCATAACTTCAGAGCTGGGACATCAGGTCTAAATCTGCCACTTATTTGCTACGTGATTTGGAGGAAAAAACTCAATCTCTGTGTGCTTAAACTTCCAAAACAGGAAAAAAAGGAGATGATATAGGGTCTATATCATGAAGCTCTTGTAAATATTGAACAGTTAAATATGTTTTAATGTACTTAAAAGAGTGCATGGCACATTAGAGGTCCTCTATCTTGTGTATTATTATTGTTTTTAAAGATAAAACTATGAAGGTCCCTTCAGATAGCTAGATAGATAGATAAATAGGTATTGCTTACATATGCTTAAAGAGCATAAAATGTAGATTGCATGCTAAATTAAAGGATTACAAACAACATTTTATACTGTTTCATTAGTGATAATGGTTAATGTTTACTGAGAATTTTGTTTCTATTTACTATCTCATGATCACTATCTCTCACAATCTTAGTAAAATGTTATATAATCTTTTTCTTCTGATAATGTACATTACAAGGTACATTATTTCTTAATCTAGTATTACATCAAATATTCAATGCCTACAGAAGAATTTAGAATGGATATGTATTTGACAAACTATAATAAAATGAATTCATATATAGTAGGACTTTGAGTAAAGTTAAGTTATGGTGGAACGTCTTATGGAATATATAAGAACAAGAGAGAATATTACAGTACTTATTTTGTTTCTCCAAGCTGTTGTGAATTTTTAAAGTATTGATGCATGTCAGAGACTAAAAAATAATGCGCAAAGTGGATAAAGCTATAGGAAAAGCAACTGAAAAGAACATTACAATAATTATACCTATTTTTCTACTACTTCTCAGTCAAGTCTACTTGTCACTTTCTCTGCTCTAAATGACACAGACCAGAGAGGAAAAGAGGGAGGGATAAATGAAGAGTTCCTCTGAATTCACAAAGCAAACGCAGCAACAGATAAAACAGGAACTCAGAATACATAAGGTATACGTACCAGTTTGCTTCAGTTCAGTTCAGAGAACACTTTGAGGAGAAATTTAAATTATTCCAATAAAAATATATTCTAGTTCAAACTATATACTGTATATTTTTAATTTTTCCCCAGAATACAAATTTTTCTCTTTCATGAGAACAAAAATTATAAGATTTATGTTCTATGTCAACTTGAGAATACTATTTTTATTCACTTAGGTTGCTATTTTACAACTGGTTCAATTGAAAGACATGGGCAGAATTGCTGACAGCTCTTAACAGTCCAGCATCTGGGGTGGCCACCACCATTAATCTGTGGTTTTGACTTCTAGCATTAGACAACAGGCCACTTCATTCAGCACAGATTATAGCTCACGGGTCACCACCTGTGAAAGGGGCTGTCTTAGTCCATTTAGGCTGCTATAGTAAAATACCACAGACTGGGTGGGTTATAAACAACAAAAATCCATTTCTCACGGTTTTGGAGTCTGAAAGCCCAAGATCAGGGTGTCAGCATATTTGGGTTCTGGTAAGAATCCCCTTTGAGTCTGCAGACTTCTTGTATCCTCACATGGTTGAAGGGGCTAGAGAACTCTCAGGAACCTCTTTAATATAGCACTAATCTCATTCATGAGGGCTCCACCCTCATGACTTAAGCACATCCCAAAGACCTCCTAATACTGTCATCTATGGGGCTGGAATTTCAGCAGATAAACTGGTGGAACACAAACATTCAGACTGTGCATAGCAGGGCCCTTCTTTGTATTAACTACAGGGAATAGGAAAGAAAGGCAATGAAACCTCAAGGATTTGGGAAATGGAAAACTCATATATTTTTACCATGGGTATACAAGCAACAAGCTGAGCTGCTGGTAACATCTAAATTTATATATTAAAACAAATAATACAGGAATTGAAAGAAAAAAAAAGGAAGAAAACTAACCCAGAAAAAAACCTGTGAAGCAAATGAGATAATTAAAACATTATATGTACTGATTGCACGGTTGTAACATGAGACAAATATATCTGAATGCTTTGGATCTAGTAAATTTTCCAGATCCTTTGGCTGCAGAGACATAGCTTAAAAGCCTTTACTGAACATTAATGATGATAGAAAATACTGAAAGCACTGGAAGGAGGTGGCCCCAATTAAATAGAAGAGAATAATCATTTATGTACATATATAACTTCCACTAATGTTAATTAGACCTTTGCATGTAAATCTGAGTACGTCAAGAAGATGGATATTTAGGTACATACACACATGCACTTTAGAGCTTTCACTAAGATCACATTGTAAAATGATGGTAAATAGGGAATCTCTTAGGTCACTTATAATTTATACAATAATATTTTAGGACACGTGGCACTAGAAAGCTTTTAGATAGCTAAAGCTTTAAATTCTTGGGTAAGATAATTTGCAAGCTGCTATACTCTACAGATTTTTCACAGCAAAGAGACTGTCAAACTGAAACTACTCATGTTTGTCAGAGGAATCTAGTTCTCACTTTGCCAGATGTTAGATTTACCCAAACGTACAAAGAAAAGAAGAAAGCAGAAAAAGGTGGTAGGTAAGGAACAGGAGAGGGAGGAGAGGAGAAAGGAAAAGAAGGAGGAGAAAGAGGAAGAAAATTTGTAACTATAACCGAATAACAGCAACCTAAGTAGACGGTGAAGTCCTTGAGGTTGGGTCCTTGTCTTTATTGAATTGAGTTTCTGCAGCCTTGGGCATGGGGGTACAGTGTAGATGAACAATGCATGCTTGTTAAACTAACCTAAATTGACACAGTGACAAAGGAATTACTGATGTAAATAATGTCTTTCCCAGCTTTTCATCCCTCTGGGTTTTCTATAGAGAAAAAAGTCAAAACAAAGCATATATATATATATTTGTAAAGTTCATTTGAGTTGAAAATTACCCTGAAGTAGTTTCAAGTAAGGTGTGCTACTATCTGTGATAAGAGAAAACATTAATTGTAATAATACTGTGAAAGGTGTATTTGACTTGGAGATTGTGGTGTTGGGATTGTCATGCTAGCAATTCCATAATTTCTTAAATGTTATGAAAACTTTAATGTTTATATGTATATATCATATTTCTGGGGCAAAATCACATAAAAGGACAACTGATAACTTACTAAAATATAGTTGGTGAATTTAAAATTTTTGTGGTTTTTGAATACCAAAAATTGGAAAGTCCTCCTCTCTTTCCCTCCCTCCCTTTTTTCTTTCTTTCCCTCCTTCCTTCTATCTTTCCTTCCAATGCACAACTAATGATGGGAATATGTGCTATAAATTGTGCTGTACTAGGCCTTATCACCTGAATTATAACACTTGCAACAATCGTCTAATTATTTATTAATCTCCCTCACTCCCTCCAAAACTTGAATATACCTCTGTTTTTTACATTTATATGTTTAATTGAATTCAATCAACAGTTTATGAGGTCCTATGCAGGAAGAAGTTATGCTTTACAAGATTTAAATGTGAAAAGGTAAATAAGGGTGGAGAGACAACATGGTCTCTGACCTCAGGTAGTTTATATTCTAATACATAGGGAGCCATTCAAAAAGTATATATAAGTAGTTAAAGTAGTGGCAAACTGTACTTGTTGCAATGCAGGAAAATAATAATGCCCATAGTTATAAGGAAAATATTAATTGGTTAGTTAACGACTTAAGAAAAAATTAAAGAAACTAATTTAGTTTTTTCCCATTTTTATACAAAACAGAACTATTATTTTCTTCCCTAAAAGAGATTTCACAATTCAATTTGGCCAAAAATTGTACACAAGAAACTCTAACATAAGGTAATTCGGTACACAAATCTTTGGACATAAAATAAGAAAATACATATGGGAATTTAGAGTAGTTTAATCAAAGTGCTATGAAACAACAGAAGGAAGGATTTAGTCCAGTAGGAGGAATAACTTGTTGACAAGCACATGTTGGGCAGAAGCAAGAGTTAGTGGTTAGAATAAGAACTGAGGCCCAGGATTGATGCCATAGCAGACTAATTTGAACTAGGAATATTAGGGAAAGACCTAGTAATTCAGATGCCAACAATCATCAGCCTACATCATAATTTAGTTTAGGCTAAATTCTAACTAAACTTTTAAATCAGTCAACTTATCAATAATTTGTGTGTGCATATCCATATATGACAGCTGACAATTCTATATATTATATTTTTATGATGGCAGTATATATACAAAGACTGAAATTCCTTATATTTATAAATGACAATCAGCTATTTGCTAGAAATTTTTTAAAGATTCATGACAAAGATTCAAAGCCACTAGAATTGTATAGGACCCATTTTAATAGAAATAGAAGCACATAAATATTGGAAAATATTTGAATCTTTCCTGATATACAAGCAAGTCTTAGACATAAAGCTCACAAGGAAGAACCAATCAGAGAAATTTCTGATTTTTTTATTAGTGTTTTTTAAGGGGAAGGACATGAGAACAAATTGTTGTATATGACATTTCCTTTTGGGATAGCTTGGAATATTAATGAATTTGCCCAAGGTGACTGAATTATATTAGCTAGTTATTTACAAGTAAAACATTGTAGACATTAAGTCCCTTGTTGATATGCTATCATCAATTTTCCACTTTTTTTTCTGTCAGGCTTATTCCTGACAGTTAAAACAATGCATATAAATCTAATATGATCATAGTTATTTGATTTCAAGCGGTTCATTTTGTTCTTCAAATTGCTGTTTAACATAATCTCTAGTGGGATTTTTTTCTTATTTTCCCTTCTTTTCAATTTTTTTCATCACCTTAGCTGTATTGATATTGTTGTCATACGTATGTTGAACTTATCATTGAATTATATTTTGGTGGTGCCATTTTTCACACGTGTAGCATACTTCTTATGAGCATCAATTCTTATCCATAATGGAATTTTCTAATTCTTCCTAAATAGACAGTGCTAATACTCTGCTTCTGGGTCAACTTTTGAAAGAAAATTGAGCATAGACTATTTTAGAAAATAACAAAGAAAGGAAGAAGAAACAAAGCAGTACAATGAATTTGGATACAAAGTCTTTGTACTATAATGGCATTTCAATATATCTTATTTTCAAGTCCAAACCAAATATAAGAAATGACTATTTCCATAATCTTTTATTTAAGGTTCAACCTAACTTGTTTCTATTCTTATCCTTATCCTTAGCCTTATCAAGTGCCCATTTCCAAAACTGATTTATTGAGAGTCTTCAAAACAGAACTGGTACTTTTTTTAACATTGCACCTTTGATTACCATTCCATCAACCAGAATGGCATTCCCTGTCCTCTTCTTTTAGACTTACTATATCCATTCTTCAAAACTAGTAATCCATTACTGATTCTTTAAAAGCTTCCCATGGCCGGTCCAGCCTGAACTGATTACTCAGACATCTGAGCTTTTATATCAAGGCAAGTTTCAGTCATTGGCAATAAACTGTATACTACCAAGTAATAGTTCTACAATTACTTTTCAGAACTTCTAAGTAGATCATTTGGTTGTGGGGGTCTATTCAAATTTGCAAGTATTTATGCCATCTTTCTATAGGTAAGATACTGAGGCCACGGACCACCTTTTATGTTATTTTCCCCTCAGAAACCAAAACAGAATGCTGAAAATGTTTGTTATTTTTAAACCTATGAAACTTATTCTGTGGTGTAGTTCTATCTATGGAGAAATATAATGCTGTGTTTTTTTTCATTTATTTGTTCATTCATTCCATCAGTATTTACTGAGTACCTACTAGGTGCAAGACACTAGACATACAAACACTAAAATGGCACTAATTCTATGCTCAGTGCATCAAGATGATAGTTTTCCCTTATACTTGCTCCACATAGACCAGGTTTGCAAGGACTACATCTTTATACATTCAGTAGCTACTAGTCCACAAGATCAGAGGATGACACTAAAGTGAGAGCATATTATTTTCCTATTCAGGCTACCAAAAAGGAAAAGGTTTGGTTTCTAGAAAAGTTGGATTTTCCCTTCAAAATGTTGACTTTTCCATATAAAACTAAGATTTTCCTTGATGTTTATTGAGAAAACTAAATAAAAATAGATACAAAAATAGTTTAAGAAAATTAATAAACGAATCATCATGTAAAACTCCTTGGTGACATTTTGATATAAGCAATTTTTTATTTGTTTTCTAAAACATCAACATATGCATATTTCTAAAATAAAGAGTTGAATCAATGACAAATTCACTTTAGGACAGATGAATCCATCATGCTAGGATGTTTTCCATAATTGAATAAACTAATTACAGCCTCAGATTAATTACAAGGTTAAAACGTAACCATTAAAAATTTTGGAAACACTACAAAATTCAAATTGTCATTCTACTGTTGCTTGTTTGTGCTAGTATAAGTATACATACATATTACATGCATGTATATTGCACTACAATATCTCATTTGTTTACCTATTTTATTATTTTGAAATTTATATTTTTAGAGAGAATTTTCCTTCACCAGTGGATTATTGTTACTCTGTTGAGATTGACATAGAGGGCATGAACCGTGAAATCAGATACAACTGGGTTTGAATTCCAGTTGTAATATTTTATAGCTGGAGAACTGACAAATTTATTGAAACTGGTTTGAGCTGCAGTTTCCTCATCTCCAAAATTATCATAATGAAACATATTCATGGTGAAGACAGAATAGGTTGATATATAAATTATCTAGTAAAAAGTCTGGCACATATTGTGCACTTTAAATCATATTTTTATTACAATATTGTGAATTTTATAGACATGAAATTGATAATCTATATGAATACTAGATTGGAAAAAAGATTATTCAGATAAAATATTCACTCTTTTGCTCTGTTTTGTAAGAATGAGTGTGGCTTTGAAAATTAGTTTTCTCCTTAAGTGGACTGACTTTTTAACCTTTCTATTGTGATAATATCTGCCTTAATCAAATTATTTTGACCATTCTTTATGCTATGCACTTTATATAGAGGAAATCAAGCATTATACTCTTTGGAGGAAATTTAAAGTATCTTAAAAGTATACTGTAAGTTGATATAAGATGTAATATGTTAGAGTATGGGAGGCTTGGGAATAATAGTTCAGTCTATGCTATCTTACAGTCCTAAGTTATTCAATTAGAACTTTAGAACTTAAGGAGTTTGATTGGTCTATTGCTTTTAGTTCTCTGTTATGAATATGGCATTTTTTCTGCACATAATTTTTTTAAGTGTTTTGCACATTGTATTTACTCTAGGCTTCTAACTGCTAAAAAAGAATGAATAAACATTCTGGGGTCTGCCTAATTGTGCTTGCTGGGTACTAGTAGGAAAGGCCAAAGTTGTTTCCAAGAAAAAAATAATAATTTTAGACCAGCTCAATCTATGATCTTAAATGTGTGTGAAGCCATCACAAGTTTCAGAATAAAAACATATTTTTTAAACTGGCTACATTCATTGACTATTTTGCCAGCTCTATGAATCCTGCCCTCTGATTTAGACCAGGACTGTATGTTTATTCCCATTTACTTATGAGGCAAAAGAAACCCAGAAAGCTGACATAGCTTGGCTAGTGCATGAACATAGCATTTTCAACCACAGCAAGAGTGGTTCTAAAGGAAAGAAAAAAGAGTACAATACTTAAACGTGTGACTTTTCTTAGAACAACACCAAACTTGGTTAAACTTATTTGCTACCCAAGCAGCAAACATGAGAGTTTTGTGAGGTTTTTTTTTTTTTTTAAGATTAGTTCCTGCATCATATCATCATCACTACCTTTATCAATTCCAATTGATTAAGCACCCTGCTAGTTCTAATGAAGATAGATCTACACTGGAGAAGAGAATGTCTTCATATAAAACCTGAACCTGCAATGTGCAATGTATGATATTTAACAAACCTAAATAACTTATACTTTCTTATATAGCTGCTTTACAGAGCCTCATAAAACATTCCTCCTTTCATTTTAAGCTTTCATGGGTTTTTACATGCACAATATCTTAGTGCATTAGCTAGGTGATGATAGAGTAAAGAAAAAAAATCCTTACTAATCCCTTCTAATCTTTTTTCAAGATTTGAGATTTTGGAACATTTCAGTTATTAAAATGTGTCACTCAAACTTTATATATATCTAAGTTAACATTTGAATAATCTTCTATGTCTGGAATATTTAGACAGTAAATTTCATTTGAAAACTAAAGCAGTGTTTTAGTCATCTCTTCAAGTGAAAGGTGAAACAAGGTTATCCAATGTTAAATTTCTGTTCCAGAAAACAAGTTATCTTTACTCAAATAACCAAAGGGAATCTTCAAGCCTAAGAAATGGACCTACACAGAGGTCCATCATTTCAAAATATATTGCACACACACACACACACACACACACACACAAACCCTCTGGTATGCTCTGTGGTTTAGAGAAGGGTAGAGCAGCTGTTGCCATTTGGTGACCATATATCCATCCTCCTCGTGGTGTCCCATTGCCATTCTGAGTGTCCTACTCATGGAGAAAAGCCTACCCTACAGCAGATTTGATCTGCTGTTTCATCACAACCACACGTGAAAGCTGAGTCATAATTTAGTTAATATTTTAGATTGACTTTTTACTGGCATTGTTTCTTCTCCTACCTCTTGTGGAAATCTGGACACAGTATCCTATTAAAAAGATCAGCTTTAATATTAATTCCTTACTGTTTTTTATAATGTCAAGTGTGACATAAAATTGTGCCCCCTAAATACAAATATTAAATATCACAACGTAATATCGAAGCAGTATATTTGTGGGCTTTTCTTTTTTAATCTCTGCTGAATTATGTCAGTTTAGGAAATACCTGGTTTTATGCAATTGCACAATAGGAAATCACTAACGCAATTACCTATAGGACTAGAAAGGTAACCTAAAGGTAACCTAGTAGAAGCTGGCTGGCTCTGGGACACAGCAAACGTGGGGACTGTGGTGGACTAGAGAGTACATGTTCCCCCCTAAACAGGTTGGCTGCTTATCTACAGCAAATTGTTGCCATGGGGAAAGATGGGCTGAGGGTTATCAAAGAAAAACTGGAACTGCAGAGTTTTGCATGTGTTTTCACAAAATTACTTTAGAATTCATTCAAGCTGTAAACACACACACACACAAACCCTCACATACAGAGACTGTATGGGCCCAACAAAATGACCTTTTGCAATGAGTCTCTATTAAGTGACTGAAACTCAGTATGTTTGGAGATGATTAATCATATTAAGCTCCTGATTCATAATGCTACCTTAGACTTAATTAACTTTCTTAATTAGACTTAAAAAGACTTAATAACTAACTTAATTAACTGTGAAGTCTTATTGTGTATAAGGTACTCTTCTAGGTATTGCATCAACACAAAAAGGAATAGAGTATGGTCTTTTCTTCACAAGTCCATACACTCTGCTAGGGTGTTAGTAAATAATATCAAAGAAGGAAATCCATAAAAGGAAGACATCACTGCAGAAAAAAATGAATTTGAGACATAGAAAATTTGGCTTGACTTACATCTCTACCACTTACTGTGTTTTTGAAAACCCTATTTAAGTCCTCTGATTCTCACTTTTCTTATATGTAAAATACTACTTTGTTGTAATTGCAAGTCCCTAATGATTGTAAAACTCTTAAATACTCAATAAATACTAGCAAAACCCCCAAACTCACAATAGAAAAATACTTCCCTTGGTAGAGTTCTGTTGACAGAAATAATATATATGTAAAGTATCTGCTCAGTGTATGGACATTAGGTGCTCAATAAAGCACAGTTTTAGGGATTATTATGACATCCACATTTTGTAACATGTGGGCAAAATGTTCTAATCAAAATAGATCCTTTTCATGTGACAACAATATCTAGTCTCTTTGTCAACTTTCTTAATATCCTGAATATACCAGAGATATAAACTTTTTGAAGGAAAATGTTCAATATAATAAGAGCAGGAAATTATTTATTCCCCAGTTGGACATTTTTGTTGTAGATAAGTGTCAGCATTATTGCAAGATACTTGGCAGGTTAAACATGACAGATTTTTGGATAAAGGTATTTTATTTCTGGAAAAGTTCTTAATAAAAAGAGATAATATTTTAGAACCTCATCCAGTAGAGGAGAGTCTTACTAATTTCAAAATAAAAGGAAGAGGAATTTATAATAAAACTACCTATCATGTTATTACATCTATTGTAATGATGAAATAAACTCACCTTGTAACAGAATTCCAAAATATGTTTAAGTTGTTTCATAAAGCACTAAATAAATACACATTTTAGGTTTCCTGTCTAGAAAGAGACAAAAGAAAAATTCAGGCTTACAGGACCTTTATCCTGGAAAGTTCCTCTTGTTAATTAGAGCCTGATATATAAAGTGGAACTATATATCATGAATTCCTGACCATCAGTAAATTAGGACTGTGTCATCCTGGGATGGAAAGGGAATATCAAAGCCAAGGACCCTTTCTAGAAAATGCTTTTTTCATGGTGTGGGTCTTAAATCTTTGGAGCCATTAGCAAGAGTGCTCTGTATGATCAAAATTGTCCATGGGTTGTATGGAGTTTTATTTATTGTACCATTTTCTACATTGCATTTCAATTCTCAGGAGCATTTTTTCATACTCTCTGATTTTCAGACACTCAGGGAAAAGTAAAATATAGGCTCAAAATAAGATTTGTCTCTACATGGACGAATCAGTCATGCTTCATGGAATGCCTAATGCAGCCTTTGATTCACCAAATCCCAAGTAACATTTCATTACTCCATAGGGTGTCCTGAGACTGGGGCCGTATTTGTCAACTGCTAATGTTAAGTCAATGTGTATGTCTGAGTGTGCCATCTTATGTGTATAACATTTCCGTGGTTCACTGAAGCTTAATATAATTAGTCAGAGGCAGTATTAGTGAGGCCAAGTGCACATGTGACATCATCATGTGAAAGTGATGTATGGACTTTACTCCAAAAAGTGGGTTGGCACTATCTTGGCAGCAGACGCAAGTGTGCCTAAGAAAATAAATGTCTCTGGGGGTTGTACCATCTGCACATGCATTTCAACCTTAATCTCTGGGAATCCAATATTCTGCTCTGTACTTAAAAATCAACCCAGATGATCAGATTCAGAGATAGTAAGGACTGTTATTTCTAAAACCAAATGATCCAGGACTGTTTAGTCCTTTGAATTATTTTGTTTTTTATTTAATTTTATATATTTTTAATAGGATTTTTTGGAATTTGAAAATAGTGCTTATACACTTCAAACTTTAGAAATGTTGAAAAACATTCAAGTGAGCATTGTTTCCTAATAGATTTTTTAAACCTACATTTTAACTACAAACGTGTAATCCTATTAAAATACCATTGTGTAAGCCATTTTTATGTCATAAAATAGGATAATTGATTCCATAACATTAAATGGTTTACTAATAGTTGCTTTTAATGAATACATAGAAATTCCAAAATTTTATCATATGAATGTGTTATATATTACTTTATGAACCCCCTGTGTTAACTAGCTTCTGTTGCCTTAAGCAAAACAAATGATAGGAAATAAGGTTCCTTTATTTAAAAATTAAAAAAGGAAAAGAAAAGAATGTGTCAAAGTAAATCTGTGATCCCATTAGATTACTCTTAATAGAGAGGAGCTAAAACCTAGGAAACAAAGAATGTAAACTGGGCTTCCCTGGTGGCGCAGTGGTTGAGAGTCTGCCTGATGATGTAAAGGACACGGGTTCGTGCCCCGGTCCGGGAAAATCCCACATGCCGCGGAGCGGCTAGGCGCGTGAGCCATGGCCGCTGAGCCTGCGCGTCCGGAGCCTGTGCTCCGCAACGGGAGAGGCCACAATAGTGAGAGGCCCAAATACTGCAAAAAAAAAAAAAAAAAGAAAGAATGTAAACTATCAAAAAGAACCAATAGGGTACATTATTCTACTAATAAAAATCAATGATAGATAAATTAAGAACAGATGTTTCTGTAATTCAAAACTATTATCAGCTACTAAATTATTAAGAACAATGACAAAATTATTTAATATTTAGCTTTTCCAATAATATGCTGGCATATTTAGGCACAACTAGGAGTAGGTTGCAAAAAAAACCTCATGTAATGATGATTTTCAGATACTCTTCATGGAGAAAAATTTAGCGAAGTATGGAGTCAACCCCTTGAGAGTCATCCTCTTTCTGTCTATCTGTCTGTCTGTCTCTCTCATAGTGAATGAAGGTTTAAGAAAATGAAATCCTGGAGAATGGCTGATTCTTTCTTTAACTTGAAAAGAGAAATTTCTAGATTCTGAGTAAAACATTATTATTTCATGGGTTATTATGTGGAGATTTTTTTTTCTATCAACACTTGAAAACTAAGCAGAAAAAAATTAAATAAAAACACTAATATGAACAATGAAACATCATTTTCATATCCATGAATAGTGATAAGGCCTTGCCATGCTTTAGCAAAGCGAACTTCAGTGTGGTAATGTGACTTATACAAGTATAATAGCCTAAAGATAAAGTAGAGAAGTATAAAATATAATATGAAAATATGTGATACCATGTGCTAAGAGAGCAGGTCAGAAAATAGTGATAAATATTACCTCTAGTTAATTAGAAGATATAAGAGAAGAGGTGGGGTTTGTGTCCTAACTTGTAGATCAGAGGATTCGGGGAAAATAAAGCAAAGGGATTAATTTTCAGAGATGACCTATGTGAGTAGGAAAGACTTCTCAAGCATAGACTACGTAATATAATCTTCTCACCTGGATGAGACTCCCTGTGTATTTTTGTTTTCTAAATGTTGAATTTTCTGCCTTCTCTGATAAGTATATTGTAGATGAGGAACAGAATTCTAAAACTACTGTATTGGAATTTCTTGGCAGAACAAGAGGCAAAGTTAATTTGACTTTTCTAAGAACATTTGCATTATACTAAGTTCCATTAAACTAGGAAAAATATTCATATAAACCTAGAGAAAATTACTCTAAATTAGGAAATCATTTAGAAAAACTCTGTAGTTGCTGAGCTTTTCTAAACTCAATAAGCTGTGTATTAGACATTGGAATTCTAGCAGAGAATTGTACAACATACTGATCTTAGAATGGCCAATATGTCACATCTCTTTCTTCTTCACCCTTTCACTTCACTTCTCTTACAGATATTCTAGTTTTAAGCTAATTATAATTTATGACACATCAATATGATGACAATTAAAAAATCTGTGTATCCATTAAAGGCATGTTTTAGTAAAACATTTACTGCCATGGAAACTGTCTACTCTCTAAATTTGAAATTTAAGAAGAATGATAATGGTATATATACTAGGATCTTATCTTTGCATTTTCCAGTTTTTCTTTTTCTTCTTTTTTTTTTTTTTTTTAACTGTCATATTCCTTCTCTGGTACTTGTAAAATTTTTGAGACTATAGACAAAGAAACAAAACTGAATAAGACAAAGATCAGAAATTGTAAATAAGGGTCTATAAGTCCCTCCGATAAAGTCTCAGTTTGGATCACTTATTACTCATGAGATCTGTCAATTTTAAAAAATGATCTTAAAACAGATATTTACATATTTATATATACGTATTATTGCACTTGATCTTCAAGCAACTCTGCTTTCCTACCACTCCTCTGTCCCCAGTTATCAATGTCACTAATCCTAAATCCAATAGTCAATCCTCAGGCTTCTTTTTCTTCAACTTCCCTCTGTTCCATCTCAGTGTTCAGTGCCAGAATCTTCTCACCTTTTAGTCCTCTAATGTTGCTGTGTACCAAGATTCATCCTCAGCTTTCTTCACTCTTATTTACATCCACTCCCTTGTTGATCTCATGCAATCTTGTGATTTTAAATGCATTGTGCCTCGCTTAGACTTCTTACAAACTAAAGTTCACAAAAAGTGGCTTAGGCAAGATGAATAGTTTTCTCTCATATTAAAAAAACCAAAAAGCCCAATAGTTACCAATTTAGAGCAGGTATGGAAATTTCATATCCCATCTATGACTCCAGCTCTAACAGCAGTGTTTCTTCCATCCTCACAATCAGTAAGGCTGCTGGATCTCCTCATATCCAGCTGTTGAGAAGATAGGTAAGAAAAGCCACAGAAATAACTTTGCTGGCTAAATTAGCCCCCTTAAAGGGTCTTCTTGGAAGCCTCACCCAAGAATTTATGGGAACATCTTGTTGAACACCCTGATCTACAAAAGAGGTTAGAAATGCATATTGTTATTCTTGGTAATAAGGGGATTCTATTAGTAAAGTAGAATTACAAATGGATATCATGTAGGCAACTAACAGTTTTGCTATAACATCTTATATGCTGAGAGCTCCAAAATTTAATTCCTCTCAAATCACCCAACTACCTACTGAACACTTCCCCTTAGATGTCTGATGGGTGTTTTACTCAAACTTGACCAAAATTAAAATCTTAAATTATACCCACAGGCTTAATTCTTCTGCAGTTTCACCATGTCCAGTTACTCAATATTTTTGGCTCTAAACCTTTGATTCCCTCTTGACTCTTCTCTTTCTGTCATACTCTACATACAATCTAATAGCAAATCTGTTCTGCCCAAATATAATCACTTTTCAGCACCACCATTGCTACCACTACTATCTTTCAGCTAGACTCCCATTCTTGCCCATCTTAGTCTATTATGCTATTAAAAAGGTAAATCTGATTATGTCCCGAACCTGCTTAAAATCATCCACTAGCATTCTATCAAAGGTAAAATAAAAGTAAATCCTTGTCATGTTTAACTATATAATCTCCCTCCAAATACTTTTCTGATATAATGTCTTTCCCTCCAACCACTTGCCCCCAAGCTTCATCTACTCTAGCCACACTGGCCATTTTGCTCGTCTTCAAACAGGCAAATCATGTCCCTAATTCAGGCCTTGGACTTTATTTTCTTCTGCAGAAATGCTCTTTCCCCAAATATCCATGGGTATCTGCAGGGTCTACTCCTTTACCACATTCTTGTGCCCTCAAAAGTCACCTCTTCTGAATGGCTGTCACTGACCACAGTTTCTAAAATAGCATCCACTTCCAGCACATGCACCCGCACATCATGACCTCTCCCACTGCCCAAATTTAATTTTCTTCATAACAGTAGGCAAAACATGTCATCACATAATCTAATCATATATTTTTAATGTATTATTGTTTACCACACTTTTGTGTAAGTTCTGTGAGGTTAAAGATTTTATTTCTTTTACTCAATGCTTATACATACTACCTATCAGAGTTTTCTGTACATAAAAGCAATGTGACTTTCTCTCTGTAGGCCTCAATATTCTCATCTTCATGCCAAAGAGTCTAATTTTTAAAGTATCTTCAAGATTTCAAATTCTGATATTCTGATGAATAGTCAAGGAAGGCTTCTAAACAGGAGAGTGTTGTGTTTGAACAAGCATTTCAGACAATCTGATGGTTATGTGTAAGAGAGAAAATGGAGGGTAGGTAGATGAGCTGCTTCTAAGGAAATCAGTTAGGAAGCTTTTACAATAGTTTAAGTATGAGGTTATTCAAATTCAAATTAGAATGGCAGTAGTGTGTGAAACTGTTACAGAAGTTACAGTAGAGTTTAGAGACAAATTAGATATGAAATTCAAGCAAGTAGAAAAAGTCAAAGATAATTCCAAGATTTTAAGTCTGAGTTGTTAGGTACTATTTATTGGTATCATGTATAGTCTGAAATGTATTATATGCAGACCATTTTTCCCCAGGGATAAAACTCAGAGGTGGATAAGTTTATTGGTTTTCCATCTTTGAAATGGAATAAATAACTGAGTTACCTGAGAATTCAAAGCATAAATAAATACTGTTTTGGCCTGATATGTTTTATGCCTAGCCACTAAAAAAACAAAATGTAATGAATGCCTGAATCCAAACTCATTTAATTCTTGTCAACAAAAATGAAAAGATTTCTCACTGCATCTAAAAATTTAACTGAATAAAATTATATTACATTATTCACTGTGTATTACAGCCGATAGGTAATCTCTCTCCTTTTCTAACTCACTTATAAATACATACACACACACGTGTGCACACACACACAAAAGTGACTTCTATGACTATTCTAAAGATTGTTTGTATTGTCCAAACGCCTACTCTTTGTTATAGTGTCCTATCTCCCTACTGTAAGACTGACCTATGAACGGCTCCTTCTTCTATATTGTTGGATAGTTCAGTTCCAAACTGACACAGTATGTTAGTAAATTCTTCCACGCACACCGACACTAAATTACATTACACATACAATTGGTGTAGATTATAACAAAAGAGAGAAGAATTCCAGTCAAAGTCATCCTTGGTGATGATAGTATCAATAGATAACTAGTTACCAACTCCTGAAAAATCCACGAAGTGCCTTTCCTACATGAAGTTTTAGGTAGTCTATGATGATAGGGCATAAAGAGCCTAGACAACTTAAGACGTAGGACACAAAGGACATGAGTATATGAAGACAGCTAGAAAACTGGAATTAAAGTTGTATTACTCTCCATAGATCCATCTTTTAAAAACTATTGGTAAAAGTTAATGGAATGATTGTCATGATATCAGCTGGCAAAAACAATTACATAGCGTGGTAAATTCTCACCAGTAGAATTTCATGGTCTCCATTCTTAGCTTAGCCTTTATCATTATCAAATACTTTCTCTCTCCCCTTCAGTTATGTTTCATTCTTGACAATAGCTGCTATCCCTCCAACTCTCCTCTTGCTCTCAACATTATGTATAAAATTATTAGGCATCCAAACAGTACTATTTATACTTATGCCAGAATTTCCTTTATCCTTGCCTTTTCTTGCATAATTCCTCTTGCTTCTCCATCAATTTCTCCGCTTCTTCTCACACTTCAAGGTGTCTGATTTTTCAGTTATACACTCTTTTCGGGAATCTGTCACTATTGAATCTTTCCCTCCATTTTAAATATGCTTAGTTTTTCCCATCAACTAAAACTTCCCTTTATTTCACACTGGATTTTAGCTACTACCTTATCTCACAATTCTTGGATGAAGTCTAGTTTCTCAGTTATAATATTCTCTCATAATATTATTCACTCTCCCACACTTCTTGTTAACAGTACGTTATAGGCAAAGATTCCACTGAAGCCATATCAATTTATCAACCAACTCTCTACTGTTAAAGTGAATACTTTCTATTTAACTTGACTGTTACATCCGCTGTTGACTCTCATCCACCTCGATGCCCTTTCTTCATTGACACTATGTCTCTTTGATTTCTGTCCTTCTGTGGTTGTTCATCTTAGTTTCCTTTGTGTGGTCCTATTTCTCTCACAGTCTCTTATGTGTTGGTCTTCACCAGACAATTTTTTGGCTTTCTTCTCTTACAGTACTTACTGTTTCATGTTAATCACATTTATCCCGGTGCTTTTAACTATTATTAATAACTGATGCATCAAAAATCTATATTTATATCTATTCTTAATTCTATCTCTTGGCCTATGCCTAAATATATATTTTTTATCCTTATCCTCATCTTTAGTTCCATATATTATCTTTTCCTGAGTTCCAGACCCATATAATAAAGAGTTTAATAGAGGGTACAAAATACAAAAAAAAAAATTTATCAGTAGAGAAAATGCAATGCTATTATATTTAAAAACTAATGTAAAGAATATTTATTTAAACTCCACATAGCTCACTGAATTCTACATTTGTATGTAGCTAAAACTGTAGATGCTCATTTTATTATACATTTTGATACATTTCTTAGCCCATGTGGGTGTTCAGGAAATGATGAATAGCAGTAACTGCAAAGACAGACTGCATATTTCTGCTCTAATCTATTTTCAAAATGATATGAAAAATCACTTCTACTAAATATTGCTCAAGTTGATGATGTAGTCTCAATATTGAATTTTGTAGAATTTCTACTTATCACAGCAAAATCAAATTTTAATCTTTGGTTGAAGAACAACTCCCTTAAAGCATGCAGTTCATCAGCATCCTATTGGCTAAATATTTGACAAGGCTTAATCACCTGAATTTTTCCATTAGGAGCTATTTATGACTTTGAATTTTGAAGTAGAATCAAAATCTATCTAAACAAATTGGGTATAGAGCACACAGAAACACTCTAGCACTTAGTTTACTTGATTTAGCTTGGATAAAAACATACTCCCATGGGAAGTTCTTGTACCATTGATATGAATATCTAAAGAAAAGAAGGTATGTTCATTTTGGAAGATGAATACTTCACACACAGAATTGAAAAGCTGAGACAGCTAATTTCAACCACTGCCACCAAAATAGGAAGTTTCAGCCAAGACCTCAAAAATGGGGAGTAAGTGTGGTATTGTCCCTTTTAAATATTAGAAAGAGAATGTTAAGAATCAATTTAAATTATAGTACTTTGTTCTATCAAATGAATATTGCCTAAGAAGCTAAAGTATTTTTTAAACTCAGGATTCAGTATCCATAATGCAGTTCATCAGGAATAATTCTACCTATAAAATCACAATAAATATTCTTGAGAAGCTGAAGTAAAAGCAGGTTTTATACAAAAGATGCTCATTTACTATTTTCTATTTTGGCATCAAAATAGTTGTTGAGCATTCCACAAATAGAATAGTTTAAAAGGAGATAATTTACAACCAGAATTTTACTTGTTATAAAAATGGATTGAATATGGAAGAAGATATGTATCATTTCTCTTGAAATGACCTTTGGAACATCAGTGCTTTCTCTGCCAACCTGACCCACATTTTTCATGTATTTGTGTTAAAAAACTGTATTAAAGTTAATGACCACTTAGAATATTAAAACATATCCTATTAAAAATATAGAATCAGATTCTTCTTCATAATCACAACATTCTTTACATGCAGAGTTTTGAGATTTATTTCTCTAGCTCCCTAGGCTCTTAGTCGACTTTGTGACTAGTTTTGATCTATAGAACGTGGCACAAGTGGCTTTTCAAGATGTGTCAGTATTACCTGAAGTTTATATTTATAAGGGTTTACCATGAAGACTAGAAAAGGGAGGGTGCTCCAGGGAGAGTAAACAGCTTCACAAAGGGCCTGAAGTATTAAACAGTGTGTGGTGTATTCAGGAATATAGAACTAGTTCAGGTTGACTGAATAATTTTCGTTTGAAGGAGGTAGAGGCAAGACTGAAACTGAAGAGGTAGATTTCAAGCACATCAGGTACAAAGCATGCTGACTTTAGGTTTTATCTAAGATATTTTAGGATGATGCTGAAGGACTTCAATTAAACAACTAGATTGAAAGCATATTCAGTTTTGAAAAACAAATTGGGAGCAGTATGCATGTTGGACTTCTGAAAGAAGTACTTAGTGAAGCCATAGGGGAGACGTGGCAAATATCTAAGAAAAAGATAATAAAGGCAACAAGCGTGTGTAGGAAGACAGAAATACAGATTCTATATGATTTGGAAGTATAAATAACAGGACTTAATAATATATTGGCTATCCCTTAGACAAAAAGTTTCTAAATTTAATTTACTCAGATTAATTTTTACCTCTGGCTTTCTAGATTTCAATGTGGAAGAAAGTCAGAAAAGTCCTCCAAAGTGTCTAGCCAAGAAAATTGGAAACTGCCTGAGAGCCTGGGAAAACAATTTTGCCAGATTGGCTTGTAATTGTTTTCTCTCTTGACACTGCTATAATTCTCAGGACTGTTTTTATGTTTGTTTGTTTTTTTCCTATATTGTCTATTGATAGGAAATTTATATCATTATGTAAAGCTCCTGTGGCTTTACATAGTGATATAAAAATCCATACAGAGTTGAATACTGTCCAATCTTGAGGGGAAGGTGTGTTATGTACTCTATTGTAGAAGAAAAATAGTTGGGCATTTCCATCCTGGTGTATTTTCCAAAGAATTTAAAATCGTAACATAGAAAAAAAAATATTGACTGGCTTTGGAGGACATATACCCATCTGTGGCCTAACAACGTATATCTCACAAATCATATATTACTTTCCATCTGTCTCTAACTCTTGGATCCAAAGTCTGATCCAAAAATTTTTTCTAAAATGAAACTGGAGACAGGTAGTTGGGAAAGTGGAAAGATAACGAAGAAGCCAGATAGATGGAAAAATAGGAACAGATGCTACTAAGTTCTAGAAAAACAATCCTAAAAGGAAGGTACATCATAATGACATAGAACATGCAGGAAGTTCTTAACATTTCCATGAAATTATGATTGATCTAAATGACTGAATGCAATTTGGTAAGAAACCAAAATATATAATTTTCATTGTACTGCTGATGTAGTATGTATACAGTGGTTCCCACAACATAGTCTCCAAATCATCAGTATCAGCATCACCTGGAAACTTGTTAGAAATGCAAATAATCAGGATCCCCAAATCAAAACTTAATGAATCAGAAATAATGGGGGTGGAGCTGAACATTCTGTGTTTTAGCAAGCCCTATGGGTGATTCCGATGCACACTGCACTTGGGAACCACTGCTCTTTGAGGCACCATGCTCACTAGTATAGCATAGAGTACATGGTTCTCTCAGACAGGTTCCAGTGGTGAGTTAGATTATCCATGTGATTTTGAGCGTCTTGACATCTCTGGCCTCAATTTTCTTTAAAGAGTAAAAAAGTTTCATTAAGTTATTGTTAAGCTTTTTCCAACACAAATATGTTCGAACTAGTTTTTTAAAAAATAATCAGCCTTCTCTCCAACAATCCTATTACCTCTTTGAACACACCTCTTAGTATGCTCTTGCTCATTCATTCCTCTCGACCACACTGGTTTCCTTGTTGTTTTGTCAATGTGCCTTCATATACCCACCTTAGGGTTTTGACTTTGGTGTCCTGTATTTCTAGAATCTGTTTCCCTCAAAAAAAAATTGATGACTAAGTCACCTCCTTCAAATCTTTGTTCAGATGTCAGTTCCTTAAGAAGACTGCTCTGCTGACCACCTCGTTTCAAATTGTTACCTGAACACTACCTATATTCTATATCCTACTGTACTTTTATTTGTTTCCCATAGGGCTGTCAACTCTGAAATTACTATATAATTAACCCTGTCCTGGACCCTGTGCTTTATCAGCCCCAACTCTGGCCCTTCTTTGGCCTTACCTTTCCCTACTCTGTAAGGAGACCATGTAGCCAAGAGGATAGATATGTCCAGTCCAGCATCATGCTATCCTTTCTCATCACACTCTGGATACCTGGGACTCCGGATTTCTCTAGTCATATGGCCCCAGACCTGTTCCAGAACTTGCAGGAGACTTCTTTCCAGGGTTGATGCTCCTGAGAGCAAACTAAACCCTGCTAGGCATGAGGAATGGAGAATCTATGTCCTTCAGGGAGAAAAGGAGGGATTGAGAAATGAAAGAGGGTGAAAAAGCATTTCTCTCTCTACCATCATTTCTGACGTGGAACTTCAAGAAGGCCAACAATTTAAAACTCAAATTTGGCCTTCAGTGTGTTTATAAAACTATATTTTTCAAGATTGGAGGGAAGTTTTTTAACAGATTTGTCTTTTTTTATCTTAATTTATAACGTAAATATTAGACAAACATTCCATAGGTATCTTTTGTAAAATTGCCTTTATGATTGGTGATATCAGAATATATTTGGGTGCAGTTAAAAATAACCCAGTAGAAAGAGAGACTTATCATTTAAGGTAGGGAGTCAAACTACTATCAGTGGGCCAAATCCACATCACCATCCATTTTTGCAAATAAAGTTTTATTGTAACTCAGCCAAATTAATTAATTTACAAATAGCCCATGACTGCTTTTATGCCACCTTGGCAGAATTGAATAGCTGCAACAGAGGTCCTATGCGCCACAAAGCCTAAAGCATGTGCCACCTGGCCCTTTACAGAAAAAGGTTGCTGACACTTCATTTAAGAGATAGGAGATAATCAAAAGAACAACTTCCATGAGAAAATGAGAAAGGGAGCTTCAAACCACATCTGGAGTGATAAGACTAGGCAGGACCCTTTATCAAGCAAAATAAAAAGAAGCAAAAAGAGTGGGCTGAGATAGATGTATGGATTTAGAGCTGGGAAAATAGTCCTTACTAACATACTGTGTAATAAGCATGCACACACACACACACACACACACACACACACACACACATACATGCATCTTAGTTACGGGGTGGGAGAGGAATTGAAATGAGAGTAATTAATCTTTATGCCTCCTTAGTTTATTCTCCTTGAATGCACATTCCTCTTCCCCCAAATTCTTAACATTATTATATTGATCCATATTATTAATTATTAAAATTCTCAGGAATCTAAGCAGCAGGGTCATCAATAGCTAATTTTGGCATTAAATACTTTTATGGGCAATATTTACATATATATACTTAAGGCCATTCTGAAAAGTTTAAACATAGTGAATACAAATTTATGACTTACTTATAGGTATCTTCTTTTATGACTTTTTTTATGGTAAATGGACTCATATGATATGTCTATTATGTCACTTACCACTTAATATCACAGTCATGGGTCTATTTTTCGGTCCTTGATACTAGACTAGAAATTTCATTAGGCATGAGGCCTTGATCATATTTACCTTTACTTCTAATATCTAATATTTTTCAGGTAGTGGATGTTCAATAACTTAATTAATAATGTGTAGGTAAATGAATGACAATACTTCAAAGATATATTAGGTTTTTTCAAAATTGTCAAAATACCATTTCTGGGACACTTACTAGCTTAGCAGTTCTTTATACATTGTCCTACCAACCAGATATGAAAGTTTTGGTGTCTAGTACATTTGTCAAGAGTTTAGATTTAAGGCCATCATTTTATTCTGTTATCTCTAGTTCACTGACAGGTGACAACTAAAAATCTGTTGTCTGCTAATAACAGAAACTTATAGAAAGGCAGAGGGAGAGAGTATAATCTAATTGACTTTTTATTTGCTTTTAAGTACAGATTAGCTATTAGCAAAGAGACATTCGCTTATTATATCAAAATATACACTTTTGAAACACTATCAAGAAAATCCAGTGCCATATACAACAAATGCTTTAAGATTATACTCATTTAATAGTTTTTTTTTCTCCTTTTGATAACTTTATTGCTTTTCTATATGTACATTGTGTTTCAGAGTTTTGTTTTTGGAACTTACTGCTCCTTTTCATCATAACATACATGTTCCTTTGTATTCCAGCAGTATGAATTTTATTGAATTTAATTCCATGATTTACATAGTATGCTCCCATTCTTTTTTTTTTTTTTTTTTTTTTTTTGCGGTACGTGGGCCTCTCACTGTTGTGGCCTCTCCCATTGCGGAGCACAGGCTCTGGACGCGCAGGCTCAGCGGCCATGGCTCACGGGCCCAGCTGCTCCACGGCATGTGGGATCTTCCTGGACCGGGGCATGAACCCGTGTCCCCTGCATCGGCAGGCAGACTCTCTACCGCTGCGCCACCAAGGAAGCCCGTATGCTCCCATTCTTGAAGCTTATTCACATTTACTGATTCATTTAATCTCACAAATGAGAAAACTGTGGCTCAGGGATTAAGTAACCTAAGCAATGTCATGCAAGGACAAACAACTATTAAATTATGGTTCTGTGATGCACAAGGTCTTCCATCCTTCAGTTTCATGGTTTCTTTTAGGACATTAATGGCTTGCAAAAATTTTTGTATGAGAATTTTTGTTTTAATATCAAAAATATTTGGGTCATCTCTTTGTATCATCTAGCCTCTACTTACATATTAATATTCAAGTTTATATTAGTTCTCTCCAGCTGTTTTCAGAGATCATGACCTGTGTGTATTGTATATGACCAAAAATTATTTGGGCACCAAATTGTGTAATGAAGAAGTAAATATATGCAAAAACATTATTTTGCATAAGAACCAGATCTGGAGTACAATTTATTTGGCAAAAGTGCTCTATTTTAAGATTGTTAAAATAGGGAATTCCCTGGTGGTCCAGTGGTTAAGACTCTGTGCTTTCACTGCTGAGGGCCCAGGCTCGATCCCTGGTGTGGAAACTAAGATCCCACAAGCCGTGCTGCATGGCCAAAAAAAAAAAAAAAAGATTTTTAGTATAATATTTATTTTCATATGGAACAATTTGCAGATATTTTATGAATAGATATGTTATCATTATTTTTTTAAACAGTATGTAGATTGCTTGCAAAATCCACTAGAAATGGCTTGAATGTCAAAATGATTCAAGATTTAGTTTAATCTTAAAACATACCATAATTTTAACATTTATCTCAAATTGTTGTATTGAGTTTTCAAAGTTATACACAAAACATTTCCTGTTAACTTCAAAAAATATTTAATTCTGCTAAACATTTGGGAAAGTTTATCAAAACATAAAACCGTATAACTAAATTATAATTGAGGCTTTAAAGTCAGGACCATAGAGGATATTTGCAGATATTTCTGAAATTTTAAACTTAGACTTTATTCCATTTTGGCCAAATAAAATTTCAGTCAACAACAGGTCCAGAACGCAATGTCTAGTCTCACTAAATTTTGTTTAAATATTTTGCCCCAATGTAACAACAACAACAAAATCATTCATTATATGGAATATTTTTCAGGCTAAGTAATCATTAAAACAATATTTAAATCACACATTACAAATACTTTCCATATTTTCATTAATGGGATCTGCATAAGAACTCTGTTGAGGGTACTATAGATAGTAAAATGTTTACATATAAAGAGAATAAGCTTTAGGGAAACTGTGGCTTAATCTACTCAAGTAGGTAGCATGAATAGATGTGTAGAGACTTATTCTTGTATCATATATTGCCACAACCAGTCCTTTTTTTTCCACAGCACACAAGTGTTCACAAATTGATAGAAAGGATAAAACACCTTAAAAATGGCTATTTTCAGTAAATAAAGGCCAAAATAGGCATGTGAACAAAATGTAATGAAGAGAGCTCCTGTCTAGTTGGAGATAGAAGAAAATACTTCATTTTAGTGAAAAAGATGAATATTGGTCTTCCTATGTAATTCATAAAATCTTTCAATCTGAAAGGTTTAATTACAACCAACATTAGTATGCCTATTTGCCTAGTGACTATATGAATCAAAACATATTAGATTTCATATATCTTTGAGGCATCAATTATGTGTGAATATTCTTTTTTTGCATGTGATCCATGTATCTTATAGGAGACGTGGAACCTATTCAGGTAATATTGATAGGATAGGTTATGAAGGATACTATGTCAGTAAACACCAAGCTATATACTCCTCAGGATAACTCAATACTGACATTCACTAACATTCATTTACTATCTCAAACACCTCCTAAGCACCAACTCAGACCATTATGGACTCGCCAGTCTCTTACTTCAGTTATCCTGGTGATTAGTTTTACATAGTTCCTACTATCCTCATGCAGACGCACATGACAAAGCCCTGCCCACGCTCATTCTGTGAGCCTCTTGTCTCCAGATCTGCGGCTTCCTTGTTAACATCAACTCATGAAAAAACTTGGGGCAAAACTTTGGGCAGTTGAATATGGAAGCCTCTGGATCCATTCTTCCCCCTTCCTTCTCAGGGAGGGACTGTCCACAGAGCAGTCATTAAAATAGCTTCTTAGAAGATAACTTCATGAAAGGGAGAAATCAACTGCTCTTCATGTCACAAAGTAGCCAGTTAGTCAATCTACCCTCACGTTTGTTCTCTCTCTCCTTCTCTGCCTCACTCTATCTCACTCCTTCTCCCAAGGATTACATCCACTAATAGATTAATGCATATAAACCTTTGCTTCAGACCCTAGTTTTAGGGGAACCCAGACTAAGGAAAGATCCTGAGCCAGTTTAAAAGTCCAAGCTGTAGCTCTTTAGCAACCCCTGTGAGAGCAAACAATTCCTGGAACAACCTTCACAAAAATTTCATAATAGATAACGTACTAACAAAGTAGCATACTGTATAATTAACTTATACTTTTTATTTATTTTAATCTTTGTCCCTCCATTAGAAGATAAATTCTATGAAGCAAGAAAATTTGGTCTGTTTGGTTTACTGCTGTACTTTGAGTGCCATTAACTGCTGTCATTTTCATGTGTTGACTGTGAATTTGATAGGATCAATGAGAACATAGCATGTATTCTCTTGCTAAGAACACCATGGCTAAATATATGATTTAATCAAAGAAGAAACTCCATTGCAAATGTTTGGTACCAAAGACATCTGTGTCCGTGAATGAAAAATGATTAGAACATGTCTTCAGAAATGGTGAACCCAAAGCTAATTACTAAATGTTATTTTAAGTGCTTCATTATTCTCAATCCTTAGGGAGGAATGTTTCTTACTTCTTTTCTTTTTATTTTTCAATTAAAACATAAAAATGAAAAATGTTCAAACTTACAAATAGATTTCTTTTTTGCTGTCAAGTAACAGACTCATATGCTGTTAGTTATAATAGAACATGTGAAAAATAAATTAGCTTACTTGTGAATATTCCCCCAAGTGTTTCTAAAATGATAATTTTATGTTTACAGGTCAAAATATTAGATAATGTGTATTGGTCATATTTGTGAGGGTAGAATAATTTAGAACCAAAAATCTCACTTACATTTCATAACAAAACATTTTGGTGGAACTTAATTCAGTGAAAACTGCTTTGGAATTGTATGATTAATCCTAGCAGAGTAGGCTATCCAGGGGGAAATACTGCAGACAAAATGAACTAACTAGAATGCTTCAAACAATCTGCCACCATCCAACTGATTTACAGGTATCTAATTAGAGTTTTGTTTGGCATATATTAGTAATTAATTCTTAAATTACATGGCCATTAATAAAAATGTGTTGACTGATAGAGTTATTCAGTAAATTCCCTACACAGTCCCTACTATGTATCAAGCATAAAATCTCTCTTTCAAGAAACCCAATCTAGAGAAACAGGAAACTTCAGCTAATGCCTACCCAGAGTACTAAGGGTATCAAATGAAAACACATCAGGAAAAAGCTTCTCACTGCTGCTCTAATACCTGAGTTTGTATCATCTGTTTGAATGTTCCTCACCATCTCCTTCAGAGTAAAAGCCAAATCTTTTAATAGCCTACAGGTGCTATATCATCTGGATCCTCTTGGATCTTCTTTACTATAAGTTTCCTTATTCATTCTGATCAAGCAACACTGATCTTACTCATCTTCTTATTGTTCTTCAAACACATCAGGCCTTCTCCCACCCAAAGATCTTTGCACTGGCTCTTCCCTCTGCCCTGGAAGCCTCCTACCTAAAGACCCACATTTAGTTTCACCTTCCCAGCCCTGCCCCATGCAAGCATTTGCTGAAATATTAGCTTTTTGAGTGGCCAATCCTAACTATGTTATTTGCAATTAAACCAACCCTTATACATTTTCTGGTACTCTCTAACCCTTTTCTTTGTCTTTTATCTACATTATTTATTACCTTCTAATATCTCATGTACTTTACATATATTTCACTTGTTGTCTTACTATCCCCAGTAGAATCTAAAATTTGTGAAGCCAGAGGATTTTGTCTCCTTTGTTCCCTGTTATATCCCTAATGTTTTTTCTTTTTAATTGGAGTATAATTTCTTTACAATGTTGTGTTAGTTTCTGCTGCACAACTAAGTGAATCAGCTAAAAGAGACACTCAGTGAACATTCACTGAATGAATAAATGTGTGAATGTGAATAATAGGAACTCAAGAATTTTGGCTGAATGAATAATGAATAAGAGAACACAAAGATTTCTGAGCCTTGTTTGGAGGAAGAGTTTTCTAACAGCAAATAAATAAAAGCCTGGGTGAAGTTGGGGAGATAAGCAGACCTTTGATAAAAGGCTGCTCTGTAGATAACAGGTAGCCACTGTTTTTAAGTGGGACGATTCCATGATCAGGTCTTTGCTTATAATTTTACCACAGTGTACAGATTGGCTCTGAGGGGAGGAAGTTAAGAGGCTGGAAGACCAGTTACACCAAGTTTTAGGTGTGAGGCCCTGAAACAATGCAGGTGGGGAGCAGGGGAGATTTAAACGTTTCTGCAGAATAACTGACTATTGAAATTGTCTTTGTAAAGCCATGCTCAAAGACAACTTACTTAGGCAGAACTTGATCTGTTCTTGCAGCCCGTGCTGCTGAGAATTTGAGGCATGTTGGACAGCTTATAGCCCAGGAAGTAGTACTCTTTGTGAAATGCTAGACTTCTTTATAATGGAAATAACCTTGGAATAGGCAGAAATTAATATTAATGCTTTAGTAACTCTATAGATTGATTCATTGCCCAAATAGAGCAATTTTAACAGTATGAATAGAGTCTATAACAGGGAAGGTAGTCTTTATTTACTTAGTAATTACCAGTGAAGACCAGTTTTCTCCTCTTTCAATACTGAGGAAAATCTGCAAAGCAGGACTGGAGATATTGTAGAATAATAGCACATTATCTCATCCAGTCATACCTTTGTTTTCTTCCAGGATGAGAGACAGCATAGGAGAATGGAAAAATGGCAAGCAATACAAATTTAAGAAATAAACAAATAGTACCTCTGAAAAACATTTTTATTTGGGTATTTCATGTGCTCAGTGTTAGACAGATGATGATTGCAAGCTCTGCAAAACAAAATACCATACATCCCTGCCTTACATAGAAGCTGACACAATTTGGGCAATATGTTAAGTGTTATTTCTAATATGTAGATTATCACTGAAGAAAAATATCAGTTGTGATCAGATGTCTTCACTCACAATTTAAAAGTAAAAATGTGTGGTGATGCATTTTAAGTAGACTTGTGGTAACTAGACCATTTTGCAATATATACACGTATCAAATCATTATGTTATACACCTGAAACTAATGTTATATGTCAATTATACCTCAATATAACAAAGAGTAAAAAGGATAAAACTGAATATTTTAATAAATTTTAGAATAGGAAATTGAAGGAATTAGGATTTCCGTATCTACACAAGTCAGGAGAACAGGATCTGAGTGACCAGATTTTCTGAGCCCAGTTGGAATTTCAGAATCTGGATAAATGACTCACCTGTGTCCTTAAGATACAGAAAATCATTAGACAAAGATTTTTCAAAATGTGTTCTATAGTCAGTCAGCTAAGCTTGAAAAAATCTCCATGCTCCATCTCTCTCTGGAAATATATATTAAACATTAAAGTTTCTGAGAAATCATATGGGAGAAAACAAATCAAAAATAAATAAATTTTAGCCTCTTTACATTTGTTTAACTAAGGTTTTCCAAATTTACTTGACAATGAAACCCCTTTTTATCATGTATCATATTGCTCTCTCCAAGAAACTTGTGGGAAAATTTTGCCCTGGATAACTATTTGGAACCAAACTTGTGTCTTCTTTATCTTTGCATTTATAACATTGACTTAGTCCACTTGGGCTACTATGAGAAAATATCATAGACTGAGTGCTTTATAAACAACAGAAACTTATTTCTCACAGTTCTGGAGGCTGGAAGTGGGAAATAAGGGTACCAGCATGATCTGATGAGGGCCCTCTCCCAGGTTGCAGACAGAAATTCTCACTGTAATCTCACATGGAAGAAGGGGCAAGCTAGCTCTCTGGAGATTCTTTTATAAGGGCACTATTCTATTCATGCAGGCTCTGACCCCATGCCCTAATTACCTCCCCAAGGTCCCACCTTGTTTTGCCATTACCTTGAGCATTAGGTTTTCAACACAGGAATTTGGGGGGAACAGGAACATTCAGATCACAGCAAGCAGCTTTCACATTTGTGGCATGAATATATACAGATGAATGCCCATGCTTCTCAAATATCCCATCTAAAATTAGTAATTTGTGCAAGGGGTAAGAGACAAGCATTCTCTCAAGATGTTTTCTGTTGTTTTTGGTTTTCCATATCCCTTCTTCTTCCTTCCTGCTATTGCTATTTCTGTGTCTTTTTTTTTTAATGGCTACCAATTTTCAGAGAATGCACATCATAAAAAATCAATAGTTTTTATTTCATAGGTAGAGTTATACCTAATCATCTTGAAAAATTTAGAAGAAAAGTGATAGAAAATTGCCAGTAATCTAGAAATTTTATTACAGAGTATCAGTGCTAAGATAAAATACTATTCGCTTAGTATGTACAACTTAAATAATAAAATAATAATAGCAAATAATATAGTTTAGATACAAATATATATACAAATATAAATATAGATAATTTTACTATGCTTGAAGTTATTTACATGAATTATCATATTTAATCATCAACACAACTCTAAGAGTACGTTATGTTTTATAAACTATAACACCAAGTCTTAGAGAGATTAAATTAACTTTCCATAGTTCATGTACTAGAATAGATAATAAGGGTACATGAATAATTTGTGTGACCATGCTTATGGTGATTGTCTGGAAAAATCTTATTTCACCCCGCTTTCCTGCCATGATAGTTAATATTATTACTTTTTGTTGTCAATATGCCTCATTTAGATAATAATTTATGTAGTCAGTCTATGAAAACTAACATTCAGTGGAGCATAAGAAAGGATCATTACATATTGCAATTAGAAAATACTTTAAGACTTCAGGTAGAGAGTCAACCAACTGGGATCAAATATTCAGAAAGTTCCAAAAAGCAAAACTTGAATTTGCCACAGAATGGCCACTATTTACGTAATATTTACATTATATTTACAACTATTTCCATAGCATTTACATTGTATTAAGTATTATGAGTAATCTAGAGATGATTTAAAATATATAGGAGGATATGTGTGTGAGTTATATGCAAATACTACTGCCACTTTATGTAAGGGACTTGAGCATCCAAGGATTTTGGTATCGGAGGGAACCAATGGAACCAATTCTTCAAAGATACCAAGGGAAGATTGTACTGCTCTAAAATACCATGTGGATACTAGCTTTATGGAATGAACTTTCTCAGGACAAGTGTAAATTCATGCCTAACTAGTAATGAAGTGAAATGTTTTCATTCATGAAATTATTTGTGCTTTCTAGGGAATGTTGGAAAATAACATATTTTAAGGGAAATTCCATTCTAAATATCCATTAAGTTTCTTAAGTATTGATATGTGGCCCTGTGAGTCATATGAAGGTTCTGTTCACTTGAAATCAAATGCTGAAACTGGTTCAAATGTGCTACCTTAATAGCATGGAATAAATTTTCTTAATAGATAAAAATCAAGTGATGGGTAAATGCAAACTGCAGTAGAAGTGGCTCTTAGCCAGTCATTCCCTTCCAGTGGCTATTTTACCTAGCATCTCTCCTACATAACCACATACCTTGGAAATAAAATCAATTTTGCAACAAGTTCCTCACCTTGCACTCAAACCTGAATCCACTCCATTGGTCTTCTGTCTCCACCACTTTCCTAAATCAGGTCTCACTTAAAAATACCAATGACTTTCACATCACTACATTACTTAGGAGCATATCAACTCCCACATGACTTTAAGTCTCCGTAGCATTCAGCACAAATATTTACTTCTTAAAAATCTCCGTTTCTTTCTTTGATATACACTCTTCTTATTTCTTTTCTGCTCTGCCAGAGACTCCTGTATCTTTTTTTCTTGTTATTGTTTTTTTTTTTTTAATTTTTAATTTTTTTTATTAGTTTCTGCTTTATAACAAAGTGAATCAGTCATACATATACATCTGTTCCCACATCCCTTCCCTCATGCACCTCCCTCCCTCCCACCCTCCCCATCCCACCCCTCCAGGCGGTCACAAAGCACCGAGCTGATCTCCCTGTGCTCTGCGGCTGCTTCCCACTATCTATCTACCTTACGTTTGGTAGTGTATATATGTCCATGCCTCTCTTTCCCTTTGTCACAGCTTACCCTTCCCCCTCCCCATATCCTCAAGTCCATTCTCAAGTAGGTCTGTGTCTTTATTCCCGTTTTACCCCTAGGTTCTTCATGACATTTTTTTTTTTTTAATTCCATATATATGTGTTAGCATACGGTATTTGTCTTTCTCTTTCTGACTTACTTCACTCTGTATGACAGACTCTAGGTCTATCCACCTCATTACAAATAGCTCAGTTTCATTTCTTTTTATGGCTGAGTAATATTCCATTGTATATATGTGCCACATCTTCTTTATCCATTCATCCGATGATGGACACTTAGGTTGTTTCCAGCTCCGGACTATTGTGAATAGAGCTGCAATGAACATTTTGGTACATGTCTCTTTGAATTATGGTTTTCTCAGGGTATATGCCTAGTAGTGGGATTGCTGGGTCATATGGTAGTTCTATTTTTAGTTTTTTAAGGAACCTCCATACTGCTCTCCATAGTGGCTGTACCCATTCACATTCCCACCAGCAGTGCAAGAGTGTTCCCTTTTCTCCACACCCTCTCCAGCATTTATTGTTTCTAGATTTCTTGATGATGGCCATTCTGACTGGTGTGAGATGATATCTCATTGTAGTTTTGATTTGCATTTCTCTAATGATTAATGATGTTGAGCATTCTTTCATGTGTTTGTTGGCAGTCTGTATATCTTCTTTGAAGAAATGCCTATTTAAGTCTTCTGCCCATTTTTGGATTGGGTTGTTTGTTTTTTTGCTATTGAGCTGCATGAGCTGTTTATAAATTTTGGAGATTAATCCTTTGTCAGTTGCTTCATTTGCAAATATTTTCTCCCATTCTGAGGGTTGTCTTTTGGTCTTGTTTATGGTTTCCTTTGCTGTGCAAAAGCTTTGAAGTTTCATTAGGTCCCATTTGTTTATCTTTGTTTTTACTTCCATTTCTCTAGGAGGTGGGTCCAAAAGGATCTTGCTGTGATTTATGTCATAGAGTGTTCTACCTATGTTTTCCTCTAAGAGTTTGATAGTTTCTGGCCTTACATTTAGGTCTTTAATCCATTTTGAGCTTATTTTTGTGTATGGTGTTAGGGAATGATCTAATCTCATACTTTTACATGTCCCTGTCCAGTTTTCCCAGCACCACTTATTGAAGAAGCTGTCCTTTCTCCACTGTACATTCCTGCCTCCTTTATCAAAGATAAGTTGGCCATATGTGCGTGGGTTTATCTCTGGGCTTTCTATCCTGATCCACTGATCTATCTTTCTGTTTTTATGCCAGTACCACACTGTCTTAATTACTGTAGCTTTGTAGTATAGTCTGAAGTCAGGGAGCCTGATTCCTCCAGCTCCGTTTTTCATTCTCAAGATTGCTTTGGCTATTCGGGGTCTTTTGTTTTTCCAAACAAATTTTGAAATTTTTTGTTCTAGTTCTGTGAAAAATGCCAGTGGTAGTTTGATAGGGATTGCATTGAATCTGTAGATTGCTCTGAGTAGTAGAGTCATTTTGACAATATTGATTCTTCCAATCCAGGAGCATGGTATATCTCTCCATCTATTTGTATCATCTTTAATTTCTTTCATCAGTGTCTTATAATTTTCTGCATACAGGTCTTTTGTCTCCTTAGGTAGGTTTATTCCTAGATATTTTATTCTTTTTGTTGCAATGGTAAATGGGAGTGTTTTCTTGATTTCATTTTCAGATTTTTCATCATTAGTGTACAGGAATGCCAGAGATTTCTGTGCATTAATTTTGTATCCTGCTACTTTACCAAATTCATTGATTAGCTCTAGTAGTTTTTCGGTAGCATCTTTAGAATTCTCTATGTATAGTATCATGTCATCTGCAAACAGTGACAGCTTTACTTCTTCTTTTCCGATTTGGATTCCTTTTATTTCCTTTTCTTCTCTGATTGCTGTGGCTAAAACTTCCAAAACTATGTTGAATAAGAGTGGTGAGAGTGGGCAGCCTTGTCTTTTTCCTGATCTTAGTGGAAATGGTTTCAGTTTTTCACCATTGAGGACAATGTTGGCTGTGGGTTTGTCATATATGGCCTTTATTATGTTGAGGAAAGTTCCCTCTCTGCCTACTTTCTGCAGGGTTTTTATCATAAATGGGTGTTGAATTTTGTCGAAAGCTTTCTCTGCATCTATTGAGATGATCATATGGTTTTTCTCCTTCAACTTGTTAATATGGTGTATCACATTGATTGATTTGCATATATTGAAGAATCCTTGCATTCCTGGAATAAACCCCACTTGATCATGGTGTATGATCCTTTTAATGTGCTGTTGGATTCTGTTTGCTAGTATTTTGTTGAGGAGTTTTGCATCTATGTTCATCAGTGATATTGGCCTGTAGTTTTCTTTCTTTGTGACATCCTTGCCTGGTTTTGGTATCAAGGTGATGGTGGCCTCGTAGAATGAGTTTGGGAGTGTTCCTTCCTCTGATATTGTTTGGAAGAGTTTGAGAAGGATAGGTGTTAGCTCTTCTCTAAATGTTTGATAGAATTCGCCTGTGAAGCCATCTGGTCCTGGGCTTTTGTTTGATGGAAGATTTTTAATCACAGTTTCAATTTCAGTGCTTGTTATTGGTCTATTCATATTTTCTATTTCTTCCTGAGTCAGTCTTGGTAGGTTGTGCATTTCTAAGAATTTGTCCATTTCTTCCAGGTTGTCCATTTTATTGGCATAGAGTTGCTTATAGTAATCTCTCATGATCTTTTGTATTTCTGCAGTGTCAGTTGTTACTTCTCCTTTTTCATTTCTAATTCTACTGATTTGAGTCTTCTCCCTTCTTTTCTTGATGAGTCTGGCTAATGGTTTGTCAATTTTGTTTATCTTCTCAAAGAACCAGCTTTTAGTTTGGTTGATCTTTGCTACCGTTTCCTTCATTTCTTTTTCATTTATTTCTGCTCTGATCTTTATGATTTCTTTCCTTCTGATAACTTTGGGGTTTTTTTGTTCTTCTTTGTCTAATTGCTTTAGGTGCAGGGTCAGGTTGTTTACTCGAAATGTTTCCTGTTTCTTAAGGTGGGATTTTATTGCTATAAACTTCCCCCTTAGAACTGCTTTTGCTGCGTCCCATAGGTTTTGGGTCGTCGTGTCTCCATTGTCATTTGTTTCTAGGTATTTCTTAATTTCCTCTTTGATTTCTTCAGTGATCACTTCGTTATTGAGTAGTGTATTGTTTAGCCTCCATGTGTTTGTATTTTTTACAGATCTTTTCCTGTAATTGATGTCTAGTCTCATAGCATTGTGGTCGGAAAAGATACTTGATACAATTTCAATTTTCTTAAATTTACCAAGGCTTGATTTGTGACCCAAGATATGATCTATCCTGGAGAATGTTCCATGAGCACTTGAGAAAAATATGTATTCTGTTGTTTTTGGATGGAATGTCCTATAAATATCAATTAAGTCCATCTTGTTTAATGTATCATTTAAAGCTTGTGTTTCCTTATTTATTTTCATTTTGGATGATCTGTCCATTGGTGAAAGTGGGGTGTTAAAGTCCCCTACTATGATTGTGTTACTGTCGATTTCCCCTTTTATGGCTGTTAGTATTTGCCTTATGTATTGAGGTGCTCCTATGTTGGGTGCGTAAATATTTACAATTGTTATATCTTCTTCTTGGATCGATCCCTTTATCGTTATGTAGTGTCCTTCTTTGTCTCTTCTAATAGTCTTTATTTTAAAGTCTATTTTGTCTGATATAAGAATTGCTACTCCAGCTTTCTTTTGATTTCCATTTGCATGGAATATCTTTTTCCATCCCCTTACTTTCAATCTGTATGTGTCTCTAGGTCTGAAGTGGGTCTCTTGTAGACAGCATATATATGGGTCTTCTTTTTGTATCCATTCAGCCACTCTGTGTCTTTTGGTGGGAGCATTTAGTCCATTTACATTTAAGGTAATTATTGATATGTATGTTCCTATTCCCATTTCCTTAATGGCTTTGGGTTCGTTATTGTAGGTATAGTCCTTCTGTTGTGTTTCTTGCCTAGAGAAGTTCCTTTAGCATTTGTTGTAAAGCTGGTTTGGTGGTGCTGAACTCTCTCAGCTTTTGCTTGTCTGTAAACGTTTTAATTTCTCCATCAAATCTGAATGAGATCCTTGCTGGGTAGAGTAATCTTGGTTGCAGGTTTCTCTCCTTCATCACTTTAATTATGTCCTGCCACTCCCTTCTGGCTTGTAGAGTTTCTGCTGAGAGATCAGCTGTTAACCTGATGGGGATTCCCTTGTGTGTTATTTGTTGTTTTTCCCTTGCTGCTTTTAATATGATTTCTTTGTGTTTAATTTTTGACAGTTTGATTAATATGTGTCTTGGCGTATTTCTTCTTGGATTTATTCTGTATGGGACTCTCTGTGCCTCCTGGACTTGATTAACTATTTCCTTTCCCATATTAGGGAAGTTTTCAACTATAATCTCTTCAAATATTTTCTCAGTCCCTTTCTTTTTCTCTTCTTCTTCTGGAACCCCTATAATTCGAATGTTGGTGCGTTTAATGTTGTCCCAGAGGTCTCTGAGACTGTCCTCTGTTCTTTTCATTCTTTTTTCTTTATTTTGCTCTGCATAAGTTATTTCCACTATTTTATCTTCCACCTCACTTATCCGTTCTTCTGCCTCAGTTATTCTGCTATTGATCCCATCTAGAGTATTTTTCATTTCATTTATTGTGTTTTTAATCGATGCTTGATTCATCTTTTGTTCTTCTAGGTCCTTGTTAACTGTTTCTTGCCTATTGTCTATTCTATTTCCAAGATTTTGGATCTGGGAAATAGAATCTTGGATCAGCTTTACTATCATTATTCTGAATTCTTTTTCAGGTAGACTGCCTATTACCTCTTCATTTGTTAGGTCTGGTAGGTTTTTATCTTGCTGCTTCACCTGCTGTGTGTTTTTCTGCTTTCTCATTTTGCTTATGTTACTGTGTTTGGGGTCTCCTTTTTGCAGGCTGCAGATTCGTAGTTCCCGTTGTTTTTGGTGTCTGTCCCCCGTGGCTAAGGTTGTTTCAGTAGGTTGTGTAGGCTTCCTGTTGGGGGGGGACTAATGCCTGTGTTCTGGTGGTTGAGGCTCGATCTTGTCTTTCTGGTGGACAGGTCCACGTCTGGTGGTGTTTTTTGGGGTGCCTGTGGCCTTATTATGTTTTTAGGTAGCCTCTCTGCTAATGGGTGGGGTTGTGTTCCTGCCTTGCTAGTTGCTTGGCATTGGGTGACCAGCACTGTAGCTTGCTGGTCGTTGACTGAAGCTGGGTGCTGGTGTTGAGATGGAGATCCCTGGGAGATTTTCGCTGCTTGATATTATGTGGAGCTGGGGGGTCTCTTGTGGACCCGTGTCCTGAAGTTGGCTCTCCCACTTCAGAGGCACAGCACTAACTCCTGGCTGCCGCACCAAGAGCCTTTCATCCACCCGGCTCAGAATAACAGTGAGAAAAAGTAGAAAGAAATAATTAATAGAAGAAAGAAAGAGAGATTGAAAGAAAGGAAGAAGGGAAGAAAGGAAGGAAGGAAGGAAGAAAGAAAGAAAGGAGGGAGGGAGGGAGGAATGAAAGCAAAAGGAAGAGTGAATGGAAGAAGGGAGGGAGGGAGGGAGGACGGAAAGAAAGAAAGAAAGACGAGGGAGGGAGGGAGGGAGGAAGGAAAGAAAAAGGAAGTGGAAAGAAGAAGGGTGGGAGGGAGGGAGGGATGGAGGAAAGAAAAAGAAAGAAGGAAAGGAGGAGCGGAGGGAGGGAGGGAGGAAGGGAAGGGAGGAAAAAAAGAAAGAGCAGGTAAAGTAAAATAGAATAAAGTATGAAATATAGTAGCATTATTAAAATTAAAAAGTAATTATTGTAAAAAAACACGGACCGATAGAACCCTGGGACATATGGTGGAAGCAAAGCTATACGGAGAGAATCTTACACAGAAGATTACACATACACATTCACAAAAAGAGAGCAGGGGGAAAAATCAAAAATCTTGCTCTCCAAGTCCACCTCCTCGATTTGGGATAATTCGTTGTAAAAAGAGGAAAAGGGCAAAAAGTCTGAAATCTTGCTAAGTCCACCTCCTTAATTTGAGATAATTCGTTGTAAAAAGAGGAAAAAAGGGGGGAAAGTCTTAAATCTTGTCCTCAAAGTCCACTTCCTCAATTTGGGATGATTCGCTGTCCATTCATGCACTCCACAGACGCAGGGCACATCAAATGGACCGTGGAGCTTTAATCCGTTGCCTCCGAGGCTGCACAGAGAGATTTCCCTGTCTCTGCTCTCACAACTCCCGGGTCTCAGCCTTGGACCTGGCCCCGCCTCTGCGCGTAGGTCGCCGGAGGGCGTCCGTTCTTCGCTCAGACAGGATGGGTTTAAAGGAGCCGCTGGTTCGGGGGCTCTGGCTCACTCAGGCAGAGGGGAGGGAGGGGAATGCCCTCTCCTCGCGCACCAGGCAACAAAAGGGAAAAAAGTCTCTTGCCTCTCCGGTAGCTCCAGACCCTTTCCCCGGACTCCCTCCGGGCTAGCACTAACCCCTTCAGGCTCTCTTCCTGCCGCCAGCCCCAGTCCTCTCCCTGCGCTCCGACTGAAAGCCGATACCCGAGCCTCAGCTCCCAGCCCCGCCCGCCCTGGCGGCCGAGCAGACAAGCCTCTCGGGCTGGTGTGTGCCTGAGGGCACCGATCCTCTGTGCCAAAATCTCTCTGCTTTGCCCTCCGCACCCCTGTTGCTGTGCTCTCCTCCGCTACTCCGAAGCTTTCCCCCTCCGCCACCTGCAGTCTCCGCCCTCGAATGGGCTTGTAGTGTGTAGAAACCTTCCCTCCTTCACGGCTCCCTCCCACTGGTGCAGGTCCCGTCCATATCCTATTGTCTCTGTTTATTCTTTTTTTCTTTTGACCTACCCAGGTATGTGGGGAGTTTCTTGCCTTTTGGGGGGTCTGAGGTCTTCTGTCAGCGTTCAGTAGGTGTTCTGTTGGAGTTGTTCCACGTGTGGATGAATTTCTGATGTATCTGTGGGGAGGAAGGTGATCTCCGCATCTTACTCTTCCGCCATCTTCTGCACCATCTTTCTTGTTATTGTTATCTTACATTCTTTTATCCAAGCTTATATTGTTAGCATCCTCCTTAAGTCATTTCATATACTTCAAGGCTTCAAATATTATCAGTTAACAAATTGACAGCAAACTTTGTCTCTAGCTTTTTTTTTTTTTTAACTCAACATATGTTTATTCAGTATCTGCTATTTTTCAGGTATACAGTGGTAAGCAAGACAGTATGACTACTGCCTTTATATTCTAGTAGTAGAGACATTAAATCAATAAATTATACAAATATAAGTATACCTAAAATTATAAGGTCTATGAATGAGTTGTATAGTATAATTAATTTCGTTAGATCTTGGGACCTAAAATCCAAACTGTTCCTTTGAATTTGATGTGGTCTTTTTGGCCAATTTTCAAATGGACTAATGGGGACTTTAACAAACATATTCTCAAAATGGACAGTGCTTATTTGATGTCTGCATATTACTCTCCATTAAAGCAACAGTGAAACCCTCTTTTCATGCTCATGTGTTTTGTGAGAACTAATGAAAAGTACTGCAATTAGACCCAAAAGTGCCAATTAAGGGGAAGAAGGGGAAAACTGAATCTGATTTCTCAGAGAAAATAGTGACAAAAGCAAAGTCTATTATCGGGAAAAGCTTTAGAGTGAAATCCATCAAAGTATCTGAGTGAACAAGAGGGAACAATAATCAGGGAGAAAAAGCTGAAACAATTGGAGATTTCTTGGGGTTCAGAAATAATTTATGAGACCAATTCTTACATAAAGACAGTATGATACTTGATATTTGAAAAGTCCTATAACCCTCTTGCTCTCTTCAACATAATCATGTGTAATAATTAAACAATTGATGAGAAGCCTATATACGTTTGCTGAAACCCCAGCAATAGTGAAAAGTGTAATTTGTTTTTATTATAAGTTGTTTTACACTCATTCAGTAAAGCTCTCTAGGAGCAGTAGAATTGTAAAATAGATTTTTTAAGTCTTTGAAATGTTAACCATAACCAGGGAGGTCCAAATATTTTGATGGAAGATACTTAGATGAAATGTGTATTTTTCCTAGTATCCTAATATCTCTGCTCATATAATATATTGAAACAACTGCGGAAAGGATATTATTTTAAATTTGATGATTTCTAATTTGAATAGCTTTCATTTAATATGTGATTGGTTGAATTTATCATAGTGGTAGATACAGGAATGTGCCACGATAAGCTTTTAACAGAGGATTTGCTTTCCAGCTGTGGAGTGAGGTCAGAAGACAGATTTTGGCTGTCAGCTAAGGGTTTGCCTCAGCAGCAGAGAGCTCACTCCCCAAGGGTAACCCACACCTGGAGACTGAGAAAGGCAGGGGAATAAACTTTTTCTGTAAAGGAACATATAGTAAATGTTCTAGGCTACTCAAGCTATAGTCTCTGTCAGACACAACTACTCAACTTGTAGCCCCAAAGAAGCCAAAGGTAATATATAATGGATGAACATGGCTGTGTTCCAATAAAACTGTATTTTATTTGTAATAATAAATCAGACAAATACCTGAAAGTGTAGAGTAAATGGTGGAGCACCCCAAAATCATTTTAATCAAGCAAGGAAACAATTTCAACTGACCATTACTTTTGTATTTGTTTCTTTCATTGATTCTAAAGAATGAATATAAATGATTCCCAAAGTGTTTGCTTTTATTATCATCACTAATAATGTTTGTTCATATCCTTTACTTTGTGGTACCTGTGTTCAATTCTTCTTCAGTCTGTCAGTAGTCTACCTCTTTCTTCCTTTCATTCTTCTTAGTAAACAAAATGAAAATATTCTAAGAATGTTATCTACTCACTCATCTACCTTTTTGAATTACCTCATCTACTTTTGCAATGATGTTTTTTCTCTCTTGTTTTCTAAAAAAGTTCCCTTCTTAAAATAAATAACATTATGCAGAGAAACTTTGATCAACAGCAGGAAACCATTTTCACAGTCACTTAGAGAAACCAAACAATGAGAAGCAACACTCTCCTGTTTCCTCAGCATCTATTGTTCCCAGGTATCCAGGCAAATTGTTACTGCATGTGAAGCTCACTGTTGAATCCTGGCAAATTTTTAACTGTGATACAGTCTATGAAATTCTGCCTGGGTACCAATGAAAATGCAAGCAATATTCACAAATTCATGACACTCTTGTGGTAGATATTAAGAAACACTTTTGCTGTATAAGGAAAACTTAGTGTTTTAATAGTATTTATTTGATTAAAGTGTAATACCTATTTATTCCAGAAATTGAAAACATAGTAAAGCACAAAGTAGAAAACAAAAAATATCCATAACCCCATAATAAAATTCATACTGTATGTGTATGTGTGTGTACACATATGTATTCAGATTTACATATATACTATAGAAATCATTCAGGGTATTCATTTTTCAGAATAGCATCTGGTCTACTCCGAGGAATTGAATGACTATCTTATTTGTGTGCTGTATCTTGGCAGCCAAATTGAATATACTAAACATCAGGCAATTAGGAAAAAGAAGTAAGCCTATCTATTGGGTGGAACATTCTTTATAATACTTTTTTTTTCACTGTTTGTGGTTTATAATAGTCAATCCTAACATGCTTATCATCTGTTTTCTCTGGCTAATGACCATGCTCCATTAGGGTAAAGTCAGCAATATATGGGGTCATCACATTTTCCCAAGAATGCCAGGAACAAATCAGGTGTTCTGTGAATATTTGTGGATGCATAAAATGTGGATGTGTGATTGCAGTATACAATCAGCTCCCTGGTGTACCACGGGCCGGTACAGGCTTTGTGGATCCTAAAGCTTGTACTGTTGGGAATCCTCCTGAAGAAAAAGAATAAATTTATAAACGACTATAGATATACCAATACAAAATTAAAAGGCATCACTTAGGGCTTGGAAAAGACCTTTGCAAAGGAGGAGCCCCGAATCTTAAGCTGTCTTAGCTCCTTGGTAAAATCATCCCTGCCTCCATTAAACTTGGTATACTAGTTTTTAATATTTTTGTCATGTCTGTCCTGGTCTATTTTTTTCTCTTCGTCTCTGCATTTTCTAGTGGTATAAAGGCAATGTTCTATTGAATCTTCTTGCATGTGAATGCTGTGATTTTATTTCATAAGAAGACATATTATTTTGTTTTTCCCCATGGTCTCTTCTTTTGAATTACTGTATATGTTTATATGTCTCATGATTACTCTCTATTTTCTCATACTTATAAAGGGAACTCATACAGTGTTAGACATTGAGATCAAACCTCTCAGAAATTCTGTTGCTTACTGTCCTGAATCTTTAACACCCATATGAGTTTTGAAATGCTCAAATATATCCGTATTACTTTGCCAGAATCCCCTGCTTGCTTGTTTCTGTATCACTAGGGCTTGGCGCTATCTGGAATGTAATGTCCTTGCTCTATGCTTTCTACCTGACATTGCCATCCTGTCAAGACCTAATCACAATTATGGCATTAGTGTTATTTTTCATTTTCCAGAGAAACACTGTCCAATAGAAATATAATGTGAGCACCAAGACAGAGTGACATGTGTAGTCTTGAATCACCTAAGAGTTACTTTTAAAAAATCAAGAATAAACAGGTGAAATTATTTTAATCATATATATTTTTTCTAATTCAGTATGTCCTAAGTGTTATGTTTGTTTTGACTAGTCACATTTCATATACTCAACAGCCACAAATGGCTTGAGCTACTGAATTGGACAGCACAGGTCTCAAGCTCTTTGTGCCAAATATAAAGTGATGGTAGGATCAAGCTTAGGCATCAAGCTTATCCCTTGGAGAGTCATGTATTCCCTGACATAGTCCCAGATGCTGTAGGGTAACATATATTATAAAACTAGCCTTCCCTATATGCAAACCCTGGCCTTTCCCTAGTTAAGAATCATAATGAGTTTCTTTTACCACATTTTTTACTTACCTCCCAAAATAATAGTCATCTGTCCACCAGAGTAAGTTAAAATTCTGCATAAAACTTTCTTTAATCTGATGTTAGCTGTACTATATTGGTACTATATATTTTTTCAGGATCCAGCATATAACTGCCATTCTTTCTTAGTTTCAAAATCAGATGCTGATTTTTCTACTATTTTTATGTAATTTATTATCCTTTCCTTTTATTTTCAGTTCCAATAAGACAGATTTTTAAAAGTTTAACATGTGCATTCAATCTCCAACTTAAACATTAAACTACTTGAGTTTATTTTAGAAACCCCCAAAATAATCTGAATATATTATTTTAAAAAGTATTTCTTCTTAAAAATTAGTTATTTATTGTGAAACCAGCTACCACTAGAGAAAAAGAATCGGCATGTGCCAGGTTAGCAGTAGTATTAAAAGTATTAGTATTAAAAAAAGCAACAGGTAAACAAGATGATAATTCATATTATAAAAAAGAATTTCAAATATACTTTTCTTTAGATGATATAAACATTCCTAGATGTATTAAACACGTTGAAGTTACCTTTATTATACATTTTATTTACTCTTTTACATACTTTTTAAATTTGTTTAAAATTTTTAAATTTTATTTATTTATTTTTGGCTGCATTGGGTCTTCGTTGCTGCACGCGGGCTTTCTCTAGTTGTGGTGAGTGGGGGCTACTCTTCGTTGTGGTGTACGGGCTTCTCATTGCAGTGGCTTCTCTTGTTGCAGAGCACGGGCTCTAGGGGCACGGGCTTCAGTAGTTGTGGTTCATGGGCTCTAGACCACAGGCTCAGTAGTTGTGGCACACGGGCTTAGTTGCTCCGTGACATGTGGGATCTTCCCAAACTAGGGCTTGAACCCGTTTCCCCTGAATTGGCAGGCGGATTCTTAACCACTGCGCCACCAGGGAATTCCCTGAGTTTGCTTTTTATATCTTTCTGTTTTTGTAGTTGCAAAGATAATAGAAAAGAAGACAGACACCACTTTCCGTTGCTCTTATTTACAAATTGGCTTAAATTATAGTGTAGAAAAATGTGTAAATGGAGCATGGTTAAAAGGGAGAAAAACACACATCTAGCTAGCAATAGGGGACATATTAGTAATAATATTAATAACAACATAATGAATTTATATTACTTCCTACATTTAAATTGGCTTTTAAAGCATTTTCACCAAAAGCCTGTTAAAAAGAAAGAAACAACAGGGGCTTCACTGGTGGCGCAGTGATTGAGAGTCCGCCTGCCGATGCAGGGGATGTCGGTTCATGCCTCGGTCCGGGAAGATCCCACGTGCCACGGAGCGGCTGGGCCTGTGAGCCATGGCTGCTGAGCCTGCACGTCCGGAGCCTGTGCTCCGTGACGGGGAACGCCACAGAAGTGAGAGGCCCGCGTACTGCAAAAAAAAAAAAAAAAAAAAAAAAGAAAGAAAAGAAAAGAAACAACAGGCCCAAAATGTAGTCATTTGTGCTAAGCCCATGTCACCGAATCAAGACTTAATACCTAACCTAATTGCAGTTTCAACCTTCCCCAGGAATGTAATCTTAACCAGTCAGTCTAAAGTTTCCTGGTCAGCACCAGTGAGGTAATCCACCTAATAGACTCTTGACCACCAAAGGAAGGTGACTTTGCCTGAAATAATCCTTTTTTAATTTATGACTCCGTCTTTTTTTTTTAATATTTATTTATTTATTTGGCTGCATAGGGTCTTAGTCACGGCACATGGAATCTTCGTTGCCGCATGTGGGATCTTTCATTGAGATGTGCGGGCTCTTCATTGCAGTGAGCAGGCTTCTCTCTAGTTGTGGTGCATGGGCTGTAGAGTGCACAGGCTCAGTAGTTGTGGCATGTGGGCTTAGTTGCCCAACCAGGGATCGAACCCACATCCTCTGCAATGAAAGGCAGATTCTTAACCACTGGGCCACCAGGGAAGTCCCCCCCCCACCTCTGTCTTTAGAAGTCTCCCTTTTCTGTAACTCTGAACTCCTTTCTATGTGCTAGATGAGATGCTGCTCAATTCATGATTTGTTTAATAAAGCAAATTAGTCTTCAAACTTACTTAGTTGAATTTTTTAAATTTATTTATTTATTTTGGGCTGTGTTGGGTCTTCGTTTCTATGTGAGGGCTTTCTCTAGTTGTGGCAAGCAGGGGCCACTTTTCATCGCGGTGCACGGGCTTCTCACTGTCGCGGCCTTCTCTTGTTGCGGAGCACAGGCTCCAGATGCGCAGGCTCAGTAGCTGTGGCGCACGGGCTTAGTTGCTCCGCGGCATGTGGGATCTTCCAAGACCAGGGCTCGAACCCATGTCCTCTGTATTGGAAGGCAGATTCTCAACCACTGCGCCACCAGGGAGGCCCTGAATTTTGTTTTTAACAAGCTTTTAGAGAAGAAGGACATCTTGATTTTAAAGGATAGTTTTTTTTAAGGCTGATTAGTGTCTACAGTAATGTGGTTTGGAAATCTGTCCCAGCATTTTCTTTCTTTGCGTCCATTCTAGTCTCAACATATAAATAGTTCACTTGGGGTCAAGATTTATTAAAATGTCCTAGATTTTATCCATAAATCAGATTTAAAGTGTAGCATATCTTAAAAACTGCCCTGTGATATTACTTCCTGAAGAATGTAGAGATTTGGGTGGGGAAAGGAATTGGGAATAATGAAAGATATAGAAAAGAATGAGGTAGTGAAGGAGAATAAGCATAAAGGAAAGGAAAGAAAAAAGATTTGACTTGATAATAGTACAGTTGAGAATGACCCAAATAATTTTCACTTTGGGAAAGTGAAAATTAATCCAATTTCATTTTTGTCTCAAGATATCACTTATTGTTACAGAAGAGCTTACTTCTCCTTTCAATTGCAGTGTGTATTAATGCTCCTATCTTTTACCACTTTAATTTTACAACTCAATGGGCTAAAAATTGCCTTATCTGCTTTAGTACAGATTGCCTGATGCCCTTGGTGTTATTCATGGATAACAGCTAGGCTGATGATGAGTCTTCCATTTGTTTCAATTCCTGCTAGTGACAGAAGGATTGCTTGTCTTGGCTGCTGGAATGGCCTTTTCTCTCATCACAAAGATTAAAGTCCTCCATGATGATCATTTCTTCTTAGGTAACTAGAGACAGAAGTACTACAGACAACCTGTCAGTGAACTTTTCAGTTAGTAGCCAGTTAATCACCAGCATAGAAATTCTCCTATTTTTCTGTAGCATAACAAAGCTGTAGTTTTAAATCACTGATTTCCTCTTTGTGCCTCCAAATGTTACCTGACCTGTATTTTCAGCATAAAAATTTCATCAGGTTGTATAATAAGAGCTCACGTCTTTAACAGAAAGGTATAGAAACACTTAATGGCATTTGGGCATTAATCTATGTTAAACTGTAAAGAAATTCTTTTGGAATTGAAAATTACAGCAATATTAATACCTTTCTCTTGTGCTATGAACAATAAATGCCAAGAGGCTTTTTCCCCCTTAATGATTTTGGAAAGTGCTGCCATTTACCACATGCAAATTTCTTGCTTTGTAGTTCAGATGTGACTAAGAACACTAGGTGGTTGGCTCCTGTGAATAGATTTAGAAAATACTAATTATAAGACTAACATACCACAATCATGCTTAATTTGTGTAACTCCCTTAATGCAAGATGAGTGAACCCTGTGCAGCAAATTGAGATGGCAACAAAAGGATTTTTGCCTTTTGTCTGCATACATTTCTTGTAGAATAGATTGAAGGCAGGGAATATATATAGTTGAAGAATTCTTTGACTATATAACCTTTTAAAAAGTTATTTGTTACAGTCATACAAATAGAATTAGACTTTTTGTGTATCTTAAAGTAGTTTTTAATTTAATATTGTATTTTTAAAAGTACCTGGATGGCTAGTCACTGTGGATGATTATAATGGTTACCTCTATCACAGTTTAAATATAATTTTATCTCGTGTCCCTTTTTAAAAGTCATAATACCAAATAGATAAGTATTTTATGTTATAATTAATAATATACATGCTAGAAATTAAATATTTCTGAGTAGAACATAAAAGGGAAATGTTATAGATTTTTGTTATAATTTTAGTGAGTATATATCAGCTAGAAGAGAGAAATGAGAGAATGAAAGATAAATATTTTGAACTGTAGTTTCATCAATATAATTTTTTATTTCATGATAAAACAAACAAAACAACAACCAAAATTATCAATTAAATTGGGTGTTACAATTTCAAACAAATTGGCTAAACCCTAATAGATTGTAGGAAGTGAAGAGTATGCTTTACTTAAAAGAAATAAAGGTACAGATTTTCATGTTATGGTAAAATTCAAATAAGCACAAAGAACTGTGAATGCATTATTTCAACGGAACTCACGTTCCAAGCATCGACATATGCCAAACAGTCTTTTAAAAGCAGTAAAAACAAGCCAAGCAGTTGGCCAAAGCAAACATACAATGAGAAGATCCCAAAAATTAACTTTAAAAAATTAACATTTAGATAGCATGATAGAGATGACATTTAGTGATTTCCAAACAAGAAATTACTAAAAATAATAATATTTAAGCTAGATCACATAATATTTTGTGCAAAGAGAACACACAAACATTCACACACACACACATTATTTATAGTATACTTTCGTATTGAGTTTATTATCCTTTGACATTCAACTCCTTTGGAATTATTTTTGAGATAAGAAATTATATGATGGGGGATGTCTAATCAAACTACTACATTGTTATAATGGAAATAATTTTAAAATAATGTGTCTTTCTTAAAGACTATCAACAGATCATTTGCTTAGGATTTGTAACAAAAGGATTTTGTCACATAAAAGAACTAATTTTAGAAATTACATAAGACACTGTTGGGAGAAATATTTCAAAGACATATTCATTTACTTAGTATACATTAAATCAGGGCCTAGTGAGTGTTATGCACTATGCTGGGTGCTGAATGCCAGAAAGAACTAAGGCATAATCACGATAGATAAAATGTAATAGGTATCAAATATGTACTAGCCACTATGCTAAGACATTCATATATTTATTTTATTAAATTCATTATATCTTCACAACAATTCTGTATGTAGTAGATATAATCACACTCACATTCCAAATAAAAAATTTAGATAGAGAAGTTAAATAATTTCCTTAAGATGGGCAAGATAGAAAATGTAGAGTCCAGAAACACAGGTTATAATTTCAAAGCATAAAAGCTTAGGAAATGGGTTAGTCTAGACAGATCTATTGGGAGTGCAAACATAAGTTTAATAGTATAAATCAGTAACTTTATTAAATTCTGTGAAAGTTAAATACCTTTGACAAGATCATGTATAAACCTACAACTAAGAAAAAGTCAATTTGAACGTTTCAAAAATTTTTTCAACCCACCGAAAGGACTAGTACCCTTAAACAGTATGCTGTCTTATCAAGCTTGTCCTCTGGTGATCCGAAAAAGTCGATCCAGTTTCTAGGAAATAATTACGAATGCCAAATGCCTGCATTCTCTCAATCGTTGCTCATGAAAGTTCAAGACTCTTCCCATCTGCTTTAAAGATGGAGGGACCAGATGGACAAAGGTTTACTGACTTTAAGTCACATAAAAGCAGGGTGGACATACAGATTTGCCCTTTGATTCCAACAGCAAGCTTGCCACAGAATCACTGTACTGTTATATTCAACTCACATATCATATCATACTGACCCACTCTGTTTTATTCCTTAGGCATCTTGGAATTTGAGAAGCAATGTAAAAAGTTACTGACAATATATCTTCTCCACCTTGTTACAACCGCCTTCTCTTTCCATCCGGCCTCACATTTCCAACAGTAGATTCATTCTTTTGAGTTAGAGCACAATATAGGGGCATTCATTGCAACCGCGTATATAGATTAAAAAGGACACACTTTGACAGATGAGAAGAAAACTCCTATTGGTAAGCTTTTATTCATTAACGTGGATTATCTATCAAATCTTGAATAAATTACTTAATTTTTAAAATTTCTCTTCTCTACACCTCAAATGAAATGGTAGGAGAAAGTGATCCCTTAAAGTATTTCTAGGGCTTCCCTGGTGGCGCAGTGGTTGAGAGTCCACCTGCCGATGCAGGGGACGCAGGTTTGTGCCCCGGTGCGGGAGGATCCCACATGCCTCGGAGCCGCTGGGCCCATGAGCCATGGCCGCTGAGCCTGCGCGTCCTGAGCCTGTGCTCCGCGTGCCGCAAAAAAAAAAAAAAAAAAGTATTTCTAGAACTGACATAGCAATAATCCATGTAATTAGTTAGTAAACATAAAGGACCTAGGACTCACCATCTATTTATTAAAGATGAATTAAGGCAGGTTCTCTTTACTATTTGTCAGGGAAATACATAACACAAATGTTAATGGGTGTGTCCTGAGTGAGTTTATGTTGGTAATATGTAGGAGGGGAGAAAATAATCATAGTGACTCTTGCTTCTTTCAGGTGTCAGACTCTTAAAGATAAAACAGGAAAAGGTAGAATCTTTTGTGAAATAATCCAAAATGTGTTTGCTGCTTCTCCACACTTGGGGATAGAGTTTTATTCATCTACTTCCAAAACATGAATAGCTTTGGGGGCTGCCTGAGCCATCAAAAAGATGGAAATGCTGCTGACCATTAGAAACAGTAATTTTAATTGTGTTTACTGGTCATAATTCTGGAATATTATTAAAGAACAATTTGAAACTTTGAATGGATAGAATCAGACCCAGAATTTGGACTCAAATAGCAAAAGTTACAATTGTGTCTTTTTTTTATGGTTTTTTTGTCATAGTCCTTCTCATAGAAATTCAGACTATGGTAGAAAGCTCTACCTCTTTCTTTTTGTAATTGTATCCTTCGGGCCCTCTACTTTTGGAAACATTCCAGTTTTAGTTGTCCTTTCTTTTAATCATATCTTTTCTCTTGTTTCTATTATTCATATTCTGAAAACATGCTTTTCTCTGCTCTGCCTCCTCCTTTACCTCCACCAATGGAACTGATTGTTATATCCATGAATAACTCACATTTAGAAATGGGGCTAAATAAACTTTTTAAATAGACTTCAATTAGGTATCATATCGTGTGTGCCTGAGTAAACATCATTGTCTTTTTTAAACAAAGTTGTGTCTTTGTTGTGGCTGTTATTTTTATTATACAAAAATATCATATTTACTTTCTATAGTTACACTGCTTCTCAAGCAGATCTAGTTTTATTTACCTTATAAGTAAATGGAATAGTTCATGTAGTGTACCTACTACTTATTTAGAAACATTTTATTCCTATTAAGGTTTTTTTTTTCATTTTCCAAAAATTCAGGAAGTTTTATACTATGTAGGCCAATGCTATCTTTCCATCCAACTAGGAAGGATAAAATTTAGAATAAAGATCTTCCATTCACCAAACCATGGCACAATCTGCATTTTTGAAAGTTGATGATCCTATAAATTATTTATAAATACTTATGAGTGATACTATTTCTTCAAAAATAGCATTATCAGTGTGCTTTACTTAATATACAGAATAAAAATGAAAAAGAAAAAAAATTCAGGCATAATTTATATACAGTAAAATTCATCTCTTTTAGTGTGTAATTTGTGAGTGTTGGCAAACATAATGTTTGTGATTATTACCATAATATAGGTATACAACAGTTCCATCAACTTTAAAATTCTATGTGCTACTGTATACTCAATCATTCATCCTATCCCCAGCTATGAACACTACTGATTCCTATACTTTTGCCTTTGAAAAATGTCATGTAAATAGAATCATGCAGTATCTAACTTTCTAAATTTGGCTTCTTACACTTAGCATAAGTCATTTAAATTTTATTCATGTTATTGCACAAATTAAGATTGCTACTTTTTAATTACTAAGAATTCTTCCTATGGATGTAACACAGTTTGTTTATCCTTCCTTAATGAGGGTAAAGGGGGCAAAAATTTTTCCTCTACCCTCCTAGGTTATTTTGTCTGGTCCAGTAATTAAATTGCCATAAGAGAATTTAACAGGTAAAAAACAAATTTAATTATGTACGTGTAGGAGCCCCATAAGAATATGAGACCCAAGGGCAAGTTGGGCAACTGAGGCTTATAAGCCATCCTGAGCTAAGAAATGGTTTAAGGGCCTGAGTCTTCAAAGCGGAGGGAGGTAATTTACAGGACAATAAGAAGAGATATTTAGTAATTAGATGTTTGCCCTGATACAGATAGGTCATTCTATAAAAGCTATCTCTGGTAATAGCACTCTCTCTGAAAGAGCCAGGACCCCTGTCTAAATTCTTTTAGGTAGCTAAGGTAGAGATAAATTTTTATTTGTTTGGTTTTTTGATATTTTTTGTTTGTTCATTTTTGAGTCTGCTGGATTTTGATTGCCTTCAACTCAAAATGGTCTACATGCCAAAGCGGCATATTTAGGGGTCACTTATTCTGGTCCCCTTCAAGGGACATTTGTGTTGTTTCTAGCTTGGGATAAATATTAATATAACCTCTATAAACATTTGCATATCCGTTTTTGAGAAACATAAATTTATATTTTGTTTGAGTAAATTTCTATGAGTGGGATTGTTAGTTCATATGGCAAGGGCCTGATTAACTTTATAAGAAACTGTCAACTGTTTCCCAAGTGGCTGTACCAGAAAAATCAGTGGTCTTACTCATACTCATAGCTCTAAATTCCAAAGAAATATTAGAAATTAACATTCATTCTACAGCTATCATTTTTTGAAACAAATGATAAGCTCTATTTTCTTTATTTATGTTGTATAGATTTCTGAAAATATGCTAAAATAAATTATTTTATTTTGAAATTCAATATTTCCTTAAAAAATTATTTTTTACCATAAATGGACTATGCTGAAATTTCTCTCCTATGTAAATATTCAAAATTGACATGTTATTTTTACCATTAACTATATATACATATATATATATGTATACATATATATACACTGATAGAGAGATTAGATAGTTATATATAAGAATTGGTTTACATTTTAAAATTTATGCCTCTGAGGTTTCAGAGTACTGCTAATGTAAGACATATTCATTATGCTTTATAAGTGTTGTTGATAATATTGGATTTCTTAAAAGCACTTCCAAGAAGGCATTAACAGAATTCTTGTCCAGTGCTATTTCCATTAGATAATAGTGAACACTTGTCATATATGTCTTAAAAATGACACTATTTAATTGGATTGAATATCATACATAACTCATTTAATTTTTGGACAGAGATAATACAGGATATTTTATTACAAAACAACAAAAGAAGTAAAAACCTGGCCATAGCAGCAATTGTCTTACAATGATTACATCATGGTATATTTGATTGAATCGTCCTTCTTTGGGATGCTGGAAAATGATTTTAAGAAAAACTTAGATTGAGGTTTAACTGATAGTTAAAGTTGGATTCAGTGTAAGATATGACGTGGCAGATGGGCCACAGATGAGCTATGGAGAAAAAAATGAACAGGAGAGTAAGAAAGTAACTATAGCATTTTAGGCATAGATTTTTTTTTATATTGTATAAGAGCTGAAATTTATTGTTGATACACAATAAAACAGGAACATTTGTGATATTTTATACAAAAAATTTTTTGAGGTGGAGAATTTAAAAAATCACAATTTTTCAAAAAACTTTAATATTTTAGGAAACAAATACACTTTAAAGTGCGCAGATAATGAGAAAGGGCAGGGAGAGTGTCCCACTAATCCAGGCATGTAAAAGTGCAACCAAACTACCTTGAGTACCAATCTGATGAATTTAGAACCATTTGTCTTTGTGGTCCCCCCATGCTCCAAGGGTAAGCCTGAACTTAAACATGGCAGCTGCCATTATTCTGAAATCTGTGTTTATGGAGAAAATCAGTATCTGGTCCTACACCACAACCATAAGAACTTGTTTATATTCTATACTACACCTATATTATGCTAAGCTCGGTTGTTCAAAATCCTACAAGAGAATATCAAGATGAAATTCACCCTATCATATATTTTTCCCCTAGATAAATGAATGACATGTGAGGTTCTGTCCCATCCATGAACTGTTAAGTACTTTCTCCCTTCTCCCTCCTTTCCCCAAATCTACCGCTCTGCTGTCTAAAACTTATTCTCTAATTAACCACACCACTTACATCCATGATATCTCTTAGAGAGTTCTTCCATTTCTTTGCCGTAAATAAACTTATATGTACCTCACATAGCACTATGAAAATCAGCATAGTTTATTTTCTTATTCTCATTACTCAGAGCTGAGAGCTGACTTAATTGCTCCCTGATACCACTTCAAGATCACTGTTCCATCAAATTCTTAGAAAAATTATTTTACCTCACAGTTTTTATCACCATCTCAACTTTTCTCTTCATCCTCAGGGGTTTCAACCTCAACACGGACCACTCAATCATGCACACTGGCCTCTAGTTCCCCAACCTTTTCCTATCCAAAAACCATCTCCAATACACTTCAGCCACCTGCTTCCAATAGAGCTTCACTGATTCCATGAGCTCAAATGTGCCACTCTTATCATCACACTCCTCTTTCCTGCTTGTTTACCCAACCACTCTAATTACAATTGTTTCATAACATGACTGAAACATTAGTTCACCTCCTCTTAACACTTGCATTTCACCCTAAGGTACAGCATCAGTTCTAATGCTCCCAGTTCAGGGTTGCTTTCTGACCTCTGTCTTCTTGTTTAAAACATGTGTCAAAAACCCAAATATGATTAAACCCATATACCTGCCATCTTTCTTTCTTTTCTCATGCCTCCAAAATGAGTGATACTTAAAAGAAAAAAAATCAATTATACCATGGGACAGACTGCTAAGACCATACATTCATTCTTCACCTTATGCAACAGTGTATTTAAACCTTCTCATGTTTCTCACACATCCAACTCTTTTCCATTCCTCACTGAGAAAAAGATCCTTTATTCAGAAACAATGGAAGTTGCCAGATGGGAACCACTTTAGCTTCCTATAAAGAGATCTGCCTCCACAACTCACAGTCATCCATAAACTGTTTATTGCCTGGCACTGGAAACACTTTGGTGAACAAAACACACTACATCCTCATCCTTACACATTTTACTTGAGAAAAGAGAAATTAATCAAATGGACAGCAAATATACACTTTTCATCATAAGTGCAATACATTAAAAAATACAGGTTCTAGTGTACAGTAACATACAGGATCTTTTATAGATTGGGCAGTGATCCTGTAAGTTTCTAGAGGAGTGACCTTTAAATTTAGTCCTGAAGGATGAGTAAAAATAATCATGTGGACAGTGGGAGGAAAAGCATACCAGAAAAGTGAACCAGCATGTGGGAGGCCTAAAAAGGAAAAAAGTTTGATACATTGTAGAAACTTTTAAAATACCAGTGTGGTTAGAGCATAGGAGGTAGGAGAGCTGCATTAGGTGCCTGTGGAGAATTGAGCTGAGCAACAATCTGGGTAAAGCATGCAGATTAACATTGTCAGTTCTGGGGTAAGCCTGTGTTGGAATTCTGACAGTAGCAGTTATTTGTTGTTTGGGAAAATTCTTTAATCTTCTTGTGCCTATTTTGCACAGTTATGAGATAATAATAATGATGATGATGATAGAAACTATGTAATATTAAGCATTAGGCTGCTATGAAATAAAAATTATTTAATATATGTAGAGTACTTAGAATATATGCAGGTACTTAGTCCCTGGCTTAAGATAAAAACACAATAAAAGTTTTTGCTGTTATTTTTGTTGTTGTTTGAGTTCATGTTAAAGCCTTCAGTTTTCATGTTCAAAACCATGGACAGTCATCAGTGAATTTAAAGTTGGAAAGTGACATGATACTTTTGACATTTTCAAATATCACTTGGAGTGATTATAAAGATTGGACTGAAGGAGGCAATGATAAAATCTGGGAGGATATTAGGGAACCGATGCAGTAATTCATCAAGTAAATGAAAATGAGTTAGCCAACACTAATAATTTATGGGTTAGTGTAGAGTACATACATTAGCTAATGATAATAGTTCAAAGGTTAATGTAGTGTATGTACCAATCAGAGAGAAGTGAATTGGTTTGAAGTATATTTTTGTGCTAACACGTACCAAACTTGGTGAATTATTTGATATAGCAACTTAAGAGAGGTGATTTCAAAAAAAATGATTCCCGGGTATTTTGTTACTGGAGGCACATTTATGTAGATGGAAAATAATAAGGCAACTCTCTAAGTTGCTTTTCCTACAGAATTACCTCCTTGAAAGTTGAAAAAAAAATAATAGTTATTTTCTATTCTTCATGTTTGTTTCCAATTGCAAGATCTCCTATGTTTGTTTCTAATTATGAGCTGTTTTTCTTACTCTACCACTTTTGATGATTCTATTTATCTACAATATTAGAATATGATGTCCTCTCTAATTAGAGAATGATTGCTGTTCTTTATCTTTTCTCTTTTGTTCCAAATATATTCACAATAAAAATCAGAAAAATGACATATGCCAAAACCAATAGCCATTTAACTCCAATTCTATTTTTAAAGTATATGTGTAACCATGATTGTTTTAGGTAATGAGTTTGGTTTCCTGTTGTCTGTACCCACCCACCTTACCTCAAAACAAGATGACCAGAAGCTTAGAAAAACATAAACAGGGATGGGCACAGAGGATACTTGTGAAATACCTGTGAAATACCTCCAGATACTGGATGGTGTCATCCCAACTCTATCACCAGAAACTTCTCTCACAGACATATATGCAGTCAGTATATTTGCAAGAGCAATTGGATTAGTTGTGTCCAATCTGGAGACCAAAACTGCACAGTAATATGTACAGGGAAGGTTTAATATAAGAAATGATTAACACTAACAAGGGCTTTGATTAATGAGGGATTGCCTAGTGTATTAGTCATGATTCTCTGGAGAAACAGAGCCAATAGGCCATAGAGATAAAGGCAATGAAAGATTTATTTTAAGGAATCGAATCATCAGATTGCGGGGGCAGCCAAATCCAGTATCTGTAGGGCAAGCCAGTAGGCTGAAGATTCAGGTAATAGTTTATGTTGCAGTTTTGAGTCCAAGTAGTGAAAACCCAGGCAGAATTTATTCTTCTTCAGGAAACATCAATCTTCTTGCCTTAAAGCCATCAACTGATTGGATGAGGCCCACCCACATTATGGAGAACCATCTGCTTTATGTAAAGACAACTAATTGTAAATGTTAATTGTATCTAAAAATACTTTTACAGCAACCTCTAGAGCAGTGTTTGACTAATCAGCTGGTCAGCATAGTCTAGCCAAGTTGACACACAAAATTAACCATTATGACTAGGAAGAAGTAATTGAGAGCTCTAAAGAATATAAGAATAGCAGTTATAGAAAGTAGCCAATACCCTTTGAGATAAGATAGAACACCTAAAGAAGAGACCTTCCTGCCCCCAGGGCTGAGATGCAGACCTTGTTGATTAATTAACGGCTGTTCCTCACTGGGTGGCAGAGAAGCAGCAGCATTGTTGCATTAGAGGAACTTACATGAAATTTGTTCTCTAGGTTGCCATGCAACCTAGAGGCATGTCACATCAAAGGCATTCTACTATGAAACTGCTGGAATGGGAAGTCAGGGGGAGCTACTGGTGGCTGGTGGCAGCTGACTGCCATGTCTACAAGAGCTGGGTACTGTAGAAGCTGCCTGTGCAGCAGGAGCAGAGCCCTGGAGAAACTGCTCTCCCCATGCAGAAGCCATGTGCTAAAGAAGCTGCTTGTTCTGCAGTGCCAGGCACTGGAAAACTGTCCACATGCTGGAAGTGGATGCTGACAAAGCCTAATATACTGCAGGAGGCTGCCAAGAAAACATTAGAACCATGAATGAAAGGCTCTGATTCCTGTATTTATCTCTGTCACCCTCTACTGACAAAGCTTTACACCTTACCAGCTGGCAGAGAAAAGCATTTAAAAGGTTGAGATACCTCTTTTCAATGATAAGTGGATTTGGAATTAAAGATGCAATAAATTAAACACTATCATAAGCATTGTGTGTAGTGACTTGTAGAAGCTACTCCATGCAACAAGATCTGCAATTACAGAAGCAAATTTAATTAAGAGTTGCATGGAATTGGGTCAGCAAATGTGGTCTTCTAGTTCTGTCCTCATTTCCACAGGATATATGGTTGAGCTGTCTATGGGAAAAAGTATCAAAGAATATCACCAATGGGTGTCATTACAAATAGATTTGTGTTGGAAAATATTGAGGCAGGCAGATACAAAGAGCCAAGATTCTTAAACTGGAAGAACTAATTGCATTTCAGAAGGAAAGAGGTTATCAGAGTTAGAAAATGCACAACAAAGATTTCTCTCCTACTAACTCTTTAATTCTGAGTCGGGACATGGAATTGAACTCTCTTAACACAGGACTAAGGGGAACGGCTTTACATTTATTGTAGCTAAAGAAGAATCCCATTAGTGGGAGATCATTCTCAAAGAAGCAAGCAAATTGAAGTGAGATTGAAGAAATGGGACTCTCCCACAGGACTAAGTCCAGATATAGAGAACCCTTTGAAATCCTCCTTTACAAAGCCTCACTTTCCTCAAGGAACAGTGGGTAGAACTGCAGCAGTTTGAAATGAGAGACCATAGGAATACAATCCAACTATTCACTGTTGGAAATCCCTGTATCCACATCCTTGCACTGGAAAATCTTACAGACAGTGTCGGTTTCCCTTTCCTCTGACAACCATCCTGATATATAGATATTGGTTATATTGACCTAATACAGAAAATATTTATACAATTGAATTCTTAAAGAATATTTTTAAAATCCACTAATGTGGGCTTCCCTGGTGGCGCAGTGGTTGAGAGTCCGCCTGCCGATGCAGGGGATACGGGTTCGTGCCCCGGTCCGGGAAGATCACACATGCCGCGGAGCGGCTGGGCCCGTGAGCCATGGCCGCTGAGCCTGCGCGTCCGGAGCCTGTGTTTCGCAACGGGAGAGGCCACAACAGTGAGAGGTCCGCCTACCACCAAAAAAAAAAAAAAAAAAAAAAAAAAATCCACTAATGTACAAGCCATGTATTTTATTTTTTTAAATTTCCTTTCTAGGAGAATCGGATATATTTAACATTTCCTAAAGTTAATCTTGGTATATGCAAAGATTCTCACATAAGGGAACCTCTAGTTCCTGATTCCTGAGGACTAACAGCACAATTCGCAGCAACACAACTCACAGACTTCTAGAAGAACGATATATTGGGTTGGCCAAAAACTGTGTTCGGGTTTCCCGTGACTTCTTACAAAAACCCGAACAAACTTTTTGGCCAACCCAATAAAATAGTATTTTACTTGTTCCTGCAAAATATTGTACTTTCTCTTACTGCAAAACTAAATGTCAATCCAGGATTTCTTGCCTTGTGGAATTAAGAAGCTTTATTAAACGGACATGAATAAAGTCATCTATATTTTAGTTTACATTGGTTTCCAGATGAGAATTGCTAGCATTTGAGATGGTATTTGGCAGACTTTCCTTTAAGTGGATCATAGATTTTCCTTTTTTTCCCCCTCTCTTTAGAATATCTTTTTATTCATCAAAACACTCCACTTGTAACAGATCTGAAATTATGCTCGTTGAAGTTACACAGAGTGGAGTGGGAAATGGATTGTGAAATCACTCGGCAGCACATAGTAGAATAGGATGCAGATGGGGCTGTATGAGACACAGTTTTTAAAGCCAGATCTCAATGATCTATTTTCCTTTAACCTAGATTTTGGTTAAAATAAGAGTTTACATTCATGTGACTTTTTAGTTCTAATATTCTAAAATATGTTTTGGTGATAAAATGTTATTATTGTAGTATAAAAATGTAAGAACAGATGAACTAAGGAATTAGTAACTTCTAATAAATTGTTCTGCTACCTAGTTTGAAGTAAGGAATTAGTAACTTCTAATAAATTTTTCTGCTGTTTGATACCTAGTTTATGAGATATAATAAGAAGTAAGGAAACAAAGTTGTTAGCTGTTTCTCAGTGAAAGTGGAATATAAGACACCAGGAAGAAATATCTTAGACATTTTGATGGAGGGACCTTTCTCTGTTATCAGTATTATTATTTTTATACCCAAACTGTTACTGCTCAAGAACAGTAGGAAGAAGTCTTCTCTCCAGTCTTTGACCTTATAGTCACAGTATTCTCCTATTCTTTCTAGATCTAGCTATTACTTTATTGTATGTATGGGAGTTTTCCAGTAATAAATAGTAAGTATAAACAGAATAATAGAGTCTAGATTCATTCAATTCAATAGAAAAAATTTTCTGAGACTCTGCAGAGAGATTCATTGGCTCTGAAATATTTTATTGATTCTCCTCAGTTGCTTAATTCATAACCTAATATCATTCTGCCTGTATCCCAGAGATGAACCAACATGCCTCTCTCCTTCCTCCCTTCTTGCCTCCCTTCCTTCCTTCCTTCCTTCCTTCTTTCTTCCCTCCCTTCCCCCTCCCTCCCTTTGTGTCCATTTTTAGTCTAATTTTAACCCAGCCCTTTCCTAAAACTCTGTTTCTAAGCTCTTGACTGATGAAGAGCCATGCCCCCCCTTTTTTTTCCTTCTAATAAGTTTTATCAAAGCTCAGATTAAGAGACCTTCAGATTAAAAGACTTTTATGTCTCATACCTCACTGGTCTTTTCTGGAGGAACTCTGATACCCGCTGTTCTCTTCTGAAATATTCAATTCACATACTTTATATATCCCACATAATTGTGGCCATTTCAACCACATAACATAATGTAAAAGGTATAGTTAATGCAAAATATTCATTGTTACAAATCACATAATACAAAAATTTTGTTACATTAAAAGCTTTCTTTGTCACTACTTATGATGTCTAACTCGATGTTTTCCAAACGTTTTTCAACAAATTATTAATTGTCTGAGATGCTTTTTGGAAAATAAGTTGTATGTATAAATAATTTGGGGGGAAAAATACTGCCACATCCTCCCCTGGAGATTTATGATGCATATTAAAACATCTGATAAATAATGAAGAAAGAATAGTTTGTCTCAAACATATTTGACCATAGAATACTTTTATTATTAATGCATATAAATAATGTATGACTCACTTCTTGAAATCTATTTATTTTATATGATTCTTATCAAATTCCTCAAATATCACTAATATTGCAACCAATTTATGGATGGAAAGTGGGATTAATAGATATATCAAAATTCTATTCAAGGTGAATTTTGGTAAGTGGAAGAGGTAGGATCTGAAGTTTTATATGTGTAATGTTTGCTTCCTCCATTGTCTCCAAAGCAACCAAATGCTACAACAATTAAGTAGAACTAAAATGTGAGATGATTTTTTCTTTTTCTATGATTAGATTCTGCTTAACCAACTGTTAGCCTTAAATATTCATCGGTCTCTTCTTATACAGAGTTGACAAGTCACTCTCACTTCCTTTCCAGGGAGGAAGTCTTGATAAGTTAATTAGTCAAAGCCCAATACGCTCTTTGAGTCAGGTTTAAGAGTGGACAATAATAATGTTCTTTAAAGAAAGGAGCATCACTCCACCCTTTCTCTCTCATACATTAGTCCTGGCTTCTAAGAACAGACTTTGCTCTCCCAGGACAGTCATTCAGGTATCCTACCCATGCTCTGTAGACTCAGTCACCTGAAGTTAAAGGAGAAGTACCCTATATCATGAGCCTGACAAGACTTATGAGAGAAATCCTATACTGGGGCAGAATGGAGTGCTTGTACAGATGTTAATAAAGAAGATTTCACTACATTTTGGCTATTCCTTATTGTTCCAATGGCCACATTCAGGAGAGGCTAGTAGGATTTGAGAGCCAAATTTACACTTTGAAACCATATTTGTAAATAGGACCAATTTGAGCACATCCTCACACCAGGCATTATGGCCCAGGGTATGACAGAACTTAAATTATAATCATCGCCATTAATAATGAATAGTTACTATCTGCTTACTATGTATGAGGCAACATGATAGATAATGTAAACAAAATACACCCATTTAAATCAGAGACTCTCAGCTCTATGCCTATCAGAATCACCAGGAGAGCTTTTAAATACATTTGAATCCAGCTACAGTCAATTTTCAAATGATTGGCTTATACTAAAAAACTACATTCAAGATAACTGTCAATTCAAATTCACTTAGAAATAACTCTGGTAACCTTTTTACTTACAAATTATAAACATATCTCTAATGCAGCATCATTGAAGAAAATTAGTTACATTCCCTGGAATATTATACACAAAATGGTTTTGTATATCTTTAGTTATAGTTACATATATATTTCCTTATGGATAACTATCATTGAGGTAGTTAGTAACTTTGATCACTACTGTCCTGGGTCATGTCTGAAATACTAATGAAGAGTTAGATTATATTTTTCCCATTAGAAATACCTTGAGCTTTACAGTCCCTCATCAGCAACTTTTAAGTACTAGAATTTTACAATAAACAAAAAAAAAGTTCACATGGTTTTATTCATTCTGTTACTTACAAAATGCCAGGAGGATTTCAGAGTCATAAAAATTATTATTGTGAAACAGAATAAGTAATAAAATAAGGCTTTATTACTGCAGAAAAAACAAAGAAAGAATTTTACCTTCTGTAAACATCAAAAAAAGTCCTACTATTGTTGCAACAAATATGAAAAATAAAAAGCCACTGCCTCTGAAAAATAAAATAGTAGACATTATAGTCTTGAGACCCCACATTTAAATAATATATTTCAGCATACAAACATCCAAATAGCAAGTACTTTACTTTTATGTACATGGTTTTCTTCAAAGATGTGAAGGTGCTTTATACTCATTATTTCTATAATCCCTCAGATTGCATCTGAATTAATCCTCATTATTTACAAAAGTGATACAGTTAAATGTGAGTCAACTCTGTTCACGTAAGAGATTCATGAAATAGAAACAAATGAAATTAATTTTTTAAACTTATTTATCAAACTAAAAAATATCAATACAAGTGTATCACAAGACAATGATAGTATTCAGAATTTACTTACATTAAACTCATTGTTAACCAATAACAGTGAATATTAACACATTAATTCTCAAGAACCAAAAACATATTCATATTAATTTCAGCAGACTCACTAAAAAGTATGCCTATTTTATGCATATTATTCATGCATGTTTATTTTATTGACAAATCTATTAAGAAATTGAGAATTATTTATCTTCTCTGGACTGGGTATCTTTAATTATCAAGTTATAGAGTTATACTAAATTTCTAAAGTCTAGTCAATTGCTAGCAATTACAGGATTACCATGATGTGATTTGCACTGAAAATTGACAGTATAGTAATCATAATATTCTGGTATATACCACCTGTAAAAATCTCAAACAGTGAAACCATTCCTGACCCACACTGTCCTATAATCCTCACATTATGTGTCTTATGTTTTGCTATAACATTTATATCCATTCTCTTACCCCAATCTTTACTGCCAAATTCCTCCTCTACTGTCTTACTCTGTATCCCAATTACTTCCTCCTATATTGTACAGGCATTATCTACTATGTGCTAGCATTAGGTTTTCATTTGTCACTAAGATAGACGTAGTAATAGTCCAAAGAGGAATACAAACACTAAACATAAAGATAAATTATTTATTCAAATGTTGACAACTGTTTGGAAGGAAAGTTGATCGGAGAATGTATAGTTCTCAGCTTGTAGTTTAGTGGGTTCTCAGCTTGTAGTTTGGTGTGTGTCGGGGGAGTTTCCCTCAGGCGATAATATTTAAACAGCATTCCAAAGTATGAATTGGAGTTAACTAGATAAAACAGGTTGAGAGGAGGGAGTATTCCAAACAGAAAATAGTAGGTTCAAAGACCTTCAAACAAGAGGGAGTGGAGAAGGAAAGATGGAGGTAAAAGAGGACATAATATACTGGAGAAAGTCTTCGAGAATTGTGTTCATAGAACATTGATGATAAGTTTAGAAATTTAGGAATAACAAGCAAATAATAAAAGGATGGATGGTGGAAACATTGAATGGGGATGCATGGCTTGTGTATAGCTAATTTAGTGGTTAATTAAATTTCTTAATTGAAAGAGGTGAAATATTCTCATCCATGTGAAACTAAGAAACTAACCAATGAATGAACAACTTTAAAAAAGATCATGATAGATTATTCTTGTAAGTAGAACTACTTAGGTCATTCACGACCATGAATATTGATGAGTAAATGTCCAATAAAATAATAAAGACATTTTAACAATGCAGTTATATACTTACTTGTAAATATGTGAAGTGTAATGTGTTTAGAAAGTACATGCTAGTAAACTTTTCTCTGATTCTTTTTCACATGGGAATACTGTTCATTTAATTTTATGACTCATTTTTCCTTTGGTTATCTAATCTTTTCTTCTACTCAGTTTTCCCTCTGGTACACACACACATATTTCCACATAACAAAAGGTTTTCCTTGATCTATCCTGCTAAAATTTCCTGTCCTTGGTTGTTGTGCAATACACTTACACTGGAAGAATCATCATGTAAACTGATTTAGAAAGAATTTAAACTTCTTTAAATACCAATGGTAAATGAGTAATATGAGCAAATGACAATGAGAGTGCTTTACCAAATTGAGAACAAAGGCATTTTATTTTAACTTGTTTAAAAAAACAAGTGGGGACATCTAATGCTAATTGAGCAGATATGTTTAAATAAATAGGCACCAGGTCCCAAAGATGAAAATGAGAGAGGTAAAATATAAGGTTGGAATTTTAACTTGCTCTCAGTATTAGTGTTATCAAATGGGTTGTAACAGTAAAGGTAATTTTATTTACTTCCAATTATTTTTTCTAAATTTGTAGTTACAAAAATTAAGTGATTAAAAAAATAAATTGTAGGTGAAAAGAAAATACTATTCATTTATGCAATGAAGTAAGTAATTTAAATGATTAAAGTCCAGATTTTTTTAATCTTTTGATTAAGGAAACTGACACTGAAGGTTGGTGACATAATAATTTGCGAGAATTTCTTAACTGGTCAGGAAAATATAGAAGAGCAAAAGCTTCATGCTTCAGCAAAGTTTGTTGTTAAATGTTTTCATGAAAATAACATTTATATTAAAGCAATATTGCATTTCAACAAAACTGACGTAATTGTCCAGATGTAGTAGTCAAATCCAAAGCAGGAATATGTATGTCCCTAAATTGGTGAAAAATTTTGAAATAAGGATAGGCATCCTGTTTGAATCTATGTTATATTAAATTTCATCAAAGAATTATCCTATGCTATGTGAACAACAGTAATAATGATGAAAAAAAGAGAAGAATATCTATATTGGTTCTGAAATTTGCTGATGAATAAAGAGGTAGCCTATCCCTATTTCTTCAGTTTTTATCAAGAATGATGTTGAATTTTATTGATTTTTTCCAAAAAGTATGAACCAAATAGTCATTGGAGTTCTTATATCTATTAATGTGATTAATACATTAATAGATTTTCTTCTATTGAATCATTCTTACCTTCCATTTTACACTATGCAATTTTTTTCTGCTTAATAATACTCTAGTCAGGACTTTTCTTCATTACCTGTGAGTGAGATGTCTGTAGATATTTTTAGGAAGCTACTATATTCTTGAGATTTGGGTATTGATGGCTTGTGCTCATCAATATTGAAATCTGGAAAATTTTTTTAAATCATTCCATGATCTGGAAAAGTTTAAGTACTTGGAAATACTGGTCCTTTGAGTACTCCAATTATGAATGTGCTCTATCTCCTCTGGCCTGTTCAATGCATATAAATTTATTTCTAAATTTTTGCTTTACTTTTAATGCCTTACTTTTATCATCTTTATCTTGTTTTAGTTTGAACTTCCGCAAAAAGCAAAGTTTGAGGCAAAATTTTTGGGGCAAGTCATCTATTTGAGAGTTGATATGAGAAAATATAATGAAGGAGTGGTAAAGTGAGATAGAGAAGGAAGGAAAGACAAAAGAAGTGTGTTAGTGAGTGGGTTTCAACCATAGGCAACTGGGGCTTAATCTTTTGACCAATCCTCTGAGAGACTGTGTAGAATATACCTCAGTTCAACTCAGTGTGGGTTGAAAAACCTGAGATATTTTTCCACCTTTCCCTATCTCTCTTGGTTGAAGGTATCTCCTGAAGTGTTAACACTCTGGCATGGTGGCCTGCCATAACCCAGGCAGAATTTGTTTCTGTGGCTAAGGAAAGCAGAGAGACATTTAAGTGCTTGAGTTCAGGAGCCATCATTCTACACTGGACCTGCCCACTAACTGCAGATGACCCATATCCTCGGGCCTGTGTTTTCATTTGTTTTCAGATGTCTCTTCTCCCTTTGCTCCCCTGACTCCTTCCAATTACCTTTCAATGCTATGATTATTTTATGTTTTTCTTTCCTATCATTTGTATGCGCCTATTTCACTGTTAATTTATTGCTTAAACTAGTTTAAGTGTTTTCTGTTAACTTCAAAGAAACCTTGACTGATGCAAGGTGATATAAAACAATCAATTACTACTGCTTTCTAGGTACACATTTTTCACCCTAATTCCAAGAAACCAAGTTCTTCTCAGTTACTTCCTACTCCACTGGAGCTATTTCCATTCTCCTTTGCTAGCTCTTTTTCTTCTTGACTTTTAAATACAGGAGAACTCAGAGCTCTGCTCTCTGCCCTAATACACTTGCTAACTTAAAGTCACTTAATATATCACTTCTACAGAAATTTTTGATGTCTCAGCTAACTTACCAACTCCATTACTTCCAGTTTCCCCTGAAAGAATAAATGATATCACCCAGTGACTTCAATTTTTAAAAAACCAAAGATTCATCTTTCTTCTGTCCTGATCACCTATATATATATTCCAGAGCAAGTCCAGATACTGCACCTCCAAAAAATCCACTTTTCTTCCTTTTGCACTACTATTACCCTAGAGCAATCCCATCATCTCCTTACTAGACCATCACAAAAGTGTCCTGATTCGTTTTCCTTTTTTCATACTGATCCGTCCTGGAATATATTTCAACACAGCAACTAAGTAATCTTTTTTTTTTAACCTTCTACTCAAAACCCACCAGATCCCCATCACACTCTAGAATATCATCTAAACCTCTTACCATGAACTACAACTCTGTAAATACCACTCTCCTCCTGGTACACTCTGACCTTCTTATGGTTTGTTCCTCAGTGTCATCAGAATAAATTATATTACTTTGCAACTCTCCTTGTAAAATACTTTACAGTACATCCATGTGAAATGTCAACAGAACCAATGTGCATCATTCTGAGATTTAAGAGCCAACATGTGCTTCATGCTCAATCCTGTCTTTTTTTTTTTCCCTGCCATATTAAGCACCGATTCTCCACATACAGGCTGCTAACTTAGCCTAGGTTCTAGAATTAAAAGAATATCGAGCAGAGTTATACCTACCCCAAGATACATGAATAACATATGAATAAGAAGGAGAAATGAAATTCTTCAAGGGGTTTTACATGAAAAATTTAAGTGAAAATGAAATTTAAATGAAAAAAACATATGAGCAAAAGGTTTTGACAAAATGACCTCAAATAGCACTCACTCTCTTTAATGTAAAATAAGCACTAAACTTTCTTACAATTATGATTATAGAATGCAACATAAAAACATGTAAAAAATGTAAAAAACTAAAAATTGGCAAAATTGAGAAGTGGTTAGAAGAAGATAGGAGGAAATGGAAGGGTTGTTAGTAAATTATTTTCATTTCAAAATATCAGTTGCTTCTAATTTTAGAAGGTGTCATGTAGAAAAATAATTACTACACTTTATATTTAAATTATTATTTTCTTTATTAGTAATTTTAAATTAATATTATTAATTTTGGGACATAACATCCATCCTCTGAGATGAAGTTACAGTTATCCTTACTTGGGCAATTTTTAAAAGAAAAACATCATCAGTTTCTTTTTTTTTTTTTACCTTAAAGTTTTTAAAGTTTTAAGTATTATGATACCATCTTTCTATGAGCACATCCATATATTTTCCTTTCACACTATCCATCTCTTTCAGACTATAAAAATGATACATTGATGAATGTATTATCAGGTTCAGAGGGATTAGAAATCTTTTTTTGTTGTTTATTCCTACTTAAATACATTATAATGAGAATGTTTCCTGTTTAGCACAATAATGAAAATATTTTTTTTAATTGGGATGAAAGAGAAAATAATGGAAGAGAGTTATGTGAATTAAATCCTCATCTTTCATATGGTTAATAGAATCTGTATAAAGTCATTAAATACTACTTAGAAATACAAATTACCAGCAGAGTACCTCTTAAAAGATGATGCATATTGATGACAGGGAGTGGGATAGTGGATTATTATTTTTATTATCTTTAATTACTGCTGTAGTATTTGATTTGTTTTTTCCCATGTACAGCTTATTGATTTCTTTGTATATACCTCTTTCTACTAAGAACGTAAACATATAAGCTTTCAGCCTGTCACAGTAAGTATATGTGGAAAATAAGTTCACTTGTGAACTGTACAAAAGGGAGTTAAATGCCAATGCTCCACCAAATACTTTGTCTAGATCTGGGGAAAAAAAATATTACATTGTTTTCTTAGTCTAAGTAGGCTTCGTGTTGAGCATTATTCATGTCTGTACATCCTCAGTTATCCCATACATGAGATAATTTCAGGTTTGAGATTAGCAAATCACCATTTTACAATGCTTCTATGAGACTGTATTCTTGACCCTTACTCTACTAGATTAATAATATATATGTACATGAGTTTATGTACTTTTTATTATTGTAGAGTCTAGTAAAGTATACATATATATATTCATATGTACATTCATATAAATTTTAGGACAGTATGTGAAGTAATGCCAGTATTAAATTAGCATACATTTTGTTAGTATTCATATACGAGTTTAGTAAGTTTACATGCTGTATATTTAATAACATCAAATTCCTACAGTGTGTATCACTATTTGCATTTTGACTAACATATGACTCCTTTACTAGTTTTACGCTGAGTATGATTTAGATGGTCTTCAAAGAGAAGTACAAAATGCGGGATGATCTGCATAGGGCCCAAATTGTTAGAGAGAAAAAGTCCTTCACTGAAAGTGAGACAGCCAAACCACAATATTCAGGAGTGGCAGAGGGACAAGGAGGGTAATCTCTACTTATGACTCAGGCATAGGTACAGTTATAATGGGTGCAGTGACCCAACAGCAGTTATTATTGAAACATAATCTTTTCCCACTAACCACCACATCCATTTGTCATGGCTAAGAATGACATAAAAGTCCACATCCTCTTGGTTTCAGGGTAACTGGTAAGTGTGCTTTATCTCCTTATTGTTTCATAACCTCAGGAAAGGGCAACTAGTAAGATCTTTCTCCTAGAATAGTAGAGTGAAATATGGTTTTTAAAGTATGGTGATGATATTAAGAGCTTCTGTTTAAGATGAAGGATAGATCACTAAGAAATTCAGCAGTGAGTCTGCTTGCCCTTTGCCCTTATCTAGCTTATGAGGACAAAGTGATCAGTGTTACAATCCTCTGCCTATTACTATGGATTTTTCCTGATGAAGTCCATGAACTAAAGAAAGTCTTTCTCTCCTTTTCTCCATTCTTCCTTTCTTTCTTTCTTTTTTTACTTTAAGGCATGCACCATGATATAATATCTATTATTTAATTCATGTTTCACCTTGCCTGCTCCTGTCTTAAGCTGAAATCAACTCTTATCCCACACACCATCCACATAATTATTAGAGTTGCCACGTGAATAAAATATGTTTGCTAAACCTAACCACAGCTGATTGCTTTCAGCTATCAGAGAATCTGACTCAAGCATGGAAATGAGAGTCCTTTTCTGTGATATTCAAAAAGAGAATCTAAAAAGTAATGTCCGTCTCTCTCTACGAGTGGATTGACTGTAAAATTTCTACATGTGAGCTGTTGGCAGCTATATCTTCCATATAGTTTGAAGAAAAATTTAATGAGTGGAAATTGAAGCAGTCTCACAGAGAGAAATGGTAAAGATTGCAAGAAAGACATGGTGATTTTAACTCCTCATAACTATTGTTCCTAACTTTTAACTTCATTCCAATTCTCCTTATAATACATTTTCTTATTTCTTTAAGCTATTTCAGGTCAGGCATCTGTTGTTTGCAACCAAAGGAAACTTTATCAATAAATTAGATGTATGCAGAATTATTTCCTCAAGAATAAGCTCTTAGAAGATAATTAAGAAATTTCCAGTTAAGTGTTTAAAAGCATGTCTTCCCACTGTAGTAAAGAAATCCTTAGTCACATAAGGAATACCTCAGTTAATAATGAAGCCATTGTAACTATTAAGCTATTAAGGTCAGATTCCCAGAAAACAGCTCTGAGACATAGGTTTGTATTTGGTTTATTGGGGGTTATTCTCAGGAACAATACCTAAAAGTGGGAGAAGAAAGCATGTTGGGATGAAGGAGAACTTGCACTGCATTGCAATTATGATATAGGCCTCTGCTGATCTCATGGGGAGCTATCAAGCCAGATGGTCTTCAAAATGTCTCCAGTTGAACTAAAGAATAGTTGGGGCTCACACCCATGTCAACCAGTTATTGAATGCAGGCAGTGACTTTTGGTTGAGGGCAATTCCTGAAGCAGGATTCAGCTATGAGCTATTAGTAGACAAACTGAGCCAGCTGTTGCAGAAATTAGTACTTAAGTCCTGAAGCACAGAGTTTGGGGCAGCATAGATACAGTATGCATTGGATACAGTAGCGTTTCTAGTTCTTATTTAATTTCTGTTTAACTAATGATTTAAGATAATTGCTAGTGTTAATTAGCAATACATTGTCCTATATGACTCTTAGCCCAGTATGGTAAAATGTGAAGGGAGGGGGGGTGGACAAGCAACAATCAAGCAAATGAAAAAGAAATCATTCTCTCTAGTGGATCTTTTACCTTTCCATCTGATAATCAGGGATGGAATGTGTAGAGAGAGTGAGAGTCTGTAGATTGGCAAATATTTGGCATATCCAATGTCTAATTAATTGATATCATCTGAACCTAGGATAATTTAATTCCTTAAGAAAGGTAGAGACGTAATTTTAAATAAGAGAGATTCCATAGTACATAGAACGTTACTGCTGCTTATTTGACTATAATGGCATTTATTGTAGGGTATATGTGAAAGGAGGTATAGGGACCAGAATGGAGTTTTAATGTTGCATACATATATGTCCTACAACATCCTTTGTACTCACTTCATCAGCCAGTCCAGCCTTGTGACACATATAAAAATGTTTTATTTAATTAAAATATGATTTCTTCTCTGAGTTTTTCCACATCTTGTATTTATTTATCAGGAAAAATAGAATAGGAGGACAATTATTTTTCATGTTTTGCATCAAATGGACATGTTCTATAACGGAAAAATTATTATAGTTTCCACTATAAAAATTTCTTTGAATATTGGCTGGGTATTCTCACTGAACAGTCTTCACTGATATTCTCACTGAACATAATTACTTTAAAACTCCACATTATTCAAAACCAAATGGCGTAGAAACACTTCATCAGAACCATAAGATCACTGTGTAAGAAATTTGCTTACCAACATTTTGGCAAAGGTCTGAACTATTCTTAATATTTTTGTAAAACTAAAACGAATTGCAGTTTTTTAGTATTTTATGAACTAGAGGTGCACTTTCTTTTTAAATCAGAAATTAACTGATTTTAGAATCTACTTTTACCTGCTGATAAAATCTTATTAAGCAATATTGCTGTTGTTGTCAGTATTTTTAACTAAAAAGCAAAAAAGCCTTTTGTTAGTTAAAAATCACTTTGATTGATAGAAATGTGATAGAATTTCAAAGCATAAGACTTAGGGGCAAAATAATAAAAGCCACTTTGTTTAACAAGTTTGGCAATTGTGGATGTAAAAAAGGACTTTAGAATCTAAAAACTAGAGTTATAATTGTATTTCTGCTATGAAATATCTATGATTTGGGAGGTTACTTAAAACATTTGATCCTCTGTAAAATTAGATAATAAGATAAGTCAACTTGAAAAAATCTCTTTAAACTCTACTGTTTGGTCATTTCCCAATTTCTTTGGCATTCTATTGTCCTTCTATATTGCAGTTCCTCCCTCTGGCCCCAGGTAAAGGAGTGGGGAGGAGATCATTTGGAACACCTCTGCTCTTTCGCACACTTCAGCAGAACAGTTATTTTCACAAGATTCAATGATGTCCATTTCTCATCCATTCAGATTCATTTATTCATATAGCACATGTATCTTCAGTACCTTCTAATTATCATTGTATCTGCTAAACTCCAGGAACAAGCCAAAATTTCTTCTTCAGTTGCTTATAGTCAAGTAGGTGAGTCAAATATGCATACATAAATTATACTACCCAGTACAATATTTGTAATTTGCAAGAATGGAAATTTGTGAGGTGTACATAAAGAGCACAGGAGAAATGTTAGTGAACTATGAAGAAGATATTTGGGGGATATCGTGTGAGGAGAAATATGCTCCAGCTTCCAGGCACATAATTCTTGCTTAAGGTCCTATTCTTTCAGGGGAAATATGAGATCCAGCATGACACCAACTTCATCTCCAGTTCTTATAGATTACCCACAATAGAGACTTGGAAGTTTGTTTTTGTCCTTTGTATTTCAAAAATATTTGTGGCAGAACCCAGTCACAAATAAGAAAGAAAAAGAATGTGTTTTTAAATTAGGATAGTTTTTGAGTAGCTTCTTTTAAACTTTTGAAAAGTAATTTCAGGTAATTTCTTCTTTATGAAAAAAAGCTGAAATACTTTGAGAAAACTATAGAGTATGGTATTAAGGGGCAGTCCAGTCTGCTTTCATTAACTGTCTTTTTTTTAATCACTTATAATGCTTCATTGTATAAACTCTCATCCGTTTTCTCCTCTAGCTCCTCAAAACAAAAGCTCCAGTGTTCTGTATATTAACTCTGACAAGGGTCCTGAAATTTCGGAAACATCCATGTTCTGGAATCCAGTTAATGTTAAGTCATTTTACTCATTTTACCCAACCACATAACATTATGTTGTTCTGGATTCCATCTTAAGGGCATTTTAAGTTCTTTAAAAGAGTGGGTAGTATAAAAACAAAATAGAAAACAATGGCAACAAGTAAAACATCATTTTATTTTTAAGGAGCACTTAGATGTTAAGCATGTAAATGAAAGCTGAGATTTGTTAGGCAAAAGTCCTCAAAGAAATTATAATTTTTATAAAGACTATCTTTTTAAGTGTCAATCCAACAAATTCAAACCTGGTGCATATTTCTAAGTATTTCAGCTTTTTTTTTGTTTTTTTAATTCAAGCAATCTGCTTGGTGTTTCAAAAGAAAAAAAAAGAAACAAGAAAAATGTTATTCTGTATCTAAAGACAATATTTGTTTTTATATAAAACTGATTTTATATGAAAGTTTGAATATTTGGCACCCAATCTATAATGTATGTTTAAACTTTGTGGATGTATCTTTAGAATCTAGAGATGTCTTCTCACTTCATATTCTCCCTAAAGTCATTAATTTCCATGACCTCACTTGCCATCTGTAAATAGATGACTTCCAAGATTTTATCTCTAATACAGAAATGCATTAAAAAAATTCAATGCAATATAGGTAACTACTTCACATCTTTACTTGTATGTCTAAGAGACACACAAAACTTTCATTTATCAAAAGAGGAACTCCTGATAACTAATCCCAGATGTACACAAAGAAACCTGCACACCTGCATAGAAACAAGCACACATACAACAAATCCTCAGCTTGTACAATGTTCTTTATGTCAGTAAGTATGATGGCCATTAAAAAATTATGATTATAAAATAAATACATGATTGTTGCAGAAAAATTGCAAAATGTAGAAAAGTATAAAAACAATGACTTCACCTGTTATCCAACAATCTAATACTCAGCATTTTCAGGGATTTCCTTTAGTACACTTAAACAGCTCTTTCTTGGTCCTTTATGCCTTAATTATGGAATTTTCTTATTTTTTGGTGGCAACATATTTTCAACCCTTTTCTATATAGTATAAATTTATATTAATTATATCAATATAATTAAATATATTATTTAAATATGTGTTTGAATTTAACTTTTTCTTTTTAATATTTTCTATCTCTTGTACTTGCTACATTTCCTTAAAGGGTCTGATAACCTGTCTATAATTTCATATTTAAAAACAAGATAATGCACTGATTGATTGTAATCTCCATTCAGTAGTAGGATTCACTTAAGGAAAGTAGATGAGAAATAAATTGCTATTCAAAACAGGGATACCTCTAGACCATAAGCTGCCTTTGGGCAAATTAGAAAAAAGACAGCCCTTCCTCTGAATAGAGCCCTGGCACGTGGCTTAGGAAGCAGAGTGTGATCGATGCTTTACCTCAATTTGCTTTCTTGTCCAGGCATCTTCTACAGGGTATAGCCTGCACAATGTATGCTATGGCCCTAAGGATGTGGGAGCCTTAAATTTTAGATTGACAAGATGCCAACATTCACTTTAGCTGCTCCCTTCCCCCAAGAAATTTAATTAAATATCTTTACTGAAGAAGCCTGTGAATATTTTTCTATATTGAGGACTTGACTACAAGTTTACTCTGTACTTAAGAGTAAATGAAGATGGGAAAGTAAAATAATTCATGAAACAAACATCACTTTGTCCTTTCATTTTCAACCTCATTCTTTATATCTGTCATGCATGATGCCTGTGGCCTCAGGGTCTGGAGGCTCATGGGGTTCTGCTGGACAGATCTGCTCCATTCTATTTTGGAATGCCCCACTAAGAAGTTGCTTTCTTCACTTTCCTTCATCTGTCACTTTTCCTTCCCAATTTTCATCTTCCATGATTGGATGAAATAACTTAGTGATACTCTTTTTGTATGGATATATATTTTTATTCCTCTATCACTTTAATGAAGTTTTAGGAAAAAGAGAAAGTGTTTTGCTCAAATCGCCTCTTCAACCAGAAGTGCACTAGACATTTTAAAATGTAATCATAAAAATTTTTCCCTAAATGTGCCATTCATAAATCTCTCATTGCCATCCATTTATTAAAGAGGCATTCCATAATTATCATTTCTTATTTACTTCATTGACTTAATTTTAAAATTTTATACAGATCTTTTTTTAGTAACAGGATGGGTTTACTTTCTTGGGCTCCTTCTCATGTTTGTTGGTTAAAATCTTCTGAGACTTTTAACAGGTTGTACACCTCCCTAATTTTTGCATATTCAGAAGTTATCTGGAAGTTTTCTGCCATCTTCTGCCATTGTTTCTATTATCTATGACTGTGTAACAAACCACCCAGGAACTTAGTCACTAAAACAACAATCATATTATTATTTTTCATGAGTCTCTGATTTGACAGGTACTCAGCTGAAAGGTTCTCCTAGACTTCCTTAAATTTTCTCATGCAGTTGCACTCAGATAGTCAAGGCTGAGATATACAAAATGGCTTTACTTACATATCTGACATCTTGGTGAAGGTAGCTCAGAACTTTCTTCAGTCTTGCATGGGCTTTCTAAAAAGTTAGCTTACATTTCTTTACTACATGACAGCTGGCTTCACATGTGAGTGTTGCAAGAAATCAAGCCCCAATGCATAAACTCATAATAGGCCTTTGTTAACATCTAGATTGCTATTATCATGTCCCAGAGGCCAAAGCCAATCACATGACCAAGTCAGAGTTAGTGTGGGTGGGGACTAAATAAGGATATAACTATTAGGATATTTGGTTCATCAGAGTTCCTAATGGTAACAGTCTACCCCAGCCAACTACTACCAACAGATGTTCTGGTCATCTGGCTATTTGGAGATTATACTACTAAATAACTTGAATCACAACATTATTTGTGTTCAAGAGCAATGCATGAATCATCTTGATATAAAAAATAGAAAAAAGGAAAAAATTAAATTAATCACTTTTACTCTGCTTCCTGCATTTGCTGCTTCCTAGTACTCAACTCAGTTCCCAAAGTTCAAGATACTCTTGTGCATTTCTGACCTTACTGTTTTGACCTACTGGGAGTTAGGTTTCACAGCAGATGTTACAGTGCATCTTCCCATAGCCTCTCCCTAAGCCTATGCACTATGTCAGCTGTACTCGCTTACACTCCTTACTTCTCCATTCTCATTTATCTTATTAGTTATGAAAACCCATTCATTCTTCAAAGCTGTTTAGATCTCCTTTGCTTAACTGACCTGACAATAAGTCATCACTATCTCTTCTCTTCCTTGATCTACTATAATAATATTCATAACTCTGATACCTCTACCAACTGTTAGATTCTAAATATTTATATTTGAATATTCTATATTTATCCATATATATAATGTTTCTTTTTAAGTGAAAATTGAATTCAAAGTGTAATGACTGTATCTTATTTTCATTTGCATAAGGCCACTGGCAAAACATCTTATAAATGACAGGCTCCAAATTCATATTTATTGAATAATTATAGTAATAATTATAATTATTTAATTTTGAACACTTACTTGTGTCAGGTACTTTTCTAAGTGCTTTATATGTCTTAATTCAGTTAATTCTCTCTCTTTCCCTTTCTCTCTCTCACATATACATACAGACACACATAAAGATGAAGTACTTTTTTTTATCCCCACTAAACATGTAAGGTAACTGAGGTTAAGAATATTTCTCGAAGTCTCATTGTAAGTCAGTAGTAGAATGAGAATTTGGTCAGTCTATCTTTAACCAGATCCCATGATCTCAGTCACCATGCTCTGTTGAATCATTATTGGCCTGAATTTCTCAAGAAAAATGTGTTTTTTAGAAAAACTAAAGGTTTACAATTAATCTTTTCTTTTTGTGTGTATTATTGTTTTATAGAATCATAGATATCCAAAGGTCTAAAGGATTCTAGTGTTCACCTAGTGCTATAGCATCATGTCAAGAAAGAGGTAACATTAGTGATTTGCTCAAGAAACATTCAATATGTGAGCTGAGATCTCTGACTCCCTTACTAGCTTTTATATCTTACAACACAGATTTAATATCACAAAGACCCATTCATGTAGCAATTATGAATGTTGGGTATGGGAGGGAAAATAATTTAAGAGGATTGGAAATAATGGTTTAGAATAAGTTTAAACAAACAAAAAAATTCAGAAGATTTTGGAATCAGTTCAAAGGTATACTTTATTCTGAAACTTGGTAAATGTCGCTTTTGAAGTACAGCAGTAACTGATTAATGGTAATGAGAATATTAAAAACAATAACAAAATATATATAGTCACATCAAAAGTCAACAATATGCATAGTGACAGATTTGTATATTGAAAACACATCCAAAAAGATCATATTCATTTTTCTGGATGAGCATGTGGGTGTATAGCACACCCCAAGGTCCTGGAATATCTAAATATATATTTTTTGATGAAATTAGGACTGTAAAAATATGAAAATATTGGAAGAAAAAGTTTATGGAAAATAAGCACTATATTAGAAAAATAGGGAACAGATTGCCAATAAAAAAGAATTTTTCAGCCTTTTCTGTGATTTGCTTTGAGTTTTTTAACCAAAATAAACCTTGATATAATTAGAAAATTTCTCAGAAACCATTCCATCTAATAAAAGCAAAATTTTATCATTGTTCTAAATGTCTCTGAGGATTTTTCTCCTTTGTTAAGGGGATGTAATTATCCCCAATTTCCATCTTGGACTGACTTCTTAAATAAATCATGAGAACATTCAAATGTTTGCCACTGGAAAGTTCATGAAGGCAACATACTAATTTCAGAACTCTCTTTATGGAAAAAAAAAACACATTTTATTTTTTATATACTTAACCTCTCTTTTTTCTTCACAAAAGGTACCACTGAAAGAGACTTTACCTGAAAGACCCCCTAAGGGATTCAGAAATGACTTCTGGGAAATTTTAGTTATTATAACTTCTATTTAGAACCTCAACATGAAAACCACAGTTATTTTGTGGTTGTGGTTGTTGAATAGAGTAATTCGAAGTCATTTCTTATTCAACAAACATATAAAGTAAAAATAAAGTAAGATTGCTTTTATTTTAAGCTACTCATTTTTCTTCCATTCAGTGATTTTTGCCTTGAGAACATTGTATAATATGTTATGCTAAATCACATGGCTTATTAAAAACAAAAATTCGTGACTTATTGGGATTAGTCTATGTATTAATCAGGATCTAGTCAGTAAAACAGAGATCACTCCAGTTTTTTCAAATAGCAAAGAAAAGGAAGGGGGAGGGATTTAATACAGGGAATTGGTTAAACAGGCTTTTTTTTTAACATCTTTATTGGAGTATAATTGCTTTACAATGGTGTGTTAGTTTCTGCTTTATAACAAAGTGAATCAGTTATACATATACATATGTTCCCATATCACTTCCCAGAGCTGAGAAGAAGCACAAGAGACAGAGATACCCCAGAGACTTGTAAACAGGAAGCTGCTAATTTGCATAAAGTTGAGAAACAAAGATGGAGGGGCTGTTACTAGGACAGAGAAGCTAGGACTATGAAGAGGGAGCTAGAATCTTAGCAGACAGACTCTACTCCATAGCAAAACTGAAATCACACAGGGAGGGACCTACTGTGAAAACCAGAGGAAAGGAGGAGAAGCAGTCACTGCAAGTCATGCCATGAAGTAAAGAAACTTTCTCTTCGGGCCACACCTAGCCCCATGTTAAAGGATAAGAGACCCTGCTAAATGCAGTTCTCTGACTTAACAGAGTGAAAAGGGGGAAGGATGTTATATGGATTTGAGAGCAAACAAGGACAGTTTAGAAATCTAATTTGTTTCAACTACATTTAAATATACATTTAATGCAGCTCTACAATAATTCAGGAATATTTTGAAAAGTTTTTATTTGAAGTAATTTTATCATAAAAGTTCAAGAACAGTGATTTCCAATAGTATTTTCTCTGATGATGGAAATAGCCTATATCTGCACTGTCCAATACTGTGGTTGCAAGTAATATGTGGCCATTGAGAATTTGAAATGTGTCCAGTGGCACTGAGGAACTAAACTTTTTATTTCATTAAATTTCAGTTATTTTAAATTTAAAAAGCCACATGTGCATATTGATTACCATATTGTTATAACACAGATCTAGACATATTAAGATAACCAAATTGGTTCAAACTAGTTGATATACATGTCCTTGTGATTTACCCTGATGTGTAATAATTACAACTGATTGATAAATGTGCCAAATCCCATTAGGAAAATATTTATGAAATGGATTGTATATTATGTAACTAAAGTAAATTCTCAAGTGCAATTACCTCAGGACTTCTTTACACTGATTGCATGTTGCCAATATTTAGAAAAATTGTATTCAGAGTTCAGGTTGGTTCATTCTACTCAGAAATTGTTTTTTAGAATAGAAATGTTTTTCTACTAAATTATTCCTTTGTTACTGAAGTCATAAGAGAATAATGTTTTTTTCACGGATATTATATATATATATATATATATATATATATATTCAGAACAATTTTTGGACTGAAAAATGCATAGACAAAATTCAGTGAATAGGAATGTATACAAGTGTGAGAAAGAGAAAGAAGAGAGAGTTAAGAGAGAAGATAAATATCTAAATAATCTCAAATTATGATATCCATATTTATTATTTTGTATTTAGGTAAAATTACAATAAAGTCTTTGCTGATTTTTTATTTTAAATAGAACTTTACTAAAGTATAATTGATATACCAAGAATTGCTTATGTTTAATATGCACAATTTAATAAATTTAGACATATGCAAACCACAAGGCAATGGAAATATCCAACATATCCAAGAGTTTCCTTGTATCCCCTTGTTTGTTGTTTTTCTTGTGGTAATAGCATTTAACAGGATATTGACCTTCAACAAATTTTGAAGTACAAAATACCAATTTAATTTTTTTTGCATGTGGATATCAAGTTTTCCCAACAACATTTGTTGAAGAGACTATTCTTTCCCCATTGTAAATCTTTATTTACAACTGTGATATTTACTCCCAATTTTTAGGCTTGGGGCTGTGTATTTGTACATAATTAAATCATCTACAAATTCATATCATTTTTTAAGTTATAATTTTAGATGAAGCATTTTCCCATGTCATTAAAATTTCACAAAACATAATTTTGATTAAAATATAGTATAGATAGATTTTAATTTACCTAATCAGTTTTATATTATTCATGACATTGCTTTTTAATTTTTGCTGCTTTTGATAATATGATTTGAACATATTTTCAATTATTTTTATGTGATAAGTTCCTATAATGACTAGGTCAAATGTTATAACTAACTATTTTTAAGTTGGATATAGACTGCTAAACTCCCATCTGGAAATACTGATTAATTTCAACTCTCATAGGGAATATATGAGAATATATAATGAATCACTTTATTATAAGTAAAGTAAGAAACTTAATAATCCAAATTTAGGTTATATATAAGACATTGCAATACTAGTCACAATTATAGAATTGGTACTGAGGAACATTCTTTTCAGCTGTCTTAGGTTAAATAGTTTTCAAGCCTTTATTTTGTAAAAGTATCACTTGGACAACTTGTTTAAAATGAAAGCTCTTGAGTGTACACCAGAGAGAATATCATTCAAAAAGTTAGGGCATCTGCATTTTTAACTAGCACTCCTGTTTAATGTAATGCAAATACAAGAAAAACTCTTCTGGAAATGTTGCTTTAAATAGTCACGTAAGTTGAAAGTGCACCATGTTTTTGTCTAAATTTTCTATGTCAGAGGATAAAATATGGTTTTACGGGGTATGAACAGATAAAATCCTGAAAATAAAATTTAGATGTTGTGATGGTCTGTTTTATGTGTTAACTAGGCTAGGCTGTAGTCCCCAGTTATTTAGTCATATGGTTCATAGTTGTTGTGAAGGAACTTTGTAGGTGTGACTAACATTACAATCAGTAAATGGATCCTTAAGTAAAGGATATTATCCTTGATAATCTGTGTAGGCCTGATCCAATTAGTTGAAAGACTTTAAGAGGAGAGCGAAGTTTAAGAGAGGAAGAATTAAATTCCACCTGTGGACTGCTGCATCAGCTCCTGCCTAAGAGTGTCCAGCCTGTTCTCCTGACTGCCCACATTATGGATTTTAGACATGCCTGAATAGTCCCCACAATTACATACACCAATTTCTGGCCATATCTATGTATGTATGTATATATATATATATATATATATATATATATATATACATATAAACATAAAATAACACAGCAAAATAATGGGAAAAGACTGCATATTTAGAAGTCTGAAATTCTCATCAGAAAGATCTTATAATCTAAGTAATTATTAGATACATAGTTTTTAAATGCATGAAAATGGATATTGGAGGTAAGCAGTGGTTGAATGCTTCACAGAGACAAAAGCAGATTGTCTTGTTGAAAAAGTATACTCAGAAAATCCATTCTTCTGTAATGTTTTAGACAAGCAGATTCTGCAAATCTCCTTCTCAAATAAATCTTCAGGCTAACTCCTACTCTTCCAAATAAGACTGGAACAGAGTAACTTTTCCTCTAGACTCAAGGGCTAAATATAGCTCTATCAAGTTCCAAATGATTAATTAATATGAGTTTAAAGAATCAGTGAATCTCCCACTGATAGAAAACCCTTCATCAACATGCCCATTTTATCTATCTCCTTTCATCTTTGTGTACAAGCTCAAATATCTCATCTACATACCTAATACAGAAGTCTCCTCTCATAGAATAATAACCCAGGCTTGAAGTACTTGGCTGCATCAGTCTAACTAACCACCTTATCCCACCTCCCATAAAGACTGCCTGGAAAGATCAGAGGAGAATTTATCAATGGTTTCTGCTTCTTAGTTCACTCATTTGAACTCCAATGTAGTTACATAATACTTTGAACTTCAGTATAATATCCCTATGAGCTGTCTAAATTAGAAGTTGACTTACATTACTTGCAAGTCATGACTTTTATTCTCCAGGTTATTATTCCTCATTCATGATATTTACTGTCGTCTCTATGTGATTACACGCTCCTTGAAAGCTAGGGCAATGTCTATTCTACTTCACCTGGTAAAGTAAACTAGTACAATAAAATGTAGATTAGAAGGACTTTCTATGTGATATAAACACACAATATTCACTTAATTTAGATTTCAGCATGCCTTAAACAATTTGATTCTGATATAACAATTTCCACTATTTTTGAATCTTATTAGTAGGATTTATCATAGATTTGAAAGTAATTTAAATCTTGATTTTCTGCAGAAAACAAAATTGGTTTCTTTGATCTGTGTCATTTAGAAATGCACAGTTTGTCCAATTCATATGTATATGTTGTTTACTAAGTTTCACATAGTTTCAGAAGGAAATGATCAAAAGGAGGCACAGAGACTAGCAGGTGAGATGTAAAAGGCAATCCAGGAGGCAGTAATACCAGAGAGTGATAATTAATGCATGTAAAGGTGATGGTGGAAGGCAGGAAGTCCAGCCCCAAGGGTATCACTGAGATGAGTCCAGAAGCAGGCAGCTGATACTGGGGAGGCTTAAAGACATCATGTGAGATAAAACGTTCCAGTTTTTGGACAATACTTGTTTTTATGGTAGATTGAGTTACACCTTGCATTCAGCAGCTACATATGGTTTGCATATAAAGCTCAATTTGCTTGGTATATTTTTTTTCTCATTCAATATCCTGTAGCGTTTGATATTACTTGTGAGGTATTCCTTGATAGATTTGTACTACCATTGAGTTCAAACATTAATTTTCCCTTCTTATTTTTCTCTGTAGATCTCAATGATATTCTAACCACATTAGAACTGGGCCTTACACCAAGAGATCAGTTACAGAACCATTTTGGGTGAACAGATAGCAGAAGTTGAGCTTGTCATCTACTGGCAGTGGTGAATAAGTACAAAGGAAATAAAAATAAGAGAAAACATATCTACTGGCTTAAGGACATTTTTCTTAAAATAAAACATTGAACCCAGTTCTGAAGATTGAACACAGCCAACTCTTCCTAATTATATGCAGCCAAAAATCCCATTAAATTACCATTGCTGTTTTCTTATTTTACCTAAGTTCTAAGCACTTTATAATATGTGCTCACAACAAACCTATCAGCAATTAATTTTTACTCCCACTTTACGGATGAGGAAACTGAGACACAATGAGCATAAGTAAACATGACTGAAATCACACAAATAATGTTATTCATTCCAGTTATTCCAGGATTCAAACCCAAGCAGTCTTGCTCTAACAGTGCATGGCCTTAACCAGTACTCCAAATATCTCTGGAAACATTGTTACATACTATTCATAATGCCACTTCATAATTACATTTGTATGATACTTTAGGATCACAAAATGAAAGTTATGAAGTGCCTGTGAAAATCAGAAGGGATGACATGCTTCTGCTTAGGTTAAAATTGAGAATAGTGACAAAGTGTTAAGGAATCTAGAGAACTATAGTTTTCATAAAAGAGTATGGTGTAACTGAATAAAGTCTCCAAGATAAATTGTAAAAGTGGACAATTTACCCAACCTTTTGGACTATAACAGAGGTTTCTCTACGGGGGCAGTGAGATCCAGGCAGTCTTTCCCTGCCATATGTATTTTCCCAAACCTGGGGTCTCCATACAGGAATCCTGGGTTACTTTGAGCAGGGAAGGAGGCAGCTTCCATGGTGTTTGAACAAACACAGAAATCTCATGGCTTTATATATAAATCCAAATCTCTAGCATTATTAGGTGAAATCTAGGTTGAGTGTGCTTGCTTCCACACAAACGTCTCCCCAGTAGAGTGCTACTTAGAGACTTGTTTCCTGCACTGTCTTTGCACTCGGTAAACTTATGTGCTGATTTTCCTTTCCACCAAGATTACTGACAAGGATAAAGACATAGAAACATAAAGTGCTGTTTGTGCCATGGACTCTTAGAAAGAAGGAGGAACATGGATTCAGATAGGAGAAGTGTAGACACATGCAGTCATGTTATATGAAATAGAGTTAAGTTGTTTGAGTACTACTTCCTTTCATACTTAACAGCTAAACTTGCTCTGAATTTTCTTGGAGTTATGATGTTCTACATTTGTTTTTTTTTTTTTTTACTGGAGAATATCTGCTGACTCATATTCATATGCTTCAGTCATATATTCAGATCCTTCAGTCTGTCAAAGACTGTGCTGATCAGCCTCAGAAGCATGCCTGAGACTACTCAGAGTGGTGTGTAGGGTGGTGTTCACCTAATGGACTCCTCCTATAGGCTGTAGAGAGGCAGATGGAATGCTCAAGAATCAAACAGATCTGAGTTTAAATTCTGCTCTTAGACTTCCCAGTTTTTGCAAGTGATTTTCTTTCTAATTTAAATGTATTTTTGCCTCTGAGAAATGTTGATAGTGAAGGCTCTTGCCTCAAAGAATTATTGGGAAGTATTGAGTGAGATACTAATGAACGTACTTAGCACCAAGTCAGGCACCCATTAGATATATAAACATAAAAATATATGTGAAAGTATTGCATCCAAGTTAATATATTGCATTCATAACTACGGGACATAGAGGTAGGGTCTGGATTTCTGATGTATGCATTTGCACATATGTAGGATTTTTTCTTGTAGTTTCAATCTCTATTCTCTACAGTGAAATCAAACAAAAATCCTTTTTCTGTCAGGGCAGAGATTTACACTGTGGCATTGCAAACCATTCATAATTAGAATATTATAGTTCTGTCTTTAGCACCTTAACCGAGTACTAGAATTTTCTAAATATGAGTTTTCAGAAAGGCATCACTAAAATATTAGAAGGAATAAAACAAGAATGATTTTTTTCTAAATTGAAATTGGAACATTTTATTATAGAGAGGGTAGAGAAGTATTATAAAATCAACTTTTGACGGACTTTCAAAACCTCAAAAATTCAGGATTACTTCCATTTGAGGTAAGAGAAGAAATAACCTCAGAAAACAGAAAATAAGATATTGAATTGATAAACTTCGTTGCAGAATTAAATAATAATGGATAACAAATGATGATTTATAGTGCTTAAAAATCTTATATGAAGCATGAATCATGCATGGTAATTTGAGTTTTCTGAGTATACTATTATTATTGTCTACTATGGCATGATTGGATCAAGCCCAACTCTTGCAGACTGAAGGAAACACTAGTTAAGAAAATAGATATACTAAGCAAGTTATTAGAATTGTAACATGTTAAGAGAAAAAGGTATACTAGTCCCTTAAAATTGACTATTTACAAATTATTTTATGCCATTTACAAAAGATTTCTATCTAGTAATTAAGACAGTTTTCGAAAAATATTAGGAAATTAAATTTACCTTTTGCTAAATTACTATGTAAATTAAACATGTTTTACATTTTTTAATTTCACAATTTTCCTATCACGAAACTATTTTATTAATTCACATTAACTTCCTTGTTAAGCCAAATTTGAATGGTTTGCTAGGTTCATTTATGGGATATTTGGTGAACCCAGTTTCTTAGCTTTATATTTAAACCCAAATCTCTAAACTTCCGAACTCCATACCAGAATATATGAACTGAAAGTTTACCCTTGACATATATTCCTTGGGAAATAATTTTCTTATGTCAAAATCCATTTTAAAACACCATTATTTAAAAACTGGTCTTTGGGTTTCCCTGGTGGCGCAGTGGTTGAGAGTCCGCCTGCCGATGCAGGGGACACGGGTCCGTGCCCCGGTCCGGGAAGATCCCACATGCCGCGGAGCAGCTGGGCCCGTGAGCCATGGCCGCTGAGCCTGTGCGTCCGGAGCCTGTGCTCCGCAACAGGAGAGGCCACAGCAGTGAGAGGCCCGCATACCGCAAAAAAAAAAAAAAAAAAAAAAAAAAACTGTAAAAAAAAAAAAACAAACTGGTCTTTAAAATTTGCAATAATTAATTTAATTATCTTCAAAAGAGAAAATGATGGTGACATCTTTAATTGAGAAAGAGTTTAAGAATTAACATTTTGAATATCATTAGGAAGATTTTACTTGTGCTTTAGAATGGAAACAAATTTCTAATTCATTATTTACGCAGCCGACTGTAACCACTCCTTCTATGCTTGCTCAGTCTTTTCCATCAATGCTCACAGAACTCAGTTTTCAAAATACATATTATTTTTACCAGTATATCAAGCAAGCTTTATGGGAGCATATTACAACTTTTCATGTAGAAATAGTGCAGGGAAACAATATTTAAAACTTATTGGTTGGGGCTTCCCTGGTGGCCGCGCAGTGGTTGAGAGTCTGCCTGCCGATGCAGGGGACACGGATTCGTGCCCCGGTCCGGGAGGATCCCACATGCCACAGAGCGGCTGGGCCCGTGAACCATGGCCGCTGAGCCTGCGCGTCCGGAGCCTGTGCTCCGCAACGGGAGAGGCCACAACAGTGAGAGGCCTGCGTACCGCAAAAAAAACCCCAAAACTTACTGGTTATAACTGATAAACGCTCATCACTGCTGTAGATTTCTAATTATCAAGTTATGGTTATTTTCTGAACCATGTTTTCTATTATCCAAATACCACTGATTGTTTTAAACTCACACTTTTCATTACTATGGCCTCTCAATACACTTTTTCTTTTATTTGCTCTGACAGTGTCTGGCTAAATTCAAGAAAAATAAAACAAAAAACTTAGAAAGTGATATATATTCTTGAGATATAGAAGGTGATGAAAATCTCATATTGAAAAATAACAGACTTTAAAATTTTTGAGTTATTTTAATGTTTTTTTCTTCAAAATTTAAGACTATCCTAAAACAAGCCCCTTGCTTGGATCCAGCTAGTATTATATAATGTCCACAGTAACTCCACAGGGAGACTGATGATTCATCCCAGAATGACAGAACTAGCCAAGGGATCCAAAGCTGGTTCCCTGTTTTAGTAGTGAACCAAAACTCTCCACTGAGGGGTAGTGATGGGACCATGCTGTGTGGTTCAAATTCTGACCAGCTCAATTTTAAGCTTTAGTTTTACACTGGCTACTATAAGGAAAGTGATTATTACAATATAGAGGAGAAAAGGTTTGGAACAAATTGTTTTTAGGTGAAAACACCCATCTCATTAGGATGCAAACAGTTTTTATGGTTATCTTGGAGCTTTGGTATCTACCATTACAATCACTAGACTTATTGTTTAGGAGGTATTAATAAATAATATTTATCTTACCTATTTGGGTGTGAATACACATTAGAGATATGCCAATATCTCTTTCTGAACAGGAACTACATAGTTCTTTGATGATAGACCTTGAACCCCATCAGTATGAACTCCAGCATAACTATATTTTCTATCAAGACTTCTGATGAAACTATTTTGTCTGTACTTAGTTTTATTTTGCCATAGGAAGATGGTTATTAGGATAAGCTTTTAGTTTTTCAAATGAATAACATGAATGTGAAGTACTGGGAACTTGACTCCGTTTCTTGGCATAATTCCTTACTTCCAAGGTATAGCCAAATTTCATTGTGTTTACATGAGGAAAAATAAGATTTCTGTAGAAATAATATAGAGAATTGTTCTGTCATGAAATTTTTATTTATCTGTTGCATTTATGTAAGTATCTTCATAAAATATGAAAATTTTTGTCAGTGGTCCAACTGTCTACTAGGTATTAAACTTGTCTAGTTAGTAATACCCTCTCTCTTGTATTTAATCAAAAGTATGGAGGAAAAATGAAAAGTTTTGTTTCAGGACTTGTACAGTGTTTGCCATTCTAATCTGTAAACAACTCCCTTTATTTTATTTAATTAGAATCTCAGTGAAACTGTGGGTTACAGCTTAGGATTTTAACCAGATAATCTTGAGGGTCTTGATGGTTTAAAATGTTATATGCAAATTGATATAAAAAGACAGTGATAGAAATGATATCTGTGGACCTAAGTGATATTATAAATGAAAACACAGGGGAGAAAATAAGGAAAGATAACACTCCATTCCAAAGAACCTAAATTGATTACTTTGAAATTCTTAAAAATTAGATGAGCAAATGTGGGGTATAAAATCTGAGACACATTGAAAGAAGTAAGAATACCGGCATTAATTCTCTGAAGTCCACTGATCTCATTTTATGTCTGAGGGAATGATATTGGACTAATGGTGGTAATCAAGAGAATCTAATGTCATTGAAGAAAAAGGGAATATTAGAATCCTTCACTTTGAGGGACTTAAATGATACAAATGATTCTCTAGTTGAAATTTAATGATAATGAGAATTATGTGCTGGTCATAATGTCACCTAAAGAATCTGTGACAAAGTCAGGAGTAAGACACAAGTCACTGGGTCCATTATCACTATTCTTGCTTTCTGATTGTGATAGTTTCACAATTCTTTAATTGTTAAGATTTCAAGAATTAAAAAGTGAGGATGACACACGACTTTAGTCTCATAGCCATTTATATTCCGTGAAATGTCCACCCAAGTAAATCACTGTTTTTGTCAAAAATATACTTTTCTCAAATTTTCAACTTCATTTTTCATAATTCTGTTAATTTCATGAATTAGTTAGAGGCAGGATAAAGAGAAGAGATTCTGGAGCCTGACGACTTGGGTTCAAGTCTCAATGCTGATACTTACCAGCTGTGTGGTCTCACACAAGTTGTTTATCCTCTCTGTTCTTCAGTGTTCTCATCTGTAAAATATTATCTGCATTGTACAAATACTTAAATAAGTTATATTTTATGATGATTAAATGAGTTGATCAAATAAAAGACATATCAGAGTATGGAATATTTTAAGTTTATAAAGAATTAGTTTTAAATTATGTGTACTTTTCTTATGTTTCAATGGGCAGTTCATTTAATAAGAAAACATATTATTTCAACTTGTTCAATATAAACATCAAAATAATTATTTACTAATTATGAAAAGGAAATTTTAAATATCTGTGTTATTATATCTATGTTTTCCAATTTGTGGGATGGTTCCAAAATATTTATATTGAGTTTATAGAACTTTAAAGTTATAAAAAATTCAACTCTACTTAATATTTCATCATATTAGCAGGTGAAGAAATTAATAACAGAGAAATAGGAAGTCAGTCAAAAACATTGTAGCACAAGAAAGATATAAAAGACATTTGTGGGACTTCCCTGGAGGTCCAGTGGTTAAGAGTTCACCTTCCAATGTAGGGTGTGTGGCTTTGATCCCTGGTCGGGGAGCTAAGATCTCACATGCCTTGTGGCCAAAAAACCAAAGCATAAAACAGAAGCAATGTTGTAACAAATTCAATAAAGACTTTAAAAATGGTCCACATCAAAAATAAATAAATAAATAAGTAAAAGACATTTGCAACATCTAAGCTTTTTGAGCAATATTTTCTATTATTTAAATTTTTAATGAAAATTGTAGAGAATTATTTTACTAAAAAATTTAATTTTTATATATTATATAAACTTGGCATCTAAAATTGATTTAACCAATTGATGACTAGTAATGAATAAACCAGTACTTTTTTTTGGTTGGTTTTCTAGGGACCTTAAACTCTTACATTCATTATCTAATTGATACATGCAACATCCTTCTGAAACAGTTATGGGTCAGTTATTACCTTTCCTATCAAAGATTTAGGAATGATATCTAAACTACGACAGTTATAAAATACTATATAAAATCATAATGATGCTTTCTTTTTATTAGAGTATACCTATTCTTATATCTTTAATTTCTTTATGTCAACAATAAAATAATTAAAAGGATTATATATATTTGCCAACAAATATATAATCTGTAATCAAGGTCAGAGTATTTATTTGCAGTCTCAGCTCAACAGTTGTTCAATGACTGTTCTATTAATATTGCAGAAAGAAAAAGCATATGAATCTCACAACGAAACTTATAATTCTTTCAGCAGCTCATTAGATTGAGAGAAGTCATCATTCAACTTTTGAATTTGCAATGGGTGGAGAAGACCAAATCCAATCTATTGCTTCAAGATTTATTTTAGGAAATTGGATATTTTTTCAATAATTGATTCTTTGAATGCTTACATGGTAGTGGTAGAAATTTTGCAGCTTTCAAAACTATCATTAAAAATGATAAGGCAAAGAAGAAATTTTACCTATATCTACATGCACAACTAACTTGAATGCTTTGACTGAATTACTCTTGTTCTATTTATTGTCACTTTTCTAGTCAAAGTTTGCACAGATAGGAATCAAACAACTTTTGTTTTTTTTCTCCTAAGTACATTGCTTGCATTAATGTTAAATTGCTTTCAGGCTGTTTCTTGGTTGTGGTTTTTTATTCTAAATCACCAAACTTCATGTGCTTTACTAAAAAATAATTTTTACTAAATTGTGATTTTAAAATAAAAATTATATTATCCTTTACAGTAAAATATTGTCATACATTTATGCAATAAACGGTCAGCTACTATGATTGGTCATGGTTAAACAAGTTTGACCTGATCTCTACTATCATGGAGCTCTTATTTGGTGATTGAGAAAGAGTAAAAGTAGATAGCAGCTAAATTTTACAAATTTAATTTCACATAACTACTATGATATAAACAATGTCAGAAATAAAGGGTATCTTGGTGGGTTTGTCTGTTAGGGTACTAGGCAAGTACTCACTAAAGAACTGACTAAGCCAAGAACTAAAAGATGAGAACACACTAGCCATACAAATAAGGGAGGTGTGAACTATTTCTCATTTTTAGGACATGAATAAAGTTAGGGTATAGAACAAAAATGTATGCTCATGTTATATTTAAAACTGATAACTCAATAGACATAGCTGTTTTTATCGAACTAAAAATATTAAATGAGTCTCTACCTAAGATTTACCAAAATTATGTAAATTTGAATTCTTAAAACATTGGGGTTACTTTCTGTAAGAATACTTTAGAAAGTATTGAAAGTTAAATATGTTTAATTTCTGAGAATTTTTAGGAATACTGAATGTATTAAATGTTTAAATAAATCAGAACAGAGCTCCTAAAAGGGATTTCATAATCTAATTTGGTAATACCAATGGAAGGTTGGTAAATATTACACATACATAACCTACATACATACATGCATACATATACAGATATTAACACAGACAGACAAAAATGGAGAGCTTATAGCCTCAATTCTATAATTTCAGTTCACTGATTCATGTAAAAAAGCTGTCTTTTGTCCTTGTCTCACTTTTGCATTTTTACCAGGATTGTGTTTCCAGAAGATGGGACAGTTGAGTTTACCTGCTTAATAGCATCCCCACCAATATTTGTGGAGGAGACCTTTAAGATTTCCTTTGTTCTGACTTGTAACCTTATGAAGACCGTGGCCTAAATTTTGAGCGAGAAACTGAGAGGAGACCAAGTAACCACCCACGTACCTTCAAAGCCCCTGTGGGGAATAAAATACGTAATTTGTTTCCAGCTAGCTTTTCCAGCCTCAGGTGGCTGCTTTTGGGGTCCCTGAGCTTCCTGAGAGTCCGTGATGGTGAGAGAAGCACCTGAATCTGGAGTAACCATAGGGAGCTCAGGGGCTGCTGTGGGGAGGGAAAGGTCTGGCAGAGGCAAACAGAAGGGAGGAGGAGGTAGAGGTGTTAAAGGGGAACAAATCAAAGGACTCAAAGGAACTGAAAAGAAGGTGGGATATGGAGAAAAGAAGGGGGGAGTGACAAGAGGAATGAGAAAAGAGAAGTCTTAGATGAGAGAGTTTGAGGAGTGTCCAAATATCCCACTATATCCATTGTAATTCTGAATTGCCTTTAGTAAAATTTTGCCATTTTTGGAGATACTGAACTGAATGAGTACTGTAATGATGAAGCCTGCAGTCACCGAAAGAAGAGAAGATAGTAAGAGTTACCCATGGCATTAGATAATCAAATCAGAGATAAAGCTTTAAATGAACCAGGAAAGACCCTTGCTCAATTAATTTTCTCACACAATCCCCAGGTTGAAGTATGAGGAAATACCCCTGTCCAACCCCTGGTTTTGGGGAATGATGAGATTACCTCCCATAATCCCTGAGTTAAAGGAGCTGAAGAAAAACAAAAGCAGCTTCACAAAAAGCCACCCCAAAAAAGTTTCTGCCAGAAAGAACCAAAATAGTTTCTTATTTTTCCAATCACCATGATATACATTTTATTTTTTTTGCCCTTAATTATTTTTAATTGAAATGTAGTTAATTTACAATGTTGTGTTAGTTTCTGGTGTACAACAAAGTGATATATATGTGTATGTATATATTCTTTTTCATATTATTTTCCATTATAGTTTATTACAAGATACTGAATATAGTTTCCTGTTCTATACAGTAGGACCTTGTTAAGACCTTGTTGTTTATCTATTTTATATATAGTACTCTGTATCAGCTAATCTCAGACTCTTAATTTATACTCCCCTCTTGCCCTTTGGTAACCATAAGTCTGTTTTCTATGACTGAGTCTGTTTCTGTTATGTAAATAAGTTCATTTGTATCATATTTTAGATTCCATATATAAGTGATATCATATGATATTTGTCTGACTTACTTCACTTAGTATGATAATCTCTAGGTCCATCCATGTTGCTGCAAATGGCATTATTTCATTCTATTTTATGGCTGAGTAGCATTCCATTGTGTGTGTGTGTGTATACACATATATATACACACATATATGTGTGTGTGTGTGTATATATATATATATATATACACACCACGTATTCTTTATCCATTCATCTATCGATGGACACTTAGGTTGCTTCCACATCTTGGCTATTGTAAATACTACTGCTATGAACATTGGGGTGTCTGTATCTTTTCCAATTAGAGTTTTCTCCAGATATACGTGCAGGAGTGAGATTGCTGGATCATATGGTAATTCTGTGTTTAATTTTTTAAGGAACCTCCATACTGTTTTCCATAGTGGCTGTACCAATTTACTTTCCCACCAACAGGGCAGAAGGGTTTCCTTTTCTCCACAATCTCTCCAGTATTTATTATTTGTAGACATTTTAATGATGGCCATTCTGACCAGTGTGAGGTGGTACTTCACTGTAGTTTTGATTTGCATTTCTCTAATAATTAGCGACATTGAGCATGTTTTCATGTGCTTATTGGCCATCTGTATTTCTTCTTTGGAGAAATGTCCATTTAGGTCTTCTGCCTATGTTTTATTAAGTTGTTTATTTTTTTTTGGTTATTGAGTTTTATAAGTTGCTTGTATATTTTGGAAATTAAATCCTTGTTGGTCTCGTTTTTTGCAAATATTTTTCTCCCAATCTGTAGGTTACCTTTTTGTTCTGTTTATGGTTTCCTTGCTGTGTAAAAACATATAGGTTTGATTAGGTCCCACTTGTTTATTTTTGCTTTTACTTCTATTGCCTTGGGAGACTGACCTTAGAAAACATTGCTACAGTTTATGTCAAAGAATGTTTTGCCTATGTTCTCTTCTAAGAGTTTTATGGTGTCATGTCTTACATTTACGTCTTTAGGCCATTTTGACTTTATTTTTGTGTATAGTTTGAAGGAGTATTCTAAATACTTTCTTATGATGCTACAACAGACAAATGTCTAGATAACTAGATTTGGAGTCATGACTAACCACTGTGGGCCTGGATTCCCCCAGCTAGGGAAGGACAAAAGGGTCTTAAAAGACCAGAATTATTACAGCACTGTCTGCAGAGTGGTTGGCATATCATTTGAGTCACAGTACCAGAAAAATTCTTAAATAAAAACAAATCTGGACTTAGGCAAGGAAATATGTTATTCAAAAAGATTATTGCAGTAGGGAAAATAATGCTAATACAATAGGATTAAAGGGGCCATTGCAACAAAGGAGGACACTCTGACTGTAAGATATGTAAATGTCTCAAAGGTCAGGCAGAAAAGGGCTTTTCTTTCATATAGAGGATTAAACAATGTTATAAAGAACAGGATGGGGAGAATGGTGTTTAGACTGTTGATCAGAGAATATCTTTCCTTGCCATTAGCCTATACTCAGGAGGGGCCATCAAAGAAAAGTTGCATGCTGGATTAGGCTGAGAGTGGATCAGAATCTATGAACCTGGAGAAGGGAGAAAAGATTTAAGTAAAGGTTGGTCAAGTTGAGTATTTTGTCCAGCTTGGTCAGTGAGTCCAGATTAACAGTTCAGTTAATCATTTATAAGGTAAAGAATGGGAATTTGGAGCATCTGTGTCTGGCCTTGTCATAGTAAACAAGAGGAAGTGCCCATGAAAAATAGGCAGTGTCCATGAATAAAATGTTGCAACATCTCTGCTTGGAAGAAGGGCAGAAACACCAGAGCTCCAAGGAAAATTGTCTTGCAACAATATCTATCCCACATTTCCATACCACAATAGCTTCCAGTAAATTGTCCCATAAGTACACCAGTCCATCACCACTTTAATAAGTCTGACTAATGTGTTAGGACAAAGTTATTTCATTTTTCATGCAATATTTAATTTTGGCTACTGTCAACAGGAGTCCATGTAGCAGATGAAGCCATGCTGCAGTTTTGACCACAGTCATGCCACTCCAGTGTCCCAGCTTAGCAAACGATCAGTCTCCCTCAAAATCATCAGAGTCTCTAAACCATCAGAGTCTACCTTAAAAAACAGGTTTCTCCTTACGTTTCTGTATTGGTATTTCCATTTAGTCTGAGGCATTAATCTAGGTATGTCAGAATGCATTAGGAAATGCACAGACTCCACATTAGCCTGAAAGGAGGAATTCTAGAGCAAATCTATCACCCTAGAGAACAACGGCTAGTGAGTGTAAGCTGATCTGAATGACTTCCAGAGCTGAAGTGATGTTTCTCCAACACTTGAGGTTTTCTTATGATGACTCTTTAGGTGCAAGCTTTGTGTTTTTTTTTTATTTTATTACTTTATTTTTTTTTTGCTTTATAACAAATTTAATCAGTTATACATATACATATGTTCCCATATCCCCTCCCTTTTGCGTCTCCCTCCCACCCTCCATATCCCACCCCTCCAGGCGGTCACAAAGTACCGAGCTGATCTCCCTGTGCTATGCGGCTGCTTCCCACTAGCTATCTACCTTACATTTGGTAGTGTATATATGTCCAAGCCGCTCTTTCACTTTGTCACAGCTTACCCTTCCCCCTCCCCATATCCTCAAGTCCATTCTCTAGTAGGTCTGTGTCTTTATTCCTGTCTTACCCCTATGTTCTTCATGACATTTTTTTTTCTTAAATTCCATATATATGTGTCAGCATACAGTATTTGTCTTTCTCTTTCTGACTTACTTCACTCTGTATGACAGACTCTAGGTCCATCCACCTCATTACAAATAGCTCAATTTCATTTCTTTTTATGGCTGAGTAATATTCCATTGTATATATGTGCCACATCTTCTTTACCCATTCGTCCGATGATGGACACTTAGGTTGTTTCCATCTCTGGGCTATTGTAAATAGGGCTGCTATGAACATTTTGGTACATGTCTCTTTTTGAATTATGGTTTTCTCAGGGTATACGCCCAGTAGTGGGATTGCTGGGTCATATGGTAGTTCTATTTGTAGTTTTTTAAGGAACCTCCATACTGTTCTCCATAGTGGCTGTACCAATTCACATTCCCACCAGCAGTGCAAGAGTGTTCCCTTTTTTCCACACCCTCTCCAGCACTTATTGTTTCTAGATTTTTTGATGATGGCCATTCTGACTGGTGTGAGATGATATCTCATTGTAGTTTTGATTTGCATATCTCTAATGAGTAAAGATGTTGAGCATCCTTTCATGTGTTTGTTGGCAGTATGTATATATTCTGTGGAGAAATGTCTATTTAGGTCTTCTGCCCATTTTTGGATTGGGCTGTTTGTTTTTTTGTTATTGAGCTGCATGAGCTGCTTATAAATTTTGGAGATTAATCCTTTGTCAGTTGCTTCATTTGCAAATATTTTCTCCCATTCTGAGGGTTGTCTTTTGGTCTTGTTTATGGTTTCCTTTGCTGTGCAAAACCTTTTAAGTTTCATTAGGTCCCATGTGTTTATTTTTGTCTTTATTTCCATTTCTCTAGGAGGTGGGTCAAAAAGGATCTTGCTGTGATTTATGTCATAGAGTGTTCTGCCTATGTTTTCCTCTAAGAGTTTGATAGTGTCTGGCCTTACATTTAGGTCTTTAATCCATTTTGAGCTTATTTTTGTGTATGGTGTTAGGGAGTGATCTAATCTCATACTTTTACATGTCCCTATCCAGTTTTCCCAGCACCACTTATTGAAGAGACTGTCCTTTCTCCACTGTACATTCCTGCCTCCTTTATCAAAGATAAGGTGACCATATGTCCGTGGGTTTATCTCTGAGCTTTCTATCCTGTTCCATTGATCTATGTTTCTGTTTTTGTGCCAGTACCATACTGTCTTGATTACTATAGCTTTGTAGTATAGTCTGAAATCAGGGAGCCTGATTCCTCCAGCTCCATTTTTCGTTCTCAAGATTGCTTTGGCTATTCGGGGTCTTTTGTGTTTCCATACAAATTGTGAAATTTTTTTGCTCTAGTTCTGTGAAAAATGCCAGTGGTAGTTTGATAGGGATTGCATTGAATCTGTAGATTGGTTTGGGTAGTAGAGTCATTTTCACAATGTTGACTCTTCCAATCCAAGAACATGGTACATCTCTCCATCTATTTGTATCATCTTTAATTTCTTTCATCAGTGTCTTATAATTTTCTGCATACAGGTCTTTTGTCTCCTTAGGTAGGTTTATGCCTAGATATTTTATTCTTTTTGTTGCAATGGTAAATGGGAGTGTTTCCTTGATTTCACTTTCAGATTTTTCATCATTAGTATATAGGAATGCCAGAGATTTCTGTGCATTAATTTTGTATCCTGCAACTTTACCAAATTCATTGATTAGCTCTAGTAGTTTTCTGGTAGCATCTTTAGGATTCTCTATGTATAGTATCATGTCATCTGCAAACAGTGACAGCTTTACTTCTTCTTTTCCGATTTGGATTCCTTTTATTTCCTTTTCTTCTCTGATTGCTGTGGCTAAAACTTCCAAAACTATGTTGAATAAGAGTGGTGAGAGTGGGCAACCTTGTCTTTTTCCTGATCTTAGTGGAAATGGTTTCAGTTTTTCACCATTGAGGACAATGCTGGCTGTGGGTTTGTCATATATGGCCTTTATTATGTTGAGGAAAGTTCCCTCTCTGCCTACTTTCTGCAGGGTTTTTATCATAAATGGGTGTTGAATTTTGTCAAAAGCTTTCTCTGCATCTATTGAGATGATCCTATGGTTTTTATCCTTCAATTTGTTAATATGGTGTATCACGCTGATTGATTTGCGTATATTGAAGAATCCTTGCATTCCTGGAATAAACCCCACTTGATCATGGTGTATGATCCTTTTAATGTGCTGTTGGATTCTGTTTGCTAGTATTTTGTTGAGGATTTTTGCATCTATGTTCATCAGTGATATTGGCCTGTAGTTTTCTTTCTTTGTGACATCCTTGCCTGGTTTTGGTATCAAGGTGATGGTGGCCTCGTAGAATGAGTTTGGGAGTGTTCCTCCCTCTGCTATATTTTGGAAGAGTTTGAGAAGGATAGGTGTTAGCTCTTCTCTAAATGCTTGATAGAATTCGCCTGTGAAGCCATCTGGTCCTGGGCTTTTGTTTGTTGGAAGATTTTTTATCACAGTTTCAATTTCAGTGCTTGTGATTGGTCTGTTCATATTTTCTAATTCTTCCTGATTCAGTCTTGGCAGGTTGTGCATTTCTAAGAATTTGTCCATTTCTTCCAGGTTGTCCATTTTATTGGCATAGAGTTGCTTATAGTAATCTCTCATGATCTTTTGTATTTCTGCAGTGTCAGTTGTTACTTCTCCTTTTTCATTTCTAATTCTATTGATTTGAGTCTTCTCCCTTTTTTTCTTGATGAGTCTGGCTAATGGTTTATCAATTTTGTTTATCTTCTCAAAGAACCAGCTTTTAATTTTATTGATCTTTGCTATCATTTCCTTCATTTCTTTTTCATTTATTTCTGATCTGATTTTTATGATTTCTTTCCTTCTGCTAACTTTGGGATGTTTTTGTTCTTCTTTCTCTAATTGCTTTAGGTGCAAGGTTAGGTTGTTTATTCGAGATGTTTCCTCTTTCTTAAGGTGGGATTGTATTGCTATAAACTTCCCTCCTAGAACTGCTTTTGCTGCATCACATACGTTTTGGGTCGTTGTGTCTCCATTGTCATTTATTTCCAGGTATTTTTTAATTTCCTCTTTGATTTCTTCAGTGATCACTTCGTTATTAAGTAGTGTATTGTTTAGCCTCCATGTGTTTGTATTTTTTACAGCTCTTTTCCTTTCATTGATATCTAGTCTCATAGCATTGTGGTCAGAAAAGATACTTGATACAATTTCAATTTTCTTAAATTTACGAAGTCTTGATTTGTGACCCAAGATATGATCTATCCTGGAGAATGTTCCATGAGCACTTGAGAAAAATGTGTATTCTGTTGTTTTTGGATGGAATGTCCGATAAATATCAATTAACTCCATCTTGTTTAATGTATCATTTAAAGCTTGTGTTTCCTTATTTATTTTCATTTTGGATGATCTGTCCATTGGTGAAAGTGGGGTGTTAAAATCCCCTACTATGAGTGTGTTACTGTCGATTTCTCCTTTTATGGCTGTTAGTATTTGCCTTATATATTGAGGTGCTCCTATGTTTGGTGCATAAATATTTACAACTGTTATATCTTCTTCTTGGATCGACCCCTTGATCATGATGTAGTGTCCTTCTTTGTCTCTTCTAGTAGTCTTTATTTTAAAGTCTATTTTGTCTGATATGAGAATTGCTACTCCAGCTTTCTTTTGGTTTCCATTTGCATGGAATATCTTTTTCCATCCTCTTACTTTCAGTCTGTATGTGTCTCTAGGTCTGAAGTGGGTCTCTTGTAGACAGCATATATATGGGTCTTCTTTTTGTATCCATTCAGCCAATCTGTGTCTTTTGGTGGGAGCATTTATTCCATTTACATTTAAGGTAATTATCGATATGTATGTTCCTATTCCCATTTTCTTAATTGTTTTGGGTTCGTTATTGTAGGTCTTTTCCTTCTGTTGTGTTTCTTGCCTAGAGAAGTTCCTTTAGCATTTGTTGTAAAGCTGGTTTGGTGGTGCTGAACTCTCTCAGCTTTTGCTTGTCTGTAAACGTTTTAATTTCTCCATCAAATCTGAATGAGATCCTTGCTGGGTAGAGTAGTCTTGGTTGCAGGTTTTTCTCCTTCATCACTTTAATTATGTCCTGGCACTCCCTTCTGGCTTGTAGAGTTTCTGCTCAGAGATCAGCTGTTAACCTGTTGGGGATTCCCTTGTGTGTTATTTGTTGTTTTTGCCTTGCTGCTTTTAATATGATTTCTTTGTGTTTAATTTTTGACAGTTTGATTAATATGTGTCTTGGTGTATTTCTCCTTGGATTTATTCTGTATGGGACTCTCTTTGCCTCCTGGACTTGATTAACTATTTCCTTTCCCATATTAGGGAAGTTTTCAACTATAATCTCTTCAAATATTTTCTCAGTCCCTTTCTTTTTCTCTTCTTCTTCTGGAACCCCTATAATTCGAATGTTGGTGCGTTTAATGTTGTCCCAGAGGTCTCTGAGACTGTCCTCTGTTCTTTTCATTCTTTTTTCTTTATTTTGCTCTGCCTCAGTTATTTCCACTATTTTATCTTCCACCTCACTTATCCGTTCTTCTGCCTCAGTTATTCTGCTATTGATCCCATCTAGAGTATTTTTTATTTCATTTATTGTGTTTTTAATCGATGCTTGATTCATCTTTAGTTCTTCTAGGTCCTTGTTAACTGTTTCTTGCATTTTGTCTATTCTATTTCCAACATTTTGGATCTGGGAAATAGAATCTTGGATCATCTTTACCATCATTATTCTGAATTCTTTTTCAGGTAGACTGCCTATTACCTCTTCATTTGTTAGGTCTGGTGGGTTTTTATCTTGCTCCTTCTCCAGCTGTGTGTTTTTCTGTCTTCTCATTTTGCTTATGTTACTGTGTTTGGGGTCTCCTTTTTGCAGGCTGCAGGTTCGTAGTTCCCGTTGTTTTTGGTGTCTGTCCCCAGTGGCTAAGGTTGGTTCATTGGGTTGTGTAGGCTTCCTTGTTGAGGGGACTAGTGCCTGTGTTCTGGTGGATGAGGCTGGATCTTGTCTTTCTGGTGGGCAGGTCCACGTCTGGTGGTGTGTTTTGGGGTGTCTGCGGACTTTTTATGATTTTAGGCCACCTCTCTGCTAATGGGTGGCGTTGTGTTCCTGTCTTGCTAGTTGTTTGGCATAGGGTGTCCAGCACTGTAGCTTGCTGGTCGTTGAGTGAAGCTGGGTGCTGGTGTTGAGATGGAGATCTCTGGAAGATTTTCGCCGTTTGATATTATGTGGAGCTGGGAGGTCTCTTGTGGACCAGTGTCCTGAAGTTGGCTCTTCCACCTCAGAGGCACAGCACTGACTCCTGGCTCCTCAATTTGGGATGATTTGTTGTCTATTCATGTATTTCACAGATGCAGGGTACATCAAGTTGATTATGGAGCTTTAATCCGCTGCTTCTGAGGCTGCTGGGAGAGGTTTCCCTTTCTCTTCTTTGTTCTCACAGCTCCTGGGTCTCAGCTTTGGATTTGGCCCCGCCTCTGCGTGTAGGTCGCCGGAGGGCGTTTGTTCTTCGCTCAGACAGGACAGGGTTAAAGGAGCAGCCTCTTCGGGGACTCTGGCTCACTCAGGCCGGGCGGGAGGGAGGGGCACGGAGTGCGGGGCGAGCCTGCAGCGGCAGAGGTCGGCGTGACGTTGCACCAGCCCGAGGCGCGCCGTGCGTTCTCCCAGGGAAGCCGCCCCTGGATCCCGGGACCCCGGCAGTGGCAGGCTGCACAGGCTCCCGGAAGGGCGGTGTGGACAGTGACCTGCACTCGCACACAGGCTTCTTGGCGGCGGCAGCAGCAGCAGCCCCAGCGTCCCACGCCCGTCACTGGGCTCCGCGCTTTCAGTCGTGACTCGCGCCCGTCTGTGGAGCCCCTTTAAGCAGCGCTCTTAATCCCCTCTCCTCGCGCACCAGGAAACCAAGAGGGAAGAAAAAGTCTCTTGCCTCTTCGGCAGCTGCAGAGTTTTCCCGGACTCCCTTCCGGCTAGCTGTGGCACATTAGCCCCCTTCAGGCTGTGTTCACGCCGCCAGCCCCAGTCCTCTCCCTGCGCTCTGACCGAAGCCCGAGCCTCAGCTTCCAGCGCCGCCCGCCCCGGCGGGCGAGCAGACAAGCCTCTCGGGCTAGTGAGTGCCGCTTGGCACCAATCCTCTGTGCGGCAATCTCTCCGCTTTGCCCTACCCAGGTATGTGGGGAGTTTCTTGCCTTTTGGGAGGCCTGGGGTCTTCTGCCAGAGTTCAGTAGGTGTTCTGTAGGAGTGGTTCCACGTGTAGCTGTATTTCTGGTGTATCCATGGGGAGGAAGGTAATCTCCGCGTCTTTCTCTTCCGCCATCTTACCCGGAAGTCGAAGCTTTGTGTTTTTGAAAAGGAGGCAAAGTAATGCCTGGCTACCATACAAGAAATGCAATCCCAATGACATAATGGTGAATTTGGAAACAAAATGTTGCATAAAATTGTTGGGACCTTCCAGGTAGTCTTTACATAAGTTGGGGGATGTGTTGACAGTGTCTGCAGTGTGGTCTCCTGGCTGGCTGGCAGGCCTTAAGATTGCAAATTCAGTTGGAATAACTGAAGGTAGTTATTATTTTTGGAGGGACTGCCTGGGCAGTAAGCAGCTCAAACTGTTCTGTTTGTCTACTCCTGAGTTGGGTAGCCTTTATATGGATCATGGAATGATGTAGAAGAGGGATGAGAAAAAATTGCAGAAATATTTTCCATGGGAGAGGCAGGACCTGGGGCCATGCATAGTATTGGAAGAAAATGATTTTCTCCCATTTCTCCTATTCTCCATGATTTTCTTCTCTTTCGGCAAGTCTACAGAGCAGAGGTATTCACAGCTTTTTTTCTGGAGTATCTGTTCAAGGATGACTGAGTATCAAAACACCTCGGAAGCTAGGGACCATGTCTCTCTCCAGGACAGAGGGAGCATAGGGCAAAGGTATTTGTTATCCAGGAGAATAAAGATCGTGTTTCCATCTGGGCCAAATGTTGAGCAGGTTTGTTAGCAGATCCCTTTTAATATCAGTAGTTCCCTAAACTCAGATTTCTTCAGCTGTGATGCAAATCTGCTCTGTGTGTAGTAACCACCAGACTGCATCACATGAAGCTGTAAGAATTGGGGGACAAGGAGGTCAGGTGTGAATGTGAAGTTCATGGTACCTACTGTGTCATAAGTGATGAAGTCCTCTGTCTCTGACCCAGGAGTCTCATGTCTTCTGCCAGCATCTGTGAAACTATGGTTTGCTAACCAGTTATCTTGCAAGCTAGTGTAAAATCTCAGACCCTCCAGAGTTCTTATTAGGTTTAGAGTTTTGCATAAAAGTATCTAAGAATTAATTAATTAATTTTCTACTTGGATCCTGAAATTTATAATTAAAAAAAGAAAAGTCTATTGCTTTTCCAATACTGGATTCCATTGTAAATATTTTATAATAATAAATAATAAAAGAAAGATGGCAAACAGGTTGATTTGCATAGATTGTAAGCATGGAAGTGTAGCCTCATCAGGCTAAGACCTACCACGATCAAGCTCAGTCTCTTTCCGAGAATCAAACAAAAATTATTTTACAGTTAAACTCCTTCCTCGCTCAGTCTTAGATCTCATTCTTTCGTGATATTGGCCCATATTCCCAAGGCTTTTGAAAGAAAAATTAAACTGGACTTTAAAGGCCACTGAAAAATAATTGATAATCATGGTCCTTTTAACTTCCTGAGGTATATTTAGATATAGGATAGGAAAAAGTCAGTATAGCAGTGTTTTTAAAATTCATAAATTCACATGTAAGACCTTTTCCCTTATATAATAAACTGTATTAGGAACAAATTATCCATATTTTTTCCATGATAACCTTATATTTTCAAAATATGTAGGAATGGAAGCATCCCCTTGGGTAAAGTGTCAAATGTAATTCTATAGTATTTGGTAGTTAAGAAATTATTCAATAATTTTACCTTTTTGGAAATAATACTGCATTTGAAAATATCAAATTGAGTTTATTGCAAGGCAGTAGAGAATTCAGAATATAAATTACCATTGTGGTAAAGGCTAAATAGGAAAAACCAAATAGAAAGATAATGAAATAGCTTTCAGTGAAAAGACAAATATAACTCAAAATTTCTTTACATACTTCAAAATTTTGAAGGTCCCAAATTACTTTGTTTATATGAATTATATCTATCAATGTTTACTATATTAAAAATTTTAAATGAGAAAATGTTTAAGTAATTATTTTTATTTAAGAATAAAATAAACCCATTACATGATCACATACATAACAATGTTTTTAAATAAATCTAGTTTTCAAAAAAAATTTAATTTTGAGAATTATGTCACTTTTATGTTTTTTCAAACCTCTGTAATGGGCAGCTTAATGGAAGACAGCTGGATTATTTTATTTGCTTCTGTATATAATCTTTTGCCACAGTCTATTTTGTTGGTATGAGGTGAAAATCCCACCTCACACACATGTATAGTCTGTCCTCTGCCCATGGTTTGAGAACTATCATCCTAGGTTATAATAGCATCCCCAAATTTGGAGAAACTTAAGCCATTGCTTTATGTCAAAACTATTTTAATTAGAGGAATTTGAGGTCCACAAGGTGAATTTTTGAAGAGCATACACAGTTTCTAAGAGAGCTAGAATTAGAAGTCAGATACTATAATATTTTTCCAATGCTCTTTCCAAAATAACACAGTCAGAGACTAGCATAGACTTCCATTGTTTCCATGCAATTATTTATTATATTCTAATAGTTACTTTAAAGTAATTTGGTTGGTTTACTTTATTCCATGGATACATTATAAAGTACAGTAAGTCCTCTACATACAAATGAGTTCCATTCCGAGAGCACATTCGTAAGTCCAATTTGTTTTGTAAGTCCAACAAAATTAGGTACCCAAATAATACAATCGACTATATACTACTGTATTATAATAGGTTTATAATACTTTTCACAAAAATAATACATAAAAACAAACACAGTAAATAAAGAAAACATTTTTAATCTTACAGTATAGTACCTTGAAAAGTACAGTAGTACAGTACAACAGCTGGCATACAGAGGCTGGCATCGAGTGAACAGGCAAAAAGAGTTACTGACTGGAGGAGGGAGAGGAGGCAGGAGATGGTAGAGCTGAAGGACTGTCAGTAATAGGAGACGGAGAGGAAGACTAGATTGCATTAAGAACAGCTGCTGCAACCTTCATGTAGCATTCTACATTTAAGTCCTGTGCCTCGAAAACTAACAGTGCCTCCTCAAATAAAGGAAATCCACTTGCCATTTCCTGCATGGTGAATCTCTTCGGTTCTTCTTTATTTCTTCTTCCTCTTGTCTCTCTTTGTCCTTCCTCTGGGCCTCCAGTTCCATCAGGTCTTTATTAGTAAGCTCCTTGTGTTGTACAGCAACAGTACTGTACAGTAAAATACACAAAAGCACAACCACTTGTAGTGGATGCACGCATGTGACAGTGTACACCAGACAAGTGACTGGACATTTGAACGCACATTCACATCTTTGAAAGTTCGCAATTTGAAGGTTCATATGTAGGGGATTTACTGTATTCATAGTAGTATTTTAGTCATCTTCTTAATTCTATCTAAATTGCGTTAAGTCAGAGAACATGATCATCATATATAATTGTTTTTGTTTGTGTTTTTAAGGAAAATAAAACATAGCCATTTATTGGTGTTAAGCCATTGTTGGTGTTAAGGTTAAATTTTATCTTTTAAATCCATGTAAGTGTTTTCATATATTTGAGTGGTAAATTTGTTTAACAAATGAGTAAATGATCTCTAGACAGTACAAACATGTGAATAAAAAAATCATCAAATGATTTTGCTGCTGACAGCCAGGATACAAATATTCACTATTCATATATATATATGAATATATGTATGTGAATAGAGCATATATATAGAACATATATATGAACATATACATGGATAGTACATATATATTTATTTTAGTAAGAAACATTGGTATACATATTGCAATTATTCTTTGTAGCAATAGAATGTAAATTCATTGATAATGTTGTAGAGTGTATTGTCCCTTGAAGCATTTGCTTCCTCCACGCCTTGTTGAAGAATCTCATTTACCTTTTGTTAAATAAAGTTAATTGAAAGCCCAGCTACTGTTCTTATGCCCAGACAGGGCCCCTCTGTTCCCCCATCAGAACCCATCTTTTTTAAATTAATTAATTTATTTTAAAAATTTTATTGGAGTATAATTGATTTACAATGTTGTGTTAGTTTCAGGTGTACAGCAAAGTGAATCAGTTATACATATACATATTTCCACTCTTTTTTTTAGATTCTTTTCCCATATAGGCCATTACAGAGTAGTGTTCCCTGTGCTATATATTAGGATCTTATTAGTTATCTTTTTAAAATACAGTAGTGTGTATATGTCAATCCCAATCTCACAATATATCCCTCCCCACTATAGTTTTTAATAAAGGCTAGTGTATGATTCTGCAAAATTTTGAGGAATCCACTCATCTATAACTTTATTTTGAAATATTTGTGTTGGTTGCTTTTTTGTTATTTTTAAAATTATTATAGTAAGAGTGCTATTAGTTTCCTACTTGTAGGGGAAAGAAAAGTCTGCCTATGATTGCCTTTTCAAGTAAAACATTTCTATGGTATTTTCCCCCAGGACATTTTTCTTGAATCTCAGTTGTGCATATTTCCAAGTAAGAACAAATAAATCTAGAGTCTGTGATAATCACAATGTAGGTTTCATGTTGAATTGTTATCTGTCTTTTTTTTTAACTCTTAAGCAGTTTAATTATCTTATACTGTCAATCTTGTATTCCACAGTGCACATTGTAATACCAGTTGAACTCTTAGATGTCACAGGGAGGGAGTGTTATAGAGGAATCTCTATCACATTCTCTATGACCTGCTAGTATGCTTTTTCATTACCTTTGAGCAGTAATTTCCTAAACTCTACTTAGGTTCTATGTACCCTGTAAGAACTCCATGCATTTGTGGCATAATATATGCAATTAAGGGTAACTTTTGGCTCATTACAGAATAAATATTTATTGGAAAGCTTATGCAGTTATTACCAGCAACTTCTTGAAGTTTTGGAGAACTTTGAAATGAGGTACCATATATAAAACCAAACAACAACTCTCTCCCCACTAAAAAGGAAAAAAAATGCAGTTTTTATTAAAGTTGACTGTACTTTAATAAAATTCACTTAGGAATGTTTATCCTGAGAAGCCAAGAAGATGAAATACTGTTCTTTGATCTAGCTAGAGCTGGAAATGTTCAAAACAATGAACTCTATCTTCATCTTAAGAAATAAAAAGACACTGTTTACTCAAGGGAAGATGACAAGACTCTGTAAAACTGCTACTGGTACTGAAATGGAAGAGTTTTGTTCTAAACCCAGTGCATTCTGACTCATGCACAAAGAGTATCATCTGGCCAATGCTCAAATCTGGTAGCCATGTTAGTACGAAGAAAGGACTAGGGAATTTACTTGTGGATACTTATGAAGAAAGGTGAAGATGAAATGTATTTACCTCTCTTAAGTGGTGTGTATGCACAGTGTCAAGTTTGCCTTCCTGGGTATAATACCATCCCTTCAAGCAAGAAGGAATGCTAATTTATATCAGTCTCATCTTATAAAATAAATAGGGTTCTCCTTTTATTCTTCAAGCCTCCCTATAGTAAAATTAACACTGAAAGGGCTGTTTTTCATCTACCCCTTGTTGTCTTATTTTTTAAATGTATTTGGCAAAAGAAAAAAAATATTTTTGATTGGAAAAAAGAATGAATTTGGCATTTTGATACAATAAAGTGAAGCTTTAAATGTGTTGTATATCTCATCAAGATTAATCAAGCCTTTCTAATATGCACCGCCCAATCAAAGTTCCTCTTTTATCTAAATAATTTTAATTAAGCAATTCTACCTTCTGTAGCGGTCATTACCAGGAGATAATTAACTGAATCAGTAATGAAGCATTCAATAGATACTAAACAAACAGCAAGGTTAATTATCTGGCAGTGATGTCTGTTATGGAAGTGCAGTGCTGGCCTTTCAAGTTTCCTAATCTCCTGCAGCACTTCTTAGTAAATTATAATAATCCTCATTCAAATATATTGTGCTATTGCAGTTGCTATGCACCACATGGGGTCAAATCAAGTGATTGAAAACATCATTTAAATATAATAATGGTGAAGTGTGCTTTTAAAATTAGCCTATTTCTCTGGGGTAGCATGTTTCCTTTCTCTTATTTAATTGTTCCTTCAATTTTAAATTTTAGAATAATTCTCCAAATTTTGCAGCTTGGTACCAGCAGAACTGAGAGCAAAGATATATTTTTCTTGGAGACACAGTCCAAAAGGTTTATATGATGCCATATATAATCCCATAGTTTATCTGATATTTTTATATTCACTCAGTTATTGTCTTTCCCCTCCTTTCCATCTTGCCAATAAATCACTTGTCCTGGGTTACCTGATGAATCAGATTGTTTTTAAGGAACACACAGGTGCATTTTGCATTTAACTCCATTCACTTGATTTTATACTTTAAAAAATTAATGTAATTGTGTCAATGTTTTTATGTAGCAAAATATGGTATTTGAAGTTCATACCAATAGAGTTTCTTTTTAAAGGTAAAAATAAAATATTAATAAAAATATCTTGAGCCAAGATGATTTGCTCTTTAACCTAAAGAAGTGTAAAAAGTCTTTTTTGTTGTTGTTGTTACATTATATTTGTTAAGAGTCCATAATTTTCTAAACTACTTTCCTAGGTTACTGGATTCCTGTGTTTTTAAATTTTCTGAAGTCTTAAAGAATTTTGGACTTATAATTATATCCCTATTATCTAAATATTCTAAAATATAAATAGAAGAAAACTAAATTTTTATTAGGAGGTATTCAGCAAGTAGTATAGTCTTTCTTTTCTTCTTTTCTCTGAATGTAAAAGTCAACTTAATGTATGTACCTTGTAGAAATGATGAACAACACAAAAAGTAATTGACTAGAAATATATTCATATGGATTGTGCTTGAAATATTATTTTACTTTAAGCATCTATTCTTGTGAGAATAAAAAGTTTAATGCACAGCACGCAATGCATGGTAAGTCACCATATGTGCTGATTATCTACTAACTCCACTATTACTATTTCCCCTTATTATGCAAGAGTCAGAACACAATGTGAAGACTACAAAAGACCTTAGACTTAAATTCCGTACGTTGGGGAGGAAGAAATTATCTTCTGTTCTCCTACGTTCTTCTGGCTGGTCTAAGAACTAAATTGACATGAGACAGATTAACAGGAGAAAACCAAATATGTATACATGGGAAAGACCCAGGAAAACAGTATAAACACCATCTTTAGTTAAAGACAAAAGAGAATGTTGGGGGTAGTTGCTTGGCACTTCAAACCACTGGGAGGAAGGCAATCCACATGGAGAAAGAAAAGCAAATGTTTAGTAAATAAACATTTTCTGGGCCCTGCAGAGACAACTGGACAGAGTGGCCCCTGATCTCTTGGCCTTGCCTATAGTCTCCCTTCCCATGCTTAGCCCATATTCTTTGAGGCTATCTCTGGTGGTAGCTCTATTCTGAGAACAGGTCTTTTATGTAAATTTTTGAAGCAGTTAAAGAGAAGGTCAAAGTTTCTTCCTGAGTCTTTTGCGCCTTAATTTTTTTTCAGCCCAATATAATACACATGCCAAAGAGGTATTTTGAGATGGCAAGTTTTGCTCCTCTACATGTACATTTTCACACATTGTAACCTGGTATACATGTGAAGTAGAGACATGAATTACATTAGATCTAGTTAGTTTTGATATCACTTCGAATGAGCTAATTTTTTAGTGATCTGAAAGCCAAAGGAAACAACTTTATTCATAAAAATAAAACTAGTGCATATGACTATGGACTTTGTTGGAATCCCTTTGGTAACCAAGTCAACATGATACAGTTTTTTTTTTCTTATAGGAGTTAAAGAACAACATGGCACCCCAAAACACAAATCCAATCTCCACTAAAAAGATGGTACTGCTAGCTTTCTGAAGTAGAGATGAATGAATAAAAATCCTTCTAGCTGTAATGAAGAGAACGTCTGTGAAATTAAAGAGATGGGGTTTTTTTTTGTTTGTTTTTTTTCTTTTGAACATTCTTCCTTTCCTAGAAAAGAATAATTTTCCGTGGCTTTTTTTTTTTCTTGCCACTGGCCCATCTTAACCAATATAATTAAATAAGAAATCTGATGTAGCAAAAAACAACAACAAAAATCTTTCAAGGGATCTTGGAAGTTTCCCAGTTATAATGGAAAACAAAATATAGTAGAAATCAGAAAACAATAGTTATAAGATAAATCTCTTTTTTTTTTTTTTTTTTTTTTTTTTGCGGTATGCGGGCCTCTCACCGTTGTGGCATCTCCCGTTGCTCAGCGGTCATGGCTCACGGGCCCAGCCGCTCCGCGGCATGTGGGATCTTCCCGGACCGGGGCATGAACCTGTGTCCCCTGCATTGGCAGGCGGACTCTCAACCACCGCGCCACCAGGGAAGCCCAAATATAGACTATAAATAACGTCAATATGAACGTTCTTGTGTATGCTTCCTGATACACGTATGAAAGTATTTTCTAAGGTTGCAAGTCCATTACAGTACATACAGGCCACATGTGGCTATTAAGTACTTGAAATCTGTCTTTTTCAATTTGGATGCACTCTAAGTATAAAATAGATACCTGATTTTGAAGACAATACCAAAAGAAAAAGGAATGTAGAATATCTTATACTTTTATATTGATTACATTTCAACATAATAATATTGTAGATATAGTGAGTTAAATAAAATACATTATTAAAATGTGTATCACCTATTAATTTTTATTTTTAACATGGTTACTAGAAAATTTAAATTTATACATGGGCTTGCATTATATTACTATTCAACAGAATTGTTCTAAGGTATATGATTAGGGGTGGAATTGCTAAGTCATGGGTGTACATGTATCTTATTCTTTACTAGAAAACATAAAATGGTTTTCGAAAGCGGTTGTAACAATTTTTACTTTCATTAGTAGTGAATAAGAGTTACAGTTTTTTCCACATCCTTCCTTATGGTTTCTATTCTACACTTTAGCTTTTGTTAAACTGGTGAATAAACGATAGCTCAATGCAGTTATCTGGTCACTAGTAATTTGTGTGCATTTTCATATTTGTTAGTCTATGTACTATTTTTGCATAGCATCTTCTATTAACAGTCTACATTTCTACAAATATTGACAAGTGAATGCTTATAGATCATAGAGCCCTCCAGAGCAAAGATTCTCTCTACACTTCTATTTTTGTAATATGCAGGCCTATTTTTAGTAAAAATACCTGGTGAATCTCCCCCCAAATTAAACACACAAATATTCAAGCAGAATAAAAATAGGATCATCAAATATTTTATTCAGATTTATATAGTTTTAGATTTATATTGAGCTGGAGTTAGTACTTTAAACTAGATAAGTATATTTGAAATAGGTCTAATGTTTTTTCTTTTCAAAGAAAAATGTTAATCCTTTTACTGATACAAATGTAAAGAATGAATCCCTTTCCAATGTCAAAGCTTTAAAACATAGCTTATACAACCAGAGTCCTATTTCACCTCTCTCAGGGCTTTAGAGACAGGGAGCAGATGTTTGCTGGAGAGTTTGTTTTATGGCAAATCTTTGTTTCAAGGTGCTGAATCTCTTATGAGAAAAACAAAGCAATTTGGGTATATTTACCACCGAAAGAAGTGCTTACAATTTAAAGCTGTCAGCAAATTATCCTTCACACTCATCATAAATTCAATTTATTGAAATTCACCTTGTGATTGCTTTCAGGCTTTTATAGTCTCAAATTGAAGAGGGCACTGAAAGCAATGGTAGAGTCCATAAAGAAGAGGCAAATCCAATCACAAATCATTTGCTCAGAAACTTGCATTCAGCCAGCTGCTGCATGTGAAACTCCATTTCTCAGCAGAAGATACACCGACGTAGTTTTTCCTCTTTATGCAAGTCTGGTTGGTAAGCATACAAAAGACAGGGAAGAAGGGCAGTCGTCATGGAAGTCTGAGAAAAACAAAGTTGGTCTCAACATACTTAGCTGAAACGTTTCAGATGAGATAAAGTAAACTGGACATAGTGAAATGCATGTTTGTGCACATGAGCCATAAAAAGAGTAAGTAAATATTAAAAAAGACATCATTTTTCAACTTTCATCTATGTCAATTTGAACATTAAGTATTAATATTTTGACACTGTCATGAACATTATTAATTTTCAATCATAACTTTATGATTTGTGCTAGGCATGAAGTAACAAGATAACTGAAATTGTAAATTTTAGGTTGTTAGCTTTAAGTCAAGAAAAATGCATCAAAACTAAGAACATGTTTTAAAAATATTAGAGTTTCAATATTGTCTATAAATAATTCAACACTGTTTTATGAGATGTAAATTTAGCAGTTAAAATAAGCAACCAGACTTAACAGTCAATATCTCTGTTAGAGATGTTTTTCTGTTTCTTTTAGAACTTTTAAAGAAAGAAAATTATGTAACAATAAATAATTAAAAATTATAACAAAAATGTTCATATTATTTATATAACATAATCCCTTTTTTATCCACTTATTCTCTTACTCTCTTCCTTGAGCTTGAACAGCCCTTTCAGCATGTAATATTATATATTTGCCATTAATATAGTTTACTTTTCTCAAAGTTGTCTTCTACCAGACTATGCATTCCCTAGGGAAGGAACTGTGTCTTATTTTCAGTTGACACTAGAAGCTCAAAAATTTAAATGACAAAATAAGTGAATAAGTAAACAAACTTGCAGCTATAAGATGAATAATTTCTGGGGATCTAATAAATAGCATGGTGCCTACAATTATATGTATATGTATATATATATATATATATATATGTATATATATATATATATATACACACACACACAAAACTGTGAGGTGATGGATTACCATTATGTTGTGATAATCATTTTACAATCTATACATATATCAAATCCTTATGTTGTATGTCTTATATTTATACAATTTTATTTATTGTATCTCAAGGTAGAAAAAATAGACATATATAGAGATAAATGTGTATAATAAAGTATCATATTGAAATTCATATAGTCAGGGGTATATTGTTTTAGTTCCAATTTTAAATCTCTACATGTTCTTTTATTTTATTCATATATTTTGCATAGAGCCTTTACTCCCAGCCATGGCATGAGCAAAGAAACTTTTTATAGGATTTAATCTGGTTACCAGATCTAGATGCATAATATTGAGTGTATTACAAAACTCTGGCTTTCAAAAGCATGAGAAAATTAAAGAAACTGAATAGTATTCTGTAAGACAAAACATCTTAAGAAATACAAAATGCACTGAAAATAAGTAGAAGTAAAGTCATAACAGTTCTCTTAGATGTGGTGGGAAGGAAATGATGTTGATTAATTCAATCGGAGATTTGCTATAATGCATCACACACGAATCTATAATGGAGATACAAATTCTGACCATAGTATTGCTTCATCACTATAAAACATGCCAGAACAACAGCTTGGTGTCCACTGGTGTAAGGGCTGACCCAGAGTTCACACATGTTCAAGTAGTACATACAACATTCATTTCTTTTTATCTTCTCAAAAGGCAGCTACTGAAGGATGGAGGAAGCTTCAGATAAATTGATTGCAGGAGGAAATAATAAGAGGAAAAAAATCTATATTTAACCACTAAAAAGAATTAAAACTGTGAGTTAAATTTCATTTAAATGATTCCTTCCGCTATTTTGTCTCTGAATTTGCTTGCACGCATTTCCTTAGATATATTCCAGATTGTTCTAAAATATCTAATAAATGAGAAGTTTTCACAAGGCTTTCCTCCCATATCTCATTTTTATTATGAATTCATATAGTAGCTTAGAAAAAATTTTTTCCATGCTATTGGGAACCAGTTTTGGGATTAAAATATGCACTGAAATAACATTGTTGCCTGATTTAGTCTTGTATTGTTACTGAAGTCCAGGAATTAGTTAACTCTCCCAAGCTCTGTACAACGTCATCATCTTTCTAAAGGTTGAATAACTGATTGTGCTTATCTTCAAAAGCAGTATTTCAGGAGTAAGTAAATTATGTTACAATTTGGGGAGTTAATTCAGGTTTTAGATTTCTACTATTTAATCCTGAATATATTCCAAAAGATCTCATCCACAATCACCAACTTCTTGAATTAAATAGATATGAATAAGTAGAAATACTAACATGTCACATATTTGATTAAGAAGATGAGCAAAAGTAATGATTGTTTTACAAAGGAAAAAGTATCATTGTTATTCTCAAGTTGGAATCAGGAAAAAAAAAAAAGAAAAAGAGATAGACCATAAAGGAAAAATTATTCCTCTGGTTGTATGAGCAATTTTACATAAGTTCCGCCATGATAATGAAAACTTTTAAGCAATCCAGCCCAATTTAATGAATAATTTTATCTGGGATCTGTGTGTTTTATCAAAGTACTTTGTAACATTTAAAATTTTTTAATAAACTTTTTCTAGAATAGATTTAAATTTACAGAAGTTATGAAAATAATACAGAGATTTCTCATACCCCACACCAAGTTTCTGCGTTGTAACCAACATCTTACATTCATATGGCATATTTGTTAAAATAATTGAAGTGATATTGATATGTAATGACTAAATACTCTATTCATATTTCATTGTTTTTTTTCCTGAGGCCTTTTTCTTTTCCAGGATCCTATCCAGGATGCCATTATTACATTTAGTCATCTTGTCTCCTTAGACTCCTCTTGGCTGTGACAATTTCTCTGACTTCTCATGTTTTTGATGACCTTAACAGTTTTGAGTAGTGTTCACTTATTTTGTGTAATGTCCCTCAACTGGGAGTTGTTTAACATTTTTTCCATGATTAGACTGATGTTACAAGTTTTGGGGAACAAAACCAAGATGTAAAGTGCCATTTTCATCACATCATATCAAGGGCATATAGTGGCAATATGATGTCAATGTTTGTGTTAATCACTGGCTTAGGTAGCTTTTGTCAGGTTTCTCCACTCTAAAGATACTCTTTCTTCCCCCCTTCCATACTGTACACTTTATAGGAAAGTCACTGTGTGTAGTCCACATTTAAGAGGTGAGAAATTATGTTTTAATTCCTTGAGAAAGAATATCTACATATGTTACTTGGCATTTTTCTGCATAGAAGATATGTCTAGCCTGTACCATATATTATTTATTTATTCAATCATATATTATAGCAATATAAACTAATGGATGTTTATATTATACTCTGGGTTATAATATAATACAATTTTGTTATTCAAATTGTTCCAGCTTTGGCCATTGAGAGCTTTCTCAGTTGTCTTCTTTTTCCATTTGACATAGCTCTTATCACTGTGATTGGTTGGTTTGTTTGGTTTTTAGGTTTTGGTTTTTTTTTACTTTTTAACATAATAAATTATCCAAGCTTATCTTGTATATTCCCTGCCCCAGTCCTAGAATCAGCCACTTCTCCAAGGAGAATTTGTTCCTTATATTGGAATATGGTATTAGAACCAAGAACTGGACATTAAGTGGGCTTACTGTTATTGGGTTGTCATTGTTTCTAGGCTCTCTCAGCTAAAAGAAGGAAGAAATATATGTATGTACACTAACCATGTATATATACATATCTATACTTATATCATTTATATCTATGTAATCTCCATCTGTATCTATAATAATTCAAATGTGATTTCAAAACAGTATCTCCAACTCTAACTCAAACGGCTCTTTCCAGTCTCTTCCCCTTACTTATCTACTAACTCCCCCGCAGCGGTGAGAAAACCAACTCCCTCCATCTGCCAGCCATTTATTTAATTTTTCAATTCCAGTATAGATATATAGAGGTTTTGGAATTGTTACCCTCTACCCCAACAGGAACCAACTTTATCAACTAGAACACAGTTCTTATATGCAGTTACAGCTGCCTTAATCTCACAGGCTCCATTTTTTTCCAAATTTACTTAGGTTTGCACCTTTTTTTTAACCAACCATTTAGTGATAGTCTGCTAACCATTTTGTCATAATCTGCTTTTTTAAAAGACATTTTTTAAAGATTTGCCTACATTAAGCCACACTCTTAATGCTGTAAAGTTCTCTGAGTTTTGACAAATGTTTACTGTTGTGTATTACTATTATAGTATCATACAGAATAGTTTCACTGAACTAAAAAATCCCCTGTTCTTCACCCATTCAGTTGAGCTTTTCTCCAAATATCTGGTAATGACTCATCTGTGTAATGTATCCAAAAATTTGCTTTTTCCAGCTTATCATATAAATGTAATCAAACAGTAGATGGTCTTTTTTGACTAGCCACATTCACTTATCAAGTGGTTTACCTATATTTTTGAGTAGCTTGATATTTCTTTTTTTTTTTTAATTACTAAAGAGTATACCCTTGTATGGATATATAGTTTATTCATTCACCTATTGAAGGATATCTTAGTTATGACCAGTTTGGGGTGATTATGAATAAAGTTGCTACAAACATTCATGTGTAGGTTTTTGGGTTGATATACATTTTCAAGTAAGTTTGGTAAAACCTAGAAGCACAATTAATGGGTAGCAGGATAAGACTCTTTTTAGCTTTATAAGACACCACCAAAATGTTTCCCAAAGTGTCTGTATCATTTTTCATTCTTACCAGCAATGATTCTGTGATTCATTTGTTCCACATTATTGCCAGGCATTGTCAGGTTTTTTTTTTTTAATATTTTAGCAATTCTAAGAAGTATATAGTGGCATTTTACAATACGTGTTTTTGATTAATTTACTTCCACTTCCAAGGAACACTGTACTACTATGTGTATAATACAGGTAACTTATAACTGAGTACCCCCAATTCCTCATTCTCATGCCTTGTGATGTTATTATTATTCATTTCAATTATCCATTTACTATAATCACCTAATACGTTGCTACTATTTTCAAGAGATAACTATTAAGAAATTCTTTTAAAAGCTGTATAATAATTTATTTTTATTTATTCCTTCTTTATTACCCTTTTATATGAAGATCCAGATTTCTGACTTGTATTATTTTTTTTTCTGCCTGAAGAACTTCTTTTAACATTTCACTTAAGTCAGGTAAATTTCCTCACTTTCTGTGTGCAAATGTCTTTATTTCTGCTTCATTTTGAAGAATAAATTTGCTGATCACAGAATTCTAAGTTTGAGGGATTTCTCTTCCAAAACTTTAAATAGTTCAATCCATTCTCTTAAGGCATTCTTTCTGAGAAGTCCACTGTAATTGTTGTCCTTATTCCTCCATAAGTAAGTTCCTTTTTTCTCTGTTTCATTTTGTTTTGTTTTGTTTTTTTGTTTTTCGTTTTTGGTTTTCAAGATTTGTCATCGTCTTTGGTTTGACTACAGTTTGACTATGATAACCCTAGGTGTGCTTTTTTATTTATCCTGCTTGGTGTTCTCTGAGCTTCCTGGACCTATGTTTTCATGCCTTTCACTAATTTTTTGATATTATCTGTCAGTATTGTTTCTAACACTTCCTCTAGTCCATTCTCTCTTCTCCTTCAGTTATTCAGATTATATACATGTTATACTATTTGAAATTGTACCACAGTTCTTTGACACAGTACTCATTTTTTTTTATTTTTTTCACTTAGTATTCCAGTTTGGAAGTGACTATTGATCTATCTTCAGGCTCACTGATTCTTTCTTTGCCTGTGCCCAGTATACGGCTGTGCCCATCAATGGCAGTCTTCATTTCTGTTACAGTGTATTGATTTCTAGTATTTCCTCTTGAATCATTGTTAGAATTTCCATATCTTTACTTTCGTTGTTGTTCATTTGTTCTTGCATGCTGTCTACATTATTATTATAGTCATTAACATATCAAAGTTATTTTAAATTCCTTGTCTGATAATGCCAACATCTATAGCATAGCTGAGTCTTGTGCTGATGTTTATTTTGTCTTTTCAGACTGTGTTTTCTTACCTTTTAGCATGCCTTGTAATTTTTTCTTAAAAGTGTATAAATGTCATTTATTGGGTATAGGAAGAGAGGTAAATATCCACTTAACCTGAGATATTTTGCCAATCTGACTAGGAGTTGATCTGTGTTAAATACTTTATGTAGTTGAAGGTGCCACAGGCTAGAATTTTTGCTGTGTCCTTTTCCTTGAATCCCCTGTTATCTTTGGGCTTCCCTAAGAACACCTCTTTAGGTAGAGTCTGTGTTGTGCAGTATTTTCAGCTGTAATTCACTGTCATATGGGAGGACTTTTGGGGATGTGATAAGGTGTGAGTGAGGAGACTCAATCTATAATCTTATGACCAACTCTTAATCGTTTACTGGGACTTTGGCTAACTATTTCTTAGCTTCCCCGCACAAGAAGGTTAATTATGCAAAACTCAGAAATAAATTACCAGTTTGGTCATGACTCTTTTTTATTTTTTCTGGGCAATATACATATATGCAAGGGCAATTTAATTTGTAGATTTTGTTTGGTTGAGATACAAATAACCACAGTGATTGTGGTTTTTGGGTCAATTAGTCAAAAACAAGTTTTATATCTGAGTCAGTATGCTTTTCCAAACATGACTTTATTAAATTGCCTACATATACCTAGCTTTAAAAATATGTTTTAGGGCCTCCCTGGTGGCGCAGTGGTTGAGAGTCCGCCTGCTGATGCAGGGGATACGGGTTCGTGCCCCGGTCTGGGAGGATCCCATATGCCGCGGAGCGGCTGGGCCCGTGAGCCATGGCCGCTGAGCCTGCGCATCCAGAGCCTGTGCTCCGCAACGGGAGAGGCCACAACAGTGAGAGGCCCGCGTACCGCAAAAAAAAAAAAAAAAAAAAAAAAAAAAAAAAATATGTTTTAGATCAGCTTAACATGTTTCTGGTTTCTTACTAATGAATGCTCATTAAAATCTTTGAAAAGTGTTCATTTATATTTGCTTTTTTATCTTCTTTGAAAATTATACTCTAAAAACTTCAAGAAAACTTAAAGAAATACCATATAGACATAATATCAACCATATTTTTCAACATAAGCATAAATAAAATCTACATGGAACTTTAAAAATAACACCCTCCCTAAATAACTCTTCCGTTACATAGGAGATTCAATGGCATGTTATAGAATATTCTGAAAAGAAAATGATAATAATATTAAATTATTATATATCATAAGGGATCTAATGCAAGCATTTGCTATAGAACACTGCATATATTAAATACACATTATAAGAAGGACAACTTACAGGAACAAAAAGTCAATTTGAGTACTTCAAAAATGATCATCTAAATAAACAGGAAAAGAAGGAAAATAAATAAAGAAGAGAAGACATTGATAAGAAATAACAAAATTTAGTATTTATGTAAATTCAAAAGAGTAAGAAAATAGAAATAAACAATAATAAGCTGTGAAGTTTAATTATAAAATTAAAAAGTAATTGTAAGATTAGTAGTAAGAAAAAGGCTATAACAACATACATCTATCTTTGAGAAAGAATATAAAGCTTTTAATAGTATATTAGATCACTCACAATGCTGGAAAATTTAAATGTTAATAGCCCGAATTACTTTCAAAGAAATATAAACTAATAACTGATTTAAAATTGGTGAAAAATCCCGTTGTGCAGGGAAAGATGAGAAGATTTGAAGGAAAAGAAAGAGGAATGTTACTCTAGATAAGATAGTGGTTAAGAATGGCCTCTTTAAAATGATAAAATTAAAACAGATCTCTGAAAGAAGTTATTGCCAGAATAGGGACCCCTTCAAGGCCCCGAGAGTGGACTCTTGTCTAACACTCATAAATAAATTGTCAGAGGAGACACAAGTTCTGACAGAGCAAAAGGCTTTATTGAAAAGGGGCGCTTGAGCAGAGAACAGCAGGGTAAGGGAACCTAAGAGAATTGCTCTGCCTCATGGCTCAGAGTCTCAAGGTTTATTGTGGTGGGGTTAGCTTTCTGGGTTGTCTCTGGCCAATCATCTTGCTCATGCCCATATTTGGTCCCACTCAGGACCCTTCCTGGTAGTGCAAGCATCTTTCAGTCAAGATGGATTGCACCGCAAGGGTTTCTGGGAGGTTGGCAGGAAGTATTATCAGCTGGCATCTCTGCCCTCCTTTTGGTCCCTCCCAAATTCTTCTGGTTGGTTTTGGAGGCAGCTTGTTGTACTACTGTGTTCCTTATTGGGACCTCCTGTTGTGAGATGACCCCTGCAAGTGGTTATTATCCCTACCTGGCCAGGGTGGGCAGCTTCAGACAGCAGGTTCTTAACAAAGTTAAGTGAGCTACTCTAATACAGGTAGAGATAATTTTTACATGTAGAAGTAAGAGCAGTTGCAGACAGTATAACATAGAATGACTTGCTATATTAAGAAATAGCAAAAAGGCCATTATGACTTGAGTGAGTGAACAAAAGTTAGAGGATTAGGTATGATGTTTTATAGATTTGAAATTTAATACCATAATTGTTATAGACACTATAAGAAAAATTCTAGGCTAAGTGATTACAAATCTTTCTAAATGACTAATTCTTAAGCTAAGCATTTCTAGATTATAGAAAAAATTGAGAATCTAAGATAGTTCAAATGAAATAGATACTACAGAAAATATAATTTATTAATATTGATGTAAATATTGCATATAACATTGGCAAATAGAAGCTAACAGAAATATCCAAAAGCTATGAAAATATATTTATTTAAGAAATCCAAAGATTGTTCAAGATTAGGAAATATATAAATATAATACAATCCACAGGTATTAATGTCAAAGAAAAAAATGAACCATCTCAATACTTCCTGAAAAAGTATTTGATAAAATTTAAAATTTACTTGTCTCAAAAGCTAAAAACAAAAGCTAATTAATTATACCAACTAAAAAGAATAAAATTAAATCAGTCAACATTTTCTTCACAGTAAATATTGCAAAACATTTCAGTTACTATCAGAAACAAAAAATTTTCCATTATGATTACTGACATTGACATCATTTGACATTTCTAATCAATATTTCATTAAATTGAAATACAGGTATTATAGTATTACTTCTAAAAGAGAAAAACATTATTCCTTTCAGATGTTGCAATTGCTAACATGTTACTACTAGAGGTATTATGAACATTTATTAAGGTAGTTAGAAATTAATACATAGAAATATTTTTCTACCCTATAAGTGAAAAATTAGGTCTCTGAGAATATAACATGGAAACAGATGTCAACTCCAGTAGCAAGAATGTGTCTAGGAATTAGTTTAAGAAAATAAGTACAAAACCTATATAAAAGTTATAAAATGTATGGCATAAATGAATTTAATACATAGATAAACACATTATTATTAAATTGGAAGACTGACTCACTATCTAATAGATGTCTGTGGCCCCCAAATTTTCTATGTATACGTAAAGTGCAATTTTACTTGAAATTCAGCTGTGATTATTTTGCAACATGTCAAAAATTTCTAAAATTAATCAGGATGAATAAGTGTGTAAAAGTAACTACAAAATTTAAAAAAAAGAATTTGGGACAATATTTTTCTTCTCAGTAATTATAAGAATGTGATTCTGGCACAGGAAAAGACAGACATATCAATTAAACATAATTGAAATGTAGTTATAAAGTTGCTACTTTGAAGATTCACAGATGGGTTTTTTTTAGTGTTTTAAAAGTCCAGCTACATGCTTCACCCAACCTGTTGTGTCAAGAGTGAGCTGCGGGCTTCCCTGGTGGCGCAGTGGTTGAGAGTCCGCCTGCCGATGCAGGGGACACGGGTTCGTGCCCCGGTCCGGGAAGATCCCACATGCCGCAGAGCGGCTGGGCCCGTGAGCCATGGCTGCTGGGCCTGCGCGTCCGGAGTCTGTGCTCCGCAACGGGAGAGGCCACAACAATGAGAGGCCCACGTACCACCAAAAAAAAAAAAAAAAAAAAAAAAGAGTGAGCTGCACTTGACTTCAAGGAGTTAACCATCATCAGTTCTGTGAATTTTTATCAGAAGTGGAAACTGAGGACTTCCCTGGTGGCGCAGTGGTTAAGAATCCGCTTGCCAATGTAGGGGACACGGGTTCGATCCCTGGTCCAGGTAGATCCCACAGGCCGCAGAGCAACTAAGCCCACGTGCCACAACTACTGAGCTTGCGCTCTAGAGCCTACGCACGGCAACTACTGAAGCCCACACGCCTAGGTCTAGCCCGTGCTCCACAACAAGATAAGCCACCACTCACCGCAACTAGAGAAAGCCTGTGTGCAGCAGCGAATACCCACCACAGCCAAGAAAAAAAAAAAGTGGAAGCAGAATATCTTGACTTGCCCTACCATACAGCAGCTTGAGGGCATAGCAGTGGTTAAATTTTACTGTGATTTCTTAACTCGGGGTGGAAATTGGAATTTTTCAGAATGAGAAGAACCACTCTCAACCACAATTATCAAACACTGAGTGGCTTTGGAAATTAGTTTTTGCTGCATACTTGATAATGGTCTTTTATGAATTCATCTGAAAATTACATGAAATGACACTTATTGCAAACTTACATACTGTGGTACATTCATTCTGGTGACGACTGACGTTATTTGAATCACAAACTGCTCTATACAGTTTCTTACTGTCAAAAGTTAAAACGAGAAATGGGATCTCCATTACGACCCAGATTTGCATTGGCATGTTTTCTGAGCTCAGAACACAGTCCCTGCAGTGTGTTTTGGGCCACAGTGCAAGTGTGAAGGAGGTTTCTGTGTTTCAGAAGCCACTTAGCTGCCTTGAGGAGCTGCCCCACCATCTGTACTGTGTCACCTGCTGCAGTTCTGGGTCAGGAGAGCCGTCATAGTCATGGCTAAGTTTAGTAAAACAAAAGGATATACACCAGAATCAGCAAAGGTAAAAGGTCAAGGCTTCCAGCTGGCCTCTCCCAGGGCCACGGCTGGTGAGGCCACACTCAGCTCGGCGTCCAAGGTGTTTATCCCAGTTGGTCGCATAGCCATGGCTAACGATTGGTGTGGCTGGCCTTAGTGTCCAACCCTCTGGAGGTCAAGTTGACCTCTGGCCCCACCACAGATCACATTGTTGGCATGGTCCGTGTGACCCATGCCCCCAGATGGGCAAAGACTCCCATCAGACAGGACCTTCCAGGGGCTTTGGGGCGACCTCCCAGGAGTAGGTCAGGGCCACAACTTCCTTTGGATGTACGGGGTATGGACGACCCGGGCCTGCTGGGTTCACCCTTCACTGCACAAATGCTGAAAGGGAAAGTTCGAGAGAAATCTCAGAGAGTCCAATTTGAGTGTACTCAATTAAAATTTCACGTTTGCAGATGGGGGTTAAAAAAAATCCAGCTAAAACAGAGCTGTCTGTGTACCTGCATTTAGAGTGTCCAAAAACAAAATTCCAACCCACCTGTGAAGAGATAAGTACAGTGGAGGATGCCATTTAACCGGGTGCAGAAAAACAAAGTTAGACAGTAAGATAGAATAATTATAAAATAGATCCCCACAGTCATTTTGTCAAAGAAAGTGAAGGAAGAGGGCAGTAAAAATTGCCAGATTGGTAGAAGCAGGATATGAGGCCGTATGTGGTGTTTTACCCACTTGAATGTCAAAGTCACCTAATAGGTTTACAGAACTTGAGGTGAAGACTGTGAAAGAGGGAAAACTCTTTAATGAATAAAGAAAGATAATCATGGATTAAATAGATGATAGTAATAAAGATGGATGAAGAGGTATTTTTGCACAATTAGAAATGGAGAATCAGATTTAAGTTGTAGAAACAGTGAATCAAGGGTAGTGAATATAGGCAAGAAGTTAACTGCCCTTGACTCTTCATTGTCATTTACATTTTCCTTCTCCTTCCACTTTATTTTTGCTTTCTACTTTGCTGCTTCTCCTTTTGTTGCTTTAAAAAAAAATAATGGATCTGCCTACATGAAATTATTGACAGACTCTTTATAGTTTGCTATGAAATATAATTAGCCCTGCCTCAGAGAACCCCAATTAACTCACTTAGGCCTCAAATTCTTAATCTCATGACTTTTTTAATCTGACTCCTAAAGATTAAAATGTTTATTAGCCCAATCAGATATAAACTAAAAAAAATATATATTGCAACTAATATGATATATAATTGTCTAAAGAAAGCAAACTTCTCAATATCCAAGTTTAATATAAGATGTGATATTACATGCCCAAATATACATATTGATGTTGTTAGTACAAAATATGAAGTTATGATTATAGCTTAAATTTATGAAGACAGGTAGATTTGTGTGTGTGTATGTTGCACATTTTTATAGGTTTGCATGTAGAAATATTTTATAATCTGTAAGGCAGAGGGGGAGTCTATTCTATACACATTAAGGAGACTTAGGCTCTATCTGCAGTAAATATGGTCCATTGGATAGCAAAGAAAGCATGACTCACATTCAGATATGTGTTCTTTCTCTCATGGCCAGGGAAATCCATCTGTTGTTTTTCTCATGTCAGTTATAAGGAAAAGAAACGTTTTATTCAATTTAAATAGTATTCATCATGTAGCTTCTAAATATGAAACTTTTAGGAGGCTGGCTCGAGAAAGCAATTACCCTGATGATGTATAAATTATTTGGAGATTCATTTTTTGGATGTTCCAACAACAAAACTTGTTGGTGGTGCCCTAGTGATATATTTTCTTGTTTTGTTTTCCCTTTTAGAGATAGATGGAGGTATAAGATCACAAGGTTTTCACTGTGCTGAGAAAATTTACAGATTGTTCTTAGCAATAACTTATCCTAAGGAGAAATTCTTGTAGATACACAAAGTAAATATTATAAAAAACAAGCTAAAGATTGAAATAATTTGAGCTTTTACTTGGGGTTTTTCAGTTATCTTATTATTTTGCATTACACTGAGTAATTTACTAATTTATAGCTCAAAGCCATCTTATTAAACTCTGATATTGTATAACTATAGGCATAATTCATTCAGGGTGAAACCATAATTTAAATCTTAGATTCTAAATAATGGAATTTATTAAAACTTTACCAAAAGTTTGCTTTATCTACCCTATTATGTTTAACATGTTAGCGTAGGACTTTGGGAGTGCTAACTGGTAAAATATCTCACTGTGAAACATGTGCAAAGAGAATATTTCAGAGCATTCACAAGTATAATAGTTACAAACTTAATAAGATTAACTGAGATCAAATACGGGAAATAAATAGCACAAATATGGTAACTATTTTAATCATATTTTGTCAGATTATTTATAGCAGTCATTTGTTTATTTGACCATCAGTTTATTAAACATTACTTGTTTAATAAAACTCCGTCAGACAATATGAGCAAAGAAGAGACTTGGGAATTAGATGAAATCTCACTGAAATTCTGTGTACTGGTCTAAAAGGAGGGTTATTCCTTAGACTGTACACAGGATAACTGTCTCTAGGAGCCAGCACTCTCTCAGCTCTTCCTCTTTCCCTGGCTGCATGCCTAGAGCTCACTATGACAGTGTGCTCTTCCTCCTTTTGATGGTCAAAACAGTCTAGATCTCACTGCTTTGGAAAGAAGGTGATTTAGAATATGACGTTCAGAGCTAAACAGGAATTGCAGAAATCATTCAATCCAGCTCAATCATTTGAGAAAATCATAAGTCACAGTGTTGAAGGGACTTCCTCAAAGTCACATAGCACAGACTTGAAAGAAATATAAAAACATATAGTACATATAAGTACTGTATCTTTTAAGGAACTTTATATCATCATCCCAGTCAGTAGTGACCTCTTACTTATTTTAATTCCTTTTTCACTCTTTCCTTCTACATTTCTTGTGAAATGTACAATTTGCCACTTCCTCATGTAATTCTGCCTACATATAAAGTATCTCCCTCTTAATGTGTAAGATCCTTGAGAAGAGTGAGTGTGGTTAATCTTTATGTATTATATAGGATGGAACTCAGTTCCTCCTACAGAGATGAAAGTTTTATGTGAGTTTATTAGATGAATACCCTTCCAAAATATTTATAGTCTGATCTACATAAGTCTGAACTACATAAGTCAGCTCTCATTTATATGCTGATCTGCCCTGCTTTGTAATAATTCCATTTGTGTGGAACTCGTCCCAGTTGCCTATCTTATATGTCCCAGTCATCTGTCATAACAGCTCTTGGACTTGGTGTTCAGTCAAATGGAGTAAATATTGATTTTTCAGGAAATCATGTTGATAATTTTCAAAAAAAGTAATCAGCAGTCACCCTTAGTCAATTCAATTTTCCTTCATTATCTCCAATAAGAAATCAAATGATTTTCCCCCAAAATTTATTTCATGCAAAAAGTAGTTTAAAGAACTTTTACTTTTGTTTCAATTTTTAATTGATGCTAGATTTATTAAAAATTAAACTGACCTGTATGACTTGTACTTAATTATAAGAATAGATTAAAGATTTTCTGATACGAATTCAGGCCATTGTTTCCCCTAATGTTCACTTTGAACTTCAAATTCAAGAATAATAACTGAATATTTGACCTTGTACTAAGAAAAGAAACCAGGATCATAGAGCAAAAAATTATCTCCATATGGTATTCATCCTCTACTGCTTCCCACCATCATACATTATAATGTTTCTATTTCTTTGGGTGTGTCTAAATAATGTCAAAAAGAGATAACCTGGAATTAAAAGTTTAGTCAAAACAGCCTTATAGTTTAATTGAAAGGTTTAAGATTTGTTTTTAAATTGATCTTATCTAAAATCTCTTTCAAGATGTATAATTATATATTTTAAATAGTTTTGGTTTTTATTTTTTAAAGTTAATTTGGCTAAAGCAGTCATTCACATAGACACCATTCAGTAATGCATTTACTTACAGTATGAGAAAAATTAATTTTTCTACATCACCTCAGACTTCCTATAAGAAACCATATATTCCATCGTTATTATTCACAGTGGCACAAAAGCCTATACCAGTATGACATTCCTTTCCTTAAAGTACAACATAATAGGTGATGCATTGGTATTGAACCAATTTTCTAGTCAAATGAGTATGCTTAGCAGAGAGCTAATAGAAGTCTCAGTAATAATAATACAGACAATTCATAACGTAGAAGGGCCTATTAGTCTGTAGCATTGTGGTTTTGATATATTTAACTACTAACCTTTAAATTAATTTGTGTTTCTGCTTATATTAATGTATTCTAAATCAGGCTAGATTCATTGATGCTAAAAATGTATTATGATTTAATACAAAACAATGTAATAGTCAACATTGTATTTTCAGTTGCATTCATATAGAGTGAGATTAAAACCATAATTAATATTTATGAAATAAACAAGCTCTCATAAAATTATAAATATATGGCATTAGGGTATTTCTATAAAATGTGTCTGCTTTCATTGAAAGTTCATAGTCATAAATACTAATGATTTTGAGAAAATATGTGTATGTATGTAGATCTATTATATATTAAACAAAATGGAGGAAATAATTTTGTTTTTCCATGACTGTTTACATCCATTTATCCTTGTTTTTTTTTTTCTTGGTGAAACTAAGAGTTATTTTGTTCAGTAGCTTCAGTGTATTTTCCCGTTTTAAAATGTATTTAGCAAAAATTAATTCCATTTCTGTAGTGTGCAAAATAATAGGCTAGAGCTGCAAAGAAACATAAATTTATAGGACACAGTACCCGCCACTTCTAAATCTTGCATCTAGTGGGGAAGAAGGCATTTATTTCCATAATGCAGTGTGGTGAACCATGTCCAAGAAGGGGAAGTGGAACTGGAGATCATCTGTACTAGTTTGCTAGTAACTAGGGTGCCACGATCAAGTGGCACAAACAAGATGTCTTAAACAATAGAAATTTATTGTCTCACAGCTTTGGAAGCTAGACATTCCAGATCAAAGTGTTGGCAGGGTTGGTTAATTCTGAGGGCTGGGAGAGAGAATCTGTTCCATGCCTCCCTCTGAACTTCTGATGGTTTGCTGGCAATCTTTGGTGGTAGATGCATCATTCCAATCTCTGTCTTTATCTTTATATGGTGTTTTCCCTGTATCTTTTTATATCATCCTCCTTCTGTGCATGTCTATCTCTGTGTACAAATTTTACTTTTTTGTAAAGACAGCAGTCATAGTTTAGGACTCACCCTAATGACCTCATTTTAAATTGCTTACCTCTGAGAACATTCTATTTCCAAATAAGACCACATTCTGAAATACTGGTAACTTGGATTTCAACAAATCTTTTTGGGGAGACACAGTGCAACCCATAACATCTATCTATATTTTGTTTCTGTTTCACTTTGGGATTTCAGTCCTTCCTTGTTATATCTAGTCAGTCTGTGGCTTGACAATAATCTACTGACATGAGGGATGAAGGAGCCTTCTGGAAGTGAGCTGAACATCTAGGGAAACAAAGTAGGCATAATGAGCTTAGTTTCTGTCTCTGATTTCCCAATAAATTGCCAAGGATCTTTAGAACCAGGAGGGTTCTTGTGTGTTAGCAACAGCAAGGAATAAAGATTCCTTGTGGAAATCTGGAAGATCTAATGGTTGTTTTCATCTCAGGTAGAGAGAGTTCTGTGGTCGAGCCAAATTAAGCTCCTGCTTAACAGAAAGAGCAGAGGTTTCCAAGGCATATATCAGTACACAGAGGAAAAGAGACAAGAAGAAGAAGAGAAATGAAAAGAAGAATGTCTCATGGTAGCCTATTCAATCTGAGGTTATGGAAAACACCCCCATGGGGATGGGATTTTGCAGTAGCAGATTAGGACAAGGGACAGAAAACAAAGGATTACATACAAAAGGTAAAATGGATTACAGATGTGATTATAAGTGATACATAGTAGGGAAGTATGTATGTAGCATGGGGCAGTGTTGAAGATCTGGGAGTACAGCATATCCTGTAATTCTAGCCAGGTATGTGTGAGTATGGGAGCAGGGAGAGTGTATATCAGTCAGTTGCTCTTCTCACATTTTTGAAACTCTTACTATCTTTTACTCACTTGACCTTGATAATGCTGGGGTTGTATCTTTTGTGTGTGTGTGTGTGTGTGTGTGTGTGGTAAACGGGTCTCTCACTGTTGTGGCCTCTCCCTTTGCGGAGCACAGCCTCTGGACGCGCAGGCTCAGAGGCCATGGCTCACGGGCCCAGCCACTCCGCGGCATGTGGGATCTTCCCGGACCGGGGCACGAACCCGTGTCCCCTGCATCGGCAGGTGGACTCTCAACCAATGCACCACCAGGGAAGCCCTGGGTTTATATCTTCATGGCAGTCAGTGCTAGAAGTTTGATTTAATTTTACAATTAGAACCCTGGCCAGAATGCTTGCTTTGGCTGGCATCCTCTACTCAATCTTCAAGACCCAATTCAGAGGCTGCCTTCTCTGTAAAATCACCCCTGCCTCATCTTTATATTATATTACAGAGCTATGAGCTGCCTGTTTGGTGTTCTTATGGTGCTCTATTTACTGTTTTTGTATTTATCTCCCCCAGAAGAATATGATCTTCTTCAGGAATGCATCATACTTCTCTTTAAATGCCTAATGACTAGAATAGGGTCTAATAACTGCTGAATAAATGTTTTCTATATATAATGAATAAAATTCCAATACAATGAATGAAAATATAAAAGAATCAAATTTGTCCAAAAAGTAGCATAAATAATGATGGAATGTAAAAACTGGAATATATTTCCATATATTCTTTTCTTTCCATTTTTAACTATTAGTAGTTGTGAGGTGAATAATAGCACATGATATAAATCAATGCCTTGTGAAACTAATATATATTAAATATGCCCAGATACATGATTATACATGTGCATAGGTGTGTATGTTTGTATTTATAAAATCTCAACACCTGTTTGTAATTGTGCAGGTGATGTTCCTCATCGTAGAATTTGCAACATGTCATCATTGTTCAGGTCAGCCATATAGTGTAGATAAAGAAATTCAGCAACAACAGATAAATATTTCTATGTTGGAAATAATAGTTGTGTTTTACTATTCTATGGGTGCACTAATATAGGATTCTGAACAGTTAATACATTTTTATAAAAGGCAAAAGAGACCAAAATAACGTTAATTCATATGAAAATATTAAATGTTCTCAAATGATTATTATTGCTCTTATTAACAGGCATAATGCCATCTCCACTACCAGATGGTGGTGGGCAAAGTATCCCCTGATGCCTCATGAATACTTTTATCTGAGAGCAGGTGAATGTTATGTTATCTGTTACGTTTTGCATATGTAGGAGCCCATGCCTTTGATTATGTGATGGATACACTTCCTAGCGTGGGCACTTTGGAATAAGCAGTGCTCTCCTTTCAGCCTTACAGATGTGATCATAAATCCAGCAGAGATTTCTTCAGGGTCTGTCATCCCCATGCACTGTTAAACATGAATAAGTTTCAGTGAAAAGAGATGTGAATCCCACAGAACCAGATCATCGTTAACATTTCTAAAATGCTTGGAGGCTCCTTTGAGATCAAAGAAACGTTATAAACATTGCTATGATTATCTTTCCCCCCCCCTTTGGGAGAGACAGAGAGATTGTTATTCACAGAGTATACCTCCTTTTTTTTCCCCCCTTCTGGAAAATATTTCTCATGTTGATGCATTCTCCAGCCACTGCCAATGAAGAAAAATGTTTGCATCCCTTTCTCTACAAACTGTGGGTGGGGAGAGACTTCAGACTGAATTAAGAACACATCAGTGAGCTTCAAACAAATGATTCAGCCTGAAGGCTGAAGTGTAACCTTTTATTCTGCAGTCTATAATTGACAGAAAATGTGTGTACAGTAATTCATAAAACAGACTATGAAATAGAGGAATATTTTATTATAATGAAGAATTATTTTTTATGCTAATAGAGAAGCACAAACACCCTGATCATTAAGCAATGTTAACATATTCTAAGTTAAAGAATAAGATTATGGGCTAAGAGCTCATTTTAATAGAATCCGGTAACTTAGTATTTACTGTTTTCTGAACTCTAAGAGACTAAAAGCTCCTCATAATGAAGTCTATATTATTTTTATCCTATCTTGGACTTATCAACAGTAAGAAATCCTGACACTAATCTTTAAGGAAATTATAAAACATGTAGATTTAGAGAGGAGAACACTAAAAATGATATAGTCCAACAAAAATTTTAATGGTAATAATAGTTGACACACTCCCTATTAAGTATAGGACTTAGTTTGCTAACCTCCTAAATATTCTGACTTAGTTTGCTAAACCCCTAAATACTCTGATGAAATAACTGAGTGACTTCCACAGAATTTATAAGCCTTGCCCAAGGTCAGCAGAAGTAGTCAGTGCTGAGCCAGACCTAGAATCCAAGTGAAACTGGTCTCTGTAAGAGGTCCGTGCTTCACTACACTGTTACAGTGCAATCAAGCCTGCCAATCTGCCAGAATAGTAATATTTTTTATGATTCAACGTACTTCTCATTATTAGATATTTTAATGCTCTTATCCCCCCAGAAAAATTATTTAATGTAAGCAACATCAAAATTCTTAAGGCATGAAAAATGATGGACAGAAACAAATAATTGATAGTGGATGTAGAAGCAGCTGACATGATTTTCCTTCTATTGATTCCATACTGACTGAGGTTTCATTTGGAATGTTTCACAATGGGAGAAAGAATTTAGTTTGGATAGTCTTTGTTGTTTTAATCATTAACTTTGTAAATAAAATAAATATGATCAGGATATTATTTCAGAATATAGCAGCCCTTCTATTTTCAGTAAGCTAAATTTTAACCTGTATAGATCTCATTTGCCACAGAAGCAATTAATTACCATTGTAAATGCACCTATGGAAATTCTGGATAGAAAAAAGAGTTATCTTTGTGTTACCATAAATAAAATTCAAACAACATAAAAAGAGGAAAAAAGCATGTTAACTCTATAACTTGTTTACTTCATCGTATTTCTCTTTCTCTTATAATTTCTCCTACAACTCGTATTTTCACTACCCAAGTTATGATTCTTTGGTTAAAACTCATATTTATTTTACATTGACATTATTTGTCTAACTTGCAAGACTTTGGGTGAGCTATACTTTCAGACTCCTGATTACACTTTTTTCAAACATTCTTATCCTCTAGGTTCTTTTCAGGTCTAAAATTCCCTGAGACCCCAGTGACATTGTGCCATAGAAAGAGTATTGAATTAGGATTTAATGAATCTAGTTTAAGGAGAGAATCATGCCAATAGTAATGATAATAATAAGCAACTATTTTCATATATTTATGATTATCATAAGCAATGATTTTCATATATATGTAATATATATCAATATAATATAAACACCACACTTTGGGTAGTTTAGACAACAGAAATTTATTTTCTCACAGTTCTGTATGCTGGAAGTTCAAGATCAAGGTGTTGGCAGGTTTGGTTTCTTCTAAGTCCTATCTTCCTGGCTTGCCAATGGCTGCCTTCTTGCGTTGTCCTTACATGCTCTTCCCTTTGTATGTGCACATCCCTTGTGTCTCTTTGTGTGTTCAAGTTTCATCTTCTTATAAGGATACCAGTCAGATTGGATTAGGGCCCATCCTCATGACTTCATTTTAAAATAATTACCTCTTTAAAGGACTATCTTCAAATACGGTCATATTCTGAGGGACTGAGGGTTAAGGCTTCAACATATGTATTTTGGGGGTAATAAAATAAAATAAAATTTAGGCCATAGGAGACTTTTAGCAAACAAAATGTAATCCTCCCACATTAATGCAAAATAAAAATTTTAAGAATTTAAGTCACTTTATGGTCAAAACTTAGAAGATATTTTTGTGTTTCCACTAAGAGAATTTTAGCCTTGAGAATAGGAAATCACAAAGATATTACAAAAATTGATAAAAACTGGTAGTGACAATCAATAATTTAAAGATAATAGAAAAACAAAATAAATGTACACTATCATATATTGAATAGAAGAGAGGAGAGATTGTATGAGTTAAAGCATTATTTTCACATTGGAGAGTAAATGAATATTTTCTATGGTTGATGAATCAATAAATAAAATGTCATACTTTATATGGAGTTTTGAAATAACTTCTTGAAATAAAATGTGATAGACTCTCTGGAGTGAGTTTGAGAGTAGGAAAATGTGGGATGGGATATTTATTTATACCAAAAACAGTTCTGAACATTCTGATTCATTACGGGGTGTAACTGATAAATACAGAAAACAATACTTTCTATTGTTAGCACTCCATTATTATGTAATATATGGCTAGGGTTTACTATCTGCACATATTATTACCTTTAACTTTATCATCTATCATTTTGGGTTTGAAATATTTTAGGGTCAATAGGCCTGAATTTAGTCATCTTCTAAATGAACCAAAGTTTCACAAAAGAAAAGAAAATAAAGAAAACACATAAAATGCTATTTGGTGTGCCTTAGAATACTTAAAAACTTGCCTAACAATTAGTTGATTATATCCTAGGAAAATATATAGAAAATATCACAACAAATATGTCACAACATAATTAAACATACCTTATTATAGTGCTCTATGTTTTTGTAAAAAATATGATTAGATTGCTATCAAGAGCAATCTTTAATTTTTAAAAATATTTTCTCTCACTGTATTTAATTTTTAGTATCATCTATTTTTTCTCTACCCCCTCTTAATCATTTACCTTTTATTTCTCTTCATTAGCTTCATGTGAAATTCTTAATGGTTAAAAACATTTGTTAAATTATTTGTCTTAAAACCCTCCAGATATTGCTTTTACCTTTTATAAAGTCCCCAAGCCTTCAATCCATAGTTTATCATATTCTTGTTACATAACATCTGACGTAAAATCAGTTTAATAAATAATTATAGAATTAAAAAGCATAAAGAATTTACAGCCTGAGATATTCATTGCATTCAATAGTCAGTTATAAAATGTTAATTCCTAAATTCTGCATTTCAAGTTGTATAAGCTCAGTTCCTTCTAACTACCCAAAGTTACCTCAGACTTCTCTTGTTTTACTCTTGTGCCATTTTCAGAGTTATGAACCCTCTGTTCAAAATGATTTTTCAGATTCTTTTTTTTATTCATTCATTTATATTAACACTACTGAAGTTTCTTTAATGATTCTTGTTTGTGTCTCTCTGTTAAAACAAATGCAGAAACTACCAAAACTCAAGCTGTAAGAGCAGGTTAATTTGAGAATCAATACACTATTGACAGAAGCACTACCACACCCTTGGTATAAATGCTGCCCTTTCTTCAACAAAGTAACAGATGAAATCTCTGTTTTAACCTACAAATGTATAGTATACTTCAAATCCATTAAATTCTTATCAATTTAAGCCAATACTCATTACAGTTTTTGTCAAATCCCTTGCACAGTTTCCATCATTTAATTTTGCCTTTGCTCACATCTTTGCCCCACTTCCTTACAACAAGCATGCCCTGGATTTGCTTTCCTTTCTCTTTTATTGTATATCTTTTTTTACGGTTGATTCTTTTTTTTGTTTTTTTGCTCTAACTGTTATTTACTTATTTATTTAATTTTTTGTTGGTAACAAGTTTGTTCTTTTTTTTTTAACATCTGCATTGGAGTATAATTGCTTTACAATGTTGTGTTAGTTTCTGCTGTATAACAAAGTGAATCAGTTAAAGGAATACATATATCCCCATATCCCCTCCCTCTTGCATCTCCCTCCCACCCCCCCATCCCACCCCTCTAGGTGGTCACAAAGCACCTAGCTGATCTCTCTGTGCGATGCAGCTGCTTCCCACTAGCTAGCTATTTTACATTTAGTAGTGTATATATGTAAATCCTACTTTCTCACTTCGTCCCAGCATACCCTTCCCCCTCCTCATGTCCTCAAGTCCATTCTCTACATCTGCTTCTTTATTCCTGTCCTTCCCCAAGGTTCATCAGAACCTTTTTTTCTTTAGATTCCATATATATGTGTTAGCATACGGTATTTGTTTTTCTCTTTCTGACATACTTCACTCTGTATGACAGACTCTAAGTCCATCCACCTCACTACAAATAACTCAATTTCATTTCTTTTTATGGCTGAGTAATATTACATTGTATATATGTGCCACATCTTCTTTACCCATTCATCTGTTGATGGACAATTCTTAGGTTGCTTCCATGTCCTGGCTATTGTAAACAGAGCTGCAATGAACATTGTGGTACATGATTCTTTTTGAATTATGGTTTTCTCAGGGTATATGCCTAGTAGTGGGATTGCTGGGTCGTATGGTAGTTCTAGTTTTATTTTTTTAAGGAACCTCCATACTGTTCTCCATAGTGGCTGTATCCATTTACATTCCCACCAACAGTGCAAGAGGGTTCCCATTTCTCCATACCCTCTCCAGCATTTATTCTTTGTAGATTTTTTGATGATGCCCATTCTGACTAGTGTGAGGTGACACCTCTTTGTAGTTTTGATTTGTATTTCTCTAATGATTAGTGATGTTGAGCATCCATTCATGTGTTTGTTGGCAATCTGTATATCTTCTTTGGAGAAATGTCTCTTTAGGTCTTCTGCCCATTTTTGGATTGGGCTTTTGTTTTTTTGATATTGAGCTGCATGAGCTGCTTGTATATTTTGGAGATTAATCCTTTGTCAGTTGTTTCATCTGCAAATATTTTCTCCCATTCTGAGGGTTGTCTTTTTTCCTTAGTGAACCTTAAGTTATATCTCTCCCCATAGTATTTCAAAATGATTTACTAGTGGAATTTGAAGATAAAAATTAGAGGGAGAAAAAAGGAAGATGAGAAGATGAAAAAGAGAGAAATAAAGAGAGAAGGAAGAAAAAAAGAGAAAAGGGTAGAAGACAGAGAAGACTTTAAAAATGAGAGAGAGAGGCAGAGATTGCAGGAGACACAGAGACATAAAGTCTGCGATTGTTGAATGGCAATTTCTTTTTACTTCAACCACTCTATAGATGCACCATTAACAAAACTATCATGGTAAGAAAAGATTTTTGAGCTTCATGTGGTATGGTCAAAAATGTAGTTCTAATGATGGCTTTAAAAGATAACAGTTTCCATAAAAGAAGCAACATCCATCTCTTATTTTATGATCAATTAAATATTACTAGTGAGTCAAACTTTGAGTAAACTGATTAAACAGCATGATAATAAGGAATTAAATTCTGTATTACTTTCAAGTTAGAAAGATAACTTCAGATTGCAACAAGTAGAAGATTGCAATGGGAGCAATTGAACTCAGGCCAAGTATTAATCAAATGACACTTCCACAGGTATAAAAAAGTCACCTCATAATGTGAGACCATTTGCATTGGGATACATTTGTTCATACCTATTGAATTACTCATCCCATTATATTACTTTTAGTAATTTAAGTTCACTGGAGCAGAGAAAGAATTAGATTGACAATGATAGCAGCCCAAAAGAGAAGACCGTTTCTGTTCCCCATTTTCAGGCTTAACTTCTGATAAGAAGAATGAATTATAACAAAAAGTTAACAGTTAGTCATGATGGCAATGCCTTAGTGTCTCAATTTCCCATCTAAAATGTTCTCTTTTGTTTCAAAAAAATAGAGGATGACAGGATTTTTATGTTCACATTTTGTCTTATTCAGTTACTATTTCTTTCACTTTAAAACACACATTTTTATATTCTCCAATGCTTTCACAAGTTCTACTGTGGATTACAAAAACATTGGGAAGCAAACTGTGTTATCTTAGTCCATCTTGATCTTCAGCATCATAATACTTTATAGTCCTACAAACATTTTTTTAACGTTTTTATTGGAGTATAATTGATTTACAATGGTATGTTAATTTCTGCTTTATAATAAAGTGAATCAGTTATACATATACATATATCCCCATATCTCTTCCCTCTTGCATCTCCCTCCCTCCCACCCTCCCTCTCCCACCTTCTAGCTGGTCACAAAGCACCGAGCTGATCTCCCTGTGCTATGAGACTGCTTCCCACTAGCTATCTATTTTACATTTGGTAGTGTATATATATACTACCACTCTCTCACTTTGTCCCAGCTTACCCTTCTCCCTCCCCGTGTCCTCAGGTCCATTCTTTAGTAGGTCTTTGTCTTTATTCCCGTCTTGCCCCTAGGTTCTTCATGACCTTTTTTTTTTTTTTTTTTTTTAGATTCGTGTTAGCATACGATATTTGTTTTTCTCCCATTTCCACCTTTCTGCAAGAAGGGTCTAAACTTTTATCTTGATGTATAGTAGACAAAAAAGCATAGCATTTGGGATAAAAAACAAACGATTTTGTAAAAACAATTTACGTAATAAAGTTCTGAAGGAAAGGGTAAAATCTAACAGGCTGGGTGGGGAAGTAGCTTTGTTTCAAGGGGTGAGGTGGTAAAATGAGAATTTATAGAGTGTAGGATGCATGTGAATTAAAGAGAATAGAAAGAAGGATAGAAAACACTATTGGGGAGGCAAGGATATTGAATTGGATTTTCTTTAATAAATGATAAAAGATGGAAGTAAGCAGTGATTTCTTTTTCTTTTTGAATAGATTTTGTTTTGTAGAACGGTTTTAGGTTCACAGCAAAATTGAGTGAAAAGTACAGAGTTGCCTTATGTCCACTGCTCTCACACACACGCAGCCCCCTCCACTGTCAAAGTCCTGCACCAAACTGCGTTTGTTAGAACAATAAACCTACATAGTTCACATCAAGGTTGACTTTTGGTGTTGTAAATTCTATAGGTTTTGAGAAATGTGTAATGACAGGTAACCACCATTATAGTATCATATCAGAATACTTTCACTGACCTAAAACTCTCTATGCTCTGCCTATTCATCCCTCCCTATCCCCAACAGCTGGCAACAGCTAATCTTTTTACTGTCAGCAATGAAATTTTAATTGATGCATTTTGCATATTTTTATTCATTTTTAAATGTGACAACAGTTATAACATTGAACCAGATAACCACATGGTCCATGGATTTCACAGTTAAAGTAATACTTATGTAACATCAAGAAAATGGAATATTCTTTTGTTATAAAGTGGAAGGTACACCATTTTCAAAAGCTCTTTTTGTTTTAGAAATAAAATTTTTGTGTTAAATACCTTCAAATATTGCTACATCAGCATACTGGGATTTGATGTATTCTACTGGGGTAGAAAGAATAATTACCACCTAAAGACATCCATGTCCTAATCCCCCAGAACCTGTTAGTTACATTATTTTACATCACAAAAGAAACTTTGCAGATGCAAATTTGGTTAAGAACTTTGAAATAGGTGTATTATCCTGGAATTTAATGGGGGGTCCAATCTAATTATATGAGTCCTTAGTAGCCTTTCCAGTTTCAGTCATAGAGAGATATGATGACTGCAGTAGAGTCAGAGAGCTTGTGATGCTGCTGTCTTTAATGACAGAGGAAGGTGGCCAAGAACCAAGGGATGTGGGCAGCCTCTAAAATTTGAAAAGCAAGGAAAGAGATTATTTTTTAGAGCCTCCAAAGGAGTGTAAGTGTGCCACCATATTGATTTTAGCCCAATGAGTCTTCCAAAGGAGTGTAAGTGTGCCACCATATTGATTTTAGCCCAATGAGTCCTGGGTTGGATATCTGACCTACAGAACAGTGAGATAATTCTTTTTATTCTTTTAAACCACTAAATTTGTGACAGTTTGTTAGATCAGCAAGACTGATATATCTACTTTCTAGGCAAAGGTCTGCTGATAAGAACACTTTAAACCAGGTGTATAACGGTGTCTTATAGAGTTCCCTGTGGGATTAGAACAGAGTTAGTTCTTAACTTTCTTCCCCCATAGCATCTTAGGTATTATGATATTCTGGTTGAGAAGAGTTGTGAAGATAATTCAGAATGGCAGTCAGAGATGAACTATTTTGATTGAATTAAATTCCATTGTTTTGGTCCTGTTATTGAAAAGTGATTTGGATTAAATTGACTTTTTGTATACGAAAATATACAAACAAATGAAAAGATAAAGACCAAACCAATGGAAGTTTGTGAAAGATGACCTTGAAAACTATATTGATAAAATTTAAGCTCAATTTGAAGCAATTTATGGAAGTTTAAAAATTGAGTGACCTTTCAATCAAGAAAGAAATGTACTGGAAATAATTGCACTGATTGCTTGTTGTTGTTGCTGATATAGAAAAAAACAAATTCTCTACAGGTCTTTTCAAGCCAAGCAATAAAATTTAAAAAAAGAAGAAAAGGAGATGAATTTATATGGAGGATGTTAGAAAAGGAGTTATTTTTCAAAAATACCATACTCTGGAAGAGATGTAATAAGGAGAACATTTTATTTACCCTCTTATGTTCAGAGATATATTCTCACAAAAACAGAGGATCCATTTTCAACAGGTTTACCAGAATTTACAGAGCCATAGTTGAGTAAAAGTATCCAAGAGTTAAGTCTTCCCCTTGTAGAGAAGAAAAACCCCTGTTAAATTTCCATGAATCTCTGTTAAGAGTGCTGGAAGTTACACTAAGTCACTTATTTCACTTTGGAATATTTGAGCTTTGTCCAACAAAGAATAGAAAGTACAAAGGACAAAAAATTCAGATAAAAATTGGAAGAGGAAGAAAAATGTGATTTTCAATCAGGTAGCATATTTTGATAGTGAGTTAATTATGAATTAAAAGAATCAGGTCAAAAAGGACCAGAGACATTTCTCAGGCCCAAGATAGCTCTCCAAGAAACAACACCTGCCCTACCTGCATCTATTCTTTCTCCTTTTTTCTGTGATCCAACTTGATGCCTACATAAAGTCTCCTATACAGCTGTTCTCTTTTTAAATCATTTCTTTACAACTCATTGTCCATTTTTTTTCACTGTCAAAGTCTTTCTATTTATGTTGGTACACATTTGTGATTTATAATTTTTCACATATTTCTTCTCCCAATTTAATCACATATTCCCCCCAAAGCATTAAAATATCTTCACCTTATTCATTAATGTATGTTGACTTCATGTCACACATTGCCAACAAGAAACAAGTTGTAGTAACAGTATCAGTAATTCTAGGATAAAGAATTTGCTTACTGGCAAAGAGAAGATTGGGAGACTGCAAAAAATCCAGTATATTTTTTGTGAAAGCAGTAGTATATGTGAGTAATTAAAACAAAAGCCATCCAAAAAAGAGAAAAAGAGCCAGATGTATCTTTCCACGGAAGTTACATATGTGCTTATTAAATTGGAAAACTGGGAAAGAGCTATATGAATTGTCTAAAGTAAACAAGTTTACCAATGTATTTTAGATTGTTTGATAGATGTATTAGAACATCATTTCTGTTTCTAGATATAAGTTGATTTTCAAGTTAAATATTTCATAACATTTAAATGAGTAAACAATCCCTATTTGCCTTAATGTGTTTGATTTTGAAGACAGTAAAAATCATGTACATGATATCTACATGTATCTTTTTTCACAGTTGTTATTACTTCTAATATAACTTATTAAAATGTAGTTTATTACAGAGTTTATTTTTTGTTAGAGAATCAAAGATGGAAATCAATCAATGCTGTGAAACATGACTACAAGTATGCTATAAACATATTTTAAGGAATAAATTATTTAATTTTACTTTACTAAGTAGTTATGCTACCATGATACCTGTGTAAATGGAATTTTCTCCAAACTGTAATTCAACTCTGACATGTTTAATATTTTGTATGGATTTTAAAAATTCCACTATGTATCTCATTGTATCACTCACACAGCATACTTAGCTTATAAAACTGCTATGGATGCTAATCACATAGAAGAAAAGAACTATGATTTGCCAAGTTTTAACATTTTCTGTGATTTAGAGATTGGAAATTTTATATCAATACTTAAAATTTTAAGTTATTTTATGTTTATTTAAAAGAAAACCATAAAGTGCTTGCAAATTATGGAGATTCAAAGATAATAATTTTCATATTTAGGGTCCTTATATTTAAAAGAACACATAGAAATTGTTTTAGAATCCCATATAAAAAGTTAAAAATAGCATAATCATCCCTGGATAATAGTAATGACTATTAGAGATATGCTCAGGTATTTGTATTTAAAACTACTTTGGCATATGACCCTATGCTAAGCATCAAGAGGAAAGTTGAATGATAGGATTTGTGAATTTTAGATTTTCTCAGGAGAAGGAACAGTTCTAGTCTCAATATGTTCTTTTCTATCTTATTCCATTTGCCTACAGGGCACGTTCTCTATTGTCCACTCTCTTTTCTGCTTTCTAGCACACACATTCTAGTCCTGTACATTGAGCATTTCTTCCCAAACTGACTGCATTTTCCCCTTAAAATGACACCACGTATTAGGCCTGCCATTTTTTAAAGAATATTCTGCCACAAAAGAACATGTAAATTTCACTGGCAGTGGAAATTATACATTCATTATTTGTCAGATTTTCTAACAGAGGAACTGCAGAGTAGGAAAAATATATAAGAACATAAGGTTTAGTACCAAATACTGCACTTTCAAGAGGTGATTTGACATGTTCGTGGAAGACTAAAGAAGCATCCATAAATTAGCAATTTTATTTATGAATTAGCATTGATTCAGTACCATTTAATTAAATAAATCACCTTTACATTTTACATGCAATACAAGTCACAGAATACACATCTTAATGACAGCTTCTTTAAGTGTCATAAAATGGAAGTTTTCTCTGAGTATCTTAATTTTTGAAAGTGGTAATCCCACTGGTAGGGCTGCTGATGAGAAAAATACACATTTCATGCTCCAGAATTTTAAGGAAAGCAGTTGTTGGGTTTAACACTTCATTAGTCACCTCATACATCACAGGCTCATTATTACTTTCTTTCCATATCTAGAAGGATTTCCATAGCAAGTGAAAAAAGGCATAAAAGAATATCAGGGATTTGTGGCACGCATGAAAGGCAAAAGCACATAAAGGGAGAAAGAAAAAGACATAAACAGGATGGAAGCAACACTTCAAATGACACAGTGATAATGACTATTAACATTGCGAGAAGGTACCAGTCATCCAACCATCTGCTACAGACAGGCAGCATAGCAAACAAGATTAAAGGAAATAAAATGCTTAAGAATGAATATTTTGCTTGATTTTCATTAAATTCCTCTTTAATTCACATAGTCTTTGTTCAAAGGAGAAGGGATCTTCAAAAGCTAAATTGATGTGTGAAAGGGGTTCAAGATCTCACCATGATCCCATCTGATAGTCCCACAGGTGTCATCACCCTTGGAAGCACAAATGAGTCATGACAATGCAGCCTCTTTTTACCCCAAATCCATTTAGTGAAGGAGCTGAGATCTAGGGACTATCTCTTGACTACCTAAGTTCTAAAGGAATAAGATTCTGTCCATTTATAATCAGAGTGTCTTAAAAATAGCAGTCATGGCTGAATAAGCCTGGAACAAGGGGGAGAACCTTTGTAAATTTCCTCCTCAGGGATTCTTCTAGAGCTTGATAGCATTTTCCTGAAGTCCTTTCTGACTTAAAGACCATCATCTCTGTCCTTGATTCTTAATCTCTTAAAATCTATCCTCTTATTCAAATCTGATCCTAAAAATTTACATCTTCCATGCCTGTATTTATATGATGTGCAAGCCATTTACTTGTTCATATTGGGGCAAAGCATACTCTTGAGTAATGAAAGAACCAGACATTTCTAAATGTCATTTACCTTTAATATCTTCATAGACTTTCACATCTGCCTTCCTAACATGTTTTTACTATTTTTTATGTTTTTATTTTGAAGTAATTATGTATTCACAGAAAGTTGCAAAAAATAATAGAGAGGTACTATTTACCCTTAACCCAGATTCCCCAAATGATCTTCAGTAATTGTAGATCGATATCAGAAAAAGGAAGTTGATATTTGTACAGTGAGTTAGTTCTATGCCATTATATTACATGTGTAGATTCATGCAATTACCATTGAAATCAAGACACAGAACTATTTCAACAAAAAAAATGCTCTCTTTTTACTACCCCTTTGTAGCAACAACAACCACCCTGTCATCCTCCCACAATCTTTAAACCCTGGCAATCACTAATAAATTCTCCATTTCTATAATGTCATTTTAAGAATGAAGTTTATAAATTAAATGTATAAGATATGACTTTTTGGTCTTTTTTTCACTTAACATTATGCCCCTGAAATCAGTCCAACTTCATTTTTTTGTTTGCTATTGCTGAATAGTAGTCTATGCTATAAGTGTACTATAGTTATTATAACCATTCATGTACTGAAGGATGTTTGAGTTGTTTATAGTTATTAGCCATTACAAAAAATCTGCTGTAAGCATTCATGCATAGGCTTTTGTGTGTGTGTGTGTGTGTGTGTGTATGTATGTGTGTGTGTGTATACATAAGTTTTCATTTATCTGGGATAAATGTTCAGAAGTGCTACTGCTGGGTTGTATGTTAAAAGGATATTTAGTTACTTAAGAAAAGCTCAAAACATTTTCAAAAGTGTATAAGCAAGTTAGCATTCCCACCACCCATTTATGGGTGACTCAGTTTCTGTGCATTCATGCCAGCACTTAGTGTTATCACTATTTTTTTAATGTGTGTAATGATATATCATTATGGTCTTAATTTGCATTTCTCTAACAGCCAATGATGAACATCTTTTCCTGTGCTTATTTGCTATCCATATAACCTCTTTAGTGAAATGTCTTTTTATTTATTTTGCCCAATTTCTAACTGGATTATTTGGTTTTGTTGTTGTTTTGTTTGTTTGCTTGCTTGTTTACTGTTGAGTATTAAGAGTACTTTATATATTCTAGATACAACACTGTCAGATATGTGGTTTGTCTTTCATCTTCTTAACAGGGACTTCTCAAGTCCAAATTATCAATTTTTTATTTTAAATATCTTGCTTTCAGTATCACATCTAAGAATTCTTCATGAAGCACTAAGTCTCAAAGATTTTCCTTTATATTTTCTTCAAAAAGTTGTGTATGTCTATATTTTACATTTAAATCTATGAACTTTTTTTGACCTATGGTATCCAATTGCTACACTCTTGTTAGTTAAACGCTATCCTTCTTCCATTGAATTAATTTTGCACCTTCTGTATTTTTTCTACTTGTGTGGGCCTATATCTGGGTTCTTTTATGTATCTATCTTTCTGCCAGTATCACATGATCCTGATCACTGTATCTTTATATTAATTCTTAATATTAGATAAATTCACACCTCCTATTGTATTCTTTTTCCAAATTCTTTGAATCAGTCTAATTCCTTTGCTTTTCCATATAAATTTTAAAATAATTTTTGTGTATATTCATAAAAAATTTGCTAGGATTCTGATAGGAATTACATTAAATTTATATATCATTTCAAACAATTAAAATTTCTACTATGCTGTTTTCCAGCCCATAAACTTAATATGTCTCTCTCTTTATTTTCTCTTGATTTCTTTCATCAGTATTTTGTAATTCTCAGAATACATGTTCTGTTAATTTTTTTTAGATTTATTATATCATTTATTTATGCTTTGTTATACTTATAGCTAAATGTTTCATTTTTATGAGTAATTATAAATGGTACTGTATTTTAATTTTGGTTTCCACATATTCATTACTAATATATAGCTACACAATTGATTTTTACATTTTTACCTTATATCTGTGACCTTGAACTCACTTATTAGTTCCATGATTTTTTTTTCATAGACTCCTTGGATTTTCTACATATACCAGCATTTCATCTGCAAGTACAGACAATTCTATTACTTCATCTGCAAATATACACACAGTGCTATTTCTTCATTTTGGATATGTATGCATTTTACTTCCTTCTCTTACTTTATTCACTGTTTAGAACTTCAGTACTGTATTTAGTAAGATTGGCAAGTGTGGGCATACTTGCTTTTTCCCAATCTTAGGAGGAAAGCATTCAATTTTAGACCATTAAGTATTATATTAGAAGTAAATTTTTCTTTAGAAGTTCATTATCAAATTGAAGAAGTTCTCCTCTCTTCCTAGAGTTTCTGAGAGTTTTTATTATGAATGGTAAATTTTATTGAATGATTTTTCTGTGTAAATTGATATTATCATGTGATTTTTTAGCCTGTTAATATGATGGATTACATTGATTGTTTTTCAAACATTGAACAAGTAGGGTAGGGATGAAAGTCCCAGCTCCCTACCTGATCTTCTCTGACTCTACTGTGGTGAAGAAGAGGGGTGACTTACGATAACCAGGCAAGTGTGAAAGTCTAGGTCGCCCTTCTTCTTTTGTTTATGGAGGTGAAAGTATGAGGTCTACTGTTTTCCTATGGTGTTTTTTAGAGTTGAATGGTTATTGTTAGGCTGCCCTTTTCCTTGTCTTTTGACTATTGAGAACATGAAATTCTTAAGGATTTGTTTTATTCTACATTCATTGCTGTTTCCAGTTTGCCTAATCCAACACCTGGTGGAATATATGAAGAAAAAGGAAAAACTAGAATCCAGGGAACTTAATGCTCTGCCATTCCTCAGGTCTTAGCCAATATGCCTTCTCCTCCCTCTCTTTTATAGCCGTCTTAAGTTTATTTTGTATGTGATGTCCAGGGTTTTTAGCTGTATTTATTGGCAGGAATAGGGAGAGGTATGTCTACTTCGTCTTGTTTAGAACAGGAAGTCAGCATTCACTTCAAAAAATCTAAGTCAGGGGGCTTCCCTGGTGGCGCAGTGGTTGAGAGTCCGCCTGCCGATGCAGGGGACACGGGTTCGTGCCCCGGTCCGGGAAGATCCCACATACCACGGAGCGACTGGGCCCGTGAGCCATAGCCGCTGAGCCTGCGCGTCCGGAGCCTGTGCTCCGCAACGGGAGAGGCCACAGCAGTGAGAGGACTGCGTACCGAAAAAAAAAAAAATCTAAGTCACATTAACTTTTATGCATTGTTTTTCTAGTAAATCTAGAGCATTTTCTAAGTCACCAGATTTTTTTAATCCTTTAAGAAATAAAATATCTTTCATGAGAAGCAAGTATTAGAATAATTTACATGGAAAATAGAGATAAGAACACCACTTTACAAGTTTATCTTAGACAAATATCTCCCCTAGAATTTGACAGAAAATCAACTAGTCACTAGGGAATATATAAATTAGAGTATACACAGTTATTTCCCTAAAAAACGTACAGGAAGATTAATAAATACAGAAGGAATAAACAGCTATTACAAATGAAATGTGTCAAATACAATGAGTGAAATATACACATGAAAACACTAGAGCAAAAAGGAGGGAAACATAGTCTAGGTCAGTGGTTCCCAAACTGCATCAGAATTATCTAGAGGCTTTTTTAAAACTCTGGGCACTAATCCAGATTCAGTAAACTGAGACATGACACAAAATTTCATTTTAAACAAGTTTCCAAGTATTGCAAAGGTCCTATTCCAGAGACCATATTTTGGGAATTACTAGGCTAAGGAGTCTGGAGAGAGTAATTCTTTTATGGTTTTTAGAACTGAATAATAATTCACTGGGGAATTCAGAATAAAATGCTTAGCTGTCAAAGATGTTCTAAGATGGAAGATGTGTAGTAGTTAAACATTTTGTTTGAAGTAGTTATTCTCAGTCTTAGTTTTGCAATGCAGAAACTTCGGTTGAGAGATAAATATTGTTCTCCATATGCATAGAAATAAGAGAACATTTCAGTTTTGGACTCTTGGGTGGAAAGGACAAAGATCAGGTTTTCATCAAATGGCATCAGGGATTTAAGAAAGAATGAAGTCATTCCTGATGTATTAGTAGAAATGTATTACAGGTCTTTAAACATAAATAATTATTTATTAATTTAAGCTGCACTTAAGTCTATTTTCATCTGACCAACCTAATTAGAACTAGGTGGATCTATGAAGGTAAAGGCAGTGCTAGATTTGCTAAGTAAATTTCTCATCCTATTTCTGAACCTCAGTGTTTTCTGAAATATTTCATTGGATAGTGACATATTAAAAACTTCTATCAGATGTTTCATTTTGTTTTCTTTTTACTAACAAACAGCCTGACTAGATAGTTTATCTTTCCCTCTGACACGAATCAGAGATGAGTACCACTAAAGCTTGGACACATAACAAAGTTATTTTGTTCTACTTTCATATATCTCAAGTTCTTATACTGTCTATTTTCTAGCTTAGAAATACAATTTTACTCAAATTCTCTTTCCTTTTAATTTACATCTTCAATATGTAGCTATCTTCAAAATTATATTTTACTAATGTTAAATTTTTATTATTTTTTCAATTGTTTTACTTAAGTGTTAAAAAAAACAAAGGTATCCTTGTCTTAGACATATTATCATTCTGATTATTATTTATATAGGAAATTTATTTGCATAGATTATTGGCCAGAGATACAGACCAATAATGAAACATAAAACCTGCCACAAAGTAGGCATTAAACAGGTATTTATAAAGTGAGTCACTTAATTAATTTTATCTAGTAATTCCATAGACACTCCACCTTTAAAGTTCCTGAGAAAATTTACCCAGAGGTCAAGGTCTGTCAAATGCATGCTCTGTTTAGGGAGAAGAATTACAATGAAGAAATTAAGAGTGTGGAATGAGGAGCCAGACTACTTCTCCTGTAAGTCAAATTACTCTTCTTAACATTTTAATGAAATTGAACACGTTACTTAATTTTCTGTCTCAAAATACTCAAAATAAAATAAGGATGATGATTATGATAGAATTTTTGTCCATAGGTACATTGTAATGATAAAATTAGGTCAATGAATGTCAAGCACATATGTAATATACTTTATAAATGTTCACTAATGTTATTTATTACCATAAGAGAGCTTTTCCAAAACTGAATCCCATAGTGTGTTATGCTAAACTGCATGGAGAACTCATTTGACATGTGTCATTAATGATACAAAGAAATTACAAAACTAAAAGTAGGTCAAATGGCCTCCTTGTGACCCTTCCCTTCTAGCCCCTACCTGAATTCCAGGCTAACATTCTGACAGTGTGTAAAAGAAGATTTAGAGGTGCCTTAGAGCCACAGGGGCTAAAGCCACAGAAGAAGCTGCTAGAAAGAGAATAACTATACTTTAAGTTTTGGAGCAGAGTAGCCCTAGTATTTCTGCCTGGGACTTTTAATGCAGAGAAGATTCTGGAGAGTCACCATCTGTTTTGAATCTAATGTTTTACTCTTGTTGAGAAACCCACTCATCTGAGAAGGTCAACCCATACAGGGGCTAAAATGTTCAATTTCAACCCTCAGCACTCTGATAGATCCAACCAGTAGCAATCGACCCCATTAATGGCCTTAGTTTTTACCTGCTCACTAACTTTTTTCTCCTTCTTTGGGTGAAGTGAGGGAAGGGGTTCAAGACTGGAGTACGTTGAAAGGAGGCAGAATTTGAGTTCCAAATAGGGACTATAGAATTCCCTGATCTCTTTCATATTTTGCTAGGTTTTTAAATGGCTTTTTCCTCAACTTTAATTCTAATAGAATGTACACACTCCTGCTGCCATGGCATGATGGTAAAAGAATCACTTATATCCTAAAGATTACATCACCAACATTATTAGCATTATTCCAGAAGAATAATGTTACCCTTCAAACTGAATAATTCCTTCCTCTGTTTATTTATTTAGTCACATACCAAATATTTACTGCACACTATTTTTGTGCTAACAAATTCTAGGCAGCAGAAATAAATAGATATATATATGACAAAGACTTTCTCTTGGTTACAGTCTGTCTCCCAGCAAGAAAATGCTCTAGGGTAGTGAGCCTGGCTGGAAAAATGGGAGGCTGGATTGGTTTACAGTAAGAGTGGAGTGACTTATGGCTTGGGAATCTAAGAAAAAAAGGGACACCTATACAGTATTCAGAGTGAAGATTGATTTTAGAACCAAAGAGGTGTTTTAACCTAAGAATATGTGCAAATGTTCAAGATTGTGGTGGTGAGGGAGCAGGGGGGAACAGGTTTCAGAGAAGAATCCTACAACCTGGGAGAACAGATTTACAAAGGTAAATAAGAAGGAACTCTTAAAATAGTTCTATTAACAAGGAAAAATGAAAGATGTTCTGTAGGAAGTTTGTTATGTTTCTGCTTTCACTGATATAACTTCTGATTATATCAAAATTGACAGATACTTAAAAATTTTGTCCCACATACAGCTCCAAGTTTGTTTCATTCTCATAGCTACCATCCCAAAACACCATTCAGTCCCTAAGGAAGGATAAAAGGTATTAGACAAACCATGACTGCCAATGGGAATCCATCTGCTTATTCTCTGTCCATGCCAATATGGACATTATTTTTTTCAACAGCTCCTTTGGAATCTGAGCATAATCACTAGCACAGTACACATGTGGGCAATTCAACACAATGAGCTATCTCAGGATTGCTCATTGAGTTCAGAGTATTGAATACTGAGTATACAAAAAATATATATATATCACTAATTGACATAAGCATCTTGTCATTCATCTCTTATTCAGCTATAAACAAAGTTAGGGTGACCCGACCAATGTAGCACGATAGTCCACAAAGCAACATCAACAAGCTATAAATATTTTCCAAAATAGATCTTGAAAGGGAAAGGCGAGCATACAAAGAGGAATATACAAAGGAGCTGAGTCAATCATATGCAAACTAGTTAAAAAACAAACAAGCAAGGGGCCTCCCTGGTGGCGCAGTGGTTGGGAGTCCACCTGCCGATGCAGGGGATACGGGTTCATGCCCCGGTCCGGGAGGATCCCATATGCCGCGGAGCGGCTGGACCCGTGAGCCGTGGCCACTGGGCCTGCGCGTTCGGAGCCTGTGCTCCGCAACGGGAGAGGCCGCGGCAGTGAGAGGCCCGCGTACCGCAAAAAAAAAAAAAAAAAAAAAAAAAAAAAACAAGCAAAAAACTTTGATTGTACTTTTGACACATCAAAGGAGGAAATTAAAGCCATTACTTGTTATACTACTTAGAAAGGAGAGCTCTTGATACATAGGTCTACAGGTTTCCAAAAACCCAACCTCAATTTATACCCAAGGTTCTAAAACTTAGATACAGGTGTCTTTTCACAGAGCAGCCTGTAGGTGGTCATTGACGTGAGAAATAACAATCTGCACACTTTTTGCCCACTACCACTATATAGATTCTCAAACTTCTTTGTCTTAAATCTTCTGTTTTTGCTGCTTCCAAGCTCCTGATCTATCAGCCAAGCTCTTTCAACTGCACAGAAGTTCAGTTATATTGCTAACTCAGAACATTTCTCCTTTCATACCAGGTTATGACCCAATAAATTGCTCAAAGTCAGCACTATCTTTCACGACCTTTTCCTTGTGAGGCTGTAATACAAAAACAACAGTCCAGGGCTTCCCTGGTGGCGCAGTGGTTGAGAGTCCGCCTGCCGATGCAGGGGACACGTGTTCGTGCCCCGGTCCGGGAAGATCCCACATGCCACGGAGCGGCTGGGCCTGTGAGCCATGGCCGCTGAGCCCGCGTGTCCGGAGCCTGTGCTCCGCAATGGGAGAGGCCACAACAGTGAGAGGCCCACATACCGCAAAAAAAAAAAAAAAAAAAACAGTCCATTTTCAGCTGATATCAATTTATCAAGCCATCTAAACCATGAACGAGGTTCAGATTTGTATTCGAACTCCATGGATCTACAACTTGGTTGTAGATAACACTCCATAGAGCTATAGGTTTATATTGAGCGAGAGGCTCAAACAATGATAGGTGGCTTGGAGCCCCATGGTCACCTCTCTTTTAACTTACTTATGTCCTCTGGGCCAGCTCAGAGCCAGTCCTGAATAAACCACTTCTACCATACTATGGTTTACCTTTATCCTCACCTGGCTTTATGATTTGGTTGACCATATCTGAGCATATAATCTTTGATGCTCCATGTCAGATGCTCAGCATCTGCTTAGAGACCAGGGCCATAGAAGAAGCTGCTCTTCAGATGGTAAATCTTTATCTGGTGAATATGTTATGGCATTATTCCAGAGACTTTAGTGGTTTGTATTGCAACTCCCCCAATAGGGCTTTAGATATTCAGAGAAAGTCCTTATATACCACAAATACCTATAACACCATGGGATCTGTTGGGTCACATGTCCCAAGAATCAGATTCCATGTGTATGGTACACCGAATCTCTTACAAAGCGCCCTCCTTTACTCTGGGCCCCATTCAAAACTGTGGTCCTTCCAAGACACCCAACAAATGATTTTTTGTAGTATTCCCAAGTCTGGTATGTAGTATCTCCAAAATCTAAAGAGACCTGAAAGTGATGTGCCTCTTTCTTAGTGTTTCAGAGGTACAGTAAGGTATAATAACATATTATTTACTTTGGAGCAGAAGTCTGAGCATGCTGAAGGTTCTAAAAAACTTACACTGGCAGGCCCTGAATTTTAGAGGATTTATTTACTGCCGTCTTCTGTGCAAGTGTCCCTACTGGGGCATCCAGAGAACTTACAACTTCTGCTCCATAAGTCCAGTCAAGATGATGACATTAATATAGTGGAGCAATATGATGGCCAGCAGAATATAAAGATAATCAAGTTCCTTTCAGAATATGTTGTCAAATGACTGGACCAAGAAACATGAAAAGTTGCTCAACTTCAGTAATCATTAGGGAAATGAAAGTCAAAACCACAATGAAATATCGTCACATACCCACTGCTTCTATCAAAGGAAAAACAAAAAAAGAAAAGAAGAAAAAACAACAACAAAAACAAAGGTTGGTGAGGATGAAGAGAAATTGTAACCCTTGTGCACTGTTGGCAGGAGTGTAAAATTGTGCAGCTTTTATGGAAAACACTGTGGCAGTTTCTAAAAAATTAAAAATAGAATTACAATATGATTTAGCAATTCTTTTCTAGGTATATATCCAAAATAATTGAAAGCAGGGTCTTGAGATATTTGTGATTCTATGTTCATAGCAGCATTATTCACAATAGCCAAGAGGTGGAAGCGATTCAAGTGTCCATTGACAAATAAATGGATAAACAAAATGTAGTATATACATACAATGGAATAGTATTCAACTTTAAAAAGAAAGGAAATTCTAACACACATTACAATGTGGATAAATATTGAGGACATTTTGCTAAGTGAAATAAGCCAGTCACAAAAAGACAATTAGTACATGATTCCATTTATGTGAGATACCTTGAGTAGTCAAATTCATAGAAACAGAAAGTAGAATTGTGGTTGTCAGGAGCTGGGGGAGGGAGAAATGAGGAGTTGTTTAACTGGTAGTTTCAGTTTTGCAAAATGAAAACGTTCTGGATATTGGTTGTACACAAATGGAATATACTTAACACCACTGTACTGTACACTTAGAACTGGCTAAGATGGCAATTTTTTTAGTGATTTTTCCACAATTAAAAATAAATTAAAAAAATATAAAACCATAAATATACTAAAAGCAAACTTTGGTGAATTCCTACAGAGCCTCAAAACATGGGAGTCCTTTCTATGACTCAAATTTCGAATTCCTAAAATTAAATATTCATAACTGTGACAACATAAAAAAAAAAACCTATATAACAAGAAAAAAGTACAAGCAAAACACAAAGACAAAAGATTAATGGGGAAAAAGTATTATCAGTTTATATCTCAGACAAAAGATTTACCTCCTCCTTAAATTGAGAAAAAAACTGACCAAGAATTCAATAGAAAAAGAGGGCAAAAGATACAAACAGCTAATTCACAGGAAGAGAGATATAAATAACCTTCAAACGTATGAAGATTCTAAACCTCACTCATAATTACAGAAATGTAGATTAAAATCACAATGTGAATGAAACCTCTCAGATTGTTTTTTCTCCTTTCAACGGAGGGCCTGGATTTAATAGAATCACTAATAAAATGAATATCAATTCTGACCTCGGTGTCTCTGAAATAAAACTCCACCTGATTCTCATCTCACTATACTAAAGCCCTATTAAATGACTAGGTAGTCAATCTAAAATTTTAATTTGTGCTTTATGACAATGATCAATGTAACAAGCTGAATATTCTATTCCACTAATGATAAAACTTTCAGACCCTGTAAAAGCCAGGCAAAAATAAATTTTGGGAGAAAAATAATTTTGTTCAACAAAATATCATCCATAAAACTTAAATGAATATCCACATATCAATCCATTCATGTATTGGATCATAAATATTGTGCATGGGTTTGTATATAAGTGTGTGTTAGGTTTTAGTTAACACTTCCTCTATTTTCCAGAGCTGGAAAAAGTGAAATGGAGTAGCACATCCTTGCCACCTTCAGCTACCATGTTAACAAACTATATTGTAGTAGACTGTTTTTAAAAATCTGGCATGGAATGTGTATATAACTGAAAACCTCCCAATTGAAGCAGTGCAAAAGCAGTCTGCTTTAAATGCTTTCTGAGTCCTAAAGCAAACCTTGAAATGCAGCATATTATCTTCAGAAATAATTATTTCCATCTGATTAAAAAAAAAGTCATTGATATCAATTTTGCATCTTTCTTAGTTTTATCATTTTTTTCTTTCAAAGTGTTCTGTGAAATAGAATATTATATGAACTTTATCTTCATTTATGAATCAAGATAGTGACTGTCTACAAACCAGAACCAAAGAAATGCTTCTAAAAACCTTTTGAGACAATAGAACCTCTTTATAGTAACACCTAAATTCTAGGGATAACTATTAGTAAAATTTTTTGTAATTCTATTCTCTCTCCAGCCTATTTTATCTTGCCTAAGTGAAGTATAGTGTTAAGCAATTAGCCAGGTAATTTAGGGGAAACACTTCAGTTATATATGACTTATATGACTGTGGCTTTGACACTGGAGGTCACAGAATGAAGGGCATTGTAAGGGTAATTACTCTTTCACTCTAATGGAGACAACGAAGGAAACAATATGTTAAGCTTTTTCAGTTTTTAAGAGGCCAAAATGGGACTAGAAGTTAAGGTGTTTTGTGTGTGTGTGTGTGTGTGTGTGCGTGACAGTCTTGAAAATTGACCTTAAACTTTGAATATCTCCCAGCTTTATATTATTGAATGCTACTTAGATATTTCTAGCATTGTCCACAATTCTTCTAATTCAGTTTTCTTTTAACATCACAGAAGCAGACAGCTGGCTGACAGTTCCAGAGAACCTCCTACTTTAATTAAATATAAGATTATTCTCTTCAATAGTGCATGTTGCTGTGCTTAATAGCAGCAAATGACATTCATGATGACCTTTTATTCTTGGTAACAAATAAGATTCTAGGAAGGCTTTGAACTGTCCAATATAGCAAGTAAAATGCCCTCTTCATCACAATAAAATAATTGTAAAAAAAAGAAAAATGAAAACCAATAACAATATTTCCCGGTGTTAGCTTTGAAAAAAATAGATGAATTCTGAGATTGTTTCCACACAGGTATAAAGAAATTTAAAATATTTATATATCTAGGTAGGGAAACTTGTTAAGAGTATATATTTTCTTTTTATTCTGCTATTTCATATTGTTTTATATTATTTTTTAATTTAGTCATGTCTGACTGTTACACAAAAGGCCAAAATTTGATTTTGCCTTTTATTTTTTATTGGATAAGCCCATATCTTCCTGCATGCCAGCAAATTAATTACTAAATGAAAACTTAAGTTATATTGATATTTTAATAATGGGAATTTCCCCTTTTTAAGATGATTCATTTTACTGAGTCATCTTAGAAAACTAGTTACTTCTCTGACTTTTCTCTCCTGTTACGTTAATCCTCTCTTTGTTCACTCTGCTTAGCTATTTTGCTTTTCCTGCTGTCATTTTTCTTTTCCTTTCCTATATTTGGTGAGATAATTTCCTAGGCTCTTCTACTATAATCTCTCTTAATATTCATGTTTGAGAGCATTCACCTTGTGTATTCCCTTTGCTATTTGCTTTACTAAATCTTGAAGAATTCTTTAAGTTCAATGACAGAGCTGGATACATTACCTCCACCAAGGCAAATGCCACCAATGCTTCTAGTAAGCAATAGTAGTGACAATTACACAAACAAAGCAGGTGTTAAGAAAGCGTTTAAGAATTTTGCTTATTTCCTTTAGAAATGTCAAACAAAATTTTTGATGTGTCTTTCTTTACTTCCAGGTAAAATGTTTGGGAGAATATAGTAGAACCAGAAGGATGCACAAACTGGAGGAAACTAATACCACAGGAATGTCTAGGTGGCAAGGAATAAGTCTTTGAGTTTATTTCTTTGATTTTTATTATAATGTCATTTTTTATGTAACTGGCAGGGAAATTTAGACTGCATCTAGAACATTTATTATTATCCTCATCCTATTTTAATGTGCCTTTTCTTACATGAGCTTCTTTATACTAAATCTAAAGATTTGCAATTAACAGATTGCCACACTCTTCATGAAAAGTATGCCAAGAAATAGACATTGAGTTGTCAAGCTAAGAAATTCAGCTTGTTGCCTTTATGCACCTCTGATAACCAAAAAATTTTCCCCCCAAATCAGGTCAATTCAAAATTTTAAATTCTTGCCATTAAATTTTTAACTGCTCATTTTAAAATAAAGTCATGAGAAAAATGCGTCTAATAAATGAATTCACAAACTCTTTAAGTTCTAAATTAATCCAAGAATTTTACAATTTACTATAAATGTAGCAAAAATCTCTAGGGTAAATAAAGGGTAAACTAAACCTCTGGAACAGAATAATAATTATGGAAAATATTTTAAAAGTAATTAAACTCCAAAATCTATGTGTTTGATGAATGACTGCTTTTTCCTGCCCCACTTTCGCATTTGCATCTGAATAAAATCAAGGCTTTGTAGGAGAATTTATTTATGGAGAAAAGAAACATCTATGGCAAATGGAAGCCTACCTCTACCGTTCACAGCACTAACAATGATAATGGCCTACCTGGGGTTAACAGTGTCTTCTTTATAATCTTTCTCCACTCCTGAACAAGTTATACAATAACTAGCACTTAGCTTCAAAAATATATACTTAATCTCAGATATCTAAAATAAGACAAATATTTGGAAAATTGCATTGTATCCTATATAAAACCTCTGTGCTAGTATTCTCCCTATTCATATTTCTAGAAACACACACTATGGTATGGTGTATGTGTATATATATATATATATATATATATATATATATATATATATATATATATATATATATATATATATATATATATATATATATATATATATATATAGTACTCCTCAGTGTGCCGAAGTGGTTAGCTTGCAAGCATACATCTCCATGACACAATTAAAGAAGTTTAAACTAAGGAATATCAAAGCTTCTCTGCTCTCCCAGACAGGTATGCACTAAGTATGGTGTTGTTATGCACAATCATTGTAAAGGCTCTTCTGACAACATCTTCTAAAAGTTCAAACACCTGCCTTCTGCACATTTTTTAAAATAAATTTATTTATTTATTTATTTATTTATTTATTTTTGGCTGTGTTGGGTCTTTGTTGCTGCGTGCGGGCTTTCTCTAGTTGCGGTGAGTGGGGCTACTCTTCATTGCAATGCACAGGCTTATTGCGGTGGCTTTTGTTGCGGAGCATGGGCTCTAGGCACTCGGGCTTCAGTACTTATGACACGTGGGCTCAGTAGTTGTGGTTCGTGGGCTCTAGAGCACAGGCCCAGTAGTTATGGTGCATGGGCTTAGTTGCTCCATGGCATGTTAGATCTTCCTGGACCAGGGCTCGAAGCCGTGTCCCCTGCATTGGCAGCAAACACTTGCCTTCTGAAATTGAAAGCAGTCATCTACTCACCTTTATCTGACAACCATGTCTCATCTTCCACCAGAGGGGAAGCAATCATCCATTGCTTATGTTAGTCCAGTCTTCCAAGAAACAGATCTCAAGATAAGAGAAAGAACCAAAAGATGTATTAAGTGAAAGCATCTCAGAAAAAAACTGGGAATAGAGCCAGGAGCCATCTGTCTGTAATACAGGTCTGACTCTTATGAAAGAGAGAGGGATGGAAAAAGCTTCTTAGACTGCAGCTTAGAACTATGAATATTCAGTAGGGCTGATGGAGCCTTCCACAGTCAAAGCCTGTTATCAGAGCTATCTCTCATTTCTCAGGAATGTGTCCATCTTAGTTAGCATCCCTGCCATCTTCAGTTACTGCTTGACAGCAGCCTGTGGGAAGTGTGTCCTCAATATGAACACAATGATGGATTTTAGGGCACAATTGTTGGGGTAGTCAATCAGTCTTCCCACAGTCAGAGATGTAAGAGGTACATTTTCCCCATGGCACATGCCAGTACCACAGAATTTCATGGGAGGTAAGCACAGATTTTTTTTTTCTACTCAAGAGAACACTATGCTATATAGATAGCTATCTGCATAGGTAGATGATAGATTACAGAGATAGACGATAGGTAGGTAGGTAAGTAGGAGGTAGGTAGCTGGACGGATTTAATGTGTTACTCTCTCTTGTCAGCATCCCCCATCAATAACAACCTGGAGTGAACCCATTTGTCACTAACAGAGCTGATGACTGCCTGTACCCTACTGGAACTATTTTGCGTGGACAATCTCTTTTTCAGTAACCCAGGACAGGACACCCCTAACCCTTTAAAATACAAGTGAGGTGGTTGACATTTTCCTGAACAGTGTTATTGTATAAGTGAAATCACCAGACCCTAAGCTAATCCGAATAACTCAAAATTCCCCTCCCCACCCAGTCTCCTCCAGGCTTTTCCTGTCAGCCAAAGCTTTCTCAGCTACAGTGGCACTGGAAAATTTTCTAGGTCTACTTCCAAATTCTGGCCTATCCCAAACCATAATGTTTTAAGTTATGATGCTGTGCTACTTCAATTTCCAAGAGATATCCATTTTCTAGCTTATAAAATAATAATGCGTATGATTTTTGTATATCTTTGGTAGGAATATTTTTTGTAAAAAATATTTCACAAAAGATACCCATCATTGACTAAGTGATTTATGTACAATTGTTTAGATGTGTATTGTGACTATTATATGTTAGTAATATTACTAATATAAAATGTTTTACAAAATACGTATGTTTTGTTACAAGGCATATTTTCTGTAATTATTTATAGCTAAGTATCAGAACTCACCTGGTAGAAAATGCCAGGTACTTTATTATCCCAGTCTAAAAAGAAGTTGCAATTATTGCCTATATTTTATTAGGAGTCACATCCTGAATTCCATAGCTATTCTCTACATAGTCTACCATTAGGTTAATACATAACTGCTGTTTATTAATTACATTTTGATTAATTAAGACTCTCCACATCATAAATGGAGCCCATATGCTATTTTCTTAGAAAAAGTCTCTTTCTTTGTGTCCTATCTCTAAAAGGTCAACTAGGATTGGAGAATGTTGGCATTGAATACACCTTATTATCCTAATATTCTGCTCTTGATGTTAATTCTCCCTCTCTATTCTCCACATTTTACCCCCAAGTGGTAGAATTGGGAAGAAGTATTCTTCATCTTCTGCTTTATATCTTTAGTAACAAGGAGTTCCTTACCACATTTCCATTTCAATTTTTTTATGTGCTTTTTTTTTCACCTGTAATCCTTTCATTTTCATTCATATAACTTAAACCCATTTTCTGTTATTAGAGAAGGAGAAAAGTAGTTGTTCCCATATGGTAGCCTATCAGATACCTGAAAAGAGTCTTCATATCTCCTTTAAATTTTTTTAACATGAAAAGCAATTTTGAATTCTTACCACCATTCCTGATGTGGCAATTTCTAAATTAGTTATTATTCCCATCAAAATTTTATAAATGAATTCTGGTTTCCCCATTTGAAAGTGTCTCATCTAGATGAGTACTACAACTTCAGAAATGTAGGAATTGAATTTAGGAAAGAAAAAATGTGTTCTAAGTGCTCATCACTGCTGGTCTGTCCACACTTGAATACTTTTGTGAGTGGTTAGACTATGTAGAGTATAGGTAATTCTGGAATGGACAAAAGAAGTAGTTTAAACAAAACTGTCAAAAATAGCGTCATTAGGAGGAGAGTAGAAATCATAACTGTGGAGGGAGGCCAATGACTCGAACCAGTTTAAAACGTTAGAATAATATACTGCAGGGAAAAAAAAAAGGACTTGTAAAAGCATAAATCAGAAAGGCCCTGAACAGATAGATCGTAGGATTCAGAGAAGCATCAGAATAGGGACTTCTTAATGGCAATTTTGTGTGATATCTGCAGTAGACCCCAAAGCAGACCTGCAAGAAGAAAGATACTGTTTGGGAATGTACCCCACTTGGGAGGCTTTGTGTTATGAGCTTTCACATATTATTAACTTATTTAATTTTTATCACACTTAAAAGGTAGGCATTTGTTATCTCCATTCACATGTGAGATCACAGAAGCACAGAAGTTTATACATACAGCCCGAAGTCACATATTTAGTAAGTATCCTGCTCCAAATTCCACAAGTACACCTGAATTTGTGTGCAGTGTCCTACAGGCTATATTGAAAAGAGACTGATGACAAAAATTAAAAGTAAAGAAACAGTCGTGGCTGAAGAGGAGTCACAAGGTGAGCTCGAGTTTGATCAATGGACATGAAAGAGTTATTGTGGAGAATGATAAGGTAATTTTTCCAGATCCATTGAGAATAAAATATATAAACAGGGTTTAGATAATAGTAGAGAAAACTTGAAACAGTCGAATAATAAAAAGGTAATTTATTAAGCAACCACCATTTACACAGTATATTGCTAGGTATTTGTACACAGCGTCTCACACTCTAAAATAAGTATTATCATTTTATGGAGTAATAAATGGACCCTCAGAGAACTGATTCAAGTTCTCAATGTTACACACTTATAAGTGAAGGAGGCAAGACTGAAATTAAAGTTTATATAACACAAATACTTGTGGTTAGGTTACTATGCAATAACAAAATTTCTGAAAACACTCCCTATTTAATTTTAAATACATTCCCAGAAAATGCACATGTCAATATATTGATAATTATATATAAAATTAGGAAATTTCATGTATTAAAACTTCCAGGGACTTCTTTAAGTTTCATTATTTTTCTATTCTTGGAATCTCCTCTTGATTGGCAATTGTGTTCCAAAAAAGATCTCAGAAATTGAAAGTAATAAATTAGAATTTGGAAGTTATAAATTATATATGAAAAATGAATTAGGCTATTTAACTTCTGTCTAATATATGCTACATTTTAAAAAAGGGACCATGTTAGCCTTAATCAAAATAGAACCTGATAGATATGTAAAATAATGCTAAGGGAAAATTTATACATCTCAGAGTAATTTTCATACATAAATTAATGCCAGGCAGTCATCTAAGCAATATAACAGATTAGACCTCTGGGAGTTGGAAGATAAAGCATCAATTTTAAAACATGGAATGAGAGGGGGGTGGAGTCAAGATGGCAGACTAGGAGGAGGTGGAATTTGCGTCTCCTCACAATTAGGGCACCTACCAGGCACTGGTGGGGGATCATGGACACCTAAGGGGACGGGAGGAAGCACCAGCTACCAGGTAGGATATGGGGGGAGTGAAGGGGGAAGATAAGTGGAGGCAGGAGCGAATTGGTGCCCCTGATGGGCGACTGGGGGAGGGGAAGGGATCCCATGCCCAAAGAAGGAAATTGAGAGACCACTGGGAGGACAGAGGATTAAAATGGAGTGTGGCCAGGTTTCCTCTACCCACTTGGTCCCCCAGCAGCCTGCTGAGATCCAGGGCCTGATCCTCTGCCTACCAAGGCCCCCTCCAGCCATGTGGGTCCTGAAGGAGTGGGAGGGAGGAAACGGGGAACAAAAGTAAAGGCCGGACCTCCAGGACCAGCACTCCTGAGGGGAGGCTGGGGGTGGCGAAGAGTTCCTACACCCAGTGGGACACACCCAAGGTTAAGGGCCCAGTGGGGATGGGAGAGACCCTGGGGGAGTCTGTGGGAGAGGGGTGCAAAGGAACAGAAGGGAATGCGTCCAGCCTTTTCCCTGTCTGCTTAGGCACCGCAGAGCCTGTTGGGCTCCCAGGCCTAATCCTCTGCCCTTGAAGGCTCCCTCCTGCCATGCAGATCCCAAGCCCCACCCCTACACCCCCACCCAGGGACCTACCTCTACACTGAGACACCCTCTGAGACCCCCTCCAATGTGCTGGGACTAAACCCCACCCACACACCCTCACTCAAAGCCCTACCTCCAAACTCCAGACCTCCACACTCCAGAGGCCCTCCTTACATTGTGCTGCCACTCCCCTTCTGTGCAGGTCCTAAGCAGAGGCCCCGCCCCACACTTAAATGTCACCCCCCATCCACATAGGTCCTGCCCCACCCTAAACCCCACCCTTGCCTAAGTTCCACCACCAATAAATTCCACCCCCATAGCCAAGGCTTTTTCTTTTTTCTTTTGTTTCTTTTTTCCTCTTTTAGATTGGGGTTCAGTTTTACCTTGTTGATTCATGGCTGTTGATTCATTTATATTTTTATTTTTCCTTATAAATCTTTTATTTTTCTAATTTTATTTTATTCTTTACACTTTGTTATTGATCTCTTCTTTTCGTTGGTTCCCCACACCCCCCACTTTCTTTTTTTTTCCTTTTTCTGTTGTGGTTTTATTTTACCTTCTTGCAGTTGTTTAAATTATATTTTGATTTTTCCTAATATATTCTTTAACTTTCTAATTTTATTTTATTTTATTATTTTTTTTTCTGCCACACCATGCAGCTTGCGAGATCTTGGTTTCCAGACTGGAGGTTGGCTCAAGCTACTGTAGTGGGAGCTCTGAGTCCAAACCACTGGACTAACAGAGAACCTCAGACCTCAGGGAATATTAATCGGAGTGAGGCCTCCCAGAGGTCCTAATATCAGCACCAAGACCCAACTCTATCCAACTGCCTGCAAACTCCAGAGCTGGTTGGCTCAGGCCAAACAATGTAGAAGACAAAATTACAGCCCCACCCATAAAAAAAACAACAACAACAACAAAAGAATATGTTACAGATGAAGGATCAAGGTAGAAGCCTACAAGACAAAAATGAAGATGAAATAGGGAACCTACCTAAAAAGACTTCAGAGAAATGAGAGTAAATATGATCCAAAATCTCAGAAACAGAATGGAGAAAATACAAAAACATTTAACAAGGATCTAGAAGAACCAAAGAGCAAAGAAACAGTGATGAGCAACACAGTAAATGAAATTAAAAATACTCTAGAAAGAATCAATACCAGAATGACTGAGGCAGAAGAACAGATAAGTGAGCTGGAAAATAAAATGGAAATAACTGCAAGGGAAGAATAAAGAAAAAAGAATGATAAGAATTGAGGACAGACACAGAGACCACTGGGACAACATTAAATGCACCAACCTTCGATTATAGAGGACCTAGAAGAAGAAGACAAAAACAAAGGGTCTGAGAAAATATTTGAAGAGATTATAGTCGAAAACTTCCCTAACATGGGAAAGGAAATAGTCAATCAAGTCCAGGGAGTGCAGAGAGCCCCCTAAAGGATAAACCCAAAGAGAAACATGACGAGACACATGTTAATCAAACTATCAAAAATTAATTACAAAGAAAAAAATATTAAAAGCAGCAAGGGAAAAGCAACAAATAACATACATGGGAATCCCCATAAGGTTAACAGTTGAACATTCAGCAGAAACTCTGCAAGCCAGAAGGGTGGGCAGGCCATATTTAAAGTGATGAAAAGGAAAAAGCTACAACCAAGATTACCCAGCAAGGATCTCATTCAGACTCAACGGAGAAATTAAAATCTTTACAGACAAGCAAAAGCTAAGAGAGTTCAGCACCACGAAACCAGCTTTACAACAAATGCTAAAGAAACTTCTCTAGACAGGAAACACAAGAGAAGGAAAATACCTACAATAACACCCAAAACAATTAAGAAAATGGTAATAGAACATACATATAGATAATTACCTTAAATGTAAATGGATTAAATGCTCCAACCAAAAGACATAGACTGGCTGAATGGATACAAAACCAAGACCCGTATATATGCTGTCTACAAGAGACCCACTTCAGACCTAGGAACAATACAGACAGAAAGTCAGGGAATGGAAAAAGATATTCCATGAAAATGGAAATCAAAAGAAAGCTGGAGTAGCAATTCTCATAACAGACAAAATAGATTTTAAAATAAAGACTATCACAAGAGACAAAGAAGGGCATTACATAATGATCAAGGGATCAATGCAAGAAGAAAATATAACAATTGAAATATTTATGCACCCAGATTAGGAGCACCTCAATACATAAGGCAAAGGTTAAGAGCCATAAAAGAGGAAAACAACAGTAACATAATCATAGTAGGGGACTTTAACACCCCACTTTCACCAATGGATAGATCATCCAAAATGAAAATAATAGGAAACACAAGCTTTAAATGACACATTAAACAAGTTGGACTTAATTGATATTTATAGGACACTCCATCCCAAAACAACAGAATACACTTTCTTCTCAAGTGCTCATGCAACATTCTCCTGGATAGATCATATCTTGGGTCACAAATCAAGCCTTGGCAAACTTAAGAAAATTGGAATCATATCAGATATCTTTTCTGACAACAGTGCTATGAGACAAGATATCAATTACATGAAAAAAACTGTAAAATGCAAACATATGGAGGCTAAATGATAGCTACTAAATAACAAAATCACTAAAGAAATCAAAGAGGAAATCAAAAAACACCTAGAAACAAATGACAGTGAAAAAACTACAACCCAAAACCTATGAGATGTAGCAAAAGAAGTTCTAAGAAAGAAGTTTATAGCCATAAAATCCTACCTCAAGAAATAAGAATAAGCTAAAGTAAACAACATAACCTTACACCTAAAGCAATTAGAGAAGAAAAAAAAAAAAACCCCAAAGTTAGCAGAAGGAAAAACATCATAAAGATCAGATGAGAAATAAATGAAAAATAAATGAGGGAAACAATAACAAAGATCAATAAAACTAAAAGTTGGTTCTTTGAGAAGATAAACAAAATTGATAAACCATTAGCCAGACTCATCAAGAAAAAAAGGGAGAAGACTCAACAGAATTAGCAATGAAAAAAGTAGAAGTAACAACTGACTGCAGAAATACAAAGGATAATGAGAGATTACTACAATCAACTATATGCCAATAAAATGGACAACCTGGAAGAAATGGTCAAATTCTTACAAAAGTAAAACCTAAAACTGAACCAGGAAAAATTAGAAAACATAAACATACCAATCACAAGTACTGAAATTGAAAATGTGATTAAAAATCTTCCAACAAACAAAAGCCCAGGACCAGATGGCTTCACAGGCAAATTCTATCAAACATTTAGAGAAGAGCTAACATCTATCCTTTTCAAGTTCTTCCAAAATACAGCAGAGGGAGGAACACTCCCAAACTCATTCTATGAGGCCACCATCACCCTGATACCAAAACCAGACAAAGATGTCACAAAAAAGGAAAACTACAGGCCAATATCACAGATGAACATACATGCAAAGCTCCTCAACAAAATACTAGCAAACAAAATCCAATAGCACATTAAAAGGATCATACACCATGATCAAGTGGAGTTTATCCCAAGAATCCAAGGTTTCTTCAAAATATGCAAATCAATCAATGGGATACACCATATTAACAAACTGAGGGATAAAAACTATACGATAATCTCAATAAATATAGAAAAAGCTTTTGACAAAATTCAACACCTATTTATGATAAAAACCCTCCAGAAAGTAGGCATAGAGGGAACTTACCTCAACATAATAAAGGCCTTATATGACAAACGCACAGCCAACATTGTTTTCAATGGTGAAAAACTGAAACCATTTCCTCCAAGATCAGGAACAAGAAAAGGTTGCCCACTCTCATAACTATTATTCAACATAGTTTTGGAAGTTTTAGCCACAGCAATCAAAGAAGAGAAAGAAATAAAAGGAATCCAAATCGGAAAAGAAGAAGTAAAACTGTCACTGTTTGCAGATGACACAATACTATACATAGAGAGTCCTAAAGATGCTGTAAAATACCTAGGGATAAACCTACCTAAGAAGACAAAAAAAACTGTATGCAGAAAACTATGACACTGATGAAAGACATTAAAAATAATACAAACAGATGGAGAGATATACCATGTTCCTGGATTGAAAGAATCAACATTGAGAAAATGACTATACTACCCAAAGCAATCTACAGATTCTATGCATCCCTACCAAACTGCCAATGGCATTTTTCACGGAACTAGAACAAAAAATTTCACAATTTGTATGGAGACACAAAATACCCTGAATAGCCAAAGCAATCTTGAGAAAGAAAAATGGAGCTGGAGGAATCAGGCTCTCTGACTTCAGATTATACTACAAAGCTACAGTAATCAAGAGAGTATGGTACTGGCACAAAAACAGAAATATAGATCAATGGAACAGGATAGAGAGCCCAGAGACAAACCTATGCACATATGGTCACCTTATCTTTGATAAAGGAGGCAAGAGTATACAATGGAGAAAGACAGCCTCTTCAATAAGTGCTGCTGGGAAAACTGGACAGCTACATGTAAAAGAATGAAATTAGAACACTCTCTAACACCATACAAAAAAATAAACTCAAAATGGATTAAAGATCTAAATGTAAAGCCAGACACTATAAAACATTTAGAGGAAAACATAGGCAGAACACTCTTTGACATAAATCACAGCAAGATTCTTTTTGACCCACCTCCTAGAGAAATGGAAATAAAAACAAAAATAAACAAATGAGACCTAATGAAACATAAAAGCTTTTGCACAGCAAAGGAAACCATAAACAAGATGAAAAACAACACTCAGAATAGGAGAAAATATTTGCAAACCAAGCAACTGACAAAGGATTAATCTCCAAAATATACAAGTAGCTCATGTATCTCAATACCAAAAAACAAACAACCCAGTCCAACAATGGTCAGAACACCTGCATTTCTCCAAAGAAGATATACAGATTGCCAATAAACACATGAAAGCATACTCAATATCACTAATCATTATAGAAATGCAAATCAAAACTACAATGAGGTATCACCTCACACCAGTCAGAATGGCCATCATCAAAAAATCTACAAACAATGCTGGAGAGGGTGTGCAGAAAAGGGCACCCTCTTGCACTGTTGGTGTGAATCTAAATTGATACAGCCACTATTGAGAACTGTATGGAAGTTCCTTAGAAAACTAAAAATAGAATGAACATATGACCCAGCAATCCCAGTACTGGGCATATACCCTGAGAAAACCGTACTTCAAAAAGAGTCATGTACCACAATGTTAATTCCAGCACTATTTACAATAGCCAGGACATGGAAGCAATCTAGTGTCCATCGACAGAAGAATGGTTAAAAAAGATGTAGCACTCATATACAATGGAATATTACTCAGCCATAAAAGGAAATGGAATTGAGTTATTTTGTAGTGAGGTGGATGGACCTAGAGTCTGTCATACAGAGTGAAGTAAGTCAGAAAGAGAAAAACAAATACTAACACATATATATGGAATTTAAAAAAAAAAGGTTCTGATGAACCTAGGGGCAGGACAGGAATAAAGATGCAGATGTAGAGAATGGACTTGAGGACATGCAGAGGGGGAAGTGTAAGCTGGGATGAAGTGAGAGAGTAGCATTGACATATACACACTACCAAATTTAAATTATATAGCTAATGGGAAGCAGCCTCATATCATAGAGAGATCAGCTTGGAGCTTTGTGACCACCTAGAGGGGTGGGATAGGGAAGGTGGGGGGGGAGACGCAAGAAGGGGGGGGGATATGGGGATACACGTATGCATATAGCTGATTGACTTTGTTATACAGCAGAAACTAACAGAACACTGTAAAGCAATTATACTCCAATAAAGATGTTAAAAAAAATCACTCAACAGGAAAGTTAACAAATAAACACCCTTCAATGCCGAAATTTGACCTTTAAGAAGACAAGCCTCAGTCAGCAAGAAATGTGCTTGGAAACTGAGACATCTTTACAGGAATTCATAATGTGGACACACATATCAATAATTATGAATAAGAGGAGAGGGCTAATGAGATCCAGCGACACAATAGGTCATTCTGAGTAATAAATCAGGATTAATTGCATTGCGTATTTGGCTATTAAATTTTTCCTTCTAAGTTATTTTTAAACAGAAAAAAAAAAGAGCATTTTTTTCCTTCCTGGTTCTTTCCTATCATTTTAACTTGCTCATTAAAAAAACCCACTTTCCTTTGCAGTCACTCACTCGCTCTACCTTTCCTTCTCCAAATCTTCTATAGCAATAACAGAGCATGAATAACTCCGTGAAACAGACAGATGTATCTTCTCTGTGATCAGCTCTCTGTCAAGGAAGCTCATGCAGTAAATCTTTCAAAAGACAAATTTGTCAGTTGTTACTGAAACAGTATGTGAGTCCTATACTCAGTGACTCCAGAAGAACACAAAGAGCTTAGGGAAAAGTTAATATTTAAAGTTACCAGTATGGGAAATGCATTAGAAAGAATCTGGTCAGAGAGGCAAAAATTCAATTATAATCCCCCAAATTGAGATGGCAAAAATCTCAACTGACCCAAATTTCTTGGCTTCTACCACTAGCTACATTTATATTTGAAATGAGTTGAAACTCGAGCTGTGCTGGTAGCCTAACACCTGCTCCCTCTTTTCCCCTGGGGTGGCTGCAGTAATTACACAACTCTACCTACACCAGTTTAGGATTTATGAAATGTTGGTCATGTAGAGTCAATCATACCCATGTTCTAAGGTGCCAAATGATCATCTAGTCAGAATTGCAACACTACTGGCAGGCAGACTTATTAGTTCCTTTCATTTTTGAGTCTAGTCATGCCTCAATTTTTGCTAGCCAATTTGCATTTGTTTTCTATGCTTTGCACCCTATGGAAAGAATTATAATTTAACTCAACTGTACTTTCTAAATATATGCTCTTAAAACAACTTTTACACATGATTAAATTTTAGATATATTTTCAATTAAGACTTTGAACATAGTCATGGTTTCCACAGAACAAACACATACACAGTGGAGAATATTGCTTCTCTTATAAGCACATGATTGTGCCAACACTGTGGAACATTTATCAGATTAACCATGGCAGATTTTAATTTATAATTTAGACCTCTGCCATAAATCTGTCCTACCTGGGCAAAATCATGAACAAAGGAGCAGCCAAGTTATAACATCACTGTATATCACTCTGAGCAAAATATCTAAGCAAAAAAAAAAAAATTATCGAAATTTTGCTTTCAGTTACAGACTAAAAATCTTTGGAAAAACACTACTTTTTCCTGTTTTAATATTCTTGACTGGTGGAATAGAATCATTATTTCTCATCAGAGGATATTTTATATCTTTACACTGACAATGCAAACAATTTTTTTTTAATCTGGAGAAAAGACAAAAATCGGCTCAATAGCTTAGAACATAACTATGCATAAATAAAGATGAATGATAGAAAACCTCAAGTTGAAGAGTGGAAAGTTCTTGGAGTTTATATTATGGCACCTGAATCATTTTTTGTAAAAGACAGTAATTATTATCTACTGAGGAGATGCAGAGAATTGGGGTTGGATTTAGCTACTTGAGGAAGAGCAATTCATACAAGCATTTGACAAAAGGAGAAACACATGAAGTTGATCATGAGTTGATACTTCGCAGACATAAATGTGGTTTGAAGAGCAATCCTTTATCCAAAGAACCTGTATTATACCAGTTAACTTTTCATTATTAGGTTTATTCAAGCCACCGGTAGACTACTGCATCCATCCCTGGAGTGTAATTATGGATAGATAGAGAATTGCTAAAGAGATGTAGGGGAAAGGACTCACCCATCGGAAAATATCCAATATGTGTCAAATACTGTGATAAGGACCTTATATGAAGTCAAATTAACAGCTCTCTAAAATTGGTATAACTTTATACAACAAATAAACTGAGGCCCAAAGAAAGAAATTAGCCTCAAGTTTACATGTCTAATTTAGTAAGGCACTATTTACGCATGTAGAAAAATGTGAAAATGGGTAAAATTACTTTGGCAGACATAAGAGAATGAAATAGTAGAGAACTAGGTTTTTAACACATGATTGTTAAACTGGACATTGCACCTGTCTCTCAGATAGCCATTTGTATGAATGTTTTCTCTTTAAATAATATATTTAAAGAAGTTATTAGAAAATATTTTAGAAGAGACTCCTTCCATTAAAAACAAACAAACAAAAAACACCCAGCTGCTACGGTTTTATGTGAACTTAACCCTCTTAGGGTTGCATGTCTTAATTTATAGAAGAGGAAGAGCAAGCCTCATTTACTGAGGCATTCTGTGAGGAATAGCTAATTAATATTGCACTTTAAGCATTTGAAGTGGTTACTGATGAAGTCCTCTCAAATATAAGCAACTAAATAAAAGTTTTAAATGTTTAATTAAATTTGGAAACTTTCAGTAAAATCTAAATATATTAGTACTTTTCAGATTATGTTTATATAAATTATTTTGATATTTTAATACCTTTATTTTCTCACCATTAATTACAATACTGTGTACAGATGAAGACTGTAATTACTACAAATGTAAGTAAAACCATAAATATTATATGTTTTACTATCACATATACATACAACATAATAAAATCTATATATCATAATATCATATATGTAGTTTTCTTACAGACTGAATGTTTGTATCCCTCCCCACTTGCCATGCCCCAATTTGTATGTTGAAACCCTACCCAAGAATGTGATGGTATTAGGAGGTGGGGCCTTTGGAAGTAAATTAGGATCATATGAGGTCATAAGGGTGGAGCCCTAAGCATGGAATTCGTGCTTTTATAAAAAGTCACAGGAGAGCCAGCTTCCTCTCTCTGCTCCCAGTCATGTGAGATGACAAAAAGTCAGCAGCCTGCAACTGGAAAGAGGACTTACTGGAACTCAGCCATCCTGGTACCCTGATCTTGGACTCCAAGCCTTCAGAACTGTGAGAAAAAAATTTCTGTTCTTTTTATGCTACCAGTCTATGGTATCTGTATAGCAGTCCAAACTGACTAAAACACATTTTATACTTTTATTCATATGGGAACTAAATGCACTAGGTATTAACTTTGTGAAATAGATCTGGTACTTTAGACAAATGATTTAACTTTCATTACCTAAAAAAAAAAAATTATTGAGCAGCTTTTATATTACAAATGCTATAATACAAAAGTTGATAATAATAATACCTGTTTTTTATATCTTTATTGGAGTATAATTGCTTTACAATGGTGTGTTAGTTTCTGCTTTATAACAAAGTGAGTCAGTTATACATATACATATGTTCCCATATCTTTTCCCTCTTGTGTCTCCCTCCCTCCCACCCTCCCTATCCCACCCCTGTAGGTGGTCACAAAGCACGGAGCTGATCTCCCTATAATACCTGTTTTTAAGGTGCTCACTGTCTAGCTGTTACTAAGACAAACACAAAAATAACATTTGGTGTGAGCTGAGAAGAAAAGTGAGTAATAGAAACTTTGGAATATTTTGTATAAGCAAAAACAAACTAATTTAGTTAAAGCATTCTGAATCAGGGGGATGTAGGAGATAATGGAAATGGATTTGAGCGAGAGTCAGTGGACAAAGGCGTGGAAGTCCATATTCTCATTCATTCATCCATTTCTTCATTTAGCAAACATATTTCAAATACAAACTGTGCATCAAGCATTAAATTCAGTGTTTCAACAAATTTGTCCTCAGATCCCATTATGAGGTTTTAAATAAGAAAATAGTTTGATTATATCAATGTAAAAGTGAGTCAGGGATAACAATGTAGAACAAAACAGGCAGCCGGATAATTGCCTCCACCTGCAAACTTGGCAGCTTCCCTAGTCCATCAGAATCAGACAACCTCAAATATCACCTTGGCGCTGCTCCCTATGTCAGTTATGTGAACTTTGATAAGTCATAAGTGACTTATACTCTATGAGTCTCAAGATTTCATACTTTAAATAAGTTTGATATTTTCCTTGCCATGATTGTTAATTAATTAAGGTTAAAGAGTATTTTTAAAACTCATAGAAAAAGGATTAAAGGCTTATACACTAAAATTTTATGAAACTAATCTAATTTTCAATATGTACATTTACAAAGGGAAACAACATGGTATCACTAAAATTTTCTTTTAATTCTTAACCTGAGTTAAGTTTCATTTTTGGTAGTGCTACTGGTACAGAAAAGTTAGACAGTAATAGTTATTTTCCCACAGCATTTCAAATCTTTCTGTATGTTTTGTTGTTGTTGTTATTTGTTTCTTTTAAGAAAGAAATTTTGAGAGGGGAAATAATCTCTTCTTGAATGAAATATTAAAATTTCAATGTTGAATAATGTCAATCTGGAAGGACGTTTCTTATGAGGTACTGTTCTACTCGTTCTTGATATATTCAACTTGGGTATTGATTGATTTACATAAGAAACTAGATGGCACATTTAATAAATGTGTGGTCAGGAAAATAGGTGACGGACATAGTAACTGTTTTATGTAAAAGATTCAGGTTCCAGAAGAGATACTAAAAGTTTAGGAGGATGGTCTAACGTGTCAAAAGACCAAAAATAAACAGTAATATCAGAGATTACATATTTATTCTATATGTTGTGTATACTTAACCAATGTTTATAGACTAACAATAGATAAATCATATTTTTATCTGCGATGCATTATTTATGTGCTTTTCCTGTATTATTCTTACATTTAATCCTTATACCAACTCTATGATGCCTATTATGTACATGTTACAGGTGAGAAAATTTCATACATTGAGTTTAAAACAAACGTGCCCAAGGGCATATAATAAGGTATATCAGAGCCTGATTTACACCAAAGCAGTCTGGATTCTAAATCACACATTTAAAAAATACTAGGGAACAATATATATAGAAAATGTAGAGTAACGCATACTGAAAACTTCTCCATAAAAACAATGAGAACATTGGCAAATTGTCAATATCAACATTTTCAGAACTCTGGAAATTAATCAAAGAATTTTAGCAATCTGGAGAACATTTATTCAGGAAAAACAAATCTCAGTACAACATCATGCATTTTGATTTTCTAACTTGTCCATCTCCTTCTCTTAGCATACACTTGCTATGGATTGAATTGTATCCCCCAAAATTATATTTGAAGTTTTAATCTCCAGTCCTCATAATGTGACCTTATTTGAAAATAGAAGCATTGCCAATGTAATTAGTTAAGAAGAGGTCATATTACAATAGAGTGAGCCTTTAATCTAATAAGACTGGCATCCTTATAAGACAAGTAGAAAAGACACAGAGACACTGACACAAGGGGAGAACACCATACAGTAACTCAGGCAAAGACTGATAAAGTGTTTTCAGTGCAGCTAAAGCCAAGAAATGCCAAGGATTGGCACCAGAAGTGAGGAAGAAACAAGGATGCATTTTCCCCTATAGTATTCAGGGGAGCAGGCACTGACAATACCTGATTTCAGATTTCAAGCCACCATAACTGAGTCAATACCTTTATGTTGTTTTACCCACTCATTTTGTGATACTTTATTATGGCAGCTCTAGGTAGTTAACATAGCACCTACTAAAACAGTCCTAAAATACATGAAGCAAAAACTGTCAGTAGACTTCCAGTTTCCTATTCTGCATGTAAGGAGCTTGGAAGTCACCACTCTGTCATAACTACACATAAAAAGCTGAAAACACTGAAGAATCAACAACTCTTCTGGAATCCATTAGAGAGGGAAAGACAGGGTAAACCATCGCCCCCAAGATAGAAGAGACTGACAGGCAAGTACAGAAAGTAACATACCAAAGCATACTCACAGGTGGAAACCACCACAGGAACCTGAACTGTAGAGGAGAACCTGAACTATAACTGACAAACTGCTGGAAGCTCAACGTGGACAACTGTGAGAGTTTAAAATGCTAGAAGAATCCAGTTATAGGAGGACCGTTGCATTATTGTGAGATTTGCCTTAAGAAGTTTGACCAGATTCCCACAGGGCAAGTTCCTTTTTTAAGCTTCCAGCAAGGGGAGGGGAAACGTACCATTTAGAAATACACCAGAGCACTTGTTCCTCTTAACAAGGCCTGCCCTCAAAGAAAACTGATTAACCAGATCCTAACCATCTGAGATAATTGGAGCCTGACAAAGGAAAGAGAAATACCCAAATCTAGCCCACTCTAGCCACTCATCCCATCTAAGGAGGTAGGAAAAAAACCCAAAAAACTGAGAAACTTGTGGAATTCTTGGTCCAGAACACAGGCTCAATAAAAGACTGTATGAAAGACTATATAAAAACTATAAAAGACTATATAAAGACTGTATAAAAGACTGTATAGAAAATCCAAAAGACACCACAAAAACTACTAGAACTCACAAATGAATTTGGTAAAGTTGCCGGATACAAATTAATATTCAGAAATCTGTTGCATTTCTATACACTAACACCAAACTATTAGAAAAATACATTTTAAAAAATCCCATTTACAGTTGCATCAAAAGGAATAAAGTATCCAGGAATAAATCTAACTATGGAGTTAAAAGACATGTACTTGGGGCTTCCCTGGTGGCACAGTGGTTGAGAGTCCACCTGCCGATGCAGGGGACACGGGTTCGTGCCCCGGTCCGGGAAGATCCCACATGCCACAGAGTGGCTAGGCCCGTGAGCCATGGCTGCTGAGCCTGCGTGTCTGGAGCCTGTGCTCCACAACGGGAGAGGCTACAACAGTGAGAGGCCCGCGTACCACAAAAAAAAAAAAAAAAAAAGAGGACACAAAATAATATCAGAAATTAAAGAAAGGAATCACTACATATCCCATAGAAAATACAAGGATAATAGAGGAATAATATAAACAACTCTAGGCCCACAAGTTTGTTAACCTAGGTGAAATGGAACAATTCCTTGAAAGATAATCTACCAAAATTTACACAAGAAGAAAAGCAATCTGAATATGCCATATCTATTAAAGAAATTAACTCAATAATTAACCTTCTAAAACAGAAAGCACCAGGTCCAGATGTGTGAATTTTACCAAATATTTAAGGAAGAAATTATACCAGTTCTCTGAAATCTCTTTCAGAGTATAGAAGCAAAGAGAATAGTTTGCTAATTTGACCTCATTCTATGGTCAGCATTACCCTAAAAACAAAACCAGACATTACAAAAAAGGAAATCTATAGACCAAATCTCTCATGAGCATCGATGCTGGTTCAAGATTCAAAAATCAATTACTGTAATCCATCATGTCAACAAAGTAAAAAAAAATCACATGATTATATCAATAGGTGCAGAAAGAGCATTTGAAAAAATTAACACCCATTCATGATAAAAAATACTCTAAGTAAACTAGGAATAGAGAACATTTTCAACTTGATAAAGATGTCTACAAAAATCCACAGATAACATTTTTCTTAATGGTGAGAAACTTGAAGCTTTCTCACTAAGATCAGAAAAAAAGCAAGGATGCCCCCCACACCACACCTTTTAAACATCTTATTAAATGTTCTTGCTAATACAATAATAAAAGAAAAGGAAATTATACACTTTGGGAAAGAAGACATAAAACTGTCTTTATTCTCAGATGACATAATCCTCTATGTAGAATATCCAAAAGAACTGACCAAAAACACCTCCTGAAACTAATAAGCAATTATAGCAAGGTATAAGATACTAAAATGATATACAAAAGCCAGTTGCTTTTCAATATGCTAACAATGAACAAGGGGAATTTGAATTTAAAAACACAATGCCATTTACAATAGCATCCTCCAAAAATGAAGTACTTAGGTACTTCTTAGGTAAATACTTAGGTAAATCTACCAAAACATGTACATGATTTGTTTGGGGAAAACTACAAAACTCTAATGAAGAAAATCAAAGAACTAAATAAATGAGAAATGTTTCATGTTCATGGATAGAAACACTCAATACTGTCAAGATGTCAGTTCTTTCCACCTTGATCTATAGATTCAATGCAACCCCTATCAAAATTCCAGCAAGTTATATTATGGATATCAACAAATTGATTCTAAAGTTTATATGTATAGTTTTATGGCATTCATATGGAGAGGCAAAAGACATACCAGACTAGCCAACACAATATTGTTGGAAAAGAACAAAGTCAGAGGAATGATGCTAAACAACTTCAAGGCTTGCTATAAAGGCAAAATAATCAAGACAGTGTGGTACTGGTAAAAGAACAGATAAATAAATAAATGGAACAAAATAGCCCAGAAATAGATATCCATAAATATGGATAATAGATCTTTGACAAAGTGGCAAAGGCAATACAATGGAACAAAGATAGTATCATCAAGAAATTGTGCTGAAATAATTGGACATCTACATGCAAAGAGAAATCTAGATATAGTTTTTTTTTTTTTTTTTTTTTTTTTTTTTTTTTGCAGTACGTGGGCCTATCACTGTTGTGGCCTCTCCGACTGTGGAGCACAGGCTCTGGATGTGCAGGTTCAGTGGCCATGGCTCACAGGCCCAGCCGCTCTGCGGCATGTGGGATCCTCCCGGACCGGGGCATGAACCCATGTCCCAGCATTGGCAGGTGGACTCCCTGCACCACCAGGGAAGCCCTAGATACAGATTTTATATCCTTCACAAAAATTAACTCAAAATGGATTATAAATCTAAATGTAAGATACAAAAGTATAAAACTCCTAGGAGATAACATAGGAGAAAACCTAGATGACTTCTCATATGTTGATGTCTTCTCTTTTTTCTTTTATTTTCCATTATGGCTTATTAGAGGATATTGAATATAATTCCCTGTGCTATACAGTTGGTCCTTGTTGTTTATTTATTCTATATGTAATAGTTTGCATCTGCTAGTCCCAAACTCCCAATCCATCCCTCCCCACCCATCTTTCTTTGGCAACCACAAGTTTGATCTCTATGTTTTTGGGTCTGTTTCATAGATAAGTTCATTTGTGTCATATTTTAGATTCCACATATAAGAGATATAATATGGTATATGTCTTTCTCTTTCTGACTTCACTTAGTATGATAATCTTTAGGTCCATCCATGTAGCTGCAAAGGGCATTATTTCATCCTTATTTGTGGCTGAGTGATATCCCATTGTGTGTGTGTATATACCACATTTCTTTATCCATTCATCTGTTGATGCACATTTAGGCTATTTCTATGTCTTGGTTATTGTAAATAGTGCTGCTCTGAACAGAGGTGTGCAAGTATCTTTTCGAATTATAGTTTTGTTTAGATATATGCCCAGCAGTGGGATTGCTAGATCATATGGCAACTCTATTTTTCATTCTTTGAGGAACCACTATACTGTTCTCCATAGTGACTGCACCAATTTACATTCCCATCAACAGCATTGAAGGGTTCCCTTTTCTTCACACCCTCTCCACCATTTGTTATTCGTAGACGTTTTAATGATGGCCATTCTGACCTGTGTGAGCTGGTACCTCATTGTAGTTTTGATTTTCATTCCTCTAATAATTAGTGATGATGATCATCTTTTCATGTGCCTATTGTTTAGAGAAATACCTGTTTAGGTCTTCTGCCCATTTTTTTATTGGCTTGTTTGTTTTTTTGTTATTGAGTTGTGTGAGCTATTTGTATATTTTAGAAATTAAGGCCTTCTCTGTCACATTGTTTGCAAACATTTTCTCTCAGTCTGTAGGATGTCTTTTCATTTTGTTTATGGTTTCCTTTGCTGAGCAAAACTTATAAATTTGAATCAGTCACATTTGTGTATTTTTGCTTTTATTTCTATTGCCTTGGGAGACTGACCTAAGGAAACATTGCTATGATTTATGTCAGAGAATATTTTGCCTATGTTCCCTTCTAGGAATTTTATGGTGTCGCATCTCATACTTAAGTCTTTGAGCCATTTTGAGTTTATTTTTCTGTAAGGTGAGAGGGTGACTTCTAACTTCGTTGATTTACATGTGGCTGTCTAACTGTCCTAACAACACTTGCTGAAGAGACTTTTTCCCCATTGTATATTCTTGACTTCTTTGTTGAAGATATATTGACCAAAGGTGTGTGGGTTTATTGTCTGAATATTTGATAGGGATTGCACTAACAACATAGTACTGGAAGTCCTAGTCACAGCAATTAGATAAGAAAAAGAAATAAAAGATACCCAAATTGGAAGGGAAGAGATAAAGTTGTCTTTATATGTAGATGACATGATACCATATATATAAAACCCTAAAGACTCCATACAAAAACTACTAGAATTGATAAACTAATTCAGCAAGGTAGCAGGATACAAGATTAACATACAGAAATCGGTTGTGTTTCTTTACACTAACAATGAAATATCTGGAAGGGAAAGTAAAAAAAAAAACACCTTTTAAAATCACATCAAAAGAAATAAAATACTTAGGAATAAACCTGACCAAAGAGGTGAAAGACATACGCTGAGAACTATAAAACATTGATAAAGGCAACTGAAGATTATTTAAAGAAATTGAAAATTATCCCATGCTCTTGGATTGGAAGAATTAAATATTAATTTATTTTAGAAATTTTAAAAATTAATATTTTATTTAAAAGTGAGCTAAAGGTAAAAAAACAGTTTATTTTAATCAGTTTATTACTACAGACCATTTTCTAATCATTATTATGGTAATTGATTCCAACATCACTAATGGGTGTTGAAACTAGTGGGACTAAGTTGACAAAGAATATAATATTTACATAGATTCAAAGTATCTCTCTATAAATGATCTATTATTTAGAAAGAGCAAACAGTAACATCTTAGTGAAGAAACTTGGCAGACAGTACCTTAGATAAGTGATCAATTTAACATCATAAATAATGGGACAGCCAAAAATCCATGCCTCCTGATATGATACACTAAGAATAAATTATCACTCTAATTTCCTGTCAAAGCTACATCTACATAATCTGAACATAGTCATAAGGAAACATCACATGAACCTAAATTAAGCTAAATTCTCCTAAGTAACTGCCCTGCATTCTAAAACTATCAATGTCATGAAAAACAAAGAAAGTCTGAAACTGTTCCAGAATAAAAGAATTTAGAGACATGTCAGATAAATTCAATGTGAGATTCCAAATACAACCTGGAACTTAATAAATAAAATTAAAATAAAAGCTACAAGTGATTCTTTTTTTAAAAAAAACCTTTTTTTCAATTTTATAAACATTTTCCAAGATATTTTTGTTATTTTATTGTTTACACTTTTCCCCCCCAAACAACCTAACCTAATTTTTGTTGATAGCTGTTATTATTATGGTTAACATTGGTGACTACTGACTTGAATAGGGCACAATTGATATTTCTGATGAGCTGGTAATTTTCTATATCTTGCTATGGGTGGTAGTTACAGAGATGCACACTTTTAAAATTACATTTATCATTACATCTAAGATTTGTAAATTTCATATATTATCATTCAATAACAAGTTAAAATAATAAACCAGTTATTTTGAGTTCTTTGTCCGACAACATCAATAATTACATGGTATGTGGGTTTATTTCTATTGATTTATTTATTTTTCCTTGTGATTTCAGTCATTTGGTCATGTCTGAAATGTTGATTAATTTTATACTGAGTGCTGAGAATGTGTATGAACAATTGTAAAGAGAGTATCAGTTTTTTCTAGCAGAGAGATAAAACACAAGTAAATGATCTGATACAAATTGGAATTAAGACATTTCAAGGATGGATTTCAGATTTTTGAGAAAAAAGCTTTGTTTGGATTTTTAGCCTTTTTAGCAGATTTGTTATTTAGTTTTATTCCATTTTATCTATTATTATTATCCTCCTCCTCATCTTCATCATTTGCTTTTTTGTTCTTGTCCCTGACATGCACAGCTTAGAAATCAGAAAATGTCATGAGGAAAAATCCGCAGGCAGAAGGTTAGCTGATTTCTCTGGCTTCCCTTTTGGTCTGTGAAAGAAAAAAAAAACTTTTCTGTCAACTTACAAAATCTTTCACTCTGACACCAAATGTGTGTGTGCGTGGGGGGGCGGGGGACATTCACAAAACAAGCTGTTCTTTAATTATCTGTTGATACCAACTGGTTGTCCTGCAGTTTAATTCAGTTCTGACATTACTATTATACCTGGGCTCAACATAGATACCACAGGTTAAGGGTTTAGTCCCACAAGACTGTCCCCACTGCACATGCCAATCCCAAGTCCCAGGGTATCACCTGTGCTGCTGGTGAATAGGCCACAAGTCAGAGGTTTTCATGACCCCTTCCTTGGGTTCAATAATTTGCTACAGCAACTCCCAGAACTCAGGAAAATAATTTACCTACTTGAGTCCGAGTTTATTAAAAGGATAAAATTCAGAAACAGCTAGATGGAAGAGATGCTTAGGTTAAGGTGTGTGGGAAGGGATGTCGACTCCATGCCCTTTCTAGGCATGCCACCTTCCCAGCACCTCCACGTGTTCACCAACCTGGAAGCTCTCCAAACTCACTTATCTAAGATTTTTATGGAGGCTTCATCGCACAGGCAAGATTAATTCAACCTTCAGTTTCTCTCTACAGTCCCTCTAGAGCAGAGGTCGGTGATGGGGCTGAAACCTTCAACCCCCTAATCACATGGATGGTTCCCCTGGCAACCTGTCCCCAACTTGCGGTTATTTAAGGACTTTATAAGAATTGCCTCATTAACATAAACTCAGGTGTGGTTGAAAGAAGCTTGTTATGAATAACAAAAGACAATTCATTCACCTTTATTGCTTTGGAGCTATTTCAGGAAGCAAGGACAAAATAGCAAATATTATAACAAAGATGTTCCCATGTTTCTTATCACTTAGGAAATTACAATTGTGTTAGGAGCTACTTCCAGGAATGAGGATGAAGATTATATATATATATATATATATATATATATATATATATATAAATCATAATATCACTCTGGAAACCTGTTTTCTCAAATCTTGACTATTTTAGTAACACCAAAATCTAGTCTTTTTCTTCTCAGTCAGTAGAGTCTTCCACAAGTTTTATTCACACAACTTTCTATTTCTTCTCTATGCCACTTGATTTGAAATGGCAAATGCCCTGAGGGGCATAAAGGGTAATAAATATAGGGCTCACCTCTATATACAGTCATCACTCAGTATCCACAGGGATTTTTCCCAGGACCTGCTGCAGATACCAAAATTTGAGTATGCTCAAGTCCCTTATGTAAAATAGCATAGTATTTGCATATAACCTATGCACATCCTCCCTTATACTTTAACTTATTTCTAGATTACTTACAAATTATCTCTATATTACTTACAATACCTAATACAATGTAAATGCTATGTAAATAATTGCCTACAAGCAGCAAATTCAAGTTTTGCTGTTTCAAACTTTCTGGAATTTGTTTTATGAATTCTTCCACCCTCTGTTGTTGAAGGCACAGTTGCAAAGTCTCCAAATATTTTCAAACAGTGTTTTCCCAAGCTATGTCATTATTTTAAGTGTGATGACAAACTATCAATACTTCTTCATACCTAAATTTAAATAGATTTTCCAGTAATACATATACTGCAAAATTTGATTTTTTTCTGATAAAATGAAAAGGCAGCTGTTTAATCATGTAAGAAAATGCTTGTTTAGTTGACAAATAAATTACAAACCACGTATATCATATTTCTTTTTGAAACTAATTGCATGTAAAAATGCAAGTTGGAATGTATTTTTTATATCAACCATAGATAAAACTTCTTTCTGACATGATGTTTTGATATCCATAATTTTTATAAATAAAATAACTGTCTTTTAAGAAATAATTGTTTTAAAAGTCAGGGTAAAAGACAAACTGTATTTAATGTGATTATTGATATGGTTGGATTCAAATCTCCCATTTCCTATTTGTTTTCTATTTGCCCTATGTGTTCTCTGGTTGCCTTGGTATTTATAGTATATATTTTTAACTTCACCTAGTCTACCTTCAAGTGATATTATACTTCATTGTTAGCATAAACAGCACAGAACACTATACTTTCATTTCTCTCCTCCTGACATTTGTATTATTGTTGTCATTTATTTTACTTTTGGATATATTATGAATCCCACAATATATAGTCATTATTTTTATTTAAATAATTGGATTTTTTAAAGATTTAAATATTTATTTTTAAAATGTCTTTTATTTTTAACAGTATGATAATATCAGTGGTTTTAAATCTGAAACTGAGCAAGACCCTTCTGGGCCTTCCCTGGGATAGACCTTCACCTCCATGCCCACCCCCCACCCCTGTGTTCCCCATCTCTTGTTTGTAGAAAAGCTTTAGCCTCCAAGGCCTTCTCTGAGTTCCAAAGAACAAATTTAATCAGAGAAGTGAGAAAATGCAGAAACAAAGGAAAATAGTCAAACAACACAAAATAATAATAGTTTAGCCATAAAAATAAGTCAAAGACTTTTATTTCCTCTTCAAGGACTATAAATAACACTCTGAGCCATATCCTTGAGTTGTTTTGTAGATACTAAAACCCCCACCAAGTGGAAGAAGTTAACTGCATGCTGACCACAAGCACATAGACCCCAGACCAGTTAGAATCAGAAAGTTGATGGTGTTAACTCCCAAAATACCACCCTATTACCTCACTATCAACCAATCAGAAGAATGTCCATGAGCTGATCAGGAACCTTACAACCTTCACCCTTAATGTTGCCTTTAAAAACCCTTCCCTGAAAGCCACTGGGGAGTTTGGGTCCTTTGAGCATGAGCTGCCCATTCTCCATGCTTGGCCCCACATTGGGTGCCTTGTAATAAACACTGTACTTTCCTTCACTACAGCCCAGTGTCAGTAGATTTTACTGTGCACTGGACCAGCAGACCCAGGTTTGGTTCAGTAACACTTCCTTTTGTAAGAAAAAAATGTTTCTCCTGGTATCATTTTAATTCTTTAACATTTCTTATAATGTGATTAATCCTTTCAGCCCTTATTTATCTTAAAATATATTTATTTTACCTTAGTATTTGAAAGATATTTTTCTGAGCAAATAATAGATTGTTTTCTTTTGTTTTTTTGTTTTGTTTTCTTTCCTCCAGTACTTTAAAGATGTTGCTCCACTGTCTTCTTGCTTTCATTGTTTTGGATAATAAAATGAAAACTTTGTATTTGAAGCTAATTTATGTAATGTAAATTCTACCTTATGCTCCAACACCTTGATAAATGGGATTGGGTTGTTATTTGTCAAAATTTGGGCAAAAGTAGCATGGAAATCAAGTTGATATTTTGATATAAATATTTATTGAATAATAATAAGTCAAATATATTTATAAAGAATCTCCTGTCTGAACAGCAAGAATCAAAATATGGCAAGTGCTCCAAATGTCAAATAAATAATAACAAGGAATAACTCAAATTCCACCAACAAAATCAAGTCTGTATTAAGTGAAGTGAAGTTATTCTAGAAAAATAGTGCCTGTAGAATCAGAGTCGTAAAATTAGATTCTTCTTGTATTCTCTATAAATTCAGAAAAGCTAATGACAGCCTGGTAGGGAAAAAAGTTGATGAATCAATCTTCATAAAAGTAGCTGACCTACACCATAACCAAGACAGAGATTTACAAAAATAGGGAATTTTGGCTCTTTGGATGAAGTCAAATTCTTCCAATTTGTGCAAAGTAAGTGAAAGATAAGTTGAAACTTGCTAAAATGGTTACCATCAAAAGAAAGCCAATGGGAGACCTTCAAGATGGCAGAGGAGTAAGATGTGGAGATCACCTTCCTCCTCACAAATACATCAGAAATACATCTACCTGTGGAAAAACTCCTACAGAAAACCTACTGAATACTGGCAGAAGACATCAGACTTCCTGAAAGGCAAGAAACTCCCCAAGTACATGTTGATGTGGCTGACAGTGTCTTGGTGCTATGGCCGGGTGTCAGGCCTGTGCTCCTGAGGTGGGAGAGCTGAGTTCAGGACATTTATCCACCAGAGACCTCTTGCTCCACATAATATCAAATGGCAAAAGCTCTCCGAGAGATCTCCATCTCAACATTAAGACCCAGCTCCACTCAATGATGAGCAAGCTACAGTGCTGGACACCCTATGCCAAACAACTAGCAAGAGAGAAACACAACCCCACCCATTAGTAGAGAGGCTGCCTAAAATCATAATAAGATCACAGACGTCCCCAAAACACCAACGGACACTGTCCTGCCCACCAGAAAGAAAAAAATCCAGCCTTATCTACCAGAACACAGACACCAGTCCCCTCCAACAGGAAGCCTACACAACCCACAGAACCAATCTTAGCCACTGGGGGCAGACACCAAAAACAACGAGAACTACAAACCTGCAGCCTGCGAAAAGGAGACCCCAAACACACTTAAGTTAAACAACAAGAGAAGACAGAGAGATACACAGCAGATGAAGGAGCAAAGTACAAACCTACAAGACCAAACAAATGAAGAGGAAATAGGCAGTCTACCTGAAAAAGAATTCAGAATAATGATAGGAAAGATGATCCAAAATCTTGGAAATAGAATGGAGAAAATACAAGAAACTTTTAACAAGAACCAACCTAGAAGAAATAAAGAGCAAACAAACAATGATGAACAACACAATAAATGAAATTAAAAATTCTCTAGAAGGAAACAGTGGCAAAATAATAGAGGCAGAAGAATGGTTAAGTGATGTGGAAGATAAAAGAGTGGAACTAACCACCAAAGAGAAGAATAAAGAAAAAAGATAGAAAAGAAGTGAGGACAGTCTCAGAGACCTCTGAGACAATATTAAACACACCAACATTTGAAATATAGGGGTCCCAGAATAAGACGAGAAGAACAAAGGGTCTGAGAAAATGTTTCAAGAGATTATAGTTGAAAACTTCCCTAATATGTGAAAGGAAATAGTAAAGTCCAGGAAGCACAGAGAGTCCCATACAGGATAAATCCAAGGAGAAACATGCAAAGACACATATTAATCAAACTATCAAAAATTAAATACAAAAAACCCCATTAAAAGCAGCAAGGGGAAAACAACAAATAACATACATGGGAATTCCCATAAGGTTAACAGCTGATCCTTCAGCAGAAATTCTGCAAGCCAGAAAGGAGTGGCAGGACATATTTTAAGTGATGAAAGGGAGAAACCAACAAGCAAGATCACTCTACCCATCAAGGATCTCATTCAGCTTCAATGGAGAAATTAAAAACCTTTACAGAAAAGCAAAAGCTAAGACAGTTCAGCACTACCAAACCAGCTTTACAACAAATGTTAAAGGAACTTCTGTAGGCAGGAACCACAAGAGAAGGAAAAAACCTACAGTAACAAACCCAAAACAATTAAGAAAATGGTAATAGGAATGCACATATTGGTAACTACCTTAAAAGTAAATGGATTAAATGCTCCAACCAAAAGACACAGACTGGCTGAATGGATACAAAAACAAGACCTGTATATATGCTGTCTACAAGAGACCCACTTCAGACCTAGGGACACATACAGACTGAAAGAGAGGGGATGGAAAAAGATATTCCACACAAATGGAAATCAAAAATAGACTTTAAAGCAAAGACTATTACAAGAGACAAAGAAGGACACTACATAATGATCAAGGGATCGATCCAAGAAGAAGATATAACAATTGTAAATATTTATGCACCCAACATAGGAGCACCTCAATACATAAGGCAAATGCTAACAGCCATAAAAGGGAAAATTGACAGTAACACAATCATAGTAGGGGACTTTAACACCCCACTATCACCAATGGACAGACCACCAACGTGAAAATAAGGAAACACAAACTTTAAATGACACATTAAACAAGATGGACTTAATTGATATTTATAGGACATTGTATCCAAAAACAACAGAATACACTTTCTTCTCAAATGCTCATGGAACATTCTCCAGGATACATCATATCTTGGGTCATAAATCAAGCCTTGGTAAATTTAAGAAAATTGAAATTGTATCAAGTATCTTTTCTGACCACAAAGCTATGAGACTAGGTATCAATTACAGGGAAAAATCTGTAAAAAAATACAAACACAAGAAGGCTAAAAATACACTACTAAATAACCAAGAGATCACTGAGGAAATCAAAGAGGAAATGAAAAAATACCTAGAAAAAATTGACAATGCAAACAAAATGACCCAAAACCTATGGGATGAAGCAAAAGCTGTTATAAGAGGGAAGTTTACAGCAATACAATCCTACCTCAAGAAACAAGAAACATCTCAAACAAGCTGAACTTACACCTAAAGAAATTAGAAGAACAAAAATCCCCAAAGTTAGCAGAAGGAAAGAAATCATAAAATCAGAACTAACATAAATGAAAAAGAAATGAAGGAAAAAATAGCAAAGATAAATAAAACTAAAAGCTGGTTCTCTCAGAAAATAAACAAAATTGATAAACCACTTGCCAGACTCATCAAGAAAAAAAAGAGAGAAGACACAAATCAACAGAATTAGAAATGAGAGAGGACAAGTAACAACTGAAAAGGTAGAAATACAAAGGATCATGAGAGATTACTACAAGCAACTATATGCCAATAAAATGCACAACCTGGAAGAAATGGACAATTTCTTAGAAAACACAACCTTCTGAGACTGAACCAGGGAGAAATAGAAAATATAAACAGACCAATAACAAGCATTGAAATTGAGACTGTGATTAAAAATCTTCCAACAAACAAAAGCCCAGGACTACATGGCTTCACTGGGGAATTCTATCAAACATTTAGAGAAGAGCTAACTCCTATGCTTCTCAAACTCTTCCAGAATATAGCAGAGGGAAGAACACTCCCAAACTCATTCTACAAGGCCACCATCACCCTGATACCAAAACCAGACAAAGATGTCAGAAAGAAAGAAAACTACAGGCCAATATCACTGATGTACATAGTTGCAAAACTCCCCAACAAAATAATAGCAAAAATAATCCAACAGCACATTAAAAGGATCACATACAATGATCAAGTGGGGTTTATCCCTGGAATGCTAGGATTCTTCAATATATGCAAATCAATCAATGTGATACATTATATTAACAAACTGAAGGGGGAAAACCATATGATAATCTCAATAGATGCAGAAAAAGCTTTGGGCAAAATTCAACACCTATTTATGATAAACACCCTCCAGAAAGTCAGCATAGGGCAAACTTACCTCAACATAATAAAGGCCATATATGACAAACCCACAATCAACATCGTTCTCAATGGTGAAAAACTGAAACCATTTCCTCTAAGATCAGGAACAAGACAAGGTTGCCCACTCTCACCACTATTATTCAACATAGTTTTGGAAGTTTTATCCACAGCAATCAGAGAAGAAAAAGAAATAAAAGGAATCCAAATCAGAAAAGAAGAAGTAAAGCTGTCACTGTTTGCAGATGATATGATAGTATACATAGAGAATCCTAAAGGTGCTACCAGAAAACGACTAGAGCTAATCAATGAATTTGGTAAAGTAACAAGATACAAAATTAATGCACAGAACTCTCTTGCATTCCTCTACACTAAAGATGAAAAATATGAAAGAGAAATTAAGGAAACACTCCCATTTACCATTGCAACAAAAAGAATAATATACCTAGGAATAAACCTACCTAAGGAGACAAAAGACCTGTATGCAGAAACTGTAAGACACCGATGAAAGAAAGTAAAGATGATACAAACAGATGGAGAGATATACCATGTTCTTGGATTGGAAGAATCAACATTGTGAAAATGACTCTACTACCCAAAGCAATCTACAGATTCAATGCAATCCCTAACAAACTACCAATGGCATTTTTCCCAGAACTAGAACAAAAAATTTCACAATTTGTATGGAAACACAAAACACCCTGGACAGACAAAGCAATCTTGAGAAAGAAAAATGGAATGGGAGGAATCAGGCTCCCGCACTTCAGGCCAAACTACAAAGCTACAGTAATCAAAGCAGTATGGTACTTGCACAAAAATAGAAATATAGATGAATAGAATGGGATAGAAAGCCCAGAGATAAACCCATGCATATATGGTCACCTTATCTTTGATAAAGGAGGCAACTATATACAATGGAGAAAAGACAGCCTCTTCAATAAGTGGTGCTTGGAAAACTGGACAACTACATATAAAAGAATGAAATTAGAACACTCCCTAGCACCATACACAAAAATAAACTCAAAATGGATTAAAGACCTAAATGTAAGGCCAGACATTATAAAACTCTTAGAGGAAAACATAGGCAGAACACTCTTTGACATAAATCACAGCAAGATCCTTTTTGACCCACCTCCTAGAGAAATGGAAATAAAAACAAAAATAAACAAATGAGACCTAATGAAACTTATAAGCTTTTGCATAGCAAGGAAACCATAAAGAAGATGAAAAGATGACACTCAGAATGAGAGAAAATATTTGAAAATGAAGCAAATGATAAAGGATTAATCTCCAAAATATACAAGCATCTCATGCAGCTCAATATCAAAAAAACAAACAACCCAATCCAAAAACGGGCTGAAGACCTAAAGAGACATTTCTCCAAAGAAGATATACAGATTGCCAGCACACACATGAAAGGATGCTCAACATCACTAATCATTAGAGAAATGCAAATCAAAACTACAGTGATGTGTCACCTCACACCAGTCAGAATGGCCATCATCAAAAAATCTAGAAACAGTAAACGCTGGAGAGGTTGTGGGGAAAATGGAACCCTCACGCACTCTTGGTGGGAATGTAAATTGATACAGCCAGTATGGAGGGTCCTTATAAAACTAAAAATAGAACTACCATACAATCCAGAAATCCCACTACTAGGTATATACCCTGAGTAAAACATAATTCAAAAATAGTCATATATGACAATGTTCATTGCAGTTCTATTTACAATAGCCAGGATATGGAAGTAACCTAAGTGTCCATCAACAGATGAATTGATAAAAAGATATGGCACATATATACAATGGAATATTACTCAGCCATAAAAAGAAAAAAAATGAGACATTTGTAGTTAAGTGTATCTCTCTAGAGTCTGTCATACAGGGTGAAGTAAGTCAGAAAAGGAAAAATACTGTTTGCTGACACATATATATATGGAATCTAAAAAATATATATATTGTTCTAAAAACCTAGGGGCAGGACAGGAATAAAGATGCAGACGTAGAGAATGGACTTGATGACACAGTGAGTGGGATGGGTAAGATGGGACGAAGTGAGAGAGTGGCATGGAAATATATACACTACCAAATGTAAATAGATAGCTAGTGGGAAGCAGCTACATAACACAGGGAAATCAGCACAGTAATTTGTGACCATCTAGAGGGGTGGGATAGGGAAGGTGGGAAGGAGACGCAAGAGGGAAGAGAGATGGAGATATATGTATATGAATAGCTGATTCACTTTGTTATACAGCAGAAACTAACACACCATTGTAAAACAATTATACTCCAATAAAGATGTTTAAAAAAAAAAAAAGGAAACCAATGACTCAGAAATGACCATTTTCCCACATTCTCTCTCTGATTATAAACCTTACAGATTTCTTCCTTATATTGAATTAAAATCTGCTTTTCCCCTTCCTTCCCAGTGACTTCTTTCTGTTAACCTTATTTCAATCTTCTGCTACACAGAAGCCTTCTACTTGACTGGCCTCTATATGAGATGGCAATTACCCCCTTTCCCAAGTTAATGTTCTCCAGTCTTTCCACAAGAGCTAAATATCACTTTAGATGATAGGTAGGTAGGTAGATCGATAGATAGATAGATAGATTTCTCAAAGGAGACACTATTGAAATTTCAGGAGGGACCATTCTTAATTGTGTGGAATTCACCAATGCAATATCAGATACGTAACATTCTTGCCCCTTTTCTTAAATTCCAAGTAGCATTTATAACTCATTGTGACAACTACAAAATAGCCCTCAGGCATTTCTAAACACCCCCTGGGTTTGGTATAGTTCTGATTGTAACCACAAACATCCTTAGCCTATTAACATTCTTCTGTATGAATCCGAGTTTTTCACAAAACTAATATCTTCCTAGAACTGAATGAAATGTAACTTATAGAACATAGTGGAATTATCCTTTTATTTTTCTTCTTGACACTATATATCTATGTTATTATTGTGTCAAAGTTTTGATATTCTATTTTAACACATATTGATCTCTTAGTCAATTGAATTTCCAAGGTCATTTTCACATGTGCTGCTGTTAAGTCGTATTGCTCTGATTTTGGACATAAGAGGTTGTACCAAAGAGCAAGGATTTTTATACTTAGTCCTACTACATGTTTCTTTGGACAAATTGCCCAATTTTTTGAACTTTTGAGGATATCATGTTGCCACACAGACCACTGGTTAGTGTTTATAACAAGTCTAGCTTTATTTCAATTCAGAGACATTATTTTTGATATTTTCCATCAAAATTTGCATAGAAATTATCTGATGACCCTAGCCTTCCTAACTCTGGATACTCTTTTTTCTTCTTGGCACTTCCTATAAGTTATAATTATTTTGTTTGTTTGTCTGTCTTTTGTCCTTCACACGATGATGTTACCTTAACCAGGCCTCATGTTGCCTTAACCACTGTTTGACCCTTAGCACCCAGCACATAATTAGCCCACACTTGGTGCCTGGAGAGGTATTGTTAATTTTGTATCCAATGTATGAGATTTTTCTTACAAGTTTATTCATGTAAGAGAATAATTGTCCAAATAATTCATAGAACTTGAAGGCAGATCACTGCAGCTGTTTGAGATCTTCTTCAGGCAAAACTAACTTGTTACCATAACTTACGTACTGTCATTCATCGGTTTGGAATTCAACTGTTTACAATACTAGTGCTAAACAACTAGTATTCCTGGCTCTCACCTTCTTCAGTAAATCATAGAAAAATATTTGTGCAAAGCAATTTGCTTTTGCCAACAAAATAGAGTTGAAATGGCGTGTGTCCATTCCGAGTAGAAATTTAAAGTGTCAGTATTTGCTGTGTTCTCTTCTTCTTGAATGATACTCTAAAAAGCAAATAACTACATGGAACTCTGTCAGTCTTTGTCTCTGACTACACTAGACAGAGAACGTTTTCAACCCAAGATAGACATGTACCTTCAGTGAGAAATGTATTATTGAGGAGCAATTCTCCATGGAGTTTCTACTTGTCTGTCTTGTGACTGTTTTGTCCTAGACTATCCTTTCCAAGACATTTGTGTAGAAAAAACTCCAGGATAATGTAAGTAGTGGCTTTCTCTAGGGTAGAAGGCAAATTTGTTTACTGACCAGGAAAATAAAGATAATGTCCCTCTCTGGAGAAATGGGGCAGGTTTGTTTGCACCTGTTTTTATAATATTGGGGTTTTTCTAAGCTCAGGTTTCCTCATTTGGAACCATTGAACCATTGTGTGTGCTGAGTATACCTGAGACACTTGCCATCATATTCTTGGGACTTGCAGGGAAAAGGTAACAGATACAAATATAGCTCATGCTGCCTTCTGTGCTTTGAGTAAAGAAAATATTTTGCCTGTGACCCAGGAATCTTGTGTCTTCTGCCAGCATATCTGAAACTGTTGTAGGCTATTTAGTTAGCTCACAAAAAGGGTAAAAATCTCAGTCCCTTTAAGGTTCTTTATTTTTGTCTTATTTTAAGATAATGTGATATGGGAGAAGTCATTAGTTACTGTAAAATAACCTAAAGTATTCTGACTAATGCCCTAACCATTGATACTTCCCTTAGCTTTTATTTCTGTTCATTTTCATAACATTAAATGGGGCTTTGTTAGTATCACTGGCTAAGGATGAATGAGACAGATGATGAGAGAATGTCCCAGGATGTGTTAGAACTTGGAAATTGGGGTACAGACAATAGGCTACATTATTGATCAGAGATTGTGAAGTCCATTATGTGTCAGCTTAAGTTTCATGATTAAAGGAAGTAAGGACTTAGTAACTTCTTGAGCAATCTGGAGAGTTGGATATTAGATATATAAGATGTATTAGAGATATAAGACTTTAAATGTAAGAAAATGGAAGCTCAAAAATTATATGACTTTGACAGTTAATCAAGTAGTTAGTAAATGATTCAGATCTACTAGCCAAGTTACCCAGCCACTAGTCATTGTTCACTTTCCACTATATACTGCTGTCTTTGCTCCCTCACATGGTTCCCTCATTTGCTCATTCAATGAGTGTTCTCTTATTGAGTACATTCTATGTGCCAAATAGTATGCTAGACGTAGTAACAAAGACACAATTCCATCATTATGAAATTTCAGTCATTGGTCTTATAAGCTAGAGACACGTTTCTATAGATAAGGGCCAGAAACTTTTACAATAATACCATGTAAATAATTAGACCAGAAACTAATTCTTAAGGGACTATCTAGTTGGAGGTTGCTTGTATAATCTTATACTCTTCTATGTAAACTCATGTACCCTAATTAAAATATGAGAACATAACGTTATTTAGACTTCCTTTGGTTTCATAAAGTAATTTATATAGTGCTTTATATTAAAAAGTAAGAGTCATGTGTCAGTTCACTTACATATTAATCATAACACATAGGTAATGCACAACAGAAGAAAGATCATGAGTGTCGACTTCAGAACATAATGGAGTGAATAGAGTACAGGTATCTATACTGTAGACTTGAGCATTTACCTAACCTCTTGAAACTTCTTCATCAGGAAATGGAGATACTTGATCAGCTTGATAAGATAATATACAACTTTTGGCACATTCTAAAACTGAATACATATTAATTATCTTTCTTTTTATGAAGCCACTTTTGAATGAAGAAAAGCAAGTATTACTTATATAGTCAACATGCATTCAGTACATGGGCAAGCTTGCAATTTTATAGCCAGTTATGGTTCACATCTTCACATGATTTATTTTACTTGATCTTCACAACAGAAACTGTGAAGCTCAAATAATAAATTTATCATTACTAAAGTCCAAAATAAGAATGACACAGTTCCTGTGTGAGATTATAAATTTGCTGTAGAATATAACATATATCTAAGCATGATATAAATATGACATAAAACAGACAAGGAATATTATATAACCAAAGAAACCCAGAAGTCCAGAAAAGGGTGATATCATATCTTATTTGAACACAAAGATTCTTAAGAGGGAGAGTAGATAACACTACCATTCTACATCCCAGACAGCTATAAGTAATGTATAGTTTTTGTTTGTGAGTTTGTTTATAATTCCTAGAAGTCATGTATGTCCTGACTGACTGAGAATTTAGTTAATAATGTAACAATTTTGTGACATAATGTAAACCTCAACTTTTAAACTTCAACTTACAGTCTGTTATTGTACTAAATAAAACAAGGAATTTAAGCCATATAGGGCTCTCTGAGGCCAAATAGGTGCAGAAACATGTTTGAAAGCCTTCCAAAGAAGAAAATATATGGCCTATGCTGCCTACAATGGCAAATAAAAGAGGTTCATTATCATCAGCTGATATGGTACTCATCCTGCACAAAGCGTGCCACATAATATAGAGAGGAATTTTGAGGAAGTGAGGACATAAGGAACTTATTCTTGGGAAACTTATAAATTAATATAAAAGTTAGTTTAAAAAAGACATGGAAATATATGTGTATATATTTGTATTGTGTAGCTATTAGAAACAGGTAAATGAGTACACCTTAGTTCTTATTTCTTTATAAACATCATGATGTTGAAACATTACTGGGTATCCTGGAGTCATCTGCTCTATTGGAATTAATTTGGGAAGATTGCCTAAAAGAGATGAAGTGTGGGCACAGGTATTTAGATCATCTTCAGAAACTCCAGTATGAATTTGACTATAGTGATTTGATTGATTTCTTAAAAATGTCCTTGCCAATTTCAAGCTAGTTGGAAAGATTGTACTCTATTTGTACCCTCCTTGCATTTCCTAATTGGAGCAGGTAAAAGACAAAGCAAATCATTTTGTCATTAAATTTCAGATTAGGAAATTATGATGAAAGTCAGTATTCCTTGAAATAAAAAAAGTAAAATAATTGATGAGAAAGGGCAAACCTGTGAATCTACCCAGTTGTAGAATCCTTCAGGGATGAAAGACCAAAAGAGTAGATGTGATTCTGATAGCAAATTTACCACTAATGTGAATACTGATCTCTTTACCCCTGGAGACTACTTCTATTGCAGGTATTATTATTGAAAAAGGACTTTAATTCAGACATGTCTAATTACACTATAGGTTAATTCTATTAACTAGAAAATCTCCAAAGGACTTTAACATTTCTAACTATTAAATAAGTTTAAGCGGTCTAACCAAATTGCTAATGATTGCCTTTCATTACAAAACAGAAACTGATGAATTTGCTCTTCCTTCTGGAACACTGGGACAAAGATTTGATTTTGAGGGCAATAACAATTTATTGCAATTACCCTAATGCATGGTAAAAATGGTAGTATTATGTATAGTCTGTATTCTTCCCAGTGATTGCTTCCTTTGCTATTGTCATCCTCCTGTGTAGGTGCAAAGAGCCTCTTATTAGCAATAAAACAAATAATGATAAAATAAATGGGCTTACTTACTCATAAGTGTAAGAAAGGCTCATCTGCAGTATTGACGGAGTCAGAAAGTTTTCTTTCATTGAAGCCATCCTGTTGTAATAGACAAATTCCAGCTTTTCTATACACAATGCATCTGAATGTTGTTATTTTTCTTTTCTAACCTTTCAGTGTTGGTCTAGACACATTAGAACAATTAGAACAGTTAAGATTCATTATAGTTGTTTGTTCTGGCTCTGCCTGAGCATTTCACGTACCTTTATTTTCATGTTGAAGAATGTTAATATCCCATTCCTAGTCCTCCTCTCACAACTTTGGAAATTTCCCATTCATCATTTAAGTCAGTGTTTTCATTCAGTGCTTAATAAGAGTTCAGCCCAGTGCAAACCACTGGGGAGAACAATACCAATAAAACACAGCACCTTATATCCAGGAGTTTACAACTTAAGTTTAAGTAGACTTGAACAGAGATAATTACAATATGGAAGCCTGGATGATACACAGCTGGCTATCTGAGGCTGCCTTGCAACTGGAACCTAAATATTTGTGACTAGTTCCAGGAAAACAAATCAGTTCAAAATAAGGAGGAAGTAGAAACACTCACTGTATGGGGTTACATGACCACACTATCTGAGATGCAGATTGGGCAAAAAATGGAAAGGTTTCATGTAAAGTCATGACTTCAACCTGTATGTACAAGGGGAGATCTGTAGAAATAATAAGCAGTTGCAAGTGTAGGAAATAGGAAAGTATAATATTTAAGACTGAAGGGTCAAATGATGAGTTCAAGAAGGTAGAAATAGGATGCGGTATATGATATAAACTGGTAATTGCAGAGAAACCACAAGGGAATCTATAAAAGTGATTAATGGTAGCTCATTAAAGACAAGGAGGGAGGAGATATGGGGATATAGGTATACATATAGCTGATCCACTTTTTTATACAGCAGCAACTAACACAACATTGTAAAGCCATTATACACCAATAAAGATGTTAAAAATAAATAAATAAAGAGAAGGAAGACAATGGGGGGAAAAGGAAAGGAGGGAGGTAAGAAAAAGGCTTTCCACTGAGAAAACATGGAATTATTAGAATCAATTTAAATAATTTTTTTCGGAAGTATGGCCTACCCACTACCTAGTCATAACTCCCTAGGACATCTATCTTACAAAAATGACTATGCAAAAAGTCTATCATACAGTGAATTGAAATTCAATCCTGTGCCTCATTCTGCCTTGTCTTGCCTGTCCTCATTATCCTGCTTAAAATGTTAATATGAATGTGAGGGTCATGGTTCCCAGCTCTGCCCTCTACTCAGAAATGAATAAAGAAATTGTAAAAAAAAAAAAAAAAGATAGGAGGGTAAAAGTGGAGTGCCTCAAGTTGCCTAAGTGTGGAAGAAAAAAAAAAAAAAAGGACCTCTTAGGACCTCTGGTTCTACTATCAGAACCAGAGTTCTGCTATGGTCAACATGTAGAGAAGAACAAGATGAAAATGCAAGCATTAGGTGAGAGTATGGGGTGGTGGTGGGGAACATGTTAGAGGGGAGAGGGAAAAGAATGAACTAAAGTGTATAAACAAATAAGAATCATGTGTTCGAAATTATTAGGGTTCTTTCCTCAGGACTAACATGCATGTCATAATCTGTTCACACCACCACCACCAATCATTGTATATAAAGTCTCTTTATGCATCAGGCATGATACCTTACATATACTATCTTCTGGAATCCTCCTGACAATGCATCAATACAGTGTCTATACATTTATAGACACCCTTTTCTTCAGATTATGTGGGTCTTCCTCTTTTATGCTATCCCTTATGCAAGAGTAAGAGTCACAACAATTATTTAAGAGGACATTTATTACATTCAACTCAAAGCTACTTGTTACAAAGAAATATATACATCAAGCAAAGTAAGTTTTCAAATTTTAGTAGTCTCTGTAAATTACCAGTGTCTCTAAAATGATTCACCTTTAATTATAACCTTTCCATAATCATCAAGAATCCAGTATCTTCTCTCTGATAGGCAGCCAGGAAAGGGCAGCAGCAGGCTTGTATTCCTGATTCTAGTTTTTCAATTCTGGAGAAAGTAAAAGCTAACACTTAAAATGGCCCCAACCATTGCTAATTAACTAGCAAAAATAGATGATGTCATTGTTCATCTAACTTTCACTAAGCATTCAGACTTTGATGAAGCCAGTTTTCAGCTCAGCCACAAGCAGCCAGCAAAAAATGTCTAAGGCTGGCTGCTATCACTGCAAGTTTAGTTGGCATCATACAAGGGGATACAGGACAAAGATGAGGAATTAAGATTATAAGTGTCATTCAAAAAATAAATGAGATTTAGGAAATCTCCATTATGTTTTTGTTTTTTTCTTGAGTTAGGACACCTTAACCTTAAAGTTAAAAACCCAGTTCCCTGACATAAAGCAATTTATTCAGATTACAGATAATGCTAACAGTTGTCAGCATTTTCAACGGCAAATGGTAGGCTTTTATGCTATGCTTGTGGGTATGTGTGTACAGGGAGGTATGTGAAGATATACTGACTTTGAAGCATGTCTTGTGGACTGCTACAGGGTAAGGAGAGGGAGAGAAAAGGGAAGAATAAACTTCCTTTGTTTTTCTTTGTCCCCCCATCTTTCATTACCAATATTTTTTCTCTAGGTCAGTAGCCATTCACCTTCACAACCCCTGAAACTTTCCTCCCCTAGTGCTTTTCATGCAGGCTATTTAGCTTCAAATTGAATAACATGTGACTGAATTGTCAGAAATCTATCACCTATCTCTCAATCTAGTCTAAATTTCTACGATGTATCTTTTCTGTGCATCTAGGTCATATAAGATTAAAAGTATATTGAAGGGAGATGTTTATTGGGGAAATAGTTTTATTTTCCAATTTCTATTGTCATGAATGTTTGTTATAAGAAAATAAATCCTCAAAAGAATTTACATTACATTAAAAACAGGAGGATAGAACAATGGAATTTTGATAGGCAGGAAAACAGAGGGAAAAATGGTTCTGAAACATAAACTAATAGAAGCATAACTGGGAAGAATTCAGTCAAACGTTGAACAAATGTCATATACCCAGAGTATGAATAGAATCCAGAGAATCCACAAAAGGCATGTGTTCATGAACCCCAAACAAGCAATTTCTGATTTGTGGAAACTCCCATCCCTGATTTGGCTCTCTAGTACAATTTTGTATGTCTCTATCCCACCACATGAACCCCACCAGTCCTTACCTTTTCTAAGTCCCTGATCTATTATAGCCCATGCCCACAGAGTTTCAAGAACTACCTGCAGTGGCTCAAAACCAATGAGCTGATAACCATTTGCCCAATGCCCTGTTAGTGAAGGAGACAGCAAGAAGCTCTATTCCCAATGACTGCATCCATATGCATAATTAATCCCACTTCTCCTGGGATCCAATCTCCATGGGCCATTAGAATCTATAATGATACCTGGCCTCGGTGTCTGCTCAGAGAATTCAAAAGGATTTTGTAAAGTAACCATATTTTGAGTTTTAATTAAAAATCTCATTTTTTTCTCCCCCTTAGCTTCCCCCACTACAGGCTTTCTAGTGTAGACTGTCATCCATGACTGTGGCTTCAGTTTTTTCTCTGTATCCCAGTGACCACCACCACCACCACCATTTTGTCTAAATTTAATTCAGGCCACTTGTATAAGCTCCCAACCTATATATCTAAATGTTTCCTCAATATTGCACTCGGATGTCTCAAAGGGAACTAGACTCAGCACATATGTAATCAAACTGATTAATTTCTCCTCAAACCTGGAGTCTCCAGTTTTCCCTAATTTAGTGAATGAATCCAAACACTTATACAAGACTGAAACCTAGACACTGTCAAAACCTCATATAATTGCCCGTATTATACAGGTTAATGCTATTTAAAGTTTTACTAGCTAACACTTGTAGTGCTTAACAAACACTAGGTTCTTTTAAAAATGAATTAAATATATTAACATATTTAATGCTTAACAACAATACAAAAGCAAGCACTATTACTTCTTTTTACAGCTAGTAAGTTTTTTGTTTTTTTTTTTTTTAGCTAGTATGATTTTAATAACTTACGCAAGATCACATGGTTAGTAAGTGTTAGAACTGGGGTTCCCACCTGTGCAGTCTGGCTCCAGGCTCCATGCCCTTATTCAGTACACTCTACTGGCTTTCTTGCAAATAGTAGTGACTAACATTTATTAACTCTTCACTCTGTACTGGGCATAGAGGGTATTATGTTATTCTTGTTTTACAGATGAGGACACTGAGGTACACGGTGGTAGGTAATTTTCACCACAGTCCTTAACTAGTCAGTTGTGGCTCCACAGTTCATTATCTGCCATATTCTCATTTCAGATCCCACATTCTTAACAGCCAAGATTCTTGACACTTTACAATTCTTATTTAAAAAAACAAATAGCCCAGTTTTTGGTCAGAGGAAAATGACTTTTGAAGGATAGAAAAGCACTTTTATTCATTAGCAAATGTTCTGTCTTTTTGAGTTCACTATTAAATATGGCAAACGAATTTAAATTAAACCTTTAGTTCTACTCTGGACCTATTCTCTAAACTCACCTAATGCCCAAGTGCTTTTAGCCATGTGCATGCACAAATTTATTACAAAGAAATTGGGGTTTCTATTGATAGGCCTTAATTAAATAATAAATTAAATAATTTTGCCTATATTTAAATTTTCGGAATTGTTCTATTTCCAAAGAACAACTTTTATTTCTGAGGGATGTGGCTATTGTGGGGTGAAATATTTCTCTGAATTTTGGAACATAAACTGAGGCTTTTAGGTTTTTCCTCTAATTTGTTTTTTTGTTGTTATTGTTTGTTTTTGTTTTTTTAGTAAAATAGAATGCTAAAGTCCCCTCCCCACTGCAAACTTTGAAAAGTAAATTACAGTGCTTGTGTCACCTATGGAGCATATAATAATAATCATTCCCTTTTGACAATATGTGCCATTCTATTAAAAATAAAAAGGATGATTTCCAACAGTTCATAAAAAGTCTCCAAGTATATAAGAGACATCATCAAAGATTTTTCCATTCCTGTTTCATTTTTATGAATAAAGATCAAGAAATATACATATGTAAATTTCCATTATGAGTGCTTTGAAAATGCGACCTAGACTTGGTTACTTCAAAATATATAAATTTTATGTGGGAGGATTATAAATGAAAAATGTGTTTTCAAATTCGCTACTTCCCAGTTAGATTTTTTGATTGAAATGACTAATTTTTAATATTCTATATGACTCTCCTGAAGTAGAGTTAAAACAGGCCATTTTAAAACATAAGTATTAATTTTACTTTTAGAATCATAGTGATATCTTCAGTCTTCTAAGATTGCTTCTCTGGATTTTGATAATGTTGAAAATCAACTAATGATCCTAGTATGAATCTGCTCACTTGCATAGTTTAACAAAAAAGTAGCTGGAATTCTACATCATAGTAATAATCAGTTTTTTTGTTTGGGTTTTTTTTTGTCTAGAAAGAATAACTGAAAGGAAAAGCAGTTCAGGTGACAATGTTCAAAGTCCTAATTAATTCATTTGCTATTTAATTAGCTGTCTCAGGTACAAAGACTGTCACTGTGAGACCACATCAAAGGGAATGATTCTTTCTCTGCCTCACGCAGTCTGTTCCTTCTGATCCAGAAGTCCTATCTGAGACAAAGAGGAGAGAAAGGACTTGCCCCAGGTCTTACCTGGAAAGGGAAAAAGAGTGCTATCAAGTGCCCTGTCCTCTAATATATTTATCTTCTTTACTATTTATACATATTCTCTCTGCTTTTCAAAGAGGTTCCCTTGTAATTAGTAAAATACAAAGAAAGGGGGATTTGGTTCTTAAATTCTTAACAAGCTCAGATGCCAGAAGATGAAAGGGTCAGCTTATGCTCCCGTGGAGAAATTCTAGAAGGCCATTTCTCCTGTCCTCAACTAGGAAGATGAACAGTTGGTGAGCTCTCAACCTCTGAGAGATTTGAGTCTATTTAACATTTCTAGCATCTATATAATTCCTTTCATTCCTGTCATCCTCAAAGTGTTTTGCAAACATTAAACTAATTAAGTGAAAGCAATTTGTAAATTAAGGCATACTTACAAACAACTGCCTGTCACTCTCAAGAAATACTTGTCCTTGTTTGTTATTTCATTACTAGGCTTATGGGCAAATCTTTAATTTTAATAGCATTATCCAAGATACTAAGGCCACAAGAACAGAAATGCCTTGGTAAAGTCACCCAGTCACTATGCTATAAAATGACTCAAATCCACCCCAACACCTCCTCCACACCCAACCTAATTCATTTGATAAGAACAATTGGAAGAGGTTTAGCTGTAGAAACTAAAAAGTACTTCAAAAAATTAAAAATCCTCTTAACTTTATCTCTTTTTATTATTCTCAATATTTCATTTAAAAACACAATAAACTTGGATTCTATTGACAGACTATTTATTATATTAATATATTTAGAAAAATCTAAAACCTCAAGCCTCTCTTTATAAAATGCTAAGTAGGTTAACAGGAAAAGTAGGTTAATAGAAAATTTCATAAGGAAACTTCACATGCATATGACAAACTTTTCAAGAGCTTAAATGTCTTCTTGAAAAATTAAAAGATCACAGATCCAAACGTTATTCCTAATTTATCAAGTTTCCGAGTTCAATATGTGTGTACCATTGCCCAACCAGGGAAAGATAGGGGGAAGAAATGCTGAGATTAAATAGGTATGTTTTTAAGTTACTCTCTGAAAAATCCCTTTGAGGGAGAAAACATCTTATTAATAAATTCAGAAACATATTTTTTTCCCAAGTAGCATGTGAAATTTTTGAGTAATCAAAGTAACTGCCCTGCCAATTTGTGCTAGATAAAAGACTAAAATTCTTCAGGGATAAATCATGCTGATTCTGGGGAGAAAACTGTATGAGCAGCTAATAAGTAGCTGGAAAATCTTAAGACATATCTACCCCATTTTTGAAACATGTGACTATGGCTAATATCTAATTAATGCTAACTAATAGTGAAAAGGTGGGTCATCTTAACATTTTGAATTGTAGAAGAATCAATGCAATAAAATCCCACTGCTGGACTCCCTGGTGGCACAGTGGTTAAGAATCCACCTGTCAATGCAGGGGACACGAGTTCAAGCCCTGGTCCAGGAATATCCCACATGCCACGGGGCAACTAAGCCCGTGCACAACAACTACTGAGCCTGTGCTCTAGAGCCCTTGAGCCACAACTACTGAAGCCTGCGTGCCTAGAGCCCATGCTCTGCAACAAGAGAAGCCACCGCAATGAGAAGCCTATGCACCACAACAAAGAGTAGACCGCACTCTCTGAAAATAGAGAAAACCCCCACGTAGGAACGAAGACCCAATGTAGCCAATAAATAAATTTATTTTTAAAAATCCCACTACTTATAGTGGGAGTCAAAAAATTGTTTTAACCAAGAGAATATTGACACCTGGAGTAGATTTTTAGACCTGAAAAAGCTAAAGTGTCCAGTTTCCTCAGTACATAACTGAAGAAATAAGTTCTGAAAGTTTAGATACTAGCAAAGTCAAATAGCAACTTTGTGATAGAAGTAAGAATACAATTATGGTAGGTGATCTTTCCACCCCATCAGGCTGCTCTACGTATAACTTGAGATGGCTGCAAAACAGGCACTGTTCCAGCATATTTTGCTATGTTGATACAGAAGTATTTGCTATGTGAAAAGATGCTATCTGGCACCATGTCTTCTACCTTAGTTTCCTTGAGTTGTAAAAGAGGGGATTGTTTGTAATTAGGGCATTTTCTCTTTTTTAGTTTCTGAAAGGTGGTGATATTTTATTAGTCTTGAAGTTTTGTTTAACCGTGACTTTCTTAGCCTCAGAAGAATACATTTCTGTTAGCAATGAATGAGGAGTTCTTCACCTAATGTGTGTCATTGACTTTTTGGCAGTTCATTGATGAAAGTTTTGGACCTTTCTCAGAATATCTTTAAATGCCTAAAATCAATTACATCTGATTACAAAGGAAAAATTATGTTGAAATGCATTTATCAATGCACTATAAATTGAAATGTGTGCTATAGTATTATATGTGTTTCTTTATTAATGCATTACAGTGCAAGTATAATTACCATGATTTTCTAAGTAGTAATGAATGCAAACAATTTAGGTATGTGCAACAAACTAATCTAATATGAAAATATTTATGGTTTCTATTGGTAACAGTCACAGCTCTGCTAACAATTATGATGTGTTGCCTATATGAAGTCAAAAGAAATGATAAATTGCACTTAGAGATTGCTAAAAAGAAAAATGTATTTTTTTCCCACCAAAATCATGTACCCTCTACATTCTGACCTCATAGACCTGAAAGGTTCTCACAGGTTCAAAACTTATATTTCTGTTGACTTACTTTTTAGGAAACTTCATTTGTTCCATTTTAGCCCCTTCACTTCAGGGTCTAATGTCTTTCCTTGTGACCCAATATATTTCTGAAGATTTTATAACCAAACACATTCATTTCTGTTTCAGTTCCTGGTCAATCACTGAAGGCAACCTCTTTGAACAATTGATCTTGCTTAACAACAATGCAGCAATTTGCTGCCAGCCTTGTTAATATCTAAGTTGCTAGAGACACTTTTTTGCCTTCATAGGAATAGCAGAATTGTTAACTAAAGCTCTTTTGAAATACTACAGCACGATAATGACAACAGCCAGTGGCACTACTAAACCATAACAAGTTACAATGATAAATCAGAGCTGTCTGAATATTTTAAGTTCAGTATGAATCTTCACGTGCCTGCCTATTAAGATCTATGCTTCCTAATCCTGACAGAGAGGATTAATGCAACTACAGTTCCAAGCTCTACTCTAGGCAAATGGATCCCACATTATCAGACACTCATGCCAGGAAATAGATTGGTGGATTATTAGATTTGAATTAAATGGATGTTCCGCCCACACCGTCCCAGGCTCCCTTATTCCTGTGTTTATTATCTTTAATATGGATTTTTATGATGTTTTAACTATTGTTTATTACTATTATCTCATCTTAATTGTGTATTTGATGCCCCCAGCACCTTGATCAGACGAATGCAATATAAATAAAATTATCTTGACACACAAAGATGGCCTGTGATGTTTAAATTTGTTTCTCTTGTCTCTCCGTGAGATCATAGAGGTATTTAATTTTTTTCTTCTCTTTTGCCCACTTTCTTTGTCCCTTGTGACACTCAATTCAGAAAACACCTGCAATTAACATGTTTTTCAAAAAACTTGTGCCTCTGTAGCTCAAATATATCTTTTTAAGGTAACATAATTTGCAGTGATCTCAAATATGCATGAAAGATTTTGGTCAGATTTATTTCTCAACAATTTTCTGTCTTCTCCAGAGACAAAAATCTTTTATAAAATATACATTATATAATTAACAATGTCAACAATGTCATTTTAAAATACCTTACGAATGAGAATGTATGTGTATATACAGCAGGTAGTCTCAACAGTAACCATGGAAACAACTAGACTCTAGCAATACTTTCGCAATTTGCATTGCCTACTCGGTGCTAAGGGCTGTGGATACAGAGATTAAAAACAGCAACTTTCACTGTGGAGTCAAATTCTGACTTAGGCAACCTAAAATGTTAGAAAGAACTAACCTTGTGTCAACTCTATGTCAAGGGTTTTACATGCATTATTTCTATTAATTATACTTTCTCAGCTATCCTGGTAATGGCATTATTCCCCTCCAGTTTACTGATAAGACAAATGGATTTCACAGCAGTTAAATAGCTTGCTTGAGACTGCAGAGCAGTACGTGATAGAGTCAGGATGCTAACTCACAAATCAAAGATTAGAAGCCATGCTCTCTTTACTATGCCGAACGTCTCCTCTAGAAGTCATGTGAAAGCTTCACCATTAGAGTTTTGCAGTTTGTAGTTTGGTGTGAAGGAACTGGGAAACCATGATTTGAAATAAAACATTCTTCTCACAGGGTACTATTGATTGCTTTTGGGGGAATTGTATTGTCTAAGGAAAGCTGCATTCTGGATAAGGAAAATCTTCTACCCATAACAGGTATTTTATTTGTATTTTCTACCATTTGATGCAACTGTCCTAATCAATTTCTTAAGAGCTATGTTCTATAAGAATGACAACAATGTAATAATGTAGTCAGAATTGCATTAATCTCAGGAATGTTATAATTATCTAAAATTCCAGAAAAATTAATATTTCAGCATATACCTTCAGAGAGTCTAACATATGAACTTTTCCATAGAGTTAGTATCCTGAAGCTGATTATGAAAACCTCTTCATATCCACAAAATGCATAAATTAACAGTTTTCCTAAACTCATAAATATTTCTAAATGGGTCTTTCTGAAATTCTGCATAGACTCTGAAATGTGTCCAAGTGGATTCTGTAGCACAAATGAGATTTCTTGAGACACCTGTTATCTGTTATTGATTTCTCTCAAGACATTTATACAAAACAAGGAGGAGCACAAAAGTAATTTTGCAATGGTGACTAAGGATGCTAGTGATCATGGAGATAACCATTACTAATATTTTCAGTTCTTGCAATTTAAGCCATGCTTCAGCTAAATTATAAATTACTTCCTAATATGGATCTTTGAGGTCATCCAAGAGTAGATAAACCCCAATATTAAATTCTCTAAATCTGAAAGTTTATTGTTTTGAAATTTCATTGATGATTCCATGAAAATCATCAATAAGAAATCACAACACTGAGATTAATTTTGATAATAATATAGGAGTAATCTAGGAGACAAAAATTGTATTGAATGGAATGTAAATAATGATTCCAGAAATCAACAATTTCCTTGCTAGACATTGGAAGCTGCCTATAATTGTTTGCCTTCACGATCACCTGGATATGTCCTAGGAGATGGCCAAAATTTTCTAAGCAATATCAGTAGCAGTAGTAGCATGTGCACATTATATTAAGATTTGCCTTTAGGATAATTTGATTCTTTTACATTTTATTGTGTTAACAAAGATGTTAGAAAGTACAGATTTGTCCAACATTAGGTCATGCACGTAGCAATCACACTAATGGATCCAGACTTGCCTTACCTTAGAGTAAATCAAGTCTAGTAATCATAAATAGCAAATGATTGGCAAGACAGTTAAACCTGGCATTGAGCAAAGACCTCAGAAAATGAAAACTCAGTACAACTTTTCAGTAGAATATATGAGATATGTAGGTGGGACTAAGCAAAAGAAAAGCAGTTGGGAGCCGGAGGAAGATGGCGGAAGAGTAAGACGCGGAGATCACCTTCCTCCCCACAGATACATCAGAAATTCATCTACACGTGGAACAACTCCAACAGAACACCTACTGAACGCTGACAGAAGACCTCAGACCCCCCAAAAGGCAAGAAACTCCCCACATACCTGGGTAGGTCAAAAGAAAAAAAGAATAAACAGAGACAATAGGATATGGACGGGACCTGCACCAGTGGGAGGGAGCCGTGAAGGAGGGAAGGTTTCTACACACTACAAGCCCCTTCGAGGGCGGAGACTGCAGGTGGCGGAGGGGAAAAGCTTCGGAGTAGCGGAGGAGAGCACAGCAACAGGGGTGTGGAGGGCAAAGCAGAGAGATTTTGGCACAGAGGATTGGTGCCCTCAGGCACACACCAGCCCGAGAGACTTGTCTGCTCGGCCGCCAGGGCGGGCGGGGCTGGGAGCTGAGGCTCGGGTATCGGCTTTCAGTCGGAGCGCAGGGAGAGGTCTGGGGCTGGCGGCAGGAAGAGACCCTGAAGGGGTTAGTGCTAGCCCGGAGGGAGTCCGGGGAAAGGGTCTGGAGCTACCGGAGAGGCAAGAGACTTTTTTCCCTTTTGTTGCCTGGTGCGCGAGGAGAGGGCATTCCCCTCCCTCCCCTCTGCCTGAGTGAGCCAGAGCCCCCGAATCAGCGGCTCCTTTAAACCCGTCCTGTCTGAGCGAAGAACGGACGCCCTCCGGCGACCTACGCGCAGAGGCGGGGCCAGGTCCAAGGCTGAGACCCGGGAGCTGTGAGAGCAGAGACAGGGAAATCTCTCTGTGCAGCCTCCGAGGCAGCGGATTAAAGCTCCACGGTCCATTTGATGTGCCCTGCGTCTGTGGAGTGCATGAATGGACAGCGAATCATCCCAAATTGAGGAAGTGGACCTTGAGGACAAGATTTAAGACTTTCCCCCCTTTTTTTTCCCTCTTTTTACAACGAATTATCTCAAATTAAGGAGGTGGACTTAGCAAGATTTCAGACTTTTCGCCCTTTTCCTCTTTTTACAACGAATTATCCCAAATCGAGGAGGTGGACTTGGAGAGCAAGATTTTTGATTTTTCCCCCTGCTCTCTTTTTGTGAATGTGTATGTGTAATCTTCTGTGTAAGATTCTCTCCGTATAGCTTTGCTTCCACCATATGTCCCAGGGTTCTTTCGGTCCGTGTTTTTTTTCAATAATTACTTTTTAATTTTAATAACGCTACTATATTTCATACTTTATTCTATTTTACTTTACCTGCTCTTTCTTTTTTTCCTCCCTTCCCTTCCTCCCTCCCTCCCTCCGCTCCTCCTTTCCTTCTTTCTTTTTCTTTCCTCCATCCCTCCCTCCCTCCCACCCTTCTTCTTTCCACTTTCTTTTTCTTTCCTTCCTCCCTCCCTCCCTCCCTCCTGTCTTTCTTTCTTTCTTTCCTTCCTCCCTCCCTCCCTCTCTTCTTCCATTCACTCTTCCTTTTGCTTTCATTCCTCCCTCCCTCCCTCCTTTCTTTCCTTTCTTTCCATCCTTCCTCCCTCCCTCCTTTCTTTCTTTCTTCCTTCCTTCCTTCCTTACTTCCCTTCTTCCTTTCTTTCAATCTCTCTTTCTTTCTTCTACTAATTATTTCTTTCTACTTTTTCTCACTGTTATTCTGAGCCGGGTGGATGAAAGGCTCTTGGTGCGGCAGCCAGGAGTTAGTGCTGTGCCTCTGAAGTGGGAGAGCCAACTTCAGGACACGGGTCCACAAGAGACCTCCCAGCTCCACATAATATCAAGCAGCGAAAATCTCCCAGGGATCTCCATCTCAACACCAGCACCCAGCTTCAGTCAACGACCAGCAAGCTACAGTGCTGGTCACCCTATGCCAAGCAACTAGCAAGGCAGGAACACAACCCCACCCATTAGCAGAGAGGATACCTAAAAACATAATAAGGACACAGGCACCCCAAAACACACCACCAGACGTGGACCTGTCCACCAGAAAGACAAGATCGAGCTTCAACCACCAGAACACAGGCATTAGTCCCCCCCACCAGGAAGCCTACACAACCTACTGAAACAACCTTAGCCACGGGGGACAGACACCAAAAACAACGGGAACTACGAATCTGCAGCCTGCAAAAAGGAGACCCCAAACACAGTAACATAAGCAAAATGAGAAAGCAGAAAAACACACAGCAGGTGAAGGAGCAAGATAAAAACCTACCAGACCTAACAAATGAAGAGGTAATAGGCAGTCTACCTGAAAAAGAATTCAGAATAATGATAGTAAAGCTGATCCAAGATTCTATCTCCCAGATCCAAAATCTTGGAAATAGAATAGACAATATGCAAGAAACAGTTAACAAGGACCTAGAAGAACTAAAGATGAATCAAGCATCGATTAAAAACACAATAAATGAAATGAAAAATACTCTAGATGGGATCAATAGCAGAATAACTGAGGCAGAAGAACGGATAAGTGAGGTGGAAGATAAAATAGTGGAAATAACTGCTGCAGAGCAAAATAAAGAAAAAAGAATGAAAAGAACAGAGGACAGTCTCAGAGACCTCTGGGACAACATTAAACGCACCAACATTCGAATTATAGGGGTTCCAGAAGAAGAAGAGAAAAAGAAAGGGACTGAGAAAATATTTGAAGAGATTATAGTTGAAAACTTCCCTAATATGGGAAAGGAAATAGTTAATCAAGTCCAGGAGGCACAGAGAGTCCCAAACAGAATAAATCCAAGAAGAAATACGCCAAGACACATATTAATCAAACTGTCAAAAATTAAACACAAAGAAATCATATTAAAAGCAGCAAGGGAAAAACAACAAATAACACACAAGGGAATCCCCATTAGGTTAACAGCTGATCTCTCAGCAGAAACTCTACAAGCCAGAAGGGAGTGGCAGGACATAATTAAAGTGATGAAGGAGAGAAACCTGCAACCAAGATTACTCTACCCAGCAAGGATCTCATTCAGATTTGATGGAGAAATTAAAACCTTTACAGACAAGCAAAAGCTGAGAGAGTTCAGCACCACCAAACCAGCTTTACAACAAATGCTAAAGGAACTTCTCTAGGCAAGAAACACAACAGAAGGACTATACCTACAATAACGAACCCAAAGCCATTAAGGAAATGGGAATAGGAACATACATATCAATAATTACCTTAAATGTAAATGGACTAAATGCTCCCACCAAAAGACACAGAGTGGCTGAATGGATACAAAAAGAAGACCCATATATATGCTGTCTACAAGAGACCCACTTCAGACCTAGAGACACATACAGACTGAAAGTAAGGGGATGGAAAAAGATATTCCATGCAAATGGAAATCAAAAGAAAGCTGGAGTAGCAATTCTTATATCAGACAAAATAGACTTTAAAATAAAGACTATTAGAAGAGACAAAGAAGGACACTACATAACGATAAAGGGATCGATCCAAGAAGAAGATATAACAATTGTAAATATTTATGCACCCAACATAGGAGCACCTCAATACATAAGGCAAATACTAACAGCCATAAAAGGGGAAATCGACAGTAACACAATCATAGTAGGGGACTTTAACACCCCACTTTCACCAATGGACAGATCATCCAAAATGAAAATAAATAAGGAAACACAAGCTTTAAATGATACATTAAACAAGATGGACTTAATTGATATTTATAGGACATTCCACCCAAAAACAACAGAATACACATTTTTCTCAAGTGCTCATGGAACATTCTCCAGGATAGATCATATCTTGGGTCACAAATCAAGCCTTGGTAAATTTAAGAAAATTGAAATTGTATCAAGTATCTTTTCCGACCACAATGCTATGAGACTAGACATCAATTACAGGAAAAGATCTGTAAAAAATACAAACACATGGAGGCTAAACAATACACTACTCAATAGTGAAGTGATCACTGAAGAAATCAAAGAGGAAATTAAGAAATACTTAGAAACAAATGACAATGGAGACACGACGACCCAAAACCTATGGGACGCAGCAAAAGCAGTTCTAAGGGGGAAGTTTATAGCAATACAATCCCACCTTAAGAAACAGGAAACATTTCGAGTAAACAACCTGACCCTGCACCTAAAGCAATTAGAGAAAGAAGAACAAAAAACCCCCAAAGCTAGCAGAAGGAAAGAAATCATAAAGATCAGATCAGAAATAAATGAAACAGAAATGAAGGAAACGATAGCAAAGATCAACCAAACTAAAAGCTGGTTCTTTGAGAAGATAAACAAAATTGACAAACCATTAGCCAGACTCATCAAGAAAAGAAGGGAGAAGACTCAAATCAGTAGAATTAGAAATGAAAAAGGAGAAGTAACAACTGACACTGCAGAAATACAAAAGATCATGAGAGATTACTATAAGCAACTCTATGCCAATAAAATGGACAACCTGGAAGAAATGGACAAATTCTTAGAAATGCACAACCTACCAAGACTGACTCAGGAAGAAATAGAAAATATGAATAGACCAATCACAAGCACTGAAATTGAAACTGTGATTAAAAATCTTCCATCAAACAAAAGCCCAGGACCAGATGGCTTCACAGGCGAATTCTATCAAACATTTAGAGAAGAGCTAACACCCATCCTTCTCAAACTCTTCCAAACAATATCAGAGGAAGGAACACCCCCAAACTCATTCTACGAGGCCACCATCACCTTGATACCAAAACCAGGCAAGGATGTCACAAAGAAAGAAAACTACAGGCCAATATCACTGATGAACATAGATGCAAAAATCCTCAACAAAATACTAGCAAACAGAATCCAACAGCACATTAAAAGGATCATACACCATGATCAAGTGGGGTTTATTCCAGGAATGGAAGGATTCTTCAATATACGCAAATCAATCAATGTGATACACCATATTAACAAGTTGAAGGAGAAAAACCATATGATCATCTCAATAGATGCAGAGAAAGCTTTCGACAAAATTCAACACCCATTTATGATAAAAACCCTGCAGAAAGTAGGCATAGAGGGAACTTTCCTCAACATAATAAAGGCCATATATGACAAACCCACAGCCAGCATCGTCCTCAATGGTGAAAAACTGAAACCATTTCCACTAAGATCAGGAACAAGACAAGGCTGCCCACTCTCACCACTCTTATTCAACATAGTTTTGGAAGTTTTAGCCACAGCAATCAGAGAAGAAAAGGAAATAAAAGGAATCCAAATCGGAAAAGAAGAAGTAAAGCTGTCACTGTTTGCAGATGACATAATACTATACATAGAGAATCCTAAAGATGCTACCGAAAAACTACTAGAGCTAATCAATGAATTTGGTAAAGTAGCAGGATACAAAATTAATGCACAGAAATCTCTGGCATTCCTGTACACTAATGATGAAAAATCTGAAAATGAAATCAAGAAAACACTCCCATTTACCATTGCAACAAAAAGAATAAAATATCTAGGAATAAACCTACCTAAGGAGACAAAAGACCTGTATGCAGAAAATTATAAGACACTGATGAAAGAAATTAAAGATGATATAAATAGATGGAGAGACATACCATGCTCCTGGATTGGAAGAATCAATATTGTGAAAATGACTCTACTACCCAAAGCAATCTACAGATTCAATGCAATCCCTATCAAACTACCACTGGCATTTTTCACAGAACTAGAACAAAAAATTTCAAAATTTGTTTGGAAAAACAAAAGACCCCGAATAGCCAAAGCAATCTTGAGAACGAAAAACGGAGCTGGAGGAATCAGGCTCCCTGACTTCAGACTATACTACAAAGCTACAGTAATTAAGACAGTGTGGTACTGGCATAAAAACAGAAAGATAGATCAGTGGATCAGGATAGAAAGCCCAGAGATAAACCCACGCACGTATGGCCAACTTATCTTTGATAAAGGAGGCAGGAATGTACAGTGGAGAAAGGACAGCCTCTTCAATAAGTGGTGCTGGGAAAACTGGACAGGGACATGTAAAAGTATGAGATTAGATCATTCCCTAACACCATACACAAAAATAAGCTCAAAATGGATTAAAGACCTAAATGTAAGGCCAGAAACTATCAAACTCTTAGAGGAAAACATAGGTAGAACACTCTATGACATAAATCACAGCAAGATCCTTTTGGACCCACCTCCTAGAGAAATGGAAGTAAAAACAAAGATAAACAAATGGGACCTAATGAAACTTCAAAGCTTTTGCACAGCAAAGGAAACCATAAACAAGACCAAAAGACAACCCTCAGAATGGGAGAAAATATTTGCAAATGAAGCAACTGACAAAGGATTAATCTCCAAAATTTATAAACAGCTCATGCAGCTCAATAGCAAAAAAACAAACAATCCAATCCAAAAATGGGCAGAAGACTTAAATAGGCATTTCTCCAAAGAAGATATACAGACTGCCAACAAACACATGAAAGAATGCTCAACATCATTAATCATTAGAGAAATGCAAATCAAAACTACAATGAGATATCATCTCACACCAGTCAGAATGGCCATCATCAAGAAATCTAGAAACAATAAATGCTGGAGAGGGTGTGGAGAAAAGGGAACACTCTTGCACTGCTGGTGGGAATGTGAATTGGTACAGCCACTATGGAGAACAGTATGGAGGTTCCTTAAAAAACTAAAAATAGAACTACCATATGACCCAGCAATCCCACTACTAGGCATATACCCTGAGAAAACCATAATTCAAAAAGAGACATGTACCAAAATGTTCATTGCAGCTCTATTCACAATAGCCCGGAGCTGGAAACAACCTAAGTGTCCATCATCGGATGAATGGATAAAGAAGATGTGGCACATATATACAATGGAATATTACTCAGCCATAAAATGAAACGAAACTGAGCTATTTGTAATGAGGTGGATAGACCTAGAGTCTGTCATACAGAGTGAAGTAAGTCAGAAAGAGAAAGACAAATACCGTATGCTAACACATATATATGGAATTAAAAAAAAAAAAATGTCATGAAGAACCTAGGGGTAAAACGGGAATAAAGACACAGACCTACTTGAGAATGGACTTGAGGATATGGGGAAGGGGAAGGGTAAGCTGTGACAAAGGGAAAGAGAGGCATGGACATATATACACTACCAAACGTAAGGTAGATAGCTAGTGGGAAGCAGCCGCAGAGCACAGGGAGATCAGCTCGGTGCTTTGTGACCGCCTGGAGGGGTGGGATGGGGAGGGTGGGAGGGAGGGAGATGCATGAGGGAGGGGATGTGGGAACAGATGTATATGTATGACTGATTCACTTTGTTATAAAGCAGAAACTAATAAAAAAAAATTAAAAAAAAAAAAAAGCAGTTAAGAATCAGCTCAAGAAAAAATTTTATATTTGCCATACAACACATAAAACCAGGACTCAATCTTTGTAGCTTGGCTTTGACTATGATATTTATACAACACAATATTAGAAAGTTTAAAGCAGGTATGTGTTGAGGCAGATTAATTTTGACATTTGTATATGTCAGAGGCTAAGAGAAAATACTGGAACCAAAATTTCATATCTGAGGTCACTGAGACTAAAAAATTGAAGCCTACAGAAATAAGGATATATTTTCATTGAGATGATATATTTTTACTTCTCTGTCTTGTGAAATGATAGATCATTTTCTGCATTAATATGACTGCATTTCAGGGAACTAGCTAAATTTTTTAATATGTTAGAAATGAGTAGAAGAAAATATGTTACTAAAGTGTGTAGGGCATCACAAGTGAATTGTACTTTAAAAGATTCTCTCTCTTTTTTTTTTTTTTTTTTGTGGTACGCGGGCCTCTCACTGTTGTGGCCTCTCCCGTTGCGGAGCACAGGCTCCGGATGCACAGGCTCAGCAGCCATGGCTCACGGGCCCAGCCGCTCCGCGGCATATGGGATCCTCCCAGACCGGGGCACGAACCCGTATCCCCTGCATCGGCAGGCAGACTCTCAACCACTGCGCCACCAGGGAGGCCCGATTCTCTCTCTTTTGTAAAATTTAAACAAAATAAATGTTGAGGTTTGAATGCCATCATCTCTCCAGGTGGAGGGGGAATGTGTCCAAAATTCACTCCAAACTTTTGCAAAGTAGAGGAGAAAATGGTTTCACATATTGCAGCTACTTGAAAAGACTGCTGGTGTTAGGTTAAGAGAGCTCTCACTTGACTCTGTCCCTTCTTTTGCAGTCTTCAAACATCTGTCATGGACACATTTGGCACAACTGGTCTTTTGCTCCTTTTCTTTCTCTTTTCACCATTTCAGCAAATCTGATTTTCTAACTCCCTGCCTTCATTTAATGAGAAACAAGTTTATTTTTTTAAGTTATAGCTAGTATTTCAATAACAAGATATTTATTGAAAACCCATGATGTATCTATTATTATGTAAGGCATAGAAAGGGTTTGAATGCTTATATATAGAACAAATCATTAGGGAACAATTAAATTTTGAATTATGTCATGGCCATAATCATAAAAAGAGTCCAGCAATGGAACAGATTATTTGTGAATTGATGTATTCAAAGAAATCAGTGCTGAAACATAGCTAAGAACTTAGAATATGGGAAGTATAATATTTGCTCCACAGACATGAGACACATTTCTTATTGAGTAAAGCAGGAAAGATATCAAATAAGTATTAGCCAGATCCAGGGTAAAACAAAATGTATACTCCAAGGGTAAAGGGGAGTTCTTAATTTTAGGAGGATTTGTTCGAAAACGGGGCAAGAATATGGGAATAGAAGATACTGAGTTGCCTAAAAACTTTATGTAGTGAAGAACTAGAAAGGCCTGACAAAGCATAATGAAGCTGAACTTCAGGAATTGAGGTAAAAAGTATAACTACTGTACTTAGTAAAAGTCAGGGAGTGTCTCATGCCCACTGCAGCAGGTAGTGTTTCCTTTAGCCCACCTCCTTTCCCTGACCCAGACCCGTCCAGAAGTCACATAATTATGGCAGGTTATGAAGGAGACATAGGAGCATAGCTTTTTATTAAGGGAAAGGAAGGAGGGAGCAAGGCAAGCAATGGAAATAGGAACATGCTTCTCCTTCCACTGTTGATGTAAGATGACAACCTCCTACCTTGACAAGCTGCCAGCATAGGGACTGCACGCTAGGAGGTTGTGTGCTAACTTAAGGGTTTGTCTTTAAAAAATTCAGCTTGTTGACCTATTGAAATGGCATCACTGCTAAGTGTCTATCCCACTCCTGCCTCACAGCACTTACTTGATTCCCAAATCCTTAAGTCAAGATAACTTTAGACAAAATCAGAATGTAAGTAAATAAGAAACAATAAGGAGTGGATGAACCAGTGCCTCCAGAAGTTAGACCTCAAGGAAACACTGAGGAAAGTGTGGTGAAAGATGGTGAAATGATTATCATCTCAAGGCTGCATTCACTTGAGAGGAGCACCTATAATAAAATGGGTAAGAATGTTAGACTGCTTGTGCCAAGTCCTGGCTGCTCTGCTATTAGTGTTACCTTGGCCAAGTCTTTCCATTTCTTTGTGCCTCTGTTTCCTTTTCTGTGAAATGGGGATGGCAATAGTACTTTTCACATGGATAAATGTTGTAATGTGCTTAGTATGAGGGGCTTTGTAAGCATTATATAAATATAGTTGACAATTATATTGAAACTCAGTTTACCAAACACTGTACACATATATCTTCATAGTATCCTGAAAGCTGTTTTCATTATTATCTGCATTTCATGGGTGAAACTGAGGCTTAACAATTTTCTGAAACTTTCTGAAGATCATAGAGTGTATAAAGGCTCAAAATGATTTCATCTAATCCTGGAACTTTGCTCCATCTTTACCCATTCTGTCTTGAAATATGGCACTTAAATCCAAACACATCTTTTTGTTTCTTGGGCTGTACAAACCTAAAGAAAGTGGAAGAGGAGGGGCAAAGTAGTTGATATTTTGCAAGCTTCTACATCTTTCAGGCTATACTCTCAACTCATTTGAGATGTGATGCTCTTTGTACTATTAATCTGAAGTGCTTGTCCCCAACTTTCACTATTTTTACCAGTGACTTCTAAACATTTTGTACCAAAAAGTTACACTAGTTATCTTATTGATATTCCCCAAAAAGATATACTAAAAGCTAAATCTTCTTTATTATGTCTGTGTTGATCTAAATCTCTTTCTTTTAGTATTGTACTCACATTTAAACAATGCAGTTACACTCATAATTCAGAAAGCATGCAAGGTGAAAGGAGTCTAATTGGAAAAATATGCATATGAAGCCTCAGAGCAGGTATGCTATAGCCAAGTTCAAAGTGTACATATTTCCGTTCCAGATATTCCATGGTAGTAGCACAAAAAGCAACATATTGCATTAACACATAAACATAAAAAATGTCATCACCTATTCATGGGAGACAGGTGTTAAATTTTAGGAGTGTGTATTGTTCATATGGTATTTATGTCTTTCAAGTTTGTTTGACACTCCAGAAACAATGTGACTGGGACTCATCAATAAAATTGGAAGCATTTTCTTTTATTTTTTAAATTATATATACAGTTTTTTGTCATTCTTACTTTCTATTGAGAAGACACATAGAGGTAAACTCATTTATGTATCTTATGAACAGACACACTAATTATGCATAGAAAAATGAATTAACTAGGTGGAATACTTTTTACCTTTATACTTCTTGATTATTCTTCCTCTGATTCCTATTGTTTCAAGTGGCAAGAATCTGTTCAATTACTTTGAAATAGAATGATAGTATTATTAACAGTAAACAGAGCATGATAAATGAAAGCATACAGGGATCTTAGAAGAGCAAAATTTTAAAAAATACTGAAAATTAAAAAAAAAAATTACCTCCTTCAGGAACATCCTAGACATTCTAATGTGATGATTCACAATACTACTCTTTTGACTGGAAAGAGAGAAAGGTTTGAGTTTTATCTACTAAATAACTAAAAAAACCCATAGTTTTTGATGCTGAATAGATAAAATATATACTTGTACACATATAAAATGGGGGAAAAATTAACAGCTCATATTAGAAAACTGTTCTTTCCCCTCTGTTGTGATATAATTTTATTTTCCATTTAATCTAATTTTCATTATAAATTGAATGTCTTATACCAGAAGTGTGGGCTGGAAGAATTTTAATTAGTTAATTTTTAGGAGAGAATTATATTGTATAGAAAACTAATTTAGTGCTGTAGTGTGTTCTGAAGTTGTGAAGTTTAAATATACATATATATATATATATATATCAATATAAACTATAATTTATACCTATATTTATATTCAGATATAAAACTCAAATATATTAACTTAAATAAGCCACTCTGTCATGGTGGTTTGGGGAGATCTGATAATGATACTACTAGGCGCTATGACTGTATTAACTTTAATCTCAATGCCTAGTTTTCAAACATACCTTTAAACTATAGCAAATTCATTTGTGTAGGGCTCTAAACTCCTTTAAGCAAACAAGGTACGATTTAATCATTTATCTCTTCCATTATACTTAATGGTGAAATATCAAACTTTTGTTGCAATGTTTGGAAAAAGGCAAGAGTCCTTACTCAGATCGCTCAAATCATGTGTGTTAAATATAATACTGGAAGTTCCAGTCATTACAATAGGGCAAAGAAAACATAAAAATATAAAATTCTGTAAGGAAAAAATAGTTATCTTTTTACCAATGGTATGTTTATTTTATACAAAAATCTGAAGAAATCTACAAATAAGCAAGAAGAACTAAGAAATGAATTATCTAGGTCATAGGATACAAGATTAATATTAAAACTTAATTGTAATTTTTATATACTCACCTCAACATTTAGTAAATAACACCAAAACATTAAACATAAAGGAATAAATTCTTTTAAAAGACATACAAGTTTTCTAGACTACTAGCTCAATAATATTTAGAGAAAGTAAGATGAACTAAATAAATGGAGACATATGCTGTGTTCATGATTAGGAAGAGTTTCAAAATTATGGAATTTCAATTCTACCCAAATCAACATATAGATTCAAAGTTACCCCATTGAAAATTCCTGCAGTTTTTAAAAAGAAATAGGTAAATGATTTGCAAAATATCTATGAAACAACTAACAACCTAAAACAGTGAAAGAAAAATTTTTTTTTTTAATAGGAAAGGAAAACAAATTTGGAAGATTTATTCTACCTGATTTCAAGACTTACTAAAAGTTACCATAATCAAGAGAATGTACTGTTACCAGAGGATAGAAATACAGATTAATGAAACATAATAGAGAGTCTATAAATATATACATGTATATTGATTTTTGACAAAGATTTCAAAGCAATTCACCTGGATAAGAAAATGGTTCTGTGAGCAACTGGATATCCCTATGGGAAACAAATGAACATTGAACCTTAGTTTGAAATAGACCATAGACTTATACAGAAAAGCTAAAAGTTAACCATATCGAACCAAATGTATAGAATTTGGTATCCAACTGTTGGAAATACTTTTGTTTTCACCTCAAGGAAACATAATATTTATAATAATTAGTACCAAGAGAGTCTCAACAAATTTGAGAGCCAATTCACTGTAGATTATGACCTCTGCTCTTACTGGAATTAAATATAAAAATTAATTAAAATTTCTTTTATTTTTTAAAATTAAAATTGTAAACTTTTACAATTTTAGAAAAAATTATAAGTATACATACATATATATGATTTTTAAATTTAAAATTCATTTGTAAATACTAAAATATTTACAAATAAATAAAACAAAAATTCTACACATCAAACTTGTAGGATGTAGCTACTTCAGTGTTTTAAGGACATTTAAATCCTTAGCTTTGTATTAGAAAAGAAGAAAGACCAACTGCTCATCCCTTATGCACATGAACTAATTATTTAGAAAAGGAAAAAGAGTATACCCAAAAAATGTAGCATGAAAAATATCATAAAAATATAATCAGAATATAATGCTATAGGAAAGATACAATAGTGAAAATCAACACAGTCAGGAACAACGTAGTTGATAACGAGAATGTGAATGTGAAACTGAACATATCCTCTGACCCAGTACATTCACTCCACATATGTATTATAAGGATTCTTGCTCATGTGCATGAGAATATCTGTAGAATAATTATTTTAGCAGCATTTTTAGTACTAGAGAAAAACATCCTTTTGCCTACTGGCAGTAGAATGTTTAAGTAAAATGTACTTTAGTCCTTCAAAGAAACACTGCTCAGCAAAGAAAAGAAACAAGGATTGTTACATGTTATCAAGAGGGACAAGTCTCATAGTTAAGATTAAATGAAAAAAAAAGTTACATAAATTTATATAGAGAATGAACCATTTATATTAAATTTAAAAATGCAAAACTAAATAATATGCTAGTCAGGAATACATCCATACATAATTAAACAGTAAAGAAAAGCAAGAGAATTTTGAAAACAAAATTCAAGTCAGGGTTGTTTTTAAAGGAAAGGGAAAAAGATACTCTATTTCACTATCTGGAGAATATGTACCGCCCAAAAAATGTTTCTTACTTTTAATTTTTCTTTAACCAGTTCGTATAATGGGTTTTATAAAACTCAATAAAACTATTTATTGTAAGGCTATTGGATTGTATTGCAATAGCATTATTATTTTTTCACTGTAAAAATAACTTTATGTAGTTTCTAATTATATAAAAATTACATACAAACTGTGAAATAATTGTAACCATGTAAAAGTGTAAAGAAGAAAGTAAACACAAATTGAAACCCCAACACTTTGAGAAAACAGCCATAAGCATTTTGGGGACTGCAGGTCAATGCCTCTTCTTATGCACTTGCGGATCTTCCTTTTCACAATGAGATCTCTTTCTACTATGCTTTGCCTGTTGCACACTCTTTGAGGGCCAGGCACTTGGAAATGCAGCCTCAGTCCCTGCTGTCTCATTCACTTTACTTGTCCCTTGGAAAATCTCTTAGTTCTGATATCTGTAATGTTGAATAAATACTTATTTAATGCATATATGTTTTGAAACACCCACAAGTCTTCCGTTTAAAGGAACAAAAACAGATTTACATATTGGTCTGAAGGTTTAAACACGGGATCTCTGAAAGTACAAGCGGCAGGAAGTTCCAACACTGGAGACATTCCATCAAAAATGTCCTGCCCCTAGATATGTAAATTGAAATTCATGAACTATCAACAGGAGTTTATCTCCATTGCTCCATGGGAGGAAAATGAAGGGAAAGTAATGGAAGGGTAGTGAGCAAAGCAGAACTTCAGTAGCATAAAAAGGAAAAAAAAATGTACCTCATTTTCTCTCCCACTACCTAGTTAAAGGTGTATGCATGTGCACCTGAGTAAAATCACTTTCTCTCTGCCTTAAAATGGAGAAAAATAGAAACTGATATAAAAACCTATAATAATGCAGTAATAATAGTAACTACATTTGCATTTGTGAACTGCTGTACAGAGTTTTGTCTCATTTAATACACCCATGAGCCATCTGAGGTGGCAGGGGATACAGTCTGTTATTCATTCAAAGAATTAGGAATCTGAAGCAAAAAACTTTCTGTGACTTATTCAAGGTTACAAAGCTGCTTTATGTCAGAACTAGAACTAAAGTGATCACATCAGGATGGTGGATATATTTCACAGTTCTTTCATGCTGAGGAACATAAAACACTTTCTTCAAATCAAATCTGCAAGGAAAGTAACATGGTATATAATAAAATACATTTAAATACAAGGCCACTTCAAATTTTACTCAAGTATTTAAAATTTTAGGTTATAAACTGAATTAAATAGGTGTTGCATTTTAAATATTTTGCAAACAGCTTATATAATTATTGTGATTCGCAAACATAGCTTCTGAGTGATGAGAAGAACTTTAGAGATGTCAGTCTAATTCTCTTTTAAAATGAGAAAAAAAATTAGAGAGTTTGTTACACAAGTTCATGTAGATTTTCTGGGATAGAGTTTAAGCAATATGCAGTGCAATTTGGACTATAAAATGAAGTGTGTGTGTGTGTGTGTGTGTGTGTGTGTGTATGAGTGTGTTTATATAGCTTTATGAGTTATATAATAATAAGCTCAATGATAATATTTAACCAGTGATGTATTCGTAATTATTTTTATTATTGAATCACATAATCATGGTATTTATACTGAAACTATTTTTCTTAAAGTATGACATATATACAAAAAGGCACCCATCATGTGTGTACAGCTTGATGAATTTTCCCAAATAGATCACGTCAATTAAACATAATGATACTCAGAATAAAAGTCATATCATTATCAGACCACTAGAAAGCCCCTTCTGCTCCTTTGATATCACTAAGCACCTCCTGTTCTAAATTCTAATAACATAAGTGAATTTTGCCTCTTTTTGAATTTCATATGTATGAAATATACAATATGCACTTTTTGGCTCTGGACTTTGTATTTTTATAGCCACACCTACTTTCCTTCTTGTTCTCATCCTTTACTACTGGCAGCAAATAATCTGTTCTACATTTAGACGATTTTGTCATCTTAAGAATGTCATATAAATGATATCATACAGTGTATATTCTTTTATTATTTATATCTCATTAGCATAACTCCATTTGGGTTCTTCCAATCATCGGATGTATCAATAATCTGTTCCTTCTTGTTGCTTGAGTAGCATGACGTGGTATGGATGTACCGCAGTTGTGTAACCATCAGCCGACTGAAAGTCATCTGGATTGTTTCCAGATTGGAGTTATTGCAAATAAAAATGCTATGAACATTAATATACAGGTTTCTGTATGAACCTAAATTTTCATTTCTCTAGGATAAGTGTCCAAGAATGCAATTATAAGGACATATGGTATTTTTATACTTAGTTTTACAAATGTGTCAAGCTACTTTACAGCATGGCTGTATCATTTTACATTCCTGCCAGTGATGTATGAGTGATCTGGTGTCTATGTATGCTTGCAAGCATTTGGTTTTGTCACTACTTTTATTTTATTTTATTTTATTTTCTAATAGATGTATAGTGATATCTCATTGTGATCTAATTTGCATTTCTCTAGTGGATAATGATGTTTAACATTTTTTGTATGCTTATTTGCTTTCTATATAACCTCTTCAGTGAAATTCCAGTTGGTTTCTTTTGCTCATTTTCTTTTTTTAAAATTTATTTACTTATTTTTATTTTTTGGTATGCGGGCCTCTCACTGTTGTGGCCTCTCCCATTGCGGAGCACCGGCTCCAGACACGCAGGCTCAGCAACCCTGGCTCACGGGCCCAGCTGCTCTGCGGCATGTGGGATCTTGCCAGACCAGGGCACGAACCCATGTCCCCTGCATCAGCAGGCAGACTCTCAACCACTGCACCACAAGGGAAGCCCTGTCCATTTTCTAGTTGGATTGTTTGCTTTTTTACTTTTGTGTTCTAAGAGCTCATTATGTAGTCAAGGTACTAGTCCTTTATCAGATATGTGGTTTTAAAAGATTATTAACCAGTCTGTAGCTTTTCCTTTAAAGTCTTTTACATGGTAAAAGTTTTATTTACTTTTATGAGGCTCAGTTTATTATTATTTTATTTTATAGAACAAGGTTTTGATGTCAGATCTAAACTTTCTTTGCCCAGACCTACATTCCAAAGATTTATTCCTGAATTTTTTTTAAGTTTTGTATGAAGTTTACAATCTATTTTGAAGTTTATAATATTGAAGTTTATAATTTATTTTGTGTTAATTTTTGTATAAGGTGTGAGTTTAGATCAGGTTACTATTTATGTATGTATGAATGTATGTATGTACATATGTATGTATTGTATCTATGCCTGCCTGGCTATGGATACCAGTTGATCCAGCACAATTCGTTAAAAAGTCTGTCCTTCTTGCATTGCTTTTACACCTTTGTCAAAGTCAGTTGGACATATTTCTGTGAGTTTAGTTCTGGGTTCTACATTAATTTCCATTCATTTATGTGTCTATTGTTCCAGTAATACTACATTGTCTTGATTACTATATTATAGTCCTAAATATCCTAAATATAGTCTGAAATACAATGATTCCTCTCACTGTTTTCAAAATTAAAAAAAGAAACTCTTCTATGGCCTATGGCCTTTCCGTATACATTTTAGAATGAGCTTGTCTATGTCTGCTAAAAATATTTCAAAAATTTTTATAGGAATAGTATTAAACATGTAGACCAAGACCAAAGATATAGATATTTTTGTTAAGTCTTCCAATCCATGAATATAGTATGTCTCTCCATTTATTTATGGGCTCTTTGATTTTATCAGCATTTTTTACATTTTAGCATACGTGTCCCGTACATGTTTTGTTAAAGTGTACACTTAAGTATTTTATTATATTTGGAGTGACTGTGTATGGTATTATAATTTTAATTTTGCTTCCCACATGTGCATTTTTAGTATATAGAAGTATGATTGATTTTTATGTGTCATCTTGTTTCCTACCTATTAGTCCTAGGAGATTTTTTTTTGTTTGCTATTTTTAATATTCCTTGAGATTTTCTATGTAGAAAGTCATGGCATCTGAAAATAGAGCTTTATTTCTTTCTTTACAGTATGAATGCTTTTTATTTCTTTCACTTTCCATATCACAATGGCTAGAACTCCAGTTTCATTACATTGAAAAACAGTGGTGACAGGAGATACCTTGTTCTTTTTCTTGATCTTAGAGGAAAAACATTCAGTCTTACAATATTAAGTATAATGCCGGCTGTAGGCTTTTTCTAGATGTTCTTTATCAAATTGAGGAAGTTCCCCTCCATTCCTAGTTTGCTGAGAGTTTATCATGAATGGGATTTGGATTCTGACAAATGCTTTTTATGCATCAGTTAATATGATTATATGATTTTTTCCTTTTATACCTGTTGATATTGTGGATTACACTAATTTTGAATACAGATTAAGTCTTATATACCTGTATTAAATCCTACTTAGTCATGTTATATAATTATTTTTACAAATAGCTGGACTTGATTTTTTAATATTAATTTTGTTAAATTTTTAAATCTAAGACTGTAGTTTTTCTTTCTTGTGTTTGTTTGTTTTGTTTTTTTGGTTTTTGTTGTTTTTTAATTGTCTGTTTTGGGTTAGTATTCAGGGTAACACTGGCTTCACAAAATGAGTTGGGAAGTATTCCATCCCCCTTTGTTCAGGAAAAGAATTTGTAAAATGGATGCTTGTTCATCTTTAAATGTTTGGTGGAATTCTCCACTGAAATCCTGTGTCTGAAGATTTTTTATAGGAGCATTTGAAATATTCAATTTCAATATCCTGTTTCCTATTTCTTAATGTTTACTGGACTATTCAGATTATCTGCTTCATCTTGGTTGAGTTTTGATAGTTCTTAGTTTTTTGAAGAATGTCCAAATTCTAAGTTGTCAAATTTATTAGTATAAAATGGGTAATATTATCCCTTTATTTTATATTTAATGGCTGCAGGGTCTTTAGTGGTATTTCCTGTTTCATTTCTGATGTTGGGGATTTATGTATTTGTTCTTCTTATACTTTTCAGAATGCTAGAGTTTTATAAATTTTATTACATTTTTTGGACCCACTCTCTGTTTCACTGTATTTTTAATTGTTTTCCTACTTTCAGTTTTATTGATTTCTGTTCTTATTTGTGTTATTTTCTTTCTACTCATCTCTGGGTTTATTTTGATCTTCTTTTTTTAGTTTCTTAAAGTAAGGACTTAAATTATTGATTTGAGAATTTTCTCCAATATAACGTATTTAGTCCTATAAGTATCCCTCTGAACTGCTTTAGCTGCATTCCATTACTTTTGATATGTTGTGTTTTCATTTTCATTCAGTTCTCTGTATTTTTAAAATTTCCTTTGAGATTACTTCATTGACCCATGCATTATTTAGAAATGTGTTGTATAATTTCCAAGGATTTTGAGATTTCTCTGCTGTTTTCTGCTACTGAGTTCTAATTTGACTTCATTATATTAAGATAACCTGTTCTGTATAGATCAATGTTTAAAACGTATTGAAGTTTGTTTTATGGCCCAGGATATAGAATATCATTGTATATGTTCCACAGATGATTAAAAAGAATGTGTATTCTGTGTTTTGGGGTATAGTATTCTATATGTTTTGATTAGATTTTATTGGTTGATGGTGTTGTTGAGTTCCATATCATTGTTGATTTTCTGTCTATAAGTTCTAGCAGGTGCTGATAGATGGGTATTGAAATCTCCAACTATAATTTTGTATTTGTCTATTTCTCCTTTCATCTCTATCAGTTTTTGCTTCATGTATTTTGAGGGTTTGTTGTTCTGTGTTTATGCATTTGAGATTGTTATGCCTTCCTGGTGGATTAGTCCTTTTATGTAATGGTCCTCTTTGTTTCTATTAATTTTCTTTCCTTTGAAGGTTACTTTTTCTGATATTAATATGGCCAATCTCACCGTTTTCTTTGATTAATGTGTTTTATATATATATATATATATATATATATATATATATATATATATATATATCCTTTGCCTTAAAGCTAACTAGTTCAGTGTATTTGAAGTGAGTTTCTTGTAGACAGAATATTGTTGAATAATATGTTTATCTACTCCACCAATCATTCTTTAACTTGTTGTATTTAGACTATTTAAACATAATATATTTATTGCTATGTTAGTGCTTTAGTCTGCCATTTATTATTTGTTTTCTATTTCTCATTTTTCTGTTTAGCTTTTCTTAATTTCCTGTGGTTACTTGAACAGTTTTTAGAGTATATCTTGATTTTTTACAGTGTTTTGCTTTTTTTTTTTTTTTTTTTTTTTTTTTTACAGTATATTGCTTTGTATGTTTTCCTATTGGTTCTCTAGTTACTACAGTATATATACATAATTTACTATAGTCTACTTAATGATGTTTTACCACTTCAAGTGAAGTGTAAAAATCTAATTTCCTCTTAGGTCCTTTACCTTAGTTTCAGTTATTCTCTTTTTCAGTTTTATAAATTGCTATTTACTTCTTTTTAAATAACATCTATGTTTTTATTGATATTTTCTCTTTTAAAAACAAAGTTGTTTCAAGAGAACTTGTAATTTCTTGTTAGATCCTTTTTATCATAGATATTTTCTTTCCAGATAATTCCAATATTTGATTCAATTTGTTATCATCAGTTGTTAATTGTCTTTTCTCATTCATGGTGTAATTTTCCTGGTTCTTGCTATGAGGAGTGATTTTCAATTGTAACTTGGAAATCTTGGATATTGTATTCTAGACTCTGAGTCTTTTCACTCCTCTCCTTTAGGCAGGCAGTTCTGCTGTGCTGTAGCATTAGGGCTGGATGAATGTGTATGCTCAATTTCCCACTGGGCCCTACTGGCACCAGGGAGGGGGAAGCAGAAGGCTGACTGACTGCCAGGTTACTGCAGGTTGCAGGTAGAAGCTCAGCTCCCCAGTATTGACACCAAGAGAGGGAAGGGTGGAAATAAAGTGCTCACTAGTTCCCCATTCCAGTGCCTCCTCTGCCTCATTGCTTCTGGGTACAGGTGGTGGTCCAGCTCACCACTGGCTACATCTCCACTAACATTATACCTGTGGGCAATAATGAGCACTCCTGCTTTTGCCAGGCAGGGAATAGAAGATCAGCTCCCTGCTCAGCCCTGCTGAGTCGACCTTGGAAGGAGAATTAAAAGTACCTGCTGTTTCTGCTGCGTGAAAGATGGATAACCAGCTCCCAGCATAGCTGTGCTAATATACAATCCCTGCAGGGGAATTGCACAGTGGATGGAAGATAACATGCCCACTCAGTGCTGCCGACGCTAACCCAGCAGCTGATTGCCACCTGCCAAGAAGATGGAAGATTAGCTCTCTGCTCATCCAGAGACTCAGTCCTCAGGTGAATAGGAGAGCAGACCTGAGCGCTATCAGTTTAGCTCCTGCTCCACTCTGCTACCACCACCTAGTAGGGGACTGGGAGCACTGGTACATCCTTCCACCTGCAGGTAGATGAGGGGTGAAAGATCAACTCTTATCAGAAACTGGAAGCGCAGGAGAAAGGCATGTTTTTCCCTTTAGTGTTCGGTTGGAGTAGGATGGGTTTTGCCAGAAACGTTTTACATTGTCAGGTAATCCCTTTTCTGGCATTTTGGCTTGGAAGGTACAAAATTTCTTGGTGCTTTTTTTTTTTTTTCTCCTTTTGTTCCTGCCAGCGGTTCCAGGTTAGAGGCTTCTGCAGTGGCTTGTCCAGGGCATAATGGAAGCAAAAGGGAAACAGAGAACTCACCTCCTTGTCATCCTTAGAGGTGTCTCACAGTGATAAGCTGTTGGCCTTCTTCTTTGAACCTTCCTAAGTTTGTTTGTAGTGTTATGTCCAGGGTTTTATTTTGTTTTATTTTTGTTGTTGTGAGAGGGAGGAGATGGGGCAAATAGGGTTACTCCATCTGAGCAGAGACAAAAATCTGCAATTGCTTTTTGTATATTGGCCTTGTATACAAAGACCTTGATAAATTTAATTATTTATTCTAAAAGTTTATTAATTGTTTTGGATTTCCTGTGTATTCAGCTATGAAATCCGTAAATAATGGGTGTTATGCCTTCCTTCCAATCCATATGCTTTTATTTCTTTTCCTTAACTTTTTGGTCTCCAGTGTAATAAAAATGATTAAAGGTGGTAATAATGATCATCCTTGTTTGTTCCCAAGCTGAGCCTATGGGATAGTATTTCACCATTAAATATGGTATTTGCAGTCATTTTTGTTCATTCTTACTTTGTGATAACTATAATTCTCTTCCATTACTAGTTGGTAAGTCTTTCTATCAGGTAATGCTATTTTTCCTATCCTTTCTGTGTTAATGTTGTGAAATAGATTTTTGGCTTTTGTCCTCCTTTTGTTTATTAAAGTACTATTTACATACATTAAAATTTATCCATATTACATGTAAAATTTGTTGAATTTTGGTAATTGTATAAAATTGAGTGACCAACATTACCATTAGAGAATAGTTCCCATACAATAAAACCTTTTTACTTCTTGCTTTGACATGAATTTCCTTTCCAAAGGCCCAGCCCCAAGCAATCATTGATCTGCTCTCTGTCACTTTTGTCTTCTTATAATTTCATTTAATGTACATAGTCTTTTTTGACTTTTTCATTTTGCATAATATTTTCAGGGTTCATCCATGTTGTTGATTGCATTATTATTTTGTTCCCCTTTAAACCATAAACAAAGCAAAAAGACAACCTATGAACTGGAAGAAAATATTTACAAACAATACGACTGATAAGGGCTTAATTTTCAAAATATACAAACAGCTCACAGCTTAATATCAAAAAAAACAAACAACCCAATCAAAAAATGGGCAGAACTCTGAAAGAGACATTTCTCCAAAGAATACACACAGATGGATTAAAAGCACATGGAAAGATGCTCAGCAGCACTAATTATTAGAGCAATGCAATCAAAACTACAATGTGTTATTACCTTACACCAGTAGAAATGGCCATCATCAAAAAGTCTATGAATAGTAAGTGCTGCAGAGGGTGTGGAGAAAAGAGAATCCTCCTACACTGTTGGTGGGAGTGTAAATTTGTACAGACACTGTGGAGACCAGTATGGAAGTTCCTTAAAAAAAAATAGAGTTACCATAAGACCCAGCAATCCCACTCCTGGACATATACCCAGAAAAACTGAAAACTCTAAATTGAAAAGATACATGCACCCCAACGTTCACAGCAGCACTATGTACAATAGCCAGGACATGGAAGCAACCTAAGTGTTCATCCACAGATGAATGAATAAAGAAGATGTGGTATATATACACAATGCAGTATTACTCAGCCATGAAAAAGAATAAGATATTGCCATATGCAGCAATATTGATGGACTTACAGATGATCATACTAAGTGAAGTAAGACAGAGAGAGGGAGACAAATATCATATGATATTACCTATTGTGTGATCAAAAAAATAATACAAATGAAAATATATATACAAAATTGAAAAAGAATCACAGACATAGAAAACAAACTTATGGTAACAAGGATTTACTATACTTCAGAGGGAACTACATTCAATACCTTGTAATAACCTATAATGGAAATATATATATATATTTTAACACTTTGCTGTACACGTGAAACTAGCACATTATTGAAAATCAACTATAATTCAACAAAAAATTGTGTTCCTTTTTATTGCTGAATAGAATTCCATGGTATGCATATACAACAATGCAGGTATACACTCACCATTTAATGGAGATTTGGGGTTGTTTTATTGAGGCTGTAAGGACTATTTTAATATAAATATTAGTATACATGTTACTGAGTAGACATAAGTTTTAATTTTGCTTAGATAAATATCTAGAATTGGAATGACTGTTTATTTTTTGTGTTTTTTAATTTTTTTCTTTTATTTTTTACTCTTCTTTTGAAAGATCTTTATTGGAGTATAATTGCTTTACAATGGTGTGTTAGTTTCTGCTTTATAACAAAGTGAGTCAGCTATACATATACATATATCCCCATATCTCCACCCTCTTGCATCTCCCTCCCACCCTCCTTATCCCACTTCTCTAGATGGTCAAAAAGCACCTAGCTGATCTCCCTGTGCTATGTGGCTGCTTCCCACTAGGTGTCTATTTTACATTTGGTAGTGTATATACGTCCATGCCACACTCTCACTTAGTCCCAGCTTCTTCATTCCCCTCACCGTGTCCTCAAGTCCATTCTCTAGGTTTGCATCTTTATTCCTGTCCAGCCCCTATGTTCTTCAGACCTTTTTTTTTTTTTTTACATTCCATATATACGGTATTTGTTTTTTGCTTTCTGACATACTTCACTCTATATGACAATCTCTAGGTCCATCCACCTCATTACAGATAACTCAATTTCATTTCTCTTTATTGCTAAGTAATATTCCATTGTATATATGTGCCACATCTTCTTTACTCATTCATCTGTTGATGGACACTTAGGTTGCTTCTGTGTCCTGGGTATTGTAAGTAGAGCTGTAATGAACATTGTGGTACATGATTCTTTTTAAATTATGGTTTTCTCAGGGTATATGCCCAGTAGTGGGATTCCTGTGTCATATGGTAGTTCTATTTTTAGTTTTTAAAGGACCCTCCATACTGTTCTCCATAGTAGCTGTATCAATTTACATTCCCACCAACAGTGCAAAGCGTTCCTTTTCTCCACACCCTCTCCAGAATTTATTGTTGTAAATATTTTGATGATGTCCATTCTGACTGGTGTGAGGTAATACCTCATTGAAGTTTTGATTTGCATTTCTCTAGTGATAAGTGATGTTGAGCATCCTTTCATGTGTTTGTTGACACTCTGTATATCTTCTTTGGAGAAATGTCTATTTAGATCTTCTGCCCATTTTTGGATTGGGTTCTTTGTTTTTTCAATATTGAGCTGTATGAGCTGCCTGTATATATCGGAGATTAATCCTTTATCAGTTGCTTTGTTTGCAAATATTTTCTCCCATTCTGAGGGTTGTCTTTTTGTCTTGTTTATGGTTTCCTTTGCTGAGCAAAAGCTTTTAAGTTTCATTAGGTCCCATTTGTTTATTTTTGTTTTTATTTCCATTTCTAGGAGGTGGGTCAAAACGGATCTTGCTGTGTTTGATGTCAAAGAGTGTTCTTCCTATGTTTTCCTCTAAGAGTTTTATAGTGTCTGGCCTTACATTTAGGTCTTTATCTCAATCCATTTTGAGTTTATTTTTCTGTATGGCATTAGGAAGTGTTCTAATTTCATTCTTTTTCATGTAGCTGTCCTGCACCACTTATTGAAGAGACTATATTTTCTCCATTGTATATTCATGCCTCCTATCTCAAAAATAAGGTGACCATATGTGCCTGGGTTTATCTCTGGAGTTTCTATCCTGTTCCATTGATCTATATTTCTGTTTTTGTGCAAATACCATACTGTCTTGAATTACTGGAGCTTTCTATTATAGCCTGAAATCAGGGAACCTGATTCCTCCAGCTCCGTTTTTCTTTCTTAAGATTTCTTTGGCTATTTGGGGTCTTTTGTGTTTCCTTACAAATTGTGAAATTTTATGTTCTAGTTCTGTGCGAAATGCCATTGGTAGTTTGATAGGGATTTCATTGAATCTGTTGACTGCTTTGGATGGTATAGTCATTTTTACAATGTTGATACTTCCAATGCAAGAACATGGTATATCTCTCCATCTGTTTGTATCATCTTTAATTTAATTCTTTCATCAGTGTCTTATAGGTTTCTGCATACAGGTTTTTGTCTCCTTAGGTAGGTTTATTCTTAGGTATTTTATTCTTTTTGTTGCAATGGTAAATGGGCATGTTTCTTTAATTTCTCTTTCAGTTTTTTCATCATTAGTGTATAGGAATGCAAGAGATTTCTGTGCATTAATTTTCTATCCTGTGACTTTACCAAATTCACTGATTAGCTCTAGTAATTTTCTCATAGCCTCTTTAGGATTCTCTATGTATAGTATCATGTCATCTGCAAACAGTGACAGCTTTAATTCTTTTCTGGTTTGGATTCCTTTTATTTATTTTCTTCTCTGACTGCTGTGGCTAAAACTTCCAAAACTATGTTGAATAGTATTGTTGAGAATGGACAACCTTGTCTAGGTCCTGATTTAGAGGAAATGGTTTCAGTTTTTCACCACTGAGAACGATGCTGGATTTGGGTTTGTCATATATTGCCTTTATTATGTTGCGGTAAGTTCCCTCTATGCCTACTTTCTGGAGGACTTTTCTCATAAATGGGTGTTGAATTTTGTCGAAAGCTTTTCCCGCATCTACTGAGAAGATCATATGGTTTTTATCCTTCAATTTGTTAATTTGGTATATCACATTGATTGATTTGGGTATATTGAAGAATCCTTGCATTCCTGGGATAAACCCCACTTGACCATGGCGTATCATCCTTTTAATGTACTGTTGGATTCTCTTTGCTATATTTTGTTGAGGATTTTTGTATCTATGTTCATCAGAGGTATTGGTCTCTAGTTTTATTTCGCAGTGACATCTATGTCTGGTTTGGAATAAGGGCGATGGTGACCTCGTAGAATGAGTTTGGGAGTGATTCTCTGTCTGCTATATTTTGGAAGAGTTTGAATAGGATAGGTGTTACCTCTTCTGTAAATGTTTGACAGAATTCGCCTGTGAAGCCATCTGGTCCTGGGCTTTTGTTTGTTGGAAAATTTAAATCACAGTCTCAATTTCAGTGCTGTGCTTGCTCTCTTTATTTTTTCTATTCCTTCCTGGTTCAGTCTCAGAAGGTTGTGCTTTTCTAAGGATTTGTCCATTTCTTCCAGGTTATCCATTTTATTGGCATATAGTTGCTTGTGTTAATTGCTCATAATGTTTCATATTTCTGCAGTGTCATTTGTTACTTGTTCGTTTTCATTTCTAATTCTATTGATTTGAGTCTTCCCTTTTTTTTTTCTTGATGAGTCTGGCTAATGGTTTATCAAATTTCTTTACCTTCTTAAAGAACCAGCTTTCAGTTTTATTGATCTTACCTATTGTTTCTATCATTTTTTTTCATTTATTTCTGATCTAATCTTTATGATTTCTTTCCTTCTGATAACTTTGGGGTTGTTTTGTTCTTCTTTCTCTTATTGCTTTAGGCATAAGGGTAGGTTGTTTATTTGAGATGTTTCTTGTTTCTTGATGTAGGATTGTATTGCTATAGAATTCCCTCTTACAACTGCTTTTGCTGCATCCCATAGGTTTTGGGACATTGTGTTTTCATGGTCATTGGTTTCTAGGTATTTTTTTAATTTCCTCTTTGATTTCTTCAATTATCTGTGGTTGTTTTTTGTGTACTGTTTAGCCTCCATGTGTTTGTATTTTTTACAGATTTTTTCCTGTAATTGATACCTAGTCTCATAGCGTTGTAGTTGGAAAAGTTACTTGATATGATTTCAAATTTCTTAAATTTACCAAGCCTTGATTTGTGACCCAAGATATGATCTGTCCTGGAGAATGTTCCATGAGCACTTGAGAAGAAAGTGTATTCTGTTGTTTTTGGATGGAATGTCCTATAAATATCAATGAAGGACATCTTGTTAATGTATCATTTAAGGCTTGTGTTTCCTTATTTACCTTCATTTTGGATGATCTGTCCATTGGTGAAAATGGGGTGTTAAAGTCTCCTACTATGACTGTTTTATTGTTGATTTCCCCTTTTATGGCTGTTAACATTTGCCTTATGTATTGAGGTACTCCTATGTTGGGTGCATAAATATTTACAATTGTTATATCTTCTTCTTGGATTGAACCCTTGACCACCATGTAGTGTCCTTCTTTGTCTGTTGTAATAGTCTTTATTTTATAGTCTATTTTGCCTGATATGAGAATTGCTACTCCAGCTTTCTTTTGAATTCCATTTGCATGGAATATCTTTTTCCATCCCCTCACTTTCAGTCTGTATGTGTCCTTAGGTCTGAAGTGGGTCTCTTGTAGACTGCATATATATGGGTGTTATTATTGTGTCCATTTAGACAGTCTATGTCTTTTGGTTGGAGCATTTTATCCATTTACATTTAAGGTAGTTATCGATATGTATGCTCCTGTTACCATTTTTTAAAATTGTTTTGGGGTTTTGTTTTTATAGTTCTTTTCCTTCTCTTGTGTTTCCTGCCTAGAGAAGTTCCTTTAGCATTTGTTGTAAAGCTAGTTTCGTGTTGCTGAATTCTCTTAGCTTTTGATTGTCTATAAAGGTTTTAATTTCTCTGTCATATCTGAATGAGATCCTTGCTGTGTAGAGTAATCTTGATTCTTGGTTTTTCCCTTTCATCACTTTAAATATGTACTGCCACACCCTTCTGGCTTGCAGAGTTTCTGCTGAAAGATCTGCCATTAACCTTATGGGGATTCCCTTGTATGTTATTTGTTGTTTTTCCCTTGCTGCTTTTAATAATTTTTCTTTGTATTTAATTTTTGATAGTTTGATTAATATGTGTCTTGGTATGTTTCTCCTTGGATTTATCCTGCATGGCACTCTCTGCACTTCTTGGACTTCATTGACTATTTCCTTTCCCATATCAGGGAAGTTTTCAACTATGATCTCTTCAAATATTTTCTCAGTCCCTTTCTTTCTCTCTTCTTCTTCTGGGACACGTATAATTTGAATGTTGGTGCATTTAATGTTGTCCCAGAGGTCTCTGAGACTGTCCTCAAGTCTTTTCATTCATTTTTCTTTATTCTGCTATGCAGTAGTTATTTCTACTATTTTATCTTCCCGGTCACTTATTTGTTCTTCTGCCACTGTTATTCTGCTATTCAATCCTTCTAGAGAATTTTTAATTTCATTTACTATGTTGTTCATCATTGTTTGTTTTCTCTTTAGTTTTTCTTGGTCCTTGTTAAACCTTGTATTTTCTCCATTCTATTTCCAAGATTTTGGATCATCTTTACTATCATTAGTCTGAATTGTTTTTCAGGTAGACTGCCTGTTTCCTGTTCATTTGTTTGGTCTGGTGGGTTTTTACCTTGCTCCTTCATCTGCTGTGTGGTTCTCTGTCTTCTCATTTTGCTTCACTTACTGTGTTTGGGTTCTTCTTTTTGCCTCCTGCAGGTTTGTAGTTCCCATTGTTTTTGGTGTCTGCCCCCAGTGGCTAAGGTTGGTTCAGTGGGTTGTGTAGACTTCCTGGTGGAGGGGACTGGTGCCTGTGTTCTTTTGGATGAGGCTGGATCTTGTCTTTCTGGTGGGCAGGACCACATCCTGTGTTGTTCTGGGGTGCCTGTGACCTTATTATGATTTTAGGCAGCCTCTCTGCTAATGGGTGGGGTTGTGTTCCTGTCTGGCTAATTGTTTGGCCTAGAGTGTCCAACACTGTAACTTTCTGGTCATTGAGTGGAGCTGGGTCTTAGCATTGAGACGGAGATCTCTGGGAGAGAGTTCACTGTTTGATATTATGTGGGGCCCTGAGGTCTCTGGTGTACCAATGTCCTGTACTTAGCTCTCCCACATCAGAGGAACAGGCCTGAAACCTGGCTGGAGCACCAAGACCCTGTCAGCCACAGGGCTCAGAAGAAAAGGGAGAAAAAGAAAGAAAGAAAGAAAGAAAGAAAGAAAGAAAGAAAAAAGAGAGAAAGAAAGAAAGAGAGAGAGAGGGAGAGAGAGAGAGAGAAGAAAAGAAAGTTATTAAAATAAAAAATAAATAGTCATAAAAAAGAGAGAAAGAAGAGGGCAAAGAAGCATACACATACACATACACACTCACAGAAAGGGTAAAAGGAAATATATATATATGTTAAAAAAATTGAGAGAGCAATCAAATCAATAAAGAAATCTACCAATGATAATAAACTCTAAATACTAAACTAAGAGAAACATAAAACCAGAAACAAATTAGATCCAGAAAGCAAACCCCAAGTCTACAGTTGCTTCCAAAGTCCACTGCCCCATTTTTTATATGATTCATTGTCTATTTAGGTATTCCAGAAATGCAGCATACATCAAGTTGATTGTAGAGATTTAACCCGCTGCTCCTGAGGCTGCGGGGAGAAATTTTCCTTTCTCTTCTTTGTTCCCACAGCTCCTGGGGTTCAGCTTTGGATTGGGCCCTGCCTCTGAGTGTAGGTCACCTCAGGGTGTCTGTTCTTCTCTCCTACAGGATGGGGTTAAAGTAACAGCTGATTAAGGGGCTCTGGCTCACTCAGGCCAGGGGCAGGAAGGGGTACAGAATGCAGGGCAAACCTGCAGTGGCAGAAGCCAGCATGACGTTGCAGCAGCCTGAGACATGCCGGGTGTTCTCCCAGGGATATTGTCCCTGGATCATGGGATCCTGGTAGTGGTGGGCTGCATAGTCTCCTGGGAGGGGAGGTGTGGCTAGTGACCTGTGCTTGCCCACAGGCTTCTTGGTGGCTGCAGCAGGAGCCTTACTGTTTCATGCCCTTCTCTTGTGTCCACACTGATAGCCGCAGCTCGCACCCGTCTCTAGAACCCATTTAGGCAGTACTTTGAATCCCCTCTCCTTGCACACCCCAAAATAGTGGTCTCTTGCCTCTTAGGCAGTTCCAGACGTTTTCATAGACTCCCTCCCAGCTAACTGTGGTACACTAGCCACCTTCAGGCTGTGTTCATGCAGCCAACCCCAGTCCTCTCTCAGACCTCTGAAGCTGTAGCCTCAGCTCCCAGTCCCCACCTGCCCTGGCAGGTGAGCAGACAAGCCTCTCAGGCTGGTGAGTGATGATCGGCACCAATCCTCTGTGTGAGAATCTCTCTGCTTTGCCCTCTGCACCCCTCTTACTGTGCTCTCCTCTGTGGCTCCAGAGCTTCGCCCCTACCACCCCCCATCTCCGCCAGTGAAGGGGTTTCCTAGTGTGTGGAATCTTTCCCTCCTTCACAACTCTCTCCCAGAGGTGCAGGTCCCATCCTATTCTTTTGTCTGTTTTTTCTTTTACCCTACCCAGGTACATGTGGAGTTTCTTGCCTTTTGAGAAGTCTGAGGTCTTTTGCCAGTGTTCAGTAGGTGTTCTGTAGGAGTTGTTCCACATGTAGATGTATTTCTGATGTATCTATGAGGAGGAAGGTAATCTCCATGTTTTACTCCTCCACCATCTTGAAGGTCTCTCTTCAGAATGATTGTGTTTTATGTTAAGTGTATGCCATACTGTTTTTCAAAGTGGCTCTAACATTTTGAATTCCCATGAACAAGGAATGAGGGAGGCAGTGGCTCCACATCCTTGCCAAAACTACATTGTGTCAGTCATTTTTACTTTTGCTGTTTGCATGCTCACTTGTGTGTCTGTGTGTAGGTCTATTGTAGGTTCAATTTGTATTTCTATGATAACCAGTGATGATGCAAGTTTCTTTTTGTTATATTACACATTCATGTATCTTCTTTTTTGAGATATCTGTGTAGTTTGCCAATATTTTTGTTGCTAATATTTTCTTATTATAGAAGTGCTTTATACATTTTGGATACAAGATCTTTGATAGACATTTGTTTTACAAATTATTTTCATAGTTTTTGACTTGCAATTTTCTTATATTAAATATCCTGTAAAGAGTAAAATGTTTTATTTTTTTTAATTGAAGTAGAGTTAATATACAATGTGGTACTAGTTTCAGGTACATGGCAAAGTGATTCAGTTATACTCACATACATAGTTACATATGCTTTTTTCTGATTATTTTCCCATATGGGTTATTATGAAATATTGAGTCAGTTCCCTAAGTTATACAGTAGGTCCTTGTTGGTTATCTATTTTATATATAGTAATGTGATATGTTAATTCCAAACCAGTAATTTATTCCTCTCCCAACTCCCCTTTCCACTTTGGTAACCATAAGTTTGATTTCTAATTCTATAGGTCAATTTCTGTGTTTCATATAAGTTCATTTGGATCATTTTTTAAAATCCCATATATAAGAGATATCATATGATAGTTGTCTTTGTCTTGCTTACTTCACTTAGTATGATAATCTGTAGGTCCATCCATGTTGCTGCAATGGCATTTTTTCATTTTATATGGCTGAGTAATATATATGTACACCACATCTTCTTTCTTCATTCATCTGTCGATGGACACTTAGGTTGCTTACATGTCTGGCTATTGTAAATAGTGTTGCAATGAACATTGGGGTGCATGTATATTTTCTAATTATAGTTTTCTCCAGATATATGCCTAGGATTGGGACTGTAGGATCATATGGTAGCTCTATGTTTAGTTTTTTAAGGAACTTCCATACCATTCTCCATAGTGGCTGCACAAATTTACATTCCCAACAACAGTATAAGAGGGTTCATTTTTCTCCATACCCTCTCTAGCATTTATTATTTGTAGACTTTTTGATGATATGGCCATTCTGATTGGTGTGAGGTGATTACACATTGTTGTTTTGGTTCATATTTCTCTAATAATTAGTTCTGTTGAGCATCTTTTCATGTGCCTTTAGGCATCTTTGTATGTCTTCTTTGGAGAAATGTCTGTTTAGATCTTCTGCCTATTTTTTGATTGGGTTGTTTGGTTTTTTTTTGCTATTCAGTTGTATGTGCTGTTTGTATATTTTGTAGATTATGCCCTTGTCAGTAGCATCATTTGCAAATATTTTCTCCCATTTTGTAGGCTGTCTTTTCATTTGGTTGAAGTTTTCCTTTGCTCTGCAAAAGATTTTAAGTTTAATTAGGTCCCATTTGTTTAATTTTGTTTTTATTTCCATTACTCTAGGAGATAAATCCAAAAAGATACTGTTATGATTTATATCAAAGGGTGTCCTGCCTGTTTTCCTCTAAGAGTTTTATAGTATCTAGTCTTACATTTAGGTCTTTAATTCATTTTTAGTTTATTTTTGTATATAGTATTAGAGAATGTTCTAATTTTATTTATTTTACATGTAGCATTCCAATCTTCAAAACACCACTTATTGAAGAAACAGTCTTGTCTCCATTGTATACTCTTGCCTCCTTTGTGTAGATTAATTAGCTATAGGTGTGTGGGTTTGTTTGTGGGCTTTCTATTCTGTTCCACTGATCTATATGTCTGTATTTGTGACAGTTCCATACTGTTTGGTTTACTGTAGCTTTGTAGTATGTTCTGAAGTCAGGGAGCCTGATTTCTCCAGCTCCATTTTTCTTTCTCAAGATTGTTTTGACTATATGGCATCTTTTGTGTTTCCATACAAATTAAAAAATTTTTTGTTCTAGTTCTGTGAAAAATATCATTGGTAATTTGATAGGAATTTCATTGAATCTGTAGATTGCCTTTGATAATATAGTCATTTTGACAATATTGATTCTTTAAATCCAAGAAGAGAGTATATCTTTCCACGTGTTTCTGTCATCTTTGATTTCTTTCATCAACATCTTATAGTTTTCAGAGTACAGGTCTTTCACCTCCTTAGGTAGGTTTATTCCTAGTTATTTTATTCTTTTTGATATGATGGTGAATGACATTGTTTCTTTAATTTCTCTTTCTGATCTTTCATTGTTAGTGTATTGAAATGCAATAGATTTCTGCATATTAATTTTGTATCCTCCAACATTAGTGAATTCATTGATAAGCTCTAGTAGTTATGGTAGTGTCTTTAGGATTTTCTATGTATAGCATCATGTCATCTGCAAACAATGACAATTTTACTTTTCCCCTTAAAATTTGGATTCCTTTTATTTCTTTTTCCTCTCTAATTACTATGGCTAAGATTTCCAAAACTATGTTGAAAAACAGTGGTGAAAGTGAGCACCCTTGTCTTGTTTCTGATCTTAGAGGAAATGTTTTCGGCTTTTCACCATTGAGTATGATGTTAGCTGTGGGTTTGTCATATATGGCCTTTATTATGTTGAGGTACGTTCCCTCTATGCCCACTTTCTGGAGAGTTTTGATCATGAATTGATGCTGAATTTTATCAAAAGATTTTTCTGAATCTATTGAGATGATCATATGGTTTTTATTCTTCAATTTGTTCATGTGGTATATCACACTGAATGATTTTTGGATATTGAAAATTCCTTGCATCCTTGGGATAAATCCCACTTGATCATGGTGTATGATCCTTTTAATGTATTGTTGGATTCAGTTTGTTAGTATTTTATTAAGGATTTTTGCATTTATGTTCATCAGTGATATTGGCCTGTAATTTTCTTTCTTTTTTTTTGTGGTATGTGTCTGGTTTTGGTATCAGGGTGATGGTGGCCTCATAGAGTGAGTTTTGAAGTGTTTCTTACTCTGCAATTTTTTGGAATTGTTTCAGAAGGATAGGTGTTAACTCTTCTCTAAATGTTTGATAGAATTCACCTGTGAAGCTATCTGGTCCTGGTTTTTGTTTGTTGGGAGTTTTTAATCACACTTTTAATTTCAATAATTATAATTGGCCTGTTCTTGATGCACTCCTCCTACCATCTTGTTTTGGTTTCTTCTTTATGTCTTTGGGTGCAGAATATCTTTTTTGGTAGGTTCCAGTCTTTTTAATTGATGGTTGTTCAGCATTTAGTTGTGATTTTGGTGTGTTTGCGAGAGGAGGTGCACTCAAGGTCCTTCTACTCTGCCATCTTTTCCAGGAAGACAAAAGGTTTTAATTTTGATGATGTTCATTTTATCAATTAATTTCAGGTATAATTTTTGTTTTTGATGTAGTTTTTGGTAAAACAGTCTAATATGACAAAAATTTCTCATGTTTTCCTCTGAAATTCAGTGGTTTGTTTGTGTATTAAGAACCATGATCCATTTTAAACTAATTTATGTGTATATGGAAAGTAAACCTTGAGGTTCCTTTTCTTTCTCTCTATACAGATATCTACTTGTTTCAGCAATATTTTTTGAAAATACTATCTTTCTATTTAATTGCTTTGGCACATCTGTGAAAAATCAATTAACCATATAAGTGTAAATATATTTATGGACTGTCTATTCTCTTCCACTGATTTATATTTCAATCATTAAGCAACTATCACACTGGATTCATGTAGTTTTAGTTCTTGAAATCTTGTATGGTAAGTCTTCTAGCTTTCTTCTTCATTTTCATACTTGGTTTATCTATCCTAAGTCCTTTGCTACTCTATAGTAATTTGAAAAATTTGTCAATTCATACAAAAAATAAGGGGTAGACAAAAATATAATAAAGACAGAGAAGATTTAGACAACAATATAAGCCTATTTCATCTGTAATTTATAAATCAAAACTTCTAACCACTGTAGAAAACACATTATTTTCAAATTCACATATAACACACATGATGTAGGTCATATACTGGTCCATAAATTATGTACTATAATTGAAAACATTTAAATTATATGTAAACTTTTAAATATTAAAAGTCAGTGACAAAGCAATATTTACTAAATTACCAAATATTTGTAAATTAAGCAATATACCACTTCAGGATAACCCATAGGTCAAAAAAGATTTCACAATGAAATTTTAGGTGAATGATATTAAGGAGACAACATACCAAACTTTGTGGGATATAACTAAAGCTGTGCTAACAGGGAAATACCTAGATTTAAAGCTAATACTAGAAAAAAAAGTTTTTAAAATAATGGTCTAAACCTCAAAATTAAGATGTCAGAATGAAAGAGCCAATTAAAAAAATATTTAAATGACATAACAAGAGGAATAATTAGTGAAATCAGTATCAGGATTGAAGGGGTAAAGATCCAACAGATGGTAAAAAGAAAATGAAGAATAAAGAAATATTGTGAATAACTTTGTGTCTAAGGCTGGGTACATATTTTTACCAGAATCCTTTATAATATAGAGTCCAGAATATACTTAGCTAATTACAGAAACTCATGCATATTTCAGAAGGAATAAGGGAAGAGAGGCCATCTTTCTCACAGAGTTTCTCTACAAAGGTCATAAATAACCATGGACGACGAAGTGTTCCCTCTTGAGCCCCAGCTTGTTCTTATTCCCTTCCTGCGTCGAGTCCCACCTAAATTTCTGGCTGCTGGCTTTGCTTACCGCAGTCCCAAACTCACCCACAGGTGCTTGGCTGGGGTCCTGTAGATGCAGTCATTCCCCCTGAAATAGATGTTGCCACAGAGGCAGCAATTTCCAGGCAAAGATTCCACACAGGTGGTAGTTTCTACAGCTCTCTATAAGAAAACCTGTTATGGCTTAGCACTGCAGTGTCTAGATCTGAATGGTTTCTTGGATTTTCCTTCATGCTGTATTTTGTCTACCCACACCAGTGTTTTGCATGGCTTTGCCAGTGACTATTTTTCTGATTCAGTGATTCCCACTTCTAGACATCCATCGCTCCATCTTTATCCACATTCAAATAAATTCTAATTCCTTAATGAAATCTCCTTTTTCTACAACATTTGTAGTGACTCTGTTTTCCTGACCAAACTCTGACTGATATTTAAATGTGGTGGTGGTGGTGGGGAATAATATTAACAATATACTCTATGTTTCATGAAAAAAATATTGTATGCCATCAAAGTTATTAGCTAGCTGGCTATTTCAATATGAGCATAAGCTGATAATAAGGATAAGGAGTCATTTGACATGTCTCTGTCTTAAGGTTTTACAGCGCATTTTGATTAGGTTAATACTAGCTCAATATATGTGTGAATTGCACCACTAGACCATTATTTTTTTATTCAGATAGTGTAGGCATACCTTGAAGGTAATGCGGGTTTGGTTCCAGACTACTGAAAAAAAGTGAAAATAAATTGTTTCATACAACTTTTTTGGTTTTCCAGTGCATATAAAAGTTATGTTCACACTATACTATAGTCTATTAAGTGTGCAATAGCATTATGTCTAAAAAACAATATACATACCTTAATTTAAAATATTTTATTGATAAAAAATGCTAACCATTATCTGACAACACAGGGTTGCCACAGTCCTTCAATTTGTAAGAAATGCAGTATCTGTAAAGTGCAATAAAGCAAAGAACAATGAAATGAGGTATGATTGTATTGGTGTTTCTGATTGATGGTGATGGTGGAGATGGCCTATACTGGCAATTATTCTAGACTACATGTTGACACAGGCTTTATACCTTCACTACATGAATCCCAGCTTCCCTCAATATTCAGTTGAAAGTTTGAATATTAAAGAAGAGAGAGGACAGAGAAAGCACACAAGCTTCATATTGGTATTGACCCCAAAATGATACCCAACACTTCTGCTCCTTTTTCATGGGTGACAAATATGGTTCCATATACGTTCAGTGATCAGGGGTGAGGATAGGGGAGGGTTGAAAATACAGTTCTTGACTGTAGCATCTTCCCAGAAGTAACTGTAGTCCATGAAAGGGGGCATAATTCTCATCACAGCTAGCCACATGTGTTGAATATGGCTACCAAACACCCATGGACAGTCTTTCTCTCCCAGAACATAATCCCATCCACACACAGGGGAGATAATTCAACGTTCCCCTTACTTAGGGCATTCAGTTTAATGTTCAATTTTCCTGTAAATGAGTTTTCTCCATCAGATCTAGAAGAGATTTCTTCTATTCTTATAATGTATGAAAATAAAAATAAAAACAAGTTTTCAGTACCTCTCTTTTCATATAGAGTGGTGTAATTCAGACACAATAGGCACAATAAAAACTTCCATTATAAAAACTGATTAATAAGAGACAAACAGCTATTACTGATTCATAGTGATAATGGAATTTTATAGAGAAAACACTAGAAGGAGGAAAGTTCCTTGAGAAGTACCTGATTCTGTTCTCCAAGAGGAACTCCCTTAGTCCTTTATTCTCACAGACGCCTGCTCTCAGCCTCTGGGAGAGTCATCTGGTTTGTCTCTTATCCTTGTTGACTACCTCTAAAGTGGATGTTTGGGGAATATATAGCTTTTGAAACCTGCTTCCTTCTCTGAAGTTTGTAAGGCACAGTATTATTTTAAGGCTCAATCATTCAAATAATTGTTAGGACAGGTACCTGACCTGGGGGCAATGTTCTTCCTCAAGAATCACAGTAGGCTTCTGATTTACTTCCTTACAGGCAAGCCTCTTTGCCATAAATATACCCTAAATTCTCTCGTTGTCATATTTCTTAAATCTGCTTTGTTCCTTGGCTTCCTTGGTACTATGTCTTCCTCTCAGAACTTATACTAGTGTTACAAGTGTCCCTGGAATCATAATGCTGCCATTATCCCTGATTTTCCCATGACCACAGCCTAACTGCAGGGAAGACAAGATAGTATCTGGCATTTTCAGCTTCAGTCATGGCAGACAGGTTTTGCTTCCCATCAAGATATCTAGGGTAGGGAATTACCTAAAGAAAATTGTCCATAAGCTTAGAAGCCCACAAAATGAAAAATTTCCTTACATTTTTATGTGGCATGTTTGAAATTTATGTACAATAGTGAATCACAACTATTCGTTCCATTATCATCTGTGTATCCTTTTAAAGTTAGCAATACTTTCTCTTCAGTAATTCCACACACTCTTTAATATTCATCCTAGCTCCAGTTTAATTTATAGAGGCATGAACTACCACATACTCTTCAGGGGAAAAAATGATCTGAATAAATACAAAGATACCACTTTTATATAATTCAGGGTACCCCATTTTCTATGGGAAGCAGTATGTTCTACTGATGTATTGATGTGTTTCTTCTAAATTATTTCCTCTCCTTGTTCCCCTGGAAAGTAAAATAATGAAAATTCAAAATCCTGAATACCTTTCTAGTTTTCATGTATTTCATGTATCTTAGGTGCTTTTCCAAGGCCAGATAATATACATTTAAAAATAAAAACGACATTAGTAAAGAATTCTATACTTGCAATGAGAAAGCTAAATATAGACCAATTAGGTTTGCTTGGTCATCTTCTCTTTGATTTAAATATCCCAAGGGCAGGTTTATGAACCTTTAAACAGTATCATATTACTCTTGCTGTAATTGTAACCTGAATAATTTGACCACTAACCTATCTATCGAAATGTGTGTTTTTTTCGAAGCATATAACAGTTTTTATTTCACTGGATGCTCCTTGTCTAATTGTGCCTGTGCCAACTGTTATTGAATATTTAATAACATGCATTTTGTTCCAGTGCACTTCTTCTTTCCTTTTCTAAATGAATCGTCCTCAGGCACTAGAAACATAAAAGTGTCAGTGACATATTTTGTTTATAGCACATAAAATAAAACAGTGTTTGACAAATATTTGGTTAATTTATTTTGTACTGATATGATACCAATTTGTGTTAAATGCAATATAAATTAGAATAAGCTCCAAAAAATTCATGTAGAGTGAGATTATGCATATTGCCAAAGTATCCTCTCCTTAATAAAAAGTTTCAACAAATTCATTTTTTATAAACAGCACGTCAGGTCTACTTTTCTAGAGGAAGAGAGTGAGAAGATCTGGACTACAAAGCTATAAACACCTGCCTTGATCATCAGTTACAGGTAACCCTTGGGGGAAAGACTTGTCAGAAGAAGCAGGAAAAATTCTAATTGTTTCAGAAGAAGTAGTACCCTGAATTTTTAACTGCCTAGAGAAAACTCTAGTGCTTACAAAATAGTCTAAGTGTAGAAGGCGTGAAGAGTCCTCTTGGCTCTGATTTTAAGAGCATATGTCTGTGACCCCACACAGCCATAAATAAATAAATTAATTAATTAATTAATTAATTAATTTAAAAAAGGAAGCCTATTTTTTTCAGTGTAATATATCTTGTCTCCTACTCCATCATCTTTTATTCTGGCTCTCAAAATCAAATGATTATTCAATTCACAAAATGCAATTTTATTAAATTAATTCTAATATATTTGATGTTTTAATAAAATTAGAATGACATCTACATAGTATGACATTTAATGACTTTAGTTCCCAAGCATTATCCACCAATAATTTTTTAATTTAATGTTATTTTTTAATTTATTTTATTTCAGTATAGTTGATTTACAATGTTTCAGGTATACAGAAAATTGATTCCATGTTTTATATATATATATATATATATATATATATATATATATATATATATATATATATATATATATATATATATATATATATTCTTTTTCAGATTCTTTTCTGTTGTAGGTTATTTCAAGATATTGAATAAAGTTCCCTGTACTATACAGTAGGTCCTTGATGCTTATCTGTTTTATATATAGTAGTGTGTATCTGTTAATCCCAAATTCCCAGTTTATCCCTCCACCCCACCTTTCCCCTTTGGTAACCATTAGTTTGTTTTCTATGTCTGTGAGTCTTTTTCTGTTTCATAAATACATTCATTTGTATCATTTTATTAGATTCCACATATAAGCAGTATCATATGATATTTGTCTTTCTTTGTCTGACTTACTTCATTTAATATGATAATCTCTAAGTCCATCCATGCTGCTGCAAATGGCATTGGTTCATTCTTTTTTATGGCTGAGTAATATTCCATTGTGTATATGTGTGTGTGTGTGTATGTATATATATATATATATATATATATATATATATATATATATGCCACATTTTCTTTATCCATTCATCTGTTAATGGACATTCAGGTCACTTCCATGTCTTGGCTATTGTAAATAGTGCTGCTATGAGTATTTGGGTGCATGTATCTTTTTGAATTAGAGTTTTCGTCTTTTCCAGATACATGCCCAAGAGTAGGATTGCTGGATCATATGGTAACTCTATTTTTAGTTTTATAAGAAACCTCCATACTGTCCTTCACAGTGACTGCACCAATTTAAATTCTCACCAACAGTATAGGAGGGTTCCCTTTTCTCCACACCCTCTTCAGCATTTATTATTTGTAGACTTTTTGATGACAACCATTCTGACTGGTGTGAGGTGGTACCACATTGTAGTTTGATTTGCATTTCTCTAATAATTAGTGACGTTGAACATCTTTTTATGTTCCTGCTTGCCATTTGTATATCTTCTTTGGAGAAAAGCCTATTTTATTCTGCTCATTTTTTGATTGGGTTCTTTTTTTTTAAATTGAACTGTATATGCAGTTTGTATATTATGGAAATCAAGCCCCTGTCCATCTCATTGTTTACAAATATGTTCTCCCATTCTGTATGTAGACCACATGCTAGGCCACAAAACAAGCCTCACTAAATTTAAGAAAATTGAAATCCTACCAAGCATCTTTTCTGACCACAGTGCTATGAGACTAGAAACGAAGTACAAGAAAAAACTGCAAAACAAACAAACAAACAAAAAACAAACATGTGAAGGCTCGACAATATACTACTAAACAACCAGTGGATCATTGAAGAAACCAAAGAGAAAATTAAAAAGGCGGAAGACAAACCCCAGTTATTTGTTGACATGGTGTACAGGCAGCCAGAGAAGAACAATCACTAGTACCTGGGGCTGAAGACCGACACATTAATGGGAAGAGAATGGTTTAGCTTGTAGTGTGATCCATGACAGTTTCAAGACCCCCAGGCAACTTTCTCTCAAATGCTTAGTTTCTGAGAATAAGAATGTTTAGTGGCTCAGTTGTGCTTTCTACCTGTATCCTTCACAATGTACACTCCCAACATTTGGAAGTATCCACAGTCTTTGCCTCTCCCTTGGGACCTGAAAGGAGGGTGTTGGAGTGAAGTGCATCCTCTATGGAGAGAGGAGGATGACAGCCTGTGAGTTCTGGGTTGATTTCCCTTTGACTGGGAAGTCAGTATCTTTGGAACCTGCTGCAGTTTAGAGGGTTAGAGACCCAGATTTGGGGGAAGAAGCTAAAAACCCTCCTCAACGTCACCTCACCTTGCCAGAAGCAGCAAGAAAATGCTTCTGCTGCTTCTGGCCCCCCTCCCTGGGGCTGGAAGGGCAGTGCTTGTGGCTCAGTGCAGAGCCCAGGGTCCCTCAGTCCTGCTGGCCATTCCCTTTGCAGACGAGGCTTCAGAGCCTCCCCCACCCTCCTTACATCCACCGCCCACACTCCACCTGGGCCAGGGCTGGAGGAGCCCTGTGAGGAGTCCCAGGATCTGCCCTCGTGCCTGGGAATGCAGGATTGTGGACTGGGGGTCAGAAGTCTGAAGCTTCCCAACTACTCCTTAAGGCCTCTGCAAGTTAAAGATATACAGTTTAATAACATTTTTTGGCCATTGGACATGACTTCTGTTAAAAAACAAGAAGGTGTGTGTGGGTGAGATAGAAAGCTAGTAAATATCCTATATAATGAATATAGCAATATGTACATCCAGGATTTGAGCTTTTGGTTATTGATGGACTGATGGATTGTTTAGAAAACATTGTTTAAGAAAAATGAGCTAGCAGCTATTCCATTTCCACTCAGAAGCATGTTCATTTATGTAGATGCCACTTTAGCTTGATCAGAATTAAATGTGAGATTTCTTCTAAAAAAAAGGAAAAAATATACCTAGAGACAAATGAAAATGAAAATGCAACAATCCAAAATTTATGGGATGTGGCAAAAGCAGTTCTAAGAGGGGAGTTTATGGAAATACAAGCTTACCTAGGTAAACAAGTAAAATCTCAAATAAACAACCTAACATTACACCTAAAGCAACTAGGGAAAGAAGAACAAACAAAACCCAAAGTTAGTAGAAGGAAAGAAGTCATACAGATCAGAGTAGAAATAAGTGAAATAGAGATTAAAAGACAATAGAAAAAATCAATGAAACAAAAAGGTGGTTGTTTGAAAGGTAAACAAAATTGATAAACCTTTAGCAAGGCTCATCAAGAAATGAAGGGAGAGGGTCAAATTCAACAAAATCATAAATGAAAAAGGAGAAGTTACAACTGACACCACAGAAATACAAAAGATCATAATAGACTACTTCAAGCAACTGAACACAAATAACATGGACAACCTAAAAGAAATGGACAAATGCTTAGAAAAGTATAATCTCCCAAGACTGAATCAGAAAGAAGTAGAAAATACGATCAGACCAATTACCAATACTTAAATTGAACCAGTAATTTAAAAACTCTGAACAAACAAAAGTGCAGGACCAGTTGGCTTCACAGGTGAATTCTACCAAAAATTTAGAGGAGAGTTAACACCTATCCTTCTGAAACTGTTCCAAAAATTTTCAGAGGAAGGAATACTTCAAAACTCATTCCAGGAGGCCATCACCCTGATACCAAAAACAAATAAAGATATCACAAGAAAAGAAAATTACAAAAAAAGTAAATCACTGATGAACATACATGGAAAAATCCTCACCAAACTACTAGCAAAGAGAATTCAACAATATATTAAAAGGACCATCCACCATGATCAAGTGGGATTTATCCCAGGGTTGCAAGGATTTTTCAATATCCTCAAATAAATCCATGTGATACACAATATTAACAAATTGAAGCTTAAAACATATGATCATCTCAATAGATGCAGAAAAATCTTTTGATAAAATTCAACATCCATTCATGATAAAAAATTCTTCAGATAATGAGCATAGAGGGAACATACCTCAGCATAATAAAGGCCAGATTTCCGACAAAAGCAGAACTAACATCATACTCAATGGTGAAAAGCTGAAAGCTTTCCCTCTAAGATCACGAACCAAGGATGCCCATTCTCAACACTTGTTTTTTCAGCACAGTTTTAGAAGTCCTAGCCACAGCAATCAGAGAGGAAAAATAAGTAAAAGGAACCCATTTTGGAAAGGAAGAAGTAAAACTGTCACTGTTTGCAAATGACATGATACTCCTATCCACAGAAAATCCTAAAGATGCTACCAGAAAACTACTAGAGCTCATCAAAAATTGGGTAAAGTTGCAGGATACAAAATCAATACAGAGAAATCTGTTGTATTTCTATACAATAACAACAAAGTATTAGGGAGAGAAATTTACCATCCCATCAAAAAGAATAAAATACCTAGGAATAAACTTACCCAAGGAGGCAAAAAAACCTGTACTCTAAAAACTGTAAGATGCTGATGAAAGAAATTGAAGACAACACAAACAGATGGAAAGATATACCGTGTTCTAGGATTGGATGAATAAATATTGTTAAAATGACCATACAACCCCAGGCAATCTGCAGATTCAATGAAATCTGTATCAAATTACCAATGGCATTTTTCACAGAGCTGGAACAAAATTTTTTTTAATCTGTATGAAAATACAAAAGACCCAAATAGCTAAAACAATCTTGAGAAAGAAGAACAGAGCTGGAGGAATCATACTGTTTGTCTTCAGATCATATAATACAAAGCTACAGTCATCAAAACAGTATGGCACTGGTACAAAAACAGACACACTGATCAATGGAACAGGATAGAAAGCCAGAAATAAACCTATACATCTATGGTCAATTAATCTACACAAAGGAGGCAAGAATATACAGTGGAGAAAAGAGAGTCTCTTCAATAAGTGGTGCTGGGAAAACTGGACAGCTACATGTAAAAGAATGAAATTAGAACATTCTCTAACACCATATACAAAAATAAACTCAAAATGCTTTAAAGACATAACTGTAGCAAATATAAACATATAAGACATAATTAAACTTAATAGCTTTCACACAGCAAAGAAAAACATGATATTTTATTTAAAATTATGTTTTTAGGTAAGTTGTATGATTTTCTCCTAGATTCTTCCCTTATAGAGTTCAGCATATGGCTGGAGAATCTTAATTATCATGGAGATTGATGTGCTACAATATAAGTCACAGATGAATTGCTTATGAACCAATATTTGGAGAAGGATTTCACTTTTTTATAGTCATATTATCTCACGTAATGAAACTCATTGAATCTATTTCTTCATATAATACCCAGATATTTGTCCATATAAATCAGCAATATCATTTAACTCTTATGGTATAAACTAGTTTCTCCCAGATTCTCCCAGATCAGAATTTATACTTGCTACTTTGAAGATTTGGATCTTAATTCACTTACAATCCCAAAGACAAGTGGGATGACAGGGGTGGAGAATAGGACAACTGCCATCTATGTTCAAGGTAACTGCCTCAGGTGAGGTCATTTCAAATCACCAGGCAAGGCAGGACTTCTGTCACTAGGCAGGAAAAGAGACATTTTTCTGCTCTTTAGGAGAATTTTTTTGTTTTTTCTGGGTTAAAGTCCTTAGATTCATCATAATTCATCCAAATGGAATTATTATCATTCCACTTTTCAGAGACCTAGTAAATCCTTTAAATTTTATGAGATCTCAGGGGCTGATAAATCCATATATGTTATAATTAGCAAATAGAATGAGAAATTTCTGCTCTGTTTTTCAGGTTTGGCAACCCAACCTTGCATCTGCAAGAGATATGAGATTCTTTTTAGATAAACATGGGAGCTTTCTTGTTTTTCATTATTACTTAAGCTGAGAATTAAAAACCCTGAACTTACTTTTTTAATTAAAAATTTCTACTTCCATCAGAATAACCAGCACATCATTTGTATTACTCAGTCTTATCATAACAATCAGTCACAATAGCCAGTTGGTCTGCCAGAGCTTACCTTCAATGAGCATATAATTCCGGGGAACTACAGGATAATAACGTTTGTAAATATTTTGGCACACATCTATGGACTAATAGTATCCTATTTTCAAACTTCTAAAACAATGGAGTCAGATAAGCCAATTCTGTGAGTCAGTTTCCTGCAACGTCTCTGGTTACCAAATACTCTCTCAGGCAAAGTTCTAGGTATTTTAAACAGAGAGGGGTTTAATTCAGAGAATTTGGTGGTCAAAGGTCATTAGAATTGTTTGGCAAAGAACAGTTTAAAAAACACTAAACCTATGATTTAAAAACCAAATTACTTTGATTTAAAGACCAAATCATTTAATATAGAAGTCAGGAAGCTGCCACTGCTGCTATCAGTGTTGCTACCTCCACAATTAGCCTTCATTTATGACACTGAAAATAGATACTGGAACATGAAGTCTACCTCCTACACCCACTCATGTCTTTTAGAACTTGTTTAAGAGCTGTGGAAGGATGACTTCTGTTTTCAAATCTTGCATGAATGCATCTCAATGGCAGAAATTAAATTGTGTCTAGTACCTTAGCCAGAAAGGAATCTGAGGAAAGGACTCTTAGCCCTTGCAATATAGGATGGAGCATGGGAAGGCTCTGTTTTACTCAATCGTCTCAGCATCACTTGACATAGTTGATTTTTGTCTTTCTTAAAGCACTTTCTGCTCTTGCTTTCCATGAAACCATATTTTTCTCTTTTTGCCCTACACTGCCTGTTATTTTTAAGGATCATTTTCTGGATGAAGTGAATAATAAAATGGGGACAAAAGAATAGATCCAAGGAGGATAGCTTCAAGATGGCAGAGGAGTAAGACATGGAGATCACCTTTGTCCCCACAAATATATCAAAAATACACCTACACGTGGAACAGCTCCTACAGAACACATACTGAGCACTGGCTGAAGACCTCAGACTACCCAAAAGGCAAGAAACTCCTCATGTAGCTGGGTAGGGAAAAGGAAAAAGAAAAAAACAAAGACAAAAGAATAGAGACAGGACCTGAACATCTGGGAGGGAGTTGTGAAGGATGAAAAGCTTCCACACACTAGAAATCCTCTTCACTGGCAGAGATTGCAGGTGGGCGGGGGGGGGGGAGCTTCAGAGCCACGGTGGAGAGCGCAGCAACAGGGGTGCAGAGAGCAAAGTGGAGAGATTACCGCACAGAAGATCGGTGCTGACCAGTTCTCACCAACCTGAGAGGCTTGCCTGCTCACCTGCCAGGGCGGGAGTGGGGCAGGGGCTGGGAGCTGAGGCTCTGGCTTTGGAGGTAAGATCCCAGGGAGAGGACTGGGGTTGGCAGCATGAACACAGCCATAAGGGGGCTAGTGCACCATAGCTAGCCAGGAGAGAGTCTGGGAAAAAGTCTGGAACTGCAGAAGAGGAAAGAGACTTTTTCTTGCCTCTTTGTTTTGTGGGGTGCGAGGAGAGGGGATTAAGAGCACCGCCTAAACGAGCTCCAGAGACTGGCACAAGCCATGGATCTCAGTGCAGACACCAGCGATGGGCATGAAACACTAATGTTGCTGCTGCAGCCAACAAGAAGTCTGTGTGCAAGCAGAGGCTACTATCCACATCTCCCCTCACAGAAGACTGTGTAGCCCACAACTACCAGGGTCCCATGATCCAGTGACAAATTCCCTGGGAGAACACACGGCATACCTCAGGAAGTTGCAATGTCATGCTGGCCACTGCCTCCACAGGCTCACCCAACATTTTGTACACCACCCTCCCCCTGGCCTGAGTGAGCCAGAGTCATGAATCAGCTGCCATTTTAACAGTATCCTGTCTAGGAAAAGAACAGTTGCCCTCAGGTGACCTGTAGATAGAGGCGAGGCCAAAACCAAACCTGAACTCCAGGAGCTGTGCGAACAAAGAAGAGAAAGGAAAATCGCTATCAGCAGCCTCAGGAGCAGCCTATTAAATCTCCACAATCAAATTGATGGACCCAACATCTGTGGAATACCTGAATAGTCAACAAATCATGCCAAAATTGAGGCCACCACCTCAATTTTGACTTTTGGATCAACTGTAAACTTGGGGTTTGCTATCTGCATCTAATTTGTTTCTGGTTTTATGTTTATCTTAGTTTAGTATTTAGAGTTTATTATCATTGGTAGATTTGTTTATTGATTTGGTTGCTCTCTTCCTATATATATACATATATATATATATGTGTATATATATATGTATATATATATAAAATACATGTTTCCTTTTCCTCCTTTTGTGAGTGTGTATGTGTATGCATCTTTGTGAGATTTTGTCTGTATAGCTTTGCTTTTACCATTTGTCCTAGGGTTCTATCTGTCCATTTTATTTTTATTATACTCTTTAGTGCTCATTTTCATTCGTAGATTTACTTCTTTTGGTTTGGTTGCTCTCTCTTTCTTTCTTTTGTTAAATTATTTTTTATTTTTTTATTTTAAATAATTTTAAAAATATTTTAATTTAATAAATTTATTTTATTTTCTTTCTTTTTTTTTTCTTTCTTTTCTTCTGAGCCAGGTGACAGACAGAGTCTTGGTGCCCCAGCCAGGTGACAGGCCTGAGCCTCTGAGATAGGAAAGCCGAGTTCAGGACATTGGCCCACCAGAGACCTCCTGTACACATGTAATATCAAATGGTGAAAGCTCTCTCAGAGATCTCCATCTCAATGCTAAGATCCAGGTCCATTCTATGACCAGGAAGTTAGAGTGCTGGACACCCTATGCCAAAAAAACTAACATGAGAGGAACACAACATCACACATTAGCAGAGAGTCTGACTAAAATCATAATAAATTCACAGACACCCCAAAACACACCAACGGACACTGTCCTGCCTACCAGAAAGACAAGATCCAGCCTCATCCACCAGAACACAGGCACCAGTCCTCTGAAAGAGGAAAATGACACAACCCACTTAAACAACCTAACCCACTGGGGGCAGACACCAAAAACAACAGGAACTACAAACCTGCAGCCTGCAGAATGGAGACCCCCAATCACAGTAAGTTAAGCAAAATGAGAAGACAGAGAAATACACAGCAGATAAAGGAGCAAGGTAAAAACCCACCAAAACAAACAAATGAAGAGGAAATAGGCAGTCTACCTGAAAAACAATTCAGAGTAATGATAGTAAAGATGATCCAAAATCTTGGAAATAGAATGGAGAAAATAAAGGAAACATTTAACAAGCACCTAGAAGAACTAAAGAGCAAACAAAAAATGATGAACCACACAATAAATGAAATTAAAAATTCTCTAGAAGGAATCAATAACAGAATAACTGATGCAGAAGAACAGATAACAGACTTTGAAGATAAAATGGTAGAAATAACAGCCAGGGAGAAGAATAAAGAAAAAAAGAAGGAAACGAATTGACAACACTCTCAGAGACTTCTGGGACAACATTAAAAACATCATTAGAATTATAGGGGTGCCAGAAGAAGAAGAACAAAGGAAAGGGACTGAGAAATATTTAAAGAGATTATAGTTGAAAACTTCCCCAATATGAGAAAGGAAATAGTCAATCAAGTCCAGGAAGCACAGAAAGCCCCATACAGGATAAATCCAAGGAGAAACATGCCAAGACACATATTAATAAAACTATCAAAAATTAAATACAAAGAAAAAATATTAAAAGCAGCAACAGAAAAGCAACAAATAACATTCAAGGGAATCCCCATAAGGTTAACAGTTGACCATTCAACAGAAACTCTGCAAGCCAAAAGGGAGTGGCAGGACGTATTTAAAGTGATGAAAGAGAAAAAAATACAACCAAGATTACTCTACCCAGCAAGGATCTCATTCAAATTTGAAAGAGAAATTAAAAGCTTTACATAAAAGCAAAAGCTAAGAGAAGTCATCACCACCAAACCAATTTTACAACAAATCCTAAAGGAACTTCTCTAGGCAGGAAACACAACAGAAGTAAAACACCTGTAATAACAAACCAAAACATTTAAGAAAATAGTAATAGGAAGACACATATTGATAACTACCTTAAATGTAAATGGATTAAATGCTCCAACCAAAAGACATAGAATGGCTGAATGGATACATAAACCAGAGCAGTATATATGCTGTCTAAAAGCGACCCATTTCAGACCTAGGGACACATACAGTCTGAAAGTGAGGGGATGGAAAATGATATTCCATGCAAATGGAAATTGAAAGAAAGCTGGAATAACAATTCTCATATCAGACAAAATAGACTTTAAAATAATGACCATTACAAGAGACAAAGAAGGAAACTACATAATTAACAAGGGATAAAACCAAGAAGAAGATATAACAATTGTGCATATTTATGCACCCAATATAGGAGCACCTCAATATTAAGGCAAATGCTAACAGCCATAAAAGGGGAAATTGACAGTAACACAATCATAGTAGGGGACTTTAACACCCCACTTACAACATAGGACAGATCATCCAAAATGAAAATAAATAAGGAAATATAAGCTTTAAATGATACATTAAACAAGATGTACTTAATTGATATTTATAGGACATTCCACCCATAAACAACAGAATAAACTTTCTTCTCAAGAGCTCATGGAGCATTCTCCAGAACAGATCATATCTTGGGTTACAAATCAAGCCTTGGTAAATTTAAGAAATTTGAAATTGTATCAAGTATCTTTTATGACCAAAAAGGTATGAGATTAGATATCAGTTACAGGAAAAAATATGTAAAAAATACAAACACATGGAGGCTAAACAGTACACTACTAAATAACCAAGAGATCACTGAAGAAATCAAAAAGGGAATCAAAAAATACCTAGAAACAAATGACCATGAAAACAAGATGACCCAAAACCTATGGGATGCAGCAAAAGCAGTTCTTGGAGGGAAGTACATAGCAATACAATCCTACCTCAAGAAACAAGAAACTTCTCAAATAAACAACCTAACCTTACGCCTAAAGCAATTAGAGAAAGAAGAACAAAAAACTCCCAAAGTAAGCAGAAGGAAAAAAGTCATAAAGATAAGATCAGAAATAAATGAAATAGAAATGAAGGAAACAATAGCTAAGATCAATAAAACTAAAACCTGGTTCTTTGAGAAGATAAACCAAATTGATAATCCACTAGCCAGACTCATCAAGAAAAAAAGAGAGAGGACTCAAATCAATAGAACTGGAAATGAAACAGGACAAGTAACAACTGACAATGCAGAAATACAAAGGATCATGAAAGATTACTACAAGCAACTATATGCCGATAAAATGGATAACCTGGAAAAATGGACAAATTCTTAGAAAAGCATAACCTTCCAAAACTGAAACAGGAAGAAATAGAAAATATAAACAGACCAATCACAAGCACTGAAATTGAAACTGTGATTAAAAAATCTTCCAACAAAAAGAAGTCCAGGACCAGATGGCTTCACAGGCAAAATTAATCAAACATTTAGAGAAGAGCTAACACCTCTCCTTCTCAAACTCTTCCAAAATATAGCAGAGGGAGGAACACTCCCAATCTCATTCTATGTAGCCACCATCACCCTGATACCAAAACCAGACAAAGATGTAACAAAAAAGAAAACTACAGACCAATATCACTGATGAACATAGATGCAAAAATCCTCAACAAAATACTAGCAGAGCCCAACAGCACATTAAAAGGATCATACACCATGATCAAGTGGGGTTTATCCCAGGAATGCAAGGATTCTTCAATATATGCAAATCAATCAATGTGTTAAACCATATTAACAAATTGAAGAGGAAAAACCATATGATCATCTCAATAGATGCAGAAAATCTTTTGACAAATTCAACACCCATTTATGATAAAAACCCTCCAGAAAGTAGGCATAGAGGGAACTTTCCTCAACATAATAAAGGCCATATATGTCAAACCCACAGCCAACATTGTTAAATGATGAAAAGCTGAAAACATTTCCACTAAGATCAGGAACAATGTTGTCCACTCTCACCACTATTATTCAACATAGTTTTGGAAGTTTTAGCCACAGCAATCAGAGAAGAAAAAGAAATAAAAGGAATCCAAATCTGTAAAGAAGAAGTAAAACTGTCACTGTTTGCAGATGACATGACACTATACATAGAGAATCCCCAGGATTCCACCAGAAAACTACAGAGCTAATAACAGAATTTTGTAAAGTAGCAGGATATGAAATTAATGCACAGAAATCTCTGGCATTCCTGTACACTAATGATGAAAAATCTGAAACAGAAATTAAGGAAACACACTCATTTACCATTGCAACAAAATGAATAAAATACCTAGGAATAAACCTACCTAAGAAGACAAAAGACCTGTATGCAGAAAACTATAAGATACTGATGAAAGAAATTAAAGATTATACAAACAGATGGAAAGAAATACCATGTTCTTGGATTGGAAGAATCAACATTGTGAAAATGACTGTATTACCCAAAGCAATCTACAGATTCAATGCAATCCCTATCAAACTGCCAATGGCATTTTTCACAGAACTAGAAAAAACGTTTTCACAAGTTGTATGGAAATACAAAAGACCCTGAATACCTAACGCAATCTTGAGAAAGAAAAACAGAGCTGGAGGAATCAGGGTCCCTGACTTCAGAATATACTACAAAGCTCCAGTATCAAGACAGTATGCTACTGGCAAAAAAAAAAAAAAACAAAAACAGAAATATAGATCAATGGAACAGGATAGAAAGCCCAGAGATAAACCCATGCACATATGATCATGTTATCTTTTATAAAGGAGGCAAGAATATACAATGGAGAAAAGACAGCCTCTTCAATAAGTGGTGCTGGGAAAACTGGACAGCTACATGTAAAAGAATGAAATTAGAACTCTCCATAACACCATACATAAAAATAGACTCAAAATGGATTATAGACCTAAATGTAATGTCAGACACTATAAAACTCTTAGAGGAAAACATAGGCAGAACACTCTATGACATAAATCACAGCAAGATCCTTTTTGTCCCACCTCCTAGAGAAATGGAAATAAAAACAAAAATAAACATATGGAACCTAATGAAATTTAAAAACTTATTTACAACAAAGGAAACCATACACAAGACGAAAATTCAACCCTCAGAATTGGAGAAAATATTTGCAAACGTAGCAACTGACAAAGGATTAATCTCCAAAATATACAGGCAGCTCATGCAGCTCAATATTAAAAAAAACAAACAACCCAATCCAAAAATGGGCAGAAGACCTAAACAGACATTTCTCCAAATAAGAGATAGAGATTTCCAACAAACACATGAAAGGATGCTCAACATCACTAATCATTAGAGAAATGCAAATCAAAACTGCAATGAGGTATTACCTCACACCAGTAAAAATGGCCATCATCAAAAAGTCTACAAACAGTAAATGCTGGAGTGGGTATGGAGAAAAAGGTACCTTCTTGTACTGTTGGTGGGACTGTAAATTGATACAGCCACTATGGATAACAGTATGGAGGTTCCTGATAAAACTAAAAATAGGACTACCATATGATCCAGCCATCCCACTACTAGGCATATACCCTGAGAAAACCGTAATTCAAAAATGGTCATGTACCACAATGTCCATTGCAGCATTATTTTCAATAGGCAGGACAGGGGAGCAACCTAAGTGTCCATCAATAGATGAATAGATAAAGAAGATGTGGCACATATATACAATGGAATATTACTCAGCCATAAAAAGAAACACAATTGAGTTATTTTTAATGAGGTGGATGGACCTAGAGACTGTCATACAGAATGAAGTAAGGCAGAAAGAGAAAAACAAATACCATATGATAACATATATATATGGAATCTAAAAAAAAGAAGAAAAAAAAAACGTTCTGAAGAACCTAGGGGCCAGATAGGAACAAAGACACAGATGTAGAGAACAGACTTGAGGACACAGAGAGGGGGAAGGTTAAGCTGAGATGAAGTGAAAGAATGGCATGGACTTATATACACTACCAGAAGTAAAATACATTGCTAGTGGGAAGCAGCTGCATAGCACAAGAAGATTAGCTTGGTGTTTTGTGACCACCTAGAGGGGTCAGATAGGGATGCTGGGAGGCAGTCACAAGAGGGAGGGGATATAGGGATATATGTTTATGTATGGCTGATTCAGTTTGTTATACAAGAAACACTAACACACCTTTGTAAAGAAATTATACTCCAACAAAGATGTTAAAAAAAAAAAAAGCAAAGGTCCATTAACTTTGATATGATTGCAGGGAAGTCTTCTCCAAATAGATACCATTTAAATGGGATACACACATACAAATATGGGGTGGATTTTAGGAATTACACCAATATTTTTATTTCTTTCTTTCTCCCTTCTTTCTCTTCTGTGGTGACTGTGGAGACCATATTCTTAAGGTGGTAGCATCTCAAGGTGGAATTCCTTGGCATGCTTGCATAACTTCTTGAAGTGAGGTCGCACAAGATAGGTAGGGGGTAGGGGTAGGCCCCCTACCTATCATGAAGAATGGTATGGACTGTCATATTAAAAATAAATAAGTTTTACTTTGTTTTAAGCCACATAAAGCAAAAGGGAGTGTTTAGCCTGTTTTTTTCAAGAAGGTTTGAGATTTATCAGAAAATAATGCTAGAAGGGGACAAGAAAAATGTGGGCATAAGCAATAAAGTGATTGTCATGATAGACAATGCAATTTATGTCAAATAAGAACAGGTGGTACTGATGGATAGTTACAAAGTGATAACTTCAAATATATTTATGACATTGATGGGTATAGTATTTTGAGGGTATTTGACCAAGTGAGAAGAGTATGAAATGCTGTTTTAAGTGTATGTTTGCTGTTGAGGGTTGATGGGATGTTCATTTTCTTGTGATATCAAGATTGAGTGCTTGATAATAGAAGTGAATGACTGAAGAAATGTAAAGGAGAAATGAAAACACCAACTATGAGAAGATCAACAAACTAAGTCTAGAGGTTCATGGACGATCATTTGAAAAACATTCATCTATTCCAATATTTTAAGATTTCTAGTTCTATTAGTAGATGAAGCCAGAATAGCAGAAATCTTCTACTGAAATTCTCTTGCCTGCTTGCTCTCTTTATTCTACAGACTTTTTGGTGAAGCAAAGATAATGCTGCATATAAAAACATGGGCATTGGTGTCAGACTGCCCAGCTTCTGATTCTGGTTTAGTCATTCAATAGTTTGGTGGTACTTGAAATTGGTAAGTACTTGGTACTTATTATTGAAACACTTTTTTTCTGATGTATAATTAATTTTGAACATTAAATAAGGACAATGATTTTGAATATCTTGGTTATTATATTACTATAATTATTGTGTAATATTTTGGCTTCCTACTTTGTTTGATGACTTGGCATTAATATTCACCACTAAATTTATGGTAGGGTCATTGGCGAGGATGTTATCCACTGTATCAGTTATTGTTACCCATATAACTCCTTACTTCACACACACACACACACACACACACACACACACACACACACACTACAAAAACAGAAATAGCCTTCCAGATTGAAATGCCAAAAGAAGTTTGCCTCCACTGATAAACTGTTGTTTATTCTCAAATTCTCCACAAGTCATGCTAAAAAATGTTCAATCCCTTTTAGCTTTGGAGACTACATAATTAGAGTCAAAATTGTGGCTTAACTTTAATATAGGAAAGGACTCTGAGAATATCGTATACACACTCCCTTTCCTCCATTAATTATCACCTTTCTTTTTATTTTAGATTTAATATTTATTCATATTTATTGAATACATTTTCTAAGTCACCTCATTCTTCTGTGTGTGCATATATGTATATTAATAATATCGATATCCTAGATTTTGAAACCACAAATTATTGAAGAAAAATGGTTGTCCAAAATAAGAAGATTTCTACTGCTATAGAAAGATTTTTTTTAATAGTAAAGGGTTTTTCATTTAAGGACCAGGATGAATCAGTTCTCCTTTTGTGAGGAGCAAGCTGAACCTGTGTTCCAATACAGCTCTTGCTACAGGTCCCATTTTGATTTAAAAGGTTAGTTGGGCATCACCTATTGACATTGCTTTTAATTTGGTCCAATCTATATTATAATTATTATTTCTTTACATCGTGATTCCTAGAGTCTAACGAGGGTTCTAGAGCTCTTCTCTTGATTACATTTATATGATGCTTTAATGGTAAATGGAGATGAAAAAAGATAAGGTACTACTTCCTACTCTACCATTGAATCAAGCAGATATCATTTTAATAATGTCCTATTTCCATTCCTGCAAGTAGAGCTTGCTGCACTGTGGCTGAGACACTATGTTAAGTAGGACAACTGTGAGCATCTTTGAGAAATTGCTCAGAGATTAAATGTCTCTTACTTTTCATACCAGCAAATGATTTCATCTTTGACCCATAATTTGACATTCTAAACATAGGATGTTCTGTATGTTAGTATTAAGTGTGATTAAGTCCAGTGGATTTCATTCAATTTCTGATTAATTTTGACACTGGGTAGGCTGAGCATACAGCACTGAATTTTAAGCCTATGTAAGTTTCAAGGAAGGCAAATACAGAAATAAGTAATGTGCAGTTCCTATCAGTCCCGACAACAACTCTGTGAAGTCTCACACATGATAAACCAGTTAGGGTACTCATAAACTGTTCTCTTCTGGAGAGATTTGTATTTAGTTTTATGAGACATTTGTTGTATACCTACTGTGTGGAAAACAATAGGCTCTTAGAAGACAGAAGAAATGATAACAAAATAGTCCAAGCTTCAAGGAGCAGTTTTTGTGTGCAGAGTATTACCCAAGTTCGGGGGAAAAAATCTGTTCTTTATAATGTATACCTCATGAAGTAACTTTTTGTGAATTTATAAGTAATAGAAAACTACAAGTATGTACCACTTGGCAGTGAGGTAACTTTAGGAAATAAGAGGTCAGGGGCTTAAGAAGCCTAAGTCAAGTTCAAATTCACCATGCATTTGCCTACTTTTTGAGTTCTCTAAAATTTGTCCCTTTGTATATTATTCAGTCTGATTTTCCACTGAATTTATATACATATTCTGATTCTTTTGGGCTTATATTCTTTAATTCATTCATTAAAAATGTATTGAAATAGAAGAAGAACTAAATGAGTGGAGAGGTATTTTATGTTCATAAACAGGAAGACTCAATATTATTATGCAGTCCATTCTTCCACCTTGATCTATAGATTCATTGCAATTTCAATCAAAATTCCAGCAAGTTTTTTTGTTATTGACAAACTGATTCTAAAGTTTATTAGGAGAGGTAGAGGACCCAGAATAACCAACTCAATACTGAAAGAGAAGAACAAAGTTGGAGCACTGACACTATTTGACTTCAAGACATTCTACAAATTTATAGAAAACAACACAGTCTGGTATTAGCAAAAGAATACATTCATAGATCAATGGAACAGAGTACAGAGTTCATAAATAGCCCCCCTTAGATATAGTCAACTAGTATTTGATAAAGGAACACAACTAATTCAATGGAGAAAAAGAAGTCTTTTCAAAGGAAGGTTCTGGAACAACTAGATATCCACATTAAAAGAAAAAAAGAATCTAGACACAGACCTTATACCATTCACAAAAATGAACTCAAAATTATTCACATACCTAAATGTAAAATGCAATACTATATAACTAGAAGAGAGTATAGAAGAAAGCCTAGATGACCATGGGTTTGGTGATAATTTTTGAGTTACAATACTGAAGGCACACACTACTATGTATAAAATAGATAACCAATGAGGACTTACTGTATAGAAAAGGGAAATCTACCCAGTATTTTGTAATAACCTATATTGGAAAAGAATATGAAAAGATATAGATGTATGTATAGAATGAATTTGCTTTACACTTGAAACTAACACAACATTTAAATCAACTATACTTTATTTTTTTTAAATGGTCTTAAAAAATACCAAAAACAAGATCCATGAGGGAGGAATTGATAAACTGGACTTCATTAGAATTAAAAATTTCTACTCTGTGAAAGACATTGTGAAGAGAATGAAAAGACTCATCACAGACTGGGAGAAAATATTTACAAAAGACATATCTCATTGAAAGACTGTTATTCAAAATATATAAAGAACTGTTAAAACTCAACAATAAGAAAACAATCAACTCAGTTAAAAATTAGGGCAAAGACCTCACCAGACATCTCACTGAAAAAGGTATACAGATACTAAAGATGCATATGAAAATGCATTCCACATCATATGTCATCTGGAAAATGTAAATTACAACAACAGCGAGATAGCACTACACACCTATTAGAATGGCCATAAACTGGAACACTGAAAACTCCATATACTGGTGAGGATGTGGAACAGGAGCTCTCCTTCATTGTTGGTGGGAACAAAAATGGTACAGCCACTTAGGGGGATAGTTTAGCAGTTTCTTACAAAAGTAACCATATTCTTACTATACTATCCAGCAGTCTTGTTCCTTGGTATTTACCTAAAGGAGTTGAAAACTTATGTCCACACAAAGACCTGTACATCTTTATTTATAGCAGCTTTTTTCATCATTACCAAAACTTGGAAGCAACCAAGATAACCTTCAGAAAGTGAATGGATAAATAAACTGAGGTACATACAGACAATGGAATATAATTCAGTGCTAAAGAGAAATGAGCTATCAAGTCATAAGAAATGGAGGAAACTTAAATGTATATTACTAAATGAAAGAAGTCAGTTTGAACAGGGTACATACTGTATGATTCCAACTATTTGACTACCTGGAAAAGGCAAAACAATGGAGAAGATAAAAAGATCAGTGTTTGCTGTGGGTTAAGAAGGAGGGTGTGATGAAAAAGCAAATCACAGAGGATTATTAGGGCAGTAAATGTATTCTATATGATACTATAATGGTAGATACATGTCATTATACATTTATACAAAGCCATAGAATGTACAACACTAAATGTAAACTATGGTCTTTGGGTGATAATGATTTGTCAATGTAGGTTCATCAATTATGTTCATCAACTGTAACATGTGTAGCACTCTGGTGGGGCATATTGATAGTGGTGGAGGTAGTGGATGTGTGGGGCTCTTTGTAGTTGATGTTCAATCTTGCTGTGGACCTAAAACTGCTCTAAAAATAATGTCTAGCTAAAAAGAAAAAATAAAATAAAAAATTAAGTCTGAGGTGGTGAAAGAAAGAAAATGATAAATGAGGAAAAATTAATGAATCAGAAAACAATTATTTAATAGAGAAAGTCAAAAATTGGTTCTTTAAAAAAATTACCCCATGGTAAGACTCAATAAAATATAGCAGAAATACAAAAGCTCAGTGTAAGGAATGCAAAATAAGATAGTTATACTGTCAGACAGTCAATGCACATATAATACAAGAATATTATGAGCCATTTTACATGGATAAATTGAAAATTTTAGATGGAATGGATAATTCCTGGAGAAATACAATTTAGAAGACTTATATCATAATGAAGAGATAATTTTAAAATCCTATTATTTGAAGGAAACTTAATCCATAATTAAAAGCTTTTCTGCAAAGAAATTTCTAATCCACATACTTCTCCATCAAGATAATATTACTAAAAACTTTCCAGAGAATAGAAAAAGAGATAATTGTATTCTATTGGTCTTGTGAGACCAACATAACAATGATACAAAAACCTGACCAAATATATTGCCATAAAAGAAAATTATAAGACAATCTTCCTGTAATCTTGAATATAGTTGTAAAATATTGCAAACACACTTAGAGATAAGTAGGTAATATATGGATGTGTCCTTTTAAACATGTAAAGAAATGTAGTCAGTACTCTGAGAGTAATGGGTGGGCTTTGGAGGGTTTTAAGATGAGAAGATGTTACGTATGATTCTGTATAAGGAATATGATATAATAGTAAAAAACATATCTGCTACACATGATTCCTTCACTCAATATTTTATACTCTGAAGAAATAAAAGCTATTACTTGTAAAAGAGGATACTTGAAATATCAACATTAGGTAACACAGGCTACTACAGTATAGGAATATATTGAAGAAAAATTCAATGTGGTATTCAGAAGATAGGGAATGTTTGCTGAATGGAAGAAGAGAAAATAAACTTTATTGTACATAACCTTAGGTGATATCATATACTTATAATAACTAGTTGGAGAGTAGAAGAGAATTTATTCCTGGAAGAGAAAAATAATAGGGGCAGATGAATTAAAACAGTAATAAACTGTGGGCTGTGAATCCATAGCTCCTAGGGTAACTCTTTACACATTAGAGACCTTCAATACATTTTCTGATAAGTGAATTTATCCAGGCACCCGGGACTCCTCCAAGGGGCTCGAGGGGTTACATGGGACAGAGCAGATGGGAAAGAAGCCTACCAGGCACCAGAAGGAGTCTCAAAATCCAGTTCTTCTGAGATCTGCCTATACTTATTATTATTTCTTTTCTTCTACTTACTTTGGATTTAATTTGCTCCTTTTCCAATTTTCTAAGGGGAAAAATTAGATCTTTCTTCTCTTCTAATATATGCATTTGGTGCTATATATTTCCCTCTAAGTACTGTTTTCACTGCATCCCATGGATTTTGGTAAGTTGTTTTCATTTCCATTTAGTTCAAAATAGTGTTTAATTACTCTTGAGATTTATTCTTTGACCCACATCAAAGAAATTTGTTGTTTAATCTATGAATATCTTGGGATTTGTGTAGATAACTTAGATAAAGATCTAGTTATCTTTCCGTTACTGACTTCTAATTTAATTCCATTGTGGTCTGTATGATTTCTATACTTTTAAATTTGCTAAGGTGTGTTTTATGTGTCTGTATTGTGGCCTGTCTTGGTAAATATTCTATATGAGCTTGACAAAAATATATATTATGCTGTTGTTGTATGAAGTAGTCTATCGGTGTCCATTATATCTAGTTGACTGTTGAGTTCAACTATATCCTTAATGATATTTTTGTCTGCTGAATCTGTCCATTTCTGATAGAGGGGTGTTGAAGTCTTTGACTATAACAGTGAATTCGTCTATTTCTCCTTGTGGTTCTATTAGATTTTACTTCATGTATTTTGACACTCTGTTGTTGGGTGCATACACATTAAAAAGTGTTATGTCTTGGAGAATTGACCTCTTTGTCCTTTTGTAATGCCCTTCTTTAACCCTGATAACTTTCCCTGCTTGGAAGTGTGCTTTGTCTGAAATTAATATAGATACTAATTAATATTACTTTTGAATTAGTGTTAGCATGGTACATTTTCCTTCATTCATTTACTTTTAATCCTTATGTGTCTTTATGTTAAAGTGGACTTTTTTAGACAGCATATAGTTGGGTCTTGTTTCTTGATACACTGACAATTTGTGCATTTAAACCATTGATAGTCAAAGTGATTATTGATATAGTTGGATTAAAATCTACCGTATTTTTTAGTATTTTTCTGTTTGTCACCTTTGATCTTTATTCCTATTTTTGTCTTCCACTTTTTTTGTGTCTTTTGTGCTTCTAATTGAGCATTTTTATATGATTTCCTTTTTTCTTAGCAAGTTCATTTTACTTCTGTTTTTACTTTTTTTAGTGGCTTCAATAACACTTACAGCTAATTCAAGTCCACTTTTAAATAACACTATACTGATGCACAAGTAATGATTACCTTATAGTAATAAAATAATCCTAATTCCTTCCTTCTGTCCCTTTTATCATTGCTATCATTCATTTCACTTATATATAAACACATATATATATATAAGTACACATGATTGAACACACTGTTACCATTATTATTTTGAACATACTGTTAACTAACAGATTATTTAAGAATAGGAAAACTAGATGTTTTAATTTTACCTTTACTTATTCCTTCTCAGATGCTCTTCCTTTCTTTATACAGATCGGAGTTTCTGACCTTTATCATTTTCCTTCCCACTAAAGATTTTTTTGTAACATTTCCTGCAAGGCATTCTACTGTCATTATTGTTTCAAACACTTATTTTGATCCTTTCTCTCTTCTCCTTCTGGAATTCTCATAAGGCATGTGTTATACCTTTTTCAGTTGTCCCACAGTTTTGGATTTTTTTTTTTTTTCTTTAGTCCTTTTTCTCAGTGCTTTTCAGTTTCAGTGGTTTCTATTAAGATATCTTCAAGCTCAGAGAATCTTTCCTCAGCTGTCTCCAGTCTACCAATAATGTCATGAAAGGCATTCTTCATTTCTCTTTTCTCTTACAGTTTTTTTTCACTTCTCTCTGAGTGAGCTTGTACCACAGATCTGTGAATTTCACACAGGCTTCTCAATTTTTGACCCTCTTCATTGGCCCACGATGGCTAGAGTGGGCTGTACTTGGGTATATCCTTTCTTCCCCATGGAAGGCTAGAGGGGTCTGGAATTGGGTTTTTCCTTCCTCCAGGTCAATTAAGTCCTGATTAACCCCAGCAGGTTAGGCTCTAGGTAAATAATTTCACCTGAGGGCAGACATTTTAAAGACAAACAGGGTGCTCTGGCGTATTTCAGAATTGTTCCTTTTCCTCTCCTCCTGCCAGAAGCACAAGGGGGTTTTTCTCTGCTATTCACTCTGAGAACTTCGTCCATCTCCTGGAGGTAAGACACAAAAGTGTGGGGATCCCCTGATGTGAAAAGCCACAGAGTCTTTTTTTTTTCAGTCTTGCTTTTTCCCATTTTACAGATAATCTGAGACGCAGGTAAGTTTTGTATTGTATTTATTTTACCTCAAGGATGTCCTTTAATATGCGTTCTAGTAAATGGTATTGAATTTTCTGTTTTTGTTTGTCTCTGAAAGTTTTTATGTAGCTTTCCCTTTTGAAAAATATTTTCATTTGTTACAAAGTTCTTGGGTTGATGTTTTTCTTTCGGAACTTGAAAGATGCTGGTCAGCTGTCTTTTGGCTTGCATAAAAATTGAGTTGAGTGTTGGTTTGGTTGTAGCTGTAGTTACCCTTACTGTTTAGTTTGCTTCAGATTTTTTCAGGGTTACCTTGTGCATAGGGTGCAAGTTTGATTGTCAGAGGATTTTTTTTTCTCAATGCTCCTGTTCTCCTATCATGTTTAGACTTTCCCTGTGTGCTTCCACATCAGAATAAGTCTCTCTCCATATCTCTTACCCCAGGGCCTGACTGCCGCATAAGTCAGCACAGAGTAGCCTGGTGGTAGGGGCAGGGAGGGCTTTCTCTGTTGTCCTGTTCCAATTTCAGGCTTAGATTGTCTTGATGTTCCTGGTTCTTGGGGATGGGCTTTCTCTAGGATCTTGCTTTGGTTCCTTTTGCTAAATGCCTCTAATAGCTAGAGTCTGGAGAATCTCTAACCCTCCTTCCAAGGGTAGAAATGTTTTTGTTTTTGGTGCCCCAGGTGCAGCTGTTTGCTCTTTCCCCTCCTCTTTCCCCAACTCACAGCTCAAGGATTGTTTTTTTCCCTGTAGGAGAGACGTTTCCAAATGGAACTTTGTGCTTTCCTGCAGTGGCAGCTGCTTTTCTTGTTCAGGCTTGAACCACAAAGGGGGACATTTTGTAGTGTCTCACTCTGCTCAAAATTGTTTTGGTTGGGCTTCCCTGGTGGCGCAGTGGTTGAGAGTCCGCCTGCCGATGCAGGGGACACGGGTTCGTGCCCCGGTCCGGGAAGATCCCACATGCCACGGAGCGGCTAGGCCCGTGAGCCATGGCCGCTGAGCCTGTGCGTCCAGAGCCTGTGCTCTGCAACGGGAGAGGCCACAACAGTGGGAGGCCCGTGTACCGCAAAAAAAAAAAAAAAAAAAGTTGTTGTTGCCCTGTGGTGACATCCATGGAAAACTCTGAGTGTAAAATCCCTGGTATTTTGGGCTCTTGGGAGTTCTATATTCTCAGGTTATCCCACACTTGGTTTTTAAGAATTTGTTAAAATTTTTAGCTAAAATCTTTTTACTGGCTTATATATCAGACCAGGTTTCCTGCTATGTTCTTCCCCAGATAAGGCAGAACCACTTGTATTTCCTTGAAGGTGCCTGTCTTTCCTCAGATTTCAGCCTACTTTTTCCTCTGTGACCTCAGCTACCTTATTAGCTAAGAACAAATCATAATTTTGTAGATTATTTGGCTTTTTCCTATTGTCTGAGGGAAGCAATGCTCTTTCTACATTTCTATACCTTAATGGGAAGCCAGTCCTTTTTAGAGAAGTTTTTGTTCAGCTGGAATCCATTAAAACTGATGCCTGCTTCATATAATGGGAAAGTTACTCACAATTGTGTTGGGCTCTTGAGATCACTACTTTCATTAGCAGTTGTATTGGCATCACCCTTTGAAAATTTAGGTCTTTAAAAGAGCAGAACACAATTTTTCTATGACCAAAATGTGTATGTGATGACATTTTCTAAACGTGATGCCTTTGGCATATCATTATTAAACTGAAGGTTTTAAGTTGCATTTTATTTCTTATTGGTAGAGTGACACATTAAATGGATGTTCTTATGTATAAAAAATCAGAAATTATAAAAATAGATATTTTAACAGTCTCACAGTTGGAAATCTGATTTTATTACCTGTTCACTTAAATTTTGGAAATTTTATTTATCTTCAGAACATTTCTGAATATGAGCACAGTACTTCCTTAGACAATCAATTAATTTTAGCACATCAGAATTCTTAATTCTAATGTATTGCATCATTTCCACTATATTTCATCACTGTGACCATTATCACATTTAACTTGATCAGTGTCAAAACTACTTGAAAGTTCAGTTTATATAAAAGATACTAATGCACTCTTGACTTCTGATGAATAGAGTAGTAGTCTAATGCACTCAGAAAAGTGTTTTTTTCCCAAAGCTATTATGAGTAATAGAAGTATTCTATATTTTCCCAGTTGGGTCAAAACACTAGAAGCAGAGTGACACTTAAAAAATATAACAACCATATATAATGAATGTGTTATGGTCTCACATTATATTTTTATGCTGTCATTTTCAAGAATTGGATGAAGAAATGAGTAAAGTCAGTTTAACCATGTGATACTTATTTGTGAGCTAGGTGTTCATTAATTCAGTGTATATGTTGAGTGGGTTTTATGACAGGTGCTGTTGAAGGATCTGTGGAGTCAGCAGTAACTGAGAACAAGCTCTGCTTTATGTATAGCTCTCCATTTTTTCAACAAAAATTAAAAGTACTTCACTTTTATATTAATTTTGCTGATGAGATATCAAGTGTGATAGCTTTGTCATTTATAATTTTTAGCAGCTGACTGCAGATTCAAATGCTATATCATTTCTCTAGCATATATAAACATACTTCTTTGTATTTGGACAGTTTACAGGATTGTATACTTATTTTCTTCTCTAAGGTTGTCTATAAAATTGAGGAACTAAAATAAAACATAAAATAATTGATTCAGGCTTCCCTGGTGGTGCAGTGGTTGAGAGTCCGCCTGCCGATGCAGGGGACACAGGTTCATGCCCCGGTCTGGGAAGATCCCACGTGACACAGAGTGGCTGGGCCCGTGAGCCATGGCCACTGAGCCTGCGTGTCTGGAGCCTGTGCTCCACAACAGGAGAGGCCACAACAGTGAGAGACCCGTGTACCGCAAAAAAAAAAATAAAAATAAAAAAAATAATTGATTCAACTTTAAGCAAAGTCTTATGCAAAGTTTCATTTATTGATTTGCCCCTTTTGGTCTGACATATTTGTGTGGCTCTTCTTAGCACACTTGTGTGCATGAGACAATACTAGGTTTTTGACAGTCTCAGCAATATGACGAACAGTTCTCTTTATCAGGTCTAGATTCAAGGTTACATTACATTGTGTTGGTTTTTGGTTTTCCTGGGGTGTGCTGAAGGCAGATCTTACTAGCTTTGTGAGAGCCAAATTTTAAATTTCCCAGAGATTTGAGACCTGGGTGTCTAATAGTTGGTGGCTTAAAATCTGACACACTGAAGTATTTTGTTACTGTGTATACATTTTATTGTTGTGTTTTGGAAGCTCTTATTAATGGTGATGGAGTCCCCATCACCATGCCCACATTAAAAGTCTCTAGAATGATTCATGGGACTTAAATCTTTTTTTTTTTTTTTTTTTTTTTTGCGGTATGCGGGCCTCTCACTGCTGTGGCCCCTCCCGTTGCGGAGCACAGGCTCCGGACGCGCAGGCTCAGAGGCCATGGCTCACGGGCCCAGCCTCTCCGCGGCACGTGGGATCCTCCCGGACCGGGGCACGAACCCGCGTCCCCTGCATCGGCAGGCAGACTCTCAACCACTGCACCACCAGGGAAGCCCGGGACTTAAATCTTTAGGAGTAAAACTATATTTTATCACACAGATGTAGTTAGGGTAAACAGCTGGATCAGGGAAAGAAGCATAAGTAGGGTATGGAGGAATCTATCTGCAGTCTTCCTTATGCTCTCTACCTCTTATTAAGTGTCACATGGAGCACTCTTTCCTAACAATGAAAATGTAGAAACATGTGTGCTGTTTTTGCTGAGGGAAGCTGACTACTCATTTCCTAGATTTTTATTGGGAGCTGGTCACATAGGCACTTGCTGCCTAGCACATACCAATCTTCCAGACTCCCAGGAAAGTGGATGTAGTTTAAAGCACATTGCTTGCTCAAATACTTCAGACATGATATATGACCCTTATCATTTTGGGGAATGGTAGGAGTACCCTCAAAATCCAAGTTCCCAGACACCAGCCAATGGCCAGTCTTGAAAGTAGGCCTTCTAAGGACAGCAGTCTTGGGCCACCTGTGTTAACTGTTTTCTGCACAATTAACTTTGTTTCTAGTAGCCTAGTTGTAAAAAAAAAAAAAAAAAAACTAGTAATAATAACCAAATTTATAACTATTGATGTACCTTAATTAGAATAATCAGGTTAGAATTATTAATCAGATTTTAGTTGTTTAATACATCTTTATTGGAGTATAATTGCTTCACAATACTGTGTTAGTTTCTGTTGTACAACAAAGCGAACCAGCCATATGCATACACATATCCCCATATTCCCTCCCTTTTGAGCCTCCCTCCCATCCTCCCTATCCCACCTCTCTAGGTCATCTCAAAGCACCGAGCCTATCTCCCTATTCTAAGCTTTTGCTTCCCACCAACCAACTATTTTACATTTGGTAGTATATATATGTCGATGCTACTCTCACTTTGCCCCAGCTTCGCCCTCCCACCCTAAGTCCTCAAGTCCATTTTCTATGTCTACCTCTTTATTCCTGCCCTGCAACTAGGTTCATCAGTAACTTTTTTTTTTTAGATTCCATATATATGTGTTAGCATACAGTATTTGTTTTTATGACTTACTTCATTCTGTATCACAGACTCTAAGTCAATCCATCTCACTATGAATAACTCAATTTCATTTCTTTTTATGGCTGAGTAATATTCCATTGTATATATGTGCCTCATCTTCTTTATCCATTCATCTGTCGATGGACATTTAGGTCACTTCCCTGTCCTGGCTATTGTAAATAGAGCTGTAATGAACATTGTGGTACATGACTCTTTTTCAATTATGGTATTCTCAGAGTATATGTCCAGTAGTGGGATTGCTGGCTCATATTGTAGTTCTATTTTTAGTTTTTTAAGGAAACTCCATACTGTTTTCCATAGTGGCTGTATCAATTTACATTCCCACCAACAGTACAGGAGGCTTCCTTTTTCACCACACCCTTTCCAGCATTTATTATCTCTAGATTTTTTGATAATGGCCATTCTAACCAGCTTGAGGTGATATCTCATTGTAGTTTTGATTTGCAACTCTCTAATAATTAGTGATGTTAAACATCTTTTCATGTGCCTCTTGGCCATCTGTATGTCTTCCTTGGTGAAATGTCTATTTAGGTCTTCCTCCCATTTTTTAACTGGATTTTTTGTTTTTTTGATATTGAGTTCCATGAGCTGTTTGTATATTTTGGAGATTAATCCTTTGTCATTTCATTTGAAAATATTTTCTCTAATTCTGAGGGTTGTCTTTTCATCTTGTTTATGGTTTCCTTTGCTGTGCAAAAGCTTTTAAGTTTAATTAAGGTCCCATTTGTTTATTTTTGTTTTTATTTCCATTACTCTAGGCAGTGGATCAAAAAAGATTTTGCTGAGATTTATGTCAGAGTGTTTTCCTCTAAGAGTTTTATAATGTCTGGTCTTACATTTAAGTCTTTAATACATTTGGAGTTTATTTTTGTATATGAAATTAGAACGCTACTTAACATCATTCTTTTACATGTAGCTGTCAAGTTTTCCCAGCACCACTTATTGAAGAGGCTGTCTTTTATCCATTGTATGTTCTTGCCTCCTTTGTCATAAATTAGGTGCCCATATGTGTGTGGGTTTATCTCTGGGCATTCTATCCTGTACCATTGATCTGTATTTCTGTTTTTGTTCTCATACCATACTGTCTTGATTACTGTAGCGTTGTGATATAGTTTGAAGTCAGGGAGCCTGATTCCTCCGACTCCCAGATCTTATTAACCAGGTTATCTTTCCACTCTCTACTCCAGTTCTGGTGACTAGATCTCCATGCTCCTTCACTGTGCTTGCCCCATTATTCATTTTATACATGTACTCCTTCAATAAACATTCACTGCTCTATATGCCATCAACATAATTCAAAACATACAACAGAGAGTACCACAAAATACCTTCTATAAAGGAACTTACACTCTTGTGTGGTGAAGATGTGCTTATTGGAATATAGGGATTTTCAACTTGTGCTTAATACTATGAAAAATATCTAAGGGGATGAGACAGTGACAGAGTTGTTTTTGAGTTAGTTTATATGTTGTTTTCAAGGAAGGCTTCTCTGGACATTTGAACAGAGAAGTGAAAGAAGTACATGAGTAAATTATACAGATATCTAGAGGAAGTTCCCTCCAAACATTCCATGTTCCAGAGGTAAAAACTGATGGAAGAAAAGCAAGGAGGTCAACATGGCTGATGTAGAATAAACAAGGTAGAGAGTTAGCCAACAGGTGACATCAGAGGCATAAGGGGAAAATGGTAAACATTTTGTAGGGATTTGTAGTTCTTGTTAACATCTTTAAATTTTCCTCTGAATGATAAGAATCCTGGAGACTTTTTGGGGAAAAAAAAAGCGTGATATGATGTTATGCACATTTTAGAGTCAGAGCAAATAATAGGTTTAAGATGAGAATGGAATATTAGGAGAGAATATACAAAGACAATATTAGGAGTATATTGCAATAATCCAGAGGAAAAGATGGTGTTGAGGATCATAATAGTAGCAGTAAGTGGAAGTGGTAAGGAGATTTGGGTTGGGTATATTTTGACTTCAGAGCCAATAGGAAAAGAATAGAACAAAGAGAATCTTTTTGGATGATATTTTTAAGGTACTTTAAGGTTTTTGGTTGAAGTAACTGGAAGAAAGATGTTGATTTTAATTGAAATGAGGAAAACTAAGAAGAAGCATGCTTTGGAGTGATCAAGAATTTATATTTGGATATTTGGATACATATTTGATGACCAAGTGGAGATGTTGCATGAACAGTGGGATATAGGAGTCTGAAGATAGGTGGAGGTGAGGGCTTGGAGATCAAAACTTGGGAGTCATCAAATTAAAGATGACATTTAAAGCTATGGGAATGGAAGACATCACAACATGTAGTTAGAAAAAGTTACAAGGACAAAGCCATGGGGCATTCTAGTTGGTACAAGAGTGGAGGATGAGAACTATCTGCAGTGGAGGCTGAAAGAAGCAGTCAGTAAAGATAATGAAGAAAAACTGGTGTTGAGAATCAGTGTGAAGAAAGTCTTTCAAGAAGAGGTGATCAACATTGTCAAATGTTGCTGATTGTTTCTATTAGTTGAAGTTTGAGAATTAACTGACAGATTTAAGGTAGATGATTCTGATATATACAAGAGCAAATAATATACATTATATTAATGATATAAATTAGTATGGATTCAAGAAAATAGGAATGTAAAGATGGACTATAAATACAGATGGTAGCTTCAGAAGATTTGTGGGGTCAGGAGGAATTTTTTATAGGTACTGATATAGCATGTTGATTATGACAAACTGTTCAAGAGAGAGAAAAACCTGATATATCAGAAAGTAAATATCATAAATAAGTGACATAGGATGGAATCCAATGCATAATTGGAGGGATTCATCTTGGACAGGAGTACTGATTCACAGCAACAGCAGAAGAGAAGGTAGAGTATATGAGAACCACAGTAGGTGGGATGGTTGGGTGTTTCTGAACACTTCTATTTTGTCAGTGAAATGTTTACAAGGTGAACATATGAAAATAAAGAATTCCCCGGGGGCAGGGTGGTGGAAGAGGTTTTGTTAATTTGAGGAGAAAGGAAGGTTGGGTGTCTGAGTTGACTAAGGAAATACAATGGGATTGAAATTAAGGACAGATTCTGAGATACGTGATCAGGAATTTAGAGTTAGTGAGTCAGTTCAGGTCTTTCAAGAAGCAGATGCCAAGCTGAGATTAAACATGTAAGATAGTTATCGGGGAAAATGCCTGCAAAGGGTAAAGGGAAGGGTTAAGCATAGGTGAGGGGAGTCTTCAGGCTGAGATGCAGGTCTGACACTGTGAAATGAGAGGAAAGACAGGAAAACTAGATAAGAGAGCTTCAGACTGCAGTGCAGATCTGAGAATGTCTTGGTCAGGCCAGTGTGAGGTCCCCAGCAAAGGTTGACTACAGGGAGGGACCCATGTTGGGCAGAAATAGCCCAGCTATAGTAGTCTTGTCATATCCAGTTATTGGCCAGGAGAAGCCTAAGGGAAGCCCAGCTTTGGTGTGAGCCCCAGAGAGAACATGTGGGTGCTGCAGGCGGAGGCTCTCAGTGTGTGTTCACTGTAGTAGGTTCTCCTGAAGGGAGAGCTCAGCTGCGTGTGCATGTCCATGGCTGACACTTTGGATTTGGTTGTGTGTTCCTCCAGCCGTGGTTAGCTGCTTTGATGTATTTGAGGAAGGAAGTAGAATGTTAAATTTAAGTAGATTTGATAATTTACGGAGCAGTAATATGAAGGAAAAGAGGGATAAGCAAATTGAAGCATAACTAAGCAGTTGAAAAGAGGAAGCAGAATCTAAGCTGGTTATGGACATGAGTGCCTGAGGGAGCTATAATTCTCCCCATTGCAAACAAGAAGCTGAAGTGTCTTTAGTAAGGTTAACATCTTCAATTCCTTAATTTTCTTTGCAAATTTCAGAGTACGAAAGTATAAAAGACTTAATCTCATATATATGTGTATGTATAGAAAGAAAATTTCAAAAGTTATCAATTTAAGTATATACATATTGTAAGAGGAGAGACAAGAATTTGTTACTTCCTGGGTAGGTTTCAATTCCCACGTGTTTCTTACACTCTTAACTACACTGAGTTTGATTTTAATTTTCTATATCTGTCGTAGCATGGGCCTTAAATTCCAATGAATTACTTCATCATATGCTCAAATGAAGAGGAGAAAATGACTGCATTGAAGTGGTTATATTGGCAGATGATAATGCAGCTCTACAAAGTAGTGCTTTGCTATGAGAATATGAAGTACTTTAGGGAATTTAAGGTTTTCCAATGACTTTAGGTTTAAACCCCAGTGTAAGACCAGCTTTGAAACTACTGCAAAACCTGGATTCCCATTTAGTTTACCTCTGTTTGTCTATTTGGATCCTCCACTTTCTCAGTGAGTACTGTGGAACTAGCGAGCCCTCACTTACCTGTGACTTTGCCCACCAGATGCCAAGTTCTAACTGCAAGACTGGAATTTAACCCATTTGTCCTGGGTCCATTGCCTCAGTTCTTTTCTACTTCGATGGTCAGGTCTATTTTCACATCTAAACTTTCTTTAGTATATCTTGTCCTGGCTGTGTCAGATATATTCATAAGTAAATAATAATAGTTATAATTAGTACTGCTGTCATCAGTAAATGCCAGGAAGTAAGTCCTGTTCTGGGAGCTTTAGAAATATTCACATTCAATCCTCATTAACAACACTATATTTTATTATTATTGTTATCTGTATTGACAGAGAAAAAATGAAGCACAGGTAATATAACTTGCCTAAATTTATGCAATAAATTGTGGAGCCACAGAGAAACCAAGCTGACTACAAATTTTTAATTACCATCTTATACCCTTAATGCTAGACACTAAATATATCAATTTATAAATGCCTCATGGCCCACATTTTCAATACATTCACAGATTTATCTCCTCTTGAAGTTCTCAATTTTAATACATAAAGAAACAGCACTGTCTACTTACAGAAAAAAATGATAATCATATGTCTATGCAAGGCCATCATTAGGTATTTGATTTTTTTCGGACCCTTAACACATGGCTTAGTGGTCACATTTATTGATGCTTCAGGGTAACTACTTTTGGTTATGGCTATAATCATAACCCGCAAACAGAAGTGTATGTAATTTTTTTCCTTATAGTTTCAAGTCCCATTTTCATTAGAATTATTGCTATATGGCTTGAGGCTTTTCAAATCATAAAGCTGGTCTCCTAAATCAGAAACAGAAAGGACTCTTCAACGGGATGATATATGCTTCCAGATGTGTATGAGAAAATAAAGCAAAATTCTTGTTAAAGGTTGATTTTTAGCTATTTCTCTTTCTTAGTCTGAGTTGTGCTTTCTCAAACCTATTGGAAAATTAATTATTTAAAATTGCAATGGCTGAAAAGCAAATTGAAACTTTAGTAAAGTCAATGATAGTTTTTTGCTGCTGAAGCAAACCAATTACCTGTCAGAGACATTGTCCTGTTTCTTTAACACTTTTCTATTCATCAGTTGTAGCAACTCTTTCTGAATGTCATGAGGAAATAGGATACAGCATTTAAGTCAAGGATTTCATTTTAAGTAAAGTATTTTAATTGGTAAAATTAGAACATCTTTTCTTGCTTTGCCTCAGTCTTTGCAGCAACTGAGTTTGTTTTGTTCTACACAGAATTTTTTCCCACTGAATTCAGTGTTACATAAGAGTATTCATTTCACTGGCAAATTATTGCAAAACTAAAGGTGTCCCATTAATTTTTCTCTTACATAGGAATTCATAAAACAATTTGAACAAATCAGGTTTGGAATAATTTAGGAATCAGTTTTTCAGGAAAAACATAATAAAAACCTTAAACTTGATACATATATATATTGTAAGAGATATTTTCTATTTTTAAAATGTTTCTGATTTTGATATGAATAGTCTGGGTATGGAGAAATAAGTTAAAAGGAAAAACTAATGCTGTCATATCTGTATTCTACGTTCCTTACATATCATGCAACTGATTTTGAATTGAAAGACCAAGTGAAAAGGAAGACAGAAGTAATTATTCATATAATAATATAGCAGTGCTCAAAATTGATGATACTAGTGGGAAGATAGTTTTGCTTCCTATATGCAATAAATTACCTAATAGGTTCTCTTATAGTCTCTCTTGTGTTTCTTCCTTTACATTTTAATATTATCTTAGTCAAAATTTGATAACTTTGTATTTATATAACTGCAGTAGGCTTCTAGTTATTATATTTGCTGCCACCAAACCATTGCTATTTTCAGACTGCTTCCAGGTGGATATTTTCAAAACCTCACTTTCACTTGGTTGTCCCTCTTTAAAATTCCTTATCCCACTCAGTCTCACTTGACGGCCCTCTGCCCAACGCTCTTCAGCGAGGTCAGCTTCTCTATTGATAACCATGAATGTTCGGACCAGTTTTGTTGCTATTCTTTATGCTGTTTCTCAGATAAGCCAGATGCTGCCTTTCCTTTATGTCCAGACCTGAATGCGTTTCCTCCATCAAGTCTCATCCAGTTGATTTTTCTGTTTGATGTTCTCTTCTCTGAGTACTGTATCATCTCAAACTGGACTCTGGCTGATATTGTTTTCTAGTTGCTTCATGTACCATATTATTTCTCCAAGTAGGTTATTCATCTTAGAATATTACTATGTTCTCTACCAAGACTTGTTGAACACTAAGAAAAAATAGGTATTTGAGTAATTATAAAACATTCTAATACATGGTCTACCAGAGTAATAAGATTTGTAAAAATGCAGTAGCATGAAGTATAAGACAATAAATGGTTGAATGTCCAACAAGCTGCTGCCTTTTTTTTTATTGATGTACAGTTGGCTTACAATATTTGAGTTGTACAGCATAGTGATTCAATATTTTTACAGATTATACTCCATTAAAAGCCATTATAAGATAATGGCTATAATTTCCTGTGCTATACAAAATATTCTTGTTATTTTATACATAGTAGTTTGTATCTCTTAATCTCATATCCCTAAGTAGCCCCTTCTCCTTTCCCTCTCCCTTCTGGTAATTACTAGTTTCCTATATCTGTGAGACTGTTTCTGTTTTGCATATGTATTCACTTATATTATTTCTTAGATCCCACACATAAGTGATACCATACAGTATTTGTCTTTCTCTGGTTTATTTCACTAAGCATAATATTCTCTAGGTCCATCCATGTTGCTGCAAATGACAGAATTTCATTCTTTTTATGGCTGAGTAATATTCCATTGTGTATACATACCACATCTTTATCCATTCATCTGTTGATGAGTGCTTGGACTGCTCTCATATCTTGGTAAAAGTGCTGCTATGAACATTAGGGTGCATGTTTCTTTTTGAAATAGTGTCTTTGTTTTTTCCAGATATATACCCAGGAGTGGAATTGCTGGATCATATGGTAGTTCTATTTTTAGTTTTTAAGAAACCTCCATAATGGTTTTCCACAGTGGTGGCACCAATTTACATTCCCACCAGCAATGTGAAGGGTTCACTTTTCTCCACGTTCTCTCCAACATTTGTTATTTGTAGACCTCTTGATGATAACCATCTGACAAGTGTGAGGTGATATCTCATGGTGGTTTTGATTTGCATTTTTTGATTAGTGATGTTGAGCATCTTTTCATGTTCTTGTTTGCCATCTGTATGTCTTCTTTGGAAATATGTCTATTCAGGTCTTCAGCCCACTTTTTTTAAAATTTATTTATTTTTGGCTGTGTTGGGTCTTCATTGCAGCAAGCGGGGGCCACTTTTGTGGCCTCTTGTTGTGGAGCACAGGCTCCAGATGCGCAGGCTCAGTAGTTGTGGCTCATGGGCCCAGTTGCTCCACGGCATGTGGGATCCTCCCAGACCAGGGCTTGAACCTGTGTTCCCTGCATTGGCAGGCAGATTCTCAACCACTGCACCACCAGGGAAGCCCCTTCAGCCCACTTTTTGATTGGGTTGTTTGCTTTTTGATAATGAGTTGTATGAGTGGTTTATATATTTTGGTTATTAATCCCTTGTCAGTCATATCATTTGCAAATATTTTCTCCTATTCTGTAAGTTTTCTTTTTATTTTGTTGATGGTTTCCTTTGTTGTGCAAAAGTTTTTAAGTTTAATTAGGTCCCACTTGTTTATTTTTACATTTATTTATTTTGCCTTAGGAGACAAATCCAAGAAAATATTGCTACGATTTATGTCAGAGTGTTCTGCCTATGTTCTCTTCTAGGAGTTTTATGATTTCAGTTCTTACATTTAGGTCTTAATCCATTTTGAGTTTATTTTGTATATGGTGTGAGGAAAAGTTCTAACATTGTTTTACATGTAGCTGTCCAGTTTTCCCATTACCACTTATTGAGGAGACTGCCTTTCTCCATTGCATATTCTTGCCTCCTTTGTCTCACAGTTTTTTGAAGACCATCTCATTATATATTAATATACCTGAAGTTAGCTACATCTTATTCTTATATTTCTTCCAAGTAAAAAGTAGCAAGATAGTTATCATTTTTGAAGGTTTAATTCAGGATACTAACTTCAAACATTACACGTCCAAAATCTCATAAGCTGAGTAAAATATTTTTCAACAATAATTTTTAATTTATTAATCAAATAAGAAAAACTCTCAGCTTTTGCTTTTTAATTTTTTGTTTTATATACAATTTTATACAACCTGATAAATTATGGACTTGCTCAATATTTCCCCCTTTCCAAATACAATGTACAGAAACACACAATATTTTCATGCTACTTGTTTTGGTTTGTATTAGAAATAGATTTCCTTTGCAAAAAATACAAGGTCAGTTTTTAAAAAATGTTGTCATACTCCAAGTTTGAAATGAAAATAATGGTTTCCTTAAAACAAACAAACAAACAAAAAGACATAAATGCAACTTGGGCAAGTAAAACCTAAAAGAAGAAAGTTAATTCTGCTTAAAAGTATATTTAAATGAGTAAGTTGCTGTATTTGGCTTGAATAAGAAGTTGATATTTTGGATTTGACTGTGACATGGCAAAGCTCATGTCACTTTAATCTGCAATTGATCTTTTTAACTTTTCATTTTGATGATAATAAAAGTTGGTAATCTGATTCACAGAGGTTCATAGAAGCACATCAAATCAGAATTCCTATAGCTCCTGTTGCCAAGCAAGGGTTAGCTCGTGTCAAGGAATTCTTGATTTTCTGCCAAGGCTGAGTCAGATTCATGTTAGATTATTTCTTTTCTTTTCAAATGAAAGAGGTCAAATTATGTATGTGTGTATAAGTTTTTCAATGTGCCGTTCATGTTATTTTAGCAAAAAAATATTTAAATCTACACTTTAATTTTAATATGTTATGAGAATTAAATTTCAAAAGGGTCTTGCAGTATTTTCTGGTATTTTCAGACTTCTGCTATTAAGAAACTGACAGGTCTTTTTGATTCCTGATTTCAACCTAGAGAAATACTTCTTCCAGTTCTGGAGAAGGTCAAATAAAAAAAAAATAAAAGTTTTGACAGTATAGACTGCATCTAAGAAACTACGTTGTTTGCAAATAATCAGTCTGATTTTAGTTTGGACAAAGGAGGTTTACATATTTTATAAGGCTGAAAGAAAGATCAGAAGTTGAATAATTTCATTTTTCCTAAAGAGCTGAATATGAGTTTATAAATATTTAAAATTCTGTATAAAGAGGTAATTTCCTCAATTCTCTTCAAAAGTAAATATACTTTGTAGTTTGGATAATAGAAGAACATTCTTCAAATGGATGGAAACAACATGTAGAGGCAATATTACTTTTAATAATAGCACCTGCTTTTCTTTCAGAGAAATTCCTATCTCATCTCATTTGTCAGGGTTTTGTGGTGTTTCATTAATAGGAAACATCTCGCTTAAATGAACTTTCAAGAAATTAAAAGATAAGAAATAGAACAGATGAAAACAACCACTTTTATTAGTGATTAGTGATTAGGTGGATATTGGAAATCTCTAGTCTAGTTGGCTTACTGATGCTGGCAGACTTAGTAACGAGTGGCCATGGACCACGGTAGGTGCTCCCACCAAGGGGGGGGGGACATCAGTTGACTAAAAACAATTGACAGCACATGCTCCATGAAGGCAGGTGATTTCCCAGAGAAAAAAACCATGGCTAGGTTTGTTCAGTTCCTCATCCCAAGCAAATCAGTAAATCAGGTAACTCTTCCTTCCTGAATAGAAATAATTAATGGAGCTGCATAAGGCCAGGATTTTTATACTGTTAAAGTTCTACTCATATAGAGGAAAACATCACAAGTAGGGCAAAAGCATTCAATAAATCATCCTATATTAACATTTTATGGTTATGTAATAATTTCATATTATTTTTACAAATACAAATTATTTAGTGCCCAGTAACATCTCTGTGAAGGATATGGAAAATTCACTTAAAAATAAGATCAGTAGTAGAAGTCAATCCATATAGGCCTCTTTGAAAGACTGAAGGTGTGGGTGAGGCCAAAAATTCTATCCTTGAGGGCAACAATACCAATAGAATTTTCTGGTTATTGAGTATTTGAAATATGGCCAACAAAATTGAAGGACTGAAATTCTAATTTTATTTAGTTTTCATTAATTTTTAAACTGAAAAAAGAAAACATGTAGCTAGTAGCTACCATATAATATGATGGATACTAAGATATCTCCAAGAATAAAAGGAATTCTTAGACAAAATACCATGATTAATGCAGAGACATATAACTTAGGTCAATTACTAGAGGCTGATAAAGAAGAGAGGGTTCCGATAGCCTTCTTTGACTTTAATGTAGTGTTGACCAGTTTGACAGTCTGGCTAGTGAGGCTCAGTTGATAGGTTCACAGAAGCTTCCTGATATACTATTAGAAACAGGTTAAGAAAGGTTTGGAGGAACTTAAAACATAGTAAGTTCATAATAGGTGGCTATATGCAAGATCGGTGTTAGAAAAATATGCATATTTCAAAGGAGGTGGGAGTGGGGGAATGAAAGCAGGCCTCAGCCAGATAAAGGGTTAATTCTGAGGATAAGTATGGAGAATATGGGATCTCATTTATTGATAAAAGTGCTCTTAGATACCTATGGGCTCTCTGAGGCTTCCTATTTGATCCATGCCAGGGTGATAGTTTTGGAGCTGACTGACTTAAAACCATGTTATTCTTGTCCCCTGTACCTACCCTACCCAGGGTTAGACTAGAATAACAGAGAAATTTGGTGATCAAGAGAAAGAGTGAGCCTCAGCAGGGTTTTATTCCCTGAGTTAGGACACTAGTAAGGCCTGCCTTTCGTTCTATGAGAAATATATATTTATATATATGTACCTTCTTAACAGTTTAGCTTTTTATTTAAGCTGTCTCTATGAGTTTCAGTTACTGGAAGAAAAAATATCTAATAAATTATTCTATTAACTCCTTCTGTTTGTAATATTCTTCTGTAGTTCTCCAGATGGTGGAATTCTATTTATCTTGTAAGGATCACTATAGCATGTTACTTCTGTGAAGACACTTCTAAATCACAACACTTCTCTCCTCCCCACTCCCATATAAATCACTCTCTTATCTAACTTATAACAGCCCTTTGTATTCTCTAGAGAATGTCTTTAAAATTCTCTCACTCCATAGATTTACTGATCATCTACTATGAGCCTGATATTGTGCTAGAAATTGAAGGGTTACAAATATGTATATAATATGATACAAGCTAGTAGAGACTTGTACTTTGTCTTGTGTAACCTTAGAAGAGGGAATAATCAATTCTGTCTAGGGAAATCAGAAAGGTCCCTGGCAAAATGTTATGTCTGAGCTAACTAAATAAAGGAGAATAGAAGGTATCCAAGCAGACAAGATAATATAGATAGGGACCAGCCAGTCAGAGGAAATGGCAATTGAAAAGAAATAAAGGACTGAAAAAACTCTATAGACAGTTGAGGAATTTGGAATACAGACCTGTGTGCATTGTGGATGTGAGAGGAGTAAAGGCAAAAATGGTCAGTCACATAGGTTAGACGAGCATGTTGAGGTCAATTATGAAAATCCTCAAATGCCTCAGTCATATTCTGGTTTGTAATTAAATATACTATCTCCTCAAGAAGATTCTATTATTTTCAATTTCTTCAGGTTTTTAAAGCTTATAGCTGAGTTCTTTCCAAAGGGGCATGGGCAAGGAAACAATAGATGAGATAGCTTGGCAAGGAATATATGAAGAATTTTGTGTATAGTTAGTATATAACTATACAATTTGAGAATCTTCCTTCTTAAAATGTTCTGTCTAGAGTTTAAAAAGAGTTTACTATTACTTTGTGTCAAACATTGATCATTTTCTGAAGTCAAAAATTTCAAGTATCTATAAAGTTAGATGAGAAAAATACCAAGATGAAAAATGCCACGACCCAGCTGTGTACCACAGTCACCTGGGAGCTTTCTGCAAACACATTTAAAAAGTGAAGTCATAACTTCAAAATTCTGAGAGATTCTGATTTTCAAACTAGAATTGTATACCCAGGCAAAATATTAATTGTGAGCAGGGAATAAGGACATTTTGAAGAAAAAGAAATACATAAAATGAATTAATTTCTTTAGATTTAGTCACCAGGACAAAGGGGAGTAGGAAACATTAAAAGATAAATAAAAGGTATTCAGGACGAGACAATTTTTATGTACATCAATTTTTCTCTAAAGGCTTGGATAAAGGAACATCAGCTACTGGGAATGAATTAAGCTGGATCTAGAGGGGCATTAATATTTCATGAGTTTTTAACAATCATTTCCCAGGGAATTGAAAAGAAGCTTAGAGGCAAGGATAGGAAAAATGAGAAGTTAGTTTATTCAGAAAAAAAAAAAGATGGTAATGCAAAGGATCTCAAAGTTTGACAGTAAGTATATTTAAATAAAAGTAACCAATTATAGAATTTCAGGTTATTTCCATTATCTTCTAACATAGAGCATTACATATATATATATATATATATATATATATATATAGAGAGAGAGAGAGAGAGAGAGATGTGTATGTAGATATACATAGCTAATATACATGTATATATTGACATAGACATATATATCTATGTGTATATATGTGTATATGTGTGTGTGTTTGTATAAAAACAGTCCAAGCATAGTCTCATTTCTTATGCTTTTAACGTTCTGTCAGAATCAACAATATTAAAAAGCACACTGTGGGAAAAACATTTGGCTAATTCAATATTCATTGCTCTCCTTACCCCACCCTAACAGAACACCAATTGTGCTTAGTATTCCCCTCAGGTAAGATATATACTAATTAAAAATTAAAGCCAATCATGATATCCCATTTCTCTTGGTTGGGATTAATTTTTAGATAGGAAACCTAAGAAAGGTTCTGAGAATGGGTTCCAGGCTGTTGAGAAAGACATACCAGAGTTGAAAATTCCTTTCTTTTTGGTCCAGATATTGCTGTATTTAGATATTGTACAGGAAAGGGTTAATTCAGCAGGCCTATGTTGGTCAAATCCTGTACATTTCCAAAAGCTCTGTTTTCAGGACTGGCTCTTGGCCAGCTTTCTGTTGCTGAGCTCTGAGCCCTTGAAAGTTTCTGCCTGATAAGAGTTTCCTTGTAAGCCTGAGGTTTTGGGCCATGCTGGGCCAGTTTGACCAGATAGTTTATGGTAACAACATGATTTATGATGAACACCCAGTTCTGCTGTGGGGGTCTGGAGTTTTGAGTAAACCTACATGACTGATCCCCAATAAAAATCTGGACACAAAGCCTCAGGTGAACATCTCTCCTTGGCCGTGCTTAGTGCATATTGTCACATATTCTTATTGGGAAGATTAAGCAGGCTTGTGCACACAACTGAGAAGGAACACCTGGAAGCTTGTACTTGGTTTCTACCAGATGTTGCACTACATGCCTTTTCCTCTTGCTGATTTTAACCTGTATCCTTTACTTGCAATATACTGTAACCATTCTATAATAGCTTTTGTGTGCTGGGAGTCACTCTTGTGTATCATTGCACCTGAGGGTTGCCTTGTGGATCCCTGACACAGAAATGATGTCTGACACTGCTGTAGCCCCCTTGAGTTCACTAGGTAAATCAGCCTTGGAATAAAATCAATGCTGTAACAAATACAATTTTACAAATTTCCTCTTCAGAACATTTGTTTTCCTAATCCTAGACCATGTAGGATTAAGAAGTAAGCACATTTTATTGATATTATCACTGATGTAAAGTCAAATGGATATTTTCAACTTTATTGAGGTATACTTAATATACAGAAGTTGCACATACTTAATGTATTCATTTTGATGAGTTTGGACACATGCATATACCTGTGATATCATCACAACATACAAGGTAATAAATCCATCATGTCTGAAAGATTTCTTGTGTCCCCTTGCTTTTGAGTGTGAATGTGGCAAGAACATTTGGCATAAGATCTCTCCTCTTAACAAATGTATAAGTGCTCAACACTGTGTTGTTAACTATAGTATTATGTTGTACAGTAGATCTCTAGAAATTATTCCTCTTGCATAACTGTAGCTTTATATTCTCCAAACAACATTTTCCCATTTCTCCCTCCCTATATCCCTTGGCAACCATCATCCTATTCTCTGCTTCTGTGTTTGACTTTAGATACCTCATATAAGAAGAATACTAGAATATTGTCCTTCTGGGACTGACTTATTTCACTTAGCATAAGGTTTTTCAGGTCCTTTCACATTGTTGCAAATGGTAGGATTTTCTTCTAATTATGTGCAGTGTTTTTTCAAAAAAAATATTTTTGGTACTTTGGTAGACAAATACCCATAGATAAGGACAAAGAAGGACTCAAAATATAATGAATTCTTACATCTGCCTATTCATGCATAATAAGTTTTAACAGAGTCCCAAGCTATCCTCCTGGCAAATGTTCAACCATCAGTAGTGCCCAGATAAATAGCAGCATAGCAAAGTGTCCTTATCAACTGTTATGTCATTGTTTTGATAAATTTTATGTTTTTACATACCTAATTAGACCCAACATTAATGACTATTGTAATGCTAAGAAACATGCTTAAATCACCCAGTTAAAGGATAAGAATCAGTCTAAATCTAAGCCCATCTCAGTACAAACCCATACCATTTGTTTTATTTATTTTTATTTTTATATTAGGTTCTTGTTGGTTACCTATTTTAAATATAGCAGTGAGTATGTACCATTTGTTTCATATCATAGAGTTTGTCTTCATTGTCAGTGCATCTCCATTCCAGTATTTCCCTTTCCCTCCTACACATTCAATTATTTAGTCATTGTGCACCCATTAATGTAATGTATATTTTGGATCCCTATTAGGTTTCATATCAATCTAAGGTCTGAGAAAGCAATGATGAAAAAAAGACATTTTCTGCTTTGGATGTGAAACAAATTATTGCTCTATATAAATGTATAATTTTAAAATGAAATGAGTGATGAGGAGAAATGATATTATGACATCATATATCAAACATAGACTAGATAACTATCACAGAAGGCATTTTTGAGAAATAGTGCATTAGATGACAAAAATTGCTATGAATTAACTAAGCAAGGGTGTAGGGCTATGCTGTCTAATATTACAGTAGCTACTAGCCACATGTATCTATTGAGCACTTAAAATGCTAGTCCAAACTGAGATACATATCAAGTGTAAGATACACTCTGGATTTTAAAAACTTAGTACATATAGAAGAATGTATATATGTAGCAGAGAATTCAAGTAAGATAACCCCTCTCAGTCAAGCAACACATGCAACAACATCCATTGTTTCCTCCTTGGAAAGGAGAACTCTTTGAAAATATTTTCCTGGAAACCTTGAGTACAGATTTTATGCTTACTTTTTAAAGAATAGTTATGATTAAGAAGCATAAACAAGAAAGTTATTTGGGATCTAGTAGACCTATGTATGTAAAATAATGGGAACTTAAACCGTATTGAAATAGTCTGAATAGGGGGAAAATGGCCATACAGAGTAGGTAGAAAATATAAACAATCCTTTTAAGCAGTTTGACGTGAGGTAGAAAAGAGATTCCTGAGGTTGTGGAGTGGGGGAGTCAAAGGTGTTTTTGTTTGTTTTTTAAGATATGGAAAACTTAATCATATTTGAATATAAACCACGAGAGAGCAGTTAAATATGAATACAGAGATTAAAGAAGGAATACTGAGAGTGTAAGGGTAAGTTTTCAGAGAAACAGAGTTTTCTGATTTTTCAAAGTAGAGTGGAGGGATTAGACTTCCTGGCAAGTGACTTAGTATTCTAGATCTATATCCATTTAATCATATCATATTGTATCTTTAGGATATTTGATATCAGAAGATATTGTATCTTCTGAATGTCAGCTAACTAATGTCCTAAAAATATCACCCTGTTGGAGTAATATATTTAGAATTATGTTAGACCCCCTAAGACATTCAAGCACACCACTGATGCCCAAAAGAATGAAACTCAAGTGAAGTATAATGGTTGAAGACATTGGGGTGACACCCCTCAAACCTTATTTTCATGAATTCCCTTCTGTACCTTCCAGCATATTACTGATCCTAGATTTAGCATTTTGAAGACAGATACAATTGACTTTTCTAAAGTTCTTTTTTTAATATATTCGCTTCCTCCCTTTTTGCTATGAGTTCCTATTGCCTTAGAGCCAGCTATAGGGGAGACTGTCAGAATATTTCACATGAGAATATTCTGCAAGTACCTGTGATTACAATATTCATCTTACTCACTATATTCTATAATTATTTAATCATTAATTCAGTACTATAGCAAACACCTCCTCAAAACCAAGAGAGGTTTTTACATAATTAATACCTAGAAGGATTAATTTCCCCACTATTAAGAGTCAGGGTTGATTGTGGAAGTTATTACAAGTACTTCCAAAACATTATATAATAGTTAAGAAAATTCTTAAAAGGTAGTTACCTGTTTAATACTGAAAGAAAATAAACTTTCTGAGTCCAAGGTGAAGTTTAACTATAACACCTAAATTTAGTTATCCTTTTGGGGTAATGGGCCATATAATCTTTAGCGTACCATTAGTTGGGTTCTGTATTTTAACATTTAAACTGAAAGTGGGCTCTTTTTAGAGGTCAGTAAATCAACTGAATTGGTTCAAAGCCATGTATAGATTTTCTTTGCATCCATTCCCAAGTGCAAATTTGCAAGGATCTATGCTAGAGGGTGCTTGTTTTACATTTTGGGGACCTAACTTTGTTCAATGACATTGAGGATATTAGTTCAATAAACTAATTAATTTTTGCTTTTAAATAGCATCTCCATTTATTTCTACTGTCAATTGGAGAACTTTGATTCCAAAAACCACACATGAGAAAGACTAATAATTTAGACCTTCTTCACAAGATCAAAGCTGTGCATGATAAGCCAGCCCTGGAGGCATGATGCATTCTATAGTCTCAGAAATAGCCTGAACTCTCTTTAGGCCAAGACAGTTAATTTCATAGCTCATTAGTAAATGAAAGGATTTCATAGCACCTATTTCCAAGTACCATTTTCTGTCAAAAGCAAGGGCCCCCAAACTGGCAGGGCACAAGCTAAACTAAAAAAATGGAAGTTTATATAAAATTTTGTATTCTCTTAAATGTTGGAAAGCTGTCAACATGCCACATTCTCATAATTGAGTCTGGATAATAGATGCTCTTCTTTAGAGAGAGTGTGCAATTTCCATGTCCTCCACTATTCTTTACAATCCCTCTGACACTGAATTCTGTGTGAGCTGCCTTTTCTACTGACCCATTTCATTGATTCATCATAAGTGTCTGAGTCCTGTAACTACCTTAATTTGTAATCCCTAATCAAAATCTCTAAATATTTTGCATGAAAACAGTAGTTTGATAATTTGAATTAAGCTCTGACCTCACTAGAGTGAGAGTGAGATGAGTATTAGTAGCAGAGGACTTATAGACGATGTTCAGATGTGTCTATAGGCTTTGTCATCATTCTTAAATTTAGGCTGGTTCTGAAACCCTGTTATGCAAGCAATCCTTAATCTACCCAGTGTGAGAGATGAATAACTGACTAAATAAGAGAAAATAACTGATAAATAACTATGGATAAATAAAATAATTAAACATATCTGTAAAAGAATGACTGTGCTAATTATGTGCAAACATGGCGTTGTCTGCTAAGAGGTGGCTTTTATCATGTGTTTATTTTTTTATTAATATTATTATTTTTTACATCTTTATTGGAGTATAATTGCTTCACAATGGTGTGTCAGTTTCTGCCTTACAACAAAGTGAATCAGTTATATATATACATATGTTCCCATATCTCTTCCTTCTTGCGTCGCCCTCCCTCCCACCCTCCCTATCCCACCCCTCCAGGTGGTCACAAAGCACAGAGCTGATCTCCCTGTGCTATGCAGCTGCTCCCCACTAGCTATTTATTCTACGTTTGTTAGTGCATACGTGTCCATGTCACTCTCTCGCCCCGTCACAGCTTACACGTCCCCCTCCCCATATCCTCAAGTCCATTCTCTAGTAGGTCTGTGTCTTTACTCCTGTGTTACCTCTAGGTTCTTCATGACATTTTTTCCCTTAAATTCCATATATATGTGTTAGCATACGGTATTTGTCTTTCTCTTTCTGACTTACTTCACTCTGTATGACAGACTCTAGGTCCATCCACCGCATTACGAATAGTTCAATTTCGTTTCTTTTTATGGCTGAGTAATATTCCATTGTATATATGTGCCACATCTTCTTTATCAATTCATCTGTTGATGGACACTTAGGTTGTTTCCATCTCTGGGCTACTGTAAATAGAGCTGCAATGAACATTTTGGTACATGACTCTTTTTGAATTATGGTTTTCTCAGGGTATATGCCCAGTAGTGGGATTGCTGGGTCATATGGTAGTTCTATTTTTAGTTTTTTAAGGAACCTCCATACTGTTCTCCATAGTGGCTGTACCAATTCACATTCCCACCAGCAGTGCAAGAGTGTTCCCTTTTCTCCACACCCTCTCCAGCATTTAACATTTCTAGATTTTTTGATGATGGATCCTTTTTGACCCACCTCCTAGAGAAATGGAAATAAAAACAAAAATAAATGGGACCTAATGAAACTTCAAAGCTTTGGCACAGCAAAGGAAACCATAAACAAGACCAAAGGACAACCCTCAGAATGGGAGAAAATATTTGCAAATGAAACAACTGACAAAGGATTAATCTCCAAAATATACAAGCAGCTCATGCAGCTCAATATCAAAAAAACAAACAATCCAATACAAAAATGGGCAGAAGACCTAAATAGACATTTCTCGAAAGAAGATATACAGATTGCCAACAAACACATGAAAGAATGCTCAACATCATTAATCATTAGAGAAATGCAAACCAAAACTACAATGAGATATCATCTCACACCAGTCAGAATGACCATCATCAAAAAATCTAGAAACAATAAATGCTGGAGAGGGTGTGGAGAAAAGGGAACACTCTTGCACTGTTGGTGGGAATGCAAATTGATACAGCCACTATGGAGAACAGTATGGAGGTTCCTTTAAAAACTACAAATAGAACTACCATATGATCCAGCAATCCCACTACTGGGCATATAACCTGAGAAAACCATAATTCAAAAAGAGTCATGTACCACAATGTTCATTGCAGCTCTGTTTACAATAGCCAGGACATGGGAGCAACCTAAGTGTCCATCAACAGATGAATGGAGAAAGAAGATGTGGCACATATATACAATGGAATATTACTCAGCCATAAAATGAAATGAAATTGAGTTATTTGTAGTGAGGTGGATGGACCTAGAGTCTGTCATACAGAGTGAAGTAAGTCAGAAAGCGAAAAACAAATACAAAATGCTAACACATATATATGGAATTTAAGAAAAAAAATGTCATGAAGAACCTAGATGTAAGACAGGAATAAAGACACAGACCTACTAGAGAATGGATTTGAGGATGTGGGGAGGGGGAAGGGTAAGCTGTAACACAAGTGAGAGAGTGGCATGGACATATATACCCTACCAAACGTAAAATAGATAGCTAGTGGGAAGCAGCCGCATAGCACAGGGAGATCAACTCGGTGCTTTGTGACCACCTAAGGGGTGGGATAGGGAGGGTGGGAGGGAGGGAGACGCAAGAGGGAAGAGATATGGGGACGTATGTATATGTGTAACTGATTCACTTTGTTATGAAGCAGAAACTAACACACCATTGTAAAGCAGTTATACTCCAATAAAGATATTAAAAAATAAAAAGAAAAAATAAATAAAAAGAAAAGATGACAAATTTCTCCAGAAAATGTGGATACAGATTTCATCCTGATTTGTATTATATTTCTTAAAGAAAGGTAAACACATGTAATAACTTTATAAAGGCATTAGCCACTCTCAACTTACACTAGAACTCTTAAGATATTCAGAGTAATAGTAAAATATTCAGAAGTAGCAGTCTTATAGCAATTAGTGATGTTACTGAGTACACAATCAAATAACCCAGAATGTCACCCAGATCATCAAGAATATAATCACAAAATGCTTATCAGTGGAGTAATGGCCATGTGTGCAAGATAATTATATGAAACACCAAGCCAAGCCAATGAGAAAAAGGATATTTAGGAAAATTGAAGAATAAGCTTTCAACATTTTGAAATAAGCCCACGACTTGATAAACAAACTAACCAACTGCACACCTGCTACACTAAAATTTTCCGAGGCATGAGCACTTTGGGAGAGAATTCTCCATAATTCTCCCACCTTCCTGCAATGTTATGAGCAGAGGCACTGATAGCTTTTGTTTTGGACTATCTTTTCAAGGATGCTTGTATTGCAAATGGTCTTGGAAGATATAGTGCCTTTCTTGAGTGAGCAAAGATTGGACAGGATTGCTTGCAGCCTAATATAAAAAATTGGAGTTAACTAAACTCAGGATTCCTCATCCATGATGCAAACCACTGGGTGAACAGCAACCACCTGAGATGTTCTGGGTTGCCCTTGTGAGGCTTGGGGAATGAGAAAAACTTATATGAATGTTAAGCTCATGCTGGGCCATGACAAAGTTCTTTTCTCTGTCCCAGGATTCTCATGTCCTCTGTCATCATCCATAAAAGTGTAGCAGACTAAATTGTTAATGTCCAAAAGGGTAAAATCTCAGATCCTTCACAGTTTTTAAGGCAGCAGTCTCTTAGCTTGCTTTTTATTTCAATAATTGGGTCCAATTTTCCAATCTTTAAAGCTCCTGGGTTGTAAATAGAAGTTGATTTTTACTGTCACCAGAGCACATAGTGCTGGAAACATATTTTTTTTCAATTATTCAATCTTTGTTTTCTGATAAACTGTTCATATCATGGCCCAGTTCATTGATGGGCCAGTAGAAATGAAACTTACAAATATTAATTCTACAATAGCCCCCACCCCATGACAAACCTCTCTGAATCTCCCCATTTCTGACCCTTCCTTATGTATCAATTTAGTTAAGTGAATAAGCATTACCTAAAATAAGAATTCTGGGTGTTGAATCAACCAGTTTTGGACACCTATCATCACCTAGAATGCAGCACTGACACTGAAACTTTTGTAACACGCAATAATAACTTTATAGTTGACTTTTAAGCTTCCAAAGGTTTGAAAGAATATGTCTGAAGTAGCCTTGCTCTCTGTTTGCTCAGCTTTTATACTTGGTGTTCTGAAATACCTCTAAAATTGTGCTATTAGAGCTGAGGCTCTTTCTATGACCACATGGATGAAATTACAATTTTCAATATCAAATCCACAGATTCCGTGGTTTCATTTATGCTCCTGGCTTTTGATTAAGTTTTTATTTCTACTATATTCTCTATAATTCTGCTAAAAGAGTATTGCAAGATAATATTCATGTTGTACAAGATTCTGAAAATGATTGACAGATAAAGAGAATCACACAGTTATTTTTAATTTTTTCACAGAAATACAATTTTTAAAAGTCTCCTGACATATTCCCCGGTAAAACCCTGTTGATAGTGAAAAAGATCTCTTGTCAGTGTGTTTCTTATCGGTCAAGAGCAGTGAAAAGGCTGGCTGGTTGATGTTATATTTATCTTTTCTTGTTAGGCTAAAGGGAAAGTAAGTTAGGTGGCACCAAGACCCAAAGCTTATTCATGAGATTTCCCTCATAAGGCTACTAACAGAAGGGTTATCAGCCTTCCAGGAAGAACTCTGAGAGGTAGCTCAGGAAATATGAGATTTCAGAGAACATCCAAATCTCTGGCATTACCTATATGAAAACTTAAACATGAAAATATGAATGAATATACCCTTGGTCAAAAGGCTTATCAAAAGGAAGACTGGAATTTGAATTAAAAGATCTTGATACATAGTACCTTGTTCATTGCTCCTCAAATCTACCACACTTATATGAATCCCTCACTTTCTTTGTAAGTTTATTGCTGATTTTAGATAAAAAACAGAGATGTAGCTTTTCCAACATACTGATAAGGAGAAAAACTGCATCTGGGTGTTAGAGTTTAGCTAAACTACTCCATGGTACTGCTACCTTAACATCAATTTTCTTGTGCCAAGTGGTCTGTGCGCACTGTAAACTGACATTAGCCTCCTCATGCAAGCGCTTGACCTAGATAAGAGCCCAGAGAGTTGCAAGCAAAAGTAGTTTCCTGATATGCCTTCCTCAATAGCACCTGTGATCAACAGTCTCCCCCACCTCCCAGGGCCTGCCCGCTTGCATATCCCTTAGATAAGGAGTTTTCTAAAGCCCCGTTCTTTTTGCTTTGAATTCACCAATCCAGCCTTAGCTAGGGGAACCCCAAAGCACTCCATACATGGACCCTAACAAAGGCAGGTACCCAGTTCCCATCACTCTCTGTACCTGCACCCTGCCTTGACCTGCCTGTATGGTTCCTCACAGCATGCTATGTACTTCCTGCAGGATCTGTGAGTAAAAAACTTCTGTTTCAATTTCTCTTGAACCCTGACCCACTATCCTACACCTTGTGATCCACTTAACAAATGTTGATTTAACAAACTCAAGTCATAACACTGAGCAACAGAACAATTCTTACATGATCAGCTCAATCATCACTTTTTCTAGAAACACTTCCTTAACAATGCTTCACTTCTAAGGCCACCCATACCCCTAGCCAATCTAACCTGGATGCCCTACCTCTTCCTCATGGTTCCCTGGGTTTCCTCCCTCAAATCAGGGGTAGACCTAGAGACAGTACAACTTTCTATTTTAGCCAGAACTCTTTGAGGGGAGTAATTGTGTTATATCTTTGCATCCCTGGTATATACAACAACAATCTGTGCCACACAATAGGCATTAATAAATATTAACAGAGGAACAAGAATTTTCCGCATTGTCAGCACAACAATAGGTCTATTTAGAAACTTTTGGGGAGGAGAGAGGATGAACATGAACCCCAGAAACTTGGACAAATAAAGCTGGTTATATCATCAGGTAACCAAGGGAAGATTTTAGCATGGAAAAAGAGCAAAAAATCAATGATTAGAACTGAGACTTGAGGGCAAAGTCAAATGGTCACAAAATGGCTAATAAGTCAGGGAGAGGAGAGAAATAGGGCATCAGTCAGAATCTGGCACAGTCCATATTCTCCTATTTATGTGTATTATTTTTTTAACTTCTTAGAATCAGATCCATGCAGTTTCTTTCTTCTGTTACACATTGTTCCATAGGTTAATTGGCCCCAAAGTTTGACATCTGAAGTGTGACATTACACTGGAACGTTGGTTATTTTCCACTCATGTCTAAGCCGTAGTGAACAATAAGTTTTCCCAGGTAACAGCTAGTTGTAATATATGCTACATATGGCTAAATGTTGATATTTGAATGACGGAAGTATTGATGCTAAATTAAAGAAACTGAATGTAAGCATAGGAAAAAATTCTCTGATCCATGCTTTACAAATAATGCATTGACACTCTTGACACTCTGCCTATTTATTATATGAATCAGGGTCATTTCCTAATACCTTTGGCTTTACTAACATCTTTGGTATACTAAATTAAAATTATGTGCCTTAGATTATAATGTTACTTAATTTTTCCATATTAAAATGAGAGCTGACCTGATCAACCCATTATTCTAATAATGTGAGCACAGATAATACTGATAAAATTGATCTGGCTTGAATTATCCAACTCAAGGCGACTTTTATGTGTAGGTAGAGGGCACAACCATTGTTTGAGATGATTTTAGTACCATGAAGAGATTCATGCCAAAATCTATCATCTCACCATCTCTTCTCACCTGTGCCTGAAATTTCTTTAGAAGAGAAAACTCTCTTTTCAATTTTAGTATAAAACATAAATATTCCATAGAAGAAAATAAAAAGCAACATCTTTAAACCCACGTAGTAGTGTGAATGGTTGGTATTGTATGTTTTTCAGATTTTCAGTTGTGTAGAGCTATAATTAAACTACATGAAAAAGGGTAAAAGATCCATCATTGAAAGGCCTAGTGGGATAAAGACAAACTTAATCAAGCTCACAATTTCCAGTAAAATAAGCCCTGAACATTTTGCAGGAAGGTTATCTTAAGGGTCCAATCTTTAGAAGCAATGACAAAGTTCTGTTCACTCACATTTTGTCTTCTACAGTGTGGAAAACAATACCTTTACATGTTCTCTCTCATCAACAAAATTCTTTTAGCTTTGTTCTAGTTTGTAGGGAAAATTTTGACTTTTGCCATAAGTGATTCAGAAAGTGAAATCTGGGCAAAATCTTAGCACTCAAATTATCACTTTTGTCAGTGATGTAACACTGATTTTGTGTTCTCAGAAGAGTTGCTGACAGGTCTTTTCTTGGATTTTTTTTCAAGGTTTAGGGACTTCTTTGAAGTCCTCCTAAATTATTTTAGAGATGTAAGCCTCATTAAACTGCAGCTTATTACATTCCTACTAAGAAATGTTGAATGTTGATGAATAATTCAATAAGAAATAATTCAAACAAGAAATGTTGAATGAATAATTTCTTAAAATGTCTGGCTTTGAGGGATACAACTGGAAATGTAACAGTGCATATTGGGACCAGATAGTGAGATAGTGTCATATTTTGTCTTTGTAGTCATGATAAGGTCAGAAACAAACATGACTGTTCAACAATAAATTTAACTAATTCCTCCCTCCAACAATTTTTTTTAAGAGTCAGGCAATAAGCGTAATATGAACTTATGCTGGGAAATAAAATATGAAATTCGGGGAGAAGGGTGCAGACATGTTTCCTCTTCTACATTTCACGTTATTCTACTTTTCCTTGGATTGTTTCTTAATGTAGCTGGACTAAGTGTGCTTAAGCTGATTGCTTATTGGTCTATGCTACAAGTCTCCAATCCATCACTCCCTAATGTTTTAGTGAATATGATTCTATGTGGTAGTAACCAAAATTAAGTATCCAGACAACCTTGAAAAATGTTAAAATTCCTTTGGCATATGCCCCTCTATCAAGGGCACAGGACCATATATGCAAATAGGTCATGATGTACCTGGAGTATTCCATATTTGTGCAAGACAGATATGCAAGCTAAATTCTGAGAGTGACCCCCGGTTAATTACATAAGATACATAATCTATTTATATTTTGTCAGTATATCTAGCCATCCAAAGCTTGAATTAAACAAGAGCTTACCTAGAAAAAAATAAAAATTCAAATTACCATATAGCATACTCTTCCATTCGATCCAGTAAATAAATGTCAAAAATGCATATGAACACTTAATAAGTTTTTTTTTTAACATCTTTATTGGAGTATAACTGCTTAACAATGTTGTGTTAGTTTCTGCTTTATAACAAAGTGAATCAGCTATATGTACATATATCCCCTCTCTCTTGCATCGCCCGCCACCCTCCCTATCCCACCCTACTAAGTGGTCACAAAGCACAGAACTGATCTCCCTGGTCTATGCGGCAGCTTCCCACTACTTATCTATTTTATATTTGATAGTGTATATATGTCAATGCCACTCTCTCACTTCATCCCAGCTTACCATTCCCCCTACCCATGTCCTGAAATCCATTCTCTACATCTTCGTCTTTATTCCCGTCCTGCCCCTAGGTTATTCAGAAACTTCTTCTTTTTTTTTTTTTTTTTTTACATCCCATATATATGTGTCAGCATACTGTATTTGTTTTTCTCTCTCTAACTTACTTACCTCTGTATGACAGACTCTAGGTCCGTCCACCTCACTAAAAATAACTCAGTTTTGTTTCTTTTTATGGTTGAGTAGTATTCCATTCTATATATGCTACATCTTCTTTATGCATTTATCTGTTGATGGACACTTAGGTTGCTCCCATGTCCTGGCTATTGTAAATAGTTCTGCAATGAACATTGTGGTACATGACTATTTTTGACTTATGGTTTTCTCAGGGTATATGCCCAGTAGTGGGATGGCAGGGTCATATGGTAGTTCTATTTTTAGATTTTTAAGGAACCTCCATACTGTTCTCCATAGTGGCTGTATCAGTTTAGATTCCCACCAAGAGTGCAAGAGGGTTCCCTTTTCCCCACACGCTCTTCAGCATTTATTGTTTGTAGATTTTTTGATGATGGCCATACTGACTGGTGTGAGGCAATACCTCACTGTAGTCTTGATTTGCATTTCTCTAATGGTTAGTGATGTTCAGCATCTTTTTATGTGTTTGTTAGCAATTTGCATATCTTCTTTTGAGAAATGTCTATTTGGGTCTTCTGCCCATTTTTGGATTGGGTTGTTTGTTTTTTTGATATTGAACTGCATGAGCTACTTATATATTTTGGAGATTAATCCCTTATCAGTTGCTTCATTTGCAAATATTTTCTACCATTCCGAGGGTTGTCTTTTCATAATTTTTATGGTTTCCTTTGGTGTGAAAAAGCTTTTAAGTTTCATTACGTCCTTTTTTTTTTATTTTAGTTTTTCTATTTCCCTAGGAGGTGAGTCAAAAAGGATCTTGCTGTGATTTATGTCATAGAGTTTTCTGCCTGTTTTCCTCTAAGAGTTTAAAAGTGTCTGGCCTTACATTTAGCTCTTTAATCCATTTTGAGTTTATTTCTGTGTATGGTGTTAGGGAGTGTTCTAATTTCATTCTTTTACATGTAGCTGTCTAGTTTTCCCAACACCGCTTATTAAAGAGGCTGTCTTTTCTCCATTGTATATTCTTGTCTCCTTTATCAGAGATAAGGTGACAATATGTGTGTGAGTTTATATCTGGGTTTTCTATCCTGTTCCATAAATCTATATTTCTATTTTTGTGTCAGTACCATACTGTCTTGATTACTGTAGCTCTGTAGTATAGTCTGAAGTCAGCGAGCCTGATTCCTCCAGCTCTGTTTTTCTTTCTCAAGATTGCTTTGGCTCTTCAGGGTCTTTTATGTTTCCATACACACTGTGAAACTTTTTCTTCTGCTTCTGTGAAAAATGACATTGGTCGTTTGATAGGGATTGAATTGAATCTGCAGATTGTTTTGGGTAGTATAGTCATTTTCACAATGTTGATTCTTCCAAGACAAGAACATGCTATATCTCTCCATCTGTTTGTATCATCTTTAATTTATTTCACCTTATAGTAGTCTGCATACAGGTCTTTTTTCTCCTTTGGTAGGTATATTCCTAGGTATTTTATTCTTTTTGTTGCAAAGGTAAATGGGAGTGTTTCCTTAATTTCTCTTTCAGATTTTTCATCATTAGTGTATAGGAATGCAAGAGATTTCTGTGCATTAATTTCATATCCTACTACTTTACCAAATTCATTGATATGCTCCAGCAGTTTTCTGGTAGCATCTTTAGGATTCTCTATGTATAGTATCATGTCATCTGCAAAGAGTGACAGTATTACTTATTTTTTGATTTGGATTCCTTTTATTTCTCTTTTCTTCTCTGATTGCTGTGGCTAAAACTTCCATAACTATGTTGAATAATAGTGGTGAGACTGGCCACCCTTGTCTTGTTCCTGATCTTAGTGGAAATGGTTTCAGTTTTTCACCATTTATTGATGTTGTCTGTGGGTTTGTCATATATGGCCTTTATTATGTTGAGGTAAGTTCCCTCTATGCCTAGTTTCTGGAGGGTTTTTTATCATAAATGAGTGTTGAATTTTGTCAAAAGCTTATTCTTCATCTATTGAGATAATCATATGGTTTTTAACCTAAAATTTGTTAATATGATTTATCACGTTGATTGATTTATGTACATTGAAGAACCCTTGCATTCCTGGAATAAACCCCACTTGATCATGGTGTATGATCCTTTTAATGTGCTGTTGGTGCCTGCTAGTATTTTGTTGAGGATTTTTGCATCTATGTTTATCAGTGATATTGGCCTGTAGTTTTCTTTTTTTGTGACATCTTTGTCTGGGTTTGGTATCAGGGTGATGGTGGCCTCATAGAATGAGTTTGGGAGTGTTCCTCCCTCTGTTATGTTTTGGAAGAGTTTGAGAAGGTTAGGTGTTAGCTCTTATGTTAAGTGTTTGATAGAATTCACCTGTGAATCCATCTGGTCCTGGGCTTTTGTTTGTTGGAATATTTTAAATCACAGTTTCAAATTCAGTGCTTGTGATTGGTCTGTTTATATTTTCTATTTCTTCCTGGTTCAGTCTTGGAAGGTTGTACTTTTCTAAGAATTTGTCCATTTCTTCCAGGTTGTCCATTTTATTGGCATATGGTTGCTTGTACTAATCTCTCATGATCCTTTGTATTTTTGCAGTGTCTGTTGTTACTTCTCCTTTTTCATTTCTAATTCTGTTGATCTGAGTCTTCTCTCTTTTTTTATTGATAAGTTTGTCTAATGGTTTATCAATTTTGTTTATCATCTCCAATAGCCAGCTTTTAATTTTATTGATCTTTGTTATCGTTTCCTTCATTTCTTTTTCTTCATTTCTGTTCTGATCTTTATGATTTCTTTCCCTCTGCTAACTTCAGGGGTTTTTTTTGTTGTTGTTGTTGCTCTTCTTTCTCTAATTGCTTTAGATGTAATGTTAGGTTGTTTATTTGAGATTTTTCTTGTTACTTGAGGTAGGATTGTTTTGCTATAAACATTCTTCTTAGAACTGATTTTGCTGCATCCCATAGGTTTTCGGTTGTCTTGCTTTTATTGTCATTTGTTTCTAGGTATTTTTTGATTTCCTCTTTGATTTCTTCAGTGATCCCTTGGTTATTAAGTAGTATATTTTTTTAGCCTCCATGTGTTTGTATTTTTTACAGATTTTTTCCTGTAATTGATATCTAGTCTCATAGCATTGTGGTCAGAAAACATAACTGATATGATTTCAATTTTCTTAAATTTACCAAGGCTTAATTTGTGACCCAAGATATGATCTATCCTGGAGAATGTTCCATGAGCACTGGAGAAGAAAGTGTATTCTGTTGTTTTTGGATGGAATGTCCTATAAATATCAATTAAGTCCATCTTGTTTAATATGTCATTTAAAGCTTGTGTTTCCTTATTTATTCTCCTTTTGGATGATCTGTCCATTGTTGAAAGTGGGGTGTTAAAGTCCCCTGCTATTATTGTGTTACTGTTGATTTCCCTTTTTATGGCTGTTAGCATTTGCCTTATGTATTGAGGTGCTTCTATGTAGGGTGCATAAATATTTACAATTGTTATATCTTCCTTTTGGATTGATCCCTTGATCATTATGCAGTGTTCTTCTTTGTCTCTTGTAATAGTCTTTATTTTAAAGTCTATTTTGTCTTATATGAGAATTGCTACTCCAGCTTTTTTTGATTTCCATCTACATGGAATATCTTTTTCCATCCCCTCACTTTCAGTCTGTATGTGTCCCTAGGTCTGAAGTGGGTCTCTTGTAGACAGCATATATATGGGTCTTGTTTTTGTATCCATTCAGCCAGTCTATATCTTTTGGTTGGAGCATTTAATCCATTTACATTTAAGGTAATTATCGATATGTATGTTCCTATTCCCATTTTCTTAATTGTTTTGGGTTTGTTATTGTAGGTCTTATCCTTCTCTTGTGTTTCCTGCTTAGGGAAGTTCCTTTAGCATTTGTTGTAAAACTGGTTTTGTGGTGATGAATTCTCATTGCTTTGCTTTTCTGTAAAGGTTTTAATTTCTCCGTCGAATCTGAATCAGATCCTTGCTGGGTAGAGTAATCTTGGTTGTAGCTTTTTCCCATTCATCATTTTATGTCCTGCCCCTCCCTTCTGGCTTGCAGAGTTTCTGCTGAAAGATCAGCTGTTAACCTTATTGGGATTCCCTTGTATGTTATTTGTTGCTTTTCCTTTGCTGCTTTTAATATTTTTTTCTGTATTTAAATTTTGATACTTTGTTTAATATGTGTCTTGATGTGTTTCTATTTGGATTTATCCTGTATGGGACTCTCTGTGCCTCCTGGAGTTGAGTGACTGTTTCCTTTCCCATATTGGGGAAATTTTCAACTATAATCACTCCAAATATTTTCTCAGTCCCTTTCTTTTCTCTTCTTCTTCTGCGACACATATAATTCCAATGTTGGTGTGTTTAATATTGACCCAGAGGTTTCTGAGACTGTTCTCAATTCTTTTCATTCTTTTTTCTTTATTTTGCTCTGTAGTAGCTATTTCCATTATTTTACCTTCCAAGTCACTTCTCATTTCTCTGCCTCAATTATTCTGCTATTGATTCCTTGTAGAGAATTTTTAATTTCAATTATTGTGTTGTTCATTGTTGTTTGTGTGCTGTTTATTTACTCTAGATCCTTTTAAAACGTTCTTGTATTTTCTTCATTCTATTTCCTGTATTTTGGATCAAGTTTACTATCATTACTGTGAATTTTTTTTCAGGTAGACTGCCTATTTCCTCTTCATTTGTTTGGTCTGGTGGGTTTTTATGTAGCTCTTTCATCTGCCGCATATTTCTCTGTCTTCACATTTTGCTTAACTTACAGTTTGGGGTCTCCTTTCTGCAGGTTGCAGGTTCCTAGTTCCCACTGTTTTTGTGTCTGCCCCCAGTGGGTAAGTTTGGTTCAGTGGGTTGTGCAGGCTTACAGCTGGATGGGACTGGTGCCTGTGTTCTGGTGGATGAGGCTGGATCTAGACTTTGTTGTGGGCAACTCCACATCCAGTGATGTGTTTTGGGTTTCTGTGAGCTTATTATGGTTTTAGGCAGCCTCTCTGATAATGGGTGGTGTTGTGCTCTTGTCTTGATAATTGTTTGGCATGGGGTGTCTCCAGCACTGGAGCTTGCTGTTTGCTGAGTTGAGCTGGGTCTTAGTGTTGAGATGGAGATCTCCAATGGATCTCCAATGTCCTGAACTCAGCTCTTCCACCTCAAAGGCTCAGGCCTGACACCCGGCTGGAGTACCAAGACCCTTTCAGCCACATGGAATTACAGAAGCTGGGAAGTTCAAGATCAAGGCACCAACATGGTTATGTTTTGGTGAGAGCCCTCTTCCAGATTCATAGTTGGCCCCTTCTTGCTCTGTCCTCATTTGGTGGAAGCCTCTAATATATTTTTATTTTTTCAATTAAAAATTTTAAATACCTTAGAAAGAATATGAAAGGATAAGGATAATACACAACTCCAACAATTGTTAGTATCTTGGCATATCTCCTTGACTTATTTTTCAATGCAAATAACTGAAAATTATGTCTACTATTTTGTATTTTGTTTCATTTAAACAGCCTGAAATCATGCATATTTTAATATCAATGTATAAAAATATAGCAAAATAGGTAATAAAATGGATTGTGGGACCAAACCACCTGGGTTTTAAGCCCATCTCTGCTACTTACAAAACTGGATGACCTTAGACGAGTTATTTGAAATTTTCATTAATACATCTAAAGTTTACCAAAATTAAAGCTTATATAATAGTAGCATGTGCCTCATAGGGTCCTTGTGAGTATTCCCTATGTTTATATATATAAGATGCTTAGACTAATGTGTGGTACTTAGTACTATACAAAAGTTAGCTACAATTATTTAATGTCTGGATATTATATTTTATGCATATCAACCAATTTGTTTTATTAGTTCTTAAAGTTGTTATTTTTCCAATATTTTATAAATAGAAAATGTTTTGAGGAACATCTCTCCATAAAACATATAGAGAGATTATTTTTAAATGTTTTAAAATATTAAAAAAATTAATTTAAAATAATTTTCTTTGAGGATTTTTATACATTAAATAATTCATCTGATTTCAGAATTTGAAAACATTTGGTATATATTAATAGGTTTCCTCCCCCCACCACCAACCAAGGAAGACACCACAAATATGCCAAGTCAGCAGGTCTTTTTGAGAGTGATTTATCGTCATTGAATAATATAAATATTTATTTTTTAACAATATCATATTGTCAATTTTAATTTGAATTTATTTTTAAATACTTGTGTACTTTAAAATGTTGTGGGTTAAATTGTGTTTCCCCACAACTCATGTTGTGAAATTCTAACCCCCAAAACCTCCTAACATGACCTTATTTGGAAATAGGATCATGAATATGTACTTAGGTCAGGATGAGGCCCTACTGGTATAGGAAACCACTCCCTAATCTAATACAACTGTTGTCCTTATAAAAAGGGGGGGATTTGGATACAGACAGGCACACAGAGAGAACTCAAGGGGCAGATGAAAGCAAAGATCAGAGTGATGAAGCAGAAGCCAAGGAACACCAAAGTTTGCCATCAAACTACTGAAAGCCAGGAGAGAGGCAGAGAACAGATTTGTCCCTCAGACTTCAGAAGGACTGCTGGCCTCCAGAACTGTGAGACATTAATTTTCTATTGCTCTAAACTACCCATTTTGTGGTACTTTGTTATAGCATTTCTTTTTTTTAATTTTTGTTTTATAGTGGAGTATAGTTGATAACAATGTGTTAATTTCAGGTATACAGCAAAATGATTCATTTATACAAGCATCTATTTTTTTCAAATTCTTTTCCCATTTAGATTATTACACAATATTGAGCAGAGTTGCCTGTGCTATACAGTAGGTCCTTGTTGGTCATCTGTTTTATATATAGCTGTGTGTACATGTCAATCCCAAACTCCCAATATATCTCCCCCTACACCTTCTCCCCGATAATCATAGGTTCATTCTCTAAGTCTGTCTTTTTCTGTTTTGTAAATAAGATCGTTTGTATCATTTTTTATAGTCTTTATATAAGCAGTATCATATGATATTTACCTTTCTCTGACTTACTGCACTTAGTATGATAATCTTCAGGTCCACCCATGTTGCTGCAAATGGTATTATTTCATTCTTTTTAATGGCTGTGTAATATTCTATTGTATATATGTATCACATCTTCTTTATCCATTCTTCTCTCAATGGGCATTTAGGTTGCTTCTATGTCTTGGCTATTGTAAGCAGTACTGCGATGAACATTGGGGTGCATGTATTCTTTTGAACCATGGTTTTCTCCAGATACATGCCCACTAGTGGGATTTCTAGATCATATAGAAGCTCTATTTTTAGTTTTTAAAGGAAACTCCATACTGTTCTCATAGTGACTTTACCAATTTACATTCTCACCAACAGTGTAGGAGGGTTCCCTTTTCTCCATGCCTTCTGCAACATTTACCATTTGTAGACTTTTTTTTTTTTTTTTTTTTTTTTTTTTTTTTTTTGTGGTATGCGGGCCTCTCACTGTTGTGGCCTCTCCCGTTGCGGAGCACAGGCTCTGGATGCGCAGGCTCAGCAGCCATGGCTCACGGGCCCAGCCGCTCCGCGGCATATGGGATCCTCCCAGACCGGGGCACGAACCCGTATCCCCTGCATCGGCAGGCGGACTCTCAACCACTGCGCCACCAGGGAGGCCCTAGACTTTTTGATGGTGGCCATTCTGACTGGTATGAAGTGATTACTCATTGTAGTTCTGATTTGCATTTCTCTAATAATTAGTGCTTTTGAGCATGTTTTCATGTGCCTTTAGGCCATTTGTATGTTTTCTTTGGAGAAATGCTTATTTAGATCTGCCCATTTTTTAATTGGGTTGTTTCTTTCTTTTCTTTTTTTTTTTTTTTTTTTTTTGCAATACAAGGGCCTCTCACTGTTGTGGCCTCTCCCATTGTGGAGCATAGGCTCCGGATGCGCAGGCTCAGCAGCCATGGCTCACGGGCCTAGCCGCGCCGTGGCATGTGGGATCTTTCCAGACTGGGGCACGAACCCGTGTCCCCTGCATTGGCAGGAGGACTCTCAACCACTCCGCCACCAGGGAAGCCCAGGTTGTTTCTTTTTGATATTGAGTTGTATGAGCTATTTGTTTATATTGGAGATTAAGCCCTTATCAGTCACATCATTTGCAAATATTTTCTCTCATTCTGTAGCTTATCTTTTCATTTGGTTGATGTTTTCCTTTGCTTTGCAAAAACTTGTAAGTTTAATTAGGTCCCATTTGCTTATTTTCGTTTTTATTTCCATTACTTCAGGAGACGAATCCAAAAAGATATTGCCACAATTTATGTCAAAGAGTGTTCTGCCTATGTTTTACTCTAAGAGTTTTATAGTATCCAGTCTTAAATTTAGATATTTAATCCATTTGGGTTTATTTTTGTGTATGGTGTTAAAGAATGCTCTAATTTCATTCCTGTACATGTAGCTGTCCAGTTTTCCCAGCACCATTTATTGAAGAGACTGTTCATTCTCCATTGTAGAGTATTGCCTCCTTTGTCATAAATTAACTGACCATAGGTGTGTTGTCTTATTTCTGGACTTTCTGTCCTGTTCCATTGATCTATATTTCTGCCAGTACCATACTCTTTTAATGACTATACCTTTGTAGTATAGTCGGAGGTCAGGGAGCTGGATTCCTCCCAGTCTGTTTTTCTTTCTCAAGATTGTTTTGTATATTTGGGATCTTTTGTGCATCTATACAAATTAAGATTTCTTGGTTCTAGTTCTGTGAAAAAAAAATGCCTTTGGTAATTTGATAGGGATTGCATTGAATCTGTAGACTGCCTTGGGCAGTCTAGTCATTTTGACAATATTGATTCTTCTAATCTAAGAAAATGGTATAGCTTTCTTATTGTGGCATCTTCTATTGCTTTCATCAGTGTCTTACGTTTTTCAGAGTAAAGGTCTTTTGCCTCCTTAGGTAGGTTTAGCCCTAGGTATTTTATTCTTTTCAGTGAGATGGCAAATGTGATTGCTTCTTTAATTTCTCTTTCTGATCTTATTTTTAGTGTATAGAAATGCAACACATTTTTGTGTACTAATTTTGTATCCTGGGACTTTACTCAATTATTTTTTGAGACCTCGTAGCTTTCTGGTAACATCTTTAGGATGTTCTATGTATAGTATCATGTCATCTGCAAACAGTGATAGTTTTACTTCTTCTTTTCCAATTTGGATTCCTTTTATTTCTTTTTCTTCTCTGATTGCTGTGGCTAGGACTTCCAAAACTATGTTGAATAAAAGTGGACAGAGTAGACATCCTTGTCTTGTTCCTAATCTTAGTGGAAATGCTTTCAGGTTTTCAACATTGAGTATGATATTTGCTGTAGGTTTATCATATATGGCCTTTACTATGCTGAGGTATGTTCACTCCAGCCCACTTCATGGAGATTTTTTTTCAATCATAAATGTGTGTTGAATTTTGTCAAAATCTTATCCTGCATCTATTGAAGTGATCATATGGTTTTCATTCTTCAGTTTGTTGATGTGGTGTATCACAATGATTGATTTGTGGATACTGAAAAATCCTTGCATCCCTGGGATAAATCCCACTTGATCATAGTGTATGATCCTTTTAATGTATTGTTGGGTTTGGTTTGCTAGTATTTTGTTGAGAATTTTTGCACCTATGTTCATCAATGATATTGGCCTATAATTTACTTTTTATTGTGATATATTTGTCTGCTTTTGGTATCAGGGTGATGGTGGCCTCATATAATGAGCTTGTTCCTTCCTCTACAATTTTTGGAATAGTTTCCGAATAGGTGTTAACCCTTATCTAAAAGTTTGATAGAATTCCCCTGTGAACCATCTGGTCCTGTACTTTTGGTTGTTGAGGGTTTTTAAATCACAGTTTCAATTTCAGTACTTGTGATTGGTCTGTTCATATTTTCTACTTCTCCTTGGTTCAGTCTTGGAAAACTGTACCTTTCTAAGAATTTGTCCATTTCTTCTAGGTTGTCTATTTTATTGGCATATAGTTGCTTGTAGTAGTCTCTTATGATCATTTGGATTTCTGTGGTATCTGTTGTAATGTCTCCTTTTTTATTTCTAATTTTATTGATTTGAGCCCTCTCCCTTTTTTTTTTCTTGATGAGTCTGGCTAAAGGTTTATTAATTTTTTCTATCTTTTTAAAGAACTAGTTTTAGTTTCATTGATCTTTTCTACTGTTTTCTTCATTTCTATTTCAGTTATTTCTCTTCTGATCTTTATGATTTCTTTCCTTCTACTAACTTTGGATTTTGTTTGTTCTTCTTTCTCTAGTTGCTTTAAGTGTAATATTAGGTTGTGTATTTGAGATCTTTCCTGAGGTAAGATTGTATTGCTGTAAAGTTCCCACTTAGAACTGCTTTTACTCTGTCCCATAGGTTTTGGATCATCATGCTTTCATTTTCATTCATCTTGAGGTATTTGTTGATTTCCTCTTTGATTTTTTCAGTGATCCATTGGTTGTTTAGTAGCACATTGTTTACCCTCCACCTTTTTGTGTTTTTTATAATTTTTTTTGTAGTTGATTTCTAATCTCATAGCATTGTGTTTGGAAAAGATGCTTGATATGATTTCAATTTTCTCAACTTTATCGAGGCTCACTTTGTGATCTGACATGGGATCAATCCTGGAGAATGTGCCACGTGCATTTGTAGAGAATGTATATTCTGCTGCTTTTGGATGGAATACTCTATACATAATGAATAAGTCCATGTGGTCATGGTGTCATTTAAGCCCTGTGTTTCCTTATTGATTTTCTGTCTGGATGGTCTCTACATTATGAAAGGTGGGTGTTAAAGTCCCCCACTATTACTGTGTTACTGTCAATTTCTCTTTTTATGGCTGTTACTATTTGCCTTATGTATTGAGGTGCTCCTGTGTTGGGTGCATATATATTTACAATTGTTATATCCTGTACTTGAATTTATCCCTTGATCATTATGTAGTGTCCTTCTTTGTCTCTTGTAACAGTCTTTATTTTGATGTCTATTTTGTCTGATATGAGAATTGCTACTCCAGCTTTCTTTTGGTTTCCATTTGCATGGAATCCCTTTTCCCATCCCGTCACTCTCAGTCTGTATGTGTCCCTAGATCTGAAGTGTGGGTCTCTTGTAGACAGCCTATATATGGATCTTGTTTTTGTATCCATTCAGCTAGTCTATTTTTTTTTTTTTTTTTGGTTGGAGCATTTAATCTGTTAATGTTTGAGGTAATTATTGATATGTATGCTCTTATTGTCATTTTGTTAAATGTTTTGAATTTGGTTTTGTAGGTCTTTTTTCTTCCCTCCTCTTTTGTTCTCTTCTCTTGTGATTTAATGACTAAACTTAGTGTTGCACTTGAATTGTTTTTTGTTTTGTGTGTGTGTATCTATTGTAGATTTTTGGTGTTTGGTTACTATGAGATTTTGATACAACAGTCTATATATAAGCAAGATTGTTTTAAGTTGCTGGTCTTTTAATTTCAAATGCATTTCCAGTATCCTACATTTGTACTCTCCTCTTCTCACAGTTGCTGGTTTTGGTAACATTTGTGTGCAGATGATTTTCTACCTGTACTGTATGTTTGCCTTTACCTGTAGACTTTTCTATTCGTAATTTTCTTGTTTTTAGTAGTGGCCTTTTCTGCTTAGAGAAATTCTTTTAGAACTTGTTGCAAAGCTGGTCTGGTGATGCTGAATTCTCTTAGCTTTTGCCTGTCTGTAAAGCTTTTGATTTCTCCATCAAAAGAGATGCCTCTCTTGGTAGAGTTTTCCTGGTTGTAGGTTCTTCCCTTTCATCACTTAAAATATATCAAGCCACTCCCTTCTGACCTGCAGTGTATCTGCTGAGAAATCAGTTGATAACCTTATGGGAATTCCCTTGCATGTTGTTTGTTTCTTTTCCCTTGTTGCTTTTAATATTTTTTCTTTGTCTTTAATTTTTGTCAATTTGGTTACTATGTGTCTTGGCTTGTTCCTGTTAGTTTTATCCTGCCTGGAACTCCCTGTGCTTCATGGACTTGGGTGACTATTTCCTTTCCCATGTTAGGGAAGTTTTCAGTTATTTTCTCTTCCAATATTTTCTCAGGTCCTTCCTCTCTCTCTTCTCCTTCTAGGACCCCTTTAATGTGAAAATTGGTGCATTTAATGTCCCAGTTAGACTGTCTTCATTTCTCGTCATATTTTTTTTCTTTCTTCTGTTCTGTGGCAGTGATTTACACCATTCTGTCTTCCAGCTCACTTATCCATTCTTCTGCCTCAGTTATTCTGGTATTGATCCCTTCTAGTGCATTTTTCATTTCAGTTATTGTATTGTTCATCTCTGTTTGTTTGTTTTTTAGTTCTTCTAAGTCTTTGTTAAACATTTCTTGTATCTTCTCAGTCTGTGCCTCCATTCTTTTTCCAAGATCTTGGATCATTTTTACTATCATTATTCTGAATTCTTTTTCTGGAAGGTTGCCTATCTCCACTTCATTTAGTTGTTTTTCTGGGGCTTTATCTTGTTCCTTACTCTGGGACATATTCCTCTGCCATCTCATTTTGTCTAACTTTGTGTGATTGCGGTTTCTGTTCCACAGGCTGCAAGGTTTTAGTTCTTCTTTTGCTGTCTGCCCCCTGGTGGGTGAGGCTGTCTAAGAAGCTTCTGCAGGCTTCCTGGTGGGAGGGTCTAGTACCTGCCCACTGGTGTGTGGAGCTCGGTCTTGTCCCTCTGATGGACAGAGCCATGTCAAGGGGTATGCTTATCAGGCAGCTGTTTATTCAGGAAGGCTTTAAGCAGTCTGTCTGTTGATGGGGCTGTTTTCCCACTCTGTTGGTTGTTTGGCCTGAGGTGTTGCAGCACTGGAGCCAGCAGGCTGTTGCATGGAGCCAGGTCTTGGTAAGAAAATGTCAGACTCCAGGAGGGCTCATACCAATGAGTATTCCACAGAACTACCACTGCCAGTGTCTTTGTCTCTGCAATGAACCATAGCCACCCTCTGCCTCCACAGGATACCCTCCAATAGGACCACGTAGGTCTGGCCCAATCTCTTATCAGGTCACTGCTTTTTCCCCTGGGTTCTGGTGTGCACAAGACCTTGTGTGCACCCTCCAAGAGTGAGGTTTCTGTTTCACCCAGTCCTGTGGAATTCATGTGATCAAACCACATTGGCCTTCAAAGCCTGATTCTCTGGGGATTCCTCCTCCCATTGCCAGACCCCCAGGCTGGGAAGACTGATATGGCTCTCAGAACTTTCACTCTTGTAGGGGAACTTCTGTGGTAAAATTATTTTCCAGTTTGTGGATCACCCACCCGGTGGGAACTGGATATGATCTTATCACAATTACACCTCTCCTACCATCTCATTGTGACTTCTTTGTCTTTGGATATAGGGTATATTTTTTGGTAAGTTCCAGTGTTTTTTTGTCAATGGTTATTCAGCAATTAGTTGTGATTTATGTGTTTTTGTAAGAAATGGTGAGCTCATGTCCTTCTACTTTGCCATCTTGTCTCTGTTCCTCCTGTTATGGCATTTCTAATAAACTCATATCCTACTTATTGGTATTTCCTCTTTAGAAATATACTGTGTGAGTTCTTTATGCATTTGCACTTTTGTATTTGATGTGCTCTTTGGCATAGCAGTGTGTGGTGTTTCTTTCTCTAATAATTGGGATGGAGCCTATAATTGGGATGATTTTTGTACTAACTCTTCTTTTGTTCACTTCTCTAGCTTAGCATTATAATTAACCTGATGTTTTAGTTACTGTACTTAATATAGACTATGTTATCTGGAAAGACTAGACTTTTCCTTTATTTCTCCCTTTTGTAATTTTTTTTTTTTTTTTTTTTTTTTTTTTTTTTTGCGGTACACGGGCCTCTCACTGTTGTGGCCTCTCCCATTGCGGAGCACAGGCTCCGGACGCACAGGCTCAGCGGCCATGGCTCACGGGCACAGCTGCTCTGAGGCATGTGGGATCTTCCTGGAGCGGGGCACGAACCCATGTCCCCTGCATCAGCAGGTGGACTCTCAACCACTGCGCCACCAGGGAAGCCCTCCCTTTTGTAATTTTTAACACTGTTCTGACATATTTCTATTACATTAGTTTTCTTATCATACTTTTTTTTAAAAATCAGTAATTGTGTTTCAAAATTGCTTAAATATTTAGTGGAGTATTTATTTGTCCATGGAAAACCAGACATTCTTTCCAGAGAGGGTATATCATAAGTATCAAAAATAAAGCAGAAATTGTTTTATCACATTCATTTCATACATATGTAAACTTAATTTCCTGTTCATGTTCCAGTTGGACAGTAGTGACAGCTATATATCTAGTTAATGTAAAATTATTATATAGTTAGAGACATGAAATAGAAATGGTTAAAAATTAGAACATCTGTTTACATCTTTGTAATGCACAGAAATTTAAGTTAATTGTAAACTAATACAATTGTTCTCTTTCTTGGAGTGTTTAAACGTTACATGCCAGCTGGCTCCGTATTCCCATATTTTTTAGCTATGTGACTTACATGAGATTTAAAACTAATCATTCCATCTATTTAGTGATTTGGTTGTTTGAAATTGCAGAGTGTTATTCCTTCTTGTTAAGAGCATTCGCTGTTTGGCTTCAGTAAGGAGAAATGATGACAGAATCTGCAATTTGCTTAAAGGAGCATTTTCTGTTTGGCTTCAGTTAGCAGAAATGATGACAGAATCTGCAATTTGCTTAAAGCATAAGACAGTCTTATCCATTTTCAATATCCCACATCTTTCAAGGATAATACTGCTTCCTGTTGAAAATTAACTATTGAATACAAAGGATTTGATTAAGAATGGGCTTATTGTGATGGGTGTGTTATAACATGTTCATGTCCTTTATTATTTCAAGTGACTAATTATGTAAGATGTGAAGTTTAAGGTAAACCTTGTTTCAAAAATATACTTAAGACTGAGTTTTGATTTTCAAGGAGATTTTTCTTTTAAAAAATTTCAAATAATGAAGTAACTTTACTAAAGAGCAAGAATTCAAACACCTGATATACATGTTATTGTGTTTTCCACAACAGCCCAAATCTAAGTTCAATCAATTTATAGCTGACAAAAGTGATGATTTTACAAAAATTTCATACAGGGACACTTATTTATTAAATATGTGCTCTGATAAAAACTCTGCAATTCAACATTTCAACAGAATATTTCTTTTCTCTGGCATGGAGACCCAATATTTTTTTCTGTAGCTCAGTTTTTCAGCTTGATAGGATCTAATGAAACCCAGGTTTTCTCTCTCTCTCTAATAAAAACTATATCCACTCCATATATAGTGATATACTATGTTCAATATAAGATCTGAAAGGACAAACTGTACACCATCGAAAAGTCAATGAACCAGATTGGTTTATATAGCTGCTCCAAACCAATTTTATTGGAAAACTTCAGACCATATTGTATGGTGATTTTTTTTTTTTTCTGGTTTGTGATTTCTATCCTTTGGTTTTATTACATTTTCCATTTTGGCTTCTCTTTTTACATCCTCACAAAGATATTTAGATGGACTTTCATGACTTTAATAATAGGTGTAAAGAACAGGGTTTGAATTTATTTTTTTCTTTAGTTTTGAAAGAATTTTTGTTTCCCCATCCATTGTATTATCATAACTGGTTAGATTTCCTAGGGTCCTTCATCCTTTTCACTGAAATATAAATAAGATACTTATATTACTCCAGTCATCAACTTACCAGCTTTGTGTAGTAATAATCTTAATGGTTCTAAGTGCAGGAATGTCTAATATTAAAGTATCCCGGGACCTGCTCCTTAATTCCAATTCTCAGTATAAAAAACCAAGGAAACACTGCTAAAGTTAATGATCGTTTAGGGAATATGTTTGTTATAGGATCATTCTGATATTTGAAATGTACTGTTATAATTTAGGAGTTGGTGAGTCTCTGGAGCTCAGATTTAAGGAGTCTTCCTTTGTTCCGATTGCAGCTAATGAGCAAAGTAGTAGGCTACATTTATATTCAAAATATGTGCCTTTTTGGGACTGAGTTAGATTTTAAATGTGCTTCATGATAATTTGCATACCAAGTAAAACTTCTAATGATGGATAAGTCAATGGCATGAATGTCCAGGAAATCAAGCTTCAAGCTGAATGAGAATCACTTGTGTCAGGGCATATCTTTTGCCATTGCAGGCAGAGAGAAGTCCAAAATGCAGTCTACCTTTCAGTGATAAATAGGGTCAGTAACTCTGGATATTACAGATCACCAAATGATAAGAACCAGTGTGTTGTGATGTCATACATCACGAGGGATCCAGTAGTATGGAAATGACCAAGGGGATATCTTGGGCCTATTCTCATATAAAGATAGCATGACTTTATTTCTGGCTACTCTGTTCTTATTCCTGGTTACCTGCCTCTAGAATGTCTCTCATGTCCGTGAAGTTGCATTATTTTTTCCAAACTGAATTGCTTGCCAGCTATTAGTGGCCATTCATATGGGAATTAAAATTTTGATTTTTTTAGGTATGTCAGACAACTGAATTGTGGATTCAATGAAAATTGAAGGTTCAATTAAAAACTTCAATCAGTAAGATGGCAGTGGCCATAACAGTCAGCTAAACCACTTACTAAAGCCAAAGAAAGAGCCTGGATAAAGTTGTTTTCTTGTAACTCTAGGGCCCAAAAATTACTGACATATTGAGTTTCATGCAGCTCTCTGGGATGAAGCCCCATTACCTCTGTTATAACATAAACTGAGGTACATTTAAATTTTCAAGAGTTTAGTTAGGCAAACATCAATTCAAATTGGGCAGTGCCAGGGGACTTCCCTGGTGGTCCAATGGTAAAGAATCTGCCTTACAATGCAGGGGATGCAGGTACAATCCCTGGTCAGGGAACTAAGATCCCACATGCCGCAGGGCAACTAAGCCTGCACACCACAACTACTGAGCTCACACGCCTCAACTAGAGAGCCTGTGTGCCACAAACTACAGAGCCCATGCACTCTGAAACCCACGTGCCACAATTACAGAGCCCACAAGCCCTGGAGCCTGTGCACCAAACTAGACAGAAGACTGTGTGTGTCACAACAAAAGATCCCGCATGCCTCAATGAAGATCCCACGTGCCTCAGCTAAGACCTGATGCAGCCAAAAAAAAAAAAAAAAAAAAATCTGGGCAGTGCTAAACTGGAAGTGGTTAGGAGCACTCCATTGACAGGATAGGGGAGAGATATTTATAAAGCAGACATAAACAAGGAAAGTATTTGATTGGCTATAGCTTAAGTGGTTGCCTCATTTGGGAAAGCCTAGTTCTCTGTCTGTATTGGTGGTTATTAAATTTCACTTTCTGGGATATGAGTGCATTCATAGGAATTGACTCTGGCTTAGGTTTTTGTTTGCTTATGTAGGCTACCAAGGGATTAGGGCCACCTCAGTATAATGGCCTCTTTGTTTAATTATTTAACAGCCTCACTAGTAGTAATAGTGGCTTCCACCCATTTCTATCAATGGGAATAATGGTGCTGGAGACTCTGATAATTAAGGTGTGTCGAAAGTCAGACTACCTAACAGAAAGTAAATGTTCAGGATGTCAAATAATCTCTTGGTATCTAAAATACACTCATTTCAAAATCTACCATGAATGGCATGATTGATCAGCTTTAGTTGGGTATTTAAATACATTTAGTGATTATCATCAGTCATTATATCACAACATCTCTATTACTAAATTGTTTATTTTGATTTGTCTATTCACTCTGTTACTATTTTCTAGCAGTTTTCCAGGAGGGAATCATGAGTACTCTATTCTCTGGATTTTGTGAATGTATGAAAATACTTTTTGCTTTTTACTTGAAAAACTACTCTACTTGGAATACAATGCTTGAAGCACATCCTTCCTCACACCTTGGTAGAGGGCACTCTACCTTCTTCTGGATAGATGTGGAGAAGCCTGAGGTCATCTTGAGTCTTCCTTCTTCTGTATGGCTCACTTCTCTGCTGCAAGTCATAACTTTTTATTCATCCTAAAAATACAGTAAATCTGTCTTGATATGTGCTTAGGTTAATCATTCTGCATTATTTTTCTCTGGCATACTCTATGCCCTTTCTGTACACAAATTCACTCTTTTTTTATCAGAAAAGTTTTATTATATTTTGGATTTTTTCCCTATTCTCTTTGTTTACTTATTCAGAATCACCATGGGTGGCTATGTCACAGTTGTCTTCCATACATATGATCTTCTTTATAATCATTTTATAATCGCTGTTATTTCCCATTTCATTCTCTATGATTTATTCAAGCCTCTCCTCATGCCATTTACTGTGTTCTCACTCTCTCTTTTCTATTTTTGTTGCTTTAATGACTTTCATCACTACAACATTTTTCTTTTCTTTTATTCCCAAATAGCTAGCTTGCTTTTAAGGCCCTTCTTGTCTTACAAGTTCTTTTATGAACTTTTAGACTTTCCTTAGAGAGCATATGTTGCTTGTGATTTCTTTGAGACTAAGTAGGTATGCCTATCTAAGGTCTTCATTTTTTTTTGAGTGATTTCTCTGATGATTCAGCCTTTGCTTGTGTTACTTTGTCCCTTTATCTGATAGTATGTAGGCAAGAGTTTCTTTCTTATCCTTACTCTTATAGAATAAGACAAAATAATTATTTGTTGAAGAAATATTTGCAGGACGGTGAAACTATGAGTTAGTGTTGTCTACAGATTTAATTCTGACTTTTTAATGATCTCTAAAAAATCTTCTATTCTTTTACCCTCTGTTTATTCCCTTCATCTTTGGCATTCAGAGAGTTTGGTATTTCTCACAGCAAAGTACTTTTGTGTTTTCTATTGCTATGTAGCTGCTGCAGGATGATATACAACACTGCTCACTCCACTGGGTACAGCAATTACATAATAAGCTAGAAAATACAACTTTTTATTTATATTTAATTTTTATCTACACAGTAATTGTATTTTCTACTGTTTACTGTTTTCACACTGCCTATGCTGTTTACTGTTTTCACACTGCCTATGTCAATACGCTCAAATGTCATATGGTCATGCAGCCCATATGGTATATAAGGATCTTTGGAGAAAGTTCCCTAACAACATTGTGAAGCCAAAGTCATTACAGTAGCATATAAGGCCCTTCATCTCTCCTCATGGCCCTTTGGTCTTGCTTCCTACTTCTCTAGCTGCAACCATACTGACCTTCTTGTGTTTCAGAAACATCCAAAACATACCTCTCACTGAGGCATCTTCTGATCCTTCTTTTCTCAGCTTTCATAAGGGTCACTCCCTTACCTCTTTCAGATCTTTACTTAACTGTTATTTTCTCAGGGAGGTCTTCCCTGATCTCCTTATTCAATCTTGCTACTCACGATCTCTCATTCCTGGCAACACCACCAGGTACAGCTTCCCTGTCTCTTTCCCCTGGTTCTACTTTTCTCCATAGTACTTAAGTCCTTCTAACATATTAGAGATTTTATTTTTAGTTTCCAATGATCTGATTCTGCTCAATCGAGTTCATGTTGTTTCAATGCTACTGTGTAAATGTGTTCCAGACATCTAATAGGCACCCAAGAAATACTTCTGAATGAATGCTCAAAGAGGAATCAAGGATAACATATTCATTTATTAACTTTCAGCATGTGGTTATATATTCCTTTTTACATGAGTGTTAATTAATTGGATATGCATATTATGCTATTTAATTTACCTACATTTACCCATACCAAGTAGACTTAGAAAGGTCTATTAAAAGAAACTGAAGATTAAAGATAGTGCTAATATTGGAAAGATAAACAACAACAACAACAAAAGATTTGAAATTTCTCTTACCTCAAGGGTAGGAATTTTATTAGCAATATTAAGGTAATATCAATAATAATTCAATAAAATCTGATAAAATGGTAGCTCCCTGAGATTATCAAAATGACTAATTAAAACAAAATTTATACATAACATCTTTAACAGAATATTATGTCCTATATTGTTCTTTGAGATTTCATTGTAGGAGTACATATAGAAAATTTAAATAAGAGAGATAAATGGGTTGCTATATGGGCAGATAGATAATAGAATAGGCATAGAGTTATTTTCTTTTTACCTATGGTGTGGACAATTAACAAAATATTGACTTCTACTGATAGTTTTTAGTAGTAGGTCATCAGCAGGACTTGTAAATGGGCTTTCTGTACAAAACCTTAATGATAACAATAGTACTATTCTAATGACAACAGCAACAATCAGCCTTTGCTATGTCTGTGACAAGGTACTGACATTTTACATGTATCCCTATTGTACATGCAATTCCTATTGTAAAGATGTGAAAATTGAAATTAAGGGAAATGAAAGTACTTGTTCAAATTCATATACCTAGTAAATAGCAAAGCCAAAATTTAAACTCTGGGAATCGTGTACAAAGCCCATGCTTTTAAACAGTTATATTTTAGAAAATTAATACTAGTAAAGACTAAATCCATCCATATTAATATACATGCATACATATTCATGGAATGTAAGTACTCAGTAAGTTATTAAATGAATTAAGAAAGTAAATTAGTAAAAAGGTGATTTTCTGATGGCAGACACCTTCTTCTAATAGTTGAGTATATCTAAAATAAGCTGACATCATTTTACTAGTATTTTTTATCTCTAATCAAGGTAACAAAAATGTAGACTTCTCCATTCTTCACCCTGTCAGTTGTTAGCAGACATTCTATGAAATGCCTTTTGGTCAAATGTTATAAGATCAGTCCTGGAAAATATTTTATCAGCCACTGCAGTCATCTCTACAACTATCAGATATTTCCAAATTTTTGTTAAATTTACTCCAAATTACTGCCAACATTTCTTCTCAGAATAATTTATTTTCTGTTTCTGTTCTCAGTATCATGATTTGAAGAAAATGTTTATGACTAGATATCAGTATCTACTGCTAAATGGCCAATTTTAAAACTGTGTTTTAACCTGGAGAAACAAGCTCTTTATGACTTTTTATGCCCTCAAATTATCATTTACAAGGTATGGCCACATACCCTCTTTCCAAACTCATCTTTTTTTTTTTTTAAGAAGATATTGGGGGTAGGAGTTTATTAAGTTACTTATTTATTTTTGCTGTGTTGGGTCTTTGTTTCTGTACCAGGGCTTTCTCTAGTAGTGGCAAGTGGGGGCCACTCTTCATCACAGTGTGTGGGCCTTTCACTATCGTGGCCTCTCTTGTTGTGGAGCACAGGCTCCAGATGCGCAGGCTCAGTAGTTGTGGCTCACAGGCCTAGTTGTTCTGTGGCATGTGGGATCCTCCCAGACCAGGGCTCGAACCCGTGTCCCCTGCATTAACAGGCAGATTCTCCACCACTGCACCACCAGGGAAGCCCCCAAACTCATCTTTTAGAGCTTCCCGTTCATCCATATATCAAGCAATACCACATGACTTTATATCACCTGCTATGTCATACTGTTACATGTCTCTGTGCATTTTTATATTTTTCTCCAGGAAATAATTTTACAACTCAGTTCTAAGAGGCAAATTCCTTCTTCATGCTTCTATATAGATATGTTTCTCCTACAACAGAACTAAAGCCTACTCCTTTGTACAACCTTGACAATCTATACATACTTCTATTATTACAATAATTATACTATTAAACTTTTAGAGAACAGAAGCAATGTCTGACTGCTTTGCCTCCCTAGTATCTTAATGTAATACCTAAGTTGGATTAAGCACTAGATAAATATTTATTAAATTAAAATTCAATTTCTACAGCCTTATAATTTTCTACAGTGAAAGCTTCCTCTTTCAGGAAGGAAAAGTTTATCACTACAGAGTTGGACAAACTGTTACTGATAAATTAATATGTGTTTTTACTTTGTTGCACTCCAATTTTTTGTAATTGGGTTTTGAAAATAAATACAAGCAAAGCAGAAAAATAATTTTACTTTTAATATTGTTTTTCATGCCTCTGTGGACAAAACAATAAGATTGAGTCATAGCTTTCAATAATGTTTTCATTTGGAAAAATAACAATTTTATTGGGATTTATAATGACCTGTAACAACACAACTGATTTAGATTTATTATAGTTCATCACTACAGTTTTCTAACAACATTTATATTAATTTTGAAAGCAAAAATGCAATTCTGATGGAAGAAAATGCTAGCATGATACATCAGTTTCTTTTTAAATTATATAGAAGATTTAGTCACACAATGAAAATATCAGAAGGATTAGAAAATGTAAATCAACTCAGGTGAAACTAAAAGCACTAGTATTTTTCCCATAGCAGAGAATGACTATAGACATACTGCTTCTCATATGATGCTGTTAATCAGAATCTATTCCATTAGAAACAATTGCTCATAATTGTCAAGGTCATCTACATAAAAAGTGGGTTTATTTTGACCAATTTAATTCAATTTAACTTTGAGTTTCATTTTCATCCAAAGTATTTTACTGGACATCATAGACAACTCAAACATTAGTAAGGGACCTTTCTAGTCCTCAGCGTGCTTATAATCTGAGTACAAGAAATTTCAAAAGCAAGTATCAATAGGTGATATTTCAACAATTCAAACAATATCTTAAAAGATAAGTAAGATAAGAATAAAACTAGTAACTGTAAGTAAGTGTTAGGAGGTTAAAGGATAATAATATAAAATATAAAGTATCCATAATGTTATATTTAGTATTATATATTAATGTAACATAAAGAATATTATATTCATCATCCAGTAAACAATTAAAATTCAAACACATTATACATGCATTTCATCTATAAATATTCAAATATGCAGCATAAATTCATTAGTAGCTGTAATCACCTAGTTTTTATGATCATAGGTGATAAATATTTTTACTATTTCAATTTTCTAAATGAAAAGCATTCATAATGTCCTATGAATCTTTAGTGTCATGATATGTGAACCTAAGTGATAGTACAAAGTTAATAAAAACAGTTACATATCTAATTTTGTGCTTAACTAAAAATGATAGTTTCTCAAAAAAATCATGGTTTACCAGACATTACTGTTTATGTCCAGGATGAATAATCCACTTGAGATTTTGGTTTTGTTTTTGCTTTATTTTTGTTTTTGTGTTTTAGTATGTTTAAATAAACTATGAAATAATAGTAAGGGTCACATATGGCTATGCCACAAATCCTGAAGGTAGTATTCAAATGACTAAACATGTGTCTCTAATTTTCTTTTAAAGGAATCTTAGCATGTTAGAAAGTGGGAGCTTCAAACATCCATAGGTTTTAGCTCCCTTATAAAAGTCAACAAGAAGAGAGTTCCAATTATAGGCAAGATGGTGAACTAACATAATATGAGTAAGTCCTTTGTTCCAAGCACCTATAAGTACTGTATAAAATATAAGAAAAATAAAACAACCATAAATGCATCACTGAGCTGACCAATAATTAAAAAGATAATCACCACTTGCCACAAAAAAGAAAGAAACTAAAAACCAGAATGATTAGCATTTAAACAAGTGAGCAAGTTCTGGTAGTCACTGACTACAGTAGCCCAAGATCTTGGGTTTTATTGCTTACCTGAAAGCAAAAGACCAAGTTGTAGGTCTGCATGAAGACAGAACTCCCCAAGATCAATGTATTTAGTGCAAATGTGATTACAAAATGTTCTTCCACAGTCTGGGGGAGATGGCAAGGAAGCTCTGGCTTTAGAAAGTACAATCCCATGGGAAATAAAAAACCTTGACCTACACTTCTTATAGGTTTGAGGAATAAATTTACTTTCTCTAATTGGTTTAAGAAACCCTAAGCCAAGAAAGTAAGGTAAAATTTATTTATGAACTATAGACATCCAGAAGATCAAGCAGACTCAAATTAAGTGAACTTCCCATGTCTAGCCGGGGCCCAGTACCTACTAAACAGAAAAGCTCCTCTAAAAATGATGTCACCCACACACACGTATACACACAGAAACAATTCAAATAAATAAAACTCATGAGTAAACACAAACCAAAAGATTAGTGTCACAAGCCATTAAGATAATAGTAAAATGAAAGACAATGTTTTAAGTAATTATAGAAAAAGAATAAAAGAAAACTAGAAATTTTGGGGAGCAACAGATAAATAATAAAATGATCTAAGGAAACCTGTAAAAATATAGCAAGGGGAGTTAGAATAAAATCACAGTAAATATGTTGAAGTACACACAATTCAAAAGAGAATGTGAATTGGAACAGCATTGGATGAAATAATAGAGAATGCATCTCAGAGAAAGAAAAATATATAAAACATTAAAGATTGGTTAAGACACATGGAGAATAGAATGGGAGGGTCCAGTAGAGATTCAAAACGAAATTCTGGATGCATAGTATACTAGAAATAGTGGAGAAGCAAGAATCAAAGGAAAAATAACTGAAAAATTTGCAGAATAGGTGAAAAATACAAATACTCAGATTCAAAAACATTAAAAGTATCTAGCAGAGTAAAATTTTAGACACTCAGAGTAAAAATGTAAAACATCAAAAAAAAATCTTGAAAGCAATTAAAGAAAATACAGGATATACATGAAAGAGCAACACTTATAAGGAAAGGAAAATTCTTAAGGTCAACAATAAAGGTTAAAAGTCAGTTAATAGTATAATTAAATTCAAAGAGTAGTTAATTGGCAACCTAAATTCTACAAGCAGTTAAACTATTACTCAAGTGAGTAAAATAAAAACATTTCTAGCTAAACATGAAATATTTCAACTCAAACTATAAAATTATGTCCTTCACAATTAAAAAAATATATCATTCAGAGTGAATAAGTGAGAAATAAAACAATTTATAAATATATAACAAAATCTTAAGTATTGGCTGTAAAAAGCAACAGGAATAGTACTAAATTTGGAGGAGGGCAGCATAATACATAACTAAAAGGCAAGAAAAAATTACAGTGTAAGAACTGATGGAGAATTTAGACTTAAAACATTCTAAACTTTTTGTTGTTATGAAGGAAAGGGAAAGAGAGATTAATTGTCTTAAAATAATATTAATACTTTTTATTTTAGTCATTTAAAATGTTTGGAATAGTCCTTAAAAGAATAAACATTGAATAAAACATTTTCAAGTCGTTAGATTTAAGAAAAATAAGTAGATAAATTAATAAAATGTAACACTGAAAAGAAAAACTACAATCATGGAAAATAGATAATTTAAAAATTAAATAAGATTGTATAAATTAATTCAAATACATCAGCAATCATCACACACACAGAAATAAATGAACTAAGTTTAATTCACCATGTAAAAGACAGAGATTTAAAACACAACAAAAGCCATATGCACTTTAAAAGAGATAAAGCAAAAGAAAACAGAAAGGTAGAAAGTAAAGAAATGAAAAAAGAAATATGTTAAAAACTAGTCCAAAGAAACAATAACACATGAAACAAATTTAAAGCAAAAATAATTTTTCAGGATAAAAATGTAGTTAGATAACAAGAAAGATACATTGGGGATTCTATCATTTATCAAGCAATACACCATGAATTGCATACTTTCAAAGTATATAAAGCAAGATACTACAGAATAACAATAGAAAATGGACAAATCCAACTCAGTTGAAGCTGAATATATACATTTCTCAATGACAGTTCAAGCAGACCACAGGAATAGTCAACATATAAAAAATATGAACATCAGTCTTGCTCTAATGGGCCCAATAGAACATTGCACACAATAGTTAGAAAATGAACAACACCCATTTCAAGCACATGATGAACATTTACAAAACCTGGCCAATGTATTAAGCCAAAATGGAAGGCTTAAAAAATGCAAATTAATTAATATTACAGAGAGTATATTCTGTGATTCCAATGCAAGGGCAAAAATACTATATTATACCCAAACCCTTTCACTTGGAAATATCAAAACATTTTTTTAAATAACTAATTGGCAATGGACATTAAATTAAAATTTAACTGAAGTAAAATAAACAGAATTGAAGGAAAGTGAAAATATTATACATTACTATAGAGGAGACCAAACGAAACTTAACTCTGAGGAAAAGATATATTGTCACAGCACATCTTCATATTAGAAAATAAAAGCTTATAAAGAGTGATTTAATCGTTTAGCCAACACAATCAGAAAAATAGAAAAAACAGCAAATTTAAATAACAAATTTTAAAAAGTGATCAGTTTAAGAAAAATAAGAGAACTCATAAAATATCAATAGAAAACAAATCAAAGACAGCATTATCAAGACCATAATCTACAAATTTAAGAAGAATAATAAAATAGCCTATAATTTTGGCTAAGTAACTAAGAAAAAGTATAGAAAAGTAACTGTGGGATTGAAAGGAAGAATATAAGTATAGATAGAGTGGAAAAAATCATATAAACAACTTTATGCCCATTGTAGTAAAAAGTTAAGCAAACATTTATTAGAAAAATGTATCTTAAAATATTTTTTAAATATAAATAAAATTGACTTCTAAATATTAAAGAAAATTGCTAAGTAAAAGTCTAACCACAAAGACATTGTTGTTTTTCACATGAAATCTATCAAGCCTTCAAGAAACACACCAAATATTCACATATTTGATGAATAGATATGTGATAAAGTATAAATATGAATGGCATTAATATACTTAGGTGTCATTACCTCTGGGAAGGAAAGAAGTACAAACATATGGAGAATAAAGCTTTATGTCTTAATGTTTTATTTCTTAAAAAGAGGAAGATATCTGAAAAATATAAAAATGTTAATTTCTTTAATCTTTGTGTTGTGTACATATCTATATGTTTTGTTTTTCTATAATTTTGTGTATTTTATTTAAAAATAAATATATAAATCGGGCTTCCCTGGTGGCGCAGTGGTTGAGAGTCCCCCTGCCGATGCAGGGGACACGGGTTCGTGCCCCGGTCTGGGAGGATCCCACATGCTGTGGAGCGGCTGGGCCTGTGAGCCATGGCCGCTGAGCCTGCGTGTCCGGAGCCTGTGCTTCGTAACGGGAGAGGCCACAGCAGTGACAGGCCCGTGTACAGCACACACACACACAAATAATAATAATAATAAAAATTAAAATAAATATATAAAAATGGAAGAAACAAGTGAAAAGAATGTGAATAGTAATATATAGGTATATACCAACAAAGTGCTTAGGAAAATGTTAAGCAAGGCAAGGTAGTAGTAGTATCAAAAATTGACAGTCCAGGGCTTCCCTGGTGGCACAGTGGTTGAGAGTCCACCTGCCGATGCAGGGGACATGGGTTCGTGCCCCGGTCTGGGAAGATCCCACATGCCATGGAGCAGCTAGGCCCGTGAGCCATGGTCACTGAGCCTGCACGTCTGGAGCCTGTGCTCCGCAATGGGAGGCCACAACAGTGAGAGGCCCGCGTACCGCAAAAAAAAAAAAAGAAAAAAAAATGACAGTCCATTCTCTAGTAGGTCTGCATCTCCATTCCTGTCTTAACCCCAGGTTCTTCATGACCTTTTTTTTTTTTTTCTTAGATGCCATATATATATATGTGTTAGCATACGGTATTTGTTTTTCTCTTTCTGACTTACTTCACTCTGTATGACAGATTCTAGGTCCATCTATCTCACTAGAAATAACTCAATTTCATTTCTTTTTATGGCTGAGTAATATTCCATTGTATATATGTGACAAAGTGAGAGAGTGGCATGGACATATATACACTACCAAACATAGAATAGATAGCTATTGGGAAGCAGCTGCATAGCACAGGGAGATCAGCTCGGTGCTCTGTGACCACCTAGAGAGGTGGGATAGGGAGGGTGGGAGAGAGGGAGACACAAGAGGGAAGAGATATGGGAACATATGTATATGTATAACTGATTCACTTTGTTATAAAGCAGAAACTAACACACACACACACAAAAAAATTGACAGCACTCTTTTTTTACCCTTACATGGCTGATGGACAGCGTAAACAAAAATACTTTTTGCTAAGATCCATAGAGTAGTAATATACCCAATACACAGAGAGTATGTGGCTCAGTGAAAGGTAATTAATCTACCCAATTTCATACAATGGGTAATTGGTAGGAGAGATATTTGAACCCACATCAGTTTAACCCCAAAATGGGTGTTCTTTTCACTATAGCTTAGTAAACCTAATGATGATGATAATAGTAGTCATAGACCCTGATTTACAGCTAGCAGAAACAGAGGCAGCTCTAAGTGATGTCATGTTTTATTTCTTCATGCGGATCTCTTTTGGTGTCAAGTAGAATGAACATCAGATCCTGCTCCATCTGTAGACTAAGGTGCTCAGCCTCTCTGCATATGAGCTTCTTCATCATTAACATGGGAGTCAGTAAAGCCATACGGCACTTGAAAAGTCCACTGCAAACTGAAAATTATCATTCTAATGTTAATTACTGTAATTTTAGAGGACAATGCTGTATTTTTACCTATTAATCTCCCTACAAGGAAAACTACAGTTTCTCCTCTGCCTCCTGCCCTCAATGAAATTCTTATTTTTAAATAAAAAAGAAAGTGAGAGAAGAACCAATCAATTCAGCACCTCAGCACTTATCATTTCCATATTCTATTTTACTAGCCATCAGAAAATAAATTTCAGCCTTTAGAAATATTTTACAGGAATGAGAATGAAGAACAGGAGAACAAGTTAGAAGCAAAGGTTGGAAAATTGTTGCTTAGAAAAAGTAGTTTACACCATGAAACAGAGAGTTAGGAGAGGAAAGAAGAGGAAAGAAGAAAAAGAAGGGAGGGGATAAGGGGAGTGGAGGGAAGGGTAGAGGAGAAAACCAGGAAAATAATACAACATTGGGTATCCCATATAATTAGTCATGTTGTTTTAGAAGGTGAAATAATTTCAGAAGGTGGCAGAATAGAGGCAATCAGAAAGGTAAGAGAGTAAAAAGGGATAAATGTACCAATAATATAACATCATTATATCAACAGCTACCAATTACTGAGGGTCTAATATGTACTGTGCTGCTTATTGCACAGATTTAATTAATCATCATAAGAACCTCTAAGTCCAGTTAATCAGACATCAGCAGATAGGTACTACTTTATTCAGTTATGGCTAGAGCAATAGGGTCACATATTATAAACTTAACCCTGTGGGTGTATTGAGACATCACAGGGAATAGAGAGGAGACTATATGCTTCAAAGAGAGAAATAGTAAGGTATCAAAACAAAGAACTGGAGCAATTTTTAAAATTTAGCTAATGTTTTGTGGTAATTATATGGTTGATGTAGGTGAAATATAAGCAGGTTCTATAGTTGTTTCTAAATGTTCATAAATGAGCACTGACATAGCTATTCTAGGAATTTGTGGGTAATAGTGATCTATCATTAATGGTCCTGGTGACCCTTACAGACTAATCAACTCTGAAAGCCTCAGTATCCATCTCCCATCTCCCTTCTCCCTTCCTTTTGCTCTCTCTTTCTCACTGTTTCTCTCTCTTCCTCCAGCCCCTTCCCTCTTGCTGACTTACATTCAGGAGTATCTATAAATAGCTATTGTCAGCAGCATATTAAAAAAAATTACCAGCTTTTAAACCAGATCCAGTAGAATAGATATTTTCATAAGTGGAGAGGCACTGACCATGCAAATTTTCCTTTCCCAATTCTTATTAATTAGATGACCATGAGATCATCCACTTTAACTAATTTCCCTTCCCCAAGTGGCTTCAGGCTATTAAAACTTCTCACAACAGGAGTTGTCTCAAAAAAAGCTATATCTGTATTGAATGTTGTAGCTCTTAAGCCTTTGGTTGCTCTGACCATTGGCTGGGCTGGCTAATGTAAGAAAAGATCCAACACCAGTGTATAAGGCAATCTTTAAATTCCCTTTAAATAATGCAGAGGAAGTAATTTAAAACTTGAGGAAACAGAAACGCTTCATTGGGCTTATTGTCTATTGTACTACAGTGCCTTAACTAAAACCCCAACCAAGAAAACCAAGGGCAGGAAGTCAGTTTCTTCTGCTTTCAACTAAAACCACACACATATATTACTGAACTCAGGTTCGCTGCTTGCTGCTCAAAAGCCAGTACTCGAGAGGTGCAAGTGTTGGTTGATAAGAAAGTTGCTTTAATCAGAAAATCTGGCAATCTGGGGAAAAGGTGGACTCATGTCCCAAAACCAACTCCAAAGATTCTGCTCAGCTGTGACAGTTTTAAAGGGAAAAAAGGGGATGTAATCTCAGTTAATCATTGAGGCAGGAGGTTAGGATCTGCATCATTTTCCATTGCGTGCAGGCTGGCTGACTCCTCATGATCTTTCTTCAGATGTTATCTTGACCACGTCGTCTGTCTGCAGGATTGCTAAGGGGTTTGCTGGGGGTAGAGAACTAATCATTCTTTAACTACTTAATTCTTCATTCCTACTTTTAATCTAGGAAAGGATCAACAGGTTAAGCAAGGCATTGTGTGCATGCAGTAGAACATAAGTCAGGAGTTAGGTTAACTGTTACCTAGTGATCTCACTTCTGTAAGTTTTGAGGGGAGTAAAAATGGGCAAAAGAGCTCCTTACACACACACACAAATATATACACACACTATATTTATTTGCTTATTTATCTATTTATATCTCAGATTGGGTTACTCAGAATGAAGACTAACATAGTGTTTGAGGTTCAAGATGTTTATTACAAATAAAAGCCGTTAAAAGGAAGCGAGAGGAAGCAGGATCGGGAGGAGGAAAAAGGTGAACTGTGATGCAGGACCAACAAAGCCCCAACGAACCTGGGGGGCAGCTCTAGAGGGAATAACTGCCAGTTGGAGTGCCCCATGTCAGGTGGAAATGTCCATACCTCTCGATCCTCACCTTTCTCAATGGCTGGATGTAGGCTGCCCAAGAAAAGGCATGATATGGGGCAAAGGGGCTCTCTGCAGTTCGAACAGACTTTGAAAGAGCTCACATTTGGAGCCTTTTGTTAAGGAGTTGGAATGAATAATGTGGCTTCCTCTAGCTGTTATCTCTGTAAAATATCATTTATATATTTGGTACCTATGGATACAAATGGAGTTCAAGTATTCAAGGAAATCATGGCATACAGGAATTTCCATATCCTTCTCTTGATGAACAAGTTCTCAATATCCCTGAGGAAAAAATCAGGGTAGATTACCACTTTATTACTAGGTGAAACTCCATTCTCTAATATAAAGTGCTAGTAAACTAAGCAGGAGAAATTGGATCTTACTCCCTAAACAACACAGGCTTTGAGCGCTTAGATGCAAAACAGGTCTCTTTTGCCTAGTCTTAAACAAAAAAACAAACCTGAATTCAATTCTTATTACCTATCCTGAGCAAATATGTGAATGAGAAGACTAAGCAGAAAAGGAAAGCTAATCCCAGTGCTTAGAACAGAGCTGACCTGAGCTTTCTTCCTTGGGCACATTGTCTGGGATCACAAACTCAGAGAAAGTTTTTGAAGTGAGAAGAGTTTATGCACATGCTTTTATACCTTTAGCTCCTTATAAAAATCCAATCACTGAAAGCAAATTTCCCGGGCTAGGGAACCAAGTACTGCCTTCAGGCTTGTCTAAACACCAGCATTTAGGATTTAAAAGAATCCAAAAGGGGAAAAGTGAAGGAAGGAAAATGAATTGTACACCTGGAAAGAAAAAGAACAGGTCCATACCCATAACTTTCTAAGCTTTGATTCATACTCTTCGTTGTGATCATTAATTCCTTTGAGAGCTCAAAGCTCTATGATTATGGTGCCTTAAATTATCCAGGTATTTGGCCAATAAAGATTTGTAATTCTAATCTATAAAAGTGAAAAGTATGGATGGGATGGAGCTGAAAGAGGGCAAATTCTTCCCTTCCTTTAGATACTTAACTAGATCTTATGCAATTAAAGAGGATATGACTAACAGACATTTTAATAAATTACTGTAATCTACAATTTCTCTGAACACGCCCACTGTTCTAGAACTTTATGCTTCTTTTTTTTTTACAACTTTATTGGAATATAATGGCTTCACAATGGTGTGTTAGTTTCTGCTTTATAACAAAGTGAACCAGTTATACATATACATCTGTTCCAATATCCCTTCCCTCTTGCATCTCCCTCCCTCCCACCCTCCCTATCCCACCCTTCCAGGCGGTCACAAAGCACCGATCTGATCACCCTGTGCTATGCGGCTGCTTCCCACTAGTTATCTACCTTACGTTTGGTACTGTATATATGTCCATGACTGTCTCTCGCTTTGTCACAGCTTACCTTTCCCCCTCCCCATATCCTGAAGTCCATTCTCTAGTAGGTCTGTGTCTTTATTCCTGTTTTACCCCTAGGTTCTTCATGACATTCTGTTTTTCTTAAATTCCATATATATGTGTTAGCATACGGTATTTGTCTTTCTCTTTCTGACTTCTTCACTCTGTATAACAGACTCTAGGTCTATCCACCTCATTACAAATTGCTCAATTTTGTTTCTTTTTATGGCCGAGTAATATTCCATTGTATATATGTGCCACATCTTCTTTACCCATTCATCAGAATATGGACACTTAGATTGTTTCCATCTCCGGGCTATTGTAAATAGAGCTGCAATGAACATTGTGGTACATGTCTCTTTCTGAATTATTGTTTTCTCAGGGTATATGCCCAGTAGTGGGATTGCTGGGTCATATAGTAGTTCTATTTGTAGTTTTTTAAGGAACCTCCATACTGTTCTCCATAGTGGCTGTACCAATTCACATTCCCACCAGCAGTGCAAGAGTGTTCCATTTTCTCCACACCCTTTCCAGCATTTATTGTTTCTAGATTTTTTGATGATAGCCACTTTGACTGGTGTGAGATGATATCACATTGTAGTTTTGATTTGCATTTCTCTAATGATTAATGATGTTGAGCATTCTTTCATGTGTTTGTTGGCAGTCTGTATATCTTCTTTGGAGAAATGTCTATTTAGGTCTTCTGCCCATTTTTGGGTTGGGTTGTTTGTTTTTTTGTTATTGAGCTGCATGAGCTGCTTATAAATTTTGGAGATTAATCCCTTGTCAGTTGCTTCATTTGTAAATATTTTCTCCCATTCTGAGGGTTGTCTTTTCATCTTGTTTATGGTTTCCTTTGTTGTGCAAAAGCTTTGAAGTTTCATTAGGTCCCATGTGTTTATTTTTGTTTTTATTTCCATTTCTCTAGGAGGTGGGTCAAAAAGGATCTTGCTGTGAGTTATGTCATAGAGTATTCTGCCTCTGTTTTCCTCTAAGAGTTTGATAGTTTCTGGCCTTACATTTAGGTCTTTAATCCATTTTGAGCTTATTTTTGTGTATGGTGTTAGGGAGTGATCTAATCTCATACTTTTAAATGTCCCTGTCCAGTTTTCCCAGTACCACTTATTGAAAAGACTGTCCTTTCTCCACATTCCTACCTCCTTTATCAAAGATAATGTGACCATATGTGCATGGGTTTATCTCTGGGCTTTCTATCCTGTTTCATTGATCTATCTTTCTGTTTCTGTGCCAGTACCATACTGTCTTGATTACTGTAGCTTTGTAGTATAGTCTGAATTCAGGAAGCCTGATTCCTCCAGCTCCATTTTTTGTTCTTAATTGCTTTGGCTATTCGGGGTCTTTTGTGTTTCCATACAAATTGTGAAATTTTCTGTTCTAGTTCTGTGAAAAATGTCAGTGGTAGTTTGATAGGGATTGCATTGAATCTGTAGATTGCTTTGGATAGTAGAGTCATTTTCACAATGTTGATTCTTCCAATCCAAGAACATGGGATATCTCTCCATCAATTTGTATCATCTTTGATTTCTTTCATCAGTGTCTTATAATTTTCTGCATACAGGTCTTTTGTCTCCTTAGGTAGGTTTATTCCTAGATATTTTATTCTTTTTGTTGCAATGGTAAATGAGAGTGTTTTCTTGATTTCACTTTCAGATTTTTCATCATTAATGTATCGGAATGCCAGAGATTTCTGTGCATTCATTTTGTATCCTGCTACTTTACCAAATTCATTGATTAGCTCTAGTAGTTTTTTGCTAGCATCTTTAGGATGCTCTATGTATAGCATCATGTCATCTGCAAACAGAGACAGGTTTACTTCTTCTTTTCCGATTTGGATTCCTTTTATTTCCTTTTCTTCTCTGATTGCTGTGGCTAAAACTTCCAAAACTATGTTGAATAAGAGTGGTGAGAGTGGGCAACCTTGTCTTGTTCCTGATCTTAGTGGAAATGGTTTCAGTTTTTCACCATTGAGGCTGATGTTGACTGTGGGTTTGTCATATATGGCCTTTTTATGTTGAGGAAAGTTCCCTCTATGCCTACTTTCTGCAGGGTTTTTATCATAAATGGGTGTTGAATTTTGTCAAAAGCTTTCTCAGCATTGATTGAGATTATCCATGGTTTTTATCCTTCAATTTATTAATATGGTGTATCACGTTGACTGATTTGCATATATTAAAGAATCCTTGCATTCCTGGAATAAACCCCACTTGATCATGGTGTATGATCCTTTTAATGTGCTGTTGGATTCTGTTTGCTAGTATTTTGTTGAGGATGTTTGCATCTATGTTCATCAGTGATATTGGCCTGTAGTTTTCTTTCTTTGTGACATCCTTGTCTGTTTTTGGTATCAAGGTAATGGTTACCTCATAGAATGAGTTTGGCAGTGTTCCTCCCTCTGTTATATTTTGGAAGAGTTTGAGAAGGATAGGTGTTAGCTCTTCTCTAAATGTTTGATAGAATTCGCCTGTGAAGCCATCTGGTCCTGGGCTTTTGTGTGTTGGAAGATTTTTAATCACAGTTTCAATTTCAGTGCTTGTGATTTGTCTGTTCATATTTTCTATTTCTTCCTGATTCAGTCTCGGCAGGTTGTGCATTTCTAAAAATTTATCCATTTCTTCCAGGTTGTCCATTTTATTGGCATAGAGTTGCTTGTAGTAATCTCTCACGATCTTTTGTATTTCTGCAGTGTCAGTTGTTACTTCTCCTTTTTCATTTCTAATTCTGTTGATTTGAGTCTTCTCCCTTTTTCCCTTGATGAGTCTGGCTAATGGCTTATCAATTTTGTTTATCTTCTCAAAGAACCAGGTTTTAGTTTTATTGATCTTTGTTATTGTTTCCATCATTTCTTTTTCACTTATTTCTGATCTGATTTTTATGATTTCTTTCCTTCTGCTAACTTTGGGTGTTTCTTGATCTTCTTTCTCTAATTGCTTTAGATGCAAGGTCAGGTTGTTTATTCAAGATGTTTCCTGTTTCTTAAGGTGTGATTGTATTGCTATAAACTTCCCTCTTAGAACTGCTTTTTCTGCATCCCATAGGTTTTGGGTTGTCGTGTCTCCATTGTCATTTGTTTCTAGGTATTTTTTGATTTCCTCTTTGATTTCTTCAGTGATCACTTCATTATTAAATAGTATATTGTTTAGCCTCTATGTGTTTGTATTTTTTACAGATCTTTTCCTGTAATTGATATCTAGTCTCATAGCATTGTGGTCAGAAAAGATATTTGATACAATTTCAATTGTCTTAAATTTACCAAGGCTTTATTTGTGACCCAAGATATGATCTATCCTGGAGGATGTTCCATAAGCACTTGAGAAAAATGTGTATTCTGTTGTTTTTGGATGGAATGTTCTATAAATATCAATTAACTCCATCTTGTTTAATGTATCATTTAAAGCTTGTGTTTCCTTATTTGTTTTCATTTTGGATGATCTGTCCATTGGTGAAAGTGGGGTGTTAAATTCCTCTACTATGAATGTGTTACTGTCGATTTCCCCTTTCATGGCTGTTAGTATTTGCCTTATGTATTGAGGTGCTCCTATGTTGGGTGCATAAATATTTACAATTTTTATATCTTCTTCTTGGATCAATCCCTTGATCATTATGTAGTGTCCTTCGTTGTCTCTTGTAATAGTCTTTATTTTAAAGTCTATTTTGTCTGATATGAGAATTGCTACTCCAGCTTTCTTTTGGTTTCCATTTGCATGGAATATCTTTTTCCATCCCCTTACTTTCTGTCTGTATGTGTCTCTAGGTCTGAAGTGTGTCTCTTGTAGACAGCATATATATGGGTCTTGTTTTTGTATCCATTCAGCCAATGTGTGTCTTTTGGTGGGAGCATCTAGTCCATTTACATTTATGGTAATTATCGATATGTATGTTCCTTTTCCCATTTTCTTAATTTGTTTGGGTTCGTTATTGTAGGTCTTTTCCTTCTGTTGTGTTTCTTGCCTAGAGAAGTTCCTTTAGCATTTGTTGTAAAGCTGGTTTGGTGGTGCTGAACTCTCTCAGCTTTTGCTTGTGTTTAAAGGTTTTAATTTCTCCATCAAATCTGAATGAGATCCTTGCTGGGTAGAGTAATCTTGTTTGCAGGTTTTTCTCCTTCATAACCTTAAATATGTCCTGCCAGTCCCTTCTGGTTTGCAGAGCTTCTGCTGCAAGATCAGCTGTTAACCTGATGGAGATTCCCTTTTGTGTTATTTGTTGTTTTTCCCTTGCTGCTTTTAATATGTTTTCTTTGTATTTAATTTTTGACAGTTTGATTAATATGTGTCTTGGTGTATTTCTCCTTGGATTTATTCTGTATGGGACTCTCTGTGCCTCCTGGACTTGATTAACTATTTCCTTTTCCATATTAGGGAAGTTTTCAACTCTAATCTCTTCAAATATTTTCTCAGTTCCTTTCTTTTTCTCTTCTTCTTCTGGAACCCCTATAATTCGAATTTTTGTGCATTTAATGTTGTCCCAGACGTCTCTGAGACTGTCCTCAGTTCTTTTCATTCTTTTTTCTTTATTCTGCTCTGCAGTAGTAACTTCCAATATTTTATCTTCTGTGTCACTTATCCGTTCTTCTGCCTCAGTTATTCTGCTATCGATCCCATCTAGAGTATTTTTAATTTTATTTATTGTGTTGTTCATAGTTGCTTGTTTCATCTTTAGTTCTTCTAAGTCCTTGTTAAATGTTTCATCCCTTTTGTCTATTCCATTTCCAAGATTTTCGGTCATGTTTACTATCATAATTCTGAATTCTTTTTCAGGTAGACTGCCTATTTCCTCTTCGTTTGTTACATCTGGTGGGTTTTTATCTTGCTCCTTCACCTGCTGTGTGTTTTTCTGTCTTCTCATTTTGCTTATCTTACTGTGTTTGTGGTCTCCTTTTTTGCAGGCTGCACATTCGTTCCCGTTGTTTTTGGTGTCTGTCCCCAGTGGCTAAGTTTGGTTCATTGGGTTGTGTAGGCTTCCTGGTGGAGGGGACTAGTGCCTGTGTTCTGGTGGATGAGGCTGGATCTTGTCTTTCTGGTGGGCAGGTCCACGTCTGGTGGTGTGTTTTGGGGGTGTCTGTGGACTTATTATGATGTTAGGCAGCCTCTCTGCTAATGGGTGGGGTTGTGTTCCTGTCTTGCTAGTTGTTTGGCACAGGGTGTCCAGCACCATAGCTTGCTGGTCGTTGAGTGGAGCTGGGTCTTGGAGATCTCTGGGAGATTTTTGCCATTTGATATTATGTGGAGTTGGGAGGTCTCTTGTGGACCAGTGTCTTGAAGTTGGCTCTCCCACTTCAGAGGCACAGCACTGACTCCTGGCTGCAGTACCAAGAGCCTTTCACCCACATGGCTTTTGGGAGGTCTGAGGTCTTCTTCCAGCATTCAGTAGGTGTTCTGTAGGAGTTGTTCCACGTGTAGATGTATTTCTGGTGTGTCTGTGGGGAGGAAGTTGATCTCCGTGTCTTACTCTTCTGCCATCTTCCCTGGAAGTCCTGAAAGCACAGAAGGGAAGAGGCTTCATAGCAAAATGTGTGAAGAGTGTCAAGTATATGGTGATAGATGGTAACTAGGCTTGTAGTGGTGATCACTTTGTAGTATATACAGATGTTGGATTTTAATGCTGTACAACCTGAAATTGATTCTGTAGAAACTGGCATGTACCTCTTTGTCCGGGTGCAAGCTCTTTACAGTCTCACTCCGGCTACATTTTTGTTGATGTAGATTGGAGTCCCAGGGCGGGTGTCGGCAGTTCTCCTAAAGCCCTTAAATCGGGTCCTCAATTGACAACCCACATAGATAGGCTCGGAAATGTCAAAATGAACTTTATGCTTTTTATATCATGTTTGCTAAAACTTTCAACTCTAGGTACATTTCTACTTCTCAGAACACTACATCTCTCCTTATCAGCTAGCAAGATAATCTAAATGAATTATAAAGGTTAAAGATGATTTTGTATTTTTTTCCTTTAGGCTGAGAGAACAAGAAGTGAAATAGGTAGCATTATGACCCCTCTCAGTTAATTTCTTTTCTCTGTTTTAACAGTTGCCTGCACAATCATCCAGTGCCTCTGACAAACTCTCAAAGAAGTAGGATCAGGTGTTAAAGTAGTAACTGTGTCAGGAGAACTTCTGAGAGCTGAAGTGTATCAGGAAGAGATGGTTTACAGTCTTTGGTTCTCAAGAGGGTCCTTTTAGTCTTGTGCCCACAGTGCAGTGAAAGGCTATGGGTTCTAGCCAAAATCATCCTGTTTGGTGATGTTACGGACTGGAAACAGTTTGAAATTCAAAGGTGAAGCCTGAAGCCAGTCCCTTTTAATGATTAAGATATGACCAAGTAGGTTTTTATATTTTCAAAGAAGGAATAAAATGAGAGTTTATTTGGAAGCTGGGATAATGCAGATGTATTTATGTGTCTGTACGTGTGTGTGTGTGTCTTTGTGTGTTGCCTCAAACAACTAAGAGTGAAGTAAGGACAGATGGCAGCTGTAACATGAGAAATATTGATACAAATTGATACTCTGGAAAATTCGAACGAGTGTGTAAATACACTCAGATATTTGGTGGTTTTGAATTAGAAAGCAGAAGTGACTTCCTCGCCGACCTCCAGGAGGTTTTCATAAGAGACATAAGAACAGATGCTCAGGGCACAGTACTGAGATACAGCTCCATGACATTGGTTGTTGCAAGTCTAGCCAAACATTATAAGTATTAAATGCTGTTAATTTGAGACTCAGAAATCAGATGAAGTGAATTATTGTTGATGGGATTGAAATGCAAACTCTGCAGTCAGTACTAGAGTAACTGCTCTGGAGTGATACAAGAATGGGAGTCTATGGACGTGTACTCAGGAAAGGAAAGAAAAGTTTAGAAAAGAGTGGTGTCTCTTTGCCTCTAGGAAACACTGCTACACATTAACAGCCTCTCAACTCTTAGCGCTGCCTCAGACTGCATGCTGAAGGAAACTGTGAATTTTTTTTTTTTTTGTGGTATGCAGGCCTCTCACTGCTTTGGCACCTCCTGCTGCAGAGCACAGGCTCCAGACCTGCAGGCTCAGCAGCCATGGCTCATGGGCCCAGCCGCTCCGCGGCATGTGGGATCTTCCCAGACCGGAGCACAAGCCCATGTCCCCTGCATCGGCAGGTGGACTCTCAACCACTGCACCACCAGGGAAGCCCTGAAAACCTTTTGATGATTAATGTTCATTTATTCTTTCATACATCAATCCCTAAAAATATATTAGGCCACAATGAAGCAAAATCAGAAGTACTTTTTTTCTCATTCTCTCTTCTTGTCTTTTCCTCTTAGAATTTTATTGAAATTTTATTGAAAATCCACAGTAATGAGGATTTTGTTTACTTTTTAAGCTTAGGTAGACACAATTTTTCCAAGCCTTCTCTAAGAGAAGGTGGGGCACAGGTATTCAAGGTGACACCAAAGAACATATATAGTCTGTTAAGAGTCTGTAAGACTTTGAAGATATAAAGATATACATATAGATATGTAGATATATAATTTTAAATGTAAACTCTACTTTGCCTAATCTCATTACTTATGGTCAAGAATTAGTGTTCCCTTTAGATAGGTGTTTATTTCTTTCTTCCTTGAGCCTCATTTTAAAGGCAACATAACATAGGTTGAAACTACCAGGATTTCTGACAAAAGACATAGGTTCTACCACCACTTCCTGGTTTTGTGACCTTGGATAAACTATTTCAATTATCTATTTGTATTTTTTTTCTTTTCTCTAAATGAAGTATCAAAACTTACAAGATTTAAATAAAATAATGTGAAGTCAGTTTTAATGAGTAATATAGCCTTTATAGACAGCGTTCTCTACAGTAAAAAAAAACATTTAACACTGTACTACAAAATAATAACAATTTATAAGTAATATGCATTTAACAAAAAAATAATGTAAGCAGTAACTAAAAAATGTATAAAAGTTTAATATTTTAAATTTCATGTAAATAAGAAAATATTTACATAAAAATTCTTATTAAATCTATCTGTCAGGAATCTTAATTATTAGCAGACAGAACAGCCTCTGGCTGTTTTAAGCAGAGAATGAGTTTATTAAATGGATATTTGTTGGCTCCCAGAACCACTGAGAGGTTCCCTAACCAGGAGGAAAGTCTGTAGGATACCAAAACCAGTGTGGTCGTTCTACACTGCAGAGCACTGTACTGCTTCAACCAGTACCACTGTCACCTAGGCTGTCCTTGCTGCTCCAAGAACTTAAATTTTCTGTAACTACAAGATCAAAAATAAAAGCTTCTCTTTGGTCCCTGCTGATATTTTCATTAGTTCCTAATTCACTGTCCGGTGTTGATCTATCTAGTTAGGGGGTTCTAGCTGCCTGAACCTTAACTGCAGCAAAGGTTGAAAAACTACCTGGTATATTCAGCACCTAAAACAGGTAATGGACTCTGTCATGTACCAAGCCTCATAAACTCAGGAACACCTGGAGCACAAAAGGGGGTTTCAATGATTACAAGCAAAATAAAGGGGGTGGCAAAGTATATTATACTAATACATTTTTAATACACATAGATACTATTTGCCTTAGGGTAGACTATGATCTTTTTTTATTTTTTTTAAATTTTTATTTTATATTGGACTATAGTTGATCTACAATGTTGTGTTAGTATCAGGGTACAGCAAAGTGATTCAATTATACACATAAGTATATTTATTCTTTTTCAAATTCTTTTCCCAAATGATTATAGAATATTAGTGGAGTTCCCTGTATCATACAGTAGGTCCTTGTTGATTATCTTTTTTTTTTTTTTTTTTTTTGCGGTACACGGGCATCTCACTGTTGTGGCCTCTCCCATTGTGGAGCACAGGCTTCGGATGTGCAGGCTCAGCGGCCATGGCTCACGGGCCCAGCCGCTCCACAGTATGTGGGATCTTCCCAGACCGGGGTATGAACCTGCATCCCCTGCATCGGCAGGTAGACTCTCAACCACTGCGCCACCAGGGAAGCCCGATTATCTTTTTTAAATATAGTAGTGTGCATATGTCAATCCCAAAGTCCCGGTTTATCTCTCCCTCCCAACCTTTTGCCTTTGGTAACCATAAGTTTGTTTTCTATGTCTGTCTATTTCTGATTTGTAAATAAGTTCATTTGTATCATTTTTTTTTAGGTTCTGCATATAAGCAATATCCTCTTATAACTCTTTTCTCTGACTAACTTACTTCACTTAGTATAATCTCCAGGTCCATCCATGTTGCTGCAAATGGCATTATTTTATTCTTTTTAATGGCTGAGTAGTATTCTATTATATATATGTACCACATATTTATTCATTCATCTGTTGATGGACATTAGGTTGCTCCCATATCTAAGCTATCATAAACAGCACTGCAGTGAACACTGGGGTGCACATATCCTTTCAAACCATGGTTTTCTCTGGATATATGCACAGGAATGGGATTGCTGGACCATATGGTAGCTCTATTTTTAGTTCTTTAAGAAACCTCCATACTGTTCTCCAGAGTGGCTGTACCAATTTACATACTCAACAACAGTGTAGGATGGTTTCCTTTTCTCTACACCATTTCCAGCATTTATTGTTTGTAGACTTTTTGATGATGGCCATTCTGACTGGTGTGAGGTGATATCTTATTGTAGTTTTTATTTGCATTTCTCTGATAATTAGTGATGATGAGCATCTTTTCATGTGCTTTTTGGCCATCTGTATATTTTCTTTGGGGATATATCTATTTAGGTCTTATGCCCATTTTTTAATTGGATTGTTGGTCTTTTTTCTTTGATATTGAGCTACATGGGCTGACTATATATTTTTGAGATTAATCAGTTGTTGGTCACATCGTTTGCAAATATTTTCTTCCACTCTATGGGTTGTGCCTTTGTTTTCTTTATGGTTTCATTTGCTGTGCAAAAAGCTTTTAAGTTTCATTACATCCCATTTGTTTATTCTTGTTTTTATTTCCCTTTACTCTAGGAGATGGATTGAAAAATATATTACTGTGATTTATGTGAAAGAGTGCTCTGTTCATATTTTCCTCTGAGGGTTTTATAGTATCTGGTCTTACATTTAGGTCTTTAATCCATTTTAAGTTTATTTTTGTATATGGTGGTAGAGAATGTTCTCATTTCATTGTTCTACATGTAGCTGTCCAGTTTTCCCAACACCGTTTATTGAAGAGAATATCTTTTCTCCATTGTATATTCTTGCTCCTTTGTTGTAGATTAATTGACCATAAGTGTGTGGGCTTATTTCTGGGCTTTCTATCCTGTCTATTGATCAATATTTCTGTTTATTTGTGCCAGTACTGTACTGTTTTGATGACTGTAGCTTTGTAGTGTAGTCTGAAGTCAGGGAACCTGACTCCTCCAGCTTTGTCTTTCTTTAGATTGCTTTGGCTATTCCGGGTCTTTTGTGTTTCCATACAAATTGTAAAATTTTTTGGTTCTAATTCTGTAAAAAATGTCATTGGTAATTTGATAGGGATTGCACTGAATCTGTAGAATGCTTTGGGTAGTGCAGTCATTTTGATGATATTGATGTTTCCAGTCCAAAATCATGGTATATCTTTCCATCTGTTTGTGGAATCTTTGATTTCTTTCATCCATATCTTATAGTCTTCTGAGTACAGGTGTTTTGCCTCCTTAGGTAGGTTTATTCCTAGGTATTTTATTCTTTTTGATGTGATGGTAAATGGGGTAGTTTGTTTAATTTCTTTCTGTGTGATCACTCATTGTTAGCATATAGAAATGCAAGAGATTTGTGTGTATTAATTTTGTTTCCAGCATATTTACCAAATTCATTGATGAGCTCTAGTAGCATCCTGGTAGCGTCTTTAGGATTTTCTACGTAGAGTGTCATGTCATCTGCAAACAGTGGCAGCTTTACTTCTTTTCCAATTTGGATTCATTTTATTTCTTTTTCTTCTCTGATTGTCATGGTTAGGACTTCCACAACTATACTTAATAAAAGTGGCAAGAGTGGACATCCTTGTCTTGTTCCCAATCTTAGAGGAAATGCTTTTAGCTTTTCATCATTGAGTATGATATTAGCTGTGGGTCTGTCAAATACAGTCTTTATTATGTTGAGGTATGTTCCCTCTATGCCCTCTTTCGGGAGAGCTTTTATCATAAATAGGTGTTGAATTTTGGCAAAAGCTTTCTCTGCATCTATTAGGATGATCATATAGATTTTATTCTTCAGTTTGTTAATGTGGTGTATCACACTGTTTGATTTGTGGATATTGAAGAATACTTGCAACCCTGGGATCAATCCCACTTGATCATGGTGTATGATCCTTTTAATGTGTTGTTGGATTTGGTTTGCTAGTATTTTTTTGAGGATTTTTGCATGTATGTTCATCAGTGATATTGGCCTGTAATTTTCCTTATTAGTGGTATCTTAGTCTGGTTTTGCTATCAGGGTGATGTTGCCTCCAACGTTCACTTAGGGAGTGTTCCTTCCTCTGTAATTTTTTGGAATATATTGTGAAGGATAGGTGTTAAGCCTTCTCTAAATGTTTGATAGAACTTTCCTGTGAAGCCATCAGGTCCTGGACTTTTGTTTGTTGGGAGTTTTTAAATCACACTTTCAATTTCAGTACTTGTTATTGGTCTGTTCATATTTTCTATTACTTCCTGGTTCAATCTTTGGAGATTGTACCTTTCTAAGATGTACCTTTCTAAGAATTTGCCCATTTCTTCTATGTTGTCCATTTTATTTGCATATGGTTGTTTGTAGTAGTCTCTTATGATCCTTTGTATTTCTGTGGTATCCACTGTAACTTCTTTTTCATTTCTAATTTTATTGATTTGAGCCCTCTCACTTTTTTTCTTGATGATTCTGGCTAAAAGTTTATCAGTTTTGTTTATATTTCAAAGAAGATAAACATTGACCTTTTCTTTGTTTTCTTCATCTCTATTTCATTTATCTACTCTGATCTTTATGATTTCCTTCCTCCTATTAACTTTGGGTTTTGTTTGTTCTTCTTTCTCTAGTTGCTTTTGGTATAAGGTTAGGTTGTTTACTTGGGGTTTTTCTTGTTTGCTGAGGTAAGATTGTATTGCTATAAACTTCCCTCTTAGAACTGCTTTTGCTGCATCCCATAGGTTTTGGATAGTTGTGCTTTCATTTTCATTTGTCTCTAGGTATTTTTTTTTAATTTCCACTTTGATTTTTTCATTGATCCATTGGTTGTTTAGTAGCATATGTTTAATCTCCATGTATTTGCTTTTTTTAAAGTTTTTATTTCTTGTAGTTGATTTCTAATTTCATAGTATTGTGGTCAGAAAGATTCTTGGTATGATTTCAATTTTCTTAAATTTATTGAGGCTCATTTCATGGCCCAGCATGTGATCAATCCTGGAGAATGTTCAATTTGCACTTGAGAAGAATGTGTGCTGCTTTTGGATGGAATGCTCTATAAATATCAATTAAATCCATTTGGTTTAATGTGTCATTTAAGCCCTGTGTTTCCTTATCGCTTTTATATCTGGATGATCTGTGCACTGGTGCAAGTGGGGTGTTAAAGTCCCCACTATTATAGAGTTACTGTCAGTTTCTCCTTTTATGGCTGTTAGTATTGGCCTCATATATTTAGGTGCTCCTATGTTGGGTGCATAAATATTTACAGTTGTTATATCTTCTTCTTGGATTGATCCCTTGATCATTACGTAGTGTACTTCATTGTCTTTTGTTAACAGTCTTTATTTTAAAGTCTATTTTTTCTGATATGAGTAATGCGGCAACAGGTTTCTTTTGATTTCCATTTTCATGCAATATCTTTTTCCATTCCCTCAGTTTTACTTTGTATGTGTTCATAGATCTGAAGGGGGCCTCTTGTAGACAGCATATATATGGGTCTTGTTTTTGTATCCATTCAGCCAGTCTATGTCTTTTTCTTGGAGCATTTAATTCATTTACATTTAAGGTAATTACTGATATGTATGTTCTTACTGCAATTTTGTTGTTTTTGATTAGTTTTTGTTTTTTTTTTCTTACCTTCCTCTTTTGTTCTCTTGTGATTTGATGACTAACTTTAATGTTGTGTTTGGATTCCTTATTCTTTTTTTGTGTTTGTATCTGTTGCAGATTTTTGGTTTTCTGTTACTATGAGGTTTTGACATAGCAGTCTGTATATATACAAGATTGTTTTAACTTGATGGTCTTTTAATTTCAAATGCATTTCCAATATTTTGCATTTTTACTCTTGTCTTCTTATGATTGCTTGTTTATATGATATTTGTGTGTGGATGATATCCTGCTTTTACTTTATGTTTGCCTTTACTGGTTAGCTTTTCCATTCAGAATTTTCTTGTTTTGAGTTGTGGCATTTTCATTTCTACCTAGAGAAGTTCCTTTAGAATTTGTTGCAAAGCTTGTCTGGTTGTTCTGTATTCTCTTAGCCTTTGCATGTCTGTAGAGCTTTTGATTTCTCCATTGAATTTGAATGAGACCCTTGCTGGGTAGAGTATTCTTGGTTATAGATTCTTACCTTTTATCACTTTAAATATATTGTGCCACTCCCTTCTGGCCTATAGAGGTTCTGATGAAAAATCAGCTGATAACATCATGGGAATTCCCTTGTATGTTATTTGTTGCTTTTCCCTTATCACTTTAAAATTTTTTCCTTTTTCTTTAATTTTTGTCAGTTTCAGTATATGTGTCTCGGCATATTCCTTCTTGGGTTTATCCTACCCAGGACTCTGTGTTTACCCAGGACTCTGTGTTTCCTTTCCCATGTTAGGGAAGTTTTTGGTTATTATCTTTTCAAATATTTCCTTAGGTATCTTCTCTCTCTCTTCTCCTTCTGGTACCCCAACAATGTGAGTGTTGTCCCTGTAATGAGCCACTACCACACCCCGCCTCCCCCTGAGACCCTCTAATACTAGCATGTAAGTCTGGCCCAGTCCCTTATGAGGTCACTGCTTTTTTCCCTGCATCCTGGTACACACGAGACCTTGTGTCTGTCCTCTAAGAGTACAGTTTCTGGTTCCCTCACTATGTGGAATTCCTGGGATCAAATTCTTCTGGCCTTCAAAGCTAGATTCTCTAGGGGCTCCTCCTCCCATTTGCAGATCCTCAGGCTGGGGAGCCTGATGTGGGACTCAGAACTTTCACTCCTGTGGGAGAACCTCTGCAATATTATGGGATTTGATTTTATCAGTTGTACCACTTCTACCACTTCATTGTGGCTTCTATCTCTGAATGTAGCATATCTTTTCTGAAGGTTCCAGCAATTTTCTGTCAATGGTTTTTCAACCATTAGTTGTGATTTTGGTGTTTTCATGAGAGGGGGTGATCTCACATCCTTCTACTCTGCCATCTTGTCTCCACTCCTTTATTTTCTTTTAATATAGGATTCTCATTTGTGTGTCCTTGTTATAATCTGTGATAATGATCTATACTAAAATATTATATTTTGTTGTATTAATTACTGGTTATAGAATATGTCCAGTCTCATATAATTGGTTAAAACTTATTTCAAGTGTAGCTTATTAAGTTTCATCTAATAATTTTTGCGGTTGGCTAACTTCAATAGGCTCTATAAGATGATGGTTAGATATATTTGTATTTGAATCTAGGAACCTTGATGTGTTACAGCTTCCCTGACTTTCTCTATTTCAGTGTTTCTCTTAGATGTGGTCACACTACCTCTCCGTGGTTGCACTCATAAAATGCTGGTATAATAGAAGCCTAAGATGACCCTGATACAGTTGAGCATGCTCAGTAATTTGAGAAACACTACTTAATATTGAGTGTTCTCTATTCTGTGTCTGTTTGGTCCCTTGAAATCAAGGGAAATTTTTATTTCTCTGTTAGGTTGAAGCTACATATATATTCTTCATTGATTTAAGAAATGTAAATTCTTCTGGGTTCTGTATAATATCAACAAATTCATGTAAGTCATAAACTTCTGTACTTCACGTTGAAGTGGGAGTAATTTGGTAAGATTACACAGAAAGCAGAGGAAATTATATTTATCAAATTTCTATATGAAATTGTACATAAAGATAATTTTCCATAAAATATACAGCATGGCATTAATATAGTTTAATATTGAACTTCAGTTGCATAGCACAGAAATCTGGCATATTTTTCTCTGCCCTCTTTTACAACAGTGGTATGATATGTAAGCATGAAAGAGACATGGAATGCTATGTAGGTGGTGAGGTTTCAAAGATACCAACAAACGTTGGGTTGGCCAAAAAGTTTGTTTGGGTTTTTCCATAACATATTAAGGAAAAATCTCAAATAAACTTTTTGGCCAACCCCAAATTTTTATTTTAAATATTGATATATTTCTATATTCAAATATCTGTTTTTATCTATTTTCATGGAAAACCATGAAAATAAAGTAAGCTATTAATAGGAAAGAATAACAAGAATCCAGTGATAGATCCCTTTATTCTATTTAATAAAATTCTCTAGGCCTTTATTGTTTTCAAAGCATTTTTTCAGCATACTCTTTTAAAAAGATGATTTTCAAAGGTTTTTCAGGGTTTAAACTGTGAATTCTTACACCTCTCAGAGTCTCACAAGTCACTGACAGTATTTTAGAAATACCGCCTGGAAAGAATTTATCTCAAATGTCTGGCACTTCTGCGTTAGTGACCGTGGTTAATACAAAATGTTAGTGGGGATGAAGAGGCTGGGAGCCCTGCTTATCAGATGATAAGACTTAGAAAATAGAAAGTAGGTAAAAGACTCATTGGACTGGTAGACATTTTATTTCGAGTTCTTTTTAAAATTTTTTATTTATTTATCTTTCTTATTAGCCATCCATTTTATACACATCACTGTATACATATCAATCCCAATCTCCAAATTCATCACACCACAACCCCCACCTCCTGCCGTTTTCCTCCTTTGATGTCCATACGTTTTTTCTCTATTTCTGTGTCTCAATTTCTGCCCTGAAAACCGTTTCATCTGTACTATTTTCTAGGTTCCACATATATACATTAATATATGATATTTGATTTTCTCTTTCTGACTTACTTCACTCTATATGACAGTCTATAGATGCATCCATGTCTCTACAAATGATCCAATTTCATTCCTTTTTATGGCTGCGTGATATTGCACTGTATATATGTACCACTACATCTTTATCCATTCACCTGTTGATGGACATTTAGGTTGCTTCCATGACCTGGCTATTGTAAATAGTGCTGCAATGAACATTTTGGTACATGACTTTTTTTTTTTTCTTTGCGGTACATGGGCCTCTAACTGTTGTGGCCTCTCCCATTGTGGAGCACAGGCTCTGGACACGCAGGCTCAGTGGCCATGCTTACAAGCCTAGCCACTCTGTGGCATGTGGGATCTTCCCGGACCATGGCACGAACCCGTGTCTCCTGCATTGGCAGGTGGGCTCTCAACCACTGCACCAACAGGGAAGCCCTACATGACTTTTTTGAATTATGCTTTTCTCTGGGTATATGCCCAGCAGTGGGATTGCTGGATCATATGGTAATTCTATATTTAGTTCTTTAAGGAAACTCCATACTGTTCTCCATAGTGGCTGTATCAATTTACATTCCCACCAGCAGTGCAAGAGGGTTCCCTTTTCTCCACACCCTCTCCAGCATTTGTTGTTTGTAGATTTTCTGATGATACCCATTCTAACTAGTGTGAGGTGATATCTCATTGTAGTTTTGATTTGCATTTCTCTAATAATTAGTGATGTTGAGCAGCTTTTCATGTGCTTCTTGGCCATCTGTATGTCTTCTTTGGAGAAATGCCTATTTAGGTCTTCTGCCCATATTTGGATTGGGTTGTTTGTTTTTTTTAAGATTTAGCTGGATGAGCTGTTTATATGTTTTGCAGATTAATCTTTTGTCCAATGATTCATTTGCAAATATTTTCTCCCATTCTGAGCGTTGTCTTTTCGTCTTGTTTATGGTTTCCTTTGCTGTGCAAAAGCTTTTAAGTTTCATTAGGTCCCATTTGTTCATTTTTATTTTTATTTCCATTACTCTAGGAGGTGGATAAAAAAAATAAAATCTCCCTGTGATTTATGTCTAAGAGTGTTCTTCCTATGTTTTCCTCTAAGAGTTTTATAGTGCCTGCTCTTACATTTAGGTCTCTAATCCATTTTGAGTTTATTTTTGTGTATGGTGTTAGGGAGTGTTCTAATTTCATTATTTTACATGTAGCTCTCCCAGCACCACTTATTGAAGAGACTGTCTTTTCTCCACTGTATATCCTTGCCTCCTTTGTCATAAATTAGCTGTCCATAGGTGCATGAGTTTATCTCTGGGCTTTCTATCCTGTTCCATTGATCTATATTTCTGTTTTTGTGCCAGTACCATATTGTCTTTATTACTGTAGCTATGTACTATACTCTGAAGTCAGGGAGTCTGATTCTTCCAGTTCCGTTTTTTTCCCCTCAAGAGTGCTTTTGCTATTCAGGATCATTTGTGTCTCCATACAGGTTTTAAGATTTTTTCCTCTAAATCTGTAAAAAAAAAAAAAAATGCCATTGGTAATTTAGTAGGGATTGCATTGAATCTGTAGATTGCTTTTGGTAGTATAGTCATTTTCACAATATTGATTCTTCCAATCCAAGAGCATGGTATATCTCTCCATCTGTTGGTATCATGTTTAATTTCTTTCAAAAGTGTCATATAGTTTTCTGCATACAGGTCTTTTGTCTCCTTAGGGAGGTTTATTCCTAAGTATTTTATTCTTTTTGTTGCAGTGGTAAATGGGAGTGTTTCCTTAATTTCTCTTTCAGATTTTTCATCATCAGTGTATAGGAATTCAAGATATTTCTGTGCATTAATATTGTATCCTGCAACTTCACCAAATTAACTGATTAGCTCTAGTAGTTTTCTGTTGGCATCTTTAGGATTCTATATGTATAGTATCATGCCATCTTCAAACAGTGACAGTTTTACTTCTTCTTTTCCAGTTTGGATTCCTTTTATTTCTTTTCCTTCCCTGATTGCCATGGCTAGGATTTCCAAAAGTATGTTGAATAATAGTGGTGAGAGTGGACATCCATGTCTTGTTCCTGATCTTAGAGGAAATGCTTTCAGTTTTTCACCACTGAGACTGATGTTTGTTGTGGGTTTGTCATATATGGCCTTTATTATATTGAAGTAGGTTCCCTCTATGCCCACTTTCTGGAGAGTTTTTATCATAAATCAGTGTTGAATTTTGTAAGAAGCATTTTCTGAATCTGCTGAGATGATCATATGGTTTTTATTCTTCAATTTGTTAATATGGTGTATCACATTGTTTGATTTGTGTATATTGAAGAATCCTTGTATCTCTGGGATAAATCCCACTTAATCATGGTGTATGATCCTTTTAATGTGTTGTTGGATTCTGTTGGCTAGTAATTTGTTAAGGATTTTTCCGTGTATATTCATCAGTGATATTGGTCTGTAATTTTCTTTTTTGTAGTATCTTTGCCTGGTTTCGGTATCAGGGTGATGGTGGCCTCATAGAATGAGTTTGGGAGTGTTCCTTCCTCTGCAATTTTTTGGAAAAAGTTTGAGAAGGAGGGTGTTAGCTGTTCTCTAAATGTTTGATAGAATTCACCTGTAAAGCCATCTGGTCATGGACTTTTGTTTGTTGGAAGATTTTTAATCAAAGTTTCAATTTCATTACTTGTGATTGGTTTGTTCATATTTTCTATTTCTTCCTGGTTCAGTTTTGGAAGGTTATACCTTTCTAAGAATTTGTCCATTTCTTCCAGGTTATCCATTTTATTGGCATAGAGTTGCTTGTAGTAGTCTCTTAGGATGGTTTGTATTTCTGTGGTGTCTGTTGTAACTTCTCCTTTTTCATTTCTAATTTTATTGATTTCAGTCCTCTCTTTTTCTTGATGAGTCTGGCTAATGGTTTATCAATTTTGTTTATCTTCTCAACGAATCAACTTATAGTTTTATTGATCTTTGCTATTGTTTACTTTGTTTCTATTTCATTTCTTTCTGCTCTGACCTTTATGATTTCTTTCCTTCTGCTAACTTTGGGTTTTGTTTGTTCTTCTTTCTTTATTTCCTTTAAGTGTAAGGTTAGATTGTTTATTTGAGATATTTCTTGTTTCTTGAGGTAGCCTTGTATACCTATAACATTCCCTCTTAGAACTGCTTTTGCTGCATCCCATAGGTTTTGGATCATCGTGTTTTCATTGTCATATGTCTCTAGGTATTTTTTTGATGTCCTCTTTGATTTCTTCAGTGATCTCTTGGTTATTTAATACTGTATTGTTTAGCCTCCACATATTTGTGTTTTTTACATTTCTTTCCCTGTAATTGATTTCTAATCTCATAGTGTTGTGGTCAGAAAAGATTCTTGATATGATTTCAATTTTCTTAAATTTACTGAGGCTTGATTTGTGACTGAAGATGTGATCTATCCTGGAGAATATGCCATGCACACTTGAGAAGAGAGTGTAATCTGCGGTTTTTGGATGGAACAGCCTATAAATATCAATTAAATCTATCTGCTCTAATGTGTCATTTAAAGCTTGTGTTTCCTTATTAATTTTCTGTTTGGATAATCTGTCCATTGGTGTAAGTGCACTGTTAAGTCCCCCACTATTTTTGTGTTACTGTCGATTTCCTCTTTTATAGCTGTTAACAGTTGCCTTAGGTATTGAGGTGCTCCTATGTTGGGTGCATATATATTTATAATTGTAATATCTTCTTCTTGCCTTGATCCCTTGATCATTATGTAGTGTCCTTCCTTGTCTCCTGTAACATTCTTTATTTTAAAGTCTATTTTATCTGATATGAGTATAGCTACTCCAGCTTTCTTTTGATTTCCATTTGCATGGAATATCTTTTTTCATCCCCTCACTTTCAGTCTGTATGTGTCCCTAGGTCTGAAGTGAGTCTCATGGAGACAGCATATATATGGGTCTTTTTTTTGGTATCCATTCAGCAAGCCTATGTCTTTTGGTTGGAGCATTTAATCCATTTACATTTAAGGTAATTATCAATATGTATGTTCCTATGACCATTTTCTTAATTGTTTTGGATTTGTTTTTGTAGGTCCTTTACTTGTGTTTCCCCCTTAGAGAAGTTCCTTTAGCATTTGTTGTAGAGCTGGTTTGATGGTGCTGAATTCTCTTAGCTTTTGCTTGTCTTAAAACTTTTCATTTCTCCATTGAATCTGAATGAGCTCCTTGCTGGGTAGAGTAATCTTGGTTGTAGGTTCTTCCCTTTCATCACTTTAAGTATATCATTCCACTCCCTTCTGGCTTGTAGAGTTTCTGCTGAGAAATCAGCTCTTAACCTTATGGGAGTTCCCTTGTATGTTGTTTGTCATTTTTCCCTTGCTGCTTTTAATAATTTTTCTTTTTCTTTAATTTTTGCCAGTTTGATTAATGTGTGTCTCGGCATGTTTATCCTTGGGTTTATCCTGTTTGGGACTCTCTGTGCTTCCTGGACTTGGGTGGTTACTTCCTTTCCTATGTTAGGGAAGTTTTCAACTATAATCTCTTCAGATATTTTTTCGGGTCCTTTCTCTCTCTCTTCTCCTTCTGGGACCCAAATCATGTGAATATTCTTGTGTTTAATGTTGTCCCAGAGGTCTTTTATGCTGTCTTCATTTCTTTTCATTCTTTATTCTGTTCCACAGCAGTGAATTCCACCATTCTGTCTTCCAGGTCACTTATCCATTCTTCTGCCTCAGTTATTCTGCTATTGATTCCTTCTAGTGTATTTTTCATTTCAGTTATTGTATTGTTCCTCTCTGTTTGTTTGTTCTTTAATTCTTCTTGATCTTTGTTAAACATTTTTTGCACCTTCTCAATGTTTGCCTCCATTCTGTTTCCGACGTCCTGGATCATCTTCACTATCATTACTCTGAATTCTTTTTCTGGAAGATTGCCTATCTCCATTTCACTTAGTTGTTTTTCTGGGGTTTTATCTTGTTCCTTCATCTGGTACATAGCCTTCTGCATTTTCATCTTGTCTATCTTTTTGTGAATGTGATTTTTGTTCCACAGGCTGCAGTATTGTAATTCTTCTTGCTTCTGCTGTCTGCCCTCTGGTGGATGAGGCTTTCTAAGAGGGTTGTGGAAGTTTTGTGATCAGAGGGCCTGGTGGTGGGTAGACCTGGCTGTTGCTCTGGTGGGAAGGGCTCAGTAAAACTTTAATCAATTTTTCTGCTGATGGGTGGGGCTGGGTTCCCTACCTGTTGCTTGTTTGTCCTGAGGCGACCCAACACTGGAGCCTAACTGGGCTCTTTGGTGTGGTTAATGACAGATTCTGGGAGGGCTCATGCCAAGGAGTACTTCCCAGAAATTCTTCTGCCAGTGTCCTTATCCCTTGGTGAGCCACAGCTTCCCCCCACCTCTGCCAGAGACCCTCCAACACTAGCAGGTATGTCTGGTTCTGCCTCCTATGGCATCAGTGCTCCTTCTCCTGGGTCCCAATGTGCACACTAGTTTGTGTGTGTCCTCCAAGAGTGGAGTCTCTGTTTCCCCCAGTCCTGCTGAAGTCCTGCAATCAAATCCCGTTCACCTTCAAAGTCTGATTCTCTAGGAATTTCTCCTCCCATTACCAGATCCCCAGGTTGGGAAACCTAACATGGGGCTCAGAACCTTCACTCCAGTTGGTGGACTTCTGTGCTATAAGTGTTCTCCAGTTTGTGAGTCACCCACCCAGCAGTTATGGGATTTGATTTTATTGTGATAGCACCCCTCCTAATATGTCATTTCGGCTTCTCCTTTGTCTTTTCACGTGGGGTATCTTTTTGGGTGAGTTCCAGTGTCTTCATGTCTATGATTGTTTAGCAGTTAGTTGTGATTCCAGTGTTCGCGAAAGATGGAGTGAGAGCTTGTCCTTTTACTCCATCATCTTGAACCAATCCCCTCTATTTGGAGTTGTTATTTAATATGTATTCATTCCTAATATCTTAATAATTCAACACTATGGGCACTTGCTGTTAAAAATCAACTTGGACAAAGGAGTGGCCCAGAGAATTTTAACCATTTGTTATAATTTGATATCTTGTATAAATTACCTTATACTATTTTGTTTCTAAAATGTCTATAAAAATATATTCTTTACCAGAAATGGAACTTCCTTTGTCTCTTTAACATTGTCAGACTCCTAGTGAAACTGCTGGATTATTCAAGTAAAAAATGCTTCTCCTTTAATCTGTCTATAGGAAATTTCTGTGTGTGTGTGTGTGTGTGTGTGTGTGTGTGTGTGTGTGTAGTATTGTGATTTACAAGAAGTACATATTTGGTTATTCAGATCATATTGGCTCATAGTTCCCAAGCCCTTGGAATTTCCTGAGCAATGGGAGCATTTTATTTTATTTTTATGGGAGTATAGTTGATTTACAATGTTGTGTTAGCTTGTGGTATACAGTAAAGTGCATCAGTTATACATATACATACATCCACTCTTTTTAGATTCTTTTCCCATATAGGTCATTACAGAGTATTGAGAAGAGTTCCCTGTGCTATACAGAAGTTCCTTATTTTATCCATTTTATCCCTCCCCACACCCATGCTTTCCCACCTGATAACCATGTTTGTTTTCTACATCTGTGACCCTATTTCTGTTTTGTAAATAAATTCATTTGTACCATTTTTTAAAATTCCACATATAAGTGATATCATATGATATTTGTCTTTCTGTGTCTGACTTATTTCAGTCAGTATGACAATTTCTAGGTCCATCCATGCACTATAAATGGCATACTTCATTTTTTATGGCTGAGTAATATTCCACTGTATATATGTACAGCATCTTTATCCATTCCTCTGTTGATGTATATTTAGATTGTTGCCACCTCCTGGCTATTGTTAATAGTGCTCCAATGAAAACTGGGGTGCATGTATTGTTTCAAATTATGGTTTTCTCTGGATATATGTCCAGGATTGGGGTTACAGGATCATATGGTAGCTCTATTTTTAGTTCTTTAAGGAAAATCCATACTGTTCTCCATAGTGGCTATACCAATTTACATTCCCAATGACAGTGTAGGAGGGTTCCCTTTTCTCCACACCCTCTCCAGCACTTATAGTTTGTAGATCTTTTTTTAACTTAGCTTATTTTTATTATTTTTAAAATTAATTTTTATTGGAGTATAGTTGCTTTACAATGTTGTTTCTTTTTTTGCTCTACAGCAAAGTGAATCAGTTATACATATACATATATCTCCTCTTTTTTAGATTCCATTCCCATTTAGATCACCACAGAGCATTGAGTAGAATTCCCTGTGTTACACAGTAGGTTCTCATTAGTTATCCATCTTATGTAGAATTTTTGATGATGGCTATTCGGACTGGTGTGAGGAGATACCTCATTGAAGTTTTGATTTTCCTTTCTCTAATAATTAGTCATGTTGAATATTTTTTCATGTGATTTTTGGCCATCAGTATGTCTTCTTTGTATGACATCTTTGTAGATCTTCTGCCCATTTTTTTATTAGGTTGTTTGTTTTTTTGATATTGAACTGCATGAGCTATTTGTATATTTTGGAGATTAATCCCTTATCGGTCACTTCTTTTGCAAATATTTTCTCCCATTCTGAAGGTTGTATTTTCATTTTGTTTATGGTTTCTTTTCCTGTGCAAAAGCTTCTAAGTTTCATTAGGTCCCTTTTTTAAATTTTTGTTTTTATTTTCATTACACTAGGAGGTGGATCAAAGAAGATCTTGCTGTGATTTATGACAGGCATTGTTCGGCCTGTTTTCCTCTATGAGTTTAATTGTGTCCAGTCTTACATATAGGTCTTTAATCCATTTTGAGTTTATTTTTGCATATGATGTTAGGGAGTGTTGTAATTGCATTCTTTTACATGTAGCTGTCCAGTTTTCCCAGCACCATTTTTTGAAGAGGCTGTCTTTTCTCCATTGTATATTCTGGCCTCTTTGTCATAGATTAGGTGACCATAGGTGCTTGATTTTTTTCTCTGGACACTCTGTCCTGTTCCATTTATCTATATTTCTGTTTTTGTGTCAGTACCATAACGTTTCAATGATTGTAGCTTTGTAGTATAATCTGAAGTCAAGGAGTCTGATTCCTCCAGTTCCATTCTTTCTTCTCAAGATTGCTTTGTCTATTCAGGGTCTCTTGCATTTCCATACAAATTTTAAGATTTTTTGTTCTAGCTCTCTGAAAAATGTCATTGGTAATTTGATTGGCATTTCTTTGAGTCTGTAGATTGCCTTGGGTAGTATAGTCATTTTGACAATATCGATTCTTCCAACCTAAGAACACAGTATCTCCTTCCATCTGCTTGTGTCATCTTCTATTTCTTTCATCATTTTCTTGTAGTTTTTGGAGTACAGGTCCTTTGCCCTTAGGTCCTAGGTATTTTATTATTTTTGATGTGATGGCAAATGGGATTGTTTCTTTAATTTTTCTTTGTCATATTTCTTTGTTAGTGTATAGAAATGCAACACATTTTTTTATTAATGTGTGTTACTTTTGTATCCTGTGACTACCAAATTTATTGATGAGCTCTAGTAGTTTTCTGGTAGCATCTACATGATTTTCTATATATAGTATCATGTCATCTGCAAATCGTGACAGTTTTATTTCTTCTTTTCCAATTTGGATTCCTTTTATTTATTTTTCTTCTCTGATTGCTGTAGCTAAGACTTCCAAAACTATGTTGAATAATAGTGGCGAGAGTGGACATCCTCATGTTGTTCCTATCCTAAGATCAGAAAACTGAAATGCTTTCAGTTTTTCACTGTTGAGAATGATGTTTGTTGTGGGTTTGTTGTATGTGGCTTTTATTATGTAAAAGGTAGAGGTAGATATGTATAGGTAGGTTCCCTGTATGCCTACTTTCTGGAGAGTTTTTATCATAAATAGGTGTTGGATTTTATCAAAAGCTTTTTCTGCATCTATTGAAATGATTATATGGTTTTTATTCAGTTTGTTAATGTGATATACCACATTGATTGATTTGAGTATATTGAAGAATCCTTGCACCCCTGGGATAAATCCCAATTGATCATGGTGTATGATCCTTTTAATGTGCTGTTGGATTTTGTTTGCTAGTATTTTGTTCAGGATTTTTGCATCTATGTTCATCAGTGATATTGGCCTGTAATTTTCTTTTTGTGTGGTATCTTTGTCTGGTTTTGGTGGCAGGGTAATTGTGGCCTCATAGAATGTGCTTGGGAATGCTCATTCCTCTGCAATTTTTTGGAATAGTTTGTGAAGGAGAGGTGTTAAATCTTCTCTAAATATTTGATAGAATTTGCTTGTGAAGCCATCTGGACCTGGACTTTTGTTTTTTGGGAGTTTTTTAATCACAATTTCCATTTCAGTACTTGTGATTGGTCTGTTCATATTTTCTATTTCTTCCTGGTTCAATCTGGGGAAATTGTACCTTTCTAAGAACTTGTCCATTTCTCCTAGGTTGTCCATTTTATTAGTGTATAACTGCTTATAGTCTCTTAGGATCCCTTATATTCCTGTGGTGTCAGTAGTAACTTCTCCTTTTTTGCCTCTAATTTTATTGATTTGAGTCCTCTCCATGGGAGAATTTTTATTCTAATATTTGGTCTCTTGTCCTCAATTCTGTTAATGCTGCAGAGCCAAAAATGTGAATGAGCATCCTCTTATTCATAACAAATTCCTTTCCACCTCAACTGGGTTTATGTTAAGGAATTGACTTTTGGAAAGTGTTACCAAACTCAAGTTCAGCTGCTTGCCACTCAAAAAACAATACTTCTGAAGCCAGTGTTGGTAGAAAGGAAGGTTGCTTTATTCAGACAAACCAGCAATCTGGGGAGAAGGCAGAATCATGTATCCAAAAACCAACTCTGAAGATTTTGCTCAACTATGAACGTTTCTAAAGGGAAAAGGGTAAGTTATCTCAGTTAATCATTGAGATAGAGGGTCAAAGTCATTGCCATACCCCACTGTATGCATTCTTGTTGACTCCTTGTGATCTTACTCTAGAGGTTACCCTGTTCACAATTTGTTCACCAGAGTATAAAGAGGGATCTTGGGAAAAGAGCTGGTCATCTGTTATCTACTTAGTCCTTTACAAAGATCAAAGAAGTAAAAATGAATAATAGGTTAGGCAAGGTCTAACCTGCCTGATCACTGTATGATCAAAAGATTTGAAAAGTGTGCTTGGGCCAGAGAGGAGTAGAGCATGGGGTTCTGGTTTAAGGTTAGTTACAATATAGCTTTGCTAAAGTGACAAAAGTGATCTCTTGGAGAGAGCTCTTTCTCTCAAAAAGTTCTTTCCTTACAAAAGCTACTTACAAAGGCATGTGAGAATGCTAAGCACCTGAGGAAAACATCTAAGACAAGTCTATTATTATACTTTGATAATTCAATGCATCTCTTTCTGTAATTAATGTTGCAGAGGCAGAAAATTAGTAAGGATATAGCTAAGCTGAAGAACATTATCAGTCAACATGATATGATTGAAATGTACAGAATACTCCAGCAACAACAGTAGAACATACATTTTTTTCTTAGGTTTACATGGAGCATTCAAGTATACAAAATTCTGGTCTATAAACACACATGAACACTTATTTTTAAATGCGTTTTAAATATCCTGCATTTGTACTCCCCTCCTCTCATGATTACTGGTTTAGATTTCATATTTTTGTGTGGATGATTTGCTACCTTTATTGTATGTTTGCCTTTACGGGTGAGCTTTCCTATTTCATAATTTTCTTGTTTCTAGCTGTGGTCTCCTCTCACAAAAACACCAAAATTATACCTAACTTCTGAATAACCACCCCCCAAAAAATGGAGTGGGACATACCAAAAAAGATATTCTACTTCCAAAGACAAAGAAGACACCACAATGAAAAGGTAGGAGAGGCTCATTCACTAGACAGTCAAATCCCATACCCATCAGGTGGGTGACCCACAAACTGGAAAATAATTATATCACAGAAGTTCTCCCATAGGAGTGAGAGTTCTGAGACCAATGGAAGGTTCCCTATTCTGGGAGTCTGGCATCTGGAGGAGGCTCCAGAGCATTTCGCTTTGAAGATCAATGGGCTTGACTGCAGGGACTCTATAGGTCTGAGTGAAACAGAAACACCACTCTTGGAGGGTGCACACAAGATCCCATGCACACCAGGACTCAGGGGAAAAAACAATGACTTCATAGGACCCTGGGTCAGACCTACTTGCTGGTATTGGAGGGTCTACTGGAGAGGTGTGGGGGGTGGTTGTGGCTCAGTCTGGGGATAAAGACACTGGTGACAAAGTTACTGGTTACTTATTGGAATAAGCTGTCCCAGAGCCTGCCATTTTGACACCCAGACCTGGCCCCACCCATCAGCATAAAGGCTCCAGTCCTGGGACGCCTCAGGCCAAATGACCAAGAGGGCAGGAACACAGCCCCACTCACCAGCAAACAGGCTGCTTAAAGTCTTCCTGAGCCCATAGCCACCTCTAAACACACCCCTTCTATTTCTGTGAAAAATGTCTTTGGTAATTGATAGAGATTGCATTGAGGTAGTATAGTTATTTTCACAAAATTGATGCTTCCAATCCAAGAACATGGTATATCTCTCAATCTGTTTGTGTCCTCTTTGATTTCTTTCATCAGTTTTCTGCATACAGAACTTTTGCCTCCTTAGGTATGTTTATTCCTAGGTATTTTATTCCTTTTGCTGTGATGTAAAATAGGATTGTTTCCTTAATTTCTTTCAGATTTTTCAGTGTTAGTGTATAGGAGGGCAAGAGATTTCTGTGCATTAATTTTGTATCCTGTGACATCTTTACCAAATTCATTAATTAGCTCTAATACTTTTCTGGTGGCATCTTTAGGATTTTCTATGTATAGTATATCATCTGCAGTGACAGTTTTACCTCTTTTCCAATTTGGATTCTTTTTATTTCTTTTTCTTCTCTGATTGCTGTGGCTAGGACTTCCAAAACTATGTTGAATAAGAGTGGCAAGAGTGGACATCCTTGTTTTGTTCCTGATCTTAAAGGAAATGCTTTCAGTTTTTCCCCATTGAGAATGATGTTTGCTGTGGGTTTGTAATATACAGCCTTTATTATATTGAGGTATGTTCCCTCTATGTCCACTTTCTGGAGTTTTTATCCTAATAGGTGTTGAAATTTGTCAACAGTTTTTCTGCATCTATTGATGATCATATTGTTTTTATTCTTCAGTTTGTTAATGTAGTATATCACATTGATTGATTGATTTGTGTATATTGAAGGATCCTTGCATCTCTGAGATAAATTACACTTGATCATGGTGCATTGTCCCTTTAATGTGTTGTTGGATTTTGCTTGTTTGTTAGTATTTTATTGTGGATTTTTGTGTCTATATTCATTAGTGATATTGGCCTGTAATTTTCTTTGTTTGTGATATCTTTGGTTTTGGTATCAGGGTGATGGTAGCCTCATAGCATGAGTTTGGGAGTGTTCATTCCTCTGCAATTTTTTGGAAGAATAGGTGTTAATTATTCTCTAAATGTTGATAGAATTCACCTGTGAAGTCATTTGGTCATGGACTTTTGTTTGTTGAAAGATTTTTATAGTTTCAATTTTATTACTTCTTCTTTGCCAATTTGGATTCCTTAGAACAAAAGAATTTTACAATTTGTGTAGAAACACAAAAGACCTTGAATAGTAAAAGCAACCTTGAGGGAAAAAAAATGGAGCTGAAGGAATCAGGCTCCCTGACTTCAGAATATAATACAAACTACAGTAATCAAGACAGTATGGTACTGCACAAAAACAGAAATATAGATCAATGGAACAGGATAGAAAGCCTAGAGATAAAACCAAGCACCTATGGTCACCTGATCTATGAAAAAGGAGACCAGAATATACAATGGAACACAGTCTCTTCAATAAGTGGTGCTGAGAAAACTTGAGAGCTGCATGTAAAAGAATGAAATTACAACACTCCCTAACAAACACCACACACAAAAATAAGCTCAAAATGAATTAAAGACCTATATGTAAGGCCAGACACTATAAAATTCTTTTAGGAAATCATAGCCAGAACACTCAACATAAATCACAGCAAGATCTTTCTTGATTCTTCTCCTAGAGTAATGAGAATTAAAAAAAATGAGACCTAATTAAACTTAAAGCTTTTTCACAGCAAAGGAAATGATAAACAAAAACCAACCCTCAGAATGGGAGAAAATATTTGCACATGAAGCAACTGACAAAGGATTAATCTCCAAAATATAAAAGCAGCTCATGCAGCTCAATATATAAAAAAAAAAAAACACCCCAACACAATAAAAAAAAACTGGGTGGAAGACCTAAATGGACTTTTCTCCAAAGAAGACATACAGATGGCCAACAAACATGATAAAATGCTCAACATCACTAGTTATTAGAGAAATGCAAATCAAAACTACAATGAGGTATCACCTCACACCGGTCAGAATGGCCATCATCAAAAAAAATCTAAAAACAATAAATGCTGCAGAGGGTGTGGAGAAAAGGGAACCCTCCTATACAGTCGGTGGGAATGTAAATTGGTACAACCACTATGGAGAACAGTAGGGAGGTTCCTTAAAAAACTGAAAATAGAACTACTATGTGACCCAGCAATCCAATTACTGGGCATGTACTCCGAGAAAACCATAATTCAAAAAGACACATGCACCCCAGTGTTCACTGCCACACTAGTTACAATAGGCAGGACATGGAAACTAGCTAAATATCCATCAACAGAGGAATGGATTAAGAAGATGTGTTACATATATACAATGGACTATTAGCCACAAAAAGGAATGAATTTGGTTCATTTGTAGAGCCATGGATGGACCAAGAGAGTGTCATACAGAGTAAAGTAAATCAGAAACAGAAAAACAAATATTGTATATGAATGCATATATGTGGAATCTGAAAAAATTGGTATAGACTGTCTTATTTACAAAGCAAAAATAGAGACACAGATGTAGAGGACAAATGTGTGGATATCCAGGGAGAAAGAGGAGGGTGGAATGAATTGGGAGATTGGGATTGACAAATATACACTATTGATATTATGCATAAAATAGGTAAGTAATGAGAACCTACTGTTTAGCACAGGGAACTCTATTCAATGCTTTGTGGTGACCTAAATGGGAAGGAAATCCAAGAAAGAGGGTATATATGTACACATAGAGCTGATTCACTTTGCCATAGAGTAGAAACTAACACAACATTGTAAAGCAACTATACTCCAATTAAAAAACAAAAAACAAAATAAAAACCCTTAACATGGCCTGCCCACAAGAGGGACGAGACACAGCTCCACCCACCACTAGGCAAGGACCAGTCCATTTCACCAGGAAGCTGGCACAACACTATTAGAGCAGGCTCTTCCACCAGGGGGCAGACAACAGTAAGAGGAAATATAATCTAGCAGCCTGTGGGACGGCAAGCAAAGAAGTTGGACAAAATAAGACAGCAAAGGAATACATTCCAGACAAAGGAACAAGATGAAACCCCAGAACAACAACTAAGTTGAGATAGGCTATCTACTATCATTACTCTAAATTCTCTTTCAGGTAAAGATGATCCAATATCTCACAAAAAGAAGGGAGGCATAAGAAAGATACAAGCTCTTTGTTTAACAAAGAGCTAGAAAATTTAAAAAACAGAGATGGATAATATAATAACTGAAATAAAAAATACACAGGAAGGAATCAGTAGCAGAATAACCGATGCAGAAGAATGGATAAGTGAGCAGGAAGACAGAATGATGGAAATCACTGCTGTGGAACAGAATAAAGAAACAAGAATGAAAATAAATGAAGGTAGTTTAATGGACCTCTGGGACAACAATGAATGCACCAACACTTGCATTACAGGAACCCTAGAAGGAGAAGAGAGAGGGAAACGACCTGAGAAAACATTTGATATACATAGGCTACTATAACAAAACCTCATGGTAAAAACAAACCAACAATCTACCATAGATATACACAGAAAAAAGAAAAAGTCATCCAAACACAACACTAATGTCAGTCATCAAATCACAAGTGTTAGGAATGGAAGGGAAGAAAAAAGGCCTACAAAAACAAATCCAAAACAATGAACCTATAAGAATGGCAATAAGAATATACCTATTGGGGGCTTCCCTGGTGGCACAGTGTTTAAGAATCTGCCTGCCAATGCAGGGGACACATGTTTGAGCCCTGGTCTGGGAAGATTCCACATGCCATGGAGCAACTAACCCTGTGAGCCACAACTACGGAAGCCTGCGCTCCTGGAGCCTGTGCTCCACAACAAGAGAAGCCACCACAATGAGAAGCCTGTGCACCACGATGAAGAGTAGCCCCTGTGCAGCAACAAAGACCCAACACAGCCAAAAATAAATAAATTAATAAATAAGTAAATAAAGTGATATAGATCTTAAAAAAAAGAATATACCTATTGGTAATTACCTTAAATATAAATGGAATAAATGCTCCAACCAAAAGACATAGATTGGCTGAATGGATACAAAAACAAGACCCATATATATGCTGTCTACGAGAGACCCACTTCAGACCTAGGGACACATACAGACTGAAAGTGAGGGGATGGAAAAAGATGTTCCATGCAAATGGAAATCAAAAAAAAAAAAAACTGGATAGCAATTCTCATATCAGACAAAACAGACTTTAAAATAGAGACTATTATAAGAGACAAAGAAGGATACTACATAATGATAAAGGGATCAATCCAAGAAGAAGATATAACAGTTGTAAATATTTATGCACCCAACATAGGAGCACCTCAATGCATAAGGCAAGTGCTAATAGCCATAAAAGGGGAAATCAAAAGTAATACAGTAATAGTAGGGGAATTTAAAACCCTGCTTTCACCAATGGACAGATCATCCAAAATGAAAATAAATAAGGAAACACAAGCTTTAAATGACATATTAAACAAGATGGACTTAACTGATAGGACATTCTATCCAAAAACAACAGAATACACTTTCTTCTCAAGTGCTTATGGAATATTCTCCAGGATAGATCATATCTTGGGTCACAAATCAATCAAGCCTTGGTAAGTTTAAGAAAATTGAAATCATATCAAGTATCTTTTCTGACCATAGTGCTATAAGACTAGATATCAATTACAGGAATAAATTTATAAAATAGCAAACACATGGAGACTAAACAATACACTACTAAATAACTCAGATATCACTGAAGAATCAAAGAGTAAATAAAAAATACCTATAAACAAATGACAATGAAAACACAGTGACGCAAAACCTATGGGATGAGGCAAAAACAGTTCTAAGATGGAAATTTATAGCAATACTATCCTACCTCAAGAAAGAAGAAACATCTATGATACAAATAAATGGAAAAATATACCATGTTCTTGTGTTGGAAGAATCAACATTGTGAAAATGACTATACTACCCAAAGCAATCTACAGATTCAATGAAATCCCTATCAAACTACCAATGGCATTTCTCACAGAACTAGAACAAAATTTTCACAATTTGTATGGAAACACAAAGGACTGAGAATAGCAAAGTAATTCTGAGAAAGAAAAACAGAGCTGGAAGAATCAGGCTCCAGACTTCAGACTATACTACAAAGCCACAGTAGTCAAGAGAATATGGTACTGGCACAAAAACAGAAATACAGTTCAGTGGAACAGGATAGAAAGCCCAGATATATGCCCAGGCACATATCGTCACCTTATCTTTGATGCAGGAGGCAAGAATATACAATGGAGAAAAGTCAGCCTCTTCAATAAATGTTGCTGTGAAAACTGGACAGCTACATGTAAAAGAAGGAAATTAGAACACTCCCTCACACCATACACAGAAACTCAGAATGGATTAAACACCTAAATTTAAGGCCAGACACTATAAAACTCTTAGAGAAAAATATAGGCAGAACACTTCATGATGTAAATCTCATCAATACCCTTTTTGACCGACCTCGTAGAGAAATGGAAAAACAAAAATTAAAAAATTGTACCTAATGAAACTTAAAAGCTTTTGCACAGCAAAGGAAACCATAAACAAGACAAAAAGACAACCCTCAGAATGGGAGGAAATATTTGCAAATGAAGCAACTGACAAAGGATTAATCTCCAAAATTTACAAGCAGTTCATGCAGCTCAATATCAGAGAAACAACCCAATCCAAAAATGGGCAGAAGACCTAAATGTACATTCCTCCAAAGAAGATATACAGATTGCCAAGAAACACAGGAAAGAATGCTCAACATCACTAATCATTAGAGAAATGCAAATCAAAACTACAGTGAGGTATCACGTCACACCAGTCAGAATGGCCATCCTCAAAAATCTACATACAATAAATGCTGGAGAGGGTGTGGAAAAGAGGGAACACTTTTGCACTGTTGGTGGGAGTGTAAATTGATACAGCCCCTATGGAGAACAGTATGGATGTTCCTTAAAAAACTAAAAATAGAACTACCATATGACCCAGCAATCCCACTACTGAGCATGTACCCTGAGAAAACCATAATTCAAAAAGTGTCATGTACCAACATGTTCATTGCAGCACTGTTTACAATAGCCAGGACATGGAAGGAATCTAAGTGTCCATCGACAGATGAATGGATAAAGAAGTTGTGGCACATATATACAGTGGAATATTACTCAGCCATAAAAAGGAACCAAATTGAGATATTTGTAGTGAGGTGGATGGACCTAGAGACTGTCATACAGAGTGCAGTAAGTCAGAAAGAAAGAGAAAAACAAATATTGTATGCTAACACATATATATGGTATCAAAAAAATTTTTTTAAAGGTTCTGAATAACCTAAGGGCAGGACAGGAATAAAGATGTTGATGTAGAGTTTGGACTTTAGGACACAGGGATGGTGAAGGTAAGCTGGGCCGAATTGAGAGAGTGGCATTGACATATATACAACACCAAATGTAAAATAGAAAGCTAGTGGGAAGCAGCCCCATAGCACAGGGTGATCTACTTGGTACTTTGTGTCCACCTAGAGGGGTGGGATAGGGAGGGTGAGAGGGAGATGCAAGAGGGAGGAGATATGGGGATATATGTATAGCTTATTCACTTTATTATGCAGCAGAAACTAACTCACCATTTTAAAGCAATTATACTCCAATAACTGTTAAAAAATATTAAAAGATCAATGAAACTGAAAGCTGGTTCTTTGAAAAGATAGACAAAATCAATAAACCTTCAGCCAGAATCAGTAAGAAAAAAAGGAAGAGGGCTCAATTTAATAAATTAGAAATGAAAATGGAGAAGTTACAACACAGAAATACAAAGGGTCATAAGAGACTACTACAAACACCCTATGCCTATAAAATGGACTATCTAGAATAAATCGACAAATTCTTAGAAAGGTACAATCTCTGAAGACTGAACCAGGAAGAAATAGAAAATATGAGCAGACTAATTACAAGTACTGAAATTGAAACTGTAATTTGAAAACTCCCAACAACCAAAAGTCCAGGACCAGATGGCTTCCCAGGCAAATTCAATCAACATTTATAGATGGGTTAACACCTATCCTTCTGAAACTATTACAAAAAATTGCAGAGGAAGGAACACTCCCAAACTTATGCTTGAGGCCACAATCAACCTGATACCAAAACCAGACAAACATACCACTAAAAAGGAAAATTACAGGCCAATATCCCTGATGAATATAAGTGCAAAAATCCTCAAAAAAATACTAGTAAACTGACTCCAACAATACATTAAAAAGATCATACACCATGATCAAGTGGGATTTATCCCATAGATCCAAGGGTATTTCAATTTCCAAAATCAATCTTTGTGATACACCACATCGATTAATGAAAATAAAAAGCGTATGATCATCTCAGTAGATGCAGAAAAAGCTTTTGACAAAAATCCAACACCAATTTATGATAAAATTTTCCGGAAAGTAGGGACAGAGGGAACCTACCTCAACATAGTAAAGGCCATATATGACAATCCCACAGCAAACATCATACTCAATGGTGAAAAACTGAAAGCATTTCCTTTAAGATCAGGAACAAGACACAGGTGTCCACACTTCTCACTTTATTCAACACTTTTGGAAGTCCTAGCCACGGCAATCAGAGAAGAAAAAAAAATTAAATAAGAAAACAAGTAACACTGTCACTCTTTTCAGATGACAGGATTTTCTATGTGTACTATGATAATTATGCTACCAGAAAACTACTAGTGCTCATCAATGAATTTGGTAAAATTGCAGGATACAAAATTGACACAAAGAAATCTGTTGCATTTCTATACACTAAAAATGAAAGATCAGGAGGAGAAATTAGGGAAACAATCCTATTTACCATCTCATTGAAAAGAATAAAATACCTAAGAATAAACCTACTTAAGGATGAAAAGTACCTGTACTCTGAAAACTACAAGACGATGATGAAAGAAATAAGTGACACAGACACATGGAAAGATACACCATGTTCTTATACTGGAAGTATCAACTTTGTCAAAATTCTGGTGCTACCCAAGGTAATCTACAGATTCAATGCAATCCCTATCAAATTACCAATGGTTTTTTTTTTTCAGATCTGGAAGAAAAAATCATAAAATTTGCATGGAAACACAAGAGACCCTGAATAGTCAAAGCAGTCTTGAGAAATAAAAATGTACCTGGAAGAATCAGGCTCCCTGACTTCAGAATATACTATACAGCTACTGTAATCAAAACAGTATGGTACTGGTCCCCAAACAGAAATATAGATAAAGGGAGCGGGATAGAAAGCCCAGAAATAAACCCACACACATTAATTAATGGTCAATTATAAATCAAATCAAAGGGGTCAAGAATAGACAATGGAGAAAAGACAATCTCTTCAATAAGTGGTGCTGGGAAAACTGGACAGCTACATGTAAAAGAATGAAATTAGAATGTTCCCTAACATGATATGCAAAAATAAACTCAAAATGGATTAAAGACCTAACTGTAAGACCAGATAGTATAAATCTTTTAGATGAAAACACTGGCAGAAAATCCTTTGACATAAATTGAAGCAACATCTTTTTTGATCCACCTCCTAGTGTAATGCAAATAAAAACAAAAATGAACAAGTGATACCAAATTAAACTCAAAAGCTCTTGCTCAGCAAAGGAAACCATAAACAAAATGAAAAGACAACACACAGAATGGGAGAAAATATTTTCAAAAGTAGTGACTGACAAGGGATTAATCTCCAAAATATACAAAACCTCCTGTAGCTCAATATCAAAAAAACAACCCAAACAACCAGTGGGCAGAAGATCTAAACAGACATTTCTCCAGAGAAGACAAACAGACGGCCAAAAAGCATATCAAAAGATGTTCAACGTGACTATTAGAGAAATGTCAATCAAAACTACAGTTGAGCTATGACCTCACACTGGTCAGAATGGCCATCATCAAAAAGTCTACAAACAGTAAATGCTGGAGTGGGTGTGGAGGAAAGGGAACTCTTATACTGTTGGTGGGATGTAAGTTCATGCAGCTACTATGGAAAACAGTCTGGAGGATACTTAAGGAACAAAAAATAGAGTTACCATATGATCCAGCAATCTGACTCCTGGGCATAAATCTGTAGAAAACTCTAATTAAAAAGATACATGTCCCCCAATTTTCATAGCAGCACTATTTACAATAGCCAAGACATGGAAGCAACGTAAATGTCCATTGACATATGAATAGATAAAGAAGATGTGGTACATTTATACAATGGAATATTACTCAGCCATAAAATGGAATGAAATAATGCCATTTGCAGCAACATGGATAGACCTAGAGATTATCATACTATGACAAGTAAGTCAGACAAAGACAAATATCATATGATATCATATATGTGGAATCTAAAATTTTATATAAATGAATTTATTTACCAAACAGAAACAGACTCACAGAGTTAGAAAACAAACTTATTACTACCAAAGGGGAAAGGTGGAGGGAGGGATAAATTAGGAGTTTGGGATTAACATATAGGTACTACTCTGTATAAAATAGATAATTATCAAGGACTCACTGTATAGCACAGGGAACTCTGTTCAATAGTCTGTAATAACTTATATGGGAAAAGAATCTGAAAAAGAATAGATATATGTATGTGTATAAATGAATCACTTTTCTGTACACCTGCAACTAACACCTTATTAATCAACTATACTTCAATTAAAAAACTAAAATTAAAAAACCCCATACACCTAAACAAATTTCAAATAGAAATTATAGAAAGTACTTTTTCAGACCATAATTGAATTAAATTAGAAGCCAGTGCCCAAAAGTTAGCTAAAAACTCTCAAATATTTGGAGATTAAACAACACATTTCTAAATAATGGATCAAAAAAGAAGTCTTAAGAAAAAATTTAAAATATCTTAAACTAAGTAAAATGATAACAAAAGATCAGTATTTTGTGATGCAGTGACAGCAGAACTTAGATGGAAACTTATAGTATTAAACGCATATATTAGAAAAGAAGATATAAAATCAGTAATCTAAAAGTTTCCACCTTAGGAAACAAGAGAAAGAAGAATATTTCCACTTAAATAAAGCAGAAGAAATAATAAAAATTAGAAAATAAACACAATTGAAAAATGAGGAAATAGGAAAAATCAATGTCAAAAGCAGAATCTTTGAAAAGAACAATAAAATAAATGAACCTCAGCCATATTTACTAAGAAAAACCTAGGAAAGATACAGATTACCAATATAAGAAATGGAAGAAAAGTTGTTACTACTGAGTGCATGAACATTATAAATAAACAATAAACAGTAAAGGAATAATAGGAACAACTCTAAGCCCACAAATTTGATAAATTAGATGAAATGCACCAATTCTTTTAAAAACATAAATTACCAAAACTCAGACATGGAAAAATAGGTAATCTAAATAGGCCCATATCTAATAAAGAAATTGAAAAAGCACCAGGTCCAGATGGTTTTAATGGTAGATCAATAGATATAAGTATGTTGATAGTATGTAACCTTGATAGGATGTGATGAAAATGACATTTTGCCTCTATGCTTTTCTTCCTAAAAATCCATGAACTCTAATCATGAGGTAGTCATCAGGCAAATTCTGATGAGAGAGCCATTCTGATTGGACAACTGACCAGTACTCCTCAAAACTGTCAAGGTCATCAAAAACATGGGACTTTTGAGATATTGCCCAGTTAAGTGTAATGTCGCATGATAAATAAATGTAATGTAGTGTCCTGAATGAGGTCCTGGAACAGAATAATGACACTAAGTCAAAAATAAATCTAATAAAGTATAGACCTTAGGTAATGGTTCACTAAGCATAAGAAATGTAGCACACTAATGTGAGATGCTAATAATAGGGGAAACGATATAAAATATATGGAAACTCTCTAATATCTTCTCAAAATTTTTGCAAACATCTACCACTGTTACAAGATACAGTTTATTTTAAAAAAATAAGGAAATTTCTCAAATCAATAATATATATTTCTACCTCAAGAAACTTGAAACAGTAGTGTAAAATAAACTCAAAGCAAGTAGAATTATTAGTAAAAGTAGGAGCAGAAATTAATGTAATTCAGAACATAAGAACAGAGGAAATCAATGAAACAAAAGTTATTTTTTTCCTCCCAAATCAATGAAATGATTAAAATTCTAGCAAGACTGACAAAAAAATAAGAAGGCAAAAATCATCAATATCAGGAACGAAACAGTATATCACTACAGATCCTGCATCCATTAAAAGCATAAGGGAACACTTAAACTTTATAAATTCAACAACTTAGAAGTAATGAATCAACTCCTCAAGATCCTTATGCTACCAAACTTAACCAAAACAAAATGTATAATCTGAATAGTCCTATTGCCATTAAATTTATTGAATTTTTAAAAGTTCCCATGTAAGAAATCGCTAGGCCCAGATGGTTTCCCTGGATAATTCTATCAAATACTTAAAGAAGACTTAATACCAATTTTACACAATTTCTCCAGAATATAGAACAGGAAGGAATGCTACCAAACTAATTTTGTGAGGCCAGTATTACTGTGATACCAAAACCAGACCAAAAATAAACAAAAACCTGCAAACCAGTATCTGTCATAAACTTTGACACAGAAATCCTCAACAAAATATTAGCAAATAAAATCCAACAATATATGAAAACAAAAGGAGATATATTCCACATGTGCTAGGCTAGTTCAGTATTCAAAAACCATACCATGAAATATTACTCAACAATAAAAGGATCAAGCTATTGACTCACATAGTAACTTGGATGGATTTCAAAGGATATATACTGAGTGAAAAAAGCAAACCCAAAATATGGCATATTGTGTAATTTCATTTATGTAACATTTGACATGATATCATAGAAATGGATAGAAGATTATGGAAGTCAAGGGGCAGGAGAAAAGGGGTTGTGATTATATTAGGGTAACAGGGGAATCCTCTTGTTAATGAAAGTGTATCTTGACTATGGTGGTGGATTCATGAACCTATACATGATAAAACTGTGAAGAAGTAAATAACATATACATAAATAAGTACAAGTAAAACTGGGAACATCTCAATACGATTGGTAAATTGTATCCTTGTCAATTTCCTGGTTATGATGTTTTTCTATAATTTTTCAAGATGTTTCCTTTAGAGAAACAAAGTATACAGAATCTCTCTGTTTAATTTAATACAAATGCATATGAATCTACAATTATTCAAAGTAAAGTTTAATCAAAAAAAAAAAAAAAAAGGAAAAGAACGCTGAAAATTGCCTCTGTAAGTTTTCAACCTGTTTATCTGTGCATTTTTTCTATTCTTTCTCATGGTTAATGGTATTTTTTAGTAAAGGTTTATTTGAATATACCCAGTAGAGTTTTATGATACCTTCAATTATACAATTTTTCACAGGTGATACTGTGATAATTCAAACAACCCCAACTTTATGATTAAATATTAACTAATGATTTCTTTGGGAGAATGAAATATGAGGAAAACAGTAATGAAGAGTCAGGCTGGCTCTAAGTCCACCCTTGATCTGAGGTTGCTAAATTGCTAAGACCAGTGATGGAAGGAAAAATAAGAATGGAATTTGGAGGTAGAACCACAGCGTGGGGACGAATTCAATGGAATACAGAGGACATTCAGACTGATTGGAATTCAGGCAATACTTTTGTACTTTGAATTCTTTTGTCCTCTTTGGTGAAAATGAAAATAACTAAAAAAGAGGCTGAGGCCTCTAGGGCTGCTGAGTTTTGGCTGATGACTCTTTATAATGGGGAAAGATGTGATGCAAAAAAGGGTTGCACAGATTTGTGTTTTGATCTGAATGCCCCCTCATCCTGACAAATAATCACTAAAAAAGTCTATATATATTGCTGAAGGGAGAAATCAAGAGAAAAATGAAACTGAAATCTGTTTAATCAAAGACTTAAATCACTTTGTAGACTAATATGAATAGATTTCTGGGAAGTCAATGTGAAAATGGATTTTATATTTTGGCAACAGGGAGTTATTTTCCTTGCATTAGATGCTGCAAATTGGAAGGACATATTTGTCCTATTCATGATCCTCATTAGTTGCAACTTTTGCAAAAATGTGGATAAACTCCCAATATGTTGAGCTGGATAAAATTGAGGGTACATAAGGCATACCTTGAAAGGGAGAATTGTCCAACTTCACTGTTAGATAATCAATGACATTACTTTGGATTGGACATTTGGTGATAATAAAGTGTCCTCTAATTTTATGCCATTGACCTGAGTGATGATTGGTTCTTTGATGGGCTCCAAGGTGCAAGTGTAGGATTCCCCTATTGGTAGAAGAGCAGGGTGTAATAAGTAAGGCTATAACAGACCTGTTAGTTCATCTCCCTCAAATAGGATTGAAGAATAGAAACATATTAGGATCATTCAAAAGAGAGGAGGCCATAAAAGAAATGGGGAAAATATCATAACAACTGAGTAAAAATGTACAGATAGTTAATTTCAAATGGTTTGGAAATGAAGTGGAAGGTAGAGCTACTAAAAATTTAATGGATAATTAATAGAGATTAGGTGGTCTAGTTTCCCTGCCAATTCTTAAATTATTAAAGAACCATAGCAATGAATTGATTACTAATAAAATATAATTCTTTCTCTTGCTTATCAACTACAGAAGATCTTTAGGGGTTTTAATTCAATTTCTGAATGCATTTGATAATTAATATATATGTTGGTTATAATCAATCAAATTAATCTTATCTACCATGCTAGTTTAAAATTTTTCAAACAATCTGTTGATGATCTTCATAGAATTCAAATTTCACTAGCAAAAGGAGATAGAAGAGGTTCCCACCTTTTGAATGATTATTAACAATGTATGTTGAAATATTTGGTAGACTGAAATGTGACATTAAACCAAAGGTTGGCAAAGTTTTTCTTTATAAAGCCACATAGTAAATATTTTAGACTTTTGGGGTCATTTATTTTAACATTTTTGTTTTTACAACCCTTTAAAAATACTAAAAAACATATCATATCCAGGGCTATGCAAAAACATGCCTGTGGATCAGATGTGGTCAGTAGTCCATAGTTTACACAACTCTGCTTTAAAGTTGTATCTATATCTTACTGACTAATACTTACATATGATTTTAAGAATGTTGTAAAAGATGCAAAATTTAAAAAATGATGAACATTTGTAATTAAGAATATTTGACCTGGGGTCACAAGGAAGAGGTGAACTCTGTAAGGGTAGACTTAACTTGCAGCTAATCTATGGTAGTTCTGTGCTTATTCTCAGGAGTATCTGGAGCCATGATACTAACTCTTGGTCAAGAGAGGAATAAAATGTACCACCTAGATTTTATATGGCCTATTTTTAGCTATACACAGAGTATAAATGACTCTTTAGGGAGCTCATCAGCTGCTTTGGCACCCCTGAAACCAAAATACCTCATGGGTATCTTGGAAGTTCATAATCTGAAGGTGATGCCCATCTTATATGACTGAGGAAGGGCCCAGGCAGCTATAGCTGGAAGTCTCAGATCTCTTTTATTTGCCTGGGTTTTCTTTCTCTTGCTATCCTGTATCTTTTACCATTATTATGTGAGTATATCTTGTGGTATCTCAAGTCTTTCCAGTTATCCAACTCTGTGTGAGTTTTATAATGTTGACTAGATACTGAGGCTCATTCAGTTATAATCCCTTTCCTCTCTAAGCAAGACAAAATCTTGCTTGACTAGATTGAGTGACCTAATCCAACCAATGATCTAGTGGTCAGGAGGGGAAGTGGGAATATATCTTGAAATGGATATATTGATACTTTTCAAATTAGAAGACTCTGCATCATTATTAAGAAAGGAGAGAACACCAGTCTTTAAAAGAGAGGAGTGGGTCATGTCTGTGAGCCCAGAGGATTCAGATTTTCAAGTATATCAATCAATATTCCAATCCCATATCTCAGGGTCCAACACCTTCCCAATTAAGCTATTGATGTTGACAATAACAGGCTTATCCAACTTGAGAAAACAAACTTCTGTCTTGTAAGTAAGTCCTAGACTTGATATTCAGCAGTTTCTTCCTTTTGGCTTTAGAGATTAGATTCCCTTTATATGCTACTAATGATGGCAAACAATTCTCCATGGGTTGCTCACATGCATGTTTTGAGAGTAAATTAATGACTACGCTTTGTTCCAGACTATGGTGATGTTTGTACAGCTGGAAAAGAATTATATCACAAAAGTTATCCCACAGGAGTGAAAGTTCTGAGCCCCATGTCAGGCTCCCCAGTCTGGGGGTCTGGCATTGGTAGGAGAGCCCCAAGAGAATCCAGCATTGAATGCCAGTGGGATTTGATTGCAGGAATTCCACAGGAATGGAGGAAACAGAAACTTCATTCTTGGAGGGTGCATACAAGGTCTCATGTGCACCATGGCCCAGGGGAAAAAGCAGTGACCTCATAAGAACTTAGTCCAGACTTACCTGCTAATATTGGAGGGTCTCCTGTGGAGGTGTGTGTGGGGGGCTGTGGCTCACTGTGGGGACAAAGACCCTGGAAGTGGTAGTTCTGGGGAGTACTCATTAGCATGAGCCCTCCTGGAGGCTGTTATTTTCTCATCAAGACCTGTCCCACCCAACAGCCTGTAGACTCCAGTACTGGGACACCTCAGGCCAAACAACCAACAGGGTTGGAACACAGCTCCACCCATCAGACAGGCTGCCTAAGTCTTCCTGAGACCACAGCTGTCCACTAAACACACCACTTGACATCCCTTGATTATTCAGAAGAAACTGCTGGCCAGAAGGGAGCAGCATGATATATTTAAAGTGATGAAAAGGAAAAACCTACAACCAAGAATACTCTACCCAGCAAGGCTATCATTCAGATTCGAGGGAAAATCAAAAGCTTGACAAGGAAAACTAAGAGAATTTAGCAGAAGAGAAGCTTTGCAACAAATTGTAAAGGAACTTCTCTAGGTGGAAAATAAAAGGCCACAACTAGAAACAAGAACATTACAAATGGAAAAGCTCACTGGTAAAGGCAAACATACCATAAAGGTAGGAAATCACCCATACACAAATATGATATCAAAACCAGCAATTGTGAAGAGAGTACAAATGCAGGATATTGGAAATGCATTTGAAAGTAAAAGACCAGCAATTTAAAACAATTTTGTTTATATATAGACTGCTATATCAAAACCTCGTGGGAAACACAAACCAAAAATTCACAATAGATACACAAAAGAAAAAAGAATCCAAACAAAACACTAAAATTAGTCATCAAATCACAAGAGAAGAGAACAAAAGATTAAGAGGAGAAAAAGAACTAAAGAAACGAATCCAAAACAATTAACAAAATGACAATAAAAATATACATATCTATAATTACCTTAATGTAAATGGATTAAATGCTCCAACCAAAAGACAAAGACTGGCTGAATGGATTAAAAAAACAGGCCATATATATGCTGTCTACAAGAGACCCACTTCAGATCTAGGGACACATACAGACTGAAAGTAAAGTGATGGAAAAAGGGATTCCATGCAAATGGAAATCAAAAGAAAGCTGAGGTAGCATTACTCATATCAGACAAAATAGACTTTAAAATAAAGACTGTTACAAAAGACAAAGAAGGACACTACATAATGATCAAGGGATCAATCCAAGGAGATATAACAATTGTAAATATATATGCACCCAACATAGGAGCACCTTAATATATGAGGCCAATACCAACAGCCATAAAAGGAGAAATTGACAGTAACATAATAATAGTGGGGAACTTTAACACCCCACTTTCATCAATGGACAGATTATCCAGACAGAAAATCAATAAGGAAACACAGGCTTTAACACAGTAGACCAGATGGACTTGATATTTATAGAGCATTCCATCCAAAAGCAGCAGAATACACATTCTTCTCAAGTGCACATGGAATATTCTCCAGGATTGATCACATGCTGGGCCACAAAGTAAATTTAAGAATATTTAAATCATATCAAGCATCTTTTCCAACCACAATGCTATGAGATTAGAAATCAAATATTAGAAAAAAAGTGTAAAAAACACAAAAACGTGGAGGCTAGGCAATATGATACCAAACAGCAAATGGATTGCTGAATAAATCAAAGAGGAAATTGAAAAATACCTAGAGATAAATGAAAATAAAAACATGGTAATCCAAAACCTATGGGATGCAGCAAAAATATTCTTAAGAGGGAAGTTTATAGCAATAAAATCTTACCCCAAGAAACAAGACAAATCTCAAATAAATAACCTAACCTTACACCTAAAGCAGCCACAGAAAGAAGAACAAACAAAATCCGAAGTTAGTAGAAGGAAAGACCTCATAAAGATCAGAGCAAAAATAAATAAAATAGAGATGAAGGAAACAAAAGAAAAAATCAATGAAACTAAAAGCTGGTTGTTTGAAAATATGGACAAAATTGATAAAGCTTTAGCCAGACTCATCAAGAAAAAAAGGGAGAGGGCTACAATCAATAAAATTAGAAATGAAAAAGAAGTTAAAACAGACACCACACAGAATTCAAAGGATCATAAGAGACTACTACAAACAACTATATGCCAATAAAAGGGACAACCTAGAAGAGGTGGACAAATTCATAGAAAGGTACAATCTCCTGAGACTGAATAAGGAAGAAATAGAAAATATGAACAGACCAATTACAAGGAATGAAATTGAAAGTGTGATTTAAAAACTCCCAACAAACAAAAAGTCCAGGATCAGATGGCTTCAGAGGTGAAGTCAATCAAATATTTAGAGAAGAGTTAACACCTATCCTCCTGAAACTATTCCAAAAAATTACAGAGGATGGAACACTCCCTAACTCATTCTATGAGGCCATGATCACCCTGATACCAAAACCAGGCAAAGATTCTACAAAAAAAGAAAATTACAGGCCAATATCAGTGATGAACACAGACACAAAAATCCTCAACAAAATACTAGCAAACTGAATCCAACAAGACATTAAAAGGCTCAAACACCATGATCAAGTGGGATTTATCCCAGGGATGCAAGGATTTTTCAATATATGCAAATCAATCAATGTGATACACCACATTAACAAACTGAAGAATAAACACCATATGATCATCTCAATAGAAGCAGAAAAAGCTTTCAATAAAATTAAACACCCATTTATGATAAAAACTTTCCAGAAAGTGGGCATAGAGGAAACATACCTCAACACAATAAAGGCCATAAGTGACAAACTTACAACTAGCATCAAACTCAAAATTGAAAAGCTGAAAGCATTTCCTCTAAGATCAGGAACAAAACAAGGATGTCCACTCTTGCCTCTTTTTATTCAACATAGTTTTAGAAGTCCTAGCCATGGTAATTTGAGAAGAAAAAGTAATAAAGGGAATCCAAATTGGAAAAGAAGAAGTAAAATGTCACTGTTTGCAGATGACATGATGTTATACTTAGAAAATCCTAAAAACACTACCAGAAAACTACTAGAGCTCATCAATGAATTCAGTTAAAGTTGAAAGACATAAAATTAATACACAGAAATCTGTTGCATTTCTATACACTAACAAGAAATGATCTGAAAGAGAAAGTAAATAAACAATCCCATTTACCAGCACATCAAAAGAATAAAATACCTAGGAATAAAACTACCTAAGGAGGCAAAGACCTGTACTCTGAAAACCATAAAATACTGATGAAAGAAATTGAAGATGCCACAAACAGATGGAAAAGTATACCATGTTCCTGGATTGGAAGAATCAATATAGTCAAAATGACTATACCACCTAAGGCAATCTACAGATTCAATGCAATCCCTATCAAATTACCAATGGCAATTTTAACAGAACTAGAACAGAAATTTTTACAATTTGTATGGAAATACAAGTCTCTGAACAGCCAAAGCAATTCTGAGAAAGAAAAAAAAAAAAAAAAACTGGAGGAATCAGGCTCCCTGATTTCAGACTGTACTTCAAAGCTACATTCATCAAAACAGTGTGTGGGGGGGCTTCCCTGGTGGCGCAATGGTTGAGAGTCCACCTGCCAATGCAGGGGACACGGGTTCATGCCCCGTCCAGGAAGATCCCACATGCCGCAGAGTGGCTGGCCCCTTGAGCCATGGCCACTGAGCCTGTGCGTCCAGAGCCTGTGCTCCACAACAGGAGAGGCCACAACAGTGAGAGGCCCACATACAGCAAAAACAAAAAAGTAAAAGAGTGTGGGACTGGCACAAAAACAGAAATATAGATCAATGGAACAGGATAGAAAGCCCAGAAATAAGCCCACACACCTATGGTCAATTAATTTATGAGAAAGGAGAAAAGACAGTCTCTTCAATAAAAGGTGCTGGGAAAACTGGACAGCTACATGTAAAATAATGAAACTAGAACGTTCCCTAACACCACATAAAAAAATAAACTCACAATGAATTAAACACCTAAATGTAAGACTGGATACTATAAAACTCCTAGAGGAAAGCATAGACAGAACATGCTTTGACATAAATCACAGCAAGATCTTTTTTGATTTGTCTTCTAGAGTAACGGAAATAAAAACAAAATAAACAAATGTGACCTAATTAAACTCACAAGCTTTTGCACAGCAAAGGAAACCATAAACAAAATGAAAAGACAGCCCACAGAATAGCACAAAACGTTTGCAAATGATGCGACCAACCAAGGATTAATCTCCAAAATATACAAACAGCTCATGCAGCTCAATATCAAAAAAACAACCCAATCAGGAAGCGGGGAGAAGACCTAAACAGACATTTCTCCAAAGAAGACATACAGATGGCCAGAAGGCATATGAAAACCTGCTCAACATCACTAATTATTAGAGAAATGCAAATCAAACCACAATGAGATATCACCTCACACTGGTCAGAATGCTTGTCATCAAAAATTCTACAAACAATAAATGCTGGAGAGGGTGTGGAGAAAATGGAACCCTCTTACACTGTTGGTGGGAATGTAAGTTGGTGCAGTCACTATCGAGAACACTATGGAGTTTCCTTAAAGAACTAAAAAATAGAGCTACCATATGATCCAGCAATCCCAATCCTGTGCATATATCCAGTGAAAACCATGGTTTGAAAGGATACATGCACCCCAAAGTGCATTGCAGCACTGTTAACCATAACCATGATACAGAAGCAACCTAAATGTCCATCGACAGATGAATGGGTAAAGAAAATGTGGTGTATATGTATACACACACACACACACACACAATGGAATATAACTAAGCTATTGAAAATGAAATAATGCCATTTGCAGCAATGTGGATGGACCTGGAGTTTATCATACTAAGTGAAGACATACAGAGAAAGACAATCATTATATGATATCACCTATATGCAGAATCTAAAAAGAAAAATGATACAAATGCACTTATTTACAAAATAGAAACAGACTCACAGCAAACAAGCTTATGGTTACCAAGGGGAAAGGTTGGGGAATAGATAAATTGGGAGTTTGGGACTGACATATACAGACTACTATACTTAAAATAGATAACCAACAAGGACTTACTGTATAGCACAGGGAACTCTGCTCAGTATTCTGTAATAACCTAAATGGGAAAATAATTTGAAAAAGAATAGATACATGAATATGTATAACTGAGTCACTCTGTAAAACAGCTGAAACTAACACAACTTTTTAATCAACTATACTCCAATATAAAGTAAAAGTTACAAAAAACAAACAATTAGGGTAAAACCTCAGACTCATCACAGTTCTTGATACTAAAGAAGCCCTCTGGGTTTCATCTTTAGCTTTCAATTGTTGATTAATCACACTAAGCCTTTATCTTTTATATCGTTTCTCAATAAACATGTTGTCCCTAGAAACTGCCACATTGTTTTGTTTTGTTTACCTGTGTATTGGATGCCTAGAACATAGCAGATGTTCAAAATATTGTATAATGAATGTATGCATAAGATTATTATATAGATTCATAATGGAACTAAGAATCTTTTACACATACACAAAGGAATAGCAAAATATGAACAGTATTTCCTCTTTCTACACATAAATCCTTGAAAAAAGGATAAAAGTCTGAACAATCAAATCGGAGATTTGGAAGGAAGGAATTTGACATCTTGCTGAAACTACCTTCTTCACTGCATATCAGAGGTTAACTGGCCTATACAAAGTCTTCAGGTATGGAAGATAATAAGGATGGAGTGAAATTGCTTGGCTATTGTATTAGGTCTTTCTAGAGAAAATAGGACCAATAGCATGTATGTACATATAAAGTGATTTATTATAAGGAATTAGCTCACATAATTAAGAGACTGACAAGTTCCAAGATCTGCAGAGTAAATCAGTAATCTAGAAACACAAGAATGTTGATGCTAGAGCTCCAATCTGAGTTCAAAGGCCTGGGAACCAGGAGAACTGACGATATAGTTCCAGTCTAAAGGCCACAGGTTCAGTACCCAAAAAGAGCCAATGTTTCAGTTTAGCTTGAAAGTAGGAAAAAGCCTGTGTCCCACTTTGAAGACAGCAGGCAGAAAAGGTTCTCTTTTAGTCAGAGGAGGGCAGCCTTTTTGTTCTATTCAGGCCTTCAACAGATTAGATGAGACTTGCCCACATTAGGGAAGGGAATCTTTACTCAATCCACCAATTTAAGTGTTAATCTCAGCCAAAAACATCCTCACAGAAACACTCAGAATAATGTTTGACCAAATATCTGGGCACCTGTGACCCCGTCAAGCTGACACATAAGATTAACCATCATAGCTACCTATTTGGTTCTAGAGGTTCAGGGAACAGAGTTGGGCATGAATAAAGAGAAAACTACACCCTGTGTAAGTACACCCTGTGTAAGGTGTAAGTGTACTTACAACATTGCTATTGTTCAAACTTTATGAAAGCAAGGCCTAGAACAAAGGCCACCAGTTTCAGGAAGACTTCCCTGACCGCAAATGATAGATTCTACCTTTCTCCTCTCACACGGTTTTAATCTGTAGGATTAATATGCTATTTAAACAAAACGTGTGTCTTTTTGAAAATCCTTTGCAAAATTTTACCTTTTACCCCTTAGTCTTTTGGGAAAAGATTATAAGACTGAATATTAGTTTGTTTTTATTTTCTACTTTTTATTTTATTGCATAAAGCAAAGTATTATAACTAAATATTCCTGTACCGAGAATAGAGAAACAAGTAAAATAGATAGCATGATGGTAGTTCATCTTAACAGCAAGAGAGGGTGGAGTCTAAAGAAAAGTCATCATTTAATAGTAAAATAATACACTAGAATAGTTTTAAGTCCTTTCAGTGCAACTTTCACCTTTATTCTGGAATAGATTTGCAATACTATGTGGCATGGGATAGGTCAAAGCTACTGTTTCTGTTTAAACACACCCTTGGTGAGTAAGTATACATTCTGCTTTTAAAAAAATATCTCTTTGAAGACACATCATTCACAAGCCTGACACAACAATCAAACCCAGGGTAGAAAATACAAGCACTCTTGTTTCAGATGCTTTCAAAAACACTCAGCGAGAAAGGTGCATTGTACAGTTCACACTACTCAAAGATGCAGGTTATTCAGTGGTTACTCTTGAATGGTGTGGAACTCTGAAGCAACATGGATTTCATGTGACTGAAGACAGTGTAAACATGGTATGTACTTAAGGGAAGGATGGTTGAGAAAAGCAGGTCTGCATAAAAAGTGACAGTACTTAAAACAAATTTATATTTGATAAACTTTTAGTAAAACTAAGCAAAAATGAAAAAACTAACATCTCTTTAAAATACAACTTTCATAAAATACAGTGGTTAAAAAAAACCTACTGTTTACATATGTTCAAAATTTTCTTTTTATTCAAAGCATTGTTTTGAAGTGCACATTTTTCTTTACCCTCCTTATAGCTGACAAGAGAATATGACTTACACTATATAAAACACCATCCATTTATTGACCAACAAAGTAAAAACCATATTAAATCCCCCAAAAGTAGAGATAAAAATAAATTTGTTTAACATAGACCCTGAAAATTATACAAATCCTCACAGGTTATTTGATATGTGTACTCTTAATCTTTTTTCTTTTCCCACATAAGTATCTAAACATGTGTGTGATATGGGCAATCTATTTTTTGTTGTCCAATTATAAAACTATTTTTTGTTGAGTTGTTGAATAAAAGGGTATTTTAAAACTATTGTTACCTATTTTTCTTCTATATATTACTGTATAACATGATATTTAAATTAACATATCAATTATAATATATAAACCCTACTGTATCATGGTAAGTGGAGTTATATATATTTATATAATATGCACACAATTAATATAAACACGTATTAAAGTAAGGCAAAACATTCAAGCTAAGACTGAAATACTCTCCTTATGTGTTATCTGCTGCTCGCTTCCTAAAGTAAGTTAAAAATCAATTCTGTCTTCAACCGGTGCTTTTCTTTTCTTTTTAACATCTTTATTGGAGTATAATTGCTTTACAATGTTGTGTTAGTTTCTGCTGTATAACAGAGTGGATCAGCTATATGCATACATATATCCCCATATCCCCTCTCTCTTGCATCTCCCTCCCTCCCTCCCTATCCCACCCCTCTAGGTGGTCACAAAGTACTGAGCTGTTCTCCCCATGTGATGCAGCTGCTTCCCACTAGCTATCTATTTTACATTTGGTAGTGTATATATGTCCATGCCACTCTCTCGCTTCATCCCAGCTTACCCTTCCCCCTCCCCATGTCCTCAAGTCCATTCTCTAGGTCTGCATCTTTATTCCTGTCCTGCCCCTAGGTTCATCAAAAACATTTTTTTTTTTTAGATTCCTTATATATGTTAGCATATGGTATTTGTTTTTTCCCTTTCTGACTTACTTCACTCCGTGTGACAGACTCTAGATCCAGCCACCTCACTACAAATAACTCAATTTCATTTCTTTTTATGGCTGAGTAATATTCCATTGTATATATGTGCCACATCTTCTTTATCCATTCATCTGCTGATGGACATTTAGGTTGCTTCCATACCCTGAATATTGTAAATAGTGCTGCAATGAACATTGTGGTACATGACTCTTTTTGAATTATGCTTTTCTCAGGGTATATGCCTAGTAGTGGGATTGCTGGGTCATATGGTAGTTCTATTTTTAGTTTTTTAAGGAACCTCCATACTGTTCTCCATAGTGGCTGTATCAATTTATATTCCCACCAACAGTGCAAGAGGGTTCCCTTTTCTCCACAGGCGAATTCTATCAAACATTTAGAGAAGAGCTAACAACTATCCTTCTCAAACTCTTCCAAAATATAGCAGAGGGAGGAACACTCCCAAACTCATTCTATGAGGCCACCATCATCCTGATACCAAAAGCAGACAAAGATGTCACAAAAAAAGAAAACTGCAGGCTAATATCACTGATGAACATAGATGCAAAAATTCTCAACAAAATACTATCAAACAAAATCCATAGCACATTAAAAGGATCTTACACCATGATCAAGTGGGGTTTATCCCAGGAATGCAAGGATTCTTCAATATATGCAAATCAATCAACAGGTATTTTTAGTCAAAGTTCTCACATCATTTATCTGCAGAGGCCTTTCTGGTAAAACAAAAGTTGTTTTTTTATACACTGCTTCTTTGGAGATCCAGGTTTCGGCATCTAGAATTCCATTATGATTAAATGTGATATATGGAGGGTGTGTGCACGTATGCACGTATTGTTCATATAATGTGGCAGGTAGCTACATGTTTCTCCTGATGCATTAGGCAGAACTCACCACAGGAAACCAGAGACTTTCATTTTTAGTTTGCTTTTAGGTTTGTTTAGACAACAGAACTCTTCCTGTGTGTTCAGAAGATTTTTGCTGGTAATTGGTCCACCAATTGCCAGGAGCATTTAAAACTTTTTTAAATGGTCTTATATTGACTTTCAGATATTTACTGATGCCCTTGTTAATCACAAGCCCTTGTTAATCACAAGCTCTAAAATGTTTTTACTGTGCATTTTTCTCTCTCTTGTCTCTCTGATGTGCTGCCTTCGTTCTTTCTGCTTCTCAGGCCCTCCATCTCAGAGCTTTTTCATGCATGGTACACAGCTCTGCAAGGTACGATATTATGTAAAACTATATTGTAATATAGTATATACATATATATTACATATATATATGTAAAACTATATACGATATTATGTAAAATATTTGTATTTTTGCATTTGATGTAATATTTAGTGGCATTGCATTTGTCTTGATCATCAAGGGCTGTTTTCCTTGCCTAACTGCTGTATAATGGAAAAGAAAAAGTTCATTATCCAGAGATTTATAATTTTACATTGCATTTCTGCTCTAACCTCTGAATGTTCTATGATGTACTGATTTAAAAAAAAAAGCACTGTATATAAACAATGGAATGTGCATTTTAAATTATATGGTAATATCTTCTTTGGCTCTTTTCAGTCAATGTTTCCTTCCAGCATGTGACTATTGTAGTTGTCTGCCTATTAAAATTAAAATTAGGTAACATGGTGCAAATGGATTTCTTCCTCTACTGCAAATTCATCTTCGTGTTTATTGCTCTCACAGTTGTGAGATGATGTTTGCATGAAACTCAGCATCATGTTTCCATGATGCTGAGTTTCATGCAAAATTATTGTGCCGATATGAGTGTTGTATTGCTTAAACGAGAAACATGCACATTTCCATCAAGTTGCCTTTGAAATGGAAACTCAACCGGTTAGCACATTAACTAGAGCATAAGAAGCTAATTAAGAATTCCCCCTAAATCCTGAGGATGAGTTAAATAGGGAAGCACAAGTCAGTTTTCAAAGTTCTTAATATCACATAAGAGAAGTTTTTAATGGGGGGCAATGTGGTAATCTCACTCCAGGGCCTTGTGAATGTACCCTGACTAAGTTGCTTATGAAAATGTGATTTCTCAGGGCTTTGGGCAAATTTGATTTCAGAAAAGAAGCCAAGGGAATTTTGATACACCACTGAAGTGACAGGTTAATATTATTGGGAAAGAGAGTGGAAATGTATGCTTTTCCATTTCAGTATTTCAATTTTGTCAATAGGATTGGCATTATAATTCTCTCTGGATTAGTCACAGGCCTATATACTTGTTAAAAGTGAATATAAAGTAAACACTAACTTGACAGGAAATTTGTTTTAAAAGATATGAAGGAGGAGGGGCAAGAAGTTCAAGCTGAGAAAGAAGTCAAGCATTTTAGAACTTAACTGCTGAAACTTAATATCATTTTTCAAAAGATGTTGCTGATAATGATAACTTCAGGGAGTCTCCACTTTGTCAAGACTCGGTAAATCACAAAACCAGGCGGCTTCCAACAGTAAAGATTTCACCGGTGTCAAGACACTAGACTGAGGTAACTCATGAGATCTTCTTCCCCTGGAATTCTTCCCACCTTCCAATTGGTCTTTGATGCCTTCTAAAGCAGGAGGAGAACAGGAAAGCATCCAGAGAATGGAAAGATAGGGACAGATTTTCTCCTGTTTCATTCAGTGATCAACTGGTTTACTAATTGATTCATTCCATAACCATCCACTGAACACATGTAACTCTTTTGGTGAGTGAAAAGTATTCACTCTATTTTGTTTTCCTCTTTGCTTTTTTTTTTTTAACTGAATTTTATTCTTCAACAGGAAAAATCACATTTAAAGACTTCAATGGAAAAAAAAAAAAGAAAAACAAAGCTAGGCCAGATGAAGAGATCTATGACAAAAAAACAAATATCCACTTAATACTGTTTCTGAAATAAAACCAAGCTCCTTAATTTTTTTGCTACCCATGCATTTTTCTATAAGCTGCTAAATATCTAAGACAAAAGATACTGAAGAGAAATGTAATCATTTTAAAAACAAATGCATAGCTGAGATAGAGAAAGGATTAAGAAAGCATCATTCCTTGAGGAATTTATGATCCATAGCAGCCACAGATATGTAATATAGAATATGTAAGGTTTAGAGTACACCAAAACCACAATTCTCCTTTTAGGAGTGTAGCCCAAAGAAAGAAGTGATTATTTGCACAATATGTACACAAAGCGTGAACCATTAAGGTTGTTATAATAATGTTTTTAATAGCAAATAAAAACTAAATGTTTGGTGGTAGGGGATGCACTGAATAAAGGAATCCAAAACTTAAAATAATGAAGCAGTAGAATATATCTTATTGACATGGATATATATTCACAATATACTGCTATGTAAAAAGCACATGTCACAAGATATATTATATGATCCTATTTTATCCAAGTATACACATATATATAAAAGCTAAATTAGCTTATCCAAAATTTTAAAATTCATAATCATGTTATATATTTTTTGAAGTATATATTCCAAGTTAAACTTGTCCTAATCTATACAAATTTTTGCTTTCAAAATTATGACATGAACACAACAAAGCCCTAAACAGGAGGATAAAATGCAAATAGTGATAGGTTTGACAAAGTTCCAAGGTAACCTTGAACACATCTTTCTCTGATGCTGTTTCTACCTTTATAAGTTGAGCCCCATACCATTTCTCTGGCAAGATTATACTGAAAATTCAATGGGATCAGAGTGTCAGGTACCTCATACCACACCTGAAATATGGTAAATACTAGAGTCAGAGTAGGCTTAACAGTCATATTTTATTTTTCCTTCCTACGTAATACTTGCCTAATAAAAATAAATGCTTTTGTATTAGTTTCATTCAAGTTAATGTATGACATGCTCAAATATTACAACAACAACAAAACTATCATTGACCTGTTTTAGGAATTCTTTTCTATCTTGCCTGCTTATGTACCAGCAGGTGCTAAGATATTTAATTAAATTCAACCAAATTACTGAATACCCATAATTCATTCCACATTCAGCTAGATCTTAGAGATAACAGAAGTAAGTACTACAAAGATCCTGCCCATGAAACAATATAAGACAGGCAAATAATTATAATACAGTGAAAAGTGTAATCACAGAAATAGTACAAGACACAATGGCACCACAGAGAGGGACTTGTTTAACTAGCTGTCTGGAAGGAATGGCAGAGCAGGCTTCCCAGAAGATATGACCTCTGAGGTGGGTTTAGAAGATTGACAATGTGGACAAGGAGGCAGCAATTGTTAGCTCAAGACTAAGACACAGTGAACTTCCCTGGTTGGCTCAGTGGTTAAGAATCCACCTGCCAATGCAGGGGGCACGGGTTTGAGCCCTGGTCCGGGAACACTGTGACATTATATATTTTTTCTTTCTCGAGAAGGAGATAAGTTTTAAAACGCCTCTTGTTTCTTAAAGATACTATAGTAAGGTATCTATGACCCTATTCCACATGCCACGGAGCAACAAAGCCTGTGCACCACAACTACTGAGCCTGCGCTCTAGAGCCCGCAAGCCACAACTACTGAGCCCACATGCCACAACTACTGAAGCCCATGCACCTAGAGCCCGTGCTCTGCAACAAGAGAAGCCACCACAATGAAAGCCCATGCACCACAAGGAAGAGTATCCCCCGCTCGCAAATAGAGAAAGCCTGCATGCAGCAACAAAGACCCAACACAGTCAAAAATAAATAAATAAATAAATAAATAATTTTAAAAAGACTAAGACAAGACAGAGAAAAACATGCTACATTTATAGGAATTGGTGAGTGTACATCCTGCAGGAGCATGATATAGAGAGGAAATGGAGAAGACAATAGGGATTGAGGAGGAGGCCAGGGTCAGTGTTATGGGGGACCCTTGGGAAAATCCCAAATCTCTGACACTGTGACATTATATATTTTTTCTTTCTCGAGAAGGAGATAAGTTTTAAAACGCCTCTTGTTTCTTAAAGATACTATAGTAAGGTATCTATGACCCTATTCCAGAAGAAAGCAGGAAATGTACAATCAGTAGAATCTCTTCCCAAAGTCTCCTTGTTTGGAGATCAAGCTGAATTGTTATCTATGATTCTGTTAGAGAAGGTAAACTTGCCCTCGATTGAAAATGTTTATGATCAGATACCACTGCAGTCCTACAAGTTTTCCCTGACGGAGATGATTAATGGGGTCAGAACACATTTCTCCCCACCTAAACAGTCACCCAGTGGTACCCATACAGCTTGGCTATGGCAGAGGTCAAAATCGTCCATATCTTCTACTGACCAACTGAGCCAAATGCTGCTTAGTACTCTACAGGATGAGGAATAAAAGGACGTTAAAACTTGTCCCCTGGTATTCTGAAACTTTTTACCTCACTACAGCTTAAGGATTAATATTAGGCCTGACCCAGAGAGGGGAAACATTTCTAAGTTTGACAGTTCCTAAAACAGCTACATTATGAAAGTACTTACATGCTCCACTGAGAGATGCCAAGTACCTTGGAGTCAGGCTGCTTGTAAAACCACTGTAAAACAATCTGGGCCTTCCTTTCCTTCCTCTTTCCTTCCCCTTCCCTCCTTCCTTTCTCTTTCTTTCTTTCATAACTTTTCCAATTTCTTCAACTGTTATTAGTCTGTTTAAGTTTTCTCCTCTGGAGTCATTTTTGGATGTCTGTTTCACCTGGCAGACTTGAGTTAAAAACATGTATTAATATTAGGTTTGCCTATCTTATGATCCTTTAGCTTTATTCTTTAGATCTGAACTGCTCTCTCCAAGTGTCTATTTCCCCATCTGGTGTGAAGGAATCCTATTTGTCAGGCTTCCTGGATCTATACCCATAAGACATTGACTCACAAGTGAATGAAGAGCTAACATCCACACAGGTGTAGAATTGTCTCATCCCATAAGATAAAACACAGGTTTGTTTTTCTTTTAATAAAATTTTATAAAGATGAATTCAAAGTAATTTTTATTGTTTTCATGCATTTATGCTTCTGTTTAATTGGACAGCCTTATATAGTAAGTCCCCTACATACAAAAGAGTTCTGTTCTAAGAACATGTTCATAAGTCCAGTTTGTTCAAAAGTCCAACAAAGTCAGCCTAGGTACCCAACTAACACAGTCGGCTATAAAGTACTGCTCTGTAATAGGTTTATAATACTTTTCACTCAAATAATACATTAAAAACAAACACAAAAAAATAATGAAAACATTTTAAATCTTATAGTACAGTAGTACAGTACAACAGCTGACATACAGGGGCTGGCACCGAGTGTACAGGCAAGAAGAGTTACTGACTGGAGGAGGGAGAGGAGGTGGGAGATGGTAGAGCTGAAGGATCGTCAGCAATAGGAAATGGAGGGCAAGCAGCAATTTCACTCATGCTGGACGCTAATGGCACAGGTTCTGGTTCCTTGCAGGATTCAATTCTATCTACCCTCCTGAAAAAATGATCCAGTGATATATGGGTAGTAGCTCTTTTTTTCTCATCATAGATGACACAGTAGCACTGGATTACATTCTGAATGGCTGCTGCAACCTTCATGCACTGTTCTATGTTCAGCTCCTGTGCCTCAAAACCCTAACAGTGCCTCCTCAAATAAAGAAAATCCCCTTGCCATTTCCTGCATAGTGAATTTCTTCGGTTCTTCAGTTACTTCTTCTTCCTATTGTCTCTCTTCATCTTTTCTCTGGGCCTCCAATTCCATCAGGTCTTCATTAGTAGGCTCCTCGTGTTGCACAGCAAGGAGTTCAATGTTATAAGAACGAGCAACGTCTCCCAACTTTTCACCTCGCTCCACTCAGTTATTTTCACTTTTGTTTCCATTGTTATCGCTTGGTGCTTCTCAGCAGTACCAGCTATATCACTGCTGATTCATGCTTGCTTCTGGACATCCTGGGCTTGAAATAAAGTTACTATACTACTGTACTCTACAGACTACTGTAAAGTACACAAAAGCACAACTACTTGTAGAGGATGCATGCACGTGACAATGTATATCAGACACGTGAACTAACTTACAGGATTGGACATGCAAATGCACGTTCGCATCTTTGAAAGTTCGCAACTTGAAGGTTCGTATGTAGGGGACTTACTGCATTGTAAGTAGGAAAAGACAGCCATTGTTATTCATTAATCCGCTTATTATATATTATTCAACTTATATTCAGGGGACAATATTTTATCATATATTGTCAGAAATGACAGTACTAATTAGCTACCTTAACATACTGATAATAGGAGTATCTTCAAGGAAAAGAAAATCTCCTATATAACCATCAGCCATATCATAAAGTTATGGCTAATCTACTTCAGACCAAAATAACTGACACTATGCAGATGACAGTTATTGCCAGCATATACATTAAACAATCCACGATCGATAGAATTATTGAGCAAATAGCCATGGATCACACTAGAGCATCAGTATTTTGATTGCTACAGTCTACTATGACTTGTAAAAGGCAGGACCATGTTAAAAGTTTAGCCTGAGAAGGCAAAGGTTGGAGGAGTTAAGAAGAAATTTTATTCCTGTGGCACTTGGCTCTCACCAGAGATGCAAAAGCAAGGAACACTTCTCTTGACACCAGTTCCACTAGACTTTTACTAAGACTGGATAAGCCTGGTCTCTTAAAAATAAACCTTTTTTATTCTCCCTAACTCCCACTGTGATGAACGCAGCCTAACTTCCTCTTTTTAAAATGTTTTGTTTTATTACAGATACATCCTATTGTAAATTCAGCCTATTACCATTGTTTTAGAATGTTGCATTTTTGTGATTAATGCTAATTGTTTTTAATGAATTGTTTTCCAACTTTACTTAATTATCTTTAACAGAGTTGGTGTCATATTGCAATCTTATTACTCTATATTTCCCATACAGTATACTTTTATTTCAGTGTGGAAAACCAAATGGAAATTCCATGAAATATGAAGCATTTCCAAACTCAACCTCCCACTAAAAAGGCTAACATACTGTAAAACAATGAACAAATGTATACCTGAAAATAGTCACTTCCTTAACTATGGGAATACATTCAATTTAGCAAAGGTGTCCCATAATCAGAGATTTTAACACGGATTTTAAAAATGTGCAGAGAGAGACAAATTTTCCCAATAGCTGCTATCCCTGAACACAGTCCTTTAACCCTTGCTGCAAGCAATTGATTAGCTGAACAGGTCTTGAGAAACAATTGACATTCAAGTACCCCCTTATGGTACAAAGAAGACTCAAATCATGCCCAGGTAAACAGAGAGGGGAACTGTGAGGAATCTATCTAAGCAGTAAGTTTTAGTGAAAATTGCAGATGTTAATAGGAGCAAGAAAAAAATAAAATATATGAGACTATGTAAATATTTGTAACACGCTAATGATAGAAAAGGCGACACCCTAAGAAAAGAAGATAAATCTGTTATAACTGCATTCTCAAGGAAATCTTAATGAATTTTATAAAATAAGATATTAAAGGGGATTTGGAAATGTTTCAGAATTCACTTAAAAGACAAATACATCAACATTGCTGGCAGCAAAACTCAGGATAAACAATACAAAAAACCAAGTGAAAAAAAAGCTTCAGTGGTTACACTGAAAAAAAGATAAATTAATGAAAAATAAGATAATTTGCATAGAGGATAGATGAGTCTGATCCATTAGATTGGTAATAGATGTGACTGCATAAATGAACTAACAAGTAAATCAGAGAATGCATTTGAAGATATGAAAGAATTCTTTATTAAAATAAGGGAAAATCTAAACAAAATTTTTAATAAAAAATTATTTTAAAGTCTCCCACAAGCCATATTGTGGTAAAAAACATTGGATGTCAGGGGTAAAGAAAAAACCGATACAACACCAGGCTAAAAAACCAAGGAAGATTACCTCTTAATACGATGGGCTTAAACATTTCTAGGTATGGGACATTTCGATGTGGTGATTTCCATGTGGCCATAAGACAGCCCTTTTTACATTCCTCTTTTGACAGAGGGACATTCTGATTTATCTTAGAAAAAATTAACTTAGAGTTAATTATTTTTAAATTGACCAATATTTGGAACACCTATCTTAAATAAGCATCCCATCCCTGACTCTGTTTTGTAAGATATGCTTGTGTGTGGATCATTAAGATTGTCTAATTTTCTCTCTTTGATGAATAAAAATGTCAGTGGTTTGATGACATTATAATTTTGTGCTTATAATTTTATCAGGTTTTCTTAATATACCTTTTGCTTCTTTGTTGCAGAAGTTCATTATTTTTATGTATTTTTATTGGAATTTTTCCCTTTAATTAAAAAGCTACTTCTTTTGTATGATTTGATGCTATTTATCATGAATTCTAAATTTGTATATTAATATCTTGATCTAGGATTTTATCTTAGTTTTTTCATTAGTTTATTGTATCTTTGAATGGTATTTATACTCAACCTTCTGAAGACAATTTGTTTTGGTAAATCTCTTAAAATTTCATATATTTTAAGACACATTCCAAATGTTTCCCTTTTCAAAGATACACTTATTTATTGTCTTATATTTCCTAGCTGGCTTTAAGTTTTCTGTTGTTGATTTTTCTTTTTAGATTTGTTTCCTGTTTCCTTTTTTCCTATATTTTCCTACAGGTTAATTTTCTTTAATCACATTTTTCCCATCCAAACCTGCAACTGGAGAAGAGTAATTGCTTTTACGTTTTTTCCTTTTTTTTTTTTAAGCTATCTAAACTCTGAAAGTGCTTATATCTACTCTATATCTCAACTTTACAAATAAAACAATATATATTATGCTTAAATTTTTCATCTCTTTTTTCCCCAATTCTCAGCTGCGTTAGTATGCTATGAGAGTTTTTATTTAGTCTTTTAGATATAAAGTATTGTTGTTCTTATCACATCACTCAAACTTTACTTCAAAAATTATAACTTTAATAAAGTTTAAATTTTAATTCAATTTAGATTTCTATTTATTGAAATTTTAAAATGTAGTCATTGCATAACAGCATTTCACTCACAGAATTTCCTCTCTAATTAAGAGTTCCTTTTTTAGATTAAAGTACAGTCACATTGTACACATGGCTAAATTCTACCAACAGCATGTAGGATGTAAATTGATCTCAAATAGAAAATCCCTTAAATTATAGAATTATGAGCAATATATATTCCATTATAACCTGTACATAGCCTAAAATTATTATTAGGACTGCATATGCTGCATAAGAGCTTCATATATGAAACAGATTCCATTGTATCCCAATACAATAGTATTTACTGAGATATGTTTTGACCAGGTCTCATTATTTTAGTTAGAAAAGCAATTAAAAAAAATTCTAAGTAACTAATTTCTGTATTTTAAAAGACTAAGGATATGATTCACATCATTACATACTGAACTCTCTATAAAGATGCATAGGAATAATTTTTTTTCTCTCCTTTCAATAAGTTGTGATTCTGAGCATTATTTCAGTTATTATATTAACACACTGTGAATCACAGAACCTATCATAAAAGACTCTTTCTCTTGGATACTTGGATTTTGTAGTCAAATTTATGGCATGTTCTGTTCAAATGCACACATTTATCTTTATCTCCTTTTTTCAACATATATTTACATGAGATGCCAAATTTTTCAACTAAAAATTGTATTCATCTTCATTGTCATCTCACCTACAAACTTTGTGAATCAAACTCATTTAGGAATAAGATGCAGTATGAATTAATAGTAATAAAGGTCATCTTTTAGGTGTGCATAACAGTGAGAGACAAAATTAGATAGAAATCCATGCAGTATAAGATTAAGTATAAAACAAATGTGCTAAGTGATATTGAAATGTAAGAAGTTCACTTAGACTGTGTTTAAATGGTCAGGAAAGACTTCATGGAGTGGGGACCTTCAAGATGGAGGAGGAGTAAGACGTGGAGATCACCTTCCTCCCAACAAATACATCCAAAATACATCTACATGTGGAACAACTCCCACAGAACACCTACTGAACACTGGCAGAAGAACTCAGACTTCCCAAAAGACAAGAAACTCCCCACATACCTGGGTAGGACAAAAGAAAAAAGGAAAAACAGAGACAGAAGAATAGAGACAGGACCCGCACCTCCAGGAGGGAGCTGTGAAGGAGGAAACGTTTCCAGACACTAGGAAGTCCCTTCACTGGCAGAGATGTGGGGTGGGCGGGGGGAGAAGCTTTGGAGCCACAGAAGAGAGCACAGAAATTGGGGTGCAGAGGGCAAAGTGGAGAGACTCCCACACAGAAGAGCAGTGCTAACCAGCACTCACCAGCCTGAGATGCTTGCCTGCTCACCTGCCAGGGTGGTGGGGACTGAGATCTGAGGCTCAGCTTTCAGAGGTCTGATCCCAGGGAGAGGACTGGGGTTGGCTGCGTGAACACAGACTGAAGGGAGCTTGTGCACCACAGCTAGCCATGAGGGAGTCCAGGAAAAAGTCTGGAACTGCCTAAGAGGCAAGAGACAATTGTTTTGGGGTTCACGAGGAGAGGAGATTCAGAGCACTGCCTAAACAAGCTCCAGAGATGGGTGTGAGCATGGCTACCACAGTGGACAACAGGGACAGGCATGAGATGCTAAGGCTGCTGTTGCAGCCACTAGAATCTTCTGTGCAAGAACAGGTCACTATCCATACTTCCCGTCTCAGGAGCTGGTGCAGCCCACCACTGCCAGAGTCTCGTGATCCAGGGACAACTTCTCTGGGACAACAAACGGTGTGCCTCAGGCTGTTGCAATGTCATGCTTTCTTCTGCCGTCACAGGCTGGCCCCGCATTCTGTACGTCTCCCTCCCCACAGCCTGAGTGAGCCAGAGCCCCCTAAACAACTGCTATTTTAACCCTGTCCTGTCTGGGCGAAGAACAGATGCCCTCAGGCAACATACACACAGAGGTGGGGCCAAATCCAAAGCTAAACCCCAGGAGCTATGCGAACAAAAAGAGAAAGGGAAATTTCTCCCAGCAGTCTCAGGAGCAGTGGATTAAATCTCCACAATAAACTTGATGAAACCTGCCTCTGTGGAATACATGAATAGACAATAAATCACCCCAAAATTGAGGCAGTGGACTTTGGGAGCAACTGTAGACTTGGGGTTTGCTTTCTGCATCAAATTTGTTTCTAGTTTTATATTTATTTTAGTTTAGTATTTAGAACTTATTATTATTGGTAGTTTTGTTTATTAATTTGGTTGTTCTCTTCCTTTTTTTAATCTATATATATTTTTTCCTTATTCTCTTTTTGTAAGTGTGTATGTGTATGCTGCTTTGTGTGATTTTATCTGTACAGCTTTGCTTTTACCATTTGTCCTAGGGTTCTGTCTGTCTGTTTTCTTTTTGTTTTTCTTAGTGTAGTTTTTAGCACTTGTTATCATTGGTGGATTTGTTTTTTTGGTTTGGTTGCTCTCTTCTTTCTTTATTTAAAAAATTTTTATTTTATTTTTAATAATAAAAATAAAATAAAATCATTTTAAAATGATTTTATTTTCTTTTTTTCTTTCTTTCTTTCTTTTTTTTCCTCCATTTTCTTCTGAGCTGAGTGGATGACAGGGTCATGGTCCTCCACCTGGGTGTCAGGCCTGAGACTTTGAGTTGGGAGAGGCAAGTTCAGGACATTGGTCCACCAGAGACCTGCTGGCCTCATGTAATATCAAATGGCAAAAGCTCTCCCAGAGATCTCCATTTCAACACTATGACCCAGCTCCACTAAACAACCGGCAAGCTACATTGCTGGAACCCTATGCCAAACAACTAGCAAGACAGGAACACAAATGCACCTGTTAACAGAGAAGATGGCTAAAATCATAATAAGTTCACAGACACCCTAAAACACAACACTGGACATGGTATTGCCCACTGGAAAGACAAGATACAGACACATCCACCAGAATGCAGGCACCAGTCCCCTCCATCAGGAAGCCTTTACAACCCATTGAACCAACCTTACCCACTGGGGGCAGACACAAAAAATTCCGGGAACTAGGACTGGCAGCCTATGAAAGGAGAACCCAAACACAGTAAGTTAAGCAAAATGAGAAGACAGAGAAATACACAGCAGTTGAAGGAGCAAGGTAAAAACCCACCAGAATAAACAAATGAAGAGGAAATAGGCAGTCTCCCTGAAAAAGAATTCAGAGTAATGATAGTAAACATGATCCAAAATCTTGGAAATAGAATGGATAAAATACAAGAAACGTTTAACAAGGACCTAGAAGAACTAAAGAGCAAACAAACAATGATGAACAACACAATAAATGAAATTAAATATTCCCTAGGGGCTTCCATGGTGGCAGCAGTGGTTGAGAGTCTGCCTGCAGATGCAGGGGACATGGGTTTGTGCCCTGGTCCAGGAAGATCCCATGTGCTGTGGAGCAGCTGGGCCTGTGAACCATGGCTGCTGAGCCTGCACATCCGGAGCCTGTACTCCGCAATGGGAGAGGCCACAGCAGTGACAGGCCCACATACTGCAAAAATATATATATATATATATATATATATATTCTCTAGAAGGAATCAATAGCAGAATAACTGAGGCAGAAGGACAGATAAGTGAGTTGGAAGATAAAAGAGCATAAATAACTACTGTAGAGCAGAATAAAGAAAAAAGAATGAAAAGAATTGAGGATAGTCCCAGAGATATCTGGGACAACATTAAACACACCAACATTTGAATTACAGGGGTCCAAGAGAAGATGAGAAATAAAAGGGACTGAGAAAATATTTGAAGAGATTATAGTTGAAAACTTCTCTAATATGGGAAAAGAAATAGTCAATCAAGTCCAGGAAGCACAGAGAGTCCCATACAGGATAAATCCAAGGAGAAACATGCCAAGACACATATTAATCAAACTATCAAAAATTAAATACAAAGAAAAAATATTAAAAATAGCAAGGGAAAAGCAACAAATAAGATACAAGGGAATCCCCATAAGGTTAAAAGCTGATTTTTCAGCAGAAACTCTGCAAGCCAGAAGGGAGGGGCAGGACATATTTAAAGTGATGAAGGAGAAAAACCTACAAGCAAGATTACTCTACCCAGCAAGTATCTCATTCAGATTTGATGGAGAAATTAGAACCTTTACAGACAAGCAAAAGATAAGAGAATTCAGTACCACCAAACCAGGTTTACAACAAATTCTAAAGGAACTTCTCTAAGCAGGAAACACAAGAAGGGAAAAAAGCTACAATAATGAACCCAAAACAATTAAGAAAATGGTAATAGGAACACATATATCAATAATCAACTTAAATGTAAATGGATTAAATGCTCCAACCAAAAAACATAGACAGGCTGAATGGATAAAAAAAACAAGACCCATATATATGCTGTCTACAAGAGGCCCACTTGTGACCTAGGGAGGCATAAAGACTGAAAGTGATGGAAAAAGATATTCCATGCAACTGGAAATCAAAAAAAGCTGGAGTAGCAATTCTCATATCAGACAAAATAGACTTTAAAATAAAGACTATTACAAGAGACAAAGAAGGACACTACATAATGATCAAGGGGTCGATCCAAGAAGAAGATAAAAAAATTGTAAATATTTAAGCACCCAACACAGGAGCACCTCAAAACATAAGGCAAATGCTAACAGCCATAAAAGGGGAAATCAATAGTAACACAATCATAGTAAGAGACATTAACATAACGCCCCACTTTCACCAATGGATAGATCATCCAAAATGAAAATAAATAAGGAAAAACAAGCCTTAATTGATACATTACACAAGATGGACTTAATTGATATTTATAGGACATTCCATCCAAAAACAACAGAATACATTTTCTTCTCAAGGGCTCATGGAACATTCTCCAGAAGAGATTATACCTTCGGTCACAAACCAAGCCTTGGGAAATATAAGAAAATTGAAATTGTGTCAAATATCTTTTCCAATCACAATGCTATGAGACTATGTATCAATTAGAGGAAAACAATCTGCAAAAAATAAAAACACATGGAGGCAAAACAATACACTAATGAATAATGAAGAGATCACTGAGGAAATCAAAAAATACCTAGAAAAAAATGACAATGAAAACATGATGACCCAAAACCTATGGGATGCAGCAAAAGCAGTTCTAAGAGGGAAGTTTATAGCAATACAATCCTTCCTCAAGAAACATTTCAAATAAACAACCTAACCTTACCCATAAAGCAATTAGAAAAAGAAGAACAAAAAAATCCCAAAGTTAGTAGAAGGAAATAACTCATAAAGATCTGATTAGAAATAAATGAAAAAGAAATGAAGGAAACAATAGCAAAGATCAATAAAACTAAAAGCTGGTCCTTTGAGAAGATAAAATTGACAAACCATTAGCTAGACTCATCAAGAAAAAAAGGGAGAGTACTCAAATCGATAGAATTAGAAATGAAAAAGGAGAAGTAACAACTGACACTGCAGAAATACAAAGGATCATGAGAGATTGCTACAAGCAACTATGTGCCAATAAAATGGCAACCTAGAAGAAATGGACAAATTCTTAGAAAAGCACAACCTTCCAAGACTGAACCAGGAAGAAACAGAAAATGTAAACAGACCAATCACAAGCACTAACTTTGAAACTGTGATTAAAAATCTTCCAACACGGCTTCCCTGGTGGCGCAGTGGTTGAGAGTCCATCTGCCGATGCAGGGGACAGAGGTTTGTGCCCCAGTCTGGGAAGATCCCACATGCCACGGAGTGGCTGGGCCAGTGACCCATGGCCACTGAGCCTGTGCATCTGGAGCCTGTGCTCTGCAACGGGAGAGGCCACAACAGTGAGAGGCCCGTGTGCCACAAAAAAAAAAAAAAAAAAAAAAAAAATCTTCCAACAAACAAAAGCCCAGGACTAGATGGCTTCACAGGCAAATTCTATCAAACATTTACAGAAGAGCTAACAACTATCCTTTTCAAACTCTTCCAAAATATAGCAGAGAGATGAACACTATCAAACTCATTCTACAAGGTTGCCATCACCATGATACCAAAACCAGACAAGGATGTCTCAAAAAAAGAACACTACAGTCCAATATCACTGATGAACATAGATGTAAAAATCCTCAACAAAATACCAGCAAACAGGGCTTCCCTTTTGGTGCAGTGGTTAAGAGTCCGCCTGCCAATGTAGGGGACACGGGTTCGTGCCCCGGTCCAGGAAGATCCCACATGCTGCAGAGCGGCTAGGCATGTGAGCCATGACCGCTGAGCCTGTGTGTCTGGAGCCTGTGCTCCACAACGGGAGAGGCCACAACAGTGAGAGGCCTGCATATCACAAAGAAAAAAATAAAAAACAGCAAACAGAATCCAACAGCACATTAAAGGGATCATACAACTTGATTAAGTGGGATTTATGCCAGGAATGCTAGGATTCTTCAATATATGCAAATCAGTCAATGTGATACACCATATAAAAATTGATGAATAAAAACCATATGATCATCTCAGTAGATGCAGATAAAGCTTTTGACAAAATTCAACACTCATTTATGATAATAACCCTCCAGAATGTAGGTATAGAGGGAACTTACCTCAACATAATAAAGGCCATATATGACAAACCCACAGCCAACCTCGTTCTCAATGGTGAAAAACTGAAACCATTTCCACTAAGATCAGGAACAAGACAAGGTTGCCTACTCTCACCACTATTATTCCACATCATTATGGAAGTTTTAGCCACAGCAATCAGAGAAGAAAAAGAAATAAAAAGAACCCAAATCAGAAAACAAGAAGTAAAACAGTCACTGTTTGAAGATGACATGATTCTATACATGGAGAATACTAAAGATGCTACCTGAAAACTACTAGAGTTAATGAATGAATTTGGTGAAGTAGCAGGATACAAAATTAATGCACAGAAATCTCTGGCATTCCTCTAAAATAATGATGAATAATCTGAAGGAGAAATTAAGGAAACCCTCCCATTTACCATTGCAACAAATATAATAAAATACCTAGGAATAAATCTACCTAAGGATATAAAAGACCTGTATGCAGAAAACTATAAGACACTGATGAAAGAAATTAAAGATGATACAACAGATGGAGAGATATACCATGCTCTTGGGTTGGAAGTATCAACATTGTGAAAATGACTGTACTTCACAAAGCAATCTACAGATTCAATGCAATCCCTATCAAACTACCAATGACATTTTTCACAGAACTAGAACAAAAAATTTCACAATTTTTATGGAAACACCAAAGACCTCAAATAGCCAAAGCAATCTTGAGAAAGAAAAACAGAGCTGGAGGAATCAGGCTCCCTGACTTCAGCCTATATAACAAAGCTACACTAATCAAGGCAGTATGGTACACAAAAAGAGAAATATGGATCAATGGAACAGGATAGAAACTCAGAGATAAACCCATGCATATATGGTCACCTTATCTTTGATAAAGGAGACAAGAATATGCAATGGAGAAAAGAGAGCCTCTTCAGTAAGTGGTGCTGAGAAAAATGTACAGCTACATGTAAAAGAATGAAATTGGAACACTTCCTAACACCATACACACAGAAAAACTCAAAATGGATTAAACACCTAAATGTAAGGCCAGACACTATAAAACTCTTAGAGGAAAACATAGACAGAACACTCTATGACATAAATCACAGCAAGATCCTTTTTGATCCACCTCCTAGAGAAATGGAAATAAAAACAATAAACAAATCAGACCTAATGAAACGTAAAAGCTTTTGCACAGCAAAGGAAACCATAAACAAGACAACCCTCAGAATGGGAGAAAATATTTGCAAATGAAACAACTGACAAAGATTAATCTCCAAAGTATACAAGCAGCTCATGCGGCTCAATATCAAAAAAACAACAACCCAATCCAAAAATGGGCAGAAGACCTAAACAGACATTTCTCCAACGAAGATATACAGGTCACAAGAAACACCTGCTCAACATTACTAATCATTAGTGAAATGCAAATCAAAACTACAATGAGGTATCTCCTCATATCAGTCAGAATGGCCATTCTCAAAAAATCTACAAACAATAAATGCTGGAGGGGATGTGGAGAAACGGGCACCCGCTTGCACTGTTGGTGGGAATATAAATTGATACAGCTATTATGGAGAACAGTATGGAGGTTTCTTAAAAACTAATAATAGAACTACCAGCAGTCCGACTACTGGGCATATACCCTGAGAAAACCATAATTCAAAAAGCGTCATGTACCTTAATGTTCATTGCAGCACTATTTTCAATAGCCAGGACATTGAAGCAACCCAAGTGTCCATTGACAGATGAATGGATTAAGAAGATGTGGCACATATATACAATGGAATATTACTCAGACATTAAAAGGAAACGAAATTGAGTTATTTGCAGTCAGGTGGATTGACATAGAGACTGTCATACAGAGTGAAGTATGTCAGAAAGAGAAAAACAAATACTGTATGCAAATACATATATATGGAATCTATTAAAAAAAAGGGGGAAAAATGCTTCTGAAGAACCTAGGGGCAGGACAGGAGTAAATACACAGTTGTAGATAATGGACTTGAGGACACGGGGAGGAGGAAGTGTAAGGTGGCACGAAGTGAGAGTGTATCATGGACATATATACACTATCAAATTTAAAATAGATAGCTAGTGGGAAGCAGCTACATGGCCCTGGGAGATCAGCGTCTTGCTTTGTGTCCACCTAGAGAGGTGGGATAGGGAGGGTGAGAGGGAGATAAAGTGGGACAAGAAGGGGGAAGATATGTATATGTATAGCTGATTCACTTTGTTATACAGCAGAAAGTAACACACCATTGTAAAGAAATTATACTCCAATAAAGATGTTAAAAAAATGTCTAGGTATAATTTATCTAAAAAAATAAAAGACTTCATGGAGGAGGTGTGATTTAAGCTTGGTTTTGAGTGATTGATCAGCTTTGGATACAAAGAGAAGTGGAGAAAGTGTCTTTACGTTAGAAGAACATACACAGGAGAAAAGTAGAAAGGCACACTTGAGGAATGGTAAAAGAGACCAACCTACTGAGAGAAAGTCTCCTGTATATAAATAAGAAAATAAAGTTAAAACAGGGATTGGGACAAGAAAATGTCAAGATATTGCTATCAATTAACAAGTATGAACTTCATCCTGCTGGCACATGGGTGTCATTGATAGTTGATGGAAAGAAAATTGATGTTAATGAACCTAGTTTAAAACTGATCTTGCAATAATGTCTACCATAGATTAGAAAAGGTTGTGAAGATAAGGAAATGCATTAGGAAACTATTGTTATAATTCAGGCATGATATGTAATGAATATAAATATTTAATACATGTTCATTCAATAAATTAATGGCTGAAATAAAGAAATGGGTAAGTGGAAAAGGAAACACCATTTACCAAGATGGAATGGAAAAATGATGAATTGACAGAATTGGAAATTGCAAAAGAAGGTATGGAATAGATTCGAAATTCAGTTCAGATGCTTGCAGTGTTTGCAAAAATAGGAAAGGCAAAAATAGTAATACATTTACTCAAAATGACACCTTTACTTAACGTGATTTTAATTATGTTGAATTTGGGGTAAAAAAATCTAGATGGAAACATTAAAGTACATTCAGAATGTAAGATCAGAGACTTTTTTTGTTTCATTCACTGATTTTTCCCAAGCACTTAGAAAAGTGCATGGCACAAAGTAAGCATTCAATACATATTTCTTAAATTAAATTGAAATGTTTAGGTAAATGTGGCTTGACTGAAGGTGACAAGAGACTATGTGTCTGATGATAATTATGTACATTAACTACATGAAGAATAAAATAATATTAAAGAAGTTCTACATAAAAATATAGCAATACTATTTTAATAGTATACATTTATTGCAAATCTGGTTTATACCTGAAATTTACTTGGATTATCTTATTAAATATTATCAATAATATTTGAGCAGATATTGAATTCACCATGAACCCATACTGAAAAACACTCTAAAGGTTTACATGAAAAAGAAGGAGTTTATGTCATATTTTTTTGGTAGATTGTGGTCCGTTGTGGGTGTAACTTTTCTATTCATCTGTTTTAAAAATAGTTTGATATCTGCTAGGTATTATCTGTGTCATACGTCTTTTCCTTAAGAAGCATGATATAAACTGAAAATAGAGATCAATTAACAGTAAAGAGTCTCAGGAGTTGCATAGAAGCTTTCTCTTCTCAGTAATATTAAATAGAAAATAGCTCATTGACTGTATTAGACCCTTTCAGCATTCACCACATTACTTAAAAAATGTGGTATAGATGCTCATAGTAGTTGTCTGCAGATCTGTGGAACAAAAGCAGCAAGAAAAAGGGATAATTTCACTTCATCAAAAAATAAGAAATATGAGCAAATAGTTTTTTATTGTTTTTACTCATAATAACTCTCCTGTGATTTGGGAAATATTCATGAGGTCTATAAAATGCAATTACCTCATTTTTATACTTCCTGAAAGAGAAAAAGTCAAGAGGAGATCTTATACTGATACTGCTGTGTTAAAAATTTAAATGTAAAATTGCATACTAACTACTTTTTCATGACTTTTATTGATTTTCTTTTGGTTCAATTTCAGTGAGTAAATGAGACAAAATATATGGTATTGAGGTTTCTCACTGATATTTTCATCAAGACTGGATCAAATCCAAATGATACAGTATTTTCTGGCTTGCATAAAAGCCCTGATTTTATGGGATAGTAGTTTATTTATTCAGTTTTCTTTCTGCCACTGGTTTCTGTCACTTCTTGCTCAATATTTGTCATGAATGTACAAAAGTGATGTTTTTACAGTCTCACCTCCTCACATATAATAAATAATCAAGTATATATTTTAATAAAAATTGCTTAAGTCATTGTAGGTCCTAGAAACAGTAGTCAAATTGTAATCTATAGAGACAGACAGACACAGAGAAAGGGAAGAGAGAAGAAAAAAATTAAGACGAAAAAAGTTGACCATTTAATCAATTAAACTTACTATCAAATAAATACTTATCATTCAATTTTATCTCAAACTTTCCCCTTTCTGAAGATCCTAACTGCATAAGTCACATAACATAAGAATTTGTTCCACCATAAGAATTCTGTGCAAGAATGTGAATCTGTGAATTGTTTCATGGCCCCAAACAGAAAGGAAATTGTCTGGAGGAAGGCAAATTTGTGTGACTGTCAGAGATTCTGAGTGTGAATTCAGGATCACTTTAACATCTATGAAATATGCCCAATACATGTCTGAACTGCTAGCTTTCTCAGTTACCATTTCTTAACTCTTGAGTTGTTCTTTTACTTAATACTAGGTGCCCATTAAAAAAATCAGAAATGACAAGCATATTTTCCTTTTATTATCTATGCTTATGATATTCAGTTTTGATCAAAGTTAAATATAATCAAGGGTTTACCTTGTATGGAATACAGCATACTGATCTCTCTGCCTCTAGCTTCTGTTTCCCCTATTCCTGAAATCCTCATCTAGTTATAATATCTACTCATGTATATGACATCTTCCTATTGGCCACTTTGTTAAATAAGGGCCTACATTACCTTAACTCCCTTTCCTGGTTGTAGCTAGCCCAAAGGGCAACTTGTGGGGAATCTGAGAAATGAAGGTAAGGTTATAGTCTTACCCACTAAATACCTTTTTTTTTGTGGTCACGTAGATGGCAGAGAGATGCAGAGGTACCTGGTGGGTTCCAGCTTGTTCCTGCTCTCTTTAACTTGGTATCCAGCTCTTCTGCCCAATTGCTGACAACCTGATAACTAACAGTGGCCCAGACAGAAACAGAGGCAGAAGTTGTACAGAAAAAATAGTTTTCTCTCAATTTTTTAGGAAGTTCCCTTCATAGCCCTCTTTTAGGACAGAGTTTTCTTGGCTTCTCAGATTTTTCTGAAGACTTTGACTAATTCACTCAAGAAAGTACTTCAGGCAGAAATTAGTGATTTGTTTCCTAATCCTTCCAAGCTTCAGTTCCCTCACCTCCTTTCATGACTCTGTAAGGTTTAGTACCTTACACTAAATCCCTTATTCCATAACCATTATAATGACTCTGCTTCCCTGGCTGAACCCCAATTGATATATTATCTTGTAGATTTCAGCTCAAATGTCATTCCCTTAAGGGAAATCTCATAGGGAAATGTTTTCTCAGTGGTTCCCTCTGCTTACATCCCCTAGACTAGATTAGGTGCTCTCCTAAGTATTATTATAGCTTCCAGTATCCTGGTATATTGTTTCAAAATCTATGATCCTTTTGGATTATAGCTATCTACTGATCTAGCCATCTATACCTTTATATATTATTAATGTCTCTCTCTAACACTAAGCTGCAAGAAATCTGGGGACATAAAAGTACTTGATTTGTTCTTTATTATATTTACAACTGTTAGGCACAGTGTTTGGCCTAGAACAGGCACTCAATACACATTTATTGAATAACTAAATAAATATAGAACTTGCATTTTATGTGCGTGGCTATATATACACATGCATGTATATATACATATATGTATAAATATACACATACTTATATATTTAACCATATAAATATTGCTCAAACTTAATTGAGAAATTAGACTACTATAATTGTATCCAACTGAAAACATTTATTACATTGGGAAGCATAACTTTTTCTTCAACAGAGACAGTGATGTAACGGGGGCATTAGGTGTAGCTACATAGATTGCCCTACGCAACTTCACAGGTACAATTTAGGCATTTTGTGATATGAATGATGCACCCTAAAGTTCTACAACACAGGGGCTTTAATTGTAAATGCTGGTGACTAAGAATCCATTCACACTGGTGGTAATTTCTGATGATATTATTAATGTCAGTGAGATTTTAACACATTTTCTTTCTTGAAATCAGATATCAATAAAAAACTGTGGATGAAAAGCCTTTGAGTTGTTGGAAAAATGGTTTGCATTTGTATATGTATACTAATATTTCCAAGTGACAGAAATCTAGTCTAATTTCTTCAAGCAAGTCACAATTTCATATAATAAATGTTTCAGTCAGTCAATTATGAATATGGAAAGTACTAGAGGTATGTCAAACTGGAAAGGACTTAGCAATGAAAATGATAGGTTTGCATAATTAGTGGAAGAGCTAGAGCAGTGAAGATTAGGAAGCTCCAAGTAGGTTTCACAAAACTGTGAAAGGTAGAGATTGTAGAAAATTGCCACTGATGTTCTTAACAGCCTTCAGCAAAAAAGTGGATGACTCTAAGGAGGACAGGTGGAAGTTGCTGGCAAAAATTCATAACTGATATCTGCCAAAGCCAGGTGCCTGCTCACAGCTACTGGCTAAAGAATAATTACTTCTGCTTCTCTTTCATTTCCCAAATATTTTGAGAGTACCTCTCATTGGTGGAAAGAACCACACTGGCAGGGGATAATGGGAAATGCAGTTTCCAAAATCTAGTTCCCATCATACATGTGAAAGGTGAGAAAGAAAGGTTGCTATATTTCATGTAGAAATTCATTTAGAAGCCTTTTACCTACTCAAACCTCAACGCACAATTTAGTTATTCCTCCTAATATTGTTTCTTGTTCTACTGGTAAAATTTAAGGCTCTTGCAAAAGTGTAATATTATACAATTTTATTTTGTCATGTATGTCATTTTATTCTTAAATAATAACCAATTTTTCTAATTATTCTCTTGAAGGAAAGTTATAATATCTATATAGAGATTTGAAACAGCATGTGTGAAAAACATCTGAAAAAATTAAAGTTTCTGGACAGATGTTATAAGAGTCTTGTAGAAAAAGCTATCAGCATTGCAATCCCAATTCTAATTTACTTTACATCAGGCATTTAAATTTACTATCTTTAGACCATATGTTCCAAATAGAGTTTGGTTCTATATTCATGAATCAGTTGACAATGAATAGTTAAGTTCTGCTAATTCAGAAAGGTGAAATTGAGTGAGTTAATTTAAATGGCAGAATACTTGTAACTACAAATTCTACATACCATCAGAAAACTTCCCAAAAAGAACTGCCATATGTTTTAAACCGTGATGGAAATGTTTTTTTTTTTTCTTAAAAAGCTGCAACTTTTATGTAGCTATACTTGAGAATATCTTAGGATTTCCATTAAAATTCTATTTTGAGATTTTTAAACTTGGCTCCAAAAATTCTTTGAAGATTGAAATTTAACATGTGAAATCTAAGGGAATATTAAGTAACTGAATATTTTTAATTAAATGTTTTCCACATTTTATAGTTCTTTAATACCTTAGCAGTATAGTTAGATATAAATTATAAAAATAAGTTTGTGCCACATGGACAACTGGTCGTGACTCTCTTAGGTGTGATAACAAGCTGTCCAAGAATACCAGTCATAATCTCCATGAACATTGACTCTATTTGCTGGAAAGAGCAAAAATGCTGACAGTTAAAAAAACTGGGGGTGGAAGGAAGCATCGCCTGTACTTCAAAGACCTCTATTCAAAAGACAAGGACATGTTCCAGATCCTCTGGAAAGTAGTCCAAGAATAAGCAGTGTATTATCAGTGAAAATTTAGAGACTAGGTACTAAAATACTTAAATAGGACCTGGGTATATGAGCTAGAAAAGTTCAGCTTGAAAAAGTCAGTGAAGAACATGTGAAGAACATTCTTTTCATTTCTGATGGAAAGCATGATTCCCTCCCCAGACACCCATGCCAGAGTCACTATGAATTATCAACTCAGAAAGCCTGTAGGGTAGACACACTTCTGTCTACAGCATGGTTGCAGGAACCACATTCCTAAGAGGAAACTTGTTGACCCTCCTAGGGCTTAATCTGGATTACAGGGATAATGCAGAAGAGCGGAGAGCTTCTGTATTCTGTCAAAGTCACATTGGAATCAGAGAAAACTGATTTGAGTCCTGAGTTTTCTCATTTTCAGCCTGTGTGAACTTGGGGAACACATTAACCTCTGTAAAATTCAATTTGCTAACCTATAAAATGGGGTGATAATATAAACTTTATAGGTTTTAAAGCAACCATAAAGTAGGTAATTATAAAGTACCAACAACATGCTTATCACATAACAAAATTCATAATAAAACCGAATTATTGTTTTATATAAGATGAAAACCAAATACTGTTTCATTGACTAGAATCTCCTAGTACCTCTATTCCAGCTATTGTCAAGAGGAGGGTCCACCTGATTATGTTTGCCTCTGTCTCTGATAGTGATATCACATTCATGGATATCAAAAAGGTGACCAGAAGGTAGAGCACAGAAGCATAGTGTCTTAGGATTAAGACCAAATTCAGTTTTTTTCTGAAGTATTATTACTTGCTCTAAATATTGATCTTTCAGGTCCGTCTAGTTCTTGATATATTTTTACATTACCTTAGTTCACACAATAAACATTCATTAAAGCCTTTTTGTAGGCCAAGTTCTTTGCTAAAAACTGGTAAGAAAGGAAGAAATAAAAATAAGTTTCTTGCTCTTGAAAACTTGTAGTTCCAAGGGTAAGGCTGATAGGAGTGAAAGAATCCAAATAGCATGAGATAAGTGCTGATAAAGTCAGATGCAGGATTCATTTATATCAGATGGAGATGTTTGGGAAGGCTTCTTAGAAGATGTAATGAAACAGGTTTTAAAAAAAGAATTGAAGTTGCACATATGAATAAAAAGAAAGAATATTCTGGTAGCAAGAAGAGCACATTTAAGCAAGTTGTGAGAGCAAGAAATTATTTAGTTTGGAAAAGTCCAAAATTATAGTAGTCACCTATACAGACAAAAAGTTATGCAAGGAAAAGTCAGAAAGTCTTTCTCCTAAATTATATGGGAATCTATCACAGAATTTTAAGAAGGTAACTGGTAGAATTAGGTTTGCATAGGAGAAGGATTATTTTGGCAGCAGGATGAAGGATAGTAAGATTGTAACCAGTGAGATCAATTAGGAAGCTATTCAGTAATCCTAAGAAAATAGTCCAGTGTTTAATAGTTATGCAATACTGGGCAAGTTATTTGATCTTTATTGACCTGTGTGAGCCTCTGTTTCATTAGCATTAATATTGTGTAGGTTTAATATTTGTATTAGTATTATGTAACTTTAAATATTAACAATGATAACAATGAAATTGTGGGCCATATTACCTGCCAAAGATTGATAAAAGAATTAGATTAGAAAACATGTGAAAGCACTGAGCGCTATGCCCATATAGGAGCTGAATGTCCTTGCTCTCATCTTTCATTCCAACCCATACTGGTCCAGGTGCATGACCACTTGAAGGTGAATTTTTGAGCTGTTAGATGTTTTGTTTCTATTTGGGGATCCAGGAAGAAAAGGGTGACAAGTGGTAAATACCTACATCTCCTCTAGAGCAGTACTTCTCACACTTTAATGTGCAGAAAAAAATAAATCATCTGAGTATTTTGGTAAAATGCAGATTTGCTAAAATTCAGATTCAGAGTGAGCAGGTCTGGAATAGGGCGTAAGATTATGCATCTCTAAAAAACTGGGTGACGTTGATGCTTCTTGTCCATGAACCACCTTTTGGGTTACAAAGCTCTAAGAAATGCCTGCAATTTTGTCCATGCTCCCAGAAGTTGGAGAGGCAAATTTTAAAAAGCAAATGTAGGAGATACAGAATTAACCTGCTGAAATGTTCCTATTAATCATTTTGTAGATCAAATTCTATTTTCCATAACAAATTTTTATCTTTTTTTCTTTAAAGAAATAGATAGCACATATAATAATTCTGTGATTTCATTACAGACTATTTAATTTCAGGATGTAAGTGAGAAGACATTCACTGTTTATTTTTTAATCACTCTCTCAAATTAAACATTTCAAAGTACACTATCACCTCACACTAAGGGGCCCTCAGCACACTGGCTTCTCTAGAAGGAAGGGATATTAGGTGAAGTTTGAGGGTGAAAAAATTTAAGGATCGGAGAACCTAGGGGTAAGACGGGAATAAAGACACAGACCTACTAGAGAATGGACTTGAGTATATGGGGAGGGGGAAGGGTAAGCTGTGACAAAGTGAGAGAGTGTCATGGACATATATACACTACCAAACGTAAAATAGATAGCTAGTGGGAAGCAGTCGCATAGCACAGAGAGGTCAGCTTTGTGACCACCTAGAGGGGTGGGATAGGGAGGGTGGGAAGGAGGGAGACGCAAGAGGGAAGAGATATGGGAACATATGTATATGTATAACGGATTCACTTTGTTATAAAGCAGAAACTAACACACCATTGTAAAGCAATTGTACTCCAATAAAGATGTAAAAAAAAGAAAATTTAAGGATTGGAACTGGAAAAAGAGATAATAATGTGTTCTACTACTTTTTCATAGATTTGGTCAGCAGCATGAAATTTCATGTAGCAAGACCCAGTAGGTATTTCCTGGAGGAACAAAAATGTCCTTGTCAGAAACTGGACAGAAAAAAGCCTTCCAATTACCTTTGACCTAGGGTCATTGTAAAGAGAAGGACCTTGCCATTGAGACCTGTGAGGAGTTTGGTTACTGAGTATTCTGAGTATTCTTTTAATTTTCTAGGGAGTTGATAGATATCATATAATGATTAAGGATATATCAAAATTGTATTTGCTCACAAATATACCATTTTCAGTTGTGCAACACAGAGATTAGATATAACTCAACATTTTCTTTTACCTAGATTAGAAATATTTTATACCTATATATATATAAAATATTATATATATATATATATATATATATATATATATATATATATATATATATATATATATAATTCTGAAGCAAAGTTAGTCGAAAATGAGGCTTGGCTTTTCAAGCAAAAGTCAATGCTTCTTTAGAACTGACCTCAAAATTTGATTACAACTGTTCTACATTTAGACATATTTTAGTATTTTATATTTAATATGATTATTCTGAAGGCACTGGGGAATCTACAAGGGTAAGAGATAGAAGTACAGTGTTCCTTGCTGAATAAAGAGTATTGGCGTCACTTTGTTAAAGAGATTTAAACAGGACAATATTTTAGGCAATACAGGTAAAGCCAAAATATATCTCCACTTTCATTTCAGAATGAACTTTCTCTATAAACACAATAGATTTGAGAAGCATTTTGTAAATGTCATCAGTGCCTAAAATGAAACCTAACAATGTAGAAACTGACTAATCAGGTAACTAGGCACATTCTGATATCAGCTAAGGTCATTTAGTACATCATCCACACTTCCTAGATTTTTATTTTAAAATGTATTACAAAATCTAAAGTTTAAAATCTAATTTTTATGCTTTATTTATCAGAGGTTGAAAACTTATCAGTTGCAAAGAAAAGAAATTCAATGTTTGGATTAAACAAAATGTGCCATTTCTGGAAAAATTGCCATTTTCTTGTCTATTTATTTTTTGCTTCGTACATCTGTGCTTTTGTAAAATAAAAACTAGTTATCATGGCAACTGGAGAATCACGTGCACCATCTCAGAGCTAAAATACTCCTTGTTTGAGAAATATTATGTTCACTCTTTATTTGAATCTGTATAATACTGCATTCAGAAGAGAAAATATTTTATAGGTACCATATCATAAAATTATTCAGTATATTTTGTTTGTTTCCCAATAAATAACTTATTGTTATTTAAGCAATATATTTAATAGTAGCAATGAAGAAAACCCTGGTATAACAAAAATAAAGGAGATTAAAAATGTAACATTCTAGATGAATCAGATGACAGTTGAAAGACTCTTCCCTTCAATAAGAAGTATAAGTAGTTTTCCTTAATAAACTCAAATTATATATATAAAGATATTAAGGAACAATTATAAACTAAACAAAAATGACAAACAGCTCTAATATATGCTATAAAATTGTTACTCATTTTACCATCATTCTATTATTCAAGATGTTTTACATGGCAATTTAAACCTCTTTAAACATAAAGGAGAGAGTTATGGATTCAACTTAACCAAATTTCTAGGAGGGAGAGAATAATTCTGACTCTAGGGATGAGTGAACCATGATCCAGATTGCCAAAAGAGACTCTATTAAGTTTTGATTTTCTTTCTGAATTATCTTTACTCTTTCCTACGTACCCCCTCAATTGACATGACATCCGCGTCTTTTTAAGTTTTATTATTATTTTTTACTTACAATATAAACACTTTATTTATAGTCACAGATGATTCCCATGGGCAAGTGTTCCACCCACACCTCCAGGACCCACCACAACAAGTTCAGCGCAGCGTCCCAGCCTCTCATTCCATCTCCAACAGGGTGAGCGCATGGCCCTCACGCAAGGGGTCTTTCATGTTTAGGATGATGGAGCTGCTTGTGTCCTCCACGAATTCCATGTGCACTTGACCAGCTCCTACCAAACATCTATTAGGAGCTTGTTCTGCCCAGCAACTTCTTGCCCCTGGCCAGCCTGATCGGCTGCACAAGGCTCATGGCCATGATGGTGGCACAGTGGAGGTCAAATGGAGTTATAGTCTATTTTCAAACTAGAGAGAAAGAGTAATTCCCTCTCTGAGGGAGGAACAACCCTTCAAGAAACATCCTGAATATGGTACTCTATTCTCATTTAGCCACGATAAAAAGACTGGGGAATGGAAAAGAGGATGGAACGGCCACCACACCTAGAATTGTAATGTGATGGACAGCTATGGCCCTGAGGCCAATATGTATATTCTTTAACTGGAAACTAAACACTGAGTTCTTCTTTGAATTAAGTAATTCCTGTTTTACAAGAATATTGCTTGCATATCTCATATTCATTAAAGCCTGTGTATCTTTCATGCAGACTTCCTTCCCTTACCAGGAAAGATGTGTTCCTTGCTTTGCAGCAGTATGGTGCCTGCCTCCATGATCATTTCTATAGGTGTTTTTTTTACCATGCCCTAGGAGTGGCTTATAATTTAACCATTTCAAAATAAATGAATAGTGGGAGTCTTTGCCGAATAATTGGGTGTGTCTTGCTAGGAGAACATTGTAAGAAGGATATTGACAGCCAGGAAATATATCCCAAAGCTAAGTGTTTTTTCCTCTCATCCCCTGACCTAAATCTATAAATCACCAAAGACCGTTACGTATTTGAATTGGAGAGAATAAAAAAAAAAATCAACCTTTGTTGCTTGTAAAAGTGGAGGCATTTTGCATCACCTTCTTCCTCTCTTCTGCTTCATCTTCATCTTGTTTTTGTTTCTGTCTACCTCGTCCAGGTGGTATACATCAGACAAAATCCAGGGGAAATAAATCCATAATGTAAGGATTTTGATACAAGACATACTTAGGCGCTAAAACCCAGACAACTTAAATGACACCAAATAATATTGCTACATAAGTAACATTTATAATTAACACAATTATGTTAAAAAGCTCTTTCTCACATAGTTAATATATATACTTGTACAAATTAAAATTAAGTGCTTTAGCTGAACCAAGTGTCTTCATGTGTGAACTTTACCCTAAGTCAAGCAATTAGGAATATAAATATTTACAAATCCTGTTCATTTGACAGGACTTGAGTAACATCATCAACAACATGATTGTGATCAGCACTGGGATTTATATGTATTAAGTGATTATGTTCCAGAGGCCATGCCAAGCACTTTCCATATATTATTTCATTTAATCTACACCAAACTCTACAGGGATAGTTACTGTGATTGCCCATGTTTCCCAGTAAAGGAACTACGAAGATATTAGATAAGTTGCATTAGAACGTAGTTTATATCTGCATGTGTAAGTTAAGCAAAATTATCCTGAGTTGTATCTCTTTCTGGAAGGTAGAAAGGAATTTGGGATAATATAAAAATTTATTTGATAATAACTAAATGGTGGAAAGGGATGAAATCCAAGTAGGTCCTTAACCAGTGTGAATGCAGGATGATATACCATTGCTTAATTCTGACCCCTCTGTACTCAATGGTACTGAACTTGGCAACTGAAAGAATGCAGTTATGAACTACTCTCTGCTATCTGCCATAAGAATGCTGGCAATTCTATTTTTTATTTAAAATTCATCAGAAAAGTTAATCTGTTAATGTCAGTCAATGTCAATTACAGTGACCAGTGCCTTCTACCTCCGACTGTCCCTTTCCCCAAACCCATCCTTCTGTATGCTGGAGAAGATGACATCATAGTTTGTAATTCATGTTGCCAAATTTCCTCTAAAAAAACTAAAATAAGAGTAAATAGAAAATGCTATGTCCTTAATATAAAACAGTCTATATTAGGCTACACTGTATATATACTCTCATCAAGTGTTTCAAGTTGTGTAAAAATTGTCTGTTATTTCATGATAGTTATATACTTGTCTTAGCACAAGAACCCCAGGAATCATTTGTATTTATCCAATCCAATTTCTCAAAGCAGTTTTTACATATAACATTAATTCAAAGCAATACTAAAAGCTGTCTTGTTAAAATAGCGAGACATGATTCCATTGTAAAATACTTGCAAAATTCTGGATAAATGTTAAAGTAAAAACCTTTCATTACTCTGTAATGGCCTATATGGGAAAAGAATCTAAAAAAAGAGTTGATATACGTGTATGTATAACTGATTCACTTTGCTGTACACCTGAAACTAACACAACACTGTAAATCAACTATACTCCAATAAAAATTAAAAAATATATATCTTTCAGAGCCTTTAATGTGTTAACTCACTATTATTTCAAAACAAACAAACATAAGTTGCTGCATTTCATAGACTAAGTTAGCCATGGATGTCACTGGCCTCCCATTTATTCTCATGGGATGTTTTAAGGACTAATATTCCTTGAAACATATTTTGGGAAACATAGCTCTATGCATACCAATGTAAATATTATTCCCAAAACACATACTATACTTTGAAATAATTTTGCGTTTGCTCATACGATTTCTCCACACCTGGAATATTCTTTTGCTCTCCTGATTTTCCAATTATGCCTGAACTTCTACTCATTCTTTAAGGCCAAGATCAAATATCACGTTTTCTATCAAATAGTATTTCTTAACTTCTCTGGGAAAAAATAATTCTTAGGATATCTTGAATATGTCTATTATTACTCTTATTTTCATAAAACTTTCTCATCAAATGAATGACAGTTCCATGAGGAGAGGGGGCATTTTTATCTGCCTTAACTGTGAGTATTTTTAATTTTCCAGCCAAAGGAAAGGTTTTTGAGCATAAAATAATATAACCGAGCACCAAACCAGCACTTTGGAGGGAGAGCTCTGGCAACAAAGCTTAAGAGAGATTATGGTTGAGTAACTGGTTAGAAAGTGATCACAGTCATACAAGTAAGAAGTAATGTCAGCCCAAATAAGTGTGGTAAGATTAGGAATGGGAAACAGGAAAAAAATGTGATTTTATAGATACTTGAGCCACCTCACTGGTAGATTATGAAAATGGGAAAATGATCTGATGGCACAGGACACAGGAAATGGAGAAGTAAAAGATGACTTGATGTTTCCTAGCTGGGTTTCTTGATATTTATTAGTACCAAGGAGTAAAATTAGTAATGTAACTATTACATAGCATCACATATAGGAGAATAAGGACTTTAGAAGAGATACAAGGAAAAGGGAAGAGTTGTGAATAGTAGAGACTTATATTTCCACATGTGCTCTAAGCAGGGGTGAAGAACATCTCAAGGAAGGATACCTCTCTTACAATTTTTCTAAGAGGAGCCCAGGGGTATCCAGAAATAATTTAGAAACCAATGCAAAAGTAGTGATTGCAATTACTACAGTTCTGTTCAAGGTTTTACTTTTAATCAATGTATGTTGTTTCCTTTTTTTTTTTTTTTTAATTATTTTAGCTGCACCATGCAGTATGTGGGATCTTAGTTCCCGAACCAGGGATCGAATCTGTGCACCCTGCAGTGGGAGTGTGGAGTCCTAACCACTGGACCATCAGGGAGATCCCTGTATGTTGTTTTCTAATCAATGTTTTGTAATTGTTCATATACACAACCATAAAATAATTAAAATAACAATAATAAAATAAGATACTACTTCTGCCCAGGACAAATAATTAGAATGCTAGTCATGTACCTATTTAAATATAAAACACTTATATTTAATTCAGTTTAATTTTAAAATTATAAAATTAATCCTATTTCCCTACCTTTAAGTGTGGAACTAGTGGACATGTGAGCCCTTTGGATCACAAAAGGTAGGAACACATCCTGCACGGTCGCTGCCCTCAAGCCCAATTCTTCACTGAAAATAGACTGAAACCCAGATGAAGTTGGAGTCTGTTGGCTATTACCTGAAGCATGCATTCCTGCTCTCCAGCTTTGGAAAGCAGCTGTCAAAATGCCCTTGGCCTATGTACATGTATGCATGGTGTGTGCAAGAAGCCACAGGCATATATCTTCAGAGCAGCATGACTCTGAACATGCTGAGCATCTCCTTTCCTGACTTGGCGATGTCTAAAGGTGAGAGATCACAGCATACAGGAAATTGTAGTCAGCCTCATGTGAAAGCATCCTCTCTTGCCACTTGCAGAAAGACTGAAATGGTCTTAATAGAAAACTTACGGGCTTCCCTGGTGGCGCAGTGGTTGGGAGTCCGCCTGCCGATGCGGGGGACACGGGTTCGTGCCCCGGTCTGGGAGGATCCCGCATGCCGCGGAGCGGCTGGGCCCGTGAGCCATGGCCATTGAGCCTGCGCGTCCGGAGCCTGTGCTCCGCAGCGGGAGAGGCCGCAACAGTGAGAGGCCCATGTAACGCAAAAAAAAAAAAAAAAAAAAAAAAAAATAGAAAACTTACTCTAATGAGTAGAAAAATCTCTTTTAATGCTATCTTGTTTAATACAAGTAGTAATTTCTGCTAGTGAACTCAAAGAAATGCATTCTCACAGGAAGTTTAATTTGTCTAATCAAAAGAAAAACTTTAAAAGTATATCCGAATGAATTCCAAATTAATATTGCAACAGTTTTCCTATATTGTTTCTCTAAATTATTTTTTTATTTAAAAAACTGTAGATTTGGCTGTCATTATTTTTTGCCTATTTCTTCCCATGGTTAAGTGTCCATTGATTCCTAGGACTGTTGTATTTTTAATGTTTATGACAATTTTTAGTAATGAAAAATGAGAGAATATTCATATTTCTAAAGATTCTGATTCTGTTGGTTAACAAAAGAAAACAATGGTTAGGTTGTATAGATAAATGATTCTTAGTTAGCATTATTTATTTTATTTTCATCAACACATAATCAGAAAACATGAGGAAATTGAAGGTATAGGTCATTCTCCCATTACATGCAATAAATATTTTTAAAAGTATTAATTGTACGAAGTTGTGTTGTACTAATGAGCCTTAATGATGTAGGAGGCCTAAACTTCTGCAATATTCACTTTTCACTTAGAAAATCATCTTTATGGGATTCTATGAATGAACCTAAGGACCAAAGCTGACACATTTTTAAGGTATAGACTGAACTGCAATAACCTCTTAATTTAATTTTTAAATTAATAAAAAAAGAAGGAAATGAAAGTACTCAGGTTTAATTAATATACTAGGCTCTCAGTATATAGGTTTTGAATGAAAGGAAGCAGCAACCAACTTGTGAGTGTTTTAAATTTGGGGCTCAAGAATTAGACTTTTATTTTACAGAGATGTGTGCAGATTTTTCAAGCAGGGTCTGACATGAACAAAATACATTTTAGGAAGATTAATCAGGCAATGCATTATGCAATGGATTGTATTACCAAGAGTCTTGAGGGAGGGAGTTCAATTAGCAGATAATTGCAATAGCCTTGGGATGATCTGATGGTGGCTTTGATTAAAGTAGAAGAGGGTTGGTCTGGAAGAGAGTAAAGGACAGTTATGTAAAACTCCATGAGGGAAAACTGGCAGGCCTTAAGAAATGACTAGAAAAGAGAGTATGGGGTGAGAATGAGACAGAAACATAGATCAACTGACTCATCATCAATTGAGCCTTATCCTGATGTAGGACTCTTGGAGAAGCAAATTCAAATGTGTGACTCAATTATTGTTTTTTTTTAGTGGAATTATGATGTTTGTAGGAAAAGAGCTCATGGAAAACAAATGAAGAAGTCAGACATGAATTTTGAGTAACAAGACAAAAATCTAACCCCCAGAAGAAAATATTCCAACAAAGTCTTGCTGCTCAAGCACTGACTTTATCTCCCAGCCTCTACACCAATGATAAAGCAATGCACATTTCTCCGAATTTTATATTTCTTATTTTTTTTAATTTTAATTTATTTACATTTTTATACAGTATGTTCTTATTAGTCATCAATTTTATACACATCAGTGTATACGTGTCAATCCCAATCACCCATTTCATCACACTACCATCCCCAACCCTCCATGGCTATCCCCCTTGGTGTCCATATGTTTGTTCTCTAGATCTGTGTCTCAACTTCTACCATGCAAACAGGTTCATCTGTACCATTTCTCTAGGTTCCACATACATGCATTAATATACGATATTTGTTTTTCTCTTTCTGACTTACTTCACTCTGTATAACAGTCTCTAGATCCATCCACATCTCAACAAATGACCCAATTTCATTCCTTTTTATGGGTGAGTAATATTCCATTGTATATATGTACCATAACTTCTTTATCCATTCGTATGTTGATGGGCATTTAGGTTGCTTCCATGACTTGGTTATTGTAAATAGTGCTGCAATGAACATAGAGGGGCATGTGTCTTTTTGAATTATGGTTTTCTCTGGGTATATGCCCAGTAGTAGGATTGCTGAGTCATATGGTAATTCTATTTTTAGTTTATAAAGGAACCTCCATACTGTTCTACAAAGTGGCTGTATCAATTTACATTCCCACCAACAGTGCAAGAGGGTTCCCTTTTCTCCACACCCTCTCCAGCATTTGCTGTTTGTAGATTTTCTGATGAAGCCCATTATAACTGGTGTAAGGTGATACCTCATTGTAGCTTTGATTTGCATTTCTCTAATAATTAGTGATGTTGAGCAGCTTTTCATGTACTTCTTGGGCATTTGTATGTCTTCTTTGGAGAAATGTCTTTTTAGGTCTTCTGCCCATTTTTTGGATTGGGCTGTTTGTTTCTTTAATATTGAGCTGCATGAGCTGTTTATATATTTTTCAGATTAATCTTTTGTCCGTTGATACATTTGCAAATATTTTCTCCCATTCTGAGGGTTGTCTTTTCGTCTTGGTTATGGTTTCCTTTGCTGTGCATAAGCTTTGAAGTTTCAATAGGTCCCATTTGTTTATTTTTGTTTTTATTTCCATTACTCTAGGAGGTGGATCAAAAAAGATCTTGCTGTGATTTATGTCAAAGAGTGTTCTTCCTATGTTTTCCTCTAAGAGTTTTAGAGTGTCCAGTCTTATATTTACATCTCTAATCCATTTTGAGTTTATTTTTGTGTTTGGCATTAGGGAGTCTTCTAATATTATTCTTTTACATGTAGCAGTCCAGTTGCCCCAGCACCACTTATTGAAGAGACTGTCTTTTCTCCATTGTATATCCTTGCCTCCTTTATCATAGATTAGTTGACCATAGATGTGTGAGTTCATCTCTGGGCTTTCTATCTTGTTCCATTGATCTATGTTTCTGTTTTTGTGTCAGTACCATATTGTCTGGATTACTGTAGCTTTCTGGTATAGTCTGAAGTCAGGAAGTCTGATTCCTCTAGCACCGTTTTTTCCCTCAAGACTGCTTTGGCTATTTGGGGTCTTTTGTGTCTCTATACAAATTTTAAGATTTTTAGCTCTAGTTCTGTAAAAAATGCCATTGGTAATTGGATGGGGATTGCATTGAATCTGTAGATTGCTTTGGTTAGTATAGTCATTTTCACAATATTGATTCTTCCAATCCAAGAGCATGGTATATCTCTCCATCTGTTTATATCATTAATTTCTTTCATCAGTGTCTTATAGTTTTGTACCTACAGGTCTTTTTTCTTCTTAGGTAGGTTTATTCCTAGGTATTTTTACTCTTTTTGTTGCAATGGTAAATGGTAGTGTTTCCTTCATTTTCTTTCAGATTTTTCATCATTAGTGTATAGGAATGCAAAAGATTTCTGTGCATTAATTTTGTATCCTGCAACTTTATCAAATTCATTGATGAGCTCTAGTAGTTTTCTGGTGGCATTTTTAGGATTCTCTATGTATAGTAACATGTCATCTGCAAACAGTGACAGTTTTACGTCTTCTTTTCTGATCTGTATTCCTTTTATTTCTTTTTCTTCTCTGATTGCCATGGCTAGGACTTGCAAAATTATGTTGAATAATAGTGGTGAGAGTGGACATCCATGTCTTGCTCCTAATCTTAGAGGAAATTCTTTCAGTTTTCCACCATTGAGAATGATGCTTGCTGTGGGTTTGTCATATATGGCCTTTATTATGTTGAGGTAGGTTCCCTCTATGCCCACTTTCTAGAGAGTTTTTATCATAAATCAGTGTTGAATTTTGTCAAAAGCTTTTTCTGCATCTATTGAGATGATCATATCATTTTTATTCTTCAGTGTGTTAATGTGGTGTATCACATTGATTGATTTGCATATATTGAAGAATCCTTGCATCCCTGGGATAAATCCCACTTGATCATGGTGTATGATCATTTTAATGTGTAGTTGGATTCTGTTAGTATTCTGTTGAGGATTTTTGCATCTATATTCATCAGTGATATTGGTCTGTAATTTTCTTTTTTTGTAGTATCTTTGTCTGATATTGGTATCAAGGTGATGGTGGCCTCATTGAATGAGTTTGCAATTTTTTGGAAGAGTTTGAGAAGGATGCATGTTAGCTCTTCTCTAAATGTTTGATAGAATTCACCTGTGAAGCCATGTGGTCCTGGATTTGTTTGTTGGAAGTTTTTTTTTTTTTTTACAGTACGTGGACCTCTCACTGTTGTGGCCTCTCCCGTTGTGGAGCAGAGGCTCTGGACATGCAGGCTCAGCGGCCATGGCTCACGGGCCCAGCCGATCTGCGGCACGTGGGATGTTCCCAGACTGGGGCACGAACCTGTGTCCCCTGCATCGGCAGGCGGACTCTCAACCACTGCACCACCAGGGAAGCCCTCTTGGAAGATTTTTAATCACAGTTTCAATTTCATTACTTGTGATTGGTCGGTTCATATTTTCTGTTTCTTCCTGGTTCAGTCTTGGAAGGTTATACCTTTCTACGAATTTGACCATTTCTTCCAGTTTGTCCATTTTATTGGCATAGAGTTTCTTGTAGTAGTCTCTTCGGATGCTTTCTATTTCTACAGTGTCTGTTGTAACTTCTCCTTTTTCTTTTCTAATTTTATTGATTTAAGTCCTCTCCCTCTTTTTCTTGATGAGTTTGGCTAATGGTTTATAAATTTTGTTTATCTTCTCAAAGAACCAGCTTTTAGTTTTATTGATCTTTGCTATTATTTTCTATGTTTCTATTTCATTTATTTCTGATTTGATCTTTATGATTTCTTTCCTTCTGCTAACTTTGGGTTTTGTTTGTTCTTCTTTCTCTAGTTCCTTCAGGTATAAGGTTAGGTTGTTTATTTGAGATTTTTCTTGCTTCCTGAGGTAGGCTTGCATAGCTAAAAACTTCCCGCTTAGAACTGCTTTTGCTGCATCCCATAGATTTTGGATCATCGTGTTTTCATTGTCATTTGTCTCTAGGTAGTTTTTGATTTTGTCTTAGATTTCTTCAGTGATGTCTTGGTTATTTAGTAATGTATAGTTTAGCCTCCATGTGTTTGTGTTTTTTACGTGTTTTTCCTTGTATTTCATTTCTAATCTCATAGCGTTGTGGTCAGAAAAGATGCTTGATATGATTTCAATTTTCTTAAATTTAATGAGGCTTGATTTGTGACCCAAGATATGATCTATCCTGGGGAATGTTCCATGTGCACTTGAGAAGAAAGGGTAATCTGCTGTTTTTGGATGGAATGTCCTATAAGTATCAATTAAATCTATCTGGTCTATTGTGTCATTTAAACTTCTGTTTCCTTACTTATTTTCATTTTGTATGATCTGTCCATTTTTGTAAGTGAGGTGTTAAAGTCCCCCACTATTATTGTGTTACTATCGATTTCCTCTTTTATAGCTGTTAGCAGTTGCGTTATGTATTGCAGTGCTCCTATGTTGGGTGCATATATATTTATAATTGTTATATCTTATTCTTGGATTTATCCCTTGATCATTATGTAGTGTCCTTCTTTGTCTCTTATAATAGTCATTATTTCAAAGTCTATTTTGTGTGATATGAGAATTGCTACTCCAGCTTTCTTTTGATTTCCATTTGCATGGAATACCTTTTTCCATCCCCTCATTTTCAGTCTGTATGTGTCCCTAGGTCTGAAGTTGGTCTCTTGTAAACAGCATATATATGGGTGTTGTTTTTGTGTCCATTCAGCCAGTCTATGTCTTTTTCTTGGAGCATTTAATCCATTTACATTTAAGGTAATTACTGATATGTACGTTCTTATTGCAATTTTGTTGTTTTTGAATAGTTTTTGTAGGTCTTTTTTCTTACCTTCCTCTTTTGTTCTCTTCTCTTGTGATTTGATGACTAACTTTAATATTGTGTTTGGATTCTTTTTGTGTTTGTATCTGTTGCAGATTTTTGGTTTTCTGTTACCATGAGGTTTTGACATAGCAGTCTGTATATATACAAGATTGTTTTAACTTGATGGTCTTTTAATTTCAAATGCATTTCCAATATTCTGCATTTTTACTCTTGTCTTCTTATGATTGCTTCTTGATATGATATTTGTGTGTGGATGATATCCTACTTTTACTTTATGTCTGCCTTTACTGGTAGGCTTTTCCATTCAGACTCTTCTTGTGTTTACTTGTGGCATTTTCATTTCTACCTAGAGAAGTTCCTTTAGAATTTGTTTCAAAGCTTGTCTGGCTGTGCTGTATTCTCTTAGCTTTTGCTTGTCTGTAGAGCTTTTGATTTCTCCATCGAATCTGAATGAGATCCTTGCTGGGTAGAGTAATCTTGGTTGTAGGTTCTTTGCTTTCATCACTTTAAGTATATTGTGCCACTCCCTTCTGGCTTTTAGAGTTTCTGCTGAGACATCAGCTCTCAACCTTATGGGAGTTCCCTTGTATGTTATTTTTCATTTTTCCCTTGCTGCTTTCAATAATTTTTCTTTGTCTTTAATTTTTGCCAATTTGATTACTATGTGTCTTGGCATGTTTCTCCTTGGGTTTATCCTGTATGGGACTTACTGCACTTCCTGGACTTGGGTGGCTATTTCCTTTTCCATGTTAGGGAAGTTTTCGACTATAATTTCTTCAAATATTTTCTCTGGTCCTTTCTCTCTCTCTTCTCCTTCTGGTACCCCTATAAGGTGAATGTTCTTGTGTTTCATGTTGCCCCAGAGGTCTCTTAGGCTGTCTTCATTTCTTTTCATTCTTTTTTCTTTATTCTGTTCTGCAGCAGTGAATTCCACCATTCTGTCTTCTAGGTCACTTAACCATTCTTGTGCCTCAGTTATTCTGCTATTGATTCCTTCTAGTGTAGTTTTCATTTCAGTTATTGTATTGTTCATCTCTGTTTGTTTGTTCTTTAATTCTTCTAGGTCTTTGTTAAACATTTCTTGCATCTTCTCGATCTTTGCCTCCATTCTTTTTCTGATGTCCTGGATCATCTTCTCTATCATTATTCTGAATTCTTTTTCTGGAAGGATGCCTATCTCCACTTCATTTAGTTGTTTTTCTGGGGTTTTATCTTGTTCCTTCATCTGGTGCATAGCCCTCTGCCTTTCCATCTTGTCTATCTTTCTGTGAATGTGATTTTCATTCCACAGGCTTCAGGATTGTAGTTCTTCTTGCTTCTGCTCCAAATTTTATTTATAGAACAACTCCAGCTCCACCATCTAGTTATGTCTTCCATTGAAAGAGGAAATGTTCAGTCATCACCTTTATTTTTCTCTGGATGGGAGGAAAATTCTCCCCTGGAGTAAAAGATTCTGGAGGTGCCCCTTCATCTCTTTTTTCCACAACCCTTTATTGAATGCTCACCAAGACAGAAAAAGTGATTTACCTGATTGATTGTTAAATAGAGAAAAGGAAATAAAACTTTTGGGCTCAAGCCTTTTATAGTTTTCTATCTTTAAGAGCAGCCTGCTCTTAACTTAGACTCCTTCTCCTCTCCTTTGCAGTAACTAGGGGTCCCTAAATGAAAGAAATATCTGCATTCATTTAGATTTCCCTGTTACTGAGCAGGTGTGTTTATTTAAGGGTGCAGAGAGTGTTAGACAGCCAGCTTGTGTCAGCAGATCTAGCCTCCTTCTGGTATCAGGTTTACAACTAATACAATTAACAGTTTGATCTCCTTATCTGATTCCTTTGTCCATTTCTGTTTATTTAGAATTTTGGAGGAATCCCCCAGTCCCAACACACCCACACACACAAAATCATTAAAACATTCTTTCTTCAAACTTCTATAATATTGAATATAATCTAATGTAGCTAAGTTAGTTACCATTTTGAGTCTCTTTTCTTACTACCAAGAGTAACTACTACTGGTATCTCACTTATTGACCAAGCCCTCTTATATGATTTGCTCTACATAGTATTGCTTATGAACACATTTTTATCCCTTAGGATGTCCTGTTCATAGTATTTATATGAAAGGATAAGGTAGTTTACTTTTAATTTTATGGTTTATGTGCTATAGACATTTCAAAAAGGGGCACTAATGAATTCAAAAGTATCTGGGGATGCATTGTAAATGTAAAGTAATTGATATCGGGCTTAAGTACATTTCAGAAATAAATAAACCATGAGTGGAAGGGATATAATTTTGGATTAAAAAATTCAGAGCAGGTAAGAGTAAAACACAAAATAAAGCAAAAAAAGAAGTATGGTACATTTATGGGAAAAGTCAGGAGATAGAAGACAGAAGAAAACTGATCTTGCTTAGAATTAGTTTGCACTGTTACTTAAATTATAAATAGGCTTAAAATACAGCAGATTGATTTCAGATTGGTGGTATAAAAACAGTGCTCAAATATTCCAAGTGTCCTGTACATTTCTTATCCTCTTATGATGTTATGTTAGTGTCTTATCACTAGTAATGGCCAATAGACTGTGAAAAGAAATGACATATGCCAATTTTGGCCAAGGCAGATTAAAGTTGCTGTATCTCTTCTATTCCTATATTTCCCTGACTTATGGACAAGTGTTAAAATAGAAACATCACAAAATAGAAGAGTTATTGATATTTTCACTAGATGGAGGAAAACTCTGGCCACATACAATGAATACTATGTGATTAAGAAAGAAACATTTGCTATGTTAATCCACTGAGATTGGTTGAGATGGATAATGTTGCCTAAACATAACAAATATAAATTGCTAAATTCAAGTCATTTCCTGGTTATAAATTAGCAAAAATATGTAGCCTCTAACTCAAGTAATAATCTAGCTATTGTTTGAGCAAGTGTCTTGCAGAGAGCTGAACAAATATGTGCTGTGCAAATATATTCTACAATCTAATCCTGAAACTAGACCATACTAGGGGTGAGATGGTATCTGATTGATCTTGTGAAATACATTTACTATGCACCTGGCTGTGTTCTGTTGGGAGTAGGGAAGAAGTAGTCTATGAAAATGAATTCAGTAATCCCTCTGTACTTCTATATCATATGTTGTAGTTGGAGCAGTAAATATAAAAACATACAGAGAAAAGTTTGCACTAACTAAGTGATGTCAAATGAGCCTTCCATGTGTTTTTAATTGAATATACCTTATGAGAGATGTTAGGATTTAAGTTAGCCTTTGAAGAAGACATGTTGGGGTTTTTGAGGAAATAGGGGGAGAGTGGCATAAAAAGGGCTCAAAAGTAGGTGAGAGTCACTTCAAAGAACTGTGAGTAGAAAAGTTTGGCTGGCATGTATGAATGCTATGGAGAAATAGAGAAATCAATTACTTAAGTGGAATTTTGAGGTCAGAATTTGGGAAATATTTGCATTTTCAACTTTGTTAAGAAATACAGAAATATAGAAGATTTTTACACAGGGGATTATGTGTGATATTACTTTGGATTCTTATAGGCTGCAGGGGATTCCTCTGTTTCCTTTTCCTGGAAAAGTGATTAAAAATATATATTATGTTAACATCTTATCTACATCAATGGAAAGATCATCCAGACAGAAAAATCAATACAGAAACACAGGACTTAAATGACATATTAGGCCAGATGGACTTAACTGAAATTTATAGAGCATTCCATCCAAAAGAAGCAGAATACACATTCTTCTCATGTACACATGGAACATTTTCCTGGAGAGATCAAATGCTGGGCCACAAAGCAAACCTCAGTAAATTTAAGAAAATTTAAATGATATCAAGCATCTTTTCCAACCACAACACTATGATGTTAGAAAGCAAATACAAGAAAAAAAACTATAAAAAACACAAACACGTGGAGGCTAAACAATATGCCACTAAACAGCCAATAGATCACTGAGAAAATCAAAGAGGAAATTTAAAAAATGCCTAGAGAAAAATGAAAATGAAACAGGACAATCCAAAACCTATAGAAGGCAGCAAAACCAGTTCTAACAGGGAAGTTTATAGCAATACAAGCTTACTTCAGGAAACAAGAAAAATCTCAAATGGAAAACCTAACATTACACATAAATCACTAGAGTAAGAAGAATAAATGTAACCCGAGTAAGTAGAAGGAAAGAAATCATAAAGGTCAGAGCAGAAATAAAGACAAAGAAAACAATAGAAAAGATAAATGAAACTAAAAGCTGGTTCTCTGAAAAGATAAACAAAATTGATAAACCTTTAGCCAGAGCCTTCAAGAAAAAAAAGGGAGAGGGCCCAAATCAGTAAAATTAGAAATGAAAAAGGAGAAGTTAAAAGAGACAGCACAGAAATACAAAGGACTGTAAGAGACTACGACATGCAACTCTATGACAATAAAATGGACAACCTAGAAGCAATGGACAAATTCTTAGAAAGGTGCAATCTCCCAACATTGAACCAGGAAGAAATAGAAAATAAGAACAGACCAATCACAAGTACTGAAATTGAAAGTGTGATTAAATACCCCCAACAAACAAAAGTCCAGGACCAGATGGCTTCACAGGTGAATTTTTTCAAACATTTAGAGAACAGTTAACAGCTATCCTTCTGAAACTACTCCAAAATATTGCAGAGAAAGGAGCACTCCCAAACTCATTCCATGAGGGCACCATCACCTTGATACCAAAACCAGAAAAAGATACCACAGAAAAAGAAAATTTCAGGCCAATGTCACTGATAAACATAGACGTAAAAATTCTCAACAAAATACCAGCAAACTAAATCCAACAATACTTTAAAAAGATCATACACCATGATCAAGTGGGATTCATCCCAGGGATGCAAGGATTGTCAATATCTGCAAATTAATCTGTGTGATACAGCACATTAACAAATTGAAGAATAAAAACCATATGATGCAAAACAAGCCTTTGATAAAATTCAACAGCCATTTATGATAAAAACTCTCGAGAATGTGGTCATAAAGGGAACATACCTAAACATAATAAAGGCCATGTATGACAAACTATTAGCTAACATCATACTCAATGGTGTAAAGCTGAAAGCATTTCCTCTAAGGTCAAGAACAAGACAAGGATGCCCACTCTCACCATTTTTATTCAACATGGTTTTGGAAGTCCTAGCCAAAGCAATCAGAGAGGAAAAAGAAATAAAAGAAATCCAAATTGGAAAAGAAGAAGTAAAACCGCCCCTGTTTGCAGATGACATGATACTATACACAGAGAATCCTAAAGAGGCCACGAGAAAACCACTAGAGCTCATCAATGAATTTGTAAAGTCATAGGATACAAAATTAATACAAAGAAATCTGTTGCATTTCTATACACTAACAACAAAAGATCATAAAGAGAAATTAAGGAAACAATACCATTTACCATTGCATCAAAAAGAATAAAATACTTGGGAATAAACCTACCTAAGGAGGCAAAGGATCTGTTCTCTGAAAACTACAAGACAATGATGGATGAAGTAGAAGATGATACAAACAGATGGAAAGATATACCATGTTCCTGGATGGAACAATCAATGTTATCAAAAAGACTACACTACTCAGGGCACTCTACTGATTAAAAAAAAAAAATCCAATCAAATTACCAATGGCATTTTTTACAGGACTAGAACAAAAAAATTTAAATTTTGTATGGAAACAGAGAAGACCCCAAATAGCAAAAGCAATCTTGGGAAAGAAATATGGAGCTGGTGGAATCAGGCTTCCTGACTTCAGACCATACTACAAAGCCACAATAATTAAAATAGTATGGTACTGGCACAAAAACAATTATGGATCAATGGAACAAGATAGAAATCCAAGAAATTAACTGACACACCTAGGGTCAATTAACCTACAACACAGGAGGCAAGAATATACAATGGAGAAAAGACAGTCTCTTCAATAATTGGTGCTGGGAAAAATAGACAGCCACATTAAAAGAATGAAATTAGAACATTCTCTAACACCATACACAAAAACAAACTCAAAATGGATTAAAGACCTGAATGTAAAACTGGATACAATAAAACTCATAGAGGAAAACATAGCTAGAACACTCTGACATAAGTCACAGCAATATCTTTTTGGATCCATCTCCTAGAGTAATGGAAGTAAAAACAGAAATAAACAAATGGGACTTAATTAAACTTAAAAGCTTTCCCACAGCAAAGGAAACTATAAACAAGACAAAAAGACAACCTACAGAATGGGAGAAAATATTTGCAAACCATGCGGCCAACAAGGGATTAATCTCCAAAATATACAAATAGCTCATACAACTCAATATCAAAAAAACACACAACCCAAATCGAGAAATAGACAGAGGATATAAATAGACATTTCTCCAAAGAAGACATACAGATGGCCAACAGCCACATGAAAAGATGTTCAACATTTATAATTATTAGAGAAATGCAAATCAAAACTACAATGAGATATCACCTCACACTGGTCAGGTTGGACATCATCAAAAATTCTACAAATAATAAATGCTGGAGAAGGTGCGGAGAAAAGCGAACCATCCTACGCTGTTCATGTGAATGTAAATTGGTACACCCACTATGGAGAACAGTATGGAGGGTCCTTAAAAAATAGAAACAGACATACCATATGATCTAGAAATCCCACTTCTAGGAATGTATCTGGAGAAAACCATAATTTAAAAAAGTACTTGCACCCCAACATTCATTGCAGCACTATTTATTATAGCCAAGACATGGAAGAAACCTAGGTGTCCATCAACAGATGAATGGATAGAGAAGATGTGTCATATATATATATATATATATATATATATATATATATATATATATATATACACATACATACATACATACATACAATGGAATATTACTCAGCTGTAAAAAAGAATGAAATAATGCCATTTGCAGCAACATGAATGGACCTAGAGATAATCATACTAAGTGAAGTAAGCCAGACAGAGAAAGACAAACATCATATGATATTGCTTATATGTAGAATCTAAAAAAATGATACCAATGAACTTATTTACAAAACAGAAATAGATTCACAGACATAGAAAACAAACTTATGATTACCAAAGAGGAAAGGGGGAGAAGGGACAAATTAGGAGTTTGGGATTAAAATATACATACTACTATATATAAAATAGATAACCAACAAGGTCCTACTGTATAATACAGGGAATTATACTCAATATCATTTTATAAACTATAATGGAAGAAAATGTAAAATAAGAATATATATATTTATATATATATATATATACCTGAATCACTTTGTTGTACACCCGAATGTGACACAACATGTAAATCAACTACGTTTCAATAAAAAAAAATATATATATATATATATATATATATATATATATATATGGTGGTTTAGGGGCTGCATGATGAACTCTGGGTAGGCCTCCAGGAAAAAAACAGAATTGTGCTGTAGAAGAGGTCTATGAGGACACTACCACTACTAAAGTTTTTGCATGTCTACCTTTTCTGGACCAGGAAATCAACATAACTGCTACCACTGTCTTTTTTGCATGTGTGCCAGTTCTCTCAAGAAAGTCCCCTTGCATTCATTGATGACTCTAAAACCAACTGTCTTCACTACCTTCTTAACTGAAACAAACATGGTGTATGAACCCTCACATTTCTTATGAGTCAACACTTCACAATGATGAGTTTGATTGGTGGATTCTGGATCATATGCCTGTGCCCTAGCTGTACAGGATGCTGGAAAAGAGATTTTCAGTCTTTACTTTAAAGAAAGTTGTTACTTAGCAGTACAAATAAAACCAAACATAAGAAATATGTTTAAAGGGGACTGAGGGTGACTCTTACAAGTTTCCCTCACATATGTTCACAGCTGTACCTTAGTAAAATTAATCTCATGGATTAATGAATGATAAAGGAAGAGAGACAAATGCGTATTAGTTTAGAGAGTGTTGTAGTAGTCTCCCCAAACAGCAACATGATCCTAAATTTTTTTTTTTTTTTTTTTTATGCGGTATGCCGGCCTCTCACTGTTGTGGCCTCTCCCGTTGCGGAGGACAGGCTCCGGACGCACAGGCTCAGCGGCCATGGCTCATGGGCCCAGCCGCTCCGCGGCATGTGGGATCTTCCCAGACCGGGGCACGAACCCGTGTCCCCTGCAGCAGCAGGTGGACTCTCAACCACTGCGCCACCAGGGAAGCCTGATCCTAAAGATATTGCCTGAGAGAAAAAAATAGAGGATGCTAAATAAAGGCATTTAGAAGGTTTAATTAACAAGGACTTGGACACTTACTGGACTATAGATGGAACCAGGAAGAATGCAGTGTTTGTATCCCTAAACGTTTGACAGTGTGTGTATAAAAGATGATAGCACAATGAAAGTTAATTGATAATTAAGGAGGAGGAGCTAATTTGGAAAAAGAGATATCGGTTTCAGTTTTAGTTTTGTTGCATTGGAGATAAAGTAGCACATGCAAATTATAAACTAAGTAAATTCAAGAAGACTGTGGAAAATTTAAAGAAAACCATTATTTTGATTAAAAGAGTTTCTAAAATAAGATCTAGTTTAAAGAGGCCAAAGAAACAGGGTTCTGTTTAGTTTTAGCTGAGTAAACAAAGGTCTTTAACTATTTTATTGTAGAGATTCATTACAACGTTATGTTGACACATTGTTCTCTAATTCCACTGTGGCAAAACCACAGGAAATCAGTTCATTGGAAAGAGTATGAGGGCTGTTAGGCATTAGGGCAGACTACCCAGGTAGACCATGGGATATCTTCTGAAGATCTCTGAATATGAGATAGAACTTCTACCTGTCTCGTTTTATTTGGAGGCCATAAAATTTGAAGCCAGAGGATGAGAGACAATGGTCTAAATGAGCTTCTAAAATCATTGGCTGCATTGTAGTTATACAATTCTTTTAAAAGATTGCCCAATTTTCATGAAATTGCATGTGTAGATTAAGAAAGCCATTTCCTTCCTAATGCATAAGATCTCATGATTGCTTAGAAAACTCTACTTCAAACCACAAACTACTTCTTAATGGAAAATGATCAAAGTATTCTCCAAGGGTAAGAGAGAAAATTCTAAGTTTCCTATTAGTTTACATGTAATTCTTGTCAAATATAATTGGTTTCTCAATCATAATGAGCCTGATACAACAACAAAGAAAACTACTCTTTCATTGACTGTTAGAGAATTGACCCCTTAAGTCCAATATCATCCTCAATTTAAATTCACCAGTGATCTGTGTAACTACATAAGATACAGTTATTGTAGTCATTATCTTCGGTTAATCAAGAATAGAGAAACAAAGAAGAAAAAAATATATTCTTTAAAACAGCTGTTCTCTAGTAATTGGGTAATGTTTATATCACCAATTCTAGGGAACACAGAGATGTAAATAGTTAATAGTTGATTTAAAGTTCTGTCACTGCAAAAACTACGGCAATGATATATTGCATTAAAAGTAAAAGCTGACTAGATGCTTTGTGCTTCTGAAAAGATAATAAGTAATTATGTATATGAAGGCTTCTAAGAAAAAATTCCCCAAGAGACATATGGGTTTAAAGAAGAGCGAGCTGACAGACAACTCTTCTTACAAACCTAAACTGAATAAAAAAGCTCAGGAAAAGACCCATAGGAATAGAAAGCTTAATTTGTGGAGCTAACGTGTCTGTTAACTCCTAAATTGGTCAGGTTAGCTTAACTGAAATGGTGAAAGCATTCTGCTTGTTTTAACAGACTCCAAGTGTTAACAGAACGGGATTTGGTGAGTATAATCTTTGAGGGGGCTTGTAAATTCTTTGGAAGTTAATAATTAATTGGGCTTTACTCTCCCTGGAATCAGTATCCACAGTCAAAAATGGATCTGGGGGCAAAAAATTAGAATAAGAAAGGGTTGCCTTCCATGAAGGAACAAACTATTTTTAAAATAATGAATTAAATTCACACAGTGACTTAACATTGGTTTTTGAAAAATACCTGAGTGTTTGACAAAATATTACTAATTTGCCACGTTTTCCAAACCAGAAGCCCCTGGGAGTAATGCACGTGCTCAGAACGGCATCATGCCTTCTGCCGATCTCTACGAATCCATTTCATTGACATCAACAGTAATATAGTCATTCTCTTTGTTGAGAGCACTGTCAAATATTGATTGAGCACAAACTGGATGCAGAGTATGCTACCAGGAAGGTGCACAGCTGTGATTTCACTAAGATGCACGGGAGCAATCACCTCCCTAACAAAACTACTGCTGCTTTTTGAAACATAGTGACTACACTATAGTACAGTATAGCAGTAGGAATGATTATACTGCTTTTCAGAAGAATTGCATGTCATAAGATTTTTGCACCCAGGCATATGGCTCTCAGCCCCTGGGAGAGAATCTCATGCAAAGACTGAGATTTTACTTTGGCTGAGAGTTCCTAATATTTGAATCAGTCTGGTTATGGTTCTGATTTGTGCACAGCTGTTTTCATTACCCACTGGATGTCAGCCACGTTGGGAATCTGTTTTTAATTAGTCTGATCGTTTGGTCTCTGCAGTAGATGGAATGATGCCACACATTACCCACTTCTCCCCCCGACCCTGCCCTCACCTCAGAGATATCCACATCCTAATCACTGGAACCCTTGAATATGTTACCTTACATGGCAAAAAGGGATTTTGCAAATTTGAAAAAACTAAGGAGTTTGAGAAGGGGAGATTATCCTGGATTATTGGGGGAAGGGGCATGTATTAGTTTACATCGTCCTTACCAGAGGGTAAAAGTGTAGCAAGAGGGTAAAAGTCATCAGAAGGAGATAGGGATATGGAAATAGAGATTGAAGTGATAGCTTTGAGATTAAGGAAGGGGCCATGACCCAAAAATGTGGAGAGTTTCTAGAACCTGGGAAAGGCAAAGAAATTAGTCCTCCCCTAGAACCTCCAGAAGGAACACAATACTGTGGGCCCATTTAAACCTCTGTTCTCCAGAAAAATAAGAGAATAAATTTACGTTGTTCTAAGCCACTAAATGTGTGTTAGTTTGTTACAACATCAAGAGGAAATTAATATAGCCTTTAACAGCAGATAAAGGAGTCTTGTTTTTTTAAATTGAAATTTTTGGGATTAAAATTTATGTATAATGAAATTACAGATATTGCAAAAATTTGAGGATTTTTGACAATTTTATATTCATATAATCACCATGCAAATAAAGATATAGATTATTTCCATTCCCCCAGAAGGTTATAACTTGTCTGTTCTGATCACAAACTCACATGCCCACAACCCCACCTCCCAAGCAACTACCATCTGTACTGCCTGATATCTACAAGCTTAGATTAAGCATGACTGTCTCTGGATTTTAGATACATGGAAAAATACAAATATACTCACTTATGTCTGATTTTTCATTCAACATAAAGTTTTGAGATTCTGGTACTCATTTTTTTTTAACATTTTTATTGGAGTATAATTGCTTTACAATGTTGTGTTAGTTTCTGCTGTATAACAAAGTGAATCACCTATATGTATACATATATCCCCATATCCACTCCCTCTTGCATCTCTCTCCCACCTTCCTTTTCCCACCCCTCTAGGTGGTCACAAAGCACCAAGTTGATCTCCATGTGCTATGCGGCTGCTTACCACTATTTCACGTTTGGTAGGGTATATATGTCAATGCCACTCTCTCAATTCACCCCAGCTTACACTTCCCCCTCCCTGGAGCCTCAAATCCATTCCCTACATCTGTGTCTTTATTCCTGTCCTACCCCTAGGTTTTGCAGAACCATTTTTATTTTTTTAGATTCCATATATATGTGTTAGCATATGGTATTTGTTTTTCTGACTTACTTCAATCTGTATGACAGACTTTAGGTACATCCACCTCACTACAAAAAACTCAATTTTGTCTCTTTTTATGGCTGAGTAATATTCCATTATATATATGTGCCACATCTTCTTTAATCATTCACCTATCGATGGACATTTAGGTTGCTTCCATGTCCTGGAGGTTGTAAATACTGCTGCAATGAACATTGTGGTACATGACTCTTTTTGAGGTATGGTTTTCTCAGGGTATATGCCCAGTAGAGAGATTGCTGGGTCATATGGTAGTTTTATTTTTAGTTTTTTAAGGAACCTCCATACGGTTCTCCATAGTGCTGTATCAATTTACATTCCCACCAACAGTGTAAGAGTGTTCCCTTTTCTCCACACCCTCTCCAGCATTTATTGTTTCTAGATTTTTTATGATGGCCATTCTGACTGGTGTGAGGTGACACCTCACTGTAGTTTTGATTTGCATTTCTCTAATGATTAGTGATGCTGAGCATCCTTTCATGTGTTTGTTGGCCATCTGTATATCTTCTTTGGAGAAATGTCTATTTAGGTCTTCTGCCTATTTTTGGATTGGGCTGTTTGTTTTTTGATATTAAGCTGCATGAGCTGCTTATATATTTTTGAGATTAATCCTTTGTCAGTTGTTTCATTTGCAAATATTTTCTCCCATTCTGAGGTTTGTTGTTTCATCTTGTTTATGGTTTCCTTTGCTGTGCAAAGGCTTTTAAGTTTCATTAGGTCCCGTTTGTTTATTTTTGTTTTTATTTCCATTTCTCTAGGAGGTGGGTCCAAAAGGATCTTGCTGTGATTTATGTCATAGAGTGTTCTGCCTATGTGTTCCTCTAAGAGTTTTATAGTTTCTGGCCTTATATTTAGGTCTTTAATCCATTTTGAGTTTATTTTTTGTCTTTGCATGTATTTTAATTGGAGTCTTCTAAATGTCCTCAATCTGCAGGTTGATCTCTTTCATTAGCTTTGAAAATTCTCTATCAGTGTCTTGCCTCTGTCCCAGTCCCTCCTCCTTTTCTAGGATTTCAATTACACTCTGTCAGAACATCGTATTGTGCCACGTGTCTAAGAATCTGTGTTCACTTTGTACACTTAATTATTTCTTTTCTCTGATATGGTTTGAAATTTCTAGTGACTTACACCAAGTTTACTCATCCTTTCTTCTGCTGTGTACAATCTTCTGTTAAGCAATTGAATAAATTGCTCATTTCTGATATTACTTATTTTGCATATAGAATTTTTTAGTCTTCTCTCTTTAATTTCCTATGTGTTTTCATATATCATTGTCTTTTAATGTCTGTCATTTATCTTGAGAACTTTTATGTCTCTGGCATACCATGTTATTGCTAATCCTGTTTGCTTGCCACCATGAGCTCACATTTTCCAAATCAATTGGAGTAAAAGGTAAAGAAAAAAACATGTATGCATTTTTGAAGGAGAATGAACCCTGGATCAAGGAACATCACAAGTGTACGTCTGAGATCACTTGTGTGTTTCTGACAAGCCTATATCCAGAACTGCTGCAACCATCAATAAAATTTTGCAGAGACATGAAAAACTGTGTTCTGTACATGCTTTAGTCATGACTGATGTTGTAAAACTGAAGTTTCCAGCTTTCTGTTTTTGTAAGTCTCTGTGTGTGAACTTAACATCACTTCCCCTCTCTGTAAAGGAAGTTAGAGTGTAACAAATCTACCTATAACTAGAGCCTTCTTTCTCTCAATTTTTGAACATCAGTTTGCCACATAGATCTGTCATTTCTGCAAATGATAGGCATGTCTACTGAATCAGATCTATCAGCAAAGCATAGAAATACAGGACACACTTCTAGTGATTTACATTGAATGTCAGTGAACAAATATTAGTAGTTAGTGATAGAAATACTCTTTTACTGTGGCAGATCCTAGTAGTGACCTACTAAATGTCCATTATCCTCTTTTATTTGTTAACAGTACTGCAATTTTGTAATGAGTAGCAACATGTCCAAGTTACAGGTTATATTTTTTTAAGAATCCCTTACAGCCAAGAAGAGCTACCTGATATAAATAAAACTCATGGGCCCAAAGTATATCTCTGGACCTTTAAAAAGGTATACCTTTTGGATTCTTCTGCTCTGCACCTTTTTCTTTTCCAAATTTTGGCATTACCCTTCTACCATGTTGTTTCTTCCGTTAGTTAGCAAAAGGAAGAGATCTTTGTTGTGGTTGGAGTAGCCATCTTGAGATCACAGCTGAAGAGCTAATCACAGCAATCTCAGCCTTTATATCCTTGAGGTGATTAATATAGGAAATCCTTAATTCCCATTTTCTCATTTAAGAACAAAAATTAACCCTTTGTTACTAAGAGTTGAACACTAGTAATATATTCGCCTAGAGATACTTATAATCTTACAAATATATTAGAAGCAAAGTCACAGAAAAAAGACTAATAATACATGAAATAACTCATGCTGAGTTTAAATTAAGTGGAGTTGATATTAATTATTACAGAGATTAATAGAGTTCTAGTCATGGAGGAAAAATTCATACAGAAATAAAATTGGAGCTAAGCATTGAACTTAAAAACAAAAAGTAAAATATATAAGTGGGGGGAAAATAATGATGACATTCAGTACCAGAAAACAACATAAGCAAGAGTATGAAAAAAGCCGCTATTTTTTTTAACACTTCACTGTAATATTTCCTGTTCAATATTTATTTTTCCTTAGTACTCGAGGACAGGCAATACGTTATATTCATCTTTGCTTCCTGAGTTCTAGTAATGTGCCTGAAAAGTAGATTATAATAAATTTTTGTTGAAAGAATGATAAATATATATATTTAAAGCAGAGGTAGAAGAGAAAAATGAAGAAGGAACTTGGTAAATAATTTTGGAGATTTCCAACTTTAGATGATTTTCATCTAAAGGTAAGAATATTTTTTGAGCTGGAACTTGAAAAAACTGCAGTTGTATTTTGGGAAAATAAATCACCACAGGTTTAATAATACATCATTGAAGAAAATTGATACCCAGTTACAAAATATATGTAGTATACCAAGAATATTAATGAAATAAAGGATAATGATTTAGGATAATGAAATAATGACTATAAACAAGGAGGCACATGGAGAATTAATAATGAATGATCAGCAAGACAATAAGTTCAGATATGGAGAGAAAGAAAAGATGTTTCTCAATATTAAAATTAGGGACACTAGGTGAATAATAGCATCCTCTCCATAAGTGCATAAGTTTGGCTCAAGTTGAAAGACATTTGACTTTGTATTTACTGAGTTTGGGGGGTTGGAGACAGGGATATTTAAGTAGAAGTCATTAGCAGCTGTTGAGGTGTGAAAGTGAGGTTTTGAGAGAGGTAAACTTGAGACATAGTTCTGAGCTGAAGATGTTTAAGCTACTAATGAATTATCAGAAAGAACTGATCAAAAATAGAGCTTTAGGTTCTAGTCCTACAACAGGTAAAGTATGATCTCTCTAACGAGATGTTAGTAACAGTGAGGCCATTGAGAGTGACCGAGAAGGAACAAATTTAAGACTGAAAGGGATGCAATCCCTATCAAACCACAACTGGCATTTTTCACAGAACTAGAACAAAAAATTTCATGATTTATATGGAAACACAAAAGACCCCAAATAGCCAAAGCAATCTTGAGAACGAAAAATGGAGCTGGAGGAATCAGGCTCCCTGACTTCAGACTATAATACAAAGCTACAGTAATCAAGACAGTATGGTACTGGCACAAGAACAGAAAGATAGATCAATGGAACAGGATAGAAAGCCCAGAGATAAACCCATGCACATATGGTCACCTTATCTTTGATAAAGGAGGCAGGAATGTACAGTGGAGAAAGGACAGCCTCTTCAATAAGTGGTGCTGGGAAAACTGGACAGGGACATATAAAAGTATGAGATTAGATCACTCCCTAACACCATACACAAAAATAAGCTCAAAATGGATTAAAGACCTAAATGTAAGGCCAGAAACTATCAAACTCTTAGAGAAAAACATAGGCAGAACACTCTATGACATAAATCACAGCAAGATCCTTTTGGACCCACCTCCTAGAGAAACGGAAATTAAAAAAAAGATAAACAAATGGGACCTAATGAAACTTCAAAGCTTTTGCACAGCAAAGGAAACCATAAACAAGACCAAAAGACAACCCTCAGAATGGGAGAAAATATTTGCAAATGAAGCAACTGACAAGGGATTAATCTCCAAAATTTATAAGCAGCTCATGCAGCTCAATAACAAAAAAACAAACAACCCAATTCAAAAATGGGCAGAAGACCTAAATAGACATTTCTCTAAAGAAGATATACAGACTGCCAACAAACACATGAAAGAATGCTCAACATCATTAATCATTAGAGAAATGTAAATCAAAACTACAATGAGATATCATCTCACACCAGTCAGGATGGCCATCATCAAACAATCTAGAAACAATAAATGCTGGAGAGGGTGTGGAGAAAAGGGAACACTCTTGCACTGCTGGTGGGAATGTGAATTGGTATAGCCACTATGGAGAACAGTATGGAGGTTCCTTAAAAAACTACAAATAGAACCACCATATGACCCAACAATCCCACTACTGGGCATATACCCTGAGAAAGCTATAATTCAAAAAGAGTCATGTACCAAAATGTTCATTGCAGCTCTATTTACAATAGCCCAGAGAGGGAAACAACCTAAGTGTCCATCATCGGATGAATGGATAAAGAAGATGTGGCACATATATACAATGGAATATTACTCAGCCATAAAAAGAAATGAAATTGAGCTATTTGTAATGAGGTGGATAGACCTAGAGTCTGTCATACAGAGTGAAGTCAGTCAGAAAGAGAAAGACAAATACCATATTCTAACACATATATATGGAATTTAAGGAAAAAATGTCGTGAGGAACCTAGGGGTAGGACAGGAATAAAGACACAGACTTACTAGAGAATGGACTTGAGGATATGGGGAGGGGGAAGGGTAAGCTGTGAAAAAGCGAGAGAGTGGCATGGACATATATACACTACCAAACGTAAAATAGATAGCTAGTGGGAAGCAGTCACATAGCACAGGGAGATCAGCTCGGTGCTTTGTGACCACCTAGAGGAGTAGGATAGGGAGGGTGGGAGGGAGGGAGATGCAAGAGGGAAGAGATATGGGAACATATGTATATGTATGACGGATTCGCTTTGTTATAAAGCAGAAACTAACACACCATTGTAAAGCAATTATACTCCAATAAAGATGTTAAAAAAAAAAACTAAAAGGAGAATCACAATGAAGAGTTTCAAGTGGAAAAAGGTGATCAACATAACAAATGCCTTAGCAAGGTCAAAGAAAATTAGGAGTTGTTCAACGAACCCTGGATTCAATACTACAAGAGAATTTTGTATCACTGAAGAATGAAATTTCAGTAATGGTATGGGAGAAGGAGTCAGACTTCATTGTGTTAAAGAGTGACTGGTACATGAGGAAATGGAAGCGGGGCACATAGGTTACTCTTTGATGATAGGGATGGTGAAAAAGAAGAATAATATGAAATGTTACCTTGAAGGCATGTTCCCGTAAAGAACTGTGAAGGGTTGAAAATTTGCAAGCTAAAAAGTTATCCTGTCACAGTTTCATAAATGCTGGAATAAGACACAGACTCTTGGGTCAGAGAAAAACTATTACTCACAGCAATAGCTGTATTAGCAGAGTACCACCTTTTGCACGAGTTCCAAAGCCCCACTTCTCACAGACAGTTGAGAAATGTTTGCACATACAATGGGTTTAATTATAGAGGGAGAACCCTGAGCTTAGGGAACCTACTTATAATGGGTCATAAGCCTGTTTGACCTTTGTAATGAAAGGAGACATTATTATTATACTGCGCAGTAAAGACATTTCTCTTTGTTCTAGAGGGAGACACTTTCTCTTTACCACAGCTATTTGCTATACAGACATCCTTGAAAAGATAGTCCAAAATAAAGTCAATCAATGCCTGGCTTGCAAGACATGCAGAAAAGTGAGAGATGCATAGGGAGTGAGATCTCCCTATAATTAGATGGAAAGTAAAACTTTAACATGTGAAAAACTTTAGAATATTTGTAGCAGAAAGACAAAATCTCTAGGGAAAACATTTATTAATAAAGGAGAAATGAAATATGTGAGGAAATGAATCAGGGTATGGTCAAACAGATAGTCAAATAGTACTGCCAGAAATGGGTAGATCTGGAGACATTTTACTTTGAATAGGAAAGAGATTTTGCAGAGCCATGTCAATATTTATAGAAAATTAGGAGGTGAAGCAATTTTATGTGAGTGAGTAGATGTGGAAGAAGATAAAGGTTTCAATGGGCATATATCACGTGCAAAGTTATTTGATGATCTATGAAACACAAAAATTAGATTAGTGGTCATCATGTGAACTCAAGAGCAAGAACTCCTATTTATATTGTTGTTGAATTTAAGCATAAGGATGTGTGTTACTTTCTTGAGTCTCTCAGATAGGTTTGTGCGTAAACATACATTTCATCAGTAGTTTCAGCGCAACTTGGAACCGAGATCTATGTGACTATATGCATTTAGCTACTGAGCCACAAAGAATAGAAGAAAGATATTTGAACATTAATCATATAATTCAACCTCAGGGAGGTCACAAAATTTTACTGCTAACATCTTTATATTTTGCCTGTCATTTATCTTTAGGTTTATTTACAGGAATAAAGGTAGAATTGGTTTAAGTCAAGCTGCCCCAACCTGGGCATTCACCCAGTAGTTAGATAACTGTGTGTTCTCTCAGATGGAGGCATCTTTACTTCATATATTACCTACTTTGCTTTATTTACAAATTCAAGCAGAGGGGAATCATTTGGAAACAACTTAATCATGTTATTTACCAAGCAGTTAAGTTAAGCTTCCAAACTAATTGTTGTCACATTCAATTATGAAGTGAACTTTAACAATTGTGTTCTCCTCACCAGGGTGTTAGTAAGAGATCATTAATGTCTAATTTTCATTTGTCCTTGGCACTTTAACCAGTCAGTGTATCCAAACACCATGGGGTAGGAAACCTATAAAAACCTTAAAAATCTCCTGCAGATAACAGCTCTTACATCTATTATTTTCCATGTAGGTTCTGTATATTCTCAGATGCTGCAGCCTGTCTCCCTGCCCTAAGCTGTCCTATTATAGTCTCAGGACAACAGATTCTGACACCAATACTTCCTTTCAACCACACCTCCCCCATTCCCACACCTTCTCTCATCATTCTGCAATTCAAGATCACTCTGCCTTTTCACTGAAAATTTCCCAGGATAACTTCCCTACTGCTTGTACACTACACCTCCAGTTTTTTTCCATGCCCCACATAAGTTTAGATACACATTCTGAAACCTTTAACTTTCTGAAATCCTAGGGTATGCACATGTCTTGCATATTTATGATTTAATATTGTAGCACAGTTTCAAAAGCTTTACATTTATTCAATAATTATATGAAGGCTCTGTTGCTCTTGCTGCAATGTCTCAAAAATACATTTGTCTTTACAGCACATTTCTCATAGTCCATAAATTCCAAACTTCACATATTCCATTGTTTGGTCCTATGTGTATTTCTGTATTTCTATGAAGATAGCTCTGTCTCTGTCTCTGTCTCTGTCTCTCTCTCTCTCTCTCTCTCTCTTTTGCTGATGGTTTACCATTGAGCTGCCACCATCCATATCACCTACTTTGAAGATTCCACACTCTCTTGCCTACTGTTCTTCAATCCCTTCGTTGTATTCCTGACTAAATTTATTCAGGATAAGAATAACTACTAATTTTTCCTCTGAAACATGCACTGAAATTGGAAGAAAAAGCCTAGTTTCCAGGCAAACAAAAACCTCTGAAATGGCACAAGCACTCTTTCTTTGTGTGACTCATTTGTTTTCAAGCTTTTTTTAAACATTCTACAGTAACCAGACCCAACTTGACTTCAAAGATACTGGACAATCTCTCTGTGGATTTACTAAACATATGCCTTGATCCAGGAGTGATACCATAAAAAAAAAAAAATTAGCAACCAATATGGCACAGGTACTAGCTAATTCAGAAAACCTGCAACTAAAGCCTAGAGCAGAGTCCTGCGGGCTACCTGCTGTGACAACCACTAATTCTTCAGTTGCACTTTTGTTTGAAACAGGGAACAGAAGGACATGTTGTCCTCCTGTTGTCAGAAGAGGGACTGGCTGCTGCCAGGAGTGGTTAATTAAAAACCTGATCAGAGGTCTTTCACTATAGTAACTACTAAGGCCAGATCAATGAGTTCTGGCTAAGTATTAGCCTTGGCTTTAACCAGTTGCTGCTTATTTCCTACCATAAAAAATTTCAAATAACAATTTCAGTATTGTCTAAACTGCCCTAATGGGAAAATTCACTTGGACCTCATATTAACATTTAAATATGGGAGTCATACCCCTGCCCCTCTAAATCAGAATCTCCAGGGGAGGGGTCTAGCCAGTTAAATCTTCCATAATCATAGAAGATGACACTTCTCATTAGAGAATTTCAGGCAACAGTGGCTCACTCTATGTGATTCACAACACAACTGGATAACCTGGGCAGTGCAAACCTTATGAGGGCTATTTGTGGAAAAGAAAGGGAACCGCACCAAGGTTTCATAACTTGCTCAATATTAGGAAACAGGACTTCTTTTTCTCATTTCAATAGTCTCAGGATAATTGGATTGGATTATTTTCCTGCACAAAGAAGTTTAAAAAAAATGGTGTCATCTCTCTTCAAATTTTATCTTTCTATGCTTGTTTTTTCTCCATGTCAATTTTTAGAAGATTATTTATTCATAAATCACTTAGTATTACTTGCTTCTTAAAATCAAGCACAAAATGTTAGCCTCATTCACAAAATATTAGGAGCACAATATTTTTAACATAGAATGTTGTCCTAACAAAAGTTTCTTTTTTCAGTGAAAACTAATACAAAATAGAGGGAATTTAATTCCCCTAAAGTGTGTGGTAAGTTAAAAGTAAAATGGACACAACACTGGAAAATAGTAGCTGTTCAACCATCTCTCTTGGCATCACCTGTTTCTGCTACATAGACTGTGTTTTTCTGGTCTGCCTTTTGGAAATAATTATGGAGAATTTTTTAGCCTCTTTGTAAATAATTTGTTTTTTTGCTTCTCTGAGGTTAAAATATATGGCTTCCTACCATTAGAAGGCCAGTCTGTATTAAATATATATAAAGGATAATAGACAACATTAACTGACAAAGAATGAATGATTAAAAATGGGCAAAATATGCAATCTGAAGGTAGTGGCATGTCACTTGTTGAAAAATATGTAGGTGGTGACATGTCACTCATTTGTAAGCCATCTGCCTGGAGAATTCAATCCAAATGGCTTTACCAATTAAAAAAAAATTGCCAGGCCCATCAATAATCAACTGGAAGACAGGCATTACATTAGACTGAGGTGAATTTCAGATGGAAAGTGTGCTTGTTTTAGTATTGACTAGAATTTCTATGTAGAACTGGGTATATCAATGTGACTGCCAAGCTTATGTTCCTGGAAATTGGAAATCCAGCATCAGATAGATCACTTTGTCTCAGTAAGGGGATTTAGAATTGGGCCAAATAATATTACATTGTTCCTGAGGATCTCATTCTTGGCTTAGACCTAAGAGGCATTTGAGTGGCTAAACAGAATGGGCAATTTGCTGAATGTTTTAGAGACTGTTTAGAGATATATGTATACACAGTCATGATACTAGAACAACTGAGACTTTTTAATTGTTTGTTTTCTGTAGATATTCAAAACAGGTTTCCTCAAAGTGAGTTCTTTGAACCACATGTCAGAATTACTGTACTTATCATAAAGGCATATTTCTGAGCCCCTCTGAACAAAGTTAACTAACAGGTATCTCTCTATTCATTAATAAGCATTCTAGATGCTTCTTACGCACAGCAAGGTTTTTTCCTCCACTGTACTAACTTTACTGAATCAGAAGCTGTTCTATAGAATCGTGTCTTAAAAATTTATAGACAGGATTCAGTGCTTCTTCAAACATGCAACTTTATCATGTGATTTAAAGAGTACTAGAATTTCTCCCCATAAGACAAGACTACTATAAATCTACCAAAAAACTTAAAGCTTCATTTTGCAAGATTTATTTCTTCAGATTAAATCAAGCCATCTTTATACATCTTCTACTAAGCCTTCTGTTAAAGGTAAATCAATATCAATAATAGTGATAAAAATAATTTCAACCCCTTTGTTAAAATCTTTTATCTCCCCATAAGTAACAGAGCAAGGCGTCAAGAGACTGATGATAAAACAATTATATATTCCTACCCATATTATACTTGCATTTTATCTTTTATTGTAATCTGCTATGTTTACATGTAATATCATACCTAGTGGCTAATAAATTCTTAAAGGGCAGGAACTCCTTCATCTTTCTATCTCTGGGGGCTGCAGGGTTTGTTATAATGCTTGACACATGATGATTTATTGTCTGAATAATAATGCTATTATAAAGAAATTAAGGAAAAAGCATGAGCTAATATTTGGCAAAGCTTTACTAGGATACTAAGGTAGTCTACCTCAGAGAAGAAAACAAACCAAGGAAATCCAAGACAGGATGAAAACGGGAGAAAAAAAAAAGGAGGAGGGGATGCATTTAAATTTCTTTTTAACTTTGTCAGAAGTTAATACTTCATTCAAAAATATGTTTTCCCTCTGAGCCTCATTATTTTAAATAAATACATACAATGTTTGTATATATCTAAATATATATATATGTGTTTGATATTGATAACTGAAAGATTTTCCTCTATATTAAATTTAATTTAGTGATTGCTTTGTCCAGTGATGGATTTTTTAAAGCATACATATATTTTTTTAAACAAAATTAAGGCAGTTATGCAATAGCCATTCAACATTGATTAGGAATTGACTAGGAATAGGAATCATAAAATAAGTTGTAGTCTAAGATCAACTACCTCCTTATGAGTGTCTATAAGGTGAACAATTTCGTTGGCTATAAGATAGATGACCATGAGTACTAGTTACCTAACTTAACTCACAGACTTATTGCGAAGTTGAAAAGAAGCAATGTACACAAAAACATTTTGTAACAATTAATGCATATATATGTGTTTTAATCAATATTATATATAAAAATTATAGCCTTAAGTCTTCCTTTGGGTTCTCAAAAATGTCCTTGGTAGCATCAGAATTTGACCCTCAGTTTTTTTATCCAGCTATTTACTAGGTTCTGCCTTCTGAGCAGTCACACTAGTGGCCAGAATAAGTGACATAAGATGTAAACAGTTACAGGGATCAGACTTTGGACTTTATAGATTTTTGTGAATCATAGCAATTCACAGTTATTTGCAATAGGCTTTGTCCCAATCCTGTTATGAAACCTCTGGAAAAACTACCGATTCCTTTTTATATTAAGTTAAATTATTTAATTTGTGAGTAGGAGGAAGAGAGCAAGATTTGAATTATACAGAATTCAAACATTTTCATAAAGTCCTAAAATTCTGATTCTGGTAACAGAAGCATATTCTTTCCCTGCTCTGGTTGATACTGTAAGACCATGACTGCTATTACTAAAATTTTTACATACTCATTGATCATGGTGGTAGGCTGAAAAACATAATAGGATGCCCATGGTCTAATACCCAGAACCTGGTAATATGTTATCTTACCTTGCAAAAGAGACTTTGCAGAGTTGAAGAATTTAAAATCTTGAGGTAGAAAGATAGCTGGATTATCCAGGTAGGACCAATGTAATTACAAAGTCCTTGCAGAAGAAGGTAGGAAAGTTAGGATTAGAGGAAGAGACCACACATAAACAAAGCTTGTTTTTGTGAATTTGTTTTTTTTCTTTTTTTCGATTCCACATGTAAGTTATATAACTTGTATTTCACTGTCTTATTATCTTACTTAACATAATTCCCTCAAGGTCCATCATGTTGTCGTAAATAGAAGGATTTCCTGCTTTCTCATGGCTGAATTATATTTCACTATGTGTGTGTGTGTGTGTGTGTGTGTGTATCACATCTTTTTTTATCACTTCATCTGTAGATAAGCACTTAGGTTGTTTTCATAACTTGGCTATTGTGAATAATGCTGCAGTGAACATAGATGTGTAGATTTCTTTTTGAAATACTGATTTTAATTCCTTCAGATATATACCCAGGAGTGGGAATGTTGCTAATGCTATTGTAGTAATTTTACTGTAATACATAAGTATATTAAACCAACACATATACCTTAAACTTACATAATGGTAGATGTCAATTATATCTCAAACAAACAAAAAAGCAGAGGTTGGAAGGATTTGACTGCTTACTGGGAGGTGACAAGCCAAAGAATTTGAGCAGCCTCTAGAAGCTCAACAAGGCAAGGAAGTGGATTCACCCCTAGAGCCTTCAGAAAAAATGCAGTCTGGTTAACACCTTGATTTTAGGGCTACTGTCTTCCAGAACTGTAAGATAATGAATTTGGGTTGCTTTAAGCCACGAAATTTGTAATAATTTGTTACAGCAATAATAGGAAGCTAATGTAGTCATCAAATACAATCATAATCATAATTTCTATTAAAGTGTCAAAAAGTAAAGAAATGAGGGTTAAGATTTTAGTCTATGGAGCCACAATGCCTGCATTTAAATCCCTTTCCATCACTTACTAAGTGAGTTAGCTTGGCAACTGTTTGTCTGCCTGTACAGTGGGGATAATAAGGGTACCTTACATGGTTTTTGAGAAGATTAAATGAGTTAATAAATTTAAAGCTATTAGAACACTGTGTGACACATGGTAAGTTTTCATAAGATCTAAACCATCATTTTATTTCTGTCGTTACTGAAGTTATGATTATCACTTGTTCATTCTTTAAATAAAAATATCAGAGTTTTCACTCTATAGGTGCAATTTGATGGGGAAGATATCAAAAATATTTTATCAAACCTCTGCTTTCAGGAAACTTATGATCAAGAGGGAGAGATAGAGTATATATGTAAATTACTGCAGTACAAGATGGAAAATTGTGGATGTCACAGATGTTTTACTTCCTTCCCACCATCCTGCTTCTGAGCCCAGCAACTATGATGAATAGTGTATTATGTCCCTTCCCTTGACTGTGGAAATATCTCAACTGTAGTACACTTTTTGAACGAATTACGTAGGTAAAATTTCTTTTAATTAGAAAAATAAATAATTAATTTGGGGTAGAAATAAGAGGTATTGACTTGGCTATGTGTTGAACTGCTGTCCACATATTATTGCCACTAGATGATAAGTTATAACCTCTAATTATCACATAGTTCATCTACTGCTGCAAAATTGTCAGATGGAAATCAACTCAGTTTTAGTGCTGAGTTAAAAACAAAAACAAAACAACCAACAACAATAATAAAAACTATGTTTTATACCTAGTGGTAAACCACCTCTTCTGGTAATAGCTCTCTTATTTTTTTAGAATTATAAAATGACAGCTCAGGACTGTAGATAAAGCCTCAGACATAAACAAGAAAATAATAACAATTTCTGAATCCATGCAGCAATTTTCCTCTAAAATTAACCTTCACAATCCCATGATGGATTAAACAGGTGCCACTTTCAGATGTCATCTATAAGAGGAAGAGCACTCAAAGATGTAAGACCCATCAGCCCAAAATCAAAAGGATAAACATCACCATCACAAAAACATATTTAGCAAATGCTTTTGTTGTTGTTTTTGGTTTGATTTGTTTCACATGCTGGGTTTTACTTCCTGTGGTATTGAAAAAATCCTTCGTGTTTCAAAACAGGACTCAATTTGTGCACATGTGATTGAACAGCTAATTATAGACACCTTCACCTGAACAAGATGCTAAAACATAGGCATGCCAGCCACTCTCATGTTGATCTTCATTACCCATCACTGTACAGTTTAGGAAGGTCAAATAAACAGTATAGTTACATGGATTATGTTAGTATTTGCTCTGTTTCTCTGGAGACATAGCCTGAATCAATCTATGTTTAAAACAATTTTGATTGAAGTTAGTGGAAGAGCATGAATTAGAAATAACAAAATGAGCCAAAGTATTAAGATCACCATATAGAAGGGAAAGACCTAAGAGAATTCTAGAAATTTTAACTTGTGTCTTTAGCTATGTAAAGTTCAGAGAAAAATGTTCACATAAGTTTTTATACTTAATTTTCCTAGAAGCACTCTCAACTTTTATATGCACATATGTTGCTACATCTATTTAAACAATAAAATTATGTCACTACAATGCATAGTCTTTAACTGAGAATATTTGATCTTGTATCATAGGCCCAGTTAAATAGCATCTGAATAATTCAGAACACAAACTATTTAAAGAAGTCAATATTAGCAAAAAAAAAAAAAAAAAAAAAGAAGCTACAGTCTCATAGGAACATAATTTGTGAGTAATTTACCTATTTTAAGGAACTTGTATCTTAACCTTCATTGAACTTCAAGATCTTGGTAATGTTTTGTCAGGCAACATTAAATTTATCCTTATAATGTATTCAATTTTTGTTTTTCCTTGGATAAATGCTAGAAAATTAAGACTTTGGTCAAAAAGTAGAACATTCTTCATGTGGAGTCATATGGCACAAAGCTACATACAAAATCTAGGCTGAATAGGGTGGGTTTCCCCCAGAGTCAGGTATTTTGATATGGATTTGGGGAGCAAATTTTGACAATTGAATGATATACTTTGACAAATGATAGACAACACATTGCTTCTCAATGTTACAGCATTTTCAAGTCAAAACAATACAGACACGTGCCAGGATCTTGCGGTATTGGTGTTCTTTAGTTGCAAATCACAGAAACTAGCTGTAGCTTATCTAAACCAAGAGAAGAATTTTAAAAGGATTTTTGAAAAATATGAAATTTGTGGTAAGATGGGAGATCTAGGCTTGAAATTGGACAGGAAGTTCTAGATGGCAATGGCATAGGTCTTCTGGCAGGTGACATGTAGTCTGAGAGCCTCTTCTAGAATGAAATGCAATTAAGTGTGTTTGCATTTTTTTTTTGTGGTAGCATGCTCAAGCCTCTGATTCTGACTGACCTTGGTTGGATCAAGAGTTGAGCATTTCCAAGGGCAGAACAGTGCACATAAGAGCCCCACCATACTGCACAGAACAGGAAGAAGAAATTTTGTTGTAATTAAAAAGGAGAAATGACTGCCAAATAAACCACCACCCACCACCAAATCCAATTGTATGCTATAGATTTATTCTCATATTTTTACAGTTTAAAAAATTTTACAGTTAAGAATTAGGAAACTCAAATATTTCTTCAAGGTCTCATCAAGGACAGTAGCAGGAAATGGACTGACTAGTTGAGGCAGGGGTAGGGGTGAGGGTAAAGGAACATTTTTAATGAATAAATTTGACTGGAAAGATATAATTTTAAAGAGTTCTCTTCAGGCTGGATTGATAATTAATTCTGAATCTTTTTTATCAAACAAGAAGCTTGAAATAAATCAAGTCTCCTATATTATACCCCAGACACCTGCCATCCTCAGTTGTGATAGATGCAGACTAAATTGTTTGAATTTTTATTTAAATGCAGTTTAATACAGAATTTAAATTATACAAAACAGAAAAATAGCTCTAATTGCATAATACATTATCTTAGTGAATAAATAATAAATAATCTACTGAATGTATAAATGACACTGACAGAACTTTAATAAATTTATTTGTGTTACTCTCACCCATCAGTAATTTTATGATCATTTAGAGTCTGACTCTTCATGAAATGAAATTATTTTAAACTTTTCTTATGCTGACAAACAGAAAGCTTTTTAATTCCCCATTTACAAAATGACATCTGCTCTATTTCCATTTTACTTTTTCAAAATGAGTTTGCTTAGTATTTTATTTCTCATTTTGTCAAATAGTTTTGCCAAAGATGGTGAAAATCCAATCCCTGTAGACCAGAAATTACAGAAATGTAGACATAACACTTTACATATGGTAGTTATGTGCTTAACATTTTATATTAAGGTATTTTAGACATTTATTTCCCTTTCTCTGTTTTTTAACCCAAGCAAATGCAGGAAAAGTTTAAACAATAAGAATCAAGCCATTTAGCAAGTAGGATATTGATTTTCTTATTTTAAGTGACAGTAATCATATAGTATTAATAATATAAATCAGTCTTCAGCTCTGATCATCTAAATGCAATCTATAGCTCTTTCTATTCAGTGACAACAACAGAAAAAGGTAAAACTCTGATCAGAGCCATGCTGCTGTTGTCACCTGATCAACTCATTTTCTTCTTCTTCACGTTATCTCCCCTCTCCCTACTGACATGCACCATGTCCACTCATACACACAGGTATACACGTGTGTACACACATACACACACACTGGAGTGTGGGGTTTAATGTTGTGCATTCTGATGTCAGTTTTACCTGGGTTTATAGTCAGATCTATCATTTACTAAGTATGCAAATTCAGCTAAGTTACTTACCTTCTCTGAGCCTCTACATCTTCATTTGAAAAACAAAGATAGGCACAATGGATATTCTCAATAAGTGTAAAGTGCTCTTGTTGCAATTATTGCTATTGTAGGTATAGTGCTTTTAGGAGAAGCAGTAGTTGTGATATTAGTAAGTGTTCATGGTTTATCCTCTGTATTCAAAAAGTTTATTCACAATAATAATCAGATAGTAATACCTTATTAGAAGATCATTCTTGGAACATAACACATATAATCGAGGACAATTATGAAGCCTAGTATGAATCATAACTCTGACAATCCTGAGACAATTCTGCCATTAGAGATACATATTTCTTTTTTCATTTTAATCTTCTCTTACTTGCTCAGCTATTAAAGAAATCAGAATATGGGAAGAGACTCAGCAGTACTGAGTAATGATGAATTTTAACAAATAGGGTTGGATGACTCAGAGTTCAAAACACATTTTGTTATATTATTACAATATATTATTTTCATTCATCTGTACATGATACCACTATAATTAATTTGGTTCAAAAAATGAATTTTATTAATGTTTTAATCAATAGGATCCCAGAAACATGCAATGCTATATTAATAAGTCATATTGTTTTAAACTGTGATCTTGCTTCCAACTTCTCTCCATTTCTTTCCTAAAATGCCTGATGTCTGACTACATGTCTGACATCATAAGAATCAGCTTTTAAATAATGGATGTCAATCTCTTCTACATCTGGCTTGAAGAATATTCCCTGCAGAAGATGAGACTTCTCAAAGCACATCTGAGCTAAAGATACAAAAAATTTTTCTCTGTTCTGGTCTCACTCCTTCAGGTCTAGGCTTCAGGCTATAGCATTAGAAATCTCACTCTTCTTGAGAAAAATGAAAAGTAATCTTGAGCAAGATTAGTATAGAGGAGCAAACATTTAACTAGAAATCAGGAAGTCTGGTCTAGCCCTGAATCTATCTTGGTAACCTTGGTAACCTTGGCAAATATAACTTCGTCTTTCTGTAAAGTGAAAAAGTTTAGTTTGACTATTCTAAGTATCACTCCAGTGTTAATGTCTGTGGGGAGGAAATATACACCACCATGTGTTATTTTAATCTAATTAATAGTTTTCATAAGGCAAACTTACATACATAGACACCATATACATGCCACACATACTCATAGACATGCACACTTTTCCAATACCTCTACCACTATTTCTCTTCTTTATCCAAATATGGAAAACCAATATTATAAATACTATTATTAAACAAAAAAGCAATCTAAAAGGATTTGTCAGCAGATCAGGAGGATTCTGTGCAGATGTATTTCCCTGGGGAAATATATGCTAATGATAAAATTCTAGATCTGACTTTTGCATGTGATAAAATGCTTATTTGTTTTTTTGCTAGTTAAAGAAAAATAGAGCAGAAGTCATTTATCACCCAATAAAGTATTTGCTGAGTGAAATGCCCCCTCCCCATTTAAGACACTAGTCCTCCTAAAACCACATCTAGTTTTATTATTGAGTTTTATCTTCTTTGCCCTCAAGAAATAACAAGAAACATGTGCAATTCTAGCCTGGGGGAAAATAGAAGAAAGAAAGTAACACCAGAGATCTATCCTACTCTGGTAAAAAAAATTGGCTTGATAACCTAATTGGCCTTTTGTATGACTGATAGTTAAAACACCTTGTGCTAGGTGTAAACCAAATTGAACACCACAGTAGACAGAGAAGCAACAGCCAAGTCGAAAGGTAAATTAGATATGCTTGTCTGAGTCTGAATTTGCCAAACTCTTTTATTTTATCTCTATGGCAATGTGTAATTCCATCTCTAAGAAGATAAAGAGGGAGTTAGAAGAGCCAACAGAATGGGAAATAAAGTAAATTCTTACCGATCTTCAAAAGAAATTAATAACCTGATGGTCTGTGCCTTGGTTTCTTGACAGTGAGATGTCTGTTACATGAGTAGAAACATTTCTAGGTTATTTTACCAAGCTACATTTTCATATTATTCAGAAACCCAGGATTGTGCTAACAACTCAATGATGGCTTATACTCTTCAACAGATGCATTAGAGAATCACATGAAGTAGCAATTATGGTGTGTTCTTACTGGTACAAAATGATGCAACCCCAGGAGAAATTCTTCCTGACCCATCAAATCAAATCAGTGTCATAGACTTCTTATATGCACTTTGTAGATACAAGAAAGCCAATCAAGTATGAATTTGAATAAATGTTCATTAAATGGTTCCAGCTCTTCCAGCTACAATAGTAAGAGTAATGGAATTGGAAAATTATCTTGACATACCTGCCCTTTCTTTTTTTAGCTACCTCTTAACTTTTCTTCCAAACTCATAGCAGAAATATACTGAACAGTGCATGCCGGATCATAAGTAGTCACCCTGACAAGCATGGCTAAAGGATGTCTACTTGCATGTGTATTAGCTGAAATCCCAGATATTGTATTGAAAATGTTAAATTTGTACCCAAAAGTATAGCAGCAGACTTTCATTCTACTTGCGGATTTTATGGAAAGGGTTGGAACCTGAGTTCCCTTTATTTTTTTAATTCCCCTAGGTGCCAAGGACTAGGAGAAGGTTGAGTATGCTATGTCATTATTTCAAATCTACAAAAATTAATAATAATAATATCCAATATTATTTTTGTGCTTATTGCTCTAAATTTACACACACTGCTATTTAAACCGGAGAAGGCTTTGGTATCTTAATTAGAATTCCATTAATTACAGTCTTATTTCTGCAGATTACCACACTGTTATAACTCATACATTCAAGTTTCTATTGAGATTGAAAGTTCAGATTAATTAATATTTTGTTGAAAAGGACAGAATTGTTATAAACCACCAGGAGCTGAAAGAGACCATTAAACAAAACAAACAACCAACAACAAAACAAGCAAATAAACAAGGATAAAACAGCCTACCTTTCCTGTGGTAGATGAAAATCAATAGGCATAGAAATGGGAAGGTCCAAGCACGCAGGTTTAGACAAGTACTGTCCATTTTCCTTCATGAGAGGGCTACAAGAAGAAACAGAAGAAACTCAGAAGGTTAAAGCTAAACAGATTTCTATTTTTTCCCAAAAAAAGCCTTTTGCTGTTATTTGTTTTCGCGTCCACACTGCTTTCTTCTCCTAGTAGGATAATGAAGAGATCGCTGTATTAAAACGTCATTCCCTTAAAAAAGTAAAAACTGAGGCATCTTCAAAAGGCTCAATTTTGGTTTGATATCATATCCATCATGTAGAAATAGAGGAATATTCTTTATTAGTTTATTGAACTTTAGACATTATATCAAGAAATTCCACAAGTTAAAGCATCAGTGACGTACCCCTCAAATTTTGTAACAGGAAGCTATCAGACATAGGACAAGGGAAAATAACTTAGTTCCCCATGTTTCACACTGTCAAATAAACTTGCTTCACACTGTCAAATGAACAACTACCTTAGGGGTTGCATCCTTATTTGAGCAATACAGGCTGCATGAGTTGCAAATTTGCACAACAATTCTAGATCCAACTGGAAAATAAATGAGTTCAAGCATAGTAATTCAGTTTCTACCCATGAGAAATTCAAAATGTGTACAATGTTCAATGACTGCAATTTGAAAATATAAAATGAAATGAAGAAAAGATTACCACGGCTAATATCAATTCATAAACGTTAAACTTTGGAAATCAACCTTAAAAATGAATTAATAATTCCAGTATATGAACAACACTTATGTTTGTGCAGGAACAGTACTTATACACAAGGTCTAATGAATCCAGAACATTTATTGAACAAACACAGTATGTGTATGGAATATGTACCCTGCAAGATTGAAAAAGAACAAATGAAGATTTTTCTCTTCACTTATGGAGCTTATAGTAAAATACGTACTTATAATAAAATATTGATGAAAATGTGATCCAAGTTTTCCAAAAAAAATTTTTTATCAACCCTGCAAAGCTTAAGGGGGTGGGTATTAAATAAGCCAGCTCATTCTGTCTAATTTGAGGTACTACACTGTAAAGTATACCTTCAGCCTGTAGGTTCCCCAAAGTCAAACACCTTGTCCCCTCACTTGGGACTAAATTCTCTGTCTCTAGAAAAGAACTTGCCAGATATCTCTCTGTCCATCTCCCTCTCTCTCTCTCTCTCTCTCTCTCTCTCTCTCTCTCTCTCTCTAAGGAAAATCAAGTAAGAAGGCAAGAAATAAATTTACACAGACTGAGGCTTTCTCAAGGGAGGAAGAAGCACCTTTTTAATAAATCAGTCTGAAAGCAAAGACAGAGAGATTCTCTGGTATAACCAGCCTATTTTGCTTTCACCTTGAACTCATTTTCTATTTTGCAGAACTTGGCAACTCACTTTAACATTATACCATTACCTATATGTTGCTTTGTGTTTATCTGAACAGACAAGAACTCCCCAGAATGATTCCTACAGTTTGCTTTAAGCTTAGCTGCATAATGGTAAGCATTCTGTGAGAATCAGATATGTTTCTACACCAAAGCAGACAAACTTCCAGACAAGGGGAACAGAGTTTCAAGCTTCTACTTAGGAGGTATAATGCTAAGAAGGATATTGTTTCCCACCTCTACAACAGCAACATAAAAAGCTGGATATACAAACCAAAATTTTCTTGACCTCGTTAGAGAACTGAGGTCACAGGGCAATAAACTAACCAAAAATCTATGGAAAGATAGGGTCTTCCAAAGAGAGATAGGACACAGCACTTACTTACCTGGGGCAGATGTAGTAAGCTAAAAAAGCAAGAAAGAAGAATTCAGCTAAAATTTGAACCAACTGCTAAATAATTAGCATGAGCTAATTTAGTGTGAGAGTACAGAACTTCTAGAAGTTGAAAGACACAAAGTAATTTATGACCATTTGCAATATTTACAGACCTCAAGAGGTGATCGTGAGAAAAATTAGAGTCAAAGAAAGAGACAGGGAGCACGACATGTGTCAAGGGGAGGAGACTTTCATGCAGGAAAGTCATGAAGTCCACACAAAACCTACCCTGTTGTCCCTTTGGAACAAAAGTTTAAGCTACTGGCATTAGGGAGTAAAACATATTGTTCTCGTAATACAGGTGAAACACTTGCATCTGGGAGAAGGAAATAAAAAAAATCACCTCTACCCATGAGGAAGGGCAGAAAAATCTTATGTCATTAGAGATTATCCACTGGGGAAGGGGTAGGATCCCTGAGAAGGAGATCCTCACATCCTTAAGACTGACCTTACATTGTCCATGTACAGCCAAGGTTGAACCAAAACACCAGAGGAATGTTCATGTCTTCCATCCCACTACCAGGTTATCAAGTGTTGCATGACAAATCATATCATTTTACTATGTGGAGAAGGGTGGAATTGTGAAGAAATATCTAACATAAAAGTGCAAAAAGAAGATCTAAAGCAGAGAATGGAGCAGACACTGATGAAAATCTTCCAGAAAAACAGCCCTTACACTACAAAAAAGGCACAGGTAGAAAAATTTCAAGTTGGTGGTACAATAAGGGTAACCATAATAACAACAGCAACCACCACCACCACCATGAAACAACAACAATAATAATGTAGTTCATCTTGTGACTAGAAACCTCAACTTCCCACACTAAAGGCTAACAAAAAAAGAAGTTTCACATTTCCAGGTATTAATATTATATACCTCAGTCGCTATGGTCCTATACAAGATGTCTGGCATTCAACCAGAAACTACAAGATACAAGAAGAACATGAAAAAAACAACACACTTTCCCAGACTTATATGACCCAGATGTTGGAACTATCAGACAGAGAATTTTAAATATATATTGTTGCATTGCCAGTTGATTAATATGTTAAAAACCTGTGGACTGACAACATGCATGGACAGGGGGAAAAGAGACAGAAACATAAGAAATAAAGGGAAAACCTTGGTAAGAGAAATGTACACCACCTTAGATACGCTCCAAACAGCAATACAATAAACTCAACACAGCAAAGGAAAAATCACTGAACATGGAAATAGATCACTAGAGGGAACACAAAGAGAGACACAAGGAGAAAAAAGAGTGAAAAAAATAAGGTATCAAAGAGCTCTAGGATACAATCTAACACATTTGAAAATAAAATCCCAGAAGTAAAAGAGGAATAGAATAAAGTATAAGAAGTATTTGAAGAGATAATGGCCAGGACCCCAAACTACAAACCTTAGTAGTTCAGCAAACAGCAAAAGTATAAATAAAGCACACACACACACACACCTCTACCTAGGCTCATTATTGTCAAACTTCTGAAAAACAAAGATAAGAACAAACACTGAAAATTATCAGAAAACAATAAAAATTACAGCAAACTGCTTGGAATAACAATAAAAAATGCAGTGGATTTGTCAGACTATGTAATGGCATTTTAAAGTACTGGGGGAAAATAACTGTTTATTTAGAGCTCTATACCAGCAAAAAGTAGCTTTCAAACATGAAGAAGAGATATATTTCAGGAGAGGACTTCTGAAATGGCAGAGTGAGGAGCTCCAGAGAACTCTCTCCCTGGCAAAACAACTGCTTAAATGATGAAAATTATTAAAAACCAGTAAAAAAAACAAAAAAATCCACGGTCTTAAGGGAATGTGCTAGTTTCCTATGATTGCTGAAACAAATTACCACAAACTTACTGGCTTAAGTGACACACATTTATTTTCTTATAGTTCTAGAGTTCAGAGGCTCAAAATAGGTGTCTCTCAACTAAAATCAAAGTATAGGTAAAGGCACATTCTTCCTGAAGGCTTTAAGAAGAATCATTCCCTTCCCTTTCCTGGTTTCTAGAGGCCACCAACATCCCTTGGCTTATGGCCTCTTTATATCTTCAAAGCCAGCAATGAATGCTAGAGTCTTTCTTACATGGCATCACTTCTGCCTTCCCCTTTCACATCTAAAGACCTTTGAGATTACACTGGTCTCATCACAGTAATCCAGGATAATCTCATCTTCATGTAAATTTATTAGCAATATTAATTCCATTTGCAAAGTTAATTCCCCTTTGCCAGGTTACATAGCATTCACAGGTTCTGGGGACTAAGCCCGGGACATATACAGAGGCCATCCTTGTGCCTACAACTATCCACCGTCTGACACCAAAAGATTCACATCCATCTCACATACAAATACATTCATTCTATACAAGGTCACCAAAAGACTCAACCAATTAGAACATCAACTCAAGTTTCAAATCTCACATCAAAAGTTCCAGATGTCATTACTTAAATGCAACTAAATTAGGTATTGATAAGACTGTGGGTATAATCCATCCTGAAGGAAAATTTTTCTTCATCTGTGGACCTGTGAAACTAGACCTGTGAAACCGCTCCCAAAATAAAAGGATGCTACAGGAATAGATTAGCAGTTATAGAGATTTCCAGTCAAAAAGAAAGAAAACAAAAAGTAAAAAGGAGTCACTTATCTTAAGCAATCTCAAAGTCCAGCTGGGAAAACAGTATTAGGCTTCAAGGCCTGGGAATATGCTTTGCTCCAAAAGGTTCCACCTACTAGGTTCACAGCTCTGTTCTTGGAATCATTATTCTTTTTCATGAAGGTTAGAATGTGTTTGAGGTTTAGTGATTTTATCCTCCTGTTTCCTACCTGTAGAATTTTAAGAGTTTGACCACCTTCTTTCATTTCTTCTCTCTGTCCCTTTTAGTACAAGTTGACAGTATTCTTCATCTATAAGCATTTCAAGTACCTGGTGTGTCTCCCATGTCTCACATGGACTCACTCTGTTAGACCAAAGTTTACTCCAAGGATCTTTCCTGGATAATCTTATATCTATTCCTAGCTTCTGCTGAGATGGCTGAGAGGATCTGTATGTCACGTATCCAATCTCACAAAGCCCTTTGTGTGACTGAATAATCTGAACTTCTAATCCTTCTGAGGCATTATGAAATGATTGTCTAGCCACACCTTGGACTTTCTCCAAAGCATCCTTTTTCTAGTAATGAATTAATTTTGACATGCTTTGCAATCTGGATAACATGAGAATTTCCCAAATTATCATGTCCCTGTTCCTTTTGCTTAACAGTTCTTTCCTCCATGTATCTCCTTCCCCTCACATTTTACAATAGGCAGCAATAAGAAATCAGACCACACTCTCAATAGTATTTGCTTAGAAATCAGTGAAACTGAAGCCTCACTGGCAGCAAGTACTTGAAAACAACCTCTGATGAAACTCAAAAAATAGGCTACTCTGACCCAGGGGTGACACCCAAGAATCCAAGATTAAAAATATCATAGTTGGGCTTCCTTGGTGGCACAGTGGTTAAGAATCCATCTGCCCATGCAAGGGACATGGGTTCGAGCCCTGGTCCGGGAAGATCTCACATGCCATGGAGCAACTAAGCCCGTTTGCCACAATTTCTAAGCCTGCGCTCTAGAGCCCACGAGCCACAACTATTGAGCCCAGGTACCACAACTACTGAAGCCTGCATGCCTACAGCCCATGCTTTGCAACAAGAGAAGCCACAACAATGAGAAGTCCGTGCACTGCAACGAAGAGTAGCCCCCGCTGGCCGCAACCTGAGAAAGCCTGCATGCAGCAACGAAGACTCAACACAGCCAAAAGTAAATAAATAAATTTATTAAAAAATATATATATCATAGTCATCCCTGACATTCTGGAATACTGTATATATGCCCAAGTCTATTCCTTTTCAGAAGCAACCAGAGAAGAAAACTCCAAGATACAATTTTCTGTTTGTATGTGGGGCAATAATAATAATATATTAAAAAAGAAAAGTAGTATTTCTCTCTAATGCTTTATTATAAGGTAGGCATTCAAGTTTCCCATAACTCCTGCATCTAACTGCAATTAGGCTGTAAGTATAATGAAAGAACCAGGAAATACATTGGTAAATTCATATAATTGAATTCATTTATCCTCTTAAGATTTTAAAATCATGAGCTAACAAATATAACCATGGGTAATAGCTTATTAAGAAATTATCAGTAGAGCAGAGATTATATTACTCTTTAACATAAGATAAAACAAAGTCATTCCTACATATATTTAACTGATATACCTAATTCTGGTATCTGAGTCCCCAGTTTCACCTTAGTTCACTGACAAAACAAGTATCGCAAACTTCAGAACTTTGGTATTCTTTAACTATTCAATGTAATTATCTCATCAGCCGTTTTCAAGTTGCCTTTGTTGTCATGTGTTTTTTCCTCTAACTAGATTTTCTTCATGTTTTATAATTCTTTTAAATCTGGTAATACACTGCAAATTTTGACACATTCTGATGGCATTCATCAAAGTGTAAGGGGCTTGATTTTCTCATTAGTCATCTTTCATCTTTTAGTGTGTTTTTATTGATTTTTGGCTTGAAACACTCCTTTTAACATTCTTTAACCAAAATTCCTATTTTGTTGACAAGAATGTTTCCTAATAAATTATTTTATTTTTTTCTAAGGTATTAAAGTCATTAAATCATTTCTGACCTCGCACAGCTTAAACACAGAGTTTTTTGCTTTATTTTGAATATAGCAAGTTAAAATGAAACAGGGCTTATAAAATTCCATGATCCAAACTATTTTTATGAAAGCTTCTGACCAAACATAATCCTAGCTATTAAAGACAGATATAATCCTAACTATTGATGCTTAGTAATTAGGCAGAAATGGTAAATCTGGAAAAAGTAATCATTGTTTTCTTTCTTTGAATCTAGAAGACTAAGGGGTGACAAACATGAGGAAGCAGGAAAGTGTTCTGGAGTATTTTTTAGAAATTCCTGGGTGCAGTAGGACACTCATCCGGGCCCCAGCCAACACTGCTGCAGGAAGCACACCAAGCCTGTAGTGTAAGATCTGGAGGTCCCAAAATTTTCCTCCTCCTTGCCCTCAACTCCTCTTCCTGATGGATATCCAAATAGACAGTTCTCAGAGCATCACTTCTCCCTTCCATTTTCTGTTTGAAGTCAAATAACTGGACTTTCTTAAACATTTTCCCCATGATGTAGGGGCCAATAATATCAGCAACAAGAATAAGGGTACAATATAGAGTATGAAACCATTCTAATTTGCCCAGGACTGAGAAAGCCCCAGGTATTTCCTGAGGAACCAGGAGGAATTTGTCACCCTAGTGCAACACCATGTTAAGGTGACCTCAGTGTTGAGGTGCTTGTGATGTCCCGGATCCCAGCACCAAAAGATGATCATATGTATCAGATGAAGCAAACAGAAAATTTTCAGAAATATCATACCCAAATATTTTTAGGGATAAATGATTATTACAAATGGGTTAAATTGCATACAGATATTCAGATACTGTCAAAAAATCAAAACTCTGCAGACTCCTTTTTAATAACTAGTTTATAATTCCTGGTAAATCACTTGTTTTCATCACTGGATGAGGGAATCTAGCCCCAGACATCTTCCAAAAGCCTTCATAAGCACAGTGAAGCATAATGGTAACTACTAGTTACATGTGGATCAAAGAACAGACTTCAGAGGCAGACAGACTCTGAATGCCTCCTGCAACATGTATTCTGGGTGGTTACCAGAAGTTCCATAACCTACCAGTGCCAGTTTCTTAAGTTTTAGTAGTGCCTGTCTCACAGCAACCTTACAAGAGTTTAAAGCATTAATATATGCAAAGAATTCAGCACTGTGCCTGGTTCATAGTAAGTATGAAAAATGTAGAAACGTTATTTCCCCATCCTGTCACTCATTCGCTTAAGAAATATCATCAACGTATCTTCCATGTCTTTTTTTTTTTTTCTTCTCTCTCCAGTGCCTAGAAAAAGACCTGGTACTTAGAGTTGATAGATATTTGTTAAGTGAATATGTGATAGGAGGCTTGGTTAAATGATGAAATTTAACCAAGTATCCTCAGGCTATGACACTTATTGTACACAGCCTGAAATGATGTCACCATAAAGAATGAGCCATCAGTGACATATAGTGTTAATTTAAAGGGGTTTCTTTCAACTAAGGGGCACTGAAAAATTGCACTTTGAGATAACCCATGGAAAGGACGTGACTAGCAATACTTTGGTAGAATATTAAGCTATTGCACTGGTGTCATGGATGCTGTGAGCCAAGGTCAGATGCCCATTTCATGACTGAGGATATATTCCCTCAAGCGCCAGTTGTGAAGCTCCACCAGGAGTTGCCTGAGCTGATGGAAGCTGCCACCCCAAAAGTCATGTCTGAGATAGCCCTTTCCCAGTGACTGATCCATATGGGGGTAATAATGTTTGAGGCAATGGGGCAACACGAATCAGGAGAATCTAAAGGGGCAACCTCAGTATGAGTCCATAGAGAGTTGGCTCAAGCTTTGTGGTGACATCTCCCTCTGCCCAATCTTTATTCTCTTCTTCAGCAAATTGCTTTCCACAACAAGGATTTGTGACGGTCAAATGGGCTAACTTACAAAAAATGATTAAGTGATGTTTTTGTACATGGTAAGCAGTCAATAAATATTAGAAATTTGCCATTTTATTATTGAAGGAAACCACCAATTTCATATAAGAATCCATGTAGCATTTCTCTAAAGGTTGATTCATCCAGCATCTGAAAACTTCTATCAAGGAACTTACTTTTTATATTTAACATTAACTAAAGATTTTTAGCAGGATTGCTAAGTCAAAATCTCTTTCTCTGCACAACTTGTACCCATTTCCCTCAACCATTACATAAGATAAACATAATCCTTTAACAGTTTTTCAAATTTTATCTTTGTTAAAAAGAATTTTTTTCCCACAACATGTAAATTATGTAACACACTCTAGTTGATTTGGTTTTTGTTTGCTTTCATTTGTTTGGAGCTTCCCAAATGATCATGATTCAATCTAATTCTCCCCTTTGCTTTGCTGGTAGCAGACTAGAGAAAGAATCTCCTCAGGAACAAAATGTCTCTCTCTCTTACTTACCTTGTATTACTATTAGGCATACTGATAAATTTGTGAAGTCAGTATTAAGCACTGTGCCAGCACAATGAAAAAACCTTATTAAAGAGATTACTCATAGAGGGTGGATCTTTTAGTAGTTTAGTCAGGGCCATGTTTTTACCAGAACTGGAATATTTAGAAAGTATTCATGAACCTTTTCTGTATAAATGTGAGTAATAACTGAAAATGGGGTGAGCTGAGGAAATGAGACAAAGAAGTATGCAAGCATATCTGTAAACAAGGACTCCTTATTCTTGTGACCACACCTTTCCCAGGGACAATTTCTCAGGACCATATTGATATGGAACAGACAGAAAGTTCTACTGTACAAGATGCTCTAATGTTTTACATAGATGGGAGCTCTTATTATCCTTTTGCCATTTAATTCCAACTTACTCCTACATGCTTTCATTATTAAAGTGCTCCCACCCTGGGTAGTGCAAGAAATTAAAACAGAAAAGTTGATACACTAATAATTACATAGGCATCCCACTTTCAATTTTGTAATTTTCTTATTTGTGATATTTTTATTCTTTAAATCTCCATAAACACAATACAATATATTAGAGAGTGAAAATTAATAAAATAGTCTATGGAGCATCCTGTGAAAACAGACTTTTTAGGAACATTTAACATGTAATATATCTTATGTAAGCTTTCAGGGGTCAATAGCATATACAAAAATTCTAAAGCACACCAAACATATACTTTTCAAAAACAGAACCACACAATCACTTCTTCTTTGGTGAATCAGGTCTGAGATGAAATAATGATTTGATGCTGTGCCTGTCAGAGAACACTTGATGTGGGGTATGGATATTTCCTGTCTCACTGTGATAGCTGGCAGGTGCACCCTTGTCATTTGATGACATAGAATGGATTACTTCATAGTGCAAACAACACTCCTGAGACCAAAAGAAAATTAAATTTAAAACAAAAGATAATGGAGAAAAAAAAATCATCATTGCTCATTATTTTTCATTTCCTTCTTTCTTTAAATGGCTGTTTTTACTGGCTCAAAGAACATGGCAGATGTTGTCTGTGTCTTTGTCACAGGGACTAATAGTTTCTCTGGAGAGCAAGAGCAACAAGGCTGAGTCACAGGAAAGCAATTTTTATGATTCAGAAATAAGAACTAATATGGTTGTTTTAACACATATTTGCAATTGTATATCTTGTATGCATTTTTGGAAATTAGTAAGTGTCCATAGTTTTCTTTTTGTTGCCATTCCTTTTATGCAGCCTACAAATCACATGTCTCCTTAACACAGAAGTAGCATAGTCTGGCATAACTAGTTCTCCATAGTAAACACAGTAAAACAAGTCTGAGAAATCTCTGACCACCAGCACACGTAAAATGCGTACCACCATGAGCCATAGGGTACTACTCTTTTTTTTTTTTTTTTTTTTTTTTTTTTTAACGATATGCGGGCCTCTCACTGTTGTGGCCTCTCCCGTTGTGGAACACAGGCTCCGGACACGCAGGCTCAGCGGCCATGGCTCAGAGGCCTAGCCGCTCCGCGGCATGTGGGATCTTCCCAGACCGGGGCAAGAACCCGTGTCCCCTGCATCAGCAGGCGGACTCTCAACCAATGTGCCACCAGGGAAGCCCGGGTACTACTCTTAACTGCTGTCAAGTTTTAAGACACCAAACACTGGTCTTTTGCCGGCATCTTTGGTACAGTTCCACTTTGATTTCTTTCTTTCTTTTCTTTCTTTCTTTCTTTCTTTCTTTCTTTCTTTCTTTCTTTCTTTCTTTCTTTCTTTCTTACTTTCTCTCTCTCTCTCTCTCTCTCTCTCTCTCTCTCTTTCCTTCCTTCCTTCCTCCATCCCTCCCTCCCTCTCTCTCTCTTTCTTTCTTTTTAGTTACTCTAGACTTTCATCATGTTGCCAGGCATGAAAGATCAACTAACGGACCAAGGGTAGTAGGAATAGTTTCTATATAAAAGATTGAAAAATGATCTACTTTATATACTTTCCCCAATGCTGTTGCCATATATATATATATATTCTTTTTTTTTTCTGGAGACTTTAACAAATCTTTAAATATTTTAGGATTATTCTCTGCTCAACTGGAGAATTGACTCCAAAAAGGGATGTTTCACAGTGCTGAATTTTAAGGTATGATTTGTTAGCTTTATGTTTCTTCAAATCCCTTTAATGGATAAGAAAGCCTTATGTAAATCCATGGGGGGAAAAAAGGAAAACCTATACATAGTTCTAAAATAAGTGATGTAGGCAAGTATCTTGCATAACTCCATCAGAAGCAAGTAACACTGCCAGGATGTTCAGAGTACTCTATTGAGTTTTTAGGAAAAATACAATCTGTTTCATAAAGAAAACATACCCAAACACATACACATAAACACACAAGCCTGTGTGAACAAAATGGCTTGAGAACTATTTCAAATATGATTCTAGGAATGGTGTGTATTAGTTAAGGTGTTCAGTTGCAAATGAAAGAAATTCAAGTCATACAAACTTGTCTTTTTTTTTTTTTTTAACTGACATTATTGGAATACCTAAATGAAGACTTAACTCACAGCTGGATCTAGGGGTTTAAATGATGACATCTGGAGCGGTAATCTCTCCCACTGGGCTGATTTATTCTTCTTTGTGCTTTGCTTTCATTTTCAGACAACTTATTGCAATATGATGGACCCCCAGCACTCCAGTCCTACATTCTCACAGTATATATGTGATAGAGACAACTATTTCTCTCTTTAGTTTCAATAGAAGTACTTCAGTTGAGTACTTCTGAATGACCCACCTTGAGTCAAGTACATTAATAACCGCCCACTGTAGGCAGGGGTAAGGATTTGATTAACAAAGCCTGGATTTTGTACCCAACTTTGGAGCTAGGGTTCAAATCAGCTCCAAAAGAACCACGGAAAAGAGGATTCTTAAAGGTAAATGAGAATCCTGTTATGAGGAAAAGGGGGAATGTTTGCATGTTCAGCAAAACAATGGATATCATTTACAGTCTATCCTTGACAAGTGATATAATAGGATATAACGCTTATTGTTAGTTTACTAGTAAGGCACTGTGTGAGTTTCAGACTATTATATTAATTCAACAAACTTTTTACTCCAGAAATGTTGTAATTGCCCCTCCCATCATTAAAATTACCACAAGTGCTGTGGGTTTCTGTTGTTTCATGCCTTCACTTCTTTCTTGCCTGGCAGTTGCATGTTATCTGGACAAAATTTTCAAATTGATATTCCTCATCTACTTCCCTAGACAAAAGACCAGTTTTGTGGTGCTATGGTTTTAAAATAAGTAATTACAATGTAATTCAACAAATGTTCAATGATTTACTTACAATATTTTAGACATTAGGCAATATGCTATGCATTAAACATAAATGTTTTAAGTCTCAGCTCCTGACTTTAATAGCTCAAAACCTAATATAAAGAAGCAAGAACTATCTGTGAAATTCTGAAAATAAGAGTAATAGATAGGATCAAAAAGCTGTAATAACCTGACCAGATTTTTCTTTAAAAATTATATGTATAAATAGATTTTTATATTATAAAGTAAACAGTAATTAATATAGTACAATGCTAATACATAAAGATATAGATTTAAGAGTAGACAAGGAAGATTAGAAGTCACCTAAATATATTTGGGAATGTAACATATGATAAGTGAATTCAAAATTAAATTCATTTAAAATCAATATGTGAAATAGTTTGGGGAAAGAGAACAGATAGTTGAAAAAATAAAGGCAGATATATTTCATACTAGGAAACACAAAATTTAAGTGAATCTAAAATTTAATTGTAAATAATAAAAACATTAAAGTTTAGACAAAATTATGAATTATATACATTTATATGTATATATATCAATACATATATACATATATATTAAAGAGGTTTTTCTAATTATGGCCAGAATCCAGAGCCATTATACATAACAGACTGATAAACTCAATTACATAAAAACTAAAAAACGTAAAGCACATAATCAAAATCAAACTACAAATAACATAGTGGGAAAATATTTGCCACTCATGCATCAAAGGACTGAATTCTCTAATATATAAAGAGCTAATAAAAATTAATATGAACAAGACTATAAGGAAGATATGTAAAGAGAAGTTATAGAATGATATTTCACTGGAAAACTTATATAATTGTTCTTAGTTAAAAGATTTTAATTCCCTCAAAATGAGAGTGATGTTAACTAAATTACAAAACTGCCTTGTAAAAACTTATCAGACTGGTAAAAATGAACACATTTCAATAGTTCATTGTAAGATATGGGAAAGTGGGTACATTGATGATGGAAATGCAAATTGCCACAAAATTTTAGAGAGCATATTGGCAATGCCTACCTCAGCAATTTCATATATAAGAATATTTCCTGCAGATAGACTCCTCTAAAATCACATATATATGAGGTTAACCATTTAGAATTACTTGTAACAAACAAAGGTTAGAAATAATCTAAATGTCCTCAGAATGGGGGTAAAATCAATTATGGAACATCCTTACAAAGGTACACATAGAACAGAATGTGATACTCTTTCTAGAAATTATACTAGTTACACTGAACATTGAGGAATCATGACCTATATTCACAAAGCAAGTCATTTTGCCTCCCACTGTCTCTTTATAGTTTATTCATTTATTCCCCCTTCCCTACTTGAAACTTAGATGGTTCCATTAACTTTCTAATCATGCACAGATTGTAAATATTTCTAGGGTAACTTACAGAAAAAAAAGCACACTTATAGTTTGACACTTAGATATTCAGTCTCATCTAATAGCCATGTCTTCTTGCTTAATACAAAGTTATCTTAACTCCGGGGAAGGCTGCTGGTGCACTGCCTGCTCACTGGTAAGGGATTATAATTGGGTCATCCCTTCTTTTCCCTACTTCCTTCCCCATTCAGGAGCCTTGGCTGAAGGGTCAGGAAGGAAGAGAGGTTATCAGGACAACTCTTACTTGACAGGTACTGTCTGAAGCTTGATCTTACTGATGTTTACAGTTGACTTTTTCCTTTGGTGAAGCACTTTTGTGACTTTAGAGAACCACTGAACCACTCTCCTGCCATAAACATGTACATACACACACATATGATATGTCCACACACATATCATTGGGGATTTTGCAACACATTCCCTCATTCTGTACACACCCTACTTCAACAGGACTTAGGAGTATTGTCTTATCGGCTTTCTTGAATACATAATTCATGGTTAAGATAATGAAAGGACTAGCAACAGGGAAAAACATTTACAAATGACATTTATCACAAGAAAACTGGATCCAAATTATATAATGAATTCTCAAAATAACAGTAAGAAAAATAAGTCTAAAATAAGAAAAAAATTTTAAAATGGGAAAATCTCAGAAGAGACATTTTACCAAAGAAGATATATGAAATGGAAAATAGCCATATGGAAAATGCTAAATATCATTATTCAGGGAAATGCAGATTGAAACCACAATATGATACCACTATGCATTAATTATAATTACTAGTATCAAGGAAAGTTAAAATACCAAAGGCTGGCAAGAATGTGGACCAGCTAAAACTTGTGCATTGCTGGTCAGAGTGCAGAATAGTACAGCAACTTTGAAAAACAGTTCTTTAGTTTCTTAAAAACTTAAACACACATATACCCTAGGACTCAGCAATCTCACTGCTAGCTACTTACTCAAGAGAAATGAAAACTTAAGTAAACACACAAAAATGTGAATGTTTAGAGCAGATTTTTTTTTCACAATGGCTCTGAAGTGGAAACAACTTCATAAACAGAGAAGTTAAGTATGATAAGTCCATACAATGTAATACTACTCAACAATAAAAAGGAATAAACTGTTGAATGCAGCAACAAGTGTGAATCTTAAAGGCATTTTGAGAAGTGAAAGAAGCTAGACTTATAGGCTACATACTATATGATTCCATTTATATGAGTTTCTAGAAAAGGCAAAACTATAGGGACTGAAATCAGATCAGTGGTTGCCAGCAGTTAGGAATGAGAAGAGGGACTGATTACAAATGGCAGCATGAGGGAATTTTTGGCATGTTAGAATTGTTTATATCGTGACTGTGATCATGGATACAGAGCTCCATGTTTCTGTCAAAGCCCATAGATGGTCCACCACAATGAGTGAATTTTACTATCTGTCATTTAAAAAAAATCAACTATGGGGAATTCCCTAGTGGTCCAGTGGTTAGGACTTCATGTTTTCACTGCTGAGGGCATGGGTTCAATCCCTGGTCAGGGAACTAAGATCCCACAAGCCATGCAGCATGGCCAAAAAATAAAATTAAATAAAAAATAAAATAAAATTTAAGAAATCAACTATGATAAAGTGAAGAACCGAATACAAACTATAACAATGAATTCTAACTTTGTAACCAATCAATAATAGCCAAACTACAGGGGTAGAAGAGAGCTAACCTAACTTAGAAAACAGTATTTTACTATTAAGCTAAAGAGTAAAAGAACTCTACACAAATATATTCTAGTTAGTAAATTTGTTTCTCACAGGGATCAGGGTCAACCATTCTAAACTGCTTTCTGTATATGCTAGGGTTGAAAAAATAAGAAAATAAATAAGAAAATAAGAAAATAAATAAAGAAAACCTTTCTGCATTTGGTTTCTTCCTAATGCAGAAAGAAGTTACAAATAAGGAAAGAGGGAAGGCTAAACTGAACTCTCTGGCAGTACTGAATTGGAATCATAGATGTTATTAAATACTGGACTTTTAAATATATATACATTTAAATATATACATGCATATATACACAAATATATATGTGTATCTGTGTGTGTGCATATGCTAGTAACATGCATATATTTCCTAGCTTGTTCACTGAGATGGCATAGAAGCAATGATATACCAGGGGCAATGAGCACACATAGCACTCAGATCTTGGTTTCTAAGTACCAATATCCTATAATAAGAATTAGGGCTCCTTGTAGAAAGGATTGATTCCAGAGCTGGGGTAGGAAAAACACAAAATGAACCTGGAAATTTTGTGGTTTCAGAAAATAAGGAAGAACTCAAAACAGTATTGGGGCACGTCCAAAGGTAACAGGAACAATATGAAAGATTTCCCAATGGCTAAGCTTGAAAATAAATAAGATTTGTATTGAATATAACTCATAGAATAAAATATTCATGGCATTATACAAGTATAAATAAATAATTGAATAAATAAAGCAACATAATGACTAAATGTAATGTGGAATCCTGGAATGAGTCCTGAAATAGAAAAAATGTATCAATAAAAATAATGGTAAAAATCTAAATTAACTGTAGTTTAGTTAATACTACTCTACCAATTCAATATCTTAGTTTTTATGATTGTCTATGATCATGCAAAATGTGAACATTAGGAGAAATGGGTAAATGATATCTGGAAACTGTACTAATTTTGCTATTTACTGGTATTCTAAAATGGCTTCAAAATAAAAAGATTAAAAGCATGGTTCAGAAGAGTGTAATGGTACACTTTATATATGTATTAGTATGTAATGTACACATACATATGTAAGTATGTTACACAGACATGGAGAACAAATGTATGGATACCAAGGGGGAAAGTGGTGGGGTAGGAGGAACTGGGAGATTGGGATTGACCTATATACACTATTGATACTATGTATAAAATAGACAACTGATGGGAACATACTGTAGAGCACAGGGAAATCTACTTAATGCACTGTGGTGTCCTAAAAGGGAAAGAAACCCCAAAGGGAAGGGATATATGTATAAGTATGGCTGATTCATTTTGCTGTGCAGTAGAAGCTAACACAACATTGTAAAGCAACTATACTCCAATAAAAATTAATTTAAAAATCTAATAAATACAACATAAAGTATGATATGCTGTGAAGAAATAAAATTCTCAAAAGTTACTGGAGTCCAAAGAGGCATATATCACAATTAACTGGGATAGCAATTAAAGGCACCATGGATAAAGCAGGTGTTAATTCAAAACTGAATGTAATTCTGTAATGTGGAAACTGGTGGAGTAGACCAAGGGAAAAGAGGGCATTAGAGATAGAAGAAGTAGCAATGAGAGCAATCTGGAGGAGAGGAAGAGGAAGACATTTTTAGGGAACTGTAAATACAATTATGAAGCCAGAACACGTAAAAGTATAACAGAAAAAAATAGTCCATCTCCGGGAAATCTAAAGCACGGAGGCAAAAGTCATCCTACAATAAGATTAACAGAAAATGTAACACTTGGAGAAAAATGTGTGCTTGTACATGTGATTTATAATTTTACACAGAATATACAGATAATAGGAGGTAGGATTCAAGTGAAATTTTAAGATAAGTCCTTTACTGAATAAGTAATCAATAGCTTTCAGCTCCAGAGGGCTTTGCTTCATGGAGTGTTTTGTTTGTTTCTAAAGCATCTTATTTTAACTCTAGCCACAAAGTTCTGAAATTAATATCTTCATCTTACAGATGAGGATGAAAACTTTAAATGACTCATTCACCATCCTGCAGCCAGTTGGTAAATGAGCTGGACCTAAAATCACTTCTATCAAGTTCCTTATTTTGTACATTATTCAATATATTATGCTTCTGTCTGTTTTTATATTACCACTTAGTAACAGCCCATATTTTTAGAGAAAAGTGCAAGAAATTGCACTTCATAATCTTAAAATTTAAAAGCTGAAAGGGACCCTGAAGATGAGTTAGTCTAGCTCCAAAGTGTAATAGCTCAGAGAATAAGAACTAGCCTAAAGGCATGTAATTAGCTACCATTATGATGACCAGACCCAAGTTTCTTAGCTTCTGGCTCTTTCTACTATGTCAAATGATTTATTTTTCTGAAAGCTGATGTAAAGGAAAGCAGAGATAAAACTAAGACATTTCATTAATGAGCTTACTGAAAAATCCCAATTTTCAAGAAAAAGGATTGCTATAAAATAGCACTTTTTTTTTCAAGAGAGTATTATTCAAATTAAGTTATCCTAAGCTATGTCATTGTTTAAATCTATAAATGGTTAGCTCAGCTCTTGTGGTCACATTGGGATAATTAATACCTATAAGTGTAGGCATTGTTAATATCTCATAGCACAAATTCAAACTTGAAAAGGAAGATGGGAGAAAAGTGGGCATATATTGAGGCATTAAGTGACAGCAGTCATTACAGAAAAACTGTTTCCAGCATCAATCACTCAAGAAGAAAATCTTAACCATTTCCACCTCGTTAATCAGAAGAAGAAAGGCCTGAACTAACTTAGTCTACAACAGCTTAAACAATCCAGAGAAATCAGAATCAGTGACAGGGAAGAGAACAGATTGACATAGTAACTTGATCTGTGTTTCAAGGGCAGAATTGTACCCATGCTGCTAAACAGAGCAGACATAGATCACTGAAACATGTTCCTGTAAACACTGGGATGTGGGATGTGCGCCAACTACCCTCCCTTTTGTCCTCCTTCATCCCTTTTCCTTTACTTTTTCCAGCTCTCCTTCTGTTTTCCCTCTTGCCACTACCCCAGGTCTTGTATATTTCTCACAAGCTGCAGTTAGCCTAGTACCGAGAAAGACATCTCACTGATCATTTCAGCAAATTTCACAATGCTATCATCTAATACGCACCGTTGAGATGGTCGGGCAGGAAGCACAGCGTGAACCCTAATAAGTAAACTAGATCTTGATGGGCAGAAGACCTAAATAGACATTTCTCCAAAGAAGATATACAGATTGCCAACAAACACATGAAAGGATGCTCAACATCACTAATCATTAGAGAAATGAAAATCAAAACTACAATGATGTATCACCTCACACCAGTCATCATGGTCATCAACAAAAAATCTACAAACAATAAATGCTGGAGAGGGTGTGGAGAAAAGGGAACCCTCTTGCACTGTTGGTGGGAATGTAAATTGATACAGCCACTATGGAGAACAGTATGGATGTTCCTTAAAAAACTAAAAATAGAACTACTATATGACCCAGCAATACCACTACTGGGCATATACCCTGAGGAAACCATAATTCAAAAAGAGTCATGTACCAAAATGTTCACTGCAGCTCTATTTACAATAGCCAGGACATGGAAGCAACCTAAGTGTCCATTGACAGATGAATGGATAAAGAAGATGTGGCACATATATACAATGGAATATTACTCAGCTATAAAATGAAACGAAATTGAGTTATTTGTAGTGAGGTGGATGGACATAGAGTGTGTCGTACTGAGTGAAGTAAGTCAGAAAGAGAAAAACAAATACCGTATGCTAACACATATATATGGAATCTAAAAAGAAAAAAAGGTTATGAAGAATCTAGGGGCAGGACAGGAATAAAGACGCAGACGTTCAGAATGGACTTGAGGACATGGGAAAGGCGAAGGGGAAGCTGGGACGAAGTGAGAGAGTGGCATGGACATATATACACTACCAAATGTAAAATAGATAGCTAGTGGGAAGAAGCTGCATAGCATAGGGAAATCAGCTCAGTGCTTTGTGACCACCTAGAGGGGTGGGATAGGGAGGGTGGGAGGGAGACACAAGAGGGAGGAGATATGGGGATATATGTAAATGTATAGCTGATTCACTATGTTATAAAGCAGAAACTAACACAACATTGTAAACAATTATACTCCAATAAAAATGTTAAAAATAAATAAGTAAATAAATAAATAAATCAACTAGCTCTTGAAAGAACAAGATAAACTCACACAGCTTCTGTCTCAAAGAAGCATAATTATACACTGAAGGATGACAGTCATCCTGTGGGTAAAACTCAGACTAAACAAGGTAACTAACTAAAGCAGACTCAGAGAGTGGTGCACATTTTCCCATCATACATTTCTTAAAAAATACAGTCCTCAAGATGTGTTGGAGACAAATATAGACTTTTCAGTTTCTTCCAATTGCTAATTTGGTTCTAAATGAATCCATTGAGATAATCATTACTCTCCCACCCTTTATGATTCAAATAACATTTACCATGGAATAATACTTTTAAAATGTTATTTAAATAGAAAAGGAGAATAATTTCTTATTAGTGGACCTATTGTAACATCTTCTAAAGGAGGAATAATATAACAAAAGAAACACTATGGTTGATCTTAATGTGTTTTTCTCAAAAATGATTACAATAAACAGGTATAGATTTACAAATCTTGCCCAATAAGTGGCTGAATAACCCTGTTAACTGTCTTTATCTTTTATTTGCTCTGGTTGGGGTGTCTTCGACATTGTGAAGAAAGCATGAATGCAGTGGCATCCAAATCTAATAATATATATGAAAATAATATAATGCATATATATGTATATTATATACATAATTATTAAACAGTGTGATCTGATCAAGATATTTAACCTCTCTGAGCATCTCTCTCACAGAGCATTGAAACAATATATATTCAATGAACATTTAAGGTTACAGCAAAATACTCATCATATACTCCATGAAAAAAAACAAATAGACCATAAAAACTAAATATATTTTTGACATATAAAACATATGTCCGCATACATATTTGTTTGTATGATATTTTCTCCTGACCCACTATGTGGATTCATGCTATCCCTCTACAGCCTATCAGAGGTCACTGACCCTGTGAAGCCTCCCCCCATGGCATTCCCCAGTCAGGACTACCAATACTGACAGGTCCACCAGGTTCTATAAAGAAGATTTTTGTGTTGACTGATATGATGTCAGCCAACTCATAAGTAAAGGTAACTGAAATTACTGGATAGGATAGAATTGACAAGAAAAATGATTTCATGTCTAGATACAGTATTGCACTGTTTCTTTTTTCTGTATTTTTTCTTTGCATTATTATTATTCCATTCCATAGATCTAGTGAGTGCCTGTGAGTGATTTCTTTAAATTCTCTTCAAATAAAGGAAATTGGGGTTAGTGAGTTTATTAATTCAATTTTAATTGAATGTTAAACTTTGTATTTAATTCTTGTTAAACTAGAGTCAATGACTGAAGAGTCACTGTGCTGAAACTGGCTTTTTAGCAATGATCTATCATTTTTGAATCACATGTAATCCAGAATACCATTGAATCATCTCCCGTTTTCCTCTGTCAAATAATGATAATTCTTCTTTTGCCTTTCTCAAGGAGCTCTTGTGATGATCACACTGATCATATATGTAAAATTCTATTAAAACACTAACTACTTATTTTAGCCTAAGTACTCTTTTCTGTAGACACAAAGATAGGATTAAACATGCAAGGATTTTGCTAAGAGAAATGCCTATGAGGGGAAATGGGGAGGAAATCGGGGAAGACTGGGGTAGCCATCAGACTGTAATGTAAGTGTCAGCCTGAGTGAAGGAGGAAGGGAAGGAAGGTAAATGGCAGCATCCTAGAGTGCTGTGTGGGTTGAGAAAGGTTTGGCAGGGCTATTAGGGAATCCGACTAAAAGTCTGCCTTCACAGGAGTACCGTGTCTACCAGAGAGATGCAGTGCTCAGTCACTGGCTGGGGGAAAGCCATTGGGGTGGCCTCACTGCAAATGCTAAGATGGATCTCAGAGTCCAGCAGGTGTGGCCCTTGGCTAATTAGGCTTTCTGTAGTCAGAGGTCCAAAAGGCACATTCTCTAGGCCACTATACTTCTCAAGCATTTATATTAAAATCATGGTCAATCTTTGCATGTTAAATTTAACTGATTGGTATTGCTGGGTTTAGAAGACTTCCCGTATTTTACCACAACAGTTTTCGAAGAGTGAAAAATGTTTACCTTGCTTTTTGTTTAACTCTTAGACAACAAATACATTTTTCTTAAGAGTTCTTGCTGGATACTAAATTATTACACAGACATGCAATAATATATGATGATAAAGAAGAAAGGAAAACCAAGTTTAACATATTATTTTCTTAAATCTCATATCTGCTACCTTTGAAGTTCCATAAATATTCTGCTTGATGTGAAATTACAAATGGAAGAAAATGATGAACATCATTTATTTACTCCACAATATTAGTTATTCTACGGCTTCGGGGAAAACATTCAATTATTATCTTGAAGAAGTTTTTTTGTGTGTCTTTTTCATTCTCTTCCTTAATTATTAAAACACAAACACAAGCAGTAATATAATTTGAATTATATCTGTACTTTGCAAGGGGTTCCAAATTCTTGTGATGAAGCTAGTCTTTGTCCAGAAACAATAAGAACCAAAAAACAAAGCACACTAATGCAGGATATTTTCTTTCCCTTTTGCTGCTTATATTCTTATGCAAAATAGTAGTCATTTGTAAATATTTTTTAAACAAAAAACGGAGAATGGAGAGAGATTTCACAGCATTTAAGTAGACACATCAGGATTCTTTTACAGTAAAAATTATCCAGTCCATTAGAAAATACCTCTAGTTTTTTTTTTTTCAACATCTTTATTGGAGTATAATTGCTTTACAATGGTGTGTTAGTTTCTGCTGTATAACAAAGTGAATCAGCTGTACATATATATATATCCCCATATCTCCCTCCCATCCTCCCTATCCCACCCCTCTAGGTGGTCACAAAGCATAGAACTGATCTCCCCATGTTATGCAGCTGCTTCCCACTAGCTATCTATTTTACATTTGGTAGTGTATATAAGTCCATGCCATTTTTTCACTTTGTCCCAGCTTACCCTTCCCCCTCCCCGTGCCCTCAAGTCCATTCTCTACATTTGCGTCTTTATTCCTGTCCTGCCCCTAGGTTCTGCAGAACCATTTTTGTTTGTTTGTTTGTTTGTTTTTAGATTCCATATATATGTGTTAGTATACAGAATTTATTTTTCTCCCTCTAACATACTTCACTCTGTATAACAGACTCTAGGTCCATCCACCTCACTACAAATAACTCAATTTCATTTCTTTTTATGTCTGAGTAATATTGCATTGTATATATGTGCCACATCTTCTTTATCCATTCATATGTCGGTGGACACTTAGGTTGCTTCCATGTCCTGGATATTGTAAATACAGCTGCAATGAACATTGTGGTACATGACTCTTTTTGAATTATGGTTTTCTCATGGTATATGCCAGTAGTGGGATTGCTGGGTCATATGGTAGTTCTGTTTTTAGTTTTTTAAAGAACGTCCATGCTGTTCTCCATAGTGGCTCTATCAATTTACATTCCCACCAACAGTGCAAGAGGGTTCCCATATCTCCACACCCTTTCCAGCATTTATTGTTTGTAGATCATCAAAAAATCTACCTCTAGTTTTTAAAAAATAATTCAAGTTGTTTTAAAATTAGAATAACTACAATAGTAATTATTAGAACTTATCTTACTCAATATTCAATAATAATGCTTACTAAAATTATAGCTTGAATGAATGAATGACAGCAGAATAAAACTTTTGATCTTTCTGAAACGATAATAATGAATAATTTTCCATGAAACAAATTGTTTTGTGAGCTTCCCCATTAACAGAGTCAATAATAGATGGAAATTATTGCTATTAAAAAGCCTGAAACATGTTATTCTTAAAAGTCATGACTTCATGACTCATCCTGGGAAACCAAGTACATTGGCAGGGTATCCGGTGTGGCCCAGTATTTTCACCTATGGTCCTTAGGCCACTGAGGCTGCTTGAAGGAGATCAAAAGACTAACAGACTCAACTACCTGATGAGAGGGTCCAAGCCATATATGCTTCACATCCCTAGCTTCACACAAAATTCCTGGCCCTGGGTAGGAGTATGTTAAAAGTAAGATTATTAAATTATAACTCAGAGCACCTCATCTCTCATCAGAAATATCCAGTGGTTTCCTTTAGTCATTAGAATGAGTGAAACTGCTTGGAATGCTCAAAGGTCATATATGGTATTTTATCTAATTATTTCTGCCCCTTAATATTGTACTACTTTATCTCTTGTTCTCTACATTTAGACTGAATTATGCTTCCTGTTGCCAATTAAAAGAGTTAAGCACATTCTTCTTCAGAGACTTTATAGATTTTAATGCCTGTACTTGGTATGATCTTCCTCCAGCAATATGGATTTTGATAATCACTCAGGTCTCTGCTCAAATACCATTCAAATGTCATCTCTTCAGAGATGTCTTCTCTGACCAGTTTATCTAAAATAACCTCAGCTCCTGCTCAGTATATACATCTTCTTTATCACAATATCCTGCTATATTGTCTTTATGTCACTTATTACATTCTGTAATTTTTTTATTATTTTCATTATTTGCTGTCATTCTTTCACTTATAAGAATATGACTATCATGAGAATTATCCACCTTATCCTTACAGACTAAAAAAAGTGCCAATAAACAGTGTGACATAAACAAGGACGTTCCCTGTATTTGGAAACTAATTATTTGAAGATACAGGGTATATGCCCTTGTAATTCACTGTGAATTAACTCTTCTTAATAAGCTGATAAACTAGAAAACCATGATGTTGTTTATGTGCTGTTATTAACCCTCATCATATGTTACTTAATTCAGAACCTAAAGTAGGATCTTCTGGTTTCCAGCCTAGAAAGAAACCCCTTTTTCAGTTTGCTTTTCTTCAAGTGGACCTGTTTAACACATAGCTTCTAACTTATTGCAAATAAAAATAAACAAGGCACTGATATATATTATTGCATTGAGATCATGCTACTATATTTAACATACCTGCAATGCTTATTTTTATACTGATTGCTTCTAGAGATTGAGTTTGGTCTTCAACATATTACCAACCATATTGTGCATTCAGGAGAGAAAAAAATTCTATTCCCCACGAATTACCACAGGTTACCACATGTATTTTATAGGAAAATTGGTAAATACAAATTAAATTTCAAATAGGACCTTCCTTTCAGCCAGTGAAGTTCAGAGCTTTTTTCTGATATTGTGTAGCTTTTAGAATCTAAAAAAAAAAAGATACTGGTAGTATAACCCGTAATGCACATGGTGCTTAGTTCATTTCTCCAAACTTTTCTCATCCAGCAAAAAGAAAAATGTATTCATGTCTCTGTCTATTTTTAAATCTGGGTTTTTTTTTTTTTTTTTGGTGTTAAGTCATATGAGTTTTTTGCATATTTTAGATATTAACACTGTATAGGATATATCATTTACAAGTGTCTTCTCTCATTCAATATTCTGGCTTTTCTTTTTGTTGATAGTTTCCTTCCCCATGCAAAAGACTTTTAGTTTGATGTAGTGCCATTTGTTTATTTTTGTTTATGTTTCCCTTGCCTAAGAAGACAGATCCAAGAAAATATTTCTAAGACTGATGTCAAAGAGCACACTGTCCATGTTTTCTTCTAGGAGTTTCATGGTTTCAGGCCTTACAATAGACATTTTTCCAAAGATGTATAGATGACCAACAACACACCAACAGCTGCTTAACATCGCTAAGCATCAGGGAAATGCAAATCAAAACAACAATGGGATAGCACCCCACACCTGTGAAAGCGGCTATCATCAAAAAGACAACAAATAACAAGTGTTGGTAAGGATGTGGAGAAAAGAGAAATCTTGTGCAGTGTTGGTAGGATTGTAAATAGGCAAAGCCTTGATGGGAAACAGTATGGAAATTCCTCAAAAAATTAAAAATAGAACTGCCATGTGATCCAGCAATTTCACTTCTGAGTATTTATCTGAAGGAAACAAAAACACTAATTCAAAATGATATATGCACACCCATGTTCATTGCAGCACTATTTACAATAGCCAAGACATAGAAGCAACCTAATCTTCATCAATAGATGAATAAAGAAGATATGGTACATATATACAATGATTTTATACATATTTATATATATATACACACACAGACGCACACAGACACACACAATGGAATATTACTCAGCCACAGAAAAAAATGAAATCCTGCCATTTGCATCAACACTGATGGATCTAGGTGGTATTTTGCTAAGTGAAATTAGTGAGACAGGGAAGAGATCAAGATGGCAGAGAAAAAGGGTGGAGCTCACCTCCCCTCGTAAACACATGAAAAATACATCTACATGTGGAAAATTCTCACTGAAAACTAACTGGAGACTGGCAGAAGGACTACTCTACAGCCCAGGCTGTAAGAAATATACACATGTAATCAGGTAGGAAGGGAAGAAAAGTGATCAGGTCAGAACCTGTGCCCCTGGGACGGAACTCAGAGAACAAGGAAGGTAAGAAGCGTGAACACCTGTCCTGAGGAGTGAACAGACTGAGCCACAGATGGGGTTTCCCAATCCTGTGGTTCTACATGGAGGAGATAAGCCCTCTTGGATGGCTCTCAGACTGCTGTGGCAAATACAACCCCTTGTATTTTGCACTCCTGAGGAGTGCAGGTGCTGACTAGCTCCCAAGGAAGGGTGGAGAGAGATCTGATCTAGTGGCTGTCAGGTTTCCTGTGACCATTTTGCCACATACTTCGACCCAGCTCAAGCTGACAGAGAATGCTCTGGCTCCACTCACTCCATACCACAGCATGGCACTGGGTTCGGGGCAAACAAGACAGAGGAAAAGACTTTACCGCAGAGGTGACCTGGTCCTGGGGCAGAGTCTGGGTGGGGCAGCAGTGGCCATTGTTGGCACTTACTCAAATGGCATCCCAGAATTCACCCAGATTTCTAGAAAGTGGCCACTCCTCCACAACTCACCCCCAGTGCCTGCAAGGAGATCACACAGGCCGTCATGCCTGATCTGCAGAGCAGCTCCACAACAGGGCGGAGTATCACAGGCTGGCGAGAGTGATCAACTATGAGAAAAGGGGACTTGCCCCAGAGGCAAGGGAGAGGTCTACCCTAGCAACTGCCAGGTTTCCTGGGACTGCCTTGCACCCAAGGCAGAGTCAAGTGAATGCTACAGTCCCTGCTCAGTCCATGCCAGAGTGTGGCACTAGAGTCGGGGCATCCATGACCAGAGAAAAGACTTGACCTTGGATCACAGAGGCAATAAGATCCCGGGATGAAACTCACATGATCATCTCACTAGACACAGAAAAAGCATTTGACAAAATTCAACATCCATTAATGTTAAAAGTTCCCATCAGTGGGTACAGAGGGAACATGTCTCAAGAAAACAAAGGCCATCTATGACAAACCCACATCTAGCATCCTACTCAATAGTGAAAAGCTGAAAGCATTTTCTTTAAATTCAAGAACAAGACAAGGATGCTTGTTCTAGCCACTTAACATAGTATTGGTGGCACAGAAACAGAAATATAGATCAATGGTACAGGATAGACAGCCCAGAGATAAACCCACCCATCTATAGTCACCTAATCTATGACAAAGGAGGCAATACTGGGCTTCCCTGGTGGCACAGTGGTTGAGAGTCCGGCTGCCGATGCAGGGGACACAGTTTCATGCCCCGGTCTGGGAGGATCCCACATGCCGCAGAGCGGCTGTGCTTGTGAGCCATGGCTGCTGAGCCTGCACGTCTGGAGCTTGTGCTCCACGACGGGAGAGGCCACAACAGTGAGAGGCCCACGTACCGCAAAAAAAAAAAAAAAAAAAAAAAAAGAGGCAATACTATACAATGGAGAAAAGACAATCTCTTCAATAAGTGATTCTGGGAAAACTGGACAGCTACATTTAAAAGTATGAAATCAAAACACTGCCTAACACCATACACAAAAACTAACTCAAAATGAATTAAACACTTAAATGTAAGACTGGACACTATAAAACCCTTAGAAGAAAACATAGGAAAAACATTCTTTGACATAAATCACAGCAAGATCTTTTTTGACCCACCTCCTAGAGTAATGAAAATAAAAATAAAAATAAACAAATGGAACCTAATTAAACTTAAAAGCTTCTGCACAGCAAAGGAAACCATAAACAAGATGAAAAGACAACCCTCAGAATGGTAGAAAATATTTGCAAACAAAGCAACTGATAAAGGATTTATCTCCAAAATATAAAAACAGCCCATGCAACTCAATATCAAAACAACAAACAACCCAATCAAAAAATGGGCAGAAGACCTAAATAGACATTTCTCCAAAGAGGACATACAGATGGCCCACAGGCACCTGAAAAGATGCTCAACATCACTAATTATTAGAGAAATACAGATCAAAACTACAATGAGATATCACCTCACACCAGTCAGAATGGCCATCATCAAAAAATCTACAAACAATAAGTGCTGGAGAGGGTGTGGAGAAAAGGGAACCCTCCCTCTTGCACTGCTGGTGGGTATGTAAACTGATACAGCCACTATGGAGAACAGTATGGAGGTTCCTTAAAAAACTAAAAATAGAACTACCATATGACCCAGCAATACCAGTACTGGGTATGTATCCTGAGAAAACCATAATTCAAAAAGACACACGTACCCCAGTGTTCACTGCAGCACTCTTTACAATAGCAGGACATGGAAGTAACCTAAATGTCAATCAATTGATGAGTAGATAAAGAAGATGTGGTACATATATACAATGGAATATTACTCAGCCAAAAAAGTAATGAAATTGGGTCATTTGTAGAGATGTGGATGGATCTAGAGTTTGTCATACAGAGTGAAGTAAGTCAGAAAGAGAAAAACATATATCATATATTAATGCATATATGTGGAATCTAAAAGAATGGTACAGATGAACCTATTTGTAGGGCAGGAATAGAGACACAGATGTAGAGAATGGACATGTGGACATGGGTGGGGGGAAGGGGAGCATGGGATGAATTGGGAGATTAGGATTGACATATGTACACTACCATGTGTAAAATAGATAGCTAGTGGGAACCTGCTGTACAGCACAGGGAACTCAGCTCGGTGCTCTGGGGTGACCTAGATGGGTGGGATGGGGGGGTTTAGGGAGGTACAAGAGGGAGCAGATATATGTATACATATAGCTGATTCACTTCAGCACACAGCAGACACTAACATAACGTTGTAAAGCAATTATACTCCAATTTAAAAAAATGGTACTGGAAGTCCTAGCCATAGCAGTCACACAAGAATATGAATAAAAGCCATCCAAATTAGAAGGCAAGAAGTAAGACTGTCACTATTTGCAGATGACATGGTACTTTATATAGAAAACCCTAAAGTTTCTACCCAAAAACTATTAGAATAAATGAATTCAGCAAGACTGTAGGATATAAAATTAATATACGGAAATATATTGTTGTTCTATCCACTAATAATGAACTATTAGAAAGAGAAAGCAAGAAACAGTCCCATTTAAAATCACATCAAAAAGAAAAAAAAAATCTAGGAATAAACTTAACCAAGGAAGTGAAAGAACTACACTCTGAAAACTATAAAACACTGAGGAAGGAAACTGAAGATGATACAAAGCAATAGAAAGATATCTCATGCTCTTGGATTGGAAGAATGAATATTGTTAAAATTGCAATACTACCCAAAGCAATCTACAGATTTAATGCAATCCCTTTCATAATATCCATGCCATTTTTCACAGAACTAGAATAAATAATCCTAAAAGTCATATAGACCACAAAAGACCCTGATTTGCCAAAGCAATCTTGAGAAAAAAGAACAAAGCTGGAGATATCATGCTCCCAGGCTTCAGATTATACTACAAAATGACATTAATCAAAAAAGCATGGTACTGTCACAAAACCAAACACATAGATCAATGGCACAGAATAGAGAGACCAGAAATAAATCCCTACATCTATGGTCAACTAATCTATGACAAAGGAGACAAGAATGTACAATGGAGAAAAGACAATTTGATAAGTGGTGCTAGGAAAACTGGACAGCTACATGTAAAATAATTAAATTAGAAAATTCTCTAATACCATGAACAAAAATAAACTAAAAATGCATTGACCTAAATGTAATACCTGAAATCATAAAACTTCTAGAAGAGAACATAGTCAGAACACCTTTTGACATAAATCGTAGCAATATTTTTTTTGGATCTGTCTCCTAAGGCAAGAAAAATAGAAGCAAAAATAAACAAATGAGACCTAATTAAACTTACAAGCTTTTGCACAGCAAAGGAAACCATCAAAAAAACAAAAAGACAACCTATGGAATGGGAGAAAATATTTACAAATGATGTGACTGACAACGAATATACAAAATATATAAACAGCTCATACAACTCAATATCAAAAAAAGAAACTCAATCAAAAAATTGGCAGAAGACCTAAATAGCTATTTTTCCAAAGAAGACATATGTGTACTAACAGACATATAAAAAGATGTTCAACATCACTAATTATTAGAGAAATGCAAATCAAAAACACAATGAGTTACCACCTTACACCAGTTAGAATGACTATCATCAAAGAGTCTACAAATAACAAATGCTGAAGAGGATGTGGAGAATAGCAAACCCTCCTACACTGTTGGAGGGAATGTAAATTGGTGCAGCCACTGTGGAAAACAGCATGGAGGCTTTTCAAGAAAACTAAAAATAGAACTAGTATATGATCCAGCAATTACACTCCTGGGTATACATCTGGAAAATATAAAAACACTAATTTGAAAAGACACATGCACCCCAATGTGCATAGCAGCACTATTTACCACAGCCAAGATATGGGAACAATCCAAGTGCCCATTAGCAAATGAGTGGATAAAGAAAATGTGGTATATAGATATAGACAGATAGATATATACAATGGAATGCTACTCCTCCATAAAAAAACAATAAAATTCTGCCATTTACAGTAATATGGATGGAGCTAGAGAATATTATACTTAGTGAAGTAAGTCAGACAAAGACTATAATAATATCACTTATATGTGGAATCTAAAACATAATGCGAACAAATATATATGCAAAACAGAAACAGGCTAACAGACATAGAAAACAAACTAGTGGTTACCAAAGAGGAGAGGGAACAGGGAGCAACAAACTAGGAATATGGGATTAAGAGATACAAACTACTATGTATAAAACAGATAAGCAACAAGGTTTTATTGTATAGCACAGGGATTTATAGCTTGTAATAACTTTTAATGGAGTATAATCTATAAAAATACTGAATTACTATACTGTGCACCTGAAACTCACATAATTTTATAAATCAAGTATACTTTCAGTAAAAACAAATAAATGCATAAAATGTAAAACAGAGTTAGATAAAGACAAATATCGTATGTTCTCATTTATATGTGTAATCCAAAAAACAAAACAAAACAAAACAGAAAGAGACTCATAGACGCAGAGAAAAATGAGTGGTGGCCAGAAGGGAGGGGTCTTTCAGGATAAAATAGATGAAGGGGATTAAGAGGTACAAACCTCCAGTTATAAAATATATAAGCCACAGGAATGTAATATACAGCATAAGGAAGGTGGTCAATAATATTGCAATAACTTTGTATGGGGATAGATGGTTACTAGACTTATCATGGTGATTATTTCATAATGTATGCAAATGTCAAATCACTATATAGTACACCCAAAACTAATATCATATTGTATATCCACTATATTTCAATAATAGCAGTAAAAAGGAAACATATTTTCTGTTTCCTTGCCTAAGTAATAGTCACATGATCAGAAATGCTGCATCTTCTAGCATTTATCATAGTGTGTTATTTTCTGCACACGCTTTTCTTCCCCCCACAGACTACAAGCACAAGTAAACAGCAACCATGTCCATTTGCCCCCTTTAGTTTATCCCTTGTATCCAAAACAGATATGGGCACAACAGAGGTACTGAATAAGTATTAGTTGAAAGACTAATGAACAAGAGAAATGACAACAAATACTACATATATTTTTATTCTAATGATAAATTGTTGACCTGTAACTTCCTTAAGATATACTCTAAGTATTACTTTAAATGTACAAAACTATCACTGACAAAGGTAGTTAACTATCATTTGCTGTAGTGGTAAGATTAAAATGAGATTGATAAGGATATTAAAAGAGATGTGTCTTTGATAAGAAAATCTCTTTTGATTTCTGGTTGGTGAAAACAGACTGATATCTAAATAATAATTGAGGTCATTTGGTAACATTTATTTGTAACATCTCCTAAGAATTCCAAAGTTGAATTAGCTTCTCTATATAAATGGACAGGGTTTTGTTTTATTTTTTAACCATTGTCCATTATATAAGGTAAGATAAAGCTTGAAAGCCCAGAGATAACTGCTTATAAAATTATTGCCAGTTGGAATTGTATGTAATTACTGAAGGGCTGGAGCAAATTTTGATTTCATTTGATTTGATTTTAATTGGTTTTAGGAATCATTTCCATTTAAGCAATGCTGAGAAAATATTAAAGCATAAGATGGTTACAAACTCTTCTACACAGGCACTAAAATATGATCTTCAATCAGAATATGTTAACACTAAAACAGTATCTCACTCCCTTTAATTTTTCACCAGGTATTTCATGTGTGTTAATTTTGTTTAAAATCAGGGTCTAATTTTTTTTCCATATTACATGGAAAGGTATTGCTTCTATGTACAGGCTGTTGAAAATCCATGGAAATAATAAATAAAATATAAAAGGAGAGTTCTGCTTCCACTTAAGATGTAGAAAGCTTTGAGAATATCATCCCCAACATAAAAAAATTAGAAAAACCAAATAATCTAGAAAAATCATATTTTTTCTTGGGTCCATCAGAGAAAAACTTAAATACCCTGTATTTCAAAGGGTGAAAATCCCCTCCATGGAGAAAAGGTATACATCTTTTTTATAGCATGGGAGAAAGACCTGATTACCATAAATGTGGATAAGATAAAATCAGCTGATATTTTCATAAAATCTTAAAGGTATAGTGTGGGCTAGCATATCAATATGGCATAACTGGGAGCTCCAGAAACAGAGGAAGTTTCTAATTAATCTGAAGGCCTATTAAAAATAGGCCTTCACCAGTGCTCACAAGAAAGATTGGGAGACGGGCAAGGGTCTCAGGAGAAATACCACTTGGTATCACAGGCATGCAGGATATGATTGGGTAACACTCAAAGAGAGGCATGATGCGATCTGATTCTCTAGGGACTTCCCTCATAGGAAGTAAAGGCTTTAAGCTGATGGTGCAGGGGCACCAAAACATTTTACTCACAGGGTTCATGCAAAATCCTTTGCTTCTGGTGGTATGGAAGCAATGAAATTTATTTGCCTCTGGGAGCAGGGTAGAAAACACTTCCAAATTCACAACACAGGAAGGATTCATTGCTAATGAAGTAGAGTGAAAGAAAATGAAATAACCTTCTATCCCTGGGCCCAACATTATGTACCAATACCAAGAAGAGATCTGCTACCAGTGATGAGGCAGAAAAATCCCTCCTACCTAAGACCAATCACATGTAAAAGAGTTCAGTAGCAATGGAGAGGTGGGACAGGAATGCTGAGGCATCCCTATCCCTTAGGCACAGGGCCTGCCTAAGACTTAGTCTGACCCAGGAAAATAAAGAACACCTCCCAGCTCCATTGTGTGAAACAAGCTACAACGGTCTGCCATCAGCAGGAGGGAAAAATTATAGAGAAAGCTCCATTCCGTGGTACACGTATGCAGTAACGGGTGAAAATGAGAGTGGAGCAGGAACCCTAGGTAAGAAAAAGTCTCTAGCACTCCAAGCCCCCTTCCAAGTATAAGGTAAGAGCAGCCCAGCAGCAACTGTCCTCTCCAGTGGCCTGAAGGAAGAAGAGGTGCATCCAGGTATAACTACGATTTACCTCACTTCCTACTGTTCTTCTCCATACAGCAACAGCTGTTAAACAAAAAATTGTAAGATACCCAAAAAGAGCAAGATAATAAACACATTTACAAGGAAAAAATGAATCAATAAAAGTATATTCAGAGATGATGCAGATGCTAGCTATATCAGAGAGGGACAACAAAATAATTATGATGAATATGACAAAGGATCCAGTGGAAAAGGTGAACAACATGCATGAAAAGATAAAGAATTTCAGCAGAGAGGTAGAAACCATACAAAAAGTCAAAAGGAGATGCTAACTGTGAAAATATAATACCAGAGATAAAGAATTCCTGTGACGGACTCAAGAGCAGACTGGGTATAGCTGAGAAAAAGTTAATTTGAATATATGGTGATAGAAATTATCTAAGGTGAAACATAAGAAATTAATAATAAATAAATAAAATAAAACCAGAGTATCCAAGGGCTGTGAGATAATAAATAATAGCCTACCATCTGTGTATTTGGATAAAAAAAAAGAGAGAGAATGGGGTGCAAGAAAAATTTGATGAGATAATCACCCAGAATTTTTGAAAATTAATGGAAAAAAATAAAGATCCAAGAAACCCAGAGAATTCTAATGAGCACAAATAAATTTTTTAAAAGTGACTGGCACATAAGAGCTAAAATGCTGATAAACAAGGATGAAGAAAATATCTGGAAAGCAAACAAAGGAAAAAGAAACATTATGTAAAGAGGAACAACAACAACAAAATATAATAGATTTCTCATCAGGAACTGCAGCTGTAAGACAGGGAAAAAATAATTCAAAGCTCCATATCCTCTGAAAATATGGTTCTAAATTGTCTAGAGTTGTATTATTGATTTTTTTAAATTTTTTTTGTTTGTTTTCTCTGTCACTGATTTTTGCCCTGAGTTTTACCAATTCTGTTTTCTATTTACTTTAAATTTTATTTGTCCCTTGATTAGTTTTCAGGTTTTTTTTTTTTTTGGAAGACACTGAAGAGCTAATTTATTCTTCTCTAATATAAATATTTCTTCTCTAATATAAGCATTTAGTGCTATAAATTATCCTCTAATTACTGCTTTGACAGCAACTTAAAATTTCAATATAATTTGTTTTCATTTTCATGTAGTTAGAAACACTTCCTGACTCCCTATTTGACTATTTCTGTGACCTATGTTTTATTTAGAACTTTGTTATTTCGTTTCCATATATTTGAGGATATTCTAGAAATCTGTCTCTTATTTTCTGTTATTGATTTCTATTTTAATAATGTGTCAGAGAACATACTTCACATAACTTGAATCCTCTTAAATTTATTGAGAATTTATTATTATAAATGTATTTAGTCTCCAAATACTTAGAGGTTTGCCTGTTATTCTATTACTGGCTTCTATTGTGGTCAAACACTAATTGTAGTATAATTTCAATTCTTTTAAACTTGTTGAGATTCATTTTATGACCAGAATATGATCTTAATATGTGTTCTGTGGGAGCTTTAAAATAATGTGTATTTTGCTGTTGTTGTAGTGTTCTGTAAATGTAGATTAGATCCTATTTGTTCATGGCATTATTGAATTCTTCTATATCCTTGCTTGTTTTCTGTCTGGTTGTTTTATCATTTGGTAATACAGTGTTGAAGTCTAATTATAATTGGATATTTGCCTTTTTTCTGTCAGTTCTATCAGCTTTTGTTTAACATATTTTGAAGCTGTGTTCTCTGGTGTATAAACACTTAGGATTGCTCTGTCTTCTTGTTGATTGACACATCATTTTTCAATATACCTCTTTGTCTCTAGAAATTGTGCTGCTCTAAAGTCTACTTAATCTGATAATAATAAAGCTATCCCTGCTTTCCTTTGGTTAATATTTGTATGATATATCATTTTCCATTCTTTCAGTTTCAATTTATCTATATCATTATATTTTAACTGAGTTTCTTAAAGATAGAATATAACTGGATCATGCTTTTATTTTATCCACTCTACAAACCCCTGCTTCAGTTAATGTATTTAAACCATTTACACTGAACATAATACTGATATCTTATGGCTCTGCCATTTTACTTTTCATTTTCTACTTGTTCTCTTTGTGTTGGTTCTCTGGGTTTTTTTTTTTTTTACTGCTTTTCTCTGGGTTATTTTAATACAAGGTGGGTAATTTTATAAGATCTAAACCAATAAACATATATTCAGTCATGGAGGTACCAATTCTGGTTCTCATTATTACTTTGTGTCCATATATATTTGCATCTGGTATCATTTTCTTTCTATCTGAAGGACACACCTTAAAATTGTTTTGTAGTATGAGTCTGAAGGCAATAAATTCTTTCATCAAAAGACGGAATGTTGAAAAGGTCTTTATTTCTCCTTTTTTTTATTGAAAGAAAGATTTGCTGGGTAAATAATTCCTTTTTGACTAGCTTTTATTTCCCAGAACTTTAAAGCTGGTGTTCTAGTCTCTCTTTGTTTGCCATCATCCTTTTTATTTCTCTGTTCATAATGTCTTCTTCTCCAACTGCCTATAAAGTTTTCTCTTTATCTCTTGTTTCAAGCAATTTGATTATGATATGTCTCGTAGTTTTTTTCATGTTTCTTTTATTTGGGGAACACTGATGCCCTTCTATCTGTGAATTTTATCAAATTTGGAAAAATTTCAGTCATTTTTTCTTTAAATATTTTTTCTGTCCCCTGCCTTTCTCAACTTTAGGGACTCTAATACATATAGATTATGCCACTTAAAGTTTTCCTACTGTTAACTGATATTCTGTTCATTATCATCATATTTTCTTACTGTTTTCCTTTTGATAAAATTTCTGTTCTTATGCATGAAGTTCACTAATTCTTCAAAATTTCTAATCTGCTATTAATCCCATTGATACTGGAGAGGTTATCAGGTTCTTCTCTGGTTACAGAAAGAATTCAGAGATGAGACATGGGGGTCAAGAAAGCAAAGCGAGGATTTATTAAGTGATAGTATGCTCTTAAAGGGGCAACTGGCAGACAGACAGGTGAGAAGCTGTCCTGAGTTTCTTTGGCAAGCTGATTATATGGGTGTGAAAACGAATGGGTGGAATATTCATTGAGGAGGGAGGGGTTTGGGGTCATATTTCCTGATTTTCATTCCAGCTCCACCTTCCTGAGGGGAGGAAGGATTTTTGTCCTTATTTAGTCTTAATCAGAAGTGTCTTCATAGCATCAGTGTATGATGGGTACTTGTTATCTGCAAGGCTACTTGTATTGTAATGATGGCATAATGAGCAAAAGGTTACATTCAGACTTCAGAGATTCCCGCCTTTTCCCACCTTCCTTTCTCTGCCTGCAGAACTTCTGTCACCTCAAAATGTATGGTTTCCTGTCAGTCTGGATGTTCCTGCTTTTCTTTGTCCACTCAAGGACCTCACTGTTCACAAGATGTATGGTTTCCTGGTACCTGGCCTGTGCCCCCCTTTCTCTGCTCATATCTAGTTTTCTGCCTGCTCTAACATCATCTAGTATATTTTTCTATATCAGGAATTTTAGTTTTCATCTCTAGAAATTTGATTTTCAAATACTTTTCATAACTCTCCTTAACTGTTTTTAACATATGAAATACAGTTATAATAACTCTTAATTTTTCTGTCTGCTAAAGCTAACATTTTTGCCCCCATGGGTCTGTTTTAATTGACTGTTTCTTCACAGGTCTAGTAACTTTTTATAGGATACCATATATTGTAAATTTATTTTTTAGATGGTGGATATTTTACATTTATATAAATATTTTGATCTTTGTTATGGGATAAATTTGGTTTCTTGGAAATAGTTTGATCCTTTCATTCCATCTTTAAAAATTGTAAATGAGATTGGAACAGTGCTCAGATTAGTACTAATCATTCCCCTCTACTGAGGCATTTCTATTTTGTGTACCCTATTCAATTTTCCCTAACGTATGAAGCTTTCCAGTTTTCCTGGCAGGATTAACACTATTCCTGTCATTGTACACACACATCAAGGAACGTTACTTTTAATCCCTTTGTGTGTTTCTTTTCCCAGCCTCAGGTAGTTCCTTCACACAGATGTATAACATTAGTACTGGGTTGAATACTTGAGGAGAACCTTCTGTTGACCTCGGGAATTCTCTCTCTGTGCAGCTCCTTCCTGTATTGTACTCTGTTTTTTAAACCCGGGACACCTTGGTCTGCCTGGACTCTTAGCTCCATCTCCTCAGGGAATTTTCAGGCTCTGCCTAAATACTCTCTCTCTCTCTGGATTGTGGCCTGAAAACTCGTTCAGTGGATTAAAGCTCAGACAATCCTGATGCTCACCTCACTTTTTTAATGCTAATCAAAGATCAATGTCCTTCATTGATTGCTGTCTTGAAAACAACTGGTTTACATATTTTGTCCTGCTTTTGGCTATTTCAGGTAGAAAGGTGAATCTCATCTCTATTACTCCAATTTTCTTGGGAACAGAAGTTAGTGGTGGGACTTCCCTGGTTGCACAGTGGTTAAGAATCTGCCTGCCAATGCAGGGGACACAGGTTCAATCCTTGGTCCAGGAGGATCCCACATGCCACAGAGCAACTGAGCCTACATGCCACAACTACTGAGGCTGCACTCTAGAGCTCGTGAGCCACAACTACTGAAGCCTGCACCTTCTAGGGTCTGCAGGCTGCAATGAAGAGTAGTCCCCGCTTGCCACAACTAGAGAAAGCCTGCATGCAGCAACAAAGACCCAATGCAGCCAAAAATTAAAAAAAAAATTAAGAAGAAGTTAATGTTAAGTTTTTAAAGCTAGAAGAAGTGCATGCTTGTTTGTTATAATTTCCCTGTATTTTTCTGTTATTTTTGTGAATTCCATGCTATTTTACAATGTCATTAAAGTGATAAACCATCTTTAGTTAGGAGATAGAGCTTGGATGCTCATGTCTGCATTACAACAGTTGGTAGGACTAATAAAACAAGAATCATCAAAACAACATCATGTTGTCATTGCTTAATAACTGATGGGACCATGACAGCATCTCAGACACTAGAAAACATGAATATTCATTCCAATTACTTTGAATCACATTGTGACATCAGAAAGAAGCTTCAAGGGTATGCTCTTTCCAGTCTTTTGACTTCAGGGTAGACATTAATGTCAAAACATTAACATATTTTGATAAGAAGCTCACCTGCTTCTTTCTCCCTTTGAAATTATTATCAGGTTCTGGAAAGGGCTGTAGTCATCACACTCAAGATTTGGATATTGAACTTGTGAACAGAATATTAGCAAACAAACTAAAGAAACCAATAAGCAGTCAGCAAGTTCAGAAGCTGTTATATTGGACTACCGTTAAGGTCAACTACTGTTTTATTAAGAGAATTTTTCACTAGGATATTAAAAAATTTTCAAAGAGTTCTCTTCTTAAAGTGGACAAGCAGCTCACCTTCATAAGGAGATATGAGAAAATATAGAGTTTTCCTCTTTGAGTCTGTCTGTCTCCATCTGTTTCTCTGTGTCTCTTTTTCTGAATAGCTTAGTTCAATTTTAGTAGCATTTGGTGTGTGTGTGGGGGGGAGGATTGATATACAAATAAGTTACCTACATCATTCATAACAAAAATTAGTAGGCTTTTATTCAGATAGCAAACCAAATATTGAACTAAAATAATAGAATTTTTATTCTTAATGACTTCAAAGATATATACCTCTCTGTGTTAGGTGGAATAATGGTCCACCAAATAGATCTGTACACTAATCTCCATAACCAGAGATTATACTACTGGAAAAAGTGACTTGGCTGATGTGATTAAGTTATGGAACTTGAGATGGGGAGATTATCCTGGATTATCTGGTGGAGCCTAATGTAATCACAAGAGTCCATTTAAGGGAATAGATGAAATCAGGAGAGTCAGAGTCCAAGAAGGAAATGTGACAATGGCAGCAGAACTTGGAATAATACAAATACTGGAAGAAGAGGCCACAATACAAAAATGTAGGCAGCCCTTTGAAGCTGGAAAAGGAGAGAAATGAATTTCCCCCTAGAATCTCCAGAGGGAAGGCAACGCTGCCAGCACCTTGAGTTTAGCCCAGTGAGACTGATTTTAGATTTTTGACCTCCAGAACTGCAAAAAAATAAATGTGGGGGCTTCCCTGGCAGTCCAGTGGTTAAGACTTTGCTTTCCAATGCAGGGGGTGCAGGTTCGATCCCTGGTCAGGGAGTTAAAATCCCACATACCTCATGGCCAAGAAACAGAAACATAAAAAACAGAAACAATATTGTAGCAAATTCAATAAAGACTTTTAAAAAATGTTCTTCAAAAAAAAAAACTTTAAAAACAAAACAAACAAACAAAAAACATAAAGGTGTGTTATTTTAAACCCCTACGTTGTGTTAATTTGGTACAGCAGCAACAGGAAATTAACATAGTCTTGAATGAAGCAGCACTTTTTACTCTGCCTTACAGTTACCTGTGTAAAATAGTTTTTCTCCAATATGCTATAAGCTTTTGGAGGTTAGGTATGTTAACATAGTGCCTTCTTTCATGTGTGTTCTAAATATAAAGTAATCTCACCACCAATCAGATCCATACAATGAAAGGTACCCAATAAATAACAATCCTAATGACTGTAGAATGTAATAAGTGAGCCTATATTCAGTACTAGGCATTAACTTTCTGGGATTTTCTGAACTTATCTTTCTAGAACTTTGGCTTTGGATTGGACCTATTGTCTTAAGCAAAAAACAAAACAAAAAAATCAAAAAAAAAAAAAAATCCATTGAAAGTGTTACACACCTATGGCAGGATATCACTATTTAGGTGACTTTAATGGGGAGATGTAAATATTATGTTTTTTTCCCGTATCTTTGCAGTATTAGAAGTCAGAAATGAAGGTTTGTCTTTTCCTTGTGGAACTACACTGTGTGGACACTGTCCTGTAATATTCAGGAAACTAGTGAGGGGATGGTGAGAAATCTTCGTATCTATCTTTGGGGGAGAGGCAAAAACAAACAAGTCACATTGAGAATGAGATGGGATAGTGAGATTCCTGTGATTATGCCCTGTAAAAAACTCAATTAAAAATGGAAAACTCATGGTTGGGAGAATTATCCACTGGACTCTCCTGTTTCTGCATGTTTTATAAGCTAAGACAATGAAAGCCTTTGTTTCATAGTAACTTTTCAAGGATGTTTGTAAACAGCCTTGGACAATACTGTCTCCCTCCAGAGAAAAAGCAGGTCTATTTGGTGTTCAAAATATCCTGACTTCAGGGCAAGGTTTGGGCAGGTTTTCATGCAGCCCTTTATAAAAGGTTGGGGTTTCTTACATGTGCATGGTGTACCTTTGTGTTCCACGTAACCCCTGTGAGATCTGGGGGAGGGGGGGACAAGGAGAATTGGCATGAACATGAACCTCATGCTGCTTGCTATGGAGTGAGTAATAAAGTCTTTTTTCTCTGACCCAGGAGTTCATGTGCTCTGCCAACATCCATGAAACTACGGCAGGCTAATTTGTTAGCTTCCTAGTACAGAAAATCTCAGATCTTATGCATTCAACTGAGTTTATAACATTCGACTGAGTTGTTTTTTCATTGGTAAATTGAGGATTCCATAATCATTGATTTCATTTAGATTTGTAATTTCATGTTTATATACTATGAGACAAATTGAATAAACATGCAAACTGACTCATTAATTCTCAAAATGTGTTCCCTAGACCATTTTTGAGAGAATCTCCAAGTGTATCTGTTAAATACACACACACACACACACACAACTCTCTGGGTCACACAGCACACTTACTGTAACAGAGGGAGTAGGGTACAGGGATCTATGGTTTAAAAAATATCCTCAGGCAATTCTAGAGTACTCTAATGTTTGTAAGCCACTAAACTATGAAATATAAACAGAAGATAAGTAATGTATGGCAACATAGTTCCCTTTCTAGTTGTTAAATGTGGTTCATTGGGAAGCATTTCTTGGAAAGATTTGTTTAGAAAAAAATAGATTAGTGAGAAGGAATTTTCAGCTCTCTAACTGTCAAAATAAACACTAGGCTTCACAATTAAGAGAATTCTTTCAAGTTCTAAGTAGTCTATGATAATACTGTTATCACTTTACATTTTTAGGTTTGCAAGTTCACCTCTTAAAAGGTTGATTTTAGTACATAGGGATTTTTTTTTTTTTGTCATTGTTTATTCCATCTGCAGTGGGCACAGGTTTCTACCCATCAGTGTTGCTGACTTGTCTATTTGACTTATAGGCTCAAAAAATAACATTTCAGCAACAGGGATATATAAGTGAGGGACATCAGTATTCTCTGTAAATCAATCACTCAGTTATCCTTTTTATTTAATAACAAAATTGGAACTATAAAGTTACTGCAGTAGAGTAGAAAGAGTGTGGCTATGGATTAAATCCTGCCGCTTTCTCTTCTCGGTTCTGAGATCTTAAACAAATAACAAAATATTTGAGGCCAGAATTATATAAAATAATCATAATTAAAATATATAACTTATAGGGCCTACCTGTTTCATAGTCCTCAACAAGCATGATTCTCATTCTAATGGACTATGCAGTAAGGTTCATACATGTTAAAAATGATGACATGAAAAATTACTAAATTATTACAAAATCTACACCTTGAACAATATTTTAAAGAAACATATACCTAAATTTATACAATTAGACATCATCATCCTGAATATTAATTCATATCACTATATGGAAAATGGAACACAAACCTTCACACGTATACAGACACACATTCAAAGATTATTTTTAGGTCTAATTTCTTGCCAAGGCTAATTTCAAGATAAAAATTATCCAGGACCTTTTAGATGGATATAACTTCAACCAATTTGGTAATCCTGCTCCACCTGCAGAGCTTTTCAAAATCATTACCTTTAAGTTCTAAAATGGGAGTTATTTTACTGCCTTGCATTTTTCTTACTCTGACTTAGACAAATTATGCCTAGATTTTTTTTTCCTACTATATGCAATGTTTTCTGTTTCTATAAATCTCAAGCTCAGAAAGTCTTAAGGGAGACAAAAGTCCTAAATAATATATTTCTAAAAATTTTGAAGAGCTTAAAGGAATAGATTCAGTGTAATAATTTATTGATGGATTTATAATCTTTCCTGTCTCTGTGAACATCTTAATTTAGAATGTTAAACATTTATTAACATGTTTATGTGCTTCTCCAAAAAGTTCACTAAAAATAACTAATTTCTTTAAAAAAGAAGGTATCATGTTACAAATCTGTAATCAATCCATGAGTTAAGGAATTAAGGTTATGATACAACTGCACTTTCGCATGTAAAGTTCTGTCTCAGATAACCAGGAAATATGCATTGTACATTCTGTGCTCCATAGATAGAAGTATATAGGTACTATGTCCAGTAGGATTAGTTTGGAAGAAAGGGAGGAAGGTAGGGATGGAGGGAGGGAGGGAGAGAGAGAGAGAGAGAAGAGAGAAGAGAGAAAGAAAAGGAAGGAAGGAAGAAAGGAAGGGAGGAAGGAAGGGAAAAGGAAAGAAGGAAAGTTCTAGTAAAGGGCTTAAACAAGATTTCACTTTATTTAATCTCTCACATTAAAAGAGATTCAGAGGTCTGTGTCTCTTTGCTGATGGGGGTGCTCCATACTGTCTGGTCCTACCTGCTTTCATCTCTCTATTCTGCCATCGTCTTCTACCTCATGTTGGTACGATGTGTCATTATATCAAGAAAGGAGAAAGAATTTTTCCTTTGTCAAGGAAACTTTCCTTAATGCCACGTTAAATTTCTGCTTATTTTTATTGGTGGAATTTAGACTCATGGACACACCTAATTGCAAAGTAGTGGGACAGCAGAATAGTGACTTTTATTTTAGATAACCATGTGGCCCACTAATAAGGAATTTATTATTATTGAGGAAGGAAATAGTTAATATAGGATGTGTGTATTAAAACCTCTCCTATAAATGTTAAATGAAAATACTTGAAGGAGAAAGAAAAGGAGGTAATATACACACATTTTCTTGTGGAGTATCTTTTAATATTTTGAGGAATTTCTATAAGAAGTATCTTTCTAACTGCTGGAAATTTTATTTGTCTGCCGGAAGAAGTACCTTATCTCATTTAAAAGCAAACAACAATAATAAAAAGCCCTTTGAAAAGGCTTAAATTTTCCATTTCTTGGAAATGTAGACTGTCACCTACAGATTGATATATTACTGACATTATCTGGAATAAAATGTTTGTTATCACTTTAGCTAAATATCCAGATGTGAAAACCTAAACAGTATATTATCTAGGAAAATAAATTATAAAACTACTGTGTTTCTTGATCTAAACTTGACTCTGAGATAATCTACTTTAACTCATTTTATAAAGGAGGAAAATGAGGAAGTAACTTGGTACAACTCCATACAAAAATCCTGGTCTCCTGAAACTGATAACAACTTTTGTTTTTCCATGTTAAATGTTTAGTAGAGGTGGTTTCATATCTTCTTTTACCTAATATTTCTCTCTCCTCTCCCCATCTCCTCCCATCACCTTCTTTGCCTCCTCTCTCTCTCTCTCTAATGATATGTATTTTATTTCTGGTAAATATCATGTAAAATAATAGAGATATTCCTCTTCTGATATTCAGTTCAAACATTATTGATCAAATAAAGAATATGCCAGGCAACAATATACTCTAAAGAAACTTCAGAAAGCAAAATAATTTGGAATAACATATGGAATTTATAATCTACATTTTATTTTATGGAATGAAAATCAGTGAAAAAATGTTTATGTGCTAGTAATAGAGACCTAAATTCACAGTTGATTAAAATATTGATGTTTATTCCCCCCCCCCCGTAAAATGAAGTCAGGATGTCTTAGATCAGGGGTGGTACAGGGGTTCTACAATGTCAAGAGTGTCCCAGCATCCTTCTTCCTCTTTTCCTTCCCAGCTATAGCATGTGTGTATTTCTGTACAGTTTCCTCATATTTGCTTTAGATTAAGTTCCATCCCATCCCATCATATCTCATTGAAAGTAGAGGAAGATGGAATAGGCACAGACAAAAAGGAATTTGCTGGTTGAATCAACCTAAATTCAGAAAGCTTTGCTGGAAGCCCCATTGCATCACTTTTGATCATGTAACTTGAGCCAAAGCATTAGTCACATGCCTACCCCATCTTAAAGAGAGGCTTAGAAATCTACTTTTTCAGTTGGTTACATCACTTTTCATGAAAGCTGTGTTTTATCTTTAAGTGTGAAGAGGAGATTGGACACTGAGATTATGACTAAGAGGTTCAGCCACAGTACCAGGTCACAAAAACCTCCAAGAAATATGTGCTGTTGATAGCAGCCCAGAATTTGCAAGGCTAAGATGTCTCCACAACCCTAATAAAGCTGCCTGGAAATGGTCAGTCTCTTATTCCTCAGTGGGGATTTAAGCCCACCTCGACATTTGCAGCTTTGTGTAGAAAGCAGTGAGATAGTACTAAAAAGAAAACATCTATCAAGGAACTGGAAGATTGTCCTCCTGGAGAATTTCTCTCTTAACCTTTCTAGGGAAATAAATACTGAAACCAATTATCTCCTTCTGAGTAAAGAATAGAAAAGAATATTGTTTTTACAGGAAAGAAAATTGCCTAAGGCACTGGAATACATTACCCATTTTCATAAGATAGGTGAGGTTCAGCTGAACTTTTCTGTGAAGTCCCAAATCTTAATCCCAAACCACAATCTTCTGTGGTGATTTGTCTACTGATAACTATTAATGACAATCAGAATTCCTTCTCGAAAACAATTTTCAGTAAATTTGAAAAACAATTTTCAATAAATTTTCTTTATTACAATCAGACTCTAGTGAATATGATACTCAATGTCTCCATGGAAACAGTTTTCAAAATGAGACCTGATTGTGATCAGAGCTTACTAACAGGACCATTGAACTTTTTAAAATGGCTTTCCTAATTCTAACAGTATTCACAGAATAAAGAAACTGTTAAACACACATTGGTATTTACAATGTTTCTGTGTTTGAATGTCCAGAAAAATACAAAAATTCACATGTGGATTATTTTAAAAGGAAATTTTAAGTCAATATTTACTTGTTCTTATGTCTGATTACAGATGACATAGTAGGTTTTTTAACTATAGTATAGTTGATTTACAATATTGTGTTAGTTTCACATGAACAGCATGATTTGGGTTTTTTTGCAGATTATAACAGCAGGTTTTTAAATACATTAAGAATCACAAATTCAATATGATATCACCCATGTTTTTAAAGATAAAAATCCATATTTAAACATCAGTGGTAAATCACTCACCTTTTCATAGTAATCAGAGAGAAAGAGAACATACAATGTATTTTAACCTGTGCCACAAGGATGAAGTAAATAAAACTTGGGAATTTAGGCAGTTATTCTCATCTCTTAATTTGTTTATGAATTATTTATTCACAGGACACACATTTTTATTCAATATCTAATGTGAACTGGGTCTCTTAGTCATTCATTGTACTAGGTTAAGGAAAACATTTACAGTCAAAATCAGCAGTATCTGTTTACTTATCTTTCTTCACAAGAAATTTACAATCTCCATTACTTCCTTTCCCTCTAGCAGCAAACTAAAAGAATAGCATGAGATGACACATAGTGCTAAATTGAATATAGTCTAGTGTCAGCATTCATGATATGACCAATTTAGTGCTTTGGATGGTTAAGATAGGGAGGTCAATAGGAACTGAAGTTACTTGGGAGTTGATGTATTGAAGTTGATAGATTTTAGATGGCTTTAAAGGATTGCAAAGGTTAGGATGGGCAGAGAGAAGGGAGATCACTTTAATTAGGAGACCAATAAATTAGCAATGTGACTAACCCTCATTTGTTAGGAAAAAAGTGGTTGAAAATAAAATTCAAGGTTGCTCTTATGGGAGTGTTTGTATAAACATGAAACCTGGACAAAGGGAAAAGTATAAAGTAAGTGATTTATTTGTAGTAAGATCCTTTTTAATAAGCCATTCAATACCTATTCTATACCTCATTTTCATATGAACAGGATGGGTCAGGCTTTGTTGAATTACAAACATAAAGGGGATGGCAATTATCAAAGTCAGAAAGCTTGTCAGTTTAAGCTTAGAGAGTCATGTACACAATTAAAACTGAGGGCAGAATCTGTGGTAGTGAGTCAGGTGAATATAAACCTATATCCAGAAGTGGACACAAGGTGAGAGTATCAGCTCACATGGCTGGAATCCCTGGAGCTCCAGTTATTAGATAAGGGTTTCATTGTGTAGTTATCTTGACTGACATCAACTGTACCTGAGGTCTGGGGCAGTAAACTTGAAAATTCTCCTCCTTCTAGAATCCAAGTTATTCCTAACATATCCTCCCACCTTCACAAAGCTAAAATGGATAAATGTTTCTGCATGACTAAGAGCTAATGAAAGTAAGTTTCTATGAAATTTTAAGTTTTAACATTACCATGTTCTGTATATAGAGCTAATAAAATAACAGTAGGTACAGTATATTGTTTGTTAGTAAATATATTTATATGTCACTTAGACTTCAAATCTCATAGACATGTTGTATGATAATTCTATACAAATAATTTATTATCTCTTATATTCAAACTCATTTGTGGTATGTTGAAGAGTACACAGGGCCTCACTGGGGGACATTAAATTGATATCATGCACAGCTGCACAGAAGACAGAGATATTTCTGTTAGACAAGCCAGAATACCTGTAAAAGACATATATCTACTTAAATGCATATGGCCTATTCCTGTCTATATGTGTTACACCTTTAACAATTATTTAACAAAGGCAATGAAAATAATTTTATGTGTGTGTGTAAAATGGGGACCATAGAAAAAGATACCTTTACAGATCATTCAGTGTAATCCAGCCCTCTCAATTTTAAAGTAAAAAGACTGACCCAGAGAACAAATGAGAAGTTCAGCTCAGCTTAAGTACAAATGGTATATTTGTTAATGAGAATAAGTTTGGATAAAAGAAGCATAAAAGTTTGGACTTGATCCAATAGGTAATGGAGCATCATTGAAAATGGAGCATCACAAATAATAGAAGAGGATAGTAACATGATGAAATAATTTTAAGATAGTTATCTAGGTTGCTATTGCACTTATGAAGTAGACTAAAATGAGGTAATGATGACTTGAACTATGATGTGAACAGTTGGAGCAGAATGTAAGAGAAAGATCAAAGAGATATTTTTGAGACTGAAATTGACTGGGCTTGGGTCATATTGGACCTATTGGAGTAAATGATATGAAACTTATGACTGAATTCTTGATTTTGAGTCTAGAATAGAGAATAGTTGCCTTGTCAATTGAAAGATACAGAAAAAAAAATGGAAAGAGTAGAGTAGAAGAGAAGGTAAAGAGTTCAATTAATGATACCTGGATTTGAGAGTCATGTAGGACATCATGGATAAATGCTGTGAATATAATCAGTTTCACAGACTAAAGACTTATTGAGAGTCAAGATTAAAATTAGAACTTGGGAAGTTCAATATAGGAGCTGAAAATAAGGGAAGAGACTCAGATTTGTTCTAAAAAGAAGTATATAGGTGATAACGTCCCAGAGTCAAAGACTCACAATTAGAAGGCCCACAGTTAATGGATGATTAGAGATAGTAGAAAAAGTAAGAGAAAAGAGAATATGTAGAAAATCCTAAAGACTCCACATACACACACAAAATCTATCAGAACTAACAAACGAATTCAGCAAATTTCAGGGTACAAAATCGACATTAAAAACATCAGTTACATTTCTATACACTAACAACAGACTGTCTGAAAAGCAAGAATACAATCAGTTACGATAGCATCAATAATAATATAATTCTTACATATAAACTTAACCAAGAAAGATTTGTATACTAAAAGTCATAAAACACTGATGAAAAAATTATAGAAGACACAAATAAATGGAAAGATAACTCGTGTTCAGGGATTGGAAGACTTAATATTGTTAAAATGTCCATACTACACAAAGATACCTATAGATTCAATGCAATTCCTACCAAAACCCCAATGGCAGTTTTTTAGTAATAGAAAGAGTACTCCTAAAATTATTGTGGAACCACAAACAGACCCTGACTAGCCAAAGCTATTTTGAGCAAGAGCAAAGCCAGAGGCATTACATGTCCTGATTTCAAAACATACTATAAAACTACAGTAACCAAAAGAGTGTGGTACCAGCATGAAAACAGACATAGACAAATAGGACAGAAAATAGATGCCAGAAATAAACCCAGGCATACATGGCCCACTGATCTTTGACAAGGGTGCCAAGAACACAAAATGAGGAAAGAATAGTCTCTTCATAAATGGTGTTGGAAACCTGTGTATTAACATACAAAAGAATGAAATTGGACCCTTATCTTAGACCATATATAAAAATCAACTCGAAATGGATTAAAGACTTAATTGTTAAAATCTGAAACTGTAAAACTCCTAGAAGAAAGCATAAGTAAAAAGCTTTGTGATATTGACCTTAGCAGTGATTTCTTGGATATGACATGAAAAGCACAGGCAACAAAGGCAAAAACAGACAAGTGAGACTATATCAAACTAAAAAGCTTTTGTACAGGAAAGGAAACAGCAAAATGAAAGGGCAACCTGTGGAATGGGAGAAAATATTTGCAAACCATATATTTGATAAAAGTTTATTATACAAAATACATAAGAACATCAAAAGTAGGTCTGTTTTTCCTCAAAAGGACTATGTTTTCTCAAATTCCACATTACATTTGCATAGTAGTTTATATTGTACCCAAAATGGAGAACCAACCAGAGTGTTCTGGAGGAATATACTTATCATAGCTTGTTTACACCTATATTTCCTTTTTCTTAGCCCACAATTTGTATATACAAGTACTGCCTATTGTAATCTACTTTATTGTTTATTTCTATAAGTGTACTTCATATTTTGGTAACAGTCCTTTCATATATACTTGCTTTATCTCCATTAAAATTTTTTTTCATATAGGCACAACAACTGAAATTAGATGAAAAAAGATGTTTTATGGGCTATGGAATCCAAAAATGCCTAAATCCTGCCCTTGACTATCCATACATACCCACTCTTACAAGGCCCTTGATAAAATATATGCACAGAGGAGACAAGTGGGAAAAAATAATTCTTATTGGTAGTTGTGGCTTCATGCCAAATTCCACAGGGATAGCCTGTGCCTACAGCTAACTAAAGTTTAACTGACTTATAAATAAAGCATGCCATAGAACCCAAACTAAATTTCAGTTCTTACAGAACTTATTTTAAGAAAAAACAGAACACATCAACTGTTGAGAGGAGTCAGATGATATAATACGATTAATGTAGTACCTAAGGCAAAACTTGATTCCCCATTCCATTTTTTAAAGATTTCTTTTTGTTTGTGGAACAGAATAAAAAGATTATTTCTAAGGAAGTATGTTTGTCTCATGTAAGAACCTAAAGAAGATGTGCAAAAATAACTATAAATTTAAAAAAAAAAGGTTCTGGAGCAGCCTCTTACAAAAGAATAAAGTTGTGTACCAATGCCATAGCATGTACAAAACTTAATTTAAAATGGATTATAGATGTAAATGTAAGAGCTAAAATTATAAAACTCATAGAAGAAAACACTAGACTGAATCTCAATTATCTTGAGTCAGGCAACAGTTTCTTAGACATGACACCAAAATCTTAAACAACGAAAGAAAAAAATAGGTAAATTGGGCTTTATCAAAATTAAAAATCATTCATGCTTCAAAAGACAGCATCAGAAAAGTGAAAAAACAATCCAGGTAATTAGGATTTTCAGTTCCACATGTAAGGAGCTTCTGCTGTCACTCCATCCTACCAATAAGTAAAATGCTGAACAGACTAAAAAATCGACAACTCTCCTTGGATCTGTAAGAGAGAGCGGAACACAAGGAAAACTGATGTCCCAAATATTGGAGAGACAGACAGATGAATAAAAGGAGTCTCAGCTTACCAGAGGAGCAGAGACACAGAAGCAGAAACATCAGGGAACCAGTAGCGCAGGACTAAGGAATCATAAAATGATTCACTTTGTTATAAAGCAGAAACTAACACACTATTGTAAAGCAATTATACTCCAATAAAGATGTTTACAAAAATAAATGTAATTGTTGAATTGCTGGAGGCACAGTGTGAACAAGTCTGAGAGTTAAAATTACCAGGGGAACCTACTCATAGACGGTCCCCATGATATTGTAAAATTTATCACCAGGAAACTGATCAAGTTTCCATAGTATATATCAGAAAAAAAAACAAAACCCTCCTGCTTCAGGCAGGGAAAGGGAAAAAGGAGCCATTTTAAATACCCCAGAGCACTCTGTTCTTCTTAATAGTTCTTCCCTCAGGGAAAACTAGTTAACCAGTGCCTAACTTGTTGGGTTATCATTAGAGCTTCACTCTACTGAGGAAGGGAAACACCCAGCTCAAACCTACTCTATCAACCTATCCCACCCAAGGAGGGAAGAAAAAAAAATACTGAAGAACTCTTTTGAAGTTCACAGTCCACAGGCATAGGTTCACTAAAAGACTGAAACCTAATATTAGGTCTGTAGATTGGTTTCCCTCCCTTTACATCTCACCACCACATTTCTAAAGGCCTATTTACAGCAGTTCTTTTTACCCAGTACACCGTGTCTGGCTATCAAGACAAAAGTTAAAAGGCACACCAAAATGCAAAAACCTCAATTTTAATAGAGAGAGCAAGTACCAGAACCAGACATAGCAGGAATGTTGGAATTATGAGACCAGAAATTTAAAACAACTATGATTAATATGCTAAGTGTTCTGATGGATAAATTAGACAGCATGCAAGAACAGATGGGCAATAAAAACAGAGGGATGGAAATCCTAAGAAAGAACCAGAAAGAAATGCTAAAGATTAAAAAAAATACTGAAACAGAAATGAAGATGCTTGATGGGCATTTTTAGTAGACTGGGTGCAGCTGAGGAAAGAATCCTTGAGCTAGAGATATATCAATAGAATCACTGGAAAGCAAAGAAAACAAAGATTAAAAAAAAAAGAAAAACAGGACAGCATACCCAAGGATTGTGAGAAAACTGCAAAAGGTTTAACATATGCATAATGATAAGATCAGAAAGGGAAGAAAGAGGAAAAGAAATGGAAGAAATATTTGAAATAATAATGACTGAGAATTTACCCTAAATTAATGTCAGAACCCAAATCACAGACTCAAGAAACACAGAATACCAAGCAGGATAAATGCAAATAAATAAATAATCTATACCAAAGCATATTACTTCAGACTACAGAAAATCAAAGATATAGCCCTGAGAGAAGCCAGAGGAATAAAACACCTTACATATAAAGGAACAAGAGAAGAATTACATCTGATGTCTCCTCAGAAACCATGCAAGCAGGAAGAAAGTAGAGTGAAATATTTAGACTGCTCAGAGAAAAAAACTCCACCAAACTGGAATTGTGTACGTTATAAAATTTTGCATCAAAAGTAAAGGAGAAATATTTTCTCACAAATAAACACTGAGGGAATTTTTTGCCAGCAGACCTGACTTACAAGTAACATAAAAAGAAGTTCTTTCAGAACAATGTAGAAGAAATGGATATATCCCTAGACATATACAATTTACCAAGACTGAATCATGAAGAAATAAAAAATCTGAATAGGCAAATAATGATTAAGGATCACTAATCAAAAACCCCCCTACAGAATACTACTAACTCAGTTCGATAGGACTCTAAAAGAATCATACACCATAATCAAGTGGGATTAATCAGTGGAATTTACAAATGTTCAAAATGCATAATCAATATGATACATCACATTAAAAGAATAAAAGATAAAATCATATTATTATCTCAATGGATGCAGAAAAAGCATTTGACAATATTCTTTCATGAAAAATTCTCAATAAATTCAGTACAGAAGGACTGTACCTCAATATAATACAGGCCATTTATAATAAGCCCACTGTCAACATCATACTCAATGGTAAAAAGCTGAAAACTGTTCTCCTAAGATCAGGGACAAGGGTGTGCCCACTCTCACTAATCCTATTTAACAGTACTGGCAGCCCTAGCCAGAGCAATAAGTCAAAATAAATAATAAGTAAGTAAATAAAAAATAAGCAGAGAGATATATTAGTAAATAAATGGCATCAAAATTGGAATGGAAGAAGTAAAATTGTCTTTTTTGCAGATTATAAGATTTTATATATAAAATATCCTAAAGATTCCACCAAAAACTTAAAACTATTAAACAGATTGAGTAAAACTGCAGAAATAAAAATCAACATACGAAAAATCTGTTGCACTGGGGGCAGAGATCAAGATGACAGAATAGAAGGACATGGAACTCAATTCCTTCAGCAAATACATCAAAAATATATCTACATGTGAAAACAATTCTCACAGAAAACTAACTGAAAGCTGGTAAAAGATATCTTATACAACCAAAGAAAGATCCCCACCTAAGGAATCGGGGTGGGACCTGCATCCCTGGGAGGGAGTTGTGAAAGAGGAATGATTCCCTCACCCTGGGAAGACCCTTTGTTGACCAGGAGGTCCACCAAGGCAGAGAGGGAGCTGGAGTGGCCTTGATTTTGCTCGAGAGAAATGTACAGGTGTTGGCTTGCTAACAATCAGGGCAGAGTCTGGTACTGACAGCTACCATACCACCACATTTCCCAGCCCATAACATGTGCCTGTTAGTTCCTGCAGTGGCCAGGTGCTGAAACTTGGGTTTCAGCACACAGACCCTGGGAGAGGACACAGTTTAGCTGCTCAGCGACAGCCCAAAGGACCCTGGAGTGTGGTCTGGGCCACCACTGTTAAAGTGTGCAAGATGGGGCGCAGGTCCACCATAGAAGACCCATCATCAGTGCACACAGGGTGGGGTGTGGGTCTACCATAAAGTCCCCAGCTGTCAGCATGCTCATGGCAGGGTGCTGCTCCAGCAGGGTCAGGCTTTGTGACCATGCACAGGCTGGAGGCAAGGCTGACATCAGAGCCAATTATCAGCTCTTCCTCAGCAGGGACAGGTCTAGCGGCTGGTCTAGCAGCAGCAGACTGTTGGCACACACAGCAGGTGGTGAGCAGCATCACAGACTCACATTCCTGGTGGACAGCCCTGGGGAGGAATACAAAGCAGCTCTTTTTCCAGTGTGAGTGCTCCAGTCCTGCCTACCTCACAACTGGGGAGCAGAACCTACCCTGCAACAAGGCTGTGACAGCCAAAGAGCAAAGATGAGGACCTGCCCAACATCCAGTGCAGGCTATGGTCACCATAACACCAAACACACCCCCAATCAAGGGGACAATCAGTGGCCAACATACTCTGAGGAAAGACATGGCAAGCATCTGTACCAAAAACATCTCTCACGCGAAAAATAATGGACTCACACAGTCAACACAGGGATGCTCCCACATAAAAACAGCCCTACAAGACTATAGTAGATAACTTTCTCCTAAATTCATAGAGACAGAGAAATGTAAGCAAAATGAAAAAGAAGAGGAAATACTCTCAATTTAAAGAACAAGAGAAATCCCCCAAAAGAATAATGAAACAGACTTCTCCAGTCTACCAGAGTCAGAGTTCAAAAAGGAGGTAATAGGGCTTCCCTGGTGGTGCAGTGGTTGAGAGTCCACCTGCCGATGCAGGGGACACGGGTTCGTGCCCCAGTCTGGGAAGATCCCACATGCTGTGGAGTGGCTGGGCCCATGAGCCATGGTCACTGAGCCTGCGCGTCCGGAGCCTGTGCTCTGCAATGGGAGAGGCCAAAACAGTGAGAGGCCCACGTACCACCAAAAAAAAAAAAAAAAAAAAAAAGGAGGTAATAAAAATGCTAAAGGAATTAAGAAAGATTATCAATAGAAATGCAGATCACTGTAAGAGGAAACTAGAAACTATAAAGAGGAACCAATCAAAATTAGACAACTCAACTGCTGAGATAAAAACCAACCAGCTAAAGGAAATGAATAGCAGACTAAATAATGCAGAACAGCAAGTAAGTGATCTGGAAGATAGAATAATGGAAGTCACCCAATCAGAACATCAGACAGAAAGACAAATTAAAAAAAAAAAAGAAAGCAACATGTGAGATCTATGGGATAATATAAAGCATGCCAACCTATGCATAATAGGGGTTTCAGAAGGAGAAGAAAGAGAAAGAGAATTGAAAATGTATTTGAAGAAATTATGGTTGAAAACTTCCCAAACCAAAAGAAGGACAGATACCCAGTTATAGAAAGCACAGAGGGCCCCAAACAAGATGAACCCAAACAGACCCACACCAAGACATATCATAATTAAAATGGCAAAAGTTAAACAGAGCATTCTAAAGACAGCAAGAGAAAAAACAAAGAGTCAGTTACGAGGGAACCCTCATAAGGCAATCAGCTGATTTCTCTACAAAAACTTTGTAGGTCATAAGGGAGTGGCATGATATATTCAAAGTCCTGAAAGGGAAAAACCTACAAACCTAGGATATCAACCCAGCAAGGCAATTATTTAGAATAGAAGGAGAAACTAAGAATTTCTCAGAAAAGCAAAAACTAAAAGAATACAGCAATACTAAACCTAACCTGAAAGAAATATTGAAAGTTATTCTCTAAATAGAAAAAAAGAATCAATAGGAAAGGGAGAAAATACAATAGGAAAGGTAAATATATTAAAGGATTGAGGATCACTTAAGCCAGTACAGAGATTTAAAAACAACCAAAAACATTTGTAAAAGCAATTATAACTACAATGAATAGCAAAAGGATAAAAATAAAGATGTAAAATAGGACATCAAAAATCATGAAATGTAGCAGAGGAGAGTAAAAAAAAAGTAGACTTTTAGAATATGTTTGAACTTATATGACTATCAGTCTGAAGCAAGTAGGTATAGTTATGGGTTAACATACTTGAAAACCAGAGTAACTACAAATCAAAAACATATAGTAAGAATCACAAAAACCAAAAAGAAAGGAACTGAAGCATACTACAAAAGAAAACCATCAACCTACAAAAGGAAAAACATAAAAGAAGAAAGGAACAAAGAAGAAATACAAAATCAACTGGAAAACAAGGTTTAAAATGGCAATAAATAGTTATCAATAATTACTTTAAATGTCAGTGGACTAAATGCTCCGATCAAAAGACATGGAATGGAACATAAAATAAAAAAAAAACCCCAAGAACCTACAATATTCTACCTACAAAAGACTTACTTTCAGGCGAGATACATAGATTAAAAGTGAGGGGGTGGAAAAAGATGTTTCATGCAAATGGAAATGACAAGAAAATGGGGGTAGCAATACTCATATCAGACAAAATAGACTTTAAGACCAAGATCATAAAGACAGAGAAGGACACTATATAATGATAAAAGGAATTTATTTACAAAACAGAAACAGACTCACAGACATAGAAGACAAATGTATGGTTACCAAAGGAGAAAGCAGGATGCAGGGGATGGATAAATTAAGAGTATGGGATTATCAGATACACACTATTATATATAAAATAGAAAAACAACCAGGATTTATTGTATAGCACATGGAACAATATTCAATGTAATAACCTGTAATGGAAAGACTCTGAAAAAGAAAGAAAAATAATCTGAATCACTTTGCTCTATACCTGAAACTAGTACAATATTGTAAATCAACCACACTTCAATTTAAGAAAATCAGTTTCATTTTTATATATTAACAACGAACTATCTATAAAAGAACTAAATAATCTCATTAACAATAAAATAAAAAACAAAATACTTGGGAATAAATTTAACCAAGGAGGTGACATGTCTGTACCTTGAAAACTATAAGACATTGATGAAAGAAATTGAATAAGACAAATAAATGGAAAGATATCCCATGTTTAATAGATCATAGAATTAATCTTTTTAAAACCTCATGAACATACTACCCAAACTCATCTATAGATTTAATACAATCCCTATCAAAATTTCAATGGTACTTTAAACAGAACTGAAAAGAAATCCTAAAATTAGTTTGGAACCACAAAGGACCTTAAATAGCCAAAGCAATCGTTAGAAAGAACAAAGCTGCAGGCGTCACACTTCCTGATTTCAAATTACACTTTAAAGCTATGATACTGTCATAAAAACAGACACATAGACCAATGAAACAGAACTGATAGCTCAGAAATACGATCATACATATATGGTCAACTATTACTTGACAAGGAAACCAAGCATATTCAAAAGGAAAATGTCTCTTCAACAAATGGTGGTGGAAAAACTGAATATTAACATGGAAAGGAATAAAACTGGACTCCTATCTCACAAAGATTAACTCAAAATAGATTAAATACATACATAAAACCTGAAACTGTAAAACCTCCAGAAAGAAATCCTGTAATTTGTGACAACATGAATGAAACTTGAGGATATTACGTTATGTGAAATAAGTCATACAGAGAAAGACAAGTGTTGTGTAACCTCACTCTTATGTGGAATATAAACAACAACAACAACAAAAAAACCCCACATAGAAACAGAGTGGATTGTTGGTTCCCAGGGATGGAGGGAAGTGTGCAAGTTTGGGGAAATAGGTGAAAGTTGTCAAAGGGTACATCTTCCAATTATAAGATGAATAACTTCTGAGGATCTAACATAAAGCATGATGAGTAGTTTTAACAATATTATACTGTATACTTAAAAGTTGTTAAGAGAGTAAATCTTAAAATTTCTCACCACCAAAAAAAAAAAAAGTAGTTCTATGAAGTGATGGATGTGATGGATATGTTAACTAACTTTTGTGGTAATCATGTCTATGTAATAATTTTCTAATCATTATCTATGTATATCAAATCATCACATTGTACCTCTTAATCTTATGCAGTGTTATATATAAATTATATCTCAGTAAAGCTGGGAAAGGAAAGATCTTTAAAGAGAAGAAAAATAATATAGGTCAGAAATTCAGATCTATATAAAGTAAGGAAGAGTATTGAAAAAGTAGTCAGTGAAAGTAAAGTAAAATCTGCTATTTTTCTTATCCTTGATTTAACAACCAACAGTTTGTTCAAAATAATAATACCAACAATGTATAGATTATGCATGCTTATGTATTTATATATGTTTGTGCATGTTTATATATAAGTGAAATGAATGACAGCAATTTAAAAAGCACAAAAGGGATGAATTAGAATTATTTTGTTATTAGAAGTTATACAACCTACAAAGTGATGCAGTGTTATTTGGAAGTGGATCTGGATTACCTGTGTATGTATATTGCGAACTCCAGGGCAACTGCTTAAAAAAGAAAAAAAAAAAAGAAGTATAACAAATAAAAGTTAAGACAGAAAATGGAATCATAAAATTCTTAACTAAAACCACAAAAAAATAGAAAAAAAGAACAAATAGAAAACAGTAAGGAATACAGTAAATATTAATCAAACTATGTCAATAATCACATTGTAGTCAATAGGTTAAATGTGCAAATTAACAGACTGTCAGAGTGGAGCAAAAAACAAGACTCAATTATATGTTGCCTACAAGAAACTAACTTTAAATATAGACACAGATAGATTAAAAGTAAGTGTATGGAGGAAAACATACCATCTAACACTAATCAAAAGCAAGCAGGAGTAGCTATACTAATTTCAGTCTAAGCAGACTTCAAAGCAAGAAAATTTATCAGGGTTAAAGAAGACCATAACATGATGGTAAAGGAGTCAATTCTCCAAGAAGACATAACAATTCTTAACATGTATGTGCCAGGCAACAGAGCATCAAACTCTGTAAGGCAAACACTAATAGAACTGAAAGGAGAAATACATAAATTCATTATCATCGTTGGAAACTTCAACACCATTTTACAGAAATGAACAGATGCAGCAGGCAAAAAATCAGTAAGGACATAGGCGAACTCAATAACACCATCAATCAACTGAATATTGTGGACATCTACAGACTACTTTTTCCAACAACAATAGAATACATATTCTTCTCAAGTTCACATAGAACATTTACCAAGATAGACTACATTCTGGGCCATAAAGCATACCTTAACAAACTTAAAGAATAGAAATCTTACAACGTCTGCTCTCAGACCACAATGGAATTAAACTAGAAATCATTAACAGAAATATAAGTGAAATATCCCAAAATATGTGAAGATTAAACAATACACTTCTAAATAACATATGGATCAAAGAAGAAATCTCAAGTGAAACTAAAATCTATTTTGAACAAAATGAAAATGAAAACAGAACTTGTCAAAGTTTGTGGGATGCAGTGGAAGCAGTACTTAGAGGGAAATTTATAGCATTTGATGCATATATTAGAAAAGAAGAAAGATCTAAATTTTCACCTTAGAAAACTGGAAAAATAGCAAATCAAATCCATATAAGCAGAAGAAAAAAAAATGACACAAAACAGATCGCAGAAGAACTGGGTTTTGAGACTCTCTAGTGCTTTGTGACCTGCCTATCCCCACCTGCTATGTCCTAATGTAGTCCCTGGAGCCCGTTGGAGAATGCCTTCTGCCTGAATAGGAGTCAGAGATACCTTGAGGCTGCAGTTATTGCCATGTTCAAGAATAAAGATAAAGGAGGTAAAAACTGATGCAGAGGTGAGAATGAGAATGAATCTGAAAAAAGAGAGCTGGTGTTCAAAGAGGATGGACAAGAATATATGCTCAAATAATAAAAATGTTGAGAAATAGATGATTAGAAGTGATGTATTTTGATGGCATAAAGAGGTTATGTCACTTCAGAGGGAAATTGAGCAAAAAATGTGCATAAATACCTCAGACATCATATTGGTTGGTCTACAAGATGACCAAGATAACAAAGCTGATATAATTTTTAAATACAATGTAGATGAAGCTAGAAAGCACATGATGAGCATGCCGAGTATGTTGAATTCTATAAAACCAATTCATTTGGTCTTGGAGATATATACATAATCCATTTGATGACATTTGAGATGATAAAGAAAATATTGATAATATCAAAACTGAACTAACATTTTATGTTCCAATTTTTCTGAGGATTGTTTTACAATTTGGATTTTGGCTATGATCCTGTTAAAGAAGATTAAAATTTTATTAGCATGAGAGAAACTTGTTAAAGCAGTTTCCAAGCCATTTGTATCTCTTTAAAAGCTGGTAATGCTGAATATCTTAAGTAAAATGTTAAACACACTTTGTTCTTTTACTGCAGTTGAGCTTATAAGTAAAAGACCCCATTTTCTATTTAAAAGGAGAGAAAAAATGCCTTTTTGACTTTGACTACTTCCAGTAAGTAAATGGATGTTTTGAATAAGCCATTTGCCTTACACTCATTATGGAGTATGATTAAGCCATAGTTTTGATTAGATTGTTGACTGTACGGTGTCTTTCTATATACTCTAGTTACCTAGATATTCCTTTGAGATTTTGACACAATTTAAGAGAGGCAGAAATCTGCATTTGAAGTAAGAAATGATAATTCTGTTTTACATATTTAAGTGGCATGTGGCTATTTTATGCTAATTTCGATACCATGTGTATTCTTTTCATGATCTTATTTTGCCAGTATAAACATACCAACAAGAAAAACATTCTCAAAACTCAGTTTTTGGAACCCAGATTTTAATAACAATTTTGAATTTGTAAAGTTAGCACTTGCAAAAATTCAAAAATAGGTGGCACCCAGTAATCCTAATAGTGGATAAATTGATATATTTGGGCACTTTTTTCTTTCTTTTTTTTTTTTTTACTTACTGTGCATAGGAATTTCCCAAATGAGAAAAGTATTATATTTTGATCATATGCATGTATGTAGAATTTTTTTTAATGAAAATGTTTTTGTCTTATTATAAAGAGAAAAGCTTTACTTTTAAAAAAATTAATTAATTCATTTTATTTTTGGCTGCATTAGGTTTTTGTTGCTGCACATGGGCTTTCTCTAGTTGTGGTGAGCAGGGGCTACTCTTTGTTGTGGTGCACAGGCTTCTCATTGCGGTGGCTCCTCTTGTAGTGGAGCATGGGCTCTAGGCGCGCGAGCTTCAGTAGGGCTCTAGAGTGCAAGCTCAGCAATTGTGGTGCACGGGCTTAGTTGCTCTGTGACATGTGGGATCTTCTGGACCAGGGCTCGAACCCATGTCCCCTGCATGGCAGGTGGACTCTTAACCACTGTGCCACCAGGGAAGCCCTATGTAGAATTTTTTATAGCACAAAAATATTATGGTAAAAGTCTTATTTTATTTTCAGAAGTTATATACATGTAAGCTACAAATTAAATGTTTGAATAGCATGTTTGATAATTTTTAGAAAAAGACAATTTGTACAAGTTATTATAAAATTTTCATGCACATATAATTTAAGTGTTTATAAAGCACCCAAATTATCTGTAAGCTGGGGGAAAAGGAGGGAATAACAACTTAATGAGAAGATGGTCTCCAATTTCTGAATGGAAGAGTTACAACTGATATAATAAAAGCAATGTCATGCTGCAGAGTTAAAAAATTAGAAATAAGAATTAGAGTAGAAATCAGTGAAATTGAAAACAGGAGATCAATATAGAAAATCTAAAGAAACCAAACACACGTTCTTTGAAGAGGTCAATACAATTGATAAGACTGCAGCTAGGTTAACAAAGAAAAGAAGAAAGAACACAAAAAACTAATATTAGAAATGAAAGAGGGACATCACTACATATCTTATAGACATTAAATGGATAATAAAGGAATACTATGAAAAACTCCATGAACATAACTTTGATAACCTAGATGAAATGGACCAATTCCTTCAAGAATACAATTCACCAAAATTCACACAAGAAGAAATAGTCCCTGAATAGGCCTGTATCTACTAAAGAAATTGAAATAATGATAAATAATTTTCCAAGACAGAAAGTAGCAGGCCCATAAGTGTACACTGGTGAATTCTACCAAATATTTAAGGAAGAATTTATATCAGTTCTATACAATCTTTTTCAGAGGATAGAAGCAGAGGAAATACATACTTCCCAACTCATTCTATGAGGCCAATATTACCTTATTACCAAAACCTGACAAACATGTTAAAAGAAAATTACAGACCAATATCTCTCATGAACACTGACACAAAATGCCTTGAAAAATGTTAGCATATTGAATCCAACAATGTATACAAAGAATTGTAGACCAAGACCAAGTGAGATTTATCTCAGGCATGCAAAGCTGGTGCAACATTCAAAAATCAATTAATATAATGCAACACATCAACAAACTGAAAGAAACAAAATCACATGAGTATATCAATAAATAAAAAAAGGATTCGACAAAATCCACCACCCACTTATAATAAAAAATCTCAGTAAGCTAATAGGTGGAAACTTCCTCAATTTGATAAAGAATATCTACAAAAATCCTACAACTAACATCATAATGTCTACAAAAATCCTGCAACTAACATCATACATATGGTGATATACTTGAGGCTTTCTAACTAAGGTCAGGTACAAGGCAATGATGTCCCTTCTGACCACTCCTTTTCAACATCATACTGGAAGTTCTAGCTATTGTAATAAGATAAGAAAAGGAAATAAAAAGTATACAGACTGGGAAGGAAGACATAATTCTCTCTGTTTGAAGATGACATTATCATCTATGTAGAAAATTTGAAAAAAATGATGGAAACACCCTGGAGCAACATACAAGGTTAATATACAAAAGTTGATTAGTTCCATATGTACCAGCAATGAACAAGTGGATATTGAAATTAAAACCAATACCATTTACATTAGCACCTGGAAAAGTGAAGTAGTTAGGTATAAATCTAATAAAATATGTTCAAGATATATATGGGGAAACTACAAAAGTCTGATACATGAAGTCAAAAAACAACCAAAAAAATGGAGAGTTATTCCATGTTCATGGATAGGAGAATTCAATATTATCAAAACATCAGTCCTTTCCAACTTGATCTATAGATACCATGCAATCTCAATCTTCTAAAGTTTGTATGGAGAGGTCAGAATAGCCAACACAAAATTAATGGAGAAGAACAAAGCAATATTACTGATACTACCTGACTTCAAGACTTCCTATAAGGCCATGGTAATCAAAACAGTGTGGTAATGGCAAAAGACTATACATATATCAATGAAACATAATAGAGAGCCCAGGAACAAAATCCCACACATATAGTCATCTGGTCTTTGATAATGGAGCAAAGGCAATATAATGGAGAAAAGATAGTCTCTTCAACAAATGGTGCTGGAACAACTGGATATCAACATGGAGAAAAAAATGACTGAAGACACAGACACACTTCCCTCACAAAAATTAACTCAAAATAGATCACAGATCTAAATGTTAAAAGCAAAAGAAAAGCAAAATGTTAAAAAAGGATAACATTGGAGAAAACATACATGACCTTGGTTATGGCAATGACTTTAGATAAAACATCAAAAGCATGATGCATAAGAGAAATAACTAATAAACAAAACTTCATGAAAATTAAAAACCTCTGCCCTGTGAAAGACAACATCAAGAGAAAGAGAAGATAAGCAACAGACTGGGAGAAAATATTTTCACAAAACATCTTATAAAGGACTGTTACATACAATATACCAAAACACTTAAACTCAACAATAAGAAAACAACCTGATTAAAAATGAGACAAAGACCATAAAAAACACCTCAACAAAAGAAGGGATACAGATGGCAAATAAACATATGAAAAGATGATCCATATCACATGTGATCAGGGAAATACAAATTAAAATAAGAATGAGCTACCCCTACACACCTATTAGAATGGCCCAAATCTAGAAGACTGAGAATACCAAATGCTGGTGAGGATATGGAGCAATAGGAACACTGCTACATTGTTAGTGGGAATACAAAATGGCACAGCCAGTTAAGAAGACAGTTTAGTGGCTTCTTACAAAACTAAACATACTTTTACCATAAAATCCAGCAATTGTGTTCCCTGGTATTTACCCAAAGGTGTTGAAAATTTATGTTCACACAAAAATCTGCACACAGATGTTTATCACTGATTTACTCATTATTGCCAAAACTTGGAAACAACTAAGATGTCCTTCAGTAAGTGAGTGGATAAATAAATAGTGATACATCCAGACAATGGAATAATATACACTGATAAAAAAAAAGAATGAGCTGTCAAGCCATGAAAAAACATTGCAAAACCCTAAATGTATATTACTAAGTGAAAAAGTCAATCTGAAAAGACTACATGCTATATGATGCCAACTGTATGACATTCTGGAAAAGGCAAAAGTATGGAGACAATAAAAAGATCAGCAGTTGCCTGGGATTGTTGGTAGAGGTGGAAAAGTGGGAGGAATGAATAGGCAGAGAACAAAGGATTTCAGGACAGTGAAAATACTCTATATGATACCATAATAACAATCCATGTCAGTATTCATTTGTCCAAACTCATAGAGTGCATAGCACCAAGAGTGCACCACAAGGTAAACTATGGACTGTGTGTGATAATGATGTCTTAATCATTTTAAAAAATGTCTTAATATGAAACTATAATTCTAAAAGATACATGCACTCCTGTGTTCATAACAGCACTATTTACAAGAGTCAAGACACAGAAACAAACTGAAAAAATGTCCATAGACAGATGAATGGATAAAGAAGATGTGGTATATATATACAGTGGTGTATTACTTAGCCATAAAAAAAAAGAATGAAATAATGCCATGGGTGGTCCACATGGGTGGACCTAGAAATTATCATACTAAGTGAACTAAGTAAGAAAGAGAAAGACAAATACCATATGATATCACTTCTATGTGGAACCTAAAATATGACACAAATGAACTCATTTACAAAACAGAAACAGACTCACAGACAGAGAACAGACTTGTAGTTGCCAAGGGGCGGGGTGCAGGGGAGGATTGGATTGGGAGTTTGGGATTAGCAGATGCAAACGATTATACATAGAATGGATAAACAACAAAGTCCTATTGTATAGCAGAGAGAACTATATTCAATATCCTGTAATAAAACCTAATGGAAAAGAATATAAAAAAGAACATATTTATATATATATGTATAACTGAATCACTTTGCTGTACACCAGAAACTAACACATTTTAAATCAATATACTTCAATAAAAACGTCTTAATAAAAAAATCCATAAAAGTGGAACAAATCATATAATTGACAAACAACTTGTAAACAATACCTTCAACTCAGCTAAAAAAGAAAAATATCCCAACTAAATATTGGACAAGGAATATCAATCAAATTTCTCCAAATATCTATCTATCTATCTATATATATATATATATATATATATATATATATATATATAAAAGTAAGTACTTGAAAAGAATATTAACATCATTGTTCATTAGGAAAATGTAAATCAAAACCACAAGATACCACTTCACACTCAGTGGAATAGCTATAATCGAAAAGACAGACAGTAACAAATGTTGGCAATGATGTGGAGAAACTGGAAGCCTCACACATTGTTAGTGAGATGTAAAATGTTCCAACCACTTACAGCTTAGGAGTTTCTTAAAAGGCTAGATATATAATTATCATAGTAAATAGCAATTCCACTCCTAGGTAAACATCCTAAAGAAAGGCATTATGACTATATAAGAACTTGTACACGAATGTTCATATAAGCACTATTCATAATAGCCAAAGAGTGTAATCAATCCAAATGTCCTTAAACTGATAAGCAATATAAGTTCCTTATCAAATATATGATTTGCTCTGATTTGATGGATTACATTTTTATTATTAAAGAAAAGGTGGCATAACAAGCAATAAAAAGAGTAAAGTACTACATGCTACAACGTGGATGAACATGAAATTGTGTTAAGCGGAAGAAGCCAGTCACAAAAGATTACATATTTTATATGTAAATTCCATTTATATGAAATGTCCAGTACAGGAAAATCTATAAAGACAGAAAGTAGACATGTGGTTGCCGGAGACTAGAGGGAATGTGATGGATAGGGGTGACAGCTAATGACTACAGAGTTTCTTTTGGGGGTGATAAAAATATTAAAAACTAAGTAGTGGTCATGGTTACACAACTCTGTGATATGCTAAAAAAATAACAGTAAAAGTGTGAATTTTATAGCAGCTGATTATATTTCAATAAAGTTTTTATTAAAAAATGAAGCTTGAGGGCTTCCCTCGTGGCGCAGTGGTTGAGAGTCCGCCTGCCGATGCAGGGGACACGGGTTCGTGCCCCGGTCCGGGAGGATCCCACATGCCGCGGAGCGGCTGGGCCCGTGAGCCATGGCCGCTGAGCCTGCACGTCCGGAGCCTGTGCTCTGCAAGGAGAGAGGCCACAACAGTGAGAGGCCCACGTACCGCAAAAAAAAAAAAAAAAAATGAAGCTTGCACCCAAGTGATTGATTTTTTTCCTCCTTTTAAAGTGTCACCCAAAGGGAGAATTGAGGCCTAGAAAAATAGCTTCAATTTTAAAGATTTATCCTCATTTGCCTTGAAAATAAAGGTAGAGAAGGGAAGATGAAGGCCTAGAGAATATCCTTCAGTCACCCAGAGGCTAACGAAAACCTTTTTCATAAGCATGAGAGGAAGAGCATAGACTTTGGATTCAGAAAAACCTTGGTACTAATTCTAATTCAACTTGCCAGGTATGTGGCTGTGGAAATTAATTAACTTTCTTGAGCCTCAATCATTGCATCTGTAAAAGCAGAATACTAATAATAATTATCATAACAAAATTATGGCTGAAGTGCTTACTAACCATGATAGTTTATTTTGGGTAAGTATCCATTAGAAGAAGAACATATGTAGTGAATATTCTTTATTTATTTTCTTTTACATTAATTGCTTTTAGTAACACATTATTAGGAATATAACAAGTGCTCAAAGATACAACCCGGTGTTCCAATTGGAGTTCAACATAGAGTAGACATCTTCATCTTCAAAGTCAGCAGAATACTATCCTCAAATTCTCTGTGACTCTGACATTGACTCTCCAGCCTCCTCTTTCACTTACAGATACCTTTGTTATAACACTGGATTCATCTAGATAATCCAGGATAATTTCCTCAAATCAAGGTCAGCTGATTAGCAATTCTAATTCTATTATAACCTTAATTCTCCATTGTCATCCTACTCTTGGAATGCAAAGTTTGATGGCTGGAACTGGATTGTCACATTAATTTGAGAATGAGACGATTCATGGGAGAGCTCAACACAATAGCAATAATAGTGGTAATCAGCTGCAAATATGGCTATAAATTTTTCTTCTACCCTTGAAACATGACTTCATAACTCCTCCCCCATCAGTGACTATGTAATCTTTACTACTTGAATATGGGATGAACTTGCTTTTCCCTCTGGCTAGTGTGACAGGTGCAAACATGATACAAGCACAAATTTGGAAAAATGTACACTAAAACTTGCCCTTTTTGTCTGCTTTTAATACCCATGCCACCACTGCCATGTGAAGACTCTCATTCCAAGTCTCTGGAGGATGAGCAAACACATCAATAAAGGGCCAGCTTTCTCATGATAAACAAGCCAGCTCCAGTGGACCTACCAACTGACCATAGACTGACGAACAAACCCTACCTAGGTATCAGCCAGGCTCATCCCAAACCAGCCCAATTTGCTAACTCGAAGAAAAGTGAACAACATAAAGGCTTGATATTTTAAAACTCTCATTTTAGGATGGTTATTGCATAGCAAAAGCTAACTGATCACACGTTCACATGTATATAATTTACTCTGTACCTGGAAGTGTTCTGAGTTCACTATATGTATTAACCTGCTTAATTCTCACAACAACCCTGTGAGTTATTTAATATTATCTTAATTTTATAGTTGCAAAAATTGAAGCCCACAAAGATAGAATTCTAAGTCTTAGGTCATACAGATTGTAAGTAGTGAAACAAGACTTGGACAAAGTCATTATTGCACCAAAAATCATGTTCTCATCTGCCATATTCTACTGCCCTTAGATAGAAGGACCCTAAATGCAACCCTGTGGTAATCCAGGACTGCCTATTAGAATTTTATGTTTCAATAAATTTTAATAGAGATATTCTGACACTTACAGCTAAACCTAATATTAACTAATGCAGAATTTGGTACCTGGATTATAGTGCTACAAGTAACAGCATACGCTATTGGATTAGTATTGGAATTTGTTGTATGTTGGGTGGGAAGGATTAGATATTAAAAGTTAATAATACCTGCCATGCTGTGTCAAAATATGTGGCACAAATTGTGTATTTATTTTTGTTTGGAAGCAGATCATGTGCTAAAGGAGGCTATAGCACTGAAGAAAATAAGAAATTTTCAAAATGTAGGTATTCATTAGCTATTTCTAGTTGTTTAACAGAGAGCAATACTCAGACTAGAATTTACCACCCAAAAAGCAGAGTTGGAAAAGATTACCATTCTCCCTAGGAAAGCAATCTAGACCTTTTGGTAGGTAATTTTCATTGATTGAACTTCCAATAATTTGAGGACTCAGAGGACTGAAGAAACAAATACATTGGTAGTTCAGACAAAAGCCATTATTAATGGCAGCTCTCAGACAGACTTCAATGTGCTAAGACTATTTCCCCAAGCCTATTTCAAACACATTTTATTCTCTGTAGCAAACACCACACTAAGTTGGTTTCTTTTCCACTCAGGTATATTGTTTTGGATATTCTCAAAGTAGTTTACAAAAAGCAAGAGTTTGATAAATAAAAGACAAGAGTCTTTAAGCTTAAATTAATATACATCAGCAAAATTCTTGGCTGCAATTGCTTGCACATGGAGAGTCCTAGAAGAAAATTGACTGGAAACCTATTAAATTTTGAAGAAAATTATACTTTCAAAACCACAGTCTTTGATAAAGCTTTTAGTTTCTCACACCATAAAGAAAGAGCAAGTCCAATTGTAGGCCAGCAGGAAACCCACTATTAAAGCTGAGAAACCATTATGTGGGTTGTACTCTCCATTGCCAAGCTCAGATGATGGAACCTATAGGAAATGATGTCCTGTCATAGAAGGGAGTTTTTTCTATTCTTGCCCTGTAGGATGTGATATAAGCTGACTAGTGACTGCTGTGTATTTCCCATCATCCATTCTTCATTTCATTGCATTTGTTCTGTCCCTAAACCATGTTAGTAGAAATGGCAATATTCAGAACATTTTAAATTGTGATATAGTTTATAGGTTATTAGAATATGAGGAGCTATATCCAGCATATCTCTGAGAAAATTTGGACTGTGATCTCAAAATAGTAATTGCATAGGACTCTGCTCTGTCTTTCTTAGGGAGCTGTATTATATTCTAAATGTGGGAAGAAAGATACTCATAGACCGTTCAGTGTAGAAAACACTAACAATTACATAAAATTTACTTCATCTTTCTAAGAAATAGTTAGGGTATTGGTCATCCAGATGAATAATTTGAAATTCTTCATCTTCTCTTTGCACTATATGTGGTCATATGACATCACTGGTTAACAAGATCTAAGAAGAAAAGGTATGTGTAATTTTCAAGAAGTGTCTTTAAATGGTATGGGCTATATCTTTCTCTTTGGCACTTCTACCTCCTGCTGACATGAGAACAGAGAAATAGAGCCAGTGGGGTCCTCTTAGACTATGAATTGAACTATGGACTGAATGTCATGCATAGTAGGGCAGCAAGTTAGACAGAACCTGTGTCCTGAGCATCATGAGGCACTAAAATAGGCCAGAGCTGCCGATCATACTCCTACACTACTCCATTTTGCCACTCGCAGACAAATTTAACTATAACTAATCACAAAGAATAATGCTTTCTGAAATCATCAAATGCATATAGAGAGACACACATACCACAACTCTATAAAGTAATGGTCCTCAACTTGATACAATTTAATCAACACCTACTTTTTAAAATTTCTTATGTCTTTACCTGGTGCTGCATGGGAGAGAGAACATAAAAGACAGAGAAGCATATAACAATTGTAAGTCACTGATGTAACAATAACTAAACATAAAACTGCTAAAATCTATTCAAGTATTTATTATGTCAAAAATATGAATCGAGTACCTATTATTATATATCAGGAATAATAGGCACTATGAAAGTTGACAGCAGTGAAGAAAGTACTAAGAAAATCTCTGCTCTCATGAAACTTTCATTCCAGTGAGGGAAGCAGAGAAACATGATAAAGACTCCAATTTAGTGATTCTCAATCTATAATTTAATGCTTATTTTAGTATCTCTGAAATGATAATGCACCCTTCACCAAAAAATGACATTGTTTAATTGGTAGCATTTTTTCCCAAAATATTACATTAAATAATGTTGCAGCTTATAACAGAGTGACTTTGAGTTAATAAGGTAAGTAAAATACATAACAGTAGAAAAAAACTAATAGAAAAGGACAAAATATTTAAACAAAAACTTCACAAAATAGCTAATAATCACATGATTTTTCAATGCGATATATAGTATTAAGCACTAAGGAGAAAGTATAAAGCAGAGACGAATCTACCCTTTTCGGAGGTGAAGGCATTGCAATTTTATAAAGGATGGGCAAAGGATTTCATGATGTAAATTTTTTGTGTAGATTTAAAGTGGAAGGGTAAGCTGTGAAGATCTCTGAAGTAAGATCATCCAAGGCTAAAGGAATAACACTTAAAAATAATCTGAGTTGGAACCATGCCTGGCTTCTTCAGAAATAAACACAGTGACTAGTGTGGCTCAAGCAGAAGAAACAAGAAAAATTACTAGCCACAAAGTTAGAATGATAATGGAGGACCAACCAGTGCAGAGTCTTCTAAGTCAGAGTAATGTCTTTGTCTTTGTTTCCTCTGTTTTCTCAGCTAGTCATTTCATATTTGTCTGAAGACATCCATGATCAGATTAACTAATGATATGACGAGTGGCAGTGAGGAAGGTATTTGAGAACATAAATGGTTCTGCTTGCTGGTTATTGCTAGGAATAGAGAACATTTTCCTCTATTTTGTTCCCACTGGCACACAAAAAATTGAATCTTCCTGTAATTATGTTGTCACATTGTGAACTTGGGGAACTTTAGGAAGCCCTAAGGCCTAACAATGCTATTAATGACAAATCTTGAATAGCCTACGAGAATATGTTTACTGGAATCCACTGTCAGAAAAGCATATAGGGACATATAAGAAAAATAATGGACAGTTATCCTAGGATGCAATCTCACATTTTTGTCTCTGGTTTAACTTTGACATTCAGGTTTCTACTAGAATATTTGACCAATATGCACATGTTTAAATTTAAATTTGCCATCACTTTTCACACATTGCCTTCCAACTGGCCTTCTAAGACAACAAAAGAAATTCAAGAGTCTATGACTTCAGCATTAGAAAGTCACCAGGTAGGCCCACCTTCCTAGTTGAATACATGAATCAGACAAGGGTTTTCACTAATATATCCCAGATAGTGTCACGTGACTTACCAGGACTATGAGTAAGGCACTTCTAACTTCATATATATATATATATTTTTTTAAATATATATTAGCAAGGAATTAATTTAAAAACAATTTTCTGATACTTGGCCTTTTCATATCAATATATTTTTAAAAATCTGACAGCTCCACCCACACTCATTAAAAATAGTAATAATTAAATAAAGGAGACTTTTCCTAAGAGGAAAAAAAAAAGCTAGTCCATTAAGAGAGACATACTCTAGTAAGCATTTATTTTTCTTTGCATGTGATATTTAAGTTTTACTCATTAAGTAAGGGAGTCAGAAAAACTCTATGCCATCCTTTAGATTATACTGTATACTTTAATTTATGCAGTATTAATCCAGTAACAATTTGCATGGTATAAATCAAATTTCATAAGAATAAGACATTCATGCTAATAAAAGTAGCCAAAATACAAATTCAGTCCTGAGATATCAGTGTCTGCTTCTTCATTACGTGTTATCAACTTTTCAAGTCTTCTCCCTTTCAGCTTACCCATTCACTCATCTATTTCAGAGAGTCGGGGAAGTCAGGGAACTGGTATCACACATAAGTCCCTCTGATACAAGAAAAATAATGGTCATATACTAACTTCGAAAGGGAAAAGAAATATGTCTAAAGTGTGTTTAAGTTTCTGCTGTTGAACCTTACTCTTTTATAAGATAATGGAATTGTCAGGTTGCTTGTTTTTCAGAATAAAGTCTAGCTTCTTGTTCATTCGATCATCAATTGACTTTTGAAGTGAAATGCTGGCCAGAGGGGTGGCCAAACTAAATGCAAACTGCACTGTTCAGCTTTTCTTTGTCTCTCTTCCTTTTGTAATATCATTGCCCTGCCACCTTCACACTTCTATTCGCTATTTACTTACTCATGATTCAGTAGTCATTAATGTTCCATTTGAAAGGAATTAAAAGAACTATAATTTTATGTAATTAAATATGTCCAATTACAATTCAAATCCACTAATGTATAATTTCTTAAAAACGCTTTAAGAGATCGATAATTCAAGTTCAAAATTATTACTGATTCTATCAGTGAGCCACTTTTTTTTTTTTTTTTTTTTTTTGCGGTATGCAGGCCTCTCACTGTTGTGGAGCACAGGCTCCGGACACACAGGCTAAGCGGCCATGGCTCATGGACCCAGCCACTCCGCGGCATGTGGGATCTTCCTGGACCGGGGCACGAACCCGTGTCCCCTGCATCGGCAGGTGGACTCTCAATCACTGTGCCACCAGGGAAGCCTGAGTCACCTTTTATAATGTAATGAGGGGATGACTTTCTACAATAGAACAAGAAACAAAGCCTTGGCCTATAACAATAAAATAAAAAAACAGCTAGAAATTGTATAACTGTCCATGAAAATGCAGTGTCTACCTAATACTGAAATGAAAATCTAATTTCCTAAAAGAGCACATATATACATAAGAAGCATGAGTTATGGCCATATGAAAAGCGTGTACAGTATACCGTTACAAGCAGCATGTGATAGTTGAAATAACTGGTGGCTCCATCTCAAAGTTTTACCTGTATTGAAATATCAGTTGAATTAACTAAAGATATTTTGATTGTTCCCCACAAAGTCTAAAGTCATAATTGGACTTTATAGAGGATTCTGAGTGCTAACAGAAAAACAGATGCAAATAGTTTTTAAGTAGATACTGAAAAGAAAGGATGCAATGCAACTACACATACTTTGAGTATCACACTTGATTGTAAGTGAAAATTATGCAGCACTTTTGGGGAAACATCAATTACTTGTATTATTCTCAGACAGTACTTGAAATATTAAGTTATCAAAGTATAACAGCATACTTTTTTTTATAAATGCATTTGGACTCATTAATTTCTTATTTTTGACATGAGACTCGTTCCTGATTCACATAAGTTGTACTAACTAGTCACCTTCCTCTTTCCTCTGGGTCTTTATTCTTTTCTGGTGGTTGTTACATAATGCGCTCTTATGAAAGAGCTATGCATCTTCCCATGCATATGTTGTATAAATGTGCTGTGCTGAGGGCTTGTGCACTTAAAATAGATCATCATAGGAAAGATACAGCATACATTTTTGTAATGATCTGAAAATTTGTATATGGCCTATCTTTCTTTACATAACAATACATGGTTTTGTTCTGTGGATTTGAGTTTAAGATAATATATTTGAGTTAGTTCACATGTAAGATAAAACTTCAACCTTATCTGAACTGTTATCTTGATCTATAAATATCAGGTCTAAACAGGAAAGAAAATGAAGAGTAGAATGTACAGTTGTTAATTTTTCTATAAAATGTGTGAGCCTTGTAAGAATTTAAAGTTCTGGTAAAACATTGTTTATTTTTAACAACATGGCCAGGTAAACATTCATTTTATATTCATGCAAGCAATATTAATGATTGGCAATTAAGAGCCAACCTTTGGATGGAGAAAGAAAAATGACAAAACTTAATAAACTAAGGTTTTGGCTTATTAAATACCTTACACTGGAGTTGATAAAAAGGACATATATACAATGAACCAGATAGAGTGGTAAGAATTTAGTATAATATGGGACTAGGGGAAAAAATGACTGTTATACAATATTTATTGAATAATTACTATGCTCCTGGAATTGTGCTGTCTTTGATTAAATATGTAAAGTTGTGTAAGCAATTGCCTTACACAAATTAAAATACAAAATTGTCCAAAGCCACAGGCATGGTAAATGGTAGAGCTGAAAATAAAACTTAGTTATGTATAAGTATATATTTCTTCCATTCTAGTACTAAGATTTAATAAAGGGTATTCAGGAACACTTCTCTGTCTATACACAAGATTTGCTTCCTCATATAAAACACACTTTTCTCTGCAGGGATTAAATCTGTAAACTTAGCCTTCTTTTTTTCTAGTATATAAAATTCTGAGTTCAAAACACTTCATTTGTTTCCAATTATCTCAAGGGCTGTCACAAAATTATCTAAACTAAATTAATTTTAATTAATTTCAAAACTAAAGAGAAGGTAACATATAGAACCTTTAGAAAATGGGCACATATACCATGAAATGACAGCCCTAATGAATGGTGAGGAGCCAACTGATGAAGAATGCCACAGTCAGAGGAATAACCTGAGCAAAGGCCATGTAGAAAAAGAGAGAGAATGGCAAATCTGTGAAACTGAAAGTAATATTAACCAAACTGCTGTGGAATTGAAAAGTGAGACATAAAGCCAAATAGGTAAACAGGAACAGATCATGAAAAGCCTTGAACACCTTGTTAGAAAATTAACCTGAATATAATGAAGGAAACATGGAGCCGTTTTGAAGAAAAGAGCACTAACTATATGTTAGGCACCAAGGCGAGCCAAGAGGGACTTGATCCCTGTCCTTAAAGTTTTGCAGTAATGTGAGAACAGGTAAAATAAAAATAGTAAGGAAACAAAAACAAAAATAAACAAATGGGACCTAATTAAACTTAAAAACTTTTGCACAGCCAAGGAAACCATTGACAGAACAAAAAGATAACCTACAGAATGGGAGAAAATATTTTCAAATGATATGACTGATAAGGGATTAATATCCAACACATACAAACAGCTCATATAACTCAACATCAAAAACAAAAACGAAGAACCCTATTAAAAAAATGGGGAGAAGAAAGAAATGGACATTTTTCTAATGAGGGAATGCAGATGGCCAATAGGCACATGAAAAGATGCTCAACATTGCTAAACATCAGGGAAATGTAAATCAAAATTTCAACGAAGTATCACCTCACACCTGTCAGAATGGTTGTCATCAAAAAGAACACAAATAGCAAATGTTGGTGACGATGTGGAGAAAAGGGAACCCTTGTACACTGTTGGTGGGAATGTATAATAAATTGGTGCAGCCACTGTCTAAAACAGTATGGAGGTTTCTCAAAAAAACTAAAAACAGAACTACCATATGACTCAACAATTCCACTCCTGGGTATATATCCAAACGAAAGAAACACTAATTTGAAAAGATGCATGCACCCCAATGTTCATGGCAGCATTATTTACAATTGCCACGATATGGAAACAACTCAAGTGTCCATCAACAAATAAATGGATAAAGAAGATGTGATATATATATAAACAATGGAATACTACTCAGCCATAAAAAAGAATGAAAACTTGCCATTTGCAGCAACATGTATGGACTTGGAAGGCATTATGCTAAGTGAAATAAGTCAGACAGAGAAAGAACAAATACAGTGTGATATCACATATGTGGAATCTAAAAAACACTACAAACCAGTGAGTATAACAAAAAGAAGCAGACTCACAGATATAGAGAACAAACTAGTGGTTACCAGTGGGGAGAGGGAAGGGGGAGGGGCAGTATAGGGGTGGGTACAAATATAGGGAGGTACAAATTATTGTGTGTAAGATAGGCTACAAGGATGTATTGCACAACATAGGGAATATAGCCAAAGTTTGTATTAACTGTAAATGAAGTGTAACCTTTAAAGTTGTATAAAAAATAAACATGCAAAAATATAGCAGAGGATACATGTGTTAACTGCAGCATAGACATGAATGTGGGACATTTTTAAGTCTTAGCAGTTAACATACTTGTGAAACACATCCTTCTGGGATTAGAAAGAGAAAAATATTCTGGAAGAAACAGTCCTTGATGACCTGGCTGGTTTGCTAAATGTTGAACATCAACAGCATTTGATTGTACACATGGGATCAAAATAACCTGACTGAAACTGGTACTAGCACACAAAGAGTGTCGACCAGTGTGGGATGCAGGTCCAGGAGAGGTCTTTTAAGAGACAGGGGCCAAAAGCAGAAAAAGAAAATTAAATGTGTGTATGTGTGTATATATAGATACATAGATGGACATATAGAGAAAAATATCTGAATAACTTGGCTGCATTAGGTTATATAAATGTGCTAAATTAAATGCATCAGATCAGTTGGAAATAAGCTTCATAAGGAAAACTGGGACAGATTTATTCAGAAAGATGTCTCTCTGCATAAATTGTCCGCCTGAGGAACAAACTGATTATGGTAAGCTCTGTGCAGGAATGAAAGAGTTAAGGTAATTAAAAGAAAACAGTATTTCTTTAAGTTCCTCAGGATTATTTCAAGTCTCTGAAGAATCATAAATATCAGGGAAAAGATTGTAGATCTATACAGATCTTTATCAAATCCTCATGTGGTTAAGGCAGAAAGAAAGGCATCTCACACCAGACCTTTTCCTAATCCATATTCACCATAATTCGATAGCTGATTCACTTTGCTGTACAGCAGAAACTAACACAACATTGTAAAAGTTAATAAAATTAATAATAAAAAATAAAATTCAAAAAAATATGCTGACATTTCCACCTACTATTGGGAAGCCATTGAATATATTTGATATTAATGGGAAATTCTGATTAACAAATAATGTTACAGGTTTTCTCCCTCTTATTAAAAGCTAATTTTCAAAACCATACTATGTGAAGAACTATTTCAAGCACTAATACAGTGCCTTCCAAGTTTAAATTTAAAACATTAATAAATAAAATATTTGTTTCACATTTTCTTCTTCAAGTACCATGAGTCCAAACATTCAGGAAGATTCTCTCAACTGAAGCATTATTCTTCTTAGGCCTGTAGAAAGGTAGGTATTCAATAACAAGGTACTAAATGATTAAATCAATTTTATGTATGAGGCACATCAAGTTTCTGTGATCCAAGTCTTGTCCATAACTTAAAGGCCAACTTAAATCTTCCATCTTGAACTATGCCTTATTTAAATACTTTAACCTAATCAATTGCTTACTACTCTGAACTACCAGGGTAATACCTGGTTCCACAAAATTTAGCTCTGAAATATATTTCATAAACTACCTTTTATTATGGTCAACTGCCTTAAAACAAAGAGTATTTAACAGGGCTAAACACAAGGAAAACTCTGAAAAATGCTTGTAGAAATAAAATGAAACATATTAGTTTGCCCAATTTACTATGCAAGTTTTGTGGTCTAAACATGAAGGTAATATTTGTATGTCAGTCACTCCCTAGATCCATTCCACTGAATGAGTGAATGTATGAGACTGATGACTCTTACCCTAGGAATATGGAGGAGAGGAACGCAGAAAACTCCTCCAAAGTTGTTATGACTTGGCAGTAGGATGTAGTAAAAAGAGAAATCATGATGAAGATGTGACTTGGGGAAACGATGTTACATTCTGCATTTTTCAGGTTTAGTTTGTACACTTATATGTATTGTCAATAGATGATTCCCATAAACCATTTTAAATTTAATTGTTCATTCTTTCACCATAAAATAGTAACAGCTATCATTTTATGAGCACTTAGACTATTTCAGGCACTATACTAAAAGCTTTATAAAACATTTCATACTTAATTTAAAAATTCTGTTAAACAAGTATCATTATACCAGTTTTAAAGGTTACAAAATAATATCAAGAACTGTCTCACTTCACATAGCTGAGTGGAAGATTCCTGATTTCAGTACACATATATCCAATTACAAAACCTATGCTCTCAATAACCTTACTGTATGATGCTACCTAATTTATTAAGTAATTATACTCTGCAGACATTACACAATGAGCTGTAAATGCAAAGACAAATAAAATATGGTCCCTGACATCAAGAGTAAAGGAACCATGGGCTTCACTGGTGGTGCAGTGTTTGAGAGTCCGCCTGCTGATGCAGGTGACACGGGTTTGTGCCCCAGTCTGGGAGGATCCCACATGCTGTGGAGCGGCTGAGCCCGTGAGCCATGGCCGCTGGGCCTGTGCGTCCGGAGCCTGTGCTCCACAATGGGAGAGGCCCCAGCGGTGAGAGGCCCGCGTACCACACATACACACAAAAAAGTAAAGGAACCAGGGAAATATTAGAATATCTAATAACAGGCATGCATTTATAGACATATTTACACTAGTTCCAGAAAGGAATTAGCATATTCTTATGGGGCACAGGGAAGATAAGGCAGGCAAGGGCTGAGGGTATAGTGCATACTTGGGAATGAAGTGGGTAGTGATGATAGTAAAGTGATTAACTCTGAAGAAAACACCACGAAGATACTAATGAAAGAAAAGAGGCAAAGGATAGGAATTTTGGGAGAAGGAAGTAGGCCAGCAGTACAAGTAAAGGAAGGGAACTAATATTCATGGAGTACCTATATTTAAAAAGTTATCTTATCATTCCATATGATTAAAACTACAGTAAGTTAAGTGTTATCACTGACATTTTGCTTATGAAAAAATCTGTGGTTTGAAAAGGCTGAGTGAATTGGCCAAGGCATACAACTCTCTGGTGGTGGAAACAACAGTGCTATCTCTCTTTGGTTGTATAAAGGCCACACATTCCCTCTTCAGTGGAGCCCCTATAAAACCTGGAAGCATCTTCAATTCTTAGGTGTGCAAAGTATAAATTTTAAAAGGCTATAAATGCAGACAACAGAAAATACTACAGAATAATGAGGAAGAAAGCCTAATTAGAGATCTTTTCCTAGAACTGAGACACCACTGATAGGGAAAATAGATTTTAAAGATGAACTCTGAAGGAGATAGTATAGGTACATTTATCTGTTTTGTCTTTGATCTGGTGGATCATTAAACAAAATAAAAAACAAAAGGAAAACCAAAATATTAGAAAATTCTCAAATGCTACATTGCACATGGGATCTGGAATTTCTAATTTTCCTGTGACAAAATCAATTAATTCATTTAATTATATTAAATACAGTAATTTACTTTTATCTTCAGAGGAATGCTTTTAAGTCTTAAACATTTCCATATATAAAGAATTAAACAGAATATAAACCATAAACTAAAATCACCTAACTCATACAAAACCACAATGAACAAAGTTTGAAGAAAGAATGAATGAAAGGGCCGGGTAGGGGGAGAGAAAAAATAGGGAGACAGAGAGAGGGAAGGAGGGAGAGAGGGATGGTAGGGGAAGAAAGAGAAAAAAGGGAAGGGGAGGGAGAGAAGTAAAGAAAATCAGACTTGTAAAAATACAGAATACTGAAATTCCCTTGTATTGAATATAAAAAAGTATGTTTATTATGTAAAGATAATAAAGATTAGCCATCTAATAAATATAATCAGGCAAATTTATAAAACAAAGAGAACTTCTAGAAATATGACACAAAATTATTGCAATTTAAAATTCAATATGAGTCCAAATCATATTACACATAGCTGAAAAGAAAATTAGTAATTTGGAATCAAGACATGAGGAATTAATTAGCATGCTGTAAAGAGAGATGAAGAGATGGGAAACATAAGAGGAAATGATCAGAGAGGAGGGGCTGAGAAAAATGTCTAACTCAATTTTTTTTTTTTTTTTTTTTTTTGTGATACGCGGGCCTCTCACTGTTGTGGCCTCTCCCATTGTGGAGCACAGGCTCTGGATGCGCAGGCTCAGCGGCCATGGCTCACGGGCCCAGCCGCTCCGCGGCATGTGGGATCTTCCCTGACCGGGGTACGAACCCATGTCCCTTGCATCGGCAGGAGGACTCTCAACCACTGTGCCACCAGGGAAGCCCCTAACTCAATTTTTAATTGGATTTCTAGAATGACAAAATTGAGAGAATGGCAAGAAAGGATGGCTACAAAGATATTGGCTAAAAATAAATATTTTCAGGATTCATAAAAGGTTCATATTCAGAAAGCTGAGAAATCCAAACAAAACAAATTGTCACTTGGACACATTTTAGTGCATATGTAGGAAACCAAAACCAAAGAGAAATTTAAAAATTGACATAAGGAGAAAAAATATATTAAACAAATGTTAATGTCAAAAAATGTAAGCCAGAGAGCAATGAATAATATTTCCAAAATGTGTAGAGAATATAACTGTCAATTTAAAATTGTTTTAACAAGTGATATTGGAAATAAATAACAACAAATGAAACAAACATCAACATTTGTGGGAGGAAGTTAGAAGGCAATTTAGATAAAAATGTGTTGCATTAAAAGTCATATTTGCAAAAAAGAAATGACAAAAATGAATAATCTATACACTGAAACAAAGGTAAGAAAATAATTTGATAATATTAGGATACAATAGAGAAGATTTAGAAAATGAAAAATTGGTTCTATGGAAAGTTTAATAATTGTGACAGATAACTGGCAATATTAATCAAAAAATGGGAAATGATCAAATAAACAATAGGAGGAAAGAAAAATGGGCATAGCAGTTACACAGTATAAATTAAAATGTCAATAGAAGAATGGATTTTTAACTTAAAACTTAGATGAAATGTATAAAATTAATCAAATAAAGATATAAAATATGAATGGTCTTATATTAATTAAAAAAGTGAACGAATAACGCTATACATAAAACCAGAGCTTGTAATAGTTTACAGGCAAAAAACATTTATACTAACAGAAAGACAAGAAAGCAATGATTCCAGTATTACTCACTTTTCCAGAATATTGAAGAGGAATTCTTATCTCATAAATTTAATAAAACCTTGTTAAACATACCACACACACACACACACACACACAAATAGAAAGCACAGTATAAAAAAGGTAATAGAGGCAAAAATGTTAATAAATAATATTAAATATGTTACTAAGTTTTGGGGTGCTTTGTGATGCAGCAACAGACAACTGGAATTAAATCTATGAAAATTTGATATTTGACAAAGATGACATGGCAGCTCACTGGAAAAGGATGGACTATTAATATATATAGTATACAATATTTTTAGATCAAAACTTTCTTATGCTATGTACAAAAACAAATAAACAACATCAAAAAATCTTACATGGATTAAGGACTTAAGTGAGAAAGGAAAAACAAAAAAAAATTAAAGACAATTTTAACAAGTTATCTAAAGGGAGAACATATTTACAAAACAAATAACTAAGCATTGAATATAGAATATAAAAATAAATTCTACATATCACAATAACCCAATAGAAAAAGAGACAAAAGACTTGAATATTTCATCAAGATGATATATAATGTCAAAGTAACCTATGCAAAAGGGTTCAGTGATGAAATACAATTCATATTTTATGACAAGAAAAACTAAAACACAAAATTTTTCTTTGCCCATTAAGGCTTCTTCCCTCCCCCTTACTGTGCATTGTACATCCGCACTAACCAGAACTCCTTAGGAGATAACATTTCTTCTTAATCTCATAAAGGATCACAACTCCTTGGAAGATAACCTTCCTCCTTAATCTTGTAAGGGGTCACAATGACCCATGACCCACTAATTGCTTTGTGTGGGTGGATCTGGATTGTGTAAACTGTCAATAATACATTATTTCACGTATAACTCTTTGTCTGTGCTTTGACCTCTAACAGATGAACAGTCCTCAGAGCTTTCTGAAAGACTGTCTCCAGGGTTATAATCCTCAGGGTGACTTGAATGAAACTTTCCATTTCTTTCTTAGATCGACTAGTGATTAATTTTTTGTCAACATCAGCCTCACTAACAATTAGAGAAGTACGTATTAAAAGCACAATATGATAAAACTAGCTAAAAATTAATGAAAATACTAAGTGTTAGTTCAAATGTAGAGAAAGAGGAATTCTCATACACTGCTAATAAGAGTGCAAATTGGTAAAATCACTTTGGACAACATTTTGACATAACCTTCAGAAACTAAATATGTGTACACCTTATGACTCAGCTGTTTAGCTACAAGAATATACATAGTAGAAATTTATACTAAGAAAAGAGACAAGAATGTCCATAGCTACATTATTCATGAGCCCAATAGTAGAAACAACCTATATTTTCAACAAGAGTAAAATGGATAAGAAAATGATATATTTGTGTAATTAAACAGTAACTCTCTTGCACTGTTGGTAGGACTGTAAACTGATACAGCCACTATGGAGAACAGTAGGGAGGTTCCTTAAAAAACTAAAAATAGAACTACCATATGACCCAGCACTCTCACTACTGGGCATATACCCTGAGAAAACCATAATTCAAAAAGAAACATGTACCACAATGTTCATCACAGCACTATTTACAATAGCCAGGATATAGAAGCAACCTAAGTGTCCATCGACAGATGAATGGATAAAGAAGATGTGGCACATATATACAATGGAATATTACTCAGCCATAAAAGAAACAAAATTGTGCTATTTGTAGTGAGGTGGATGGACCTAGAGTCTGTCATACAGAGTGAAGGAAGTCAGAAAGAGAAAAACAAATACTGTATGCTAACACATATATATATGGAATCTAAAAAAAAAAAAATGGTTCTGATGAACCTAGGGGCAGGACAGGAATAAAGACGCAGATGTAGGGAATGGACTTGAGGACATGGGGAGGGTAAGCTGGGACGAAGTGAGAGAGTAGCACTGACATATATACATGACCAAATGTAAAATAGATAGCTAGTGGGAAGCAGCTGCATAGCACAGGGAGATCAGCTTGGTGCTTTGTGACCAACTAGAAGGGTGGGATAGGGAAGGTGGGAGGGAGGTGCAAGAGGGAGGGGATATGGGGGTATATGTGTACATATAGCTGATTCACTTTGTTATATACCTAACACAACACTGTAAAGCAATCATACCCCAATAAAGATGTTTAAAAACACCACTATACAGCAATAAATGGAACAAACTTTGAAAAAACTGTCACCCAAATATTGAGTGACAGATATTGAGTAGTTATTAAAAAAACAGATAAACTAAATCATAATGTTTAATGTTTCATGCTTATGTATAATGTTTTTTAAAGTAAAGACATGAAGATCAAAATAGTTCAAGGTAGTGCTTAGGTTGGTGGGAAGTCATTAATAAACAACCTGCTGGGGTTTCTCAGTTACAGGCAATGTTTGATGTCTTGAACTTGCTGATTGTTATATTAGTATTGTATATTAGTATTCATGAGAGGCACACTGTTTTGTACTCACTTTTCTATGTGTGTTCTCTATCATAAGCTAGGTTAAAATGATTTTTAACTGAAGAGGAGTTAAGGAAACACATATCAGCTTTCAATTTTAGTGATGTAGAAGTTTCCTGATAACAAAAGAAAATCAAGTTTGGTAGATTGGTAAATGTTCCTTAAAAACTTTTAAAGAGGGAGTGAAGATCAAGATGTCAGAGTAGGAGAACATAGAGTTCACCTCCCCCCACAAACACATCAAAAATACATCTATATGTGGAACAATTATCACAGAAAACTGACTGAAAACTGGCAGAAGATCTCCTACACAACCAAAGCTACAAGAAAGATCTCCACATAACTGGTTAGGATGGAAGGGGGGAGTGAGAAGGGCACCAGCATGGGACTGACAGCCCTGGGAGGGATCTGTAAGGAAGAGAAATAACACAGGGGCAGACCCTTGCTCTGGGGAGATCCCCTTGCCTGCTGGGAAATCTGCTGGGACAGATAGAGGGGCTGGAGAAACCTAGACTCCATTTGGGAGGAGTGCACACGTGCTGGCTTAGATAATTAGGGTAGAGAGACTTGTGCTGGTAGCTATCTGGGGTGTGGTCCAGAGGGAACCTTGGAGCACACTGTCAATGTGTGCATGGTGGCACAAGCACTGGCTGTGGAGCCCACTGTCAGCACACACACTGGGTTGCACCACAGCAACATGCAGCAGCTGGGCAATGAGCCTCAGAAAGACAGGCCCTGGGCAGGTGTACTCATGTGGTTCATTTCCAGAGGGAGTACTATGGCTCCACCCCACTCCACACTGCAGTTTTGAGCTAGATCTAGGGCAGACGAGACCTGGAAGAAGTCTGCCACAGAGGCAGACCAGGTCGCAGGTAGCAGCACAGCCACTTCAACTCCTGCAGCCACAGTGCCCAGGCCCCCAACCCAGCCTACTCCACACCATAGCCTAGCACTGGGTCTTGGATGAACACAGTGAAGAAAAGAAAACAACCTTGGGCTTCTCTGGGAAGAATTGCAGGCACATGCACAAGCAGTGCATAGGTTCACTGTGATCACAGGGGGCTCACGTGCTTTAGCAGTCACCCCCTTTGGGTCAAGGCATGCACTCAAGGGCAACAGAGACTAATCAAACCTGATCATTAGGGCTTCTACTCCAACAACTGGGGAGCAGACACTGCCCCCAACAGGACAGTGAGAACCACAGATCAAAGAGGAGGCCCCACCCCACACCCAGTGCAGGCTCTGGATGCCACAATAGCAATCACACCTCCATCAAAGGGACAATCATCAGCGCACTCTGAGGAAATACATGGCTGGCATCCATACTAAAACCAGCTCTTGCTCCAAAAATATTGGTCTTCCACAGTCTAAACAGGGACAGTCCCACATAAAAACACCACTTCCAGACCACAGTAGGTAACTGTTTCTCCTAAACTCCTAGAGACAGAAAAAGTCAAAAAAAAATGAAAAAGCAGAACTACTCCCAATAAAAAGAGAAATCCCCTTAAAGAACAAGTAATGTAACAGACTTCACCAGTCTACTAGACCCAGAGTTCAAAAACGAGGGAATAAAAATGCTGAAGGAATTAAGAAAGATAATCAATAGAAATGCAGATCACTATAACAAGGAATTAGGAACAAATCAAAGTTACACAATTCAATAGTCAAGATAAAAAAACAAACAAACAAACAAAAACCCAATCTAGAAGCAATGAATAGCAGACTAAATAACACAGAAGAACAAATAAGTGATCTGGAAGATAGAATAATAGAAATAACCCAATCAGAACAGCAGACAAAAAGACAAATGAAAAACAAATGGAAGAAACAAACAAGATTGATGGATAATAAAAAGTGTGCCAACCTACACATAATAGGGGTTTGAGAAGAAGCGGGGGGGGGATTAAAAACGTATGTGAAAAAATTATGGCTGAAAACTTGCCAAACCTAAAGAAGGAAACAGACAACCATGTACAGGAAGCACAGAGGGCCCCCCCCCAAAAAATAATCCCCCCCCAAAAGAGAGGACTCTTAACCCAGCAAGAGAAAAACAAACTCAGTTACAAGGGTACCCCCATAAGGCTATCAGTTGATTTCTTGTCAGAAACTTTGCAGGTGAGATGGGAGAGTCATGATATACTCAAAGTTCTGAAAGGGACAAAAACATGCAACCTGGGATACTCAACCCAGCAAGATTATAATTTAGAAAAGAATGACACATAAAGAATTTCTCAGAAAAGCAAAAACTAAAAGAATTCAGCAATACTAAACCTACCCTAAAAGAAATATTGAAAGATCTTCTCTAAAGCAAAAAGAACCAAGAATCTACAGGAAAGGGAAAATCACAATAGGAAAGGAAAACATATAAAAGGATTGAAGACCACTTAAATAAGCCAGTACCTAGATTAAAAAACAAACAATTAAAAATTTTTGTAAAAGCTATTGTAACTACAGTTAACAGCAAAAAGATAAGCATGAAGATTAAAATAGGACACTGAAATCACAAAATGTGGGGGAGGGGAGTATAAACATATAGATCCTCTAGAATATGTTTGAACTTGTATGCCTAACAGTTTAAAGTAAGTTGATATAGTTATGGGTCAACATGCTTATAGTTCAGGTAACCACAAATCAAAAACATACAACACAATCACAAAAAATGAAAATAAAACAACTCAAGCTTACTACAAAAGAAAACCATCAAACCAAAAAAGGAAAAACAAAAACAAGAAAGGAACAAAAAAGAACTACAAAAACAACAGAGAAACAAGGTTTAAAATGGTGATAAGTACATACTCATCAATAATTACTTTAAACATCTATGGACTAAATGATCCTCTGATCAAAAGGCAGAGTGGCAGATTGGATTAAAAAACAAGAACCTATGGTATGCTGCCTACAAAAGACTCATTTCAGGGTAAAAGACACACAGATTGAAGTGAGGGATAGAAAAAAGTATTTCATGCAAATAGAAATGACAAAAAAGCAGGAATAGAAATATCAGACAAAATGACTTTAAAACTAAGGCCATAAAGAAAAAAGACATTATATAATGATAAAGGGATTAATATGAGAAATTACACTTGTTAACATATATGTTCTTGATACAAGAATACCTAAATATATAAAACAAATACTAACAGACATAAGGGGAGAAATTGACCAGGAATACAATAATAGTAGGAGACTTTAACACCCCAATGACATCAATGGACAGATCATCCAGATATGAAATCATTTGGGCAACACAGGTCCTACATTACACAAACAACCATTTGAACTTAATTGATATCTATCGGACAATATGTCCAAAAAACCCAGAGTACACGCTCTTTTCAAGAGCACATGGAATATTCTCTAGGATAGACCACATAATAAGTCACAAAACAAATTTAAGAGGATAGAAATCACTTCAACCATCATCTCTGACCACAACAGTATGAAACTAGAAGTCAACCACAGGAAGAAAAAGGGGAAAGAACAAACAGATGGAGACTAAACAACATGCTACTAAAAAAAAGGGGAGTCAATGATGAAATCAAAGAAGAAATCAGAAAATACCTTGAGATGAATAAAAATGAAAACATAACTTTACAAAATATATGGGATGCAGCAACAGCAGTTCGAAGAGGGAAGTTGATAGTGATACAAGCCTTCCTCAAGAAACAAGAAAAATCTCAAATAAACAACATAAGCTACCACCTAAAACAATTAGCAAAAAAACAAAACCCAAGGTCAGGAGAAAAAAGGAAATAATAAAGATCTGAGAGGAAATAAATAGAGATTAAAAACAACAGAAATGATCCATAAAACCAAGAGACGTTTTTTCTTACAGATAAGCAAAATTGACAAACCTCTGGCCAGGCTCACCAATAATAAAAAGAGAGAGGACCTAAATAAACCAAATAAGAAATGAAGGAAGAGAAATAACATCTGATACCACAGACATGCAAATAATCATAAATGAATACTATGAACAGTTATATGCCAACAACTGGACAACCTAGAAAATATGGACAATTTTCTAGAAACATGCAGCCTGCCAAAACTGAGTCAAGAAACAGATAATTTGAAGAGACTGATCACAAGAAGTTTAACAGAATTTGTAATTAAAAAAAAAAAAAAACTTCTTGCAAACAAAAGTCCAGGAATAGATGGCTTCAGTTGAGGATTTCTACCAAATATACAAAGAAGAACTTATATCTATCCTTCTCAAACTACTCCAAAATGTTGAAAAGTGGGAACACCCTCAAAGACATTATATGAAGCCATCATCACCCTGATACAAAAAACAGTAAAAGACATTACATAAAAAGAAAATCATGGGGTCAATATCTTTGATGAATATAGATACAAAAGTCCTCAACAAAATATTAGCAAACCAAATCCAATAATACATTAAAAAGATCATATACTATGATCAAGTAGGATTAATTCCAGGGTTGTGGGGATGGTTCATCATTTACAAATCAAGCAATGTGATAAGCAGGTTAACAAAAGGGAAGATAAAAACCAAGTGATCATCTCAATCAATGTGGAAAAAGCCTTTGACAAAATTCAAGATCCATTCATAATAAAAACTCTCACTAAAGTGGGTATAGAGGGAACACATCTCAACATAATAAAAGCCATTTACAACAGCCAATATAATATTCAATGGTGCAAAGCTGAAAGCCTTCTCACTAAATTTAGGAACAAGACAAGGATGTCCACTCTTACCACTTCCATTCAACATAGTATTGGAAGTCCTAGTGACAGCAATCAGACAAGAAAAAGAAAAGGAATCCAAATTGGAAAGGGAGAGGTAAAACTGTCACTATTTTCAGATGACATGATACTCTATGTATCAAACCCTAAAGTCTTCACACAAAAACTATTAATACTAATAAATGAATTCAGAAAGGTTATAGGATAGAGGATTAAAATACAGAAATCTGGGCTTCCCTGGTGGCGCAGTGGTTGAGAGTCCACCTGCTGATGCAGGGGACACGGGTTCGTGCCCCAGTCCAGGAAGATCCCACATGCAATGGAGTGGCTGGGCCCGTGAGCCATGGCCACTGAGCCTGTGCATCCCAGAGCCACATGCTCCACAACAGGAGAGGCCACAACAGTGAGAGGACCGTGTACCGCAAAAATAAATAAATAAATAAATTAATTAAATAAAATACAGAAATCTGTTGCGTTTCTTTACACTAATAATGAAATACCAGAAAGAGAAAGTTAAAAACACATTTCCATTTAAAATTGCATTGCAAAAATAAAATACCTATGAATAAACTGAACTGAAAAAGTGAAAGACCTATACATTGAAAATTGCAAAACATCAATAAAGGAAATTGAAGATAGTTCAAAGAAATCAAAAGGCATCCAATGCTCTTGGATTGGAAGAATATTGTTAAAATGGCCATACTACCAAAAGCAATCTACAGATTTAATGTGATTCCTATTAAAATACCCATAATATTTTTCACAGAACTAGAACAAATAATCCTAAAATTTATATGGAACCACAAAAGACCCAGAATTGCCAAAGAAATCCTGAGGAAAAAGAACAAAGGTGTAGGCACAACCCTTCCAGACTTCAGACAATAGTACAAAGCTACAGTAATGAAAACAGCATTGTATTGGCAGAAGAGAGACATATAGATCAATGAAACAGACTATAGAGCCCCAAAATAAAGCCGCACATACAGTCAATCTGTGACAAAAGAGGAAAGAATATACAAATGGATAAAGACAAACTCTTCAACAAGTGGTGTTGGGAAAGCTGAAGAGATACATTTAAATCAATGAAATTAGAACACTCCCTTATATCATATACAAAAATAAATTCAAAGCGGCTTAAGGACCTAAGTATAAGACATGACACCATGAAACTGCTAGAAGAGAACATAGAAAAAAACTTCTCTGACATAAATTGTAGCAATATTTTCTTAGATCAGTCTCACAAGGCAATAGAAAGAAACACAAAAATAAACAAATGGGACCTAATAAAACTTAAAACCTTTTGCACAGCAAAGGAAACCATCAATAAGACAAAAAGACAACCTATGGAATGAGAGAAAATATTTGTGAATGATGCCATGGACAAGAGGTTAATATCCAAAATACACAAACAGCTCATACAACTCAATACTGAAAAAAACAAACAGCTCAATCAAAAAATGGGCAGAAGACCTAAATAGACATTTCTCCAAGGAAGACATACAGATGGGCAACAGGCACATGTAAAGATACTCAACATCAGTAATTATTAGAAAATGCAAATCAAAACCACCAGTCAGAATGACTATCATCAAAAAGTCTACAAATAAAAAATGCTGGAGAGGGTGTGGAGAAAAGGGAACCCTCCTACACTATTGGTAGGAATGTAATTTGGTGCAGACACTATGGAGAACAGTATGGAGGTTCCCTAAAAAACTAAAAATAGAGTTACTATATGATCCAGCAATCCCACTCCTGGGTATATATCCAAAAAGACAAAAACTCTAATTTGAAGAGGTACATGTACCCCAATGTTCACAGCAGCACTATTTACAATAGCCAAGACATGGAGAGAACCCAAGGGTCTATCAACAGATGATTGACTTAAGAAGATGTGGAATACATACACAATAAAATATTATGCAGCCATAAAAAAATAAAATATTGCCATTTGCAGCAACACAGATGGATCTACAGCATATTATACTTAGTGATGTAAGACAGAGAAAGACAAATATATTTTATCACTTATATTTCAAATCTAAAAAATATATAAATGGATCTCTATACACAACAGAAACAGACTCACAGATATAGAAAACAAACTTATGATTACCAAGGGGAAATGGAGGTGGGAGGGATAAATTAGGAGTATGAGATTAACAGATATATACTACTATACATAAAATAGATCAGCAACAAAAATTTACTATATAGCACAGGGAACTATATTCAGTATCTTGTAGTAATGTATAATGGAAAATAATCTGAAAAATATATATACATATAAAACTGAATCACTTTGTTGTGCATGTGAAACTAATACAATATTGTAAATCAACTATAATTCAATAAAAAAATAACTTTTAAGGGGTATTCATTATGAGTTAAATAGGAATAATCAAAGAACTGAAACAGTAAAAAGACTACTGGATCAAGTTAAAAAACAAAATTTTTAGTGGATCCAGCTCACATAATTTTTTGACATTCTCTACTTGACATCTGGTATTCTCTTAAAAGCATCTGTAAAAGCAGGTTAACAGTAATAGGAGGGAGTATGTCAATGGGCTTTAGTTTTGTTAATTGTTTAAAATGAAAGGACTTTTAGAAACTCTTGTTCTGTTAGCATATTTTCAGAGATCTGAGGAGTGTATAGGCTGAAACTGGGACATGGGACCAGAGGACAAGCACTCAGGGACCAATACTGGAAGTTACCATGACTTCAGGACAAGATATTAATTAATTGGCAAGAAAACACTTGTAAGCAATCTAAGGTATAGAAGAATAGCATTATTCATGAAGAGGTTCTGAGACATATTATCAAAGCTTAAATTTATCTTCTACATATGAACAAAGCTATGTATCCACAAGGAAAAAGTCTTTATGGAAAAAAGTACTCTGCTTTTCAGCCCAACCTTGATTCTTGTATGATACACCATGTGTTGCATTGGAAAGTAGGTTTTTTATTACATATTTCTTGATGTGGTTTCCTCAGCTAAGTGTTCTAAAACAAAAACATGACCATGTCATACACACCAAGGAATGCTGAAATGTTTTGCATGACTTCAGGGAGGATGGAAAAACCAAGGCAAAGTTTGAGGAAAGAAGAAACATTCCTAGAAATGATTTAACTTTCCATGAAGTCAAATTATGGAAAGACCATTGAGCTGAGGGCTAGTGGTTGTTACTTTTGCTTGCTGAGATTGAGGGGAGAAAAGATGTTTCACTCTGGACATTAGTTGCTGATTGCAGCTGTCTCCATTTTTTCAGTAATTTTCTTCCCAATTCATCACCATATGATGTTAACTCACACTCGATCACTAAGCTTCCTCTCGCTAAATTAGAGTTACTAAAGCCAGGGAAACTTTTAAGTCTTCATTTTACTTGACATCCCACGGGGATTTCACATGATTGACCACTCATCTGTTTTGAAACTCACCTTTCCTTTGATTACTGAAGCATCTCTCTCTCTCTCCTTTTATACCTTCTTCCTGACTTACTTCAATTTTCTCTATTAATTCTTCCACCATATATTTACTAACGCTTCTATGTACCAGGTATGGTTTATGTCTTGGGAATATAGTGGTAATCAAGATAATTGAGAAAAGTGTCTCTATCAAGGTTATAATGAAGTAGAAACCTGGGTTTCTAACCCTGTCTAAATGTGGCTGATGTCCAAGAGAAGAGAGATCTTTGAGTCCTAGATTCTCAAGGTAAAATTGGATCTTAAAAATGTCAGAAAGTATACATTTTTTAATTTCTGTAGTCTGTGTATCTTTGCTTCCTTGACAAAATTTCACAACTAGATAGGACAGGAATGTAGACTTTCCAATGAGTATTACACCTTGTTGATAAGGTAAGACAGTTTCTAAGTTTATTGAACTAGTTTTCTTAAAAGAAATTATTTCCAATTTATTCAATATATTTTTTATTATTCAAAGAAACAGAAAAACATTATTTAAATATATTCAACTTATGTGAGTTACTTTTAAAAATATATTTGTACAAACATATGGACACCAAGGGGGGAAGTGGGGTGGGGGTGAGTGGTGGGATGAATTGGGAGATTGGGATTGACATATATATACGAATATGTATAAAATAGATAACTAATAAGTACCTGCTGTATAAAAATAAATAAAATAAGATGTTTTCTGTCAATAAAATAAATCCAGAAAAAAAATTTTTTAAATAAAAAATAAAATGTTTGTAAGTTTCTGAAAATATAAATTATTTTTAAAAGTATTAACTAGTATATGAAATAATAAAGTGCAAAAATAAATCTAAGTTCAACAGATTTTGCTTTTTTGATAATTTATGACACAAGAATGTGACTATCTAATGGAGACACTCATCTACATGTAAAACAGACTGGCTAATGATGTCAGTACAATTCTATCACTGCTCACTATTTTTCAAAGGCATCCCCTACTAAAGACAAGCTTATCTGCTGGGTGACTTACACATTCAAAGGTATAAATACTGAGCCGCTAATGTTTATCAGGACCATGACTATGTTGGGCACTGGAGATAAAATGGCTTAATGAGACATCTGCCCATACTCATACAATTATAATCTAGGGACAGGAATATTCTGTATTATTCAAATAATTGAATAACTATAAATTTACAAATGGAGATAAGTACTCCAAGAAAAAAAAATGAGCACCTTTTAATGACAGCATTGATAAAAGTGTACGTTTTCAAATACCCTGTCCCTGTTGTATGACAACACTCTGCACATATGTGTTTACACCAAGCCCAAACGTTTAGTAGAAGGCAGAGTGGCAGGAGCATAAAAGAGTCAATTATCATTAATTAATTATATAGCTCTCTACCAAAAGAAAATTTTAAAATTTCACCAAAGAGAAGAGATCAGCCAATTGGACAAAAAGTAAATATTTAGAAATTTTAAAAAAAGTTTCTTTCTTAAAATAACCAATTAGAAATTAGAAACTGATCTCATTCAAAATACACTAAATGTACAAAACCTTAAAGATATCATTCATTAGGAACATAAATAAATGTGAGATAAATAAAGCATGTTTTGGATAAAAGTAGAACCATGTATTTTTTCAAATTATTTCAGAAATGTATTCATTTTTAATAAAAATATCCATTATTTGTGTTTGCTTGTTCATTACCATGAAGGAAATGAGGCTTCAGAGAGTGATTCTAAAATTTTCTGAAGGGAAAAAAAAAAAAAAAAAAAAACAAGAGAGACTACCCTTGAAAATATTAAAAATTATTGAAAATACAGTAAAATAATGTGGGCTTATGATATTCATTATTAAAAAGTATTATCAAACTACAATAATAAAATGAATATGATATTGAAATTAAAATTGAAAGGGACTTCCCTGGTGGTCCAGTGGTTAAGACTTCACCTTCCAATGCAGGGGATGTGGGTTTGATCCCTGGAGGAGCTATGATCTCACATGCTTTGTGGTCAAAAAACCAAAAAACATAAAACAGAAGCAATATTGTTAGAAATTCAATAAAGACTTTAAAAATGGTCCACATCAAAAAAAAATGTTTGAAAAATAAAATTGAAAGATAACTCTAATGCTAATAGTTAGACCCTAATGTTTATAAAAATTTGGTATATAATATAGTGGCATAAAAGCATAAAGGAAAAAATACTATATATTCGATTGTATTGGAATACTTGATTTTAAACAGTAAAAGCACATTAGCAATAACATTATTGTATTCAAAACTATATTATAGCTACAAGTGTTAAATGTAAAAAATAAAAATAAAATTATAAAATAATAGAAGACAATTTAACTAAATATGCCTATTGATCTACACACTCAAGAAAAGAGAACTCTGAGCATGCATTGGGAAAATAATGGAAGGACTTCCAGTTCTGGTCAAGATATAAGAAGTTATGAGAAACTGTTATTCTTACACTAACCATTAAACAAGTTGGCCAATACACAAAATTTTACTTTGTTTTAAACTCATCAGAGCAGTGCTGTCCAATATAACTTTCTGTGATAATGAAAATATTCTATATTTGCACTGTCCAATATGATAGTCCCAAGACATACATGGCTATTTAGCACTAGAAATGCAGCTGGTGCAACTGGGAAATTTTAGTTTTATTGAAATTTAATTAAATTTAACTATACACAGCCACATGTGGTTGTGCTATTGGACAGCACAGCATCAGAGGCATGCCCCTGATTGATCTTGAGATATATATCACTGACTTCAGTCTCTGCTGTTCTTTTTCATACAATATCTGGAGGGGAAAATAAGGAAAGCAAGACACAAAAAGAAGCAAGAAATTCAAGGACAAGAGAGAAAATATTCAAGTCAGTCAATGTAAGCAAAAGCAGAAAAGTTGCAGATAATTAGTCTATTCCCCAGTCTCAAATTCTGGTGTCAAACAATGAACCTGGCCCTGAAGCACTATTTCATATGGGGTACATCATAAGTGTAGACTCTGAGCCACCTATACCTGTATCTTGATGAGAACCTATTATGCTCAATGTTTTAACATGACTTGCCTTCCACATTTGGTTTTTTTTTTTTTTTTGGTTTTAGTTGCATGAAAAATGAATTTTAGTGGAATTATATTAATTTTTCTATTTATATTTTATAATCTCTGTGTTCAGATATAGAGAGATTAGGAGCCCAAACAGTAAACATATGATAAGACCTTGAACTACTGACCTATTGATATTTTTTAGCAATCATTCGATTGTATAACATGACTGTTGGATTGAGGATGTACTGCATACAATATATTAACACAGCTCTTTAAGTGTAGGATAATTTTTTTCCTACATAATTGAAAATTGTTTATAATGCTTCATGTATCTTAAACAATATACAAAGAAGTATAATTTCACAGGACATTGCTTTTGTGCATCCTGTCTGCCCACATTCTCCAGTGCAACATATTGATTATTGTCTAATTACCCTAATTAGTCCATGTTCCTTGAAGTTTTATCTTTCAAATAAATATTCAAATAGAGAACTAGTGAAAATTTCAAGCCAATAAGTCTGGATTCCCCCACTCTTCATTTATGTTTCTATATTTCTGGTTCAGTGAAAGAAGGTAAAACTTTCCTCAACTATTTTATCTTGTATATTTTTCTTTTCAGACCCCATGCATCTTTGGGGTTGGCAGAACATTTATTAATATTCCTAAATTCATGGCATCTGAATGGTACATGCATACTGTGTTGCTATGATTACTCCATTTGAAGGTGCAGTAGAATATTCAGGCTCAGTGAAACAGCTCCCACCTTAATATGAAAATCGACATTAGATAAATGCTTAATTTATATGACTTATAATTTAAGCAAAATTCCCATTTTGAGGAGGTTAATGGGAATTTAAGGCAATAAAGGTAATTCAAATGTATTAGTAAGATCATAGTCTTATTTATTACTAAATGACCAAGACCCTTGAATCATCTTTTTTTTTCTCCTAGTCTTTCATCAAAACTGAGGTTAGAAAATGTCAGTGACTAAACTTGATAAATTTATACTTATCTTGCTGAACTTTCACTGGGTACACTAATGAGACAGTTTGCACCAGAAAAGGATCTTTTGTTGTTTTTTAGACAGATAGATATAGGTATATATAATATATAACATATATATGATATATATGTAATATATATATATATTTTACCCTTCACAAGCAGAGTAAGCCATAAAACAAAACTATTTATACCAAACTGGTATTTCAAATTAAATATCACCATTGACCCACATTTCTCCAATGGGGCTTGGTTAAAGTGGAAGCACACACATTTTTCTAAGTATGAAATGTCTTTTGAGGAGCTATCAAACAATATTTTTGTGTATCTAGTCACTTTAATTTCAAAATCATTGCACTGCTGATAGAGGTAAAATGTGATCGCACATGTCAGTCTCAGACCTACACACAGTAAATTCTTTGCACAAATTGCTCTGCTTTTGTCAGTATAATCCAACTGCCAACTTTGCTCATCCTCTTGTCTTCTAAGTTGCTATCAGAAAAAAGAACAGTCCAGCTGCTTCAGCACATTTTGTGTTTTGTGGGTTTTGTGAATGTATATGCCCATGTTTAACATTATAGCCATGATGTTCTATCCTCCCCCACATAGCCATATATTTCAAATCTGTGAAGAAGCAGCTCTGAAAATAAAATCAACAGGAATTAAATAGAAGTGGTTGTAATCTATACCACTTACTAGTGTCCACCCCCATGGAGACTAATAACACCACATGCCCAGACAAAAAATAAAATCCCCATAGCTCAGTTTTTCTATTTTCATTTAGTAATAAATCCCTTAACATTATCTTTATCAACTTATAGGGGGAAATATAATGCACAAAACATTGTTTTTAAATCATATGAACACTTTTAATTCCACTTAGATTTTTTACATTCTGTTGTGCTTATAGTAAAGTCAGGGAAAAATATCCCCATATCTAAAATATGTAAGTAATACAATGCTTTCAAAATTCCTTTTCCAATTTATTTATTAAATGAATATTTGGAATACTGATTTGTACTAAGCAAATAAAGGTGCGGTATATGATCTCAGAGTTTTACTGAGTTAACAAAGAAGTCATAAGTGATTTCCAATATGTGTACTTTGTTCTTTACTAAAGCTATATGCAAGATAGAATGGTAAAATAAGAATCTAGTCATTATTCCCTGGAGTTGTGGTCAAGATCTAAAGATAGTTTTTCAAATGAGCAAGTAATTGACTGGGTTTTGAGAGGTAAGCAGGAATTCACTTGTATGTATGTATTATTATGTATAAATTCTTTCCAGGCTGGGTTTGCCAGGCATGTTCTATGGTATGTCCCTCAGGAACTTAGGTATTTCCAGCACAAGTGATCTCCTATCATATGGCATAACTCTGCTAACAGCCATTTTTTTGCTTTATAGATACCATGGGTGAAATACATTACTGTTAAAGAAAATGCATATTATTTTATAGGAGTTATTCAATTATCAAGAATAACCATCTATTTTTGCATATATAATGTATTGCTATTTATATAGGAATTATATACTCAAACCAAATTCTTACAAACAAACACAGAACTTCAGGAAAAGTAGATCTTTAAGTTATCTGTGTACCTATGTTATTTGCTGGAAAGATTGAGGGAATTCCAGACATAAACTTCTGGGGATCACCAAGAAGTTAAAGACAAGAATAGAGACCAATGCTGTGAGCTTCAAGGAGGATGGAACTTGAGCCAGATCAAAGGTTACAAGGGATCTGGATTGGCAGAAGAGAACAGGAATGGAATTCCCGAAATAGAATTCATGAAAACTCAAAGGTGAGGGAGGTGGACAACGAAGACATTCTTTTGACCATATTAGAGAGAGAAAACAAAAAGGAAACAAAATCACATTTGAGGACAGGTCTTCAGTTTACTTTCTGAAATTCAGGGTTATATAGTGATATTGTCAGCCAAAGTCCTGAAACAAGAAATAAAATATCTCTTGCCATGTTACTAACCTAATTATTCCAGCACGCTCCTACTAAGTCCTACTATCATAAGGATGTAAAACAATTATGTGGTATGATAAAGGACACTGAGCTCAGGCCTCTATGCAAAAAACAACAGCACCTTCTGTTCTGTCCACTACCAAAGCAATTATTGTCTAAATTGTAAGACAAGCAGTCAACCCTTTCCTGCCAATTAACTGTTTACTGAATTGATTTATAAGAAATACCAGGGCTTCCCTGGTGGCGCAGTGGTTGACAGTCCGCCTGCCGATGCAGGGGACATGGGTTCGTGCCCCGGTCCGGGAAGATCCCACATGCCGTGGAGCGGCTGGGCCCATGGGCCATGGCCGCTGAGCCTGCGCATCCGGAGCCTGTGCTCCGCAACGGGAGAGGCCACAACAGTGAGAGGCCCGCGTACCGCAAAAAAAAAAAAAAAAAAAAAAAAAAAAGAAATACCAATTTCTCCTGCCTTTCTTTTTTTTTATTTTTTTTTTATTTTTATTTTTTTTTAGCAGTTTGCGGGCCTCTCACTGTTGTGGCCTCTCCCGTTGCGGAGCGCAGGCTCTGGACGCACAGGCTCAGCAGCCATGGCTCACGGGCCCAGCCACTCTGCGGCATGTGGGATCCTCCCAGACCGGGGCACGAACCCTTGTCCCCTGCATCGGCAGGCGGACTCCCAAACACTGTGCCACCAGGGAAGCCCTCTCCTGCCTTTCTTAATGTAACCCTTAAAGACCTCCTACACCTTAATTGCTGGTGCATGTGACAGTTATTTTTAACTTGTAAATTTAATGAAATTCACAGAGCAACATCCCAAAGCTTAGTAACATGGGTTGAGGGAAGTCCTGAGTTTTGTTTTTCATCTTTTCCCTTTCTTAAGATTAGAAGAAGATGCAAATTTGAGTATTATAGGTGAGATAAAACAGAGAAGATAACAGAAAATCTGATTTTTCAGGATTCTAAACATTGAGCTTTAAGAAGTGTAGAAAATCTGAACTAGAATTACATGCTTGGAGGGGTTCATCTTGTGCTTTATAATTACCGTATATTTCACCTCCCAAAATAGACTATACATTCCTTGATAATGAGGATTATACATATTGTCAGGTATATCATAGCCCCACAATAACTACTGTTGAGAGAATGCATGGATAGACATTATTTGACAGGAAGTTCTAAACATACAGAAGAGTTGAAAAATATGGATTTACAACATGCAATGAAAAGAATGCAAAAAGAGTATCTTCACAGAGTCTCTGAGTAACTTTTCCATAAGTAACTTTAGATATTGGCAGGGAAATAGCTGATTCCATTGCATAATTAAAATAGCTAACCAGCTGGAATCTCTTTGATATTCAGATCCCTTTTCACACAATGACAATCTCATAAGCCAATGTAAGCAACTGAGGATCCTGATAACAAAACATTCTGACCTAATTATATACCATTTGCAGCTGTTTCAAATAGGGATCATGCTAAACCCAGTAAATGAGACTTAAAGAAAATATAACCTATATGAGAAATTAGGTTACTGAACAATGTAGATGTGTAAACTCTGTGCTATTTTTTGAATGTGGTCTAAAATTCCAGATTCTTTTGAATTCAGGAACCTTTGCAGACAGTGCTAGGTCATGATACTCTGATTAACTTTCTCAATGCTCCTTAGTTCTACCAAGCAGAAGTTGTTGACGCTCCTCTCTCAAATCTCTCATCAATTCATGCTTACATGGCCTGAGTAGCGCTAGTAATTTGCATGCCACGTTGCCAAAATGCAGCTGTTACCATTTTCATGACTGTACATAATTATCTTAAAATTCAGGTTCTCCCAGTGAGACACAGGAAACTACAGAGTAGAAAATAGCCACTTGTCCCCTGCTCCTGCCTCCATATAATAAATCAGCTTCACCTACTTCCCTTATCCTTGCACTCAATCCATTTTCTGTGTAACATTCTTTTGCAATAAAAATGCCTAATTTCCTCTTAAACTTATTTATACCAATTGCCTTAATTTCCTTATGTTCCTCCTTATTTCTTATATTTATTACCCATTGAGCAAAACCTAACTGAAATCATTCAGAATGAACTAAAATATGCACAGGAATAAAAAGTTCCATGCCCTATCTCATCAATTGAATATGCCTCATCACAATGAATACATGATTCTTTATCTTAGTCTGATAAATAAGAAAATTAAGGAATCCTAAGGTCTATTCATAAGTTGACCATCTTTCAAAAAAAAGAGCAACTCTTCAAATGTTCTGTGATTTAGTTTTAGTTTTCTTCCTGAATTTCTATGGTGCAGTTTTCACCTTGGAACATGGTAAATATGAGTAATAATAAAAAATATTTATATATGACTTGCAGAAAACACCGATCAATTCCACATTCATCTTTTAGGACAAAACCTTTGCTTTGTCTGATAGGTATCTATTTATACTGATCTCAAAACAAACACAGTGGTGGAATTCCGACCATCTCTCAATGGGAGAATTAATGTTAGATGATGCAAGAAGCTATTTTTTACAAAATAGAAAAAAAAAACTAGGAATTTTATTTTGTTACAATTATTTTATTAAGCACGGAGGACATTTTTTCCTCTCAATTTTTAAAGATTTTAATTTCAGTGAGCTGTAAAGTAGCACAATACAATGGCAGAAAAAAAATTCCTTTGATTTGTCCTGTGCATCATTTCCACTGGTTACTATGCTAAGGGTTAATATTCTTCCATTCTAAAATTAGGAAATAGAGCATTTTGTAGTCACAACATTACTGGGGACATCTGGCAGGACATGTTAATAACAGAGTGGGAGTTTTGACATGGTAGACTATCAGCACTATTTTTTTTAATAGATCTGGAAATGATCAAGAACTTTTGCAAATCAGACATAACTAATGGCCATCATAGTAATATGTCAAGCACTGAGACAATCTGTTGTGCTTGGGAAGAAGTGGGATGACTAGGGATTAAATGAGACGACTAGGAATTCATGCTCTTACAAAAATGAACACATGTACTTAAGTGTGCCTGCAAAATGTCCATATTTAGTACAATGTCACAAATCTCATCTCCACAAATTCATCATCTAGTTTTATCCAAATAATGACTATGAAAATATAATTTGCTTTTTGCTAAGTTTCACAACTCATTTTTTGTCTAAACAATTGGATTACTTCAGTTACCATTTCTAGGATGATATTCTGCTTCTAATAGTGGGAGTGGTAGATCAAGGGAATAAAGTTGGACTTTCTGCATCTATATATAATTTATCATTATAATAGTAAACCGGAGTTTGAAACTTGATTTCTGTATTTGACTTACTTCAATTTGCCTGTGTTCTTTCATTATTTAAGCTATGAAGGTACAATAATCCAAAGGGCAATGATACAGTCTATTTGTCTTACTGTAGCTATAGAAATACAACAAAGTGGTCCTTGGTTCATGTGTGCACATTGCGGGAAATAATCTGGTTTATACATAAGGTTTATGTCCTTTCAAGTATTTTGCCATGTCAGAAATAAAAAAATGATTTTAGGATTTTAGGTGAAAATAATAGGTGGGGATTTTTTATTTAAGATATTAGCAGAGGCTAGGTATTGTAGAGTTCTTTTCTGTTTATCACACAAACACCAAATGTACTTATTGCTGGGGTTAATTATGTGACAAAGACAACCGAGATTTAAAAGCAACTAAAGTCATCTTAACTGTATTTTCTCCTTTCCTTCCTCATCTATTCCTATTTTTCCTTTTCAATTATTTTAAGCCTCTGACAAAACAAACAGCAACTTTTTAATGTAACTTTTAAGAAAACTAAGAAATTCAAATTTATAGTATGAAGACAGTTCTGGGAAGATGCAAGAGTACAACTATTAAAGCTGGGATGTTGGGTGGATACCAGAAAATAAGAATTATGGTCAGTCCTATTCCACAAGTGAATGTGTATATTCTCAGGAGTAACACTGACATGTAGATAAATTAATTTATTTTGTGAATCTTCTAGGTTCCTTCTAATAATACAACAATAATTTATAAAAAGAGATCTCAGTGGACCTGCCAGAATTTATGTTACTTCCAAGGACCTGCCTTATTCTAAAGACTAATTTATGCACAAGGGAAATTTAGTTAATAATTAAATTTTTCATTTTTGTCAGTAGCCAATAAGTCTATTGTCTTTGAAAGACAGATGGGTAGTAGGGACTGCTTAAAATGTCCCTAATTATTTCATTATTATTTTGAAATTCCTCTGTTAAAGAGAATAATGGCTGTCAGAATTTAAAAGAATAGTGAAAACTTTTTTGTTTTGTTTTTGTGCCTAACTTTTTTTAGCTAATGCTAAAAATATCTTTATAATGCAGAACATACTTTTCCTCCTTGCCTTGTAATAATATAAGAATGTTTACAGCACAATCTTTGGTTGGCTCCAACACTTGCAACATAAAATTTTCTGCTCAACTACGACCTCTCCAAAACTGGGTTTTAAATTCCCAGTTTAAGGAATCAATTAAGTAGAAGGTATAATCAAAATCAAAATAATGTTTGGTAATTACATGTGTGATGCATATAAAATTATCAGGTATTATATTAATTTATCTGGTAATAAAACTGTTTTGGATTAGCACAATTATACTACATGTGTTGTGAGGAATCAATTTGCCACCAAAAATCATAATTAGACATGAAGATGAATAGTAAATATAATTTTTTTTCTACTTACACTTCTAACTATGGTGTTGATATAGCTATATTGATGGGTTTTGCCTTTTTTCCTCTACTATTTATTCTTTGAGTTCAGTCAAATGCTAACCTTGTTCCCAAACTGTAGAGAAGTCTCACAGCACCACAGCTGAAGGAGGAGTTTCTTGACATATCACAAGTATTCTTGGACCTGGCATTCTACTTGAGAGGTTATAAAGCCTAATCTGTAATAAGATCATATTGAGTGCATTCTGGAAAAGTGAAGCTATGCTCTTTTGATAAGCATTCCATATATTTAACTCAATTGTAGGAATTATTTCTTATAATAAATACTTATGGTAAACTCAAATCATTGATGGTGTGGTTAATTCCAGATTCCCTAACATATATTTAATCTAAAAAATAAGTACTTCATAAAATTCTTACTATCACCCTCTTACTTAAGATTCAGTTGTCTGTTTCTCTGTTTCTAAATAAAATTGTGTTATTTTGAGTAAAATCAGAAGGATGTAACTACCTTCCTTTCTTCCTTCCATTCCTCTCTCCCTGCTTTCCTTATTTTTTCCTATGCTTTTTTTGTCTGTATGTAAAAGTGCAGGAAATAATAAAGGCCACCAAAAAAAACAAACAGGTAGATAAATATGAACAAATGTTAATCATACAAAACAATAAAATACATGCTAAGCAAAATAATGCAAAATCAAGAGCAGGTAAGTGGAGATAAAGTTTGAATGCTCTAGTGATATAATGAAATGGTCATATTATTATATTTTTTTTATGTAAGAAAGTCAGAGAACACTTTCTTATTTTCCTAGGATAACCAAGAAAGCCAACTAAGGTAAACACACACGTACATACAATTTTGATAATAAAAAACTAATTTAAAATAAATAAAATATATGTAATTAAAATTTTAAAATCAAAACTATAAAAGAAAAAGGTCAGCCATGAAGGAGTAACTGGTACAAGATGTATCCTCTTGATATTAAAAAACAAACAAAAAAAAGCATGATGAGAAAACTGTACAAAATAAAATAAAACGATTGCAGACCTAAGGCAATAAATCATTACAGGGCTACAAGCCCTGAGAGATGGGAAACAAGAAATCAGCACTACAATCACTCCCACTTCCTTCCTTCAGGCATGTTCTGGATCACAATGCAGATTGGGAAAAACCAAACAGAGAATGGTGGGCTCACTGAGGTGAGGAGACAGAAACCAGTGCTGAGGGAGGACAAAACAGCTGAAATTTGGGGGCAGACTGCTGGCATAAAGCAGGCTATGTACAGACACTTTATGAACTATGAAAGGCTTGAGATTTTACCCAAGCTGCAAGTTTACATGTTCATCTACCAGGATTTCATGGATATACTAGAAGAATACCTGAGAATTTGAGACTTCTGGGTCAGAGACCAAGGACAAAAAAACAAAAGTTTATTTCTCATAGAAAATTGCCTTTCCGAGGTTTGTGGAGGAGAAGAAATTGAACTAAGTAAAGTTGAAATAAAATTCATTTATTCTTAATTCTTAATTGGTCTAAGAAACCACTGATTACTTAACACAAAAATAGTAGAAATTTATTTTTTGTTTACAGCATAGTGGCATAATATTATATAAAGGTAGATTCTGACTCCCCTGATTCAGATTCCAGAAAGAGGATGAGGAGGAAGCAATTTGTAGCAAACTTGGAAAGGAATAAAACTTCCTCAGAGGGCATGTAAGAAAAACTTACAATTAAGATACTTAATAATGAAACACTGAAAGTTTTCTAAGATCAAAAACAAGGCTAGAATGTCTTTTATTCAACACTGGACTGGAGTGCCTATCCAGTGAATTAATTCTAGAAAAGGTAATATTATTTTAAAAAACTGATTGGAGAGCAAAAAATGACAAAATTTTATATTTAGAACATTCTAAGAAATTCAAACCATGATTATAACTGATAACTGAATTTAACAAGGTTGAAGAATATAAAGACATTAGTTTTATTTCTATATATTCACAACAAATTATTGAAAAATATAAAAAATCATATAATTTATTGTCATGTAAAAAATTAAAATACTTAGTAATACACTTAACAAAACGTGTAAGATTTGTCCATTTAAATCTGAAAAATATCATTGAAGACTTGAAAAATATAGAGGTTTATTACACTTATGGATTCAGAGGTACAATATTGTGAAAACATTGATCTATCCTAAATTGACATGTAGATGTAAATCAATCCCAATCAAAATTTCAAAGAATTTTGGTAGAAACTAATTCTAAAGTGTAGATGAAAGAACATAATTACATTAACTGATTTTGAGGTTCACTATTATAAAGATAAATTTATCAGGCATATGGTGGTGTGGTGTGCTGTGAGCTTAGATACATGAATTAAAGGAACACTATAAAGAATGTAAAATTAGACATAAGCAAATATGATCAACGGATTTTTTATCAAATTTCCAATATATTTCAAGCAAAAACAACTAAATACCCATAAAGGACTGGTGTTGGTGGCAGTGAAGATCAATACTTTCATCACACTGTTATACTATTAAAAAATTAACCTCACATTTATCATAGATTGAAATGGAAAAGCTAAAGTTATAAGAGTTCTAGAAGAAAATGTAGGAGAAAATCCTTATGGCCATAAGTTAGGTAAAGATAACTTAGTAAGATACAAAACACAAAGCATAAAAGAAAAAATGGATAAACTGAACTTTATTAAAATTAGAATGTTCTGCTCTTCAAAATATACTATCAGGAAAATAAAATTGAAAATATAAGCTGTGGCTGATACAGAATATTTATATAGATAAATATATACATATATGTATACATACACATACACAAACACATGTATGTAAGAAGAACATGAAAATAAAAAGGTCTCTGGCATTATTATCCACCCCAACATAGAATAAAATTTGTCCATATCAAGGACACCAGAACTCGAAACTCATCTATTTTCCATATTAGGACTACCACATTCCAGGATTAGACAATTATTCTTCATCTAAAATTGATTGTTCATCTATTTAATCACTATCCATCTTATTAACTGTAACATCCATTCATTAGTGAATTAATATGGAATTCTAGACTCCTAAGTCTTACAGATAAACATAAAAGTCTGAAGAAAGTAATTTTTTTTTTCATGGTCCATATAATTTAAGTAACTTTTTAAGAGATGAGTCTGAACCATTTTTTCTTAATATCAAGAAGATATATTTGATAATTTGACTTTAATATTTATAGCCAATATTGTCACAGCTTGTGATTTTTAGAAAAGATTGTTATAGTCATATTTTAAAAGTATATGATGCCATAAAAAATATGGTTAGTCAACCAGGGAAATAGTACCTAATGCAGAAACTGAATTTGGTAATTCAAAGAAGCTTTACTAATAGACTTTATGAAGCAGTGAACTATTAAACTACACAGAATAAGTGGTTTGTGATGGGCATTTCCTGCTAAGTAAAGTTACAAACACAAACTCTGACAATTTTATGCAGAAACAGAAATGGCATTTTTAAATTTGAAGAACAGGTGCAAGTAGTAAGCAGTAAAAGAGAAAAGAGGAGGGGCTTCCCTGGTGGCGCAGTGGTTGAGAGTCCGCCTGCCGATGCAGGGGACACGGGTTCGTGCCCTGGTCCTGGAAGATCCCACATGCCGTGGAGCGGCTGGGCCCGTGAGCCATGGCCGCTGAGCCTGCGCGTCCGGAGCCTGTGCTCCGCAACGGGAGAGGCCACAACAGTGAGAGGCCTGCGTACAGCAAAAAAAAAAAAAAAAAAAAAAGAAAGAAAAAAGAAAGGAGGAAGGAAAATATCCTTAAAACTTTGGGAGTTAAATTATCTTAAGTACACAGAAGGAAATTAATAAGATAGGATGAATAAGATTTAATTATTAATTTAAATTAATAAGATAGGAGCTGACTTTCGATAACAATCCATTTGTCTCTTTATTCATTCATTCAATCATATTATTAGTGCCTGACATGTTTCAGACACCGTTCCAGTTTCTAGGGATAAGGGATATAGTAGTGACCGAGACCCTGCTGTAATGGAGCTCATGTTCTAGTGGACAGAAACAGACAAAGGTCAAATATACAAGTAATATATAATATATTGGCTGTATGTCAATGTAATAAAGAACATAAAGTAGGTTTAATGATAGCAGACAGGATGGTTATACGAGGACTTTGAGGTGGTATCTGATAAAGATCTAAATAAAGTGGGGGCATACACCTCTCAGTAAAAGAATGTTCTAGAGAGAAGCATCAGGAAAAGAATGTTCCAGGGAGAGGCAACATCTAGTGAAATGGCCAGAGGGTGTGGCATTCTTTATATATTCTTAATATACTTTTAATATGAGAACTTCAAGGGCATCACTCTAGGTGTAACACAGTGTTTCTCAACTCTGTACTACTGACATTTGGGCCAGTTAATTGTTGTGTGGGGGGCGGGGGTGTTGTACTGTACATTGTAGAATGTTTAGCAGCATCCCTAGATACCAGTAGCATACTCCCATACATACCCCATACCTCCAGTTGGGAAAATCAAAAATGTCTCCAGATGTTGCTAAAAGTACCTGCCTGGAAGGGTGAGGACAAAAATCTCCCAACGCTCACCCCCTGCCTTAAGACCCGCTGATGTTGACAAAAGAGAGAATGACAGGAAATGTGGTCAGAGAGGGAGAGATAGAAGTCAGTAGAGGCGGGATCCTATAAGACATTTTAAGGCCCTTCATGGCAGTGATCTGAGCAGAGCAGGAAGTTTTAGTTGTGCTATTCTGACTGATGAGTAGAAAACAGACTGTAGGTGAGCAAGAGTGAAAAAACAGGGGACCTGTTAGGATGTTCTTGCAGTAATCAAAATGAGAGATAAAGAGATCATTAATGGGATTAGTTTGGGGGTATAAGAGGAGTCACGATTTAATTTATGGTTTGCATAACTGAAAGAGTGAAACTGTATTTTATTGAGATGAAGACCCCTGGTGAAAAAAGGGATTTGGGCATGGTTAAGGGATATATGGACAATGGGTTTGGTTGTCAAGTTTGAGTTGGTTATTAGATATTCAAGTAAAGATGTTGAGTAGAAATTTGCATGTTAAGTGGCTAGATTTCAGGGGAGAGGCCAGAAATATAAATTTGTGCATATTCATTATCTATGAGATAACTCAGAGAGCAAGTATAGATATAGGAGAGGAGAAATTCCAGAACTAAAGTGAGACATTCCAACAATCAGCAGTCTGGAAACTGAGCAAATATATTATACAATAGGTACAACATCTTCACAAGTGTTTAGGGCAGAAAATATTTTAACTGAATACATTTCTCTCAAAAATTTTGAGAGGGATCTAGATAAGAAAAAGGAAGTATGCAGGTCCTCTAAAGAGTAAAATATGAGATTTTTATGAAAAGCATACCTAGTATAAACAACACAGCAGGGGCTCAGTGAATATTAGCTATTGTAACTGAGGCTTTCAGTCTTAGCGAGTGGAGGAATAGCAGGGATATTAATGGAAATGAACAAATTAAGTGATACAAATTAGTGGGAATGTTAGTGGCAGACATGCAAGGAGTCTGAGGGGCACAGGATGGTAGCTTTGTATTGATAGAAAGAGTTGACAGGTTGTTAGAGATGTGTCACTAGAGACAAAGAGAAAAAAAACATAAATTTTGACATTATTAATTAAGCAGATATATGTTGATGGGAATAGAGAAGTTTTCTGAAGGAACAAAGAAAACAGATGAGGAGAGGGCCAGGGACTAAGCTATGAGAAATGTTCACATTTTTTAAGGGAGGAAGAAAGAAAACCAGAGGAAAAAAAATATTCAGTTAGTTGAGAACCAGGGTATCAGTAGCAGTGCCAAATTTTCCTGAGAGATGGGAGGATGAGAGAGACTCAAAACCCATTATTTTTTATATTATTTTTTATATTTAGGAGATTACTTCATACCAGAGAGATTCTGTGTTCAGAAGAATGGTAGAAGTAGTAGTCAGGCTCAAAGTGGAAATTATGCAGTAATTTAGTTAATTTAAAGCCTAGTGGGGAAATGAAGAAGCAGAAAGAATGTCTACATGCTAGTTAAGAAGTACTGGAATGATTTTAGAAGGTAAATTGTGTGTAATTTTTTATTTTTTAGGACATACTAAAAATGGTTTACCTAAGGACATATATAAAACTAAAACTGAAAGCATGAAGGAGAAAGAGAAAATATGGGGGTGTGGTTAAGGTGAAAATGTGTTATTATGATTGATGTCAGAGCTTTGTAGCACCGAAATACAATGATTACAGTAATGCAAAGGTAAACTGAGACTCAGGAAGCCAGGTAGAAGAATGAATACATTATATTTAATTTTTAATAAAGTCATGATTAAGAAGAAATAACCTTAGAACTAGGCCAGAAAGAATGAGCTATTTAATTATAACCCTAGATTGATGCCAAGAAATGAAAAAAATAGAATTTTCTTTTGTTGTTATTTTTAAGGGATACTCATGAAATCTAACATCAAAGAGCCCTCTGAAGACTCAGAATATTTAGCAAGGAGGGGAGAGCCATGATTGTCCTTAAAAGAAGATCAAGGGTCTGCAAGGGGCAGTCTTTGATGGCAAGAGGCAACAGAATGTAACAATGGAGATGAATTAGAATAAAAACCAGAATTTTCAATAATTGGAATTTTGGGAGCAGGTAAAAAAACAAAACAAAACAAAAAAAAACTGAAGAAAAATTCAGGTGCGGTCATCTACAAGCTAAAGGCAAGGCCTAAATATTCATTAGGTACTAAGATGGAGGGATTATAGATAAATGCTAGCATAAAAAAATGAATGTGGAGGTAATATAGACGAAAGCTTATGATTGGATTCAAAACATGTACATCTGAATTTACTGAGTTGGTATTGTAAAAAGGAACAAGTCAAGTGATTACCATATAAACAGAAAAATCTATATATCTGGAGACTATATATGGTATCTGATTGGAACTGATAATTTTACTCTTTAATTATTCTCAGAAAGAGTTTTTGCAAATGTAGTTTTTTTTGAACTTTAAGACAAGAGTTCCTGTGTGATATGAGTAAGCACTCCCTATGTTCCATTGAGCACTTACAAAGGGTCAGGGAGTGAGCTGATGTTGGGGGTGAAAATGAACGACATATTTCCTCTGCTTTCAGGGAACTTATGATTCAACAAAATCTAAGAGACATGTACATTTATACCTCGAAAATAATGTACTCCATGCTAAAATCAAAGTGTGGAATCAGGATGAGTTTGTTTAGTTTCGGTATTAAAGAATAGGTGTTACAAAGATGGAAAAGACAAAAAAAAAAAAAAAAAAGGATGGTAAAATTTAACATCAGGTTTATAATTATCCAGAAAGAAACGTTGCCCTGAGTCTGGAAAGGTGTCCATGGAATTCTTAGAGGAGAACATATTACTGATAACCATCACCTAAAAATTCTGCCCAGAACTTGGTTCTTAGCAAAAGTGTACCTTTCTGAAAATAAGGCTGCCTCAAAGAACATCAACTCTACCCATCTTTAAGGCCACCCAACTTTGGAAAGGAAAAAGAAGTGGGAGATCATGGATTCTGATATCCTCTCCTCATCAGCCTTTACCCTCAACACAGAATACCGAGATTAACACAAGTAATGCATGATGTGATAGATTATTGTTCTGCTAATATTTACTACCCACTCCCTCTATCTTACTGCAGACTAATTCATGCCACTCTCCCCAACATTGGGAATGGTCACGTGAATTATTTGACAAGTGGAAAATGAGCAAACACAGTATGAGAGAGGTATTAAATGCTTTCATGATTGGCATCCCTCGTGCCCTTTTGTCCTCTGCCGTGAAAAGAGCATGTCCTGTTCCCAGATTGAGGGACAGGTAGAGGTGACCTGAAACCAACCTGCAGCCTGAAGCAAAAATACCCAGCTAATCCAAAAATCCTTGAGAGAAGTAAAATATGCTTTTTCTTACATCTTTGAGGTTTAGATTTTGTTATTGCTATTACTCAGCACTGTTATAATAAAAACGTACTAAAACCCATGATATCATGTAAAATATCTATCTGTCCACTGGGTGAGTCAGCTTCAGGTCACAGCAGCTGAGTGTTCTTCCTGTCACTACAGGTCTGTACATTAGCTAGGGTAGCACTGCTGCAAATGTATCTCTTCTAGGGCCCCAAATGATGGAGTAGCATTTACCCAGGGGATGGATGTAAGAATCAACTTATTCTAGAAAATACTGAGCAGTGTAAAGATGACATTTTTCTCTCCACATCAGTAATGAATGTCAGGTTCTCAAAATACCTGTTAAAAGAGGTCTAGTAATATTTGCCACTTTTAGTAACATAACTCTCTACAAAATTTATCTTTCATGAGCTAATCTTCTCGTGTTGGTGGCAGACATACAGAGAGGACAAGCAGACACACATGTGACTTGGGCTTAGTACTGTCACATGACATTGGCCAAGGCAGGTCAAGTTCTATGAACCAAGCCCATGAAGCGGCCATAAAGAGCATGTGAGTGGGCAGAGGGAGCAGAAAAATGTCTATGAACCAACCCAAATTTCTGTGAACCAAACCCATGAAGAGGTCATAAAAAGTGTGAGTGCAGGGGGAGCAGACAAATTGAGCCAATTATTCAATTTCCCATTATACATGCCTCACTGGTATTTTATTACAAAACACATGTGAATTCTCATTCAGAATCTCTGGGAATGAGACTTAGAATCTTCATTAACATCCTCCACCCCCATACAGTTCTAATGTAGAAAAATTTAAAAGTGCTATCTCCTATGGGTTCACAAAACAATCCTCTTTGTCAGCCTATGACACCTACAACTTTTTTCCCTTTCTTTCTTGCCACCTTCAATGAAGCCTGTCACCCACCTCTGCCTATCAGCCCACTGTAAGACTTATAATCTTGGTGCCAGTGGTGTCATATCTTAATACTCCTAAAACTTCCAGTGTAGTTCTGTGCTCTTTGGAATACTCTGTGCAAACATACTCAACTGCACATTAAAAGTTCTAAATGGTATCTTGAAAAAATATAATAGGACTTTAATGAAAGGTATTTTATCATTTGGTGTTTACACAAAATTATTTCTATATGCTTTACCCAGAACTAAATTTTAGCAACATACGTACAGAAGATTGGTCTTCTATACCTTATATCTATTTCTAGTTTTCCTTACAATGTCTAGAGATGGAATCTCCACAACCTTGCAGTTAACAGTTTGAGTAACTGAACATTTGAAAGTAATTAATGACAAACATTTGGATTTTAGTTTAAGCTCATATTCTTTTTGTTGACACTATGTAGACATCTCAAAAAACTGATCTCCAAGATATTGAGAGAAATGCTTCAAACGTAGTAAAGATTTAATCAAATTCCTTCTTGGTATTTTCTTTAGGACAAGCAATTCAAATCTTTTAAAGATTTCCTTTTGAGTAATTTGGGGGACTGTTTTCAATGATGTGTGACTCTTTAGAAAGTGTAAAAAAGTAAAATAAAATCAATTATCTAGATATTTTCTAGACAGCATAGGTTCATAGCTAAATCTCTTAGTAATCTAGTAATTTGTAATAGGCACACTATTTTGAAGCAGAAAAAATACTTCTATTTATGTCCTAACTCTGTCCAATGCACTTTCCTCTATATTTATAACACAAAAGACTATACATAATAACTTTTCCAATTTCCTTCCTAGTCAATTGCTCTAAAATATTGTTCCTTTGTCAATTCTAAGTGCTTAAGTATCTTCTCAACCCATACTTCATTACTGCAATATAGATAGCAATTTGGATTCCATTTTTAAAATCTTGACATGGTGGAATGACTTGCCAATAATCACAGTACTTTCCTCTATTCCTTTTATAAAGCTGTTTTAAACTAATGTTTCTCTTCTTATTTTTATTCCACTATTAATCCATTTAAGAATTTGTAGATGAAATCCAATTTTGATGCGCATGATAGTAACACTTTTGTGCATGTTCACCTAATCTACAACAAGGAACACAGTACAACATCCAATTACATGTTCTATTGTCTTGTTAGACACTATATATCATCTGCTTATTTCATCAAGTTTATTCTCATTATGTACTTGGAATAATTTTCAGTGCCAATCAAACTATCCTGAATTACAACTGCATGCCCTTCAGTCTTGCCAAGCATTGTACACTGCTTCAGTTACAAATTAGACAATTTTTTCTCTGTAATTTTAGTTAGGTTCCTACATGCATCAATTCTAAGTTTTCTGAACACTCGTAAAATAATTTTGCTCTTCACTCCATATATCCAGAAGTTTAAGTTAGAGAATCTTTAAAAATTAAAATGTATGCAGGTCTTTCTTTGAATTCTTTCTGCCACAAGAACCTACAATGGGTACCATCCTTGTTGGAGCGATCCAGGAGAATTTGCCATGTGGCTAACAGGTTCTCGGTGCTCTGGCCTGGTGTCAGGCCTGAGCCTCCGAGGTGGGAGAGCTGAGTTCAGGACATTGGACCACCAGAGATCCCCAGCCCCACATAATATCAGTCGGTAAGGACTCTCGCAGAGATGTCTGTCTCAATGCTAAGACCCAACTCCACCCAATGGCCAGCAAATTCCAGCTGAATGCCCCATGCCAATCGACTAGCAAGACAGAAATACAGCCTCACTCAATATCAGAGAGGCCAGCTAAAATAATACTAAGTTCACAAACACCCAAAAACACACCACAGGAAAGACAAGATCCAGCCCCACCCACCAGAACACAGGTATCAGACCACTTCACTAGGAAGCCTACACAAGCCACTGAACGAACCTCATCCACTGGGGATACATACCAGAAACAATGGGAACTACGAACCTACAGACTGTGAAAAGGAGACCCCCAAAACAGTAAGTAAAACAAAAGACAGAGAAATATGCAACAGATGAAGGAGCAAGGTAAAAACCCACCCGACAAAAAATGAAGTGTAAATAGGCAGTTTACCTGAAAAAGAATTCAGAGTAATGATAGTAAAGATGATCCAAGATCTTGGAAATAGAATGGAATAAATACAAGAAACATTTTAACAGGAACTAGAAGAACTAAAGAGCAAACAAACAATGATGAACAACACAATAAATGAAATTAAAAATGCTCTAGAAGGAATCAATAGCAGAATAACTGAGGCAGAAGAACAGATAAGTGACCTGGAGATAAAAAGTGGAAATTGCTGCAGAGCAGAATGAAGAAAAAAGAATGAAAAGAATTGAGGACAGTCTCAGAGACATCTGGGACAATATTAAACAAACCAACATTTGAATGATAGGGGTCCCAGAAGAAGAAGAGAAAAAGAAAGGGGCTGAGAAAATATTTTAATAGATTAGAGTTGAAAACTTCCCTAACATGGGAAAGGAAATAGTCAAGTCCAGAAAGTGCAGAAAGTCCCATACAGAATAAATCCAAGGAGAAACATGATAAGACACATATTAATCAAACTATCAAAAATTAAATACATAGAAAAAATATTAAAAGCAGCAAGGGAAAAGCAACAACAACAACAACAACAACAACAAAAAGACAAGGGAATACCCATAAGGTTAAAGGCTGATCTTTCAGTAGAAACTCTGTAAGTCAGAAGGGAATGGCAGGACATATTTAAAGTGATGAAAGGGAAAAACCTACAAGCAAGATTACTCTACCCAGCACGGATCTCATTCAGATTCAACAGAAACATTAAAAACTTTACTGACAAACAAAAATTAAGAGAATTCAGGGCTTCCCTGGTGGCGCAGTGGTTGGGAGTCCGCCTGCCGATGCAGGGGACACGGGTTCGTGCCCCAGTTCGGGAGGATCCCGCATGCCGCGGAGTGGCTGGGCCCATGGGCCATGGCAGCTGAGCCTGCATGTCCAGAGCCTGTGCTCCACAACGGGAAAGGCTACAACGGTGAGAGGCCCGCATACAGCAAAAAAAAAAAAAAAAATTAAGAGAATTCAGCACCACCAAACCAGCTTTACAACAAATGCTATAGGAACTTCTCTAGGCAGGAAACACAAGAAAATGAAAAGACCTACAAAAACAAATGCAAAACAATTTAAAAAATGGTAATAGGAACATACATATCGATAATTACCTTAAATGTAAGGGATTAAATGCTCCAACAAAAGATATAGACTGGCTGAATGGATACAAAAACAAGACCCATATATATGCTGTCTACAAGAGACTCATTTCAGACCTAGGGACACATACAGACTAAAAGTGAAAGGATGGAAAAAGATATTCCATGCAAATGGAAATCAAAAGAAAGCTGGAGTAGCAATTCACATATCAGACAAAATAGACTTTAAAATAAAGACTATTAAAAGAGACAAATAAGGACACTACATAATGATCAAGGGATAAATCCAAGAAGAAGATATAACAATTGTAAATATTTATGCACCCAACATAGGAGCACATCAACACATAAGGCAAATGTTAACAGCCATAAAAGGGGAAATCGACAGTAACACAATAATGGTAGGGGACTTTAATACCTCACATTCACCAATGGACAGATCATCCAAAGGAAACACAAGCTTTACATGAAACATTCAACAAGATGGACTTAAATGATATTTATAGGACATTCTTTCCAAAAACAACAGAATACACTTTCTTCTCAAGTGCTCAAGGAACATTCTTCAGGGTAGACAATATCTTGGGCCACAAAATAAGCCTTTGTAAATTTAAGATAACTGAAATCATATAAAGTATATTTTCCAACAGCAATGCTCTGAGACTAGATATCAATTACAGGAAAACAATGTAAAAAATACAAATACATGGAAGCTAAACAATACACTACTAAGTAACCAAGAGATCACTGAAGAAATGAAAGAGGAAATCAAAAATACATTAAAAAAAGCACAAGGAAAACACAACGACCCTAAAGCTATGGGATGCAGCAAAAGCAGTTCTAAGAGGGAAGCTTACAGAAATACAATCTTACTTCAGGAAATGAGAAAAATTTCAAATAAATAAACCAACCTTACACCTAAAGCAATTAATGAAAAAAGAGTAAAAAAAAAAAAAAACACCAAAGTTAGCAGAAGGAAAGAAATCATAAAGATCAGATCAGAAATAAATGAAAAAGAAATGAAGGAAACAATCGCAAAGATCAATAAAACTAAAAGCTGGTTCTTTAGGAAGATAAACAAAATTGATAAACCATTAGTCAGACTCATCAAGAAAAAAAGGGAGAAGACTCAAATTAACAGAATTAGAAATGAAAAAGGAGAAGTAACAACTGACACTGAAGAAATACAAAGGATCATGAGAGATTACTGCAAGCAACTCTATGCCAATAAAATGGACAACCTGGAAGAAGTGGACAAATTCTGAGAAAAGCACAACCTTCTGAGACTGAACCAGGAAGAAATAGAAAAAATAAACAGACCAATCACAAGCACTGAAACTGTGATTAAAAATCTCCCAACAAACAAAATCTCAGGACCTGATGGCTTCACAGGTGAATTCCAGCAAACATTTAGAGAAGAGCTAACACCTATCCTTCTCAAACTCTTCCAGAATATGGCAGAGAAAGGAACACTCCCAAAATCATTCTACAAGGCCACCATCACCCTGATACCAAAACCAGAAAAAGATGTCACAAAGAAAGAAAACTACAGGCCAATATCACTGATGAACATAGATGCAAAAATCCTCAACAAAATACTAGCAAACAGAATCCAACAGCACATTAAAAGGATCATACACCATGGTCAAGTGGGGTTTATCCCAGGAACCCCAGGATTCTTCAATATATGCAAATCAATCAATGTGATACACCATATTAACAAATTGAAGGAGAAAAATCATATGATTATCTCAATAGATGTAGAAAAAGCTTCTGACAAAATTCAATACCAATTTATGATAAAAACTCTCCAGAAAGTAGGCATAGATGGGAATATTCCTCAACATAATAAAGGCCATATGACAAACCCACAGCCAAACTCGTTCTCAATGGTGAAAAACTGAAACCATTTCCTCTAAGATCAGGAACAAGACAAGGTTGACCACTCTCACCACCATTATTCAGCATAGTTTTGGAAGTTTTAGCCATAGAATTCAGAGAAGAAATAGAAATAAAAGGAATACAAATCAGAAAAGAAGTAAAACTGTCACTGTTTGCAGATGATGCGATATATAAATAGAGAATCCTAAAGATTCTACCAGAAAACTACTAGAGCTAATCAATGAATTTGGTTGAGTAGCAGGATACAAAATTAATGCAGAGAAATATCTTGCATTCCTATACACTAATGATGAAAAATCTGAAAGTGAAATAAGGAAACACTCCCATTTTCCGTTGCAACAAAAAGAATAAAATACCTAGGAATAAACCTACCTAAGGAGGCAAAAGGCCTGTATTCAGAAAACTATAAGACACTGATGAAAGAAATTAATGATATAAGCAGATGGAGAAATATACCATGCTCTTGGATTGGAAGAATCAATATTGTGAAAATGACTATACTACCCAAAGCAATCTACAGATTCAATGCAATCCCTATCAAACTACCAATGGTGTTTTTCCTGGAACTAGAACAAAGAAATTCACAATTTGTATGGAAACACAAAAGACTTCGAACAGCCAAAGCAATCTTGAGAAAGAAAAACGGAGCTGGAAGACTCAGGTTTCCTGACTTCAGACTATACTACAAAGCTACAGTAATGAAGACAGTATGATACTGGAACAAAAACAGAAACATAGATCAATGGAACAGGATAGAAAGCCCAGAGATAAACCCACGCACATATGGTCACCTTATCTTTGATAAAGGAGGCAAGAATATACAGTGAAGAAAAGACAGCCTCTTCAATATGTGGTGCTGAGAAAACTGGACAGCTACATATACAAGAATGAAATCAGAATACTTCCTAACACCATACACAAAAATAAACTCAAAATGGATTAAAGACCTAAATGTAAGGCCAGATACTATAATACTCTTAGAGGAAAACATAGGAAGAACACTCTGTGACATAAATCACAGCAAGATCCTTTTTCACCAACCTCCTAGAGAAATGGAAATAAAAACAAAAATAAAAAATGGGACTTTAATTAAACTTAAAAGCTTTTGCACAGCAAAGGAATCCATAAAGAAGAAAAAAAGACAACCCTCAGAATGGGAGAAAATATTTGCAAATGAAGCAACTGACAAAGGATTAATCTGCAAAATATACAAGCATCACATGCAGCTCAATATCAAAAAACACACAACCCAATCCAAAAATGGGCAGAAGACCTAAATAGACATTTCTCCAAAGAAGATATACAGATTGCCAACAAACACATGAAAGAATGCTTAACATCACTAATCATTAGAGAAATGCAAATCAAAACTATGATGAGGTATCACTTCACACTGGTCAGAATGGCCATCCTCAAAAACCTACAAACAATAAATGCTGGACAGGGTGTGGAGAATAGGGAACCCTCTTGCACTGTTGGTGAGAATGTAAATTGATACAGCCACTATGGAGCACAGTAGGGAGGTTCCTTAAAAAACTGAAAATAGAACTACCATACGACCCAACAATCCCACTACTGGGCATATACCCTGATAAAATCATAATTCGGAAAGAGTCATGTAGCACTATTTACAATAGCCAGGACATGGAAGCAACCTAAGTGTCCACCGAGAGATGAATGGATAAAGAAGATTTGGCACATATATACAATGGAATATTACTGAGCCATAAAAAGACACAAAATTGAGTTATTTGTAGTGAGGTGGATGGACCTAGAGTCGGTCATACAGAGTGAAGTAAGTCAGAAAGAGAAAAAGAATACCGTACTTTAACATATATATATGGCATCTGAAAAAAAAAGAAAATGGTTCTGATGAACCTAGGGGTAGGACAAGAATAAAGACGCAGACATAGACAATGGACTTGAGGACACGGGGAGAGGGAAGGGTAAGTTGGGACGAAGTGAGAGAGTGGCATGGACTTATATACACTACCAAATGTAAAATAGCTAGCTAGTGGGAAGCAGCCACATAGCACAGGGAGATCAGCTCGGTGCCTTCTGACCACCTAGAGGGGTGGGATAGGGAGGGTGGGAAGGAGATGCAAGAGGGAGGGCATATGTGTATATATGTATACATATATCTGATTCACTTTCTTATACAGCAGAAACAAACACAACATTGTAAAGCAATTATACTCCAATAAAGGTGTTAAAAAAGAAAACACATACTGTAGCTCAATAATGCTTGAAACCAGAGAGAAGGATAAAACTAGTATACTGTCCTTGTCTTCAAATAACTTTCAGCTATAAAGAAGTAAGATCCCATATGCTAAGAGTCAAAATGATAGCTTAATGTCTTTATTATTCTACGAACTTTCAAAGATGAGTAATGTCCAAAATAGACTCATTCAATCAAGAAATCAGTATTGAGTGCCTACTATGTGCCAAGAATTATTTAGGTCCTGCAAAAATAGTGGTAAAGAAAATGAAACATCTACAGTGCACTGTAGTTGGAGGAGACTGACAAGTAGTGTATATTTTTTTAATTTTTAAAAAAATTTACTTAGCCCTCTATGGTAGGGCTAAGTATCATGGAGAGAATCGAGCAAGGTTAGAGAGATAGAGGGTACTGAGATGGTCCAGGATGGAGTGCTTTTTTATACAGAGACAAGGAAAAGCCTCTCAGAGAAGCTAACTTTGAGAAAATGATATACTGAATCATGGGGACATCTGTACAAAAGATACTCAAGGTTCAACAAATAGCAAGTCAAAGAAAAAAAGGGTAGAGTATGATGTCATTTGGGTAGTAGGAGGTCAAATAAGAAACGCCTCTTTGGCTTTTACTCTGAGTGAAACAGGTACCAATTGGAGAGCTTTATTCTGAGGAATGACCTAATCTGAAGTCACAATTTTAAGACTCCCTCTGGTTGCTGTATCGTGAACAGATTACAGAGAGCAACTAATAGAAGCAGGGAGAGCAACGTATCAGTCTGGATCAAATGAAGAGACAGTAAGCACATAATAATTTGAACAGTGTAAGCTTAATATTAATAATTATTACCTCTGAATCAGTAATAGAAAAGTAAATATAAGTGAAGTAAAGAGAACACTAAATGATAAGGGCTGCAGGAGAAGATCTAAGCAAGGACAAACATGGAAGGGTAGCTTCCTCCTTTCAACTGCGCATCAGACCTCATAGAGGAAGGTGTGGTTGCAGCCCACTGGACAGCCAAGAAGTTCACTGGGTTGCCAGTGCCAAGACTGATTCCCAAGCACTGGGCAAGCAGAAAAAAGTCATCTGGGGAACAAATAAGACAAGACTGATGGGCGGGGGTGCAGAGGGAGTTGTGAAGCTGTTGTGGGTGCAAGGCCAGGAACACGCAGTGTCCGTATTGGAAGGACAGCAGTAAAGTGGTCAACACGGAAAAGAGCAATTGGGAACATGGCTGACCAGATATCCCCACACTCCCACACCAGTGACAGAGCATGTGACAGGAGTTAGTAAAAGTGGAAATACACTATATGGGAATCAGGAAAAGAAGACCTGCCTCCTACAATATCCCTCCAGCATCCTCTACTGACAGAGGTTAACATTATGTTCTCTATAAAGGAGAAATGCTTAAAGAGTCTACACTATTATCACAGATTAGGACTAAAGAATGGATTTGTATCTGAGATATAAGAAATTTATTATAACAGTTTCAAGCAGTTAGGGGGAATTGAAATAATTTTAGAAAAGAGAGGCTATTGGCTTGGACCAGTGTGGTAACAATGCCAGTGACATTGGATAGTTTAATTATGTATATCTGTATAGAGTCAAAAGATTTGCTGATGTAGGATGCAATACAAAAAAAAAAGGAGAAAATTCTTTTTGATCTGATCAACTTGAATGAGTTTATTTCATAGTACAGGGATGATTATGAAACAAGCAGGTTTGGGGGGACATGTTTGGACACGTTGGATGTGAGATGCTTAATAGACAAACAGATCGAGATGTTTAATGCAGAGTTGTATAGAAGTCAGTATCTGAATTTGATATGAAAAAGTATGCATGCCATCAAAAATAGTTATTAAAGGCAAAAGTTGGAATGACATAGCAAAAGGTCATGTATAACTAAAAAAGAGAATAGACACTAGAACTAAGCCTGGGAAACTCAAATTTTAGAAGGTGAGCTGATGAGTTGTTAAGACTTGAGAGAAATGTTGCAAGATGGTATGGCAGCATTAGGAATGAACTGTCTTGAATTTAAGATGGAATAAAAAGTCATCATGGTACAGTGTTGTTTTTAGCAACATTCAGCTGTCACACTACAGGTGTAGAAATAGTTTCTGATGTAAAATTAATATTAATCAGACAAAATGGTAATATTTGCATATTAAGTGAACTGATGTCAGAGACTGTAAATTACAACCATGCCTACAAAAGCGTGGGTAGCATTGCCTAATTAAATTATCTTTCTTCTTTAGTATCACTATTTCTTTGCACTAATCTTTGCAGAATAAAATGGCTTACATTCCTCATTTTTCCACTGCTATCTGTTACTCTATATGTCTCCTTTCATTGAAGGTATAATTACTGCTGAAAATTTCAAAAGCATGAAAAAATAGTATTTGTAGAAGTAAATATATGCTTAAATGAGATCAGTTATGATTTGTCAACAGTGGAAAAAGATTTAAGAATACTGCTATAATTGCTGACACTTGGAAATAGTGCTGGTATTCTCCGCTTGCCACCTCCACACCTCACTCTGCCCACATCATCATATAACATTCTCTTCCCCATACTCAGGAGGCTGTCTTCTATACACTGTATCTCTTGGTTCCCTTGCCCTTATTAATGAAATGAAATTTGGAACTAGTTAATATTTTAAAATGATGATCTGTTTTTAATTGTAAATAAACTTCTGGGTTAGAACAACAGTGCGAGCTAAGAAACTATAATTGATGTGGCATTTAAAATCTACAAGTTGGAACTAGATCTAGTAAGCAGAGTGGACAAGGATATTTTCAAATATGATTAAGGTATAGTTTTCTGCCAATGAATAATACAAAATACAGTGGTTGAAATGCCTTTTCAAATCTTAAAATAAAATACAAAGTAAAGCATGACATTTTATAATGAAGAATTTAAAATAGTGAAATAGACAAATACTGTATGATATCACTTATATGTGGAATCTAAAAAATAATAAAAATGAGTGTATATGCAAAACAGAAACAGACTAACAGAAAACAAAACCAGTGGTTATCAACGGAGAGAGAGAAGGAAGGAGAGGCAAATTATGGGTATGGGATTAAGAGATACAAACTACTATAAAATAGATTAGCAACAAGGATTTATTGTATACCACAGAGAATTATAGCCATTATCTTGTAATAATTTTTAATGGCATATAATCTGTAAAAATACTGAATCACTATGGAGTACACATGAAACTAATATAATATTATAAATCAAATATATTTTGATAACTAACTAAATAAATAAATAAAATCAGTGGAAAATGAAAAAATAAGCTCAGAGAAAACACTTAGCAATTATATATTATAAGGTCAATTTGGACAGTATGGAGATGGTGGAATTACATTAGTTTATTAAAAAATCCAGACAATTTCAGTAGTTAAAGACAGGTAAACAGTTTTGAGGAAGAGGAACCACCCTTAGCAAAGGCATAAATCATGTAAATGATATATTATTTACTGATTAGTGCTTATTCTAAATCAATTTAAGCTTGAGTTTGAAGGACTGTATTGGAATAAAAGTTGAATCAACATAAGCTAGAGGCAAAGGAATGTATTTAAAGAAGAGTGTGGAAAGTTAATTTAGGGCTAGATCTTAAAGGACCGCACAGAGAAACTTTACTTTTGTGTTTTTTAGCACAGGATAGACTTGCTATAAATAAGAGAAAGGTAGGTGAAAAGAGATTGTTGGAAAGATTTTGAAACACTTCGCGAAATAGATATTAAGGCCTGGTCCCTGATACAAAACAATGAAAATGGACATGAAAGGAACAGTTCAGAATCAAAACAGATTGATTTATCTCTCAGTATAGGAGATGAGAGAAAAAAAATAGAAGGTTTTTCTAAATTTCTAGTTGATATAACTCAAGAATAATAATGCCTTCTACAGCCCCCCTATGAACTATTCCTATAGTTTTTAGGTTATTTCTCAGAATTTTAACTAATTAAATATTTCTGGTTTTCTTTTCCTATTTTTATTTCTCTTCCACTATAAAGCAGCAAGCTCCATGAAAGAATGGGCCTTGTTTATTTGGATCACTGCTGTATTCCCAGCATTTAACCCAGTGTTTGGAACACAGAATTCACTTAAAAATATATATATTTGGGGCTTCCCTGGTGGCGCAGTGGTTGAGAGTCCACCTGTTGATGCAGGGGACACGGGTTTGTGCCCCGGTCCGGGAAGATCCCACATGCCGCGGAGTGGCTGGGCCCGTGAGCCATGGCCGCTGAGCCTACGTGTCTGGAGCCTGTGCTCCACAACAGGAGAGGCCACAACAGTGAGAGGCCCGCGTACCGCAAAAAAAAAAAATATATATATATATATATATATATATAATTTGTTGAATAAAAAATAATGAATAAAATAAAACTGAATATAGTTCTGAGAAGATTTTTGTGGACAACCGTAGGTGTTTAGTATTTGATATACAGAATTTAATATATTGTTGGATCACTCATACAAAGATGTGTCTATATATTCCTATATATTGTATTTATTGATTATTCAATGAAATATTATTTAGCATGTACTATATGCCAAACACTATTCTAGACACTGGAGATACACAGGGAGAATCATTTCTGTCTTCATGAAAATTACATTCCAGTGGTTCTATATTCTAAATTTATTGATTTATCTTTTTCTATTCTTTCATTTTCAGTAGCATACAAAATACGTTTTAATTTACACCAAACTTTTAAAGACCATAACTTTCTTCAACTGCTAGTCCCTTTGTCTGTCCCCTTTTTTCGAAAACTAAAAGGCATTTCCTACTTGATCTCTGTAAGGATTATCTATTGCTTCCTAACCAGCCATACCACAACTTAGTGACATAGAACAACATTTGTTTTTATCTAAATCTTCAGTCAGCTGTGCATTTCTGCTAATCATGCTTGAGCTCATTCATGCTTCACTGGTAAGCTAATAGATCTGCTAGCTTATCCAGTACGGCCTCATCTGCTCAAGACAGTTGAGTAATAAGCCAAAGTGTGCCAGGTCTCTTGAGGTCTATTCTCAGAATCATCAGTGTCAATCTCTCAATGTTCTACTGGTCAAAGCAAGCCCAGATTTGAAGGGTTGGTAAAAGATTCCACTTATTTATGGAAAGATCTGCAAAATCACATTTCAAACAAGTATGGCTACAAGGAGGAGAACAATGCAACATTGTTCAAAGAATCTACCATATCTTTGCATACTACAGAGAGTAAGACGGATTCCACATCATACAGCATGGGTTAAGAAATAGGTTTCATTGGGGAAAAGGAAAACTTACAAGACTAAGTTCAGCAAAAGAATGGAATGCAATTCTTTATCATGCCCGCCTCATTCCACAAAGTCATGCTGGGACCTGGATCAGCCAGCTTGTCATAGAGGGTGAATCTGTGTTTTACTGGATGGACTTTGCCCTTTGCTATATTATCTTTTGACAGGCAACCTTAAGAAAGCTGCCTTGTCAGTGGAGAGGCAGGTAGATAACTCTAGGGGCATTGGATTTGAATTTCAGTTGTTTGTGTAATTCTAGTTGGGGTTCATAGGATGATAAAGTGTTCTTGTTGGGGGAAGAAAACTGTCATTCTTTTGGTGTAGCAGGCAACCTTCAAGGAACATATAATATTATTTTTGGAAATCCTACTCCTTCTATCACACTCCTTCCATTCTTTCTTGGCTAGACTCATATTAATTGTTCATGCCAACTTTATGCTCAATCATCAGTGACTTTCCTATGATTATGACTAAATCCTGTGGTTAATTCTCAGTCCTCATCTTAAGTGAACTATAAGCATCATCTAACTTAACAGATCAATTATTTCTCCATTTAAACAAAAGTAACTTTATTCATATTCCAAGTCACTGCTTTCTCCTGATTTTCTTCCTTACTAACTCATTGCACTTTCTGATTTTGATATTTCAAATTCAAATTCTGTAAACATTGAAGAGACCTGGGGTTTCTCATCCAATCCCTGGATACTTTATTTACTCTCTACTCCAACTCTCTTTATATTCATTGCATTTCAAGGCTTTAAATAACATCTATACTCTGACATCTCCCACATTCATATCTCTTTCTAGTCCTGACTTTTGATCCAGAATTAAATATTAAACTGACTTTTTGACAACTCTATTTGAATATAAAGTAGGCATCTCAAACTTAAATCTCCCAAGCAAAACTCCAGATATTCCCCCAAATGTGTTTTCTCTTTCATCCTAGTAAATGGCAACTCCACTTATTCCAGTTGCCTGGAGCAAAAAAACTTGATCAAACTTGATCGCATACTCAGCACATCAGCAAATTCGATTTGTTCAACCTTCAAAATACACTTTGAAACCATTATTTTTAACCTTTTCCCATCAACAAGCTGGGCCAGGCCATCTTCATCATTTGTCTGAGTTATTGCCATCAACTTTTAACTCATCTCCCATCTCTTGTCTTTTGTCTCCCTATATTCTGTTTCGCACACAGCAGAATATAATTCAGATTATGCCACTCACTCTTCTGCTCAAAATGACATCCTATTCACTCATCACTCAGAAAAAGTCAACATTCTTATAATTTAACTCTACCCAATATAATCCTCTCACTCCCAAATTAACTTCTGCAGGCATTTACTCCTCTCTACCTTACTCACTGTATTTGTTACATTAGCCTCACTGGTATTTTTATAAGCGGGAATATTACAAACATGTCTCTACTTCAGAGACTTTATGAGCCTTATTCCCTCTGTCAGAAATGTATCCACATACCTACTCCCCAACTTTCAAACTCTGTACTTTGCTCTGCAAACTTCTATCTTCACTAGAAATCCTCCTTCCCAATTCCAGTACTCTCTGTCCTTTTACAATGCTTAATTTTTCTTCACAGATCTTATCTTCATAAGTAGTACATGTATTTTTTAAAATTTGCTTGTTTTTTGGTTATTTTTTAGACTGTAAGCTCAGTGTGGACAGGGATTTTAGACTACAGCCGACCCTTGAACAACACAGATTTGAACTGCATGTGTCCACTTATATGTGGATTTTTTTCAATAAATACATACTACACAATCAAAGGTTGGATGAATCCATGGACACAGAACCACAGATACCGAGGGCCTATTGTAAACTTACCCTTGGATTTTCAGCTTCACAGAGGGTCAAGCACTCCTAACGTCTGAGTTGTTCGAGGATCAACTGTATTTTCTTTACTCTGAAATCCCACAGTATCTGATGTACTGTAGACACTGAAATATTTTTTTAAGGATTCTATGTGAAGAACAACTTGAGAACTTGTTGGAAAAATATATTACACTCCTATCCAAGAAAAGGATTCCTCTACATTTTGTCTTTCATGGATTTGTTTATTTTGGCACCATATACTCCTTAGCTTACTCCACTTTAACACCAACCTCTCACAGTTTCAGTCTTGTATTCAAACTAGTTATTAAATATTTCTACCTAATTATACTGCCTTTAACTCAAACTTTGGGTGTATAACTGGATTCTTCATCTCCTATTTCAAGGAGCTATGGTACCTATTTTTAAGTTAATGATATCACCATTCTTAAATTTAAAAATACTTACCTTCATCTTATTGTATTATTTATTTGACTTTTCTCCCACATTACACTGAAAGTTTTGTAAGAACAATATCTATTTCCTTTTGGCATGCTTCAGAATCCTTAGCATATTGACTTAAAAAGAGAAGACAATATTTATGAAACAATATTATAGATAAATTATGAATACCTACTGTAGATAGTATATCTGGTTTTGTATATCCATCATGACAGAAACTAAAGTAACAAAATATTATAAAGGGAGCCAATAAATATACAAATATATAATAGAAATAGGAAGAGATTAAAAAATCCCAAATTCCTAGTTTAGTGAAGTTCTGGTAACCTCTCCATTCTCCCCCTTTTAATTCTATATTACTATGAAATCTGGCCACAAATGCCAATACAATGCCTTATATGTCTTGACTGAACAATTGGGATGACTGCTTTTACTCAGACTGGAATCACTTCTAAAGCCTGAAACTGACAGTGGCAGAGCAACCTCTTTCAAACTTTCCTTCCCTCGGTCCACAGTAATAGTCAACTAAACAATTGCAATTCTGGTAGCATAAAAGTTCAGGCCAGGAAGAACATACGAGCCATCAAGAAGCCAGCTCAAGAACAGCATAGCTAGAGGTAGATATTTTCCCTGAATACTTAGAATAGAGCTATCCTAGACTTCTACCCCATAAGGTGTCCTTATGGAGAGATGGATATCAAAGCATAGATACATCTAAACCTGACTTTGCTTTCCAGTCTCTCATTGAGGAAAGCAAGCATGCCAAAATTTGGCCCCATGTGGGCACCAACTATCTTCTTCTTTCAAAATATTGGGAGCTTCACTGAGTAGTACTGACCACAATTGTTTTATTTCACATAGCTTGCATAGTCAGTCAACCCATATCTAGTTACCTCCTCTTCAGGAGTAGAATGAGGCTAGAGTGGAGGGAACAGTGAGCTTCTATTAATATACATTATCAAATAGAGTTGGTTTCATCTTAAATTTACCGAGTATAAACTATATTTTCATTACTTTCTTCACATGCATTATTTTATTTATTATTGAATATTATAAATCTACAAAATAGCTATTATCATTATACTTATTTTTCCCTAGTAAATGCCATAGCCAGTGTTCCAACTCATGTCGGACAGCCTTTACAACTTTAGCTCTTTACCACTACCACATATGTTAGAAGGAGTATTTGAAAAAATATCAATTATTTATTCAGTCAACAGATATAATTACTCAAGGTATTTCAACTGGTACGCCAGATCTACATATAGAATGTTCTTCATGACCTCTGAAAGTCTATAATATATTAAAGAAGATATGTGATTCTTTTTTTATTTTAATGACTGCTTTCCTCTAACACATTTAAATATTTGAAAACAATTTGTTCTCCTGAGCAGTTTACTATTCCTTTCCCCAATCTACAAATCTGATTACCCAATGGATTTAGTTGGCAAGTTCTGTTTTTCACAGACAGCATAGCTTCTTTCAAATTATCAAAAACTCTTATTTGAGTAGTTCAAATAAGTGAGGTAATAGTTTAATGTGCAGAGTTGAATTTGGAGCTTAAAAGAAAATATATGTGTAAATGTGTAAAATTTATGTCACTAAATAATTTAATACAGTCTCATAAATTCAGTGTTAAAGTATATGTTGAAGACATTCAAATCTTAACTATTAACGTTTCCCACTAACTAGATTCTAATAATTCTAGATGCACACATTGGGGTAGATGTCCTAGGATACTCAATTTCAGCTGGTCTAAAATTGACTATTTTGCCTTCTAAGCACACTTCACATAACTTTTCTATTTTTGCCATTCTTTTCCCTGACATCTAAAATCAAAACATGTGGGAGACCGGCCAGGACGGCAGAGTAGAAAGATCCTGAGCTCACCTCCTCTCATGAGCACAACAAAATCACAGCTGTTTGCAGAACAACCTTTGAAGAAAAAGACAGAAACCTACCAGAAAATATCCTCTACAATTAAGACGTATAGAAGGAACCACGACACAGGTAGGAGGGATGTACTCACAATATAATCAAGCCCCATACCCCGGCGTGGGCAACGCATAAATGGAGAATAATTATTTTGTAGAGGTTCTCCCATATGAGTTAGAGTTCTGAGACCTGAGTCGGGCCTCCAGCCCAGGGGTCCTGCAATGGGAAGACAAGCTCCCAGAGCACTTGGCCTTGAAGCCAGGGGTCTTAATTTCTGGAGTCCCAAAACACTGAGGGAAATAGAAAGTTCACTCTTAAAGGGGGCACACAAAATCTCACGTGCTCCAGGACCCAGGGTAAAAGCAGTAGGAGCCTAGGCCAGACCTATCTGCTAGCTTTGGAGAATCTCCCAGGGAGGTCGGGGGCAGCTGCAGCTCACCCTGGGGACATATATACTCATGACAGCCATTCTTGGGAGTTCTTTCTACTGTGTGGACACTGGAGCAGGCAGATGTCATTGTGAAATCCATTAGCTCATTAGCGCCAAGACCTGGTCCTACCTAAGAGCTTATAGACTCGAGTGCTGAGATGCCTCAGGCCAAGCAACTAACTGGGTGGGTACACAAGCCCCACCCATTAGGAGATAGGCTGCCTAAAGATCTCCTGAGCTCACAACCACCTCTAGATATGCCTCTAGAAACTGCACTGCCCACCAGAGGGCCTGGACCCATGTCCACACACCAGTGGGCAGGAATTTTCCCTGCCCTCCAGGATTCCCACTCTAGCCTCTGGACCAGCCTCACCTATCAGAAAGCAGGCACCAGGTGCAAGAAAACCACAATCTCACAGCCTGTGGGCCCAGCCTACACACAGCAGGCCAGACACTGCCCTGGGATCAGTTGGGCCATGGTCTTGCCCACTAGTAGACCAACACAATCTTTGGGAGGCCCTGAAACTCCTTATCTGATTGTGTCAGGGACTGGCCCCACCCACCAGTGATCTGACACCTGCTCTGGAATTCCTGAGCCCTGAAGCCAGACTTTAGGAACCAGCTCTGCCTGCCAGTAGTCTGGCTAACCCCAAGACCTGGCTTCAACAGCAATGGGCGGGCAACAGCCCCAGTCTTCTAGACCCTGTCTCCACCCATCAGTGAGCCAGAACTAGCCCGGGACACCCCTAGATGTCTGCAGTCAGCTGCCTCATGACCAGGCTCTGCCAACCAGTAGCTGGTAGCCTTTGCACAGGCAGGACCTGGCAACCAATGGGCTAAGGGTCAACCAAGCCTACCAGACGGCCACACTGTCATCCTACCACAACAGAAGGAAGCAGGCAGCCCTCATAGGGGAAATCCCTAGGACATGTAGCTTGGGTGACAAGAGGGGAGCAAAAAGAACACAAATAACAAATGTTGGTAAGGATGTGGAAAAAAGGGAACCCTTGTACACTGTTGTTGGAATGTAAATTGGTACAGTCACTGTGGAAAACTTTATGGAGGTTTCTCAAGAAACTAAAAATAGAATTACCATACAACCCAGCAATTCCACTCCTGGGTATATACCTGAAAAACAACAAAAACACTAATTTGGAAGATACATGCACCCCAATGTTCATAGCATCATTACTTACAATTTCCAAGATATGGAAGGAGATGTGATACACACACACACACACACACACACACACACACACACACACACACACACAATGGAATACTACTCAGCCATAAAAAATAAATTTTATCCATTTGCAACAACCTGGATGGACTTGCAACAACAAATTATGCTAAGTGAAATAAGCCAGACAAACACAAATACTGTATGATATCACTTACATGTGGATTCTAAAAAATACAACCAACATTGACTAACAAAAAAGAAACAGCCTCATAGGTATAGAGAACAAACTAGTGGCTAGCACTGCAGAGAGGGAAGGGAAAAGAGGATATATAGGGGCAGGGGACTAAAAGGTACAAACAGTTATGTATACAATAAGCTACAAGGATGTATCGTACAACACAGGGAATAAAGCAAATATTTTATAATAACTATAAATAAAGTATAACCTTTAAAAACTGTGATTCACTATATTGGAAACCTGTAAAATATAATATTGTAAATCAGCTATACTTCAATAAATAAATAAATGAATAAATAAAAGTCTAAATATGTGGTCATCCAAATCAACCTTTTAATTTTTACCACATTTCTTCAAAGTACGCCATGCCAAATTTCTTTATTCTTTTTGATTTCCATTTTGTTGATTTGGTTTTTCAATAAGCAGATTTAAAATGATAGTATATTAAAATGTATGATATTATTAGAGAGATAATAATAGATAAAATAAGACAAATAATATTCTTAAATTATCACACCTTCTCCCAAGTTGGAATCACTTGCTCTATTCTCCTGCCAACCCCTTACAATCCATCTTGCCCATAGCCAACAGACCAACCCTTCTAAAATAGCAATGCATTATGCCAATTCTTTGCTTAAAATGTTTCAGTGACACCCTATTGCCTATGTTAAAGAAAATATAAATTCCTCAGTAGATCACTGACAGTTCCTCCCCCATATCCTTTTCTCTGTTTAGAAACACAATATCCTATCATCTTCCCAGATATAACCTACCCTACAACAAAACAACTTCCATTTCGCTGGACATGTCTTGGGCTTTACCAGGTCTAACTAGTAACAGTGTTTTCCATTTATAACATCTGTTTCTCAAAATCTCACCCACCCTTAGAAACCCAACCCAAATCCTGTGCTATATAAAGATACAATCTTTCTCTTCCTGAAACCCCACAGTACTTAGGGGTAACAAATAGTACCCTTACAGTACAAAATATGCTGCCTTGTATTACAGTAATTTTTGAACACATCTCCATTATTTTACTAAAAGCTCATTAAAAAATGTTTTATATTCCTCATATCCTTCATAGCACTCAAGAGAGAAAACTAAACATAGTAGGTATAGTAACATTTAATAAATGTATGAATAAATGTGCATTATATATGATTGTGATGAAGGTTAAAACACGTGGCCCTTTGTTGAAAAATGAACCTCAGTTCTGCATATGCTCACTATCCAACACTAAATTGTGTCAAGCAATGATTCCTGAAAAATGATCCTTACTGAGGATCAGCCTGCAGTAAATTTCTACATGAAACTGTTAATGACCTCACTAGCTTGTGTATTAGAAGATAAAAATGATTCCAATAACTTCATCACTACAACCTGACATATGTAGTGGGAGAGCAAGCCATAATGTTTACAGTCTTATTGAGAAAATCTCTCATTTCACAAAACCAGGAGTCCACGAGAGAGGCAGTGGGCAAGAATAAAAGCTGCTCAGCAACTTGCTAGGTTGGAAGGAATCTAGGTGCCAATCATCTAATGCAATTATATGGAGATTATTTCTTCAATGCCTTGGGTGAGAGCTAAATTAGATGATACATCAAAAAGGAAAAAAAAATTTTTGTATCACTAGATGGTACTGGTCAGATTCTGAAACTCTCTCTCCCTAATTTGTCTGTGCATCACTGATGGAGAATTGGAGATTAAAAATACTTATCATCTGTTGTAATAAAGTACCAGATGACTGTACATATAAGCAGCGACAAACTCTAAAGAGTAGATATCAAAAATTAGTAAATTAAGGCAGAACAGCAGGGTGACTTACCATGACGAAGTGCCATCCTGATACTCAGAATTATAATTGCAACATCCACGGCCAAACAGAAAGTACGTACTTGCTAATATTTGACACTTTAGTAAGACACTGGCCTTGAGAGGGGTCCACGGGCACAAATACAATCATATATTTTAAAGTAAAGAGAGTGTAACTTAGAGCTCTCTGATACGGGGTCTAGCCAGGCACTACACCCCATATATCAGAATATACTTACACTAACTCTTTCTTAATTTTGTTACTTGCAGAAAAAAATAAAACTAGTAAAATCTGTCCTGCCTCATAAAAATGAGGGGTTTCAACTTAGATTGAACAAGCGAAGTCATTGGTGGTGATAGGAGACACACAGGGAGGTGGGGAAAAGACTACCTTTGTACCTGCTGGATATGGAGGTAGCTTGAGAGCATGAGATCTGGAAGAAATAAAAGTTAGGGAGTTACCATGAACAATGTGGTAAAGAACCCCTTACTAACTCCTGTCACATATCTAGTTTTTCTTACCCAAAACTCAGGTTTAGCTGAAGGGTACATAGGAAAAAATTGTGTTACAGTGGAAAACTATGCATTGTGGAGATCTTGGAGGACACTCTGTAGAATTGTCTGATAAAGATCCTATGAAAGCTATTTTACAACTCTGTGAATGTCAGGTAACAGTAATGCAAGATAATTCTTATTTATAGGCATGCAAATTATGTCCTATTCTATATAAGTTCACTGACTTCCCCTTCTCTTCCCTAATTTCCCTCTGCCATCCTGAAGAAAAAAAAACTGGCTTTACGTCCAATATTCTTAATCTATAAATGCATAGGTTTCTGAGATTCTCTTTAAATCGTGTAGAAATAAAGACTCCAAATGAGAAAAAATAGAGGGTTTTTTTTTTGTTTTTTTTTTTTTAGTTCAAAGTTTGCTAGAGCAAAGGAGTCAGCCCACAATGACTTACATTTATCAGAAATTCGAAGGCAAGCAAGAAGTTCAGGAAGCTCTGTAGTGAAAAAAGAAAGACTTCAGGGATGCTTTGAATGGAGGTTTTTGGCAGGGGAAACTGGAGGTGGGCTAAATTAAAGTGGGGAATCTTATGTGATTAGTTTGGGTAGCATGTTTAACTTTCTCGGGTTGTCCTAATTTGGAAGAAAGGGAAAAGCTGAAGGTAGAGGTAAAAGAGTAAAGAATATGACAATCTTAAAAATATTCCCAAAACTATTTAGAAATAAATTTCAAAGGAAAAGAACAAGGTGGATATCAGATGAGACTGAGGAGGAAGAGCATTGCATTGCAGAGAGAAAATGGTTAAATTACAAAAACACAAAAAATTATGAGCTGTGCAAGAGACTTAACAATTTCAGTGTATCTTGTCTCTGTGTGTCAGGGTGACTGTGTAAAAGAAAAGGACATTTGAGGATGAGAGTCCTTTTAAATCCCTCTAATTCACACTGTGGAGAAACATCCTACTTCACCTACAGACAAACTTCACTTTAATGGTATGTTCTTGGTTCAAGGTCTTTTGTTAGCCCCATTTAATGACTTTATCTAAAACAAGACACAGCTGTACATTTTCTGAGGATGAAAGGTTCTTGGGAAAAATTGGCTGATGCTTCTTTTAAGCCCACTAAGTCCCTCTGAGTCTTCACATTCCCTAGATGGCCTTGGAGCACTCTAACATCTTTGTTTGTGAACTTTCACTCTCCCTGCACGAACATTGTGTAGGTCTGACATGAGCACAGGGTACAGAGTGCTTTATAGGAGCAGCAATACACCTTTATCCTCGCACTCCTGCTGTTTCTGAGGTTTTGCTTACACTTTCCTTTCAGCAGATTGTACATTATGAAATTCAAGTCCTGCATACTGGCTCTGTCAAACTACTGGTGTGAGGTCAGTGTGTTAATGGACCCACCTTCCCCTCCTTAACTGCTTTATCCCATGTTGTTTTACTTTAACATGATAGGAAAAAAGCACAACGGCACTCCATATTCCAGGTTTACCGTAACATATTTCTCAAGTGGTAAATCCTTTCAGAAGTGTACAATGAAAAACATTTTCAATGTGAAATAACAGCACACACATCTTTCACTGCATTTTTCTCTTTCATACTGCAAAATGACTTAATACAGAAGCAGCTGTGCCTTATTCAAGTGAGAGATGTGTGGTAAGGTCCATGTGTTGTAACTGCAAACACAAACTACGTTTTACTCTCAATATTTTTGTCTTAGAGTTTGGGTGCTCAATGCCCCAATCTATTTGCATTTGCTGCTCAAGAAATGGCATTTCATTGCAACACAACTTGGGACACAACACAACTTATATTTTGATGCTGTCACTAACACTATATTTTGCCACCTACTGGCCAATAAAAAGTAGTTATTTGTAATTTCATACATGACACCCACTCAAAAACAGGTATTTAAGGGAAAGCTCTTGACAGTATTTTATCATGGACTTTGTCCAAATGTATATCGTATTTGGAGATATTCTTTCTTCTGATGGAAAAATGGATATTTTACAGAGAAATTGACAACTCATAACCCCAATTTCCACTTGAAAGTGATTAAGTATCATTTGAATATGACACTTTAGGGAGAAAGAAATTTATAATTTTAAATTCAAGTTCACACAGGAAACTGAAACAGGGTTAAAAATATCCCAGGGTTCTGCTTTCAAAAGGATATGGAAGTAATCAATAGAGGAAATCTGTTCTGAGAAAAATGGCAGATAAAGAGTTTTAACTTAGACCTCCGGAGCAAAACTCTGGATGTCAGATCAATTAATCAATCAATCAATCAATTAATATGTAAGTAGGTAAATAAATAAACACATAGCTCTAGAATCTTTGCAGCCATATTAACTGGGTTTTTATGGGTATGGTATCTAAATAGATCATAGATGTCCGATTTATATTCAAGATCAGGCCATTGGCACCAGGTTCAATAGGTTTGTTGGTATACTTTGACCAGGTTCTTCAAAATTCTTTGAACCTCTCCAAAATAACTTTGAAAAACTATATATCTCTTACACATTATTAGGTAGGAATGCAAGATTCTGTCATACATATAACTAACTACAAATAAAATGTTTCTGAAAAATGTAGATATTAATACTTTAAAATTTATTTTGTTAGAGAAATATTGAAATATCAACTTCACAAAAGAGAACAGTACACTGAATCCTCCTTTTCTACTACCCAGATTCAAAATTTGGATTTTGCTTCAGCTAAAACTTTTTTTTCTCCTCTTGAGACATTATTAAACAAATCTCAGAAAGCATGTCATTTTACTCTATTTTAATATGCATTTCTAAATAATATGTACTTTCCTATGATAACCATTATCATACCTGACAAATTAAGGATAAATCCTTGGTATCACCTGATAGCAGTTCATCATCAAAATTTTCTATTTCTCTCAAAAAACCTTTTTAAAGTTATTATATTCAAAACAAGATCTACCCAAGGATCCATTTGATGTTGTAACTCGTATCTTTTTAATCATACATTTTCCTCTTTCCTTCTCCTTTTTTGTACCACTGATTCTTTACAGAATCAGAACCAGTTAACCTCTAGAATAATCCACATTCTGAATTTTTCAATTTGCCTATTTGTATTAACTTCGTCTTTTATCTTCTGTAGTTCCCATAAATATAACCACTATCAAGGTTAAAATTAGGTAAAAGTATTTTGGCAAGAAGGCCTCAAAGGGACGCCAGGTGCTTTACACTGCATATTATTAGAAGGACAAAGGATGATTGCATCACTTTTAGGGATACAAAGATTTCAGTGGGTTCAAATGATGGCAGCCGGTTTCCTGAATTATAACGGCTACTATCATCTCTTCCTTTTTCAGATTCATCCATTGATGATCATTATTTTTAAAAAATTAAGTAAAGGCTATAAAATAATGATTTTATAATTATACCATTCGATCCACATTCATTAGCTGGAATTCTGTAAACAGAAATTTCCTTGCAAATGAAGCAACTGACAAAGGATTTATCTCCAAAATTTATAAGCAGCTCATGCAGCTCAATAGCAAAAAAACAAACAACCCAATCCAAAAATGGGCAGAAGACTTAAATAGGCATTTCTCCAAAGAAGATATATAGACTGCCAACAAACACATGAAAGAATGCTCAACATCATTAATCATTAGAGAAATGTAAATCAAAACTACAATGAGATATCATCTCACACCAGTCAGAATGGCTATCATCAAGAAATCTAGAAACAGTAAATGCTGGAGAGGGTGTGGAGAAAAGGGAACACTCTTGCACTGCTGGTGGGAATGTGAAATGGTACAGCCACTATGGAGAACTGTATGGAGGTTCCTTAAAAAACTAAAAATAGAACTACCATATGACCCAGCAATCCCACTACTAGGCATATACCCTGAGAAAACCATAATTCAAAAAGAGACATGTACCAAAATGTTCATTGCAGCCCTATTCACAATAGCCCAGAGATGGAAACAACCTAAGTGTCCATCATCGGATGAATGGATAAAGAAGATGTGGCACAAATATACAATGGAATATTACTCAGCCATAAAAAGAAACGAAACTGAGCTATTTGTAATGAGGTGGATAGACCTAGAGTCTGTCATACAGAGTAGAGTAAGTCAGAAAGAGAAAGACAAATACCGTATGCTAACACATATATATGGAATTTAAAAAAAAATGTCATGAAGAACCTAGGGGTAAAACAGGAATAAAGACACAGACCTACTAGAGAATGGACTTGAGGATATGGGGGGGGGGAAGGGTAAGCTGTGACAAAGCGAAAGAGAGGCATGGACATATATACAGTACCAAACGTAAAATAGCTAGCTAGTGGGAAGCAGCCACAGAGCACAGGGAGATCAGCTCGATGCTTTGTGACCGCCTGGAGGGGTGGGATGGGGAGGGTGGGAGGGAGGGAGACGCAGGAGGGAAGGGATGTGGAAACAGATGTACATGTATGACTGATTCACTTTGTTATAAAGCAGAAACTAATAAAAATAAATAAATTTTTAAAAATGGCCTTTATCTGAAAAATTTCTCTCTGTTTCTCAAGGTCAAAGGAGAGTTCATGACTTTTGGAGTAAACATATGTCAAGCATCAAAAAATCATAAATGTCAGTCATGTATAAAAGTAATAAATGTAAGTCTCTGGAGACACTACCTTTTATTATATCAAATTATTTAATAAGTATCACTGAATTTCCATATCATTTCTGTAATTTAAGGTACATAATGATTTTGTTAATTTTAAAGAACATAAAATAAAATAATCACAGATGACAAATATACTAATTTGCACTTAGTAGTCACTCATTATTTTCTATTTTCAGTCTAAAACTATGGAAAGAAAAATTAGGCTGAATACATTCACTTAATTAAACATATAAACAAAAGTGTTTTTTCTAACCAAGTTTGAGCCTCATTTCTTGTTTTCTTTTGTTATTTTTATTATTTTTCATTTAAACAATAAGCAATGGCATTTCCACTGATGTATATTAAGTATCAAAAAAAAAATCACAGTCTTGAGCACATATAAACCAATAATGAGGGAGAAATTTAACTGAATGTAGTGGTAAAATATCCCAGGCAAAATAAATAATATTAGTTTTGTCTTATATGACTAAGAAAAACTTAAAGGCTAGAAATAAAGAAGGGGAAAGTAGTTTAGGGATTGAGACCTAAAACCGAATTCCTCATTTAACACTCAGAACAACCACTGAATAGAGAAATTGCAAGATGGAATTTTAAGAACTCACCAACCTAGCTTTTGATAGAAACAAATCCAAAACATGTTAGTCCCCAGATAATCTTACTACCTTAAAAAGACTAACTCATTAGAATGTCCACACACTCTCATAGTTACCCTTGCCAGTTTTTCATTCTCTCAGGAAATATATTTTGGAAAAAAAAATCATGGGTTTTGGTTTCATCTTCTCCTCTCCTACATCCTCCATGAATGTTGAGCAGAACATTTAGCCATGGCGAAAAATAATCAAAAGATATGGTACTAATCAGCCATCTACATGATTTGCTCATTAATCAAATGGTTCCCAATTGGTAGAATAAATATTTGTAGATTTATTTCTAGGTAATTCCTGGAGTCTATATTCTTCTTTAGTCATTTTTATCATCCTGGTTTAAAGTATCTGTGAATTGTTGAGAGTAGAGAATTTGGGGGAAATATAGACTGCTTTCAAATTAACTGTTCAATTTTTTAATTGTATTATCTGGTAAAAATTACTTAACCTTTATTCGCCTCAGTTAACTAACCTGAAAAACTAAAATAATGTAAAGGTCTGAGCACACTGTTCAAAATTAATGTTGCTGATGTGCCCCTTTAATAACACTCTTCTATACCTCATAATGATTGTAAATATAATAAATAGTCTCAGTATAAAAAGACATTTTCTTTTACATTCTTATATTTTTCCTTAAAATAGTTTATATTCATACAACCATTTTGATTACCTTGTGCATTACCTTTATTGTTCAATTATTTCAAAAACATTTATTGATCTCCTACTATGTGTGAGACATTGCCAATGCTGAGAAGACAAAAGGAAAAAGGTACAATCCCTGTTCTCACTATGTTAGGGGAAAATAGAAGAAACAAAAATACAGTAAAAGATTATCTGTGCTAAAATAGATATGTAATCAGAGTTGTTTGGAAAGAACAAACCAAGCTAACGGTACTGGAGTGTCTGTTTAAATTTAAAAAAATAAAGGTTTAAACTGGGAACTGGAGAATGAATAGTGATTCTAAAATAAAAATACAGAAGACTCAGAAGAAGGAAATTTTAGGCATAATGAATAGTTTATGCAAAGACAAAGAGATGTGAAATTTCAGCATATCAATTCTTGCTGCCATACTTATCAATTATAAATCTATTGCTACTTGCCAGTGTTCTTGGTTCCTTAATACACTTTCTATTTATGATTTATAGAGCAATCATTTTATGTAGGTATCAATGTTGATTTTATGTCTACAGAGAACAATAATCTGGAAGTAAGAATACCCTAACTAATTTAACTGCATCTTATTTCTATTTTTAATTTTATTTTCATAATAGATAGTACCGTCATTGATTCCAAAATCAAAAGGTACAAAAGGATATACATCAAAAAGTTTCCTTCTCACAGTCACACATTTGTCACCTCACATCACTGCTATTAGTCTCTCGTTTATGTTCACAGTTATTCTTTTTTACTCTACAATAAATACTAGAGACTTTCCAGGACAGCTCAAAAAAGTTATATTTCTAATTGCTGTACTATAATTTAAATAGTCCCCCAATGATAGACATATAGATTGTTTCCATTCTGTTGTTATTTAAATAATGCTGAAATGACTATATTTTTACATATGTCATTTTATTGTGCAAAATATCTCTCCAGGCTAAATCTAAAAAAATTAAATTGGGGAGGTCAGAGAATAGGTATGTTTATAATTATGTTCAATATTACCAAACTATTTTTCATAGTGGTTATATTACTCAAGGTGCCCATACTGAAACCAGCAGTATACAAGTGCCTCTGTTTTCCCATAGCCTGGGCAACAATGTGAGTTATTTCTCATGTATTTCTGGGGTTATTTTCTAATCTGACCTATTTATATGTCTATGTAGATAGATGATGCTTTTTTCTTTCTTAAGGACTCTGATTATATATATATATATGTATGTATATATATTTCTGATTATATATACATACTTCTATATACATAAACAGAGTAGGTAGATTAGATATATCAGATACTATCATGTACCATGTTATTTATATATATATATATATATATATATATATATATATATATATATAGGGAGAGAGAGAGAGAGAGAGAGTGCATGTGTTTGAGTACAGTTTGTTTTGCATTTTTTGGTATTATATGTAAGAATGAGCAGAGTTTTAATCTTTTGAGTCATTTTTATTTCTATTTCTATGGGCTGCTTGTTCCCAAATGTTCTCTTTTATTTTCCTTTTAGGTTTTGGTCTTGTTTTAATGTAATTGTAGGTGTTCTTTACATATTAAAATCAACTATATATATATATATTTTAAATCTACAAGGCAAAGTCCACTATAAGCAAAGTCAAATTATAAATGAAAAAAAGTAAAAAAAAAAAAATTTATCTAATATTCCAAAGGTCTTTTTTCCTTCTATCTATAATTACTAGAGTATTTTACAGTCAATAGAGATGTTCCTTCATACCAATACCCATAATTCCCATATGAAATGCTAATAGTAAATAAATGGAAATGGCAATAAAAATGGTGGATATACTTAAACTTGAAATCAGTGCTATTAATTTTTTATTACCTAAAAGAAAAAAATTGAGTGTCAGCTTCAATGTAATGAATTATATACATATAGATAGATTTCAATTTATTTTGAGACGACATTTCAATGAGAAATGTAAGTGAATCAGAAAAAAATATTAATCATTAACACCTGAAATAAAAACTCATTTGCAGAGCTTTTTGGAGGGAGGTGATCAATAAAGAGGTTGATGTGTTAATCATTTTGTGTATAACATTCTGTGAAAGCATCCTTAGATGAAAGGAGAACATACCATTTCAGGCAAGAGCTTTTGACATTTTTCAGAGTACTTCTCTCTACCAGGCACTGTGACCACAGTGGGCAAAACGCATGGTAGCACAAGTAATAACAGAATGAAAGATGGCCCCAATAAGTTAATATAGTTACTTTAGATCCCTTCTATACAATACTGAGCAATATGATTGTGCGGTATTCCTTCCATATCAAACTTCATTGAAATCAGTGGTGCAGCTATCTCATTCATTTCCATACACCTTTATATACTTAATTTCAAATGTAAGTACTTCACATAAGCAATTTTATTACATAATAAATATATTTGAATACTGCACTGAAAACTCAAATGTGTTCAACAACTTATTTTTAAAATACCCTAACTTGATAATGTACAGAAACCAGTAAGTTTTAAGGTGACATGACTTAAAACAGTCATGGCATGCTATGGTTTAAAAATAAAAAAATATGCAGTATAGAAAGCACATTAAGTAAATCATAAGGTTTTTACATAGTACTAATGATTCAGCCTGAGCAGGCTGTGAGAGTCCAGTCATTAAACCATTCTTTACTAGATGCCAAGATGAAGTGGACTGTACCCTGTTGGATCTCCAAATTCTGGCCAAAGCAGCTTCCAAACACAGTGAGAAATTAAAAGCTTTGCTGATTGGATTACTAAAACACATAAAGGTCAAACTGAATGGCAAAATGCAACTATTTCAGAAATCCATATTTTCTGTATATCTCAGAAATAACTAAATTTCCTTGTCAATTGCATTATTATGAACTTTCATCAAATCTTTAACAGTGGTCATTTTTAAGTCTTTTGTGATTTACAGACAGTTCTGGGTATGCTCTGATACTTTTGCAAAAATGTTCCTATAAATGGGTTTCATCTTCAAGGAATTCATGGAAAAGACTCTGATAAGTACAGGTTTCTGGTAGCTGACTATACTGCTGAACTGAATGAATAAGCATTTTCAGAACTCTAATGGAAAACTGATGAATTCATAAAAGTGCTAACAAAAGATCAAGATGAAAAAAAACTTAATGACATGGGACTGGGTGAACTGATGAGGATGATTATAATTTTTGTGACTTCCTGTTTGAATACAAAAAAAATCCCACAAGAACTCAGAGGCAAAAAATATACAAATCAATTTTCACTGCAAAGTAAAGGAGCTGTTACAGTGGAGGATTAATGGACTGAATGTCAATATTATGACATAGTATGAGGGTGTTTCATGTTTGGTAATTGCAATCATTGTTGCTTTTGTTGTGGTCATCCATTTACAATGCTTGGTATCAGTTTATTTCTCTTGTAAAAATTAAAATAATTAAAAAAAAGAAATCCATATTTCTATGGATACAAAACAAAGTAAAATTCTTTAGAATATTAGGTCATTGAAAAGTCAATTCTTTCAAATACACATGTATAATACCACAATTCCTATCATTTCATTGCTTTGAGTCTTTTCCACAAAGTAGGTCAGTAACAATAATATTTCAATTATTTCACTGTTTTGTTCAAAGGTGTTCAAGATTTTCCACGTATATGCTTTCATTAGTAACAAAAAAGTGAGAAAAAGCAGACAAAAAAAAAGGATCATTGTTCTACATTTATAAACAGGTTAAATAGTTCTAGTGCCTTATTAATAATTATAATCATTATTCTTGTGAATCTTAGGTGAGTGTATATTTTATCATGTTTCTGTATTAATTAACTCTTGAAAACTCAAAATGACATCACTGCTTAATTCTGATGAATCTCTGAGGTACAGGAATCATGAGTCAGAGAAAGCAGCCTAAGCAGGTAGAACTGTTTTGGTTTACCTACAAAGTTTGGGAACCATTATTATTCATTACACTGCCAAGATAATGGCAGAGTGCCCTCTGGTGTGAGTTCTGGGTAGTCCTCATAAGTTTAGACTACTCATCCTTTCTAGAGTACTTACTAATCTACAGTGTCTTTTCCCCTGGATACCCTCGCCTTCCATCAATCTCCACCAATCCATTTCTGGATTGGAGAAAGAGAATAATAATAGGGAACAACATTTAGTGTGTGACGATTATGTTCTAAATACTCTACTGTGCTCTTTAGTTGTACTATTACAATTATTTTTACAATAAACCTATGAAGTAAAGACTATTTTTACACCCTCGCCTCTTTTACAGATAAGGGAATTGAGTTTTAGAAAGGATAAATTATCTTGCCTTAAATACCCAACTCTTAAGATACAGAGCAGAAATTGAAACCCAAAGTCTATGTGATGTCAGAGTCCTGGGTTTTAATGTTTTTCTCCTTTATCTAACAGATTCTAAACATCTGTATTAATGATTAAACTCATCTTCAAAGGCAAAATAATTACCTTTGGTTCTTTGGACTCTGGAATTAATTTGGGGCTTTTCAAAAAATATAAATTGGTAGACTGGGTCAATTAAATTCAATTGATATACCAATGATAACTATATGTGAAGCCTTTCAAAAATATGTTTAACTTCCGTAGGCTTCCTAAAATGTAATGCCTATTTAAAACATAACCTCTAGAGGTCACTTGAAAATCCAATTACTTCAGATTCGTCACATGCACAGGTGTCTTCTACAAAGATAATAGTCACCTCCAAAAGTTAAACAATCATATAAATCAAAAATATACTTAAACACAAGTTTCTTCTTTTTGCCTCTAAATTTGCACCAGACTATATTTACTGCTAAAAATTAAACTTGAGATATTACAATAGCAATAAAAATGTCATGTAGGATTTGCTTATGTACTTTTAAATGATATTAAAAGTGAGTTTAAACTGGACTGCATAAAAGAAAAATGTGTATGGCTGTTGATCTTCCTTAAATGAGGTTTTTCTGTTGCTGTGGTGGGGAGGCTCACCACAGGAATGTAGGCAGCTCATAATGTCCAAACTTAAAGAAGAAGTGACCTATTTTTAGACAGAGAGCTGAGATACTAAAAGTTTTCTCTTCTTAGAATTCTATAGAAGAATATCACAAAAGGCCATTACAAATGATTAAGTAAATCTTTGACCTTGAAATCTGGGTCAAATATTTACAAACAAAAAAAGGAATAAGTTTGAATATCTATCTGAGAAATTCATCCAGTTTGGTGAAATATTATAAGGACTTCAATGCCTAATTCTACGCTGTCCTCAAGTGACATACTATTACAGAAAAAAATTTGAAATCATCTCAACTTTCTAGTTCCTTATACCTCTGGACATATCTCAATATCTGTTGGTCAGTCTCATATATGCTACAAAAGTGTGATAGTGGATATAAAACAAAGCTCCCAAAGTTTATTTTGCTCTGACAGAGGTGAAGAAAATGTTTTTTTGTCTGATCAATGACTTCTAGATTTCTTTCATCATTTCATTGTATAAAAGTCATCATGATCTTTCTCTATATAAAATTATTCTAAGAATACGCAGCAGAAAAATATTTTATGAAATAATTAATAAACTAGTTTTAAATGAAGAGGTAAAATGTGTGTTCCCAGCAAATAGAGTGAATCCCAAACAATTTTCACCTGAATAGTACTATGATATTGCATAGAGAATCTGAAAGTTGCCAGTGGTCTCAGATCTAATATCTTCCACAGTAGAGAGGAACACAATTTTTGAACCAGAGACTATTAATTCTCGAGATATCATTATGTTTCAATAAATCTTACATTTTAAAAATTGGGAAATGCAGTATCTGCAACTGAACTTGGGTATTCTTTTAATATTTCCTATTCACTAAATGAGTTCATTTGTTTAGTTAAAATTTCAAAAAACCGTAGGATAAGTACACACTACAGTGCCTTTGAAAAAAATTTTGCTGTTACGTATGTCAGTTTTGAAGCTGGTTCCTTTTGCTGTTTCATTGCATTGTAAAATATTTTTACTTCTATTTGAATTACATATTCCTATTTTAATCATTTGAATTTTATCACTAACATTATCATAGCAAATGTGTTTAGTAATATCTATATGAATGGTATTAAATTATACATTCTCCCTAGTCATTAAAAGCAGAGGAGAAACTCACAGCTCCAATTCTCAGGGTCCTCTGAATCATGTAAATTCTCCTGCTGGCCCCACGTTTAGGATCAAGAGGCTCCACATTTAGGATAGAAAAAGGACCTATTCTCCCCTTCCTGACACTCTTTAGTTCCCATCCACCATTCTACCTGGTTCCAGTAGAGATTCCTCTCTCATCCTCCCCTGAAGACTAGCACCCACTTAAGAGTCAGCAGTATAGCTCTTGTATACCTTTACAGCACTACTGAGAAAGACCTCAGTCCTTCCTTGCATTCCTGCTTCCACGACACATGCACTGATTCGATCAACATCACATATACTGTCATGATTTTCCTCTTTCAGAGTCAGTCTCCTCTCAGAATCCCATGCCTTTCAAATCTGATCTAGGAATGCTCACTGTCTAGGACTTACACTGCTTGTATCCATATGCATGACTCAGGGGAAGTCACTTCATCTCTTTGAGCCATGTTTTCCCTCTACAAGACAATGGGATTATTAGGGGTCAAGTTATAAAGCTACATGGGCATTAAACAATCAGCTGGCCATAGGGTAGTTATCAGTCCTCTATATATTTGATATCATGACTTAACTCAGCCTCTGGATTTGTGGACTAGTGATTATGATTAAAGGAGACACGAACAGCATGCAATATAAAAATAGCATCCCTACTCTGTTAAATATGAAAGTAACCTTTAGTCTTTTACTAAGCGGATAAACTAGGGAATATTTTGATGAAAAAAAGTGAAATAAAAATCAACCAAGCATTTGCAGATAATAGGAATGAATGCTTTTCTACCACTGTGTTACAAATCTTCTGGTGTGAAATTTGGAAAAAAAAAATCTCTATAGCTGATGGCCATACTTGGTAGCTGATGTACTGAATCAGAATAATTCAAGACATGATAGAGAAGTGGTTCTCAAGTCCTGTGTACAGATTTATTGCAACAAAGACACTTGGAATGTTAACTTATAAAAGATATTTCTCATTACTTTTTCAGGCCCTAGGAAATAGCATCACTGTGAGTAAATATCAATAATTTATTGTTTAACAAACACCTCCCATTTCCTGCCAAGGATTGTGATAGAGGGCCAAACTCAGGAATCACTATCCTAGAGGACATTATCTAATAGTTCTTACTGCCCTTATCATTAAAGAATTAGTATTATATTTTGATAATCTCCATGGATGTAAATCTAGGTCAAAAACCTGAAAGAGTATATCAGAAAAGTATAGCTCTTACTTATATAATTGGAATTTGGCAAGAGAATAGATCTAAAAATTCTCACCAAAAAAAGGTAAATAAACATGTGAGGTGATAGATGTCTTAATTAACCCAAAGGGGGAATCCTTTCACAATGTATGTGTATATCAAATCATCAGTTGTACAGCTTAAATATCTTACAATTTTATTTGTTAATTATACTTCAACATAGCTGAAGAAAATAAAATGAAATGATGGCTCTTATGATGCAGTATTATTAATATCACTAAGGTTCTCTCCAAATAGCCTTAATGCATACTTGACAGAATAAAGAAATGCAATTTTCTCTTATTTTGTTTTAGAAAATGAAGAAAATATGTTTTCAAACTATTCTAATTTGCAAAAGCATACCACTGACTTTACAATTCTACATGAATTAGATCTATTTTTATTATATTTATCTTTAGTGGAGAATAACTGACAAATATAACTGTATTTATTCAAAATGTACATGATGATTTGATATAAATGTACATTGTAGAATGGTAACCAAAATAAAGATAATTAACACGTCCATCACTTCACATAGTTAACATAGATAACTTGTGTGTGCGTGTGTGTGTGTGTGGTGAGAATGCTTAAGATCTACTCTCAGGGTGAGGTCAAAGGGCATAAATTTTCAGTTATAAGAATAAGTTCTGAGGATCTAACGTACAGAATGGTGACTATTGCTATTAACAGAGTACTTGAACTAGGCTTATTTTAAGCATTAAACTATTTAAGAAATGCTGAGATTCTCTTATTTAAATTCTGCGTAAGTCAGATTTTCATATATTCTTGAGTAAGCAGTTGTCGTGACTGACTTTCTTATTATACATAGCTCATGCCACAATGTCAAATTTTTATTCTTGGTGATAATCACCATAACATAAAAATGATATAAATAAGAATTACAGCTAGAAATGCAGAAATATAAATGCCATTAATGATATATACTCTAGGAATCTTTGAATGGGTTGACTACCCATATTTGAAATGTGAAAAATACAATCACTGTACTTTTTTATCTACAACACTATCAAAAAATTACTTTCACCTATTTTATCATGGAAGTGGTCTGTTGTTTCACAGAATTAACGGCATATGTCACTGTACTATTGTATACATTCAATCTAAGAATTAAATCTCAAGGTAGAAATATGTCCAACATAGATCTTTCCAATTATCTCCAAAATGATCATGGATTTTAATTGATATTAATGATAACTGTGAAGTGGAAATTAAAACTCTCTTTTACATCTAAGACCTGGAATTGGAAAAAACTTATTCTAAATTCCAGTGAAAATTAAGTAAATGGAGAAAATCTGACTGAAGCCCAAGCTGAGTTACTCTGAGTAATGTAATGCTACATGGACTACACTGTGTTCCTCTCCTGATTTAAAGAAATCAGACATGAATCCTATGCTCTATCTTATTTTGGTACCTTGTTATAGGAGGGATTTCTGCTTGTACTTAGGCTGTGTTGTCTACTGCTGGGGATTCAGATTTATCTTTGCTTCTGTTTCATATTTGTGGCATGGGGTCTAATAGAAATCCATCTTTGTGTGCATCTCTGCTAGGTAATCCACCCTGATCATAAGAAGAGTCTCAGTGTCCAGGTTTGAACTGAAGCTACAAAGAAAGTCTTAGTTATTTAATGGGGAGTGATTCAGTTCAGGGGTTTGGCAGTTATTCAAATCTATTTTCATCCCTACTCCCTGGTCCTATATTCAATTCCAAGGGAGAAAGAAAGTTGTTAGTTAAAATCAAAGTGTCTTACTATGAGATATAGACAATGTTATTCTATGATCCTTATCCCAGCATGTATACAAAGAGGCAGGAGCCCTTGTTTGCTACAGTGAGAAAGACCAGAATGTGAGTTGGCCCTTTTGAGGGATAGAGACAGCCAAGAGAGAGCTCAGCTATGCCCAGCACAAGAGTTCCACTCAGTCATCTGATAAAACAGAAGCAATTGTCAACAGCTCTTGTCATGCCTAAAAGCCCAGTAGTGATCACAAATCAGAGAAAAGCCACCTGAATTAGTGGAGAACTCCCAAAAAAGGGTGCAACAGCCCTGGGGGAAACTGGCTATAATAAGGAAGCACATATATATCTCCTTGGAACTTCCAGAAATATTCATTATGTGTGATAAGCAAAGGAAATGTAGTTATTAACACATTGTATTAACTTGTCCCCATGTGTATCTACAGTGAGTAAGGTACAGTAACATTGGGCCTCACTTATCTATTTATGTATATGTCCCTTTGCCATATTAACCTGCTCTTTGATTCCTCACTTCAACTCTAAGAGATATATATTAGGTGAATTCCCTGGGAAACCTCCAAAGCCACCATGCAGTGAGTGGTAGAACTAACATTAGAACCAAGGATTTTGTCCCTTCAAAATCTGTATTATTTCTTCTATACTGTTGCTTATAGGAAGGCTAAATTAACAGCAGCAATTGTCCTTTTGAAAACACCCTTGGAAACTGTATCATGATTTTTTAATCTAATCACAATTAATGTTATATAAAAATTATTAAAAGAATATAAACAAGCCCATTCACCATTTCTGTTTAATATTGTTTGCCAGTGTGATAACATAAGAAAAATATATTAAAAGCAAAATAATTAGAAAGGAGGTTTTTCATATGATAGAAATATCTACATAGAGAAGAAAAAGATTTTTAACCTTAGATAAAATGAGGTTAAGCAAGTGTTAAATAAAGATCAATATACAAAATTCAATTGCATTTCCATGTACTAGCAAAGATTAGGAAAAATGTTAAAAACATTCAAAATAGAATCAAAATATTTTAAAATTGTAACAAAATATAAACAAGGACATGCAAGATTTGTACCCAGAAAATCATGAAACATTACTGAAAGTCAATAAAGAAGGGCTAAATTAATAAGATGTATCTCATGGGTGTGGGTAGGAAGATTTCATAACATTAAGATGTCAATTCTCCCAAATAGATATATGGATTTATTGAAACTTTAATCAGAATCTTCACAGGGTTTTAACAATATTTGAACAATTTGTTCTCAAGTGTACATGGAAGAGCAAAGCCAGAGAAGTCACCATTCCTGAAGAAGAATATAAAAGATTTACTTGTTTTACCATATGTGAAGATAATGATAAAACCACATTAAGTAAGATGCTTGGTATTTGTGCAGGGTAGACTAAATGCTGAATGGAACAGAGCAGACTAGGTAATAGCATCATACATACACAGAGTTTGGGTATCTGACCAAGATATAATGGCAAATCAGAAAAAAAAGTGCCAGAAAAAAATGTTTTTTTTCTTATAGGGAAAAAAATGTTGGATTCTTACTTCCTACTGCATAATAGAAAAGAATGAAAGATGAGAAAAACATAACTCCAGATAAACTAGGAATTTAAATGTGAAAAGGTTACTTTTGAAACTTTAAAAATATAACTAAATATCTTTCTAATCTGAGGTTAAAAAAAGATTTCCTAAACAAGACACTCAAATCTCTAAAATAAAAAGTAATGCTTAATAAATTAATTTATATGAAGATTAAGAAGTTCTCTTCATCAATGGATATCTTAGAGGTCAAAAACTTATCTACATAATTGAAGTAAATACTTGCTACATATTACTGAGAAAACATTTTCAAGAATATAAAGGAGTTATAAACCAGTAAAACAAACAAACAAACAAACAATCCAATAGATAAGGCATTTTATAAAAGAGAAAATACATGGATATTAAATATATGAAATGTTCCAAATAAGTAAAAAAAAAAATGTAAATTGATACTAAAATGATACATCATCTAATATCCTTTCCATCTGCAAAAATTAAGCAGTCAGACAAATTTAAATGTTGAACAATATAGGTCAATGCAGCAATAGAATCTCTTACACATTGCTAGGGTAATTTAAGTTAGTTCAAAACACACCTAGGAAAACTACTTGATGTTATCTTGTAAAGTTTAACATTTACTTGTGGTAGATTGTTTAATGGCCTCAAATTCCTCCCTTCCTTGTGTGCATTTCCCTTTGTCATATGCAAATCCCTTTGCTGCTTCTCCTATCAAGAGCTAGAATTTATTTATATATCAGTGAAAACAAGAGTATGGTTGGATTTTATAAACATATTCAGTGAAAACTGCATATTCCAAAAAATCATATAGGGATATGACAAATTTTTACTGAAGTACAGATTCTGAGAAATTAACATGAAATATTTTTGATAAGGAAGAGCCTTAGGATCAAACCTTTGTAAGAAAGAGAAAGAAAATAGAATTGTACAGAGGGATTACTTGATCTACAGCAATGCAGGCCCAGTGAAAGTCTCAGTGGTGGATTTTGAATGGCCCTCAGGAAGTCCTGAGAAGTCAAGAGGGACTTTATACTCTGGCATCAAACAGCACTTGGAGATCACTGCATGTGGGCGAGCCCTGAGGCATTCCCTGACACTCTGTCAGTATAACGCTATCTACTGACAACACTCTCAGCAGTTTGGGCAACTTATTCAATGAAGGGGGTTGGATTGCACATCAGAGTGTCCACTGACTGGGTGACTAAGTTTTATCCTTTTTCAAACCTCCTGTTGCCATTAAAGTGAATGCTCATTATGTCCAGGATTCAAAAGAAACCTCCAAAATGAAAGGTATCCTTACCACCCAGTGCCCTGTTTTTTAAATTTCACGTTGGCAACTTATTTTCTTTTGTACCAGCTCAGCAATCTATTTAAAATGAATTTGTAAAGGTGTTTCATTCATCATTTAAATTATTTGAATTGAAAGACACATAAAGTTGCATCATATTTCCCATGTCAGTAGAGCAATGGGAACTCCCTCCTTATGGAGGTAGAACGTAACTCCTCCAATCTTAATCGTGGGATGTATGTAGTGACTTCCTCATAAAGAGTACAGTATGGAAGGAAGAAAGAATAATTCTACAATGGAAATACCTGACAACCACTACCTGAGCCAAGTAAGTGATCAAAGATAGTATCACTGATGAGACATTTTAATAACATATGCCCTTGATATTATGGTAAGAATGGCACTTTACCTGTGATATCTTCTTCTAAAACCAATAAACTCAGTCTTATCATGAGAAAAACATCAAACACACCCATATTCAAGGTCACTGTAAAAAACATCTGCCCAGTATACCCCCAAAATGTCAAGGTGATCAAAAACATGGAAAGTCTGAGAAACCGTCAGTCTAGAGCGACCTATGGAGACATGATGACTAAGTGTAATATGGTATCCAAGATGGGATACTGAACAGAAAAAAAAGACAAGAGGTGAAAACTAAGAAAATCAGAATAAAATATAGACTTTAGTTAATAATAATGTACAAATATTGGTCTGTTGGTTGCTACAAATGTACCACAGTAATGTTAACCATAGAGAAAACAAGATTGGGGTATGCAGGACTCTCCAGAATATACTTGCAAATTTTTTGCACCTGTAAAACTTTTCAAAAATAAACAAAATTTAAAACAAATACAGAAAATATATTCAATGGTGGAAATTAGTGAAAAACATTATTTGACTCTGCAAAAATTAAAGGTACCCTTTACATGATTATTTCACTGACAGCTTCACTTAAGTGATTGAGTTGACTTTTTCACATATTGTGCTGTAATCATACTTACAAAATTGAGGTTACATTAGCAATTTTCTGCTTCCTTTGATTCAGATAAGTAACTCACACTCAGATTCTTACATTGTTACATATTACTTCTTGTAGATTGAGCTAACCTTGCTCTTTCCTCCTGAGAGCAAACGTTTGAATTCAGTCAGTCTCACCAAACCTTTGGAAGGACTTTTAACTTACATTGAATTCTTTATATTAACTCCAAAGAAGCAAATTAGTATTTTAAATAAGAAAAAAAAAATTTTTAATGAATTTAAAGATTTTACTAGTCGGTAAAAAAAAAAAAAATCAATGATCATGTTTCAACTGGGTATGCCATTCCAATTAAGTCTGACATGTATACATATATTTTGTCAATTTTTAAAACGTTTCCAGCATCAGGGATTGTGGCAAAACTATAAAAAATTTTGAAATTAAAATGAGTAAGATATTTTCTTTTACTCTTTTGGGGGACTTCAAATTCAACTTAAATTACTTTCAGCCAGTTGAGTTCAGTTGTTGCCCCTTGTGATCACAGGAATTGACACAATGCCTTGTAGAGAATAAGTTCTCAATGTAGAGGCTGTATGTACTTGATACACATTTCCAATATGCAAGAGTGAAGAGTGAAACTCATATACAAGATTTTCAGTCCATTGAGTAAATATAAACATTAATCCATTTTAGAAGATTTAGAACCTTCTAAATACATAACTGAACAAGACATAGTCTAGATTTCAATAAGAACTATGATAACATTTGTACCCAAAAATAGTTTATAACTACAATGAGAAAAAATTCCTAAGATGGGACAGAACCAAAAAAGAAACCACTCTTGGACAGAACACAAAACCCTGCATATTTAATATACATATATTAAATCATGTCTGAATGAGCAGTATTGTAAGGGAAATAGAAGCCAGAAAAAGGAGAATGTGTGATTAAATAAGGACAAGGTAGTAATAAAGTTAACATTTGGATGAAAGTCAGCTGTCAATCTTCAGAGGCCACACATGTGGCTTAAAAGAAGGATCACATACCAGGAAAATGGATAAACTGGGCCTCTGAAGAAAGAATATCAACTTAGAATTCTCCAAATAAAACAATACCCCAAAAGCATAACATGGTCAATAAATGAGTTGGGAAAACAAACCAAAAATAAGCAAATCCAATCCCTGTAAAAGCATGCTTGCCTGATTTGGCCCCGAGTTGAGACTGAGTAGAAGGGAACAAAAAAAGAGAAAAGAAAAAAGAAATCTTCCCTAACCATAAGCTCATAATCACACATGTTTGTGTCATGAAACCATAGCATCTGTTGCTTTAAAAGTATAAAAAAGAAAATTTAATCAAATGCAGCCCCATGTTGGTTTGCCTACAGGAATCTGGATAAAACTAATATAAATGTTCTTTGGAGGAAAATATTTTAAATAAAGGCCTCAAATCCCTCCTATTGATGGAATTCCAAAGAGCAGCCCCCATTCAAAATAATGAAACCCATCAAGAACCACATCATCACATAATTACATAAACCCAGCAAAAAAGTCAAACTAAAGAATCAGATTCCCAAAGAAAATCCACAGTTAGACATGTCATGGTAAAATAACGGAGCAAAACAAGAAAAAAGAGAAGGTTTTAAAAGCAATAAATGGGAAAGATAAGTTAATATATAAAATAATGGCTATCAGACAGTTCTCAATAGCAAAAAAGGAAGTCAGAAGAGAATGAAATAATATATTTAGATTGATGAGAAAAAATAGCTAACCAATTGTTTTGGGGGTGATTTTGTTTTCTTCATTCTCTTTACTTTTTCATTAAAATAAATTTTCATTTTTAATGTAGTAAAAATATTCCATTCTTTCCCTTAAGGCTTGTGTTTTTATGTTTTGTTTAAAAACAATCCTTTCTTATTCCCAAGTTCATGAAGAATTGTTTCCTAATTTTCTTTTAAAGATTTGTTTAAGCCAAAAACCTATATAAGATTTTGAACACACAACTGAGGAAGGATTCCATTTAGAATATTAAATTAACTGCTACAAAGCAGTAAGAAGACAGTTTAGTAGAAAACTTGGAAAAATACATAAAAGATATTTCACATAAGGGTTTCAAAACTAGAGGTAATATTTATATTTAAACCGGGTAATATGGACATTGATTTCTTTCCCTCTTTTTGATGAAACATACAAATAGTTTTATGCCTATGACAGACTTCACAGAGAAAATATGATAATAAATAATGTGAAATCATATAAGGTAATACATAACTAAACATCTAGGTAATTTCAACAGGCATTTTAAGGAAAGAGCACAGTGAACTTGGAGGGGTTGTCATGTACTTTTAAGAACAGAGATTTGCATTGGTACATTCTTGACAGGAGAAAAAAGGAAGGGAGGAAGGAAGAAATGAAAGAAGAATATTATACATAGGAAAAGCTATATTTAGTGTTGGCAAATGTGGAACCAATCTAAGCAAACCAATGCATAGCTCTGTCAACTTCAGTCTTTTCTGTTACTAAAGAAGCCTTTTTAAAGCTGTTCTGTTTGCCCCTTGAAATATGTCAAAAGATTCTTTTCAGGTTTACCTAGAGAGCTTTGCCTTTGTATAGTTCCATCCTCTTATCCCAGAAACAATCATTCTTGCATGGCATGGTTACCTTATTTAGTGAGCTTTGAGAGCTTTTGCAGGTGGACAATATTTCACATGCGGTTTGGTTTGTGTACTCTAAACATTGCTGAACAAAAACAAATCCATTCAGAAAAATAGCACTAGAGGGATCAGAAGCTGCTAAGGTTAGAATCATTCTCAGAGATGAAGTGGCCTAAAATTTTGCTTTCCTTCAGAGTCCAAAAGAAAAGCAGATTGATAAATGACATGAGGAGAGCATGCAGAGAAATGAGCTGAAGCAGAGAGACGCTGTGTGTATCTATGCATATTTAAGAACTGTGATTAATCTGTTAAACTGGCCATTTTTTGTTTTACTACAATTTTCTAGAAAATAAATGGCTCTTTTAGGTACCTGTATAATGAAAGACAGATATATGAAATCAACTCTTTACAGGTTAATTTCACTTTTTCAACATAAGTCAAATTCTTAGCAAACAATGAGACTGCCACAAAATCAATATAACTAGATTCTTCCTATAGCCAAAATAACCAATGACTGTTTCGGTGGTGCATTATTCACATGGCCCAAAAAACAGTCACACAATTGGCTTACAGGGTAATACTGCAGAACACCACTTGCCGTGGGAACAATAAATGTGTCTAATAAAGATTTCTTCCAGCTAGATGGGCAATAAAGTTATACTGCTCTACCACAAAATTGTCACAGATGCAATACCCGAACCATGTCTCTGGCTTCCTCAAACCTCTATCTGGAGAGGAGAAGAGGTGTTTTTTGTTTTTTTTTCCCCAAATGAAGCCTGTCTTAATAACCTGTTTCCTGGCTTCCCTGGTGGCGCAGTGGTTGAGAGTCCGCCTGCCGACGCAGGGGATGTGGGTTCGTGCCCGGGTCTGGGAAGATCCCACATGCCGCAGAGCAGCTGGGCCCATGAGCCATGGCCGCTGGGCCTGCGCATCCGGAGCCTGTGCTCCGCAACGGGAGAGGCCACAACAGTGAGAGGCCCGCGTACCGCAAAAAAAAAAAAAAAAAAAAAAGAAAAGAAAAAAATAACCTGTTTCCTGATGAGGACTAATAACTGCTACTGAGTCCAGCTTTTTGGCTCTAGTGAAGCAGTTAGATTGGCCATCTACTTGAGCATGAAAATCACACCTATCCAGTCAACCTAAAAGGTTTATTATGTAGCCTTGGACCTTGCTAAGAATTCTAAAACTAGGGAAATACTAGGGATCATCCAGAAAAATCCCAGTCAGATCTGACAAAAAAGGTGTACCATCAAAGCATGATTTGACTAGCATTTGTTAAGGTTATTTAAAACTACTTAAGAAGAAAGCATTTCTATAAAGACTCAAGCATTTTTTGATAAGCTCTTCCTACTGGTCAGTACATTTTATAGATTATTTCAAACTTCATCATAGACTAAGGAAAAATTATGCTATATGAGTAATTAAAAAATAGTTAATTTAGAATTTTATTCTATTTGGGGATTTTATTTTTAATTGGGAATACTGCAGTATCCCCAGCTAAGCGAAGATTTTAACTACAGGAAAATATGCATCATATGTGTTTTTATTAAGTGTCATTGTTTTATTATTTATAAGCATATGCTCTCATCCCTCTCCCTTTCTTGTCACTGTCACTTCTTGTCATTTCTCTTTCTCCAAAATCACTTTTGTTATCACAGACATAGACCCTGATATAGTTGGGTGTTAGGGTGATCACAATACATAAAACACACACTTCCAAGTTAAATCAATAGCGAATCCATCCACTCCCTTTCTTATTCATTACTATGACCCTCAACATTTACCTTTATCCAATTCAAAGCTTTATAGGTTGGAGGTTACAGAGGAAAGAATACAGGGGAAAGAGGTACTGCATAAATTTTAGGTTTTATTAACTTAACACTAAGGTCTTGTTATGTTAATAGAAATGCTACCATTATACTATTCAGAATGCTACCATTATACTATTCAGAATCAAATATATATATATATATATATATATTTAGAATTTGAAAATGTATGTATTCATATATATAGGAAATTGTCTTGTGTTTCTGAAAAATAGAAGATGATCAAGCTAATAATTCTAAAACAATATCCTTTTTCTGATTTTTTTTCTTTATTCGGATACAGTAATCACATGACATGTAACAATCAAGAAAAGATGCAGTTATTTGCGGGAACTGAATTCAGATCTTTTGTCCTCTGTAGGCCCAATTTCTCTACTATAAAAAAAAAGTCCAGTTATCCTATGGCAATTTAAAAGGAAGGAAAGGAAATACCTGTGAAGGATTTTTAATGAATTCTTAATAACATGAACTTAGCTCAATACTCTGCACAATATAAACTGATTTTTAAAAAGTTTTCCTAGAATGTGAGCATTTCTTCAGTGTAAGTGATGATAATAATAATATGAATCATAATTCTCTTCCAGACAGAAACCTGATATGGCAGTTTTTAGCTCAAAATGACTTACCTGATTTATAATATCTAATGTATAGTGGATATAATGAAAAACTATAAGGATACAACAAAGGGTTTTTTTTATATTTTAAAAAATCAAGTTTACTTAAAGGTTATCATAAGTCTCTGGAAGTTTGATAGTAAAATTCATTTCTGAGGGTTGTTTTACACTCCTGACCTGCATGCATATAGGTTTATTATGGTACAGTTGTCAAAGTTGCCATTTCTTCCGCGATGAAGACTGGTCCCTGCTCGCCGCAACTGGAGAAAGCCCTCGCACAGAAACAAAGACCCAACACAGCCAAAAATAAATAAATAAATAAAATTTAAATATATATATATATTTTTAAAAGTTGCCATTTCTTGTGCATTAATACGTATTTTTCTGAAGCGAGTTTTTCCTTCTCTTTCTCTCCATCTCTTCCCCTCACTTGCTCACAACACAAACACACACAAATCTACTATCAAAATAAATAATTCCATGGCTTTATAAAAATAGATTATCAAAAGAAAGAAAGGTAAGTCACATTGTGGTCTTATGATCTTGTCCAGGTCCCCCAGGTACCATTATCATGTGGTGAGTGAAGGTACATTTATTACATTCTTTGCGATGTCTAAAATTTTAATTTTCCACTGTGAAGCATCTAAGGTCTGTCTGAGATAGTCAGAAATGCGTTTCTAATTGCTTTTTCCATGCAAAAGAGATATAACAGATTACCAACAATAGGACTATTACTCATCCATCTAAGTGCAGCTTCTCTTCTGCATGCAATATTTATGTGTTTATATACTTCTGGCTAATGCTAACAATCAATGCCTATTTGATGAGTCAACCTATATAACTGTCAAATGTCTGAAACTCACCAAGAGATTAAGTGTATTCTTGGCTTCTGTTACAGATTGTATTTGTGATTAAAAGAAAGATGAAGAGAGAAAGGAAAGATATCTTTTTAAAGTTTCTATTAGGAAGGAGAAAATGGCCTAGCTGCATTTTTCTTGTAGATGGCAGAAACACTTTTATTACTGTCTATTTTCTTATATCAAGTATAATAACAAAATAGGAAGAGATGGTTTTTCCTATCACTGTATTTGTGAAAGGCATCTCAATGTACAGTTTATGTGATGCTTGAATTAAGAACAAAATCCAATTACTTTAATAGTTTAATTGGAAACTTTCAGAAGTTGGAGGAGTTGGGTCCTCATCAATTTATAAATATGGTCTGGTTACATGCCTTGTTATTTTTGTTGTTATTTTTATTAAGAATACGATTTGTAGCTTTTACATGTAGCTGTCCAGTTTTCCCAGTACCACTTATTGAAGACGCTGTCCTTTCTCCATTGTATATTCTTGCCTCCTTTATCAAAAATAAGGTGATCATAGGTGCATGGGTTTATCTCTGGGCTTTCTATCCTGTTCCATTGATCTATATTTCTGTTTTTGTGCCAGTACCATACTGTCTTGATAACTGTAGCTTTGTAGTACAGCCTGAAGTCAGGGAGCCTGGTTCTTCCAGCTCCATTTTTCTTTCTCAAGATTGCTTTTGCTATTCGTGGTCTTTTTGTTTCCATACAAATTGTGAAATTGAGTTATTTGTAGTGAGATAGATGGACCTAGAATCTGTCATACAGAGTGAAGTAAGTCAGAAAGAGAAAAGCAAATACTGTATGCTAACACATATATATGGAATCTTAAAAAAAAAAATGGTTATGAAGAACCTAGGGGCAGGACAGGAATAAAAACACAGATGTAGAGAATGGACTTGAGGACATGGGTAGTGGGAAGGGTAAGCTGGGAAGAAGTGAGAGAGTGGCATGGACTTACATATATTCTACCAAATGTAAAATAGATAGCTAGTGGGATGCAGCTGCACAGCACAGGGAGATCAGCTCTGTGCTTTGTGACCACCTAGAGGGGTGGGATAGGGAAGGTGGGAGGGAGATGCAAGAGGGAGGAGATTTGGGGATATATGTATATGTATAGCTGATTCACTTTGTTATAAAGCAGAAACTAACACACCATTGTAAAGCAATTATACTCTAATAAAAATGTTAAACAAATTAAAAAAAATACGATTTGCATTATTGGAGTGATACTCATTAATTATGCATCAACCTGTAGTTTTTTATTATCTTGAACATTAAAATTATACATAGTATTATAAGTCAAAGGGTACTATGAATTTTTCTTTTAATTTCAGTATCAAATAAGGTGAAATTGCCAGGTTATATTTTACATTTAAAATTTTATAAATTATTCTTATTTTGTAGAGAAACTCATATGTATGTCTATAAATTAGTATGGTTTTAATACTTATTACACTCTTAATTTGCAATTAATTGGCTATCAAACTTAATTTGGGGCCTTAAACATTTATCTGCAGGATTTAAACCAAAAGAATTTTGAAGTCTGTATTCACTCATTTAATAATCTCTAAGTACATGCTATGTATATTTTAACACACCATGTTCTATAAATAATAAAGATTCTAAGATTATTTATCACAAAATTTATATTTTTAGAGGAAAAAGACAGCTGCAGCAAGTTCGTTCCCAATATATAAGTGCTACATAAATGGTCATTAAGGAAGTGCAGTGGGAGCTTAGGAAATAATTCCTGGACAGTGTAGCCTGAAGATAGCATCTCAGAGAAAATGGGACACAAATTGTGTCAAGAAGAGTAGTTGGGATGTGAATGAAGAAAGGAAAGGGGGAGCTCAGGTGGGAGGGAGGCTGTAAGCAAAGACTCATGTGTGGAAGTGATTTGTGTGGCTCAGGAGGCAGAGCTGGGAGATGGGGGAGTGTGCGTTTCTGTTGGAATAGATGAAATAGCTGGAAAGATGTTTACAAAGGCAGTCAGTGAGCAGACTGTGTAGGTAGGGTATTGCGTTTCAGACTCCAAGTTTGTATTTTATCTTGTAATTGCAATCCATTTAAAAATGATCCATAGGAGGTGATAGATAAGAAGCAGAATTTTATAAACATTTATCTAAACGTAGTTTCAGTCAAAAAGAGTTGCACTGCCAGGGAGACAGGTTAGACTATCATCTCAGTAGTGCTGTCAAACCATCCCCATGCCAGGCCACAGGAGGGATATCCTGGTGAAGGACTAAGGATTCTTAAGGACTGCATAATTCCATTTTGTTTTTCTTCCTCATGGCTGAAATTTTAAAACGATGTACCATTGAAAGGAGGGAAATTAGACGAACCGGAAATTTGCCTGTTACTTGACAGCGCCTCCTGTAGGTTTCTGGGCTCTCCAATCTCCAGAACCTGTTACTGACACACGTGGTTTGTTGTTTTCAGGACACTGGAGCTATATGGTGTACTCAAAGTATACACAAGGCAAATGAGATGAGATCACAACTATGGCCATTTACCTTATAAACCTCAGTAATCCCATACCATTCTCTTTCCTTGTTGTCTACCTTCATTTCAGCCCCCAAACTTTTCCTTCCCCACTCCTCTTTTTATCATCAACCTTTCCTCTTGTCTGTCTTCTCCTTTTTGAAGTGCCTTTTCTGTTTGGCGGTAAAAAGTCACAACACAGGTATAGAGCAGGAACAAACAGAAAATAGTGAGTGCCCGACTTCTAGAAACTTAGGAGCACTCATTGCTCCTGAGTATTAACAGACATCATGAGAACAATCAGAAGTAGTGATAATTACAAAAGCTAAAGAATGGCCTTTCTTTGTTTCCTCTCGCTTTCTCTCTTGCCTGCTCTTTTTGTGTATATATTGCTATTACAGTTTCTAAGCATGCCAGGTAGCCTAGAGTTTAGTGATGGAAACTTGGATTATCATCAGATGGAGTGACATCATGAGGGGAGTTCCCTCAATGTCTTGCCAAATAGAGCAAGCATAAGGATAATTTTTGTAACATATTCTGGGTGTCTGCACTTTCCCACTCAACTCTCATAAGGATACAGGCCACAGGAGAAGAGCTTGGGCAGTGGAGACACCCGAATTCCTATACTTCCTACACAAGAACCAATGTTTGCACACGTCCAATGAATATGGTATAGCCTGTCACCATTTCTTCTAACTTACACCTAACATTGAATTGTATATACTCTAAATGATAACCATCTGGAAGAACAAACTTTAAGTACTAATAAAATACACACCACTACCATTTACATATGTTTAATTGCATGTATATTTATACATATATTTTTATTTTTTCAGTGAAAAAAGGGGATGGTTGTTTTGGTGGGGGGGAGTTTTATTTCTTATATATTTTGTTTCCTAAATTCACCTGCTAACATTGCAGCATGAGTCACTGTTTACATATACCCTAAAAACTAAATTCAATTTAAACCTTTAGGAGGGGGAATCTGGTCCCATGCTGTCAAGACACTCGAAAATTTAGCTTTCTATGTGAAGTTCAGAATGTTTGCCACAATTTTTTAAAGTGGCAAATCCTCTAGCAGGAGGCTGGACATACTGAGAAACATCTTTGGAATTTTTCAGTAAGAGTCTCTTCTAGTATTTGTATGTCTGTTCAGTATTTTTGCCAGGTATGTAGCCTTCCTTATGGATAATGGAAGTTAATTAAACATAGCACACGTTATATTTATAATATTTTGGCAGTAGAGTTTAGCACAATTCTGCTGGTATTTCTTCTTCAAAAATATTTACAATTTCCATTTTAGCGGGCTCTTTGAACATTAAAATCAGACTTCAATTCTCTAATTAAAGTGTAAGGGCATTAACACAGAAATCTCTTGTTATTCAAATGAAATATAAAGCATGTGGCATGGGATAAAAATGTCTCAAGCTCTCAGAGGTAATTATATCCATTAGTTACAGTTCTCCTTTAGAGGGAGAGGATAATCTAATTGAATGGCCATATGCACTATTTTATCAGGTTGATGCTTTGCATTTTAGTATAGCTGGCATTTATGAAAAGAATCCTCCATTTGGAGAATCTTTAAAATGGTCAAAACAGACAATATATCATCTTGATCTGCTCCTTACTGACTTTTTATATTATGCATAGATTTAAAGTAAGGTGACTGCTGTCTAAGCACTGAACAGATTTTTTAAGCATAGATTTCTATCACATATTCTCCTGAGTTGTACACCTAACAAGAGATTGTCATCAGCACCAAACAAATCATCTATAAGTAAACAGACTTTGGAGTAGGGTGTTACAAAATTATGTTAAGTCAGTCAAATGCCAAGTCAAGGGCTGATTTGGATAGAAATGATCCATAAATTTTACTATAAAAATAAGCTCTTGGAAGGGAGGAAGATGGCGGAAGAGTATGACGCAGAGATCACCTTCCTCCCCACAGATACATCAGAAATGCATCTACACGTGGAACACCTCCTACAGAACACCCACTGAACGCTGGTAGAAGACCTCAGACCTCCCAAAAGGCAAGAAAGTCCCCACGTACCTGGGTAGGGCAAAAGAAAAAAGAAAAAACAGAGACAAAAGAATAGGGAGGGGACCTGCACCAGTGGGAGGGAGCTGTGAAGAAGGAAAGGTTGGTTTCCACACACTAGGAAGCCCCTTCGTGGGTGGAGACTGCAGGTGGTGGAGGGGGTGAGCTTCGGAGCCATAGAGGAGAGCGCAGCAACCGGGGTGCAGAGGGCAAAGCGGAGAGACTCCCGTACAGAGGATCAGTGCCGACCAGCACTCACCAGCCCGAGAGGCTTGTCTGCTCACCCGCCGGGGCGGGCGGGGGCTGGGAGCTTAGGATCGGGCTTCAGAGGTCGGATACCAGGGAGAGGACTGGCAGCGTCAACACAGCTTGAAGGGGTTAGTGTGCCACAGCTAGCCGGGAGGGAGTCCAGGAAAAGGTCTGGACCTGCCGAAGAGGAAAGAGACTTTTTCTTCCCTCTTCGTTTCCTGGTGGAGAGGAGAGGGGATTCAGAGTGCTCCTTAAAGGAGCTCCAGAGACGGGCACGAGGCGCGGCTAAAAGCACGGATCCCAGAGATGGGCGTGGGACGCTGGGGCTGCTGCTGCTGCCGCCAAGAAGCCTGTGTGCAAGCGCAGGTCACTGTCCACACCTCCCTTCCGGGGAGCCTGTGCAGCCCGCCACTGCCAGGGTCCCAGGATCCAGGGACAACCTCCCCGGGGGAATGCATGGCGCACCTCAGGTTGGTGCAACGTCACGCCACCCTCTGCCGCTGCAGGCTTGCCCCACATCTGTACCCCTCCCTCCCCACGGCCTGAGTGAGCCAGAGTCCCCGAATCATAGGGTCCTTTAACCCAATCCTCTCTGAGTGAAGAACAGATGCCCTCAGGCGACCTATACGCAGAGGCGGGTCCAAATCCAAAGCTGAACCCCAGGAGTGTGAACAAAGAAGAGAAAGGGAAATATCTCCCAGCAGCCTCAGAAGCAGTGGATTAAAGCTCCACAATCAACTTGATGTACGCTGCATCTGTGGAACACCTGAATAGACAACAAACCATCCCAAATTGAGGAGGTGGACTTTGGGAGCAAGATATATTATTTTTTCCCCTTTTCCTCTTTTTGTGAGTGTGTATGTGTATACTTCTGTGTGAGATTTTGTCTGTTTAGCTTTGCTTTCACCATTTGTCCTAGGGTTCTGCCCGTCCATTTTTTTTCTTTATTTTTGTTTTAATTTTTGAAATTTTTCTTAATAATTATTTTTTATTTTAATAACTTTATTTTATTGTTATTTTATTTTATTTTATCCTCATTCCTTCTTTCTTTCTACTTTTTCTCCCTTTTATTCTGAGCCATGTGGATGAAAGGCTCTTCATGCTCCAGCCAGGCATCAGGGCTGTGCCTCTGAGGTGGGAGAGCCAGCTTCAGGACACTGGTCCACAAGAGACTTCCCAGCTCCACGTAATGTCAAATGGCAAAAATCTCCCAGAGATCTCCATCTCAACACCAAGACCCAGCTTCACTCAACGACCAGCAAGCTACAGTGCTGGACACCCTATGTCAAAAAACTAGCAAGACAGGAACACAGCCCCAACTGTTAGCAGAGAGGCTGCCTAAAATCACAATAAAGCCACAGATACCCCAAAACACCACCATACGTGGACCTGCCTACCAGAAAGACAAGATCCAGCCTCATTCACGAGAACACAGGCGCTAGTCCCCTCCAGCAGGAAGCCTACACAACCCACTGAACCAACCTTAGCCACTGGGGACAGACACCAAAAACAATGGGAACTATGAACCTGAAGGCTGTGAAAAGGAGACCCCAAATGCAGTAAGATAAGCAAAATGAGAAGACAGAAAAACACACAGCAAATGAAGGAGCAAGGTAAAAACACACCAGACCTAACAAATGAAAAAGAAATAGGCAGTCTACCTGAAAAAGAATTCAGAAAAATGATAGTAAAGATGATCTGAAATCTTGGAAATAAAATAGAGGAAATGCAAGAAATGTTTAACAAGGACCTAGAAGAAATAAAGAGGAAACAAGCAACGATGAACACCACAATAAATGAAATTAAAAATACTCTAGATGGGATCAATAGCAGAATAACTGAGGCAGAAGAACGGATAAGTGACCTGGAAGATAAAATAATGGAAATAACTACTGCAGAGCAGAATAAAGTAAAAAGAATGAAAAGAACTGAGGACACTCTCAGAGACTTCTGCGACAACATTAAATGCACCAACATTCGAATTATAGGGGTCCCAGAAGAAGAAGAGAAAAAGAAAGGGACTGAGAAAATATTTGAAGAGATTATAGTTGAAAACTTCAATAATATGGGAAAGGAAAGAGTTAATCAAGTCCTGGAAGCACATGGAGTTCCATACAGGATAAATCCAAGGAGAAACATGCCAAGACACATAATAATCAAACTATCAAAAATTAAATATAAAGAAAACATATTAAAAGAAGCAAGGGAAAAACAACAAAAAACAGACAAGGGAATCCCCACAAGGTTAACAGCTGATCTTTCAGCAGAAACTCTGCAAGCCAGAAGGGAGTGGGAGGACATATTTAAAGTAAGGAGAAAAACCTACAACCAAGATTACTCTACCCAGCAAGGATCTCATTCAGATTTGATGGAGAAATTAAAACGTTTACAGACAAGCAAAAGCTGAGAGAGTTCAGCACCACCAAACCAGCTTTACAACAAATGCTAAAGGAACTTCTATATGCACGAAACACAACAGAAGGAAAACACCAACAATAACAACACCAAAACATTTAAGAAACTGGGAATGGGAACATACATATTGATAATTACCTTAAATGAAAACATAATGGATTAAATGTTCCCACAAAAGACACAGACTGGCTGAATGGCTACAAAAACAAGACCCGTATATATGCTGTCTACAAGAGACCCACTTCAGACCTAGGGACACATACAGACTGAAAGTGAGGGTATGGAAAAAGAGATTCCATGCAAATGGAAATCAAAGAAAGCTGGAGTAGCAATTCTCATATCAGACTTAATAGACTTTAAAATAAAGACTATTACAAGAGACAAAGAAGGACACTACATAATGATCAAGGGATTGATCCAAGAAGATGATAAAACAGTTGTAAATATTTATGCACCCAACATAGGAGCACCTCAATACATAAGGCAAATACTAACAGCCATAAAAGGGGAAATCAACAGTAACACAAACATCGTAAGGGACTTTAACACCCCATTTTCACCAATGGACAGATCACCCAAAATAAAAATAAATAACGAAACACATGCTTTAAATGATACATTAAACAAGATGGACTTAATTGATATTTATAGGACATTCCATCCAAAAACAACAGAATACACATTTGCCTCAAGTGCTCATGGAACATTCTCCAGGATAGATCATATCTTGGGTCACAAATCAAGCCCTGGTAAATTTAAGAAAATTGAAATTGTATGAAGTATCTTTCCCGACCACAACACTATGAGACTAGATATCAATTACAGGATAAAATATGTAAAAAATACAAACACATGGAAGCTAAACAATACACTACTTAATAACCAAGTGATCACTGAAGAAATCAAAGGGGAAATCAAAAAATACCTAGAAACAAATGACAATGGAGACATAACGACCAAAAACCTATGGGATGCAGCAAAAGCAGTTCTAAGAGGGAAGTGAATAGCAATACAATCCTACCTTAAGAAACAGAAAACATCTCAAATAAACAACCTAAACTTGCACCTAAAGCAATTAGAGAAAGAAGAACAAAAACCTGAAAGTGAGTAGAAGGAAAGAAATCATAAAGATCAGATCAGAAATAAATGAAAAGGAAATGAAGGAAACAATAGCAAAGATCAATAAAACTAAAAGCTGGTTCTTTGAGAAGATAAATAAAATTAAGAAACCATTAGCCAGACTCATCAAGAAAAAAGGGAGAAGACTCAAATCAATAGGATTAGAAATGAAAAAGGAGAAGTAACAACTGACACTGCAGAAATACAAACGATCATGAGAGATAACTACAAGCAACTCTATGCCAATAAAATGGACAACCTGGAAAAAATGGACAAATTCTTAGAAATGCACAACCTGCCAAGACTGAACCAGGAAGAAATAGAAAATATGAACAGACCAATCACAAGTAATGAAATTGAAACTGTGATTAAAAATCTTCCAAAAAACAAAAGGCCAGGACCAGATGGCCTCACAGGGGAATTCTATCTAACATTTAGAGAAGAGTTAACACCTATCCTTCTCAAACTCTTCCAAAATGGCAAGAGGGAGGAACACTCCCAATCTCATTCTATGAGGCCACCATCATCCTGATACCAAAACCAGAAAAAAGATGTCACAAAGAAAGAAAACTACAGGCCAATATCACTGATGAACATAGATGCAAAAATCCTCAACAAAATACTAGCAAACAGAATCCAACAGCACAATAAAAGGATCATACACCATGATCAAGTGGGGTTTATTCCAGGAATGCAAGGATTCTTCAATATATGCAAATCCATCAACGTGATACACCATATTAACAAATTGAAGGATAAAAACCATATGATCATCTCAATAGATGCAGAGAAAGCTTTCGACAAAATTCAACACCCATTTATGATAAAAATCCTGCAGAAAGTAGGCAGAGAGGGAACTTTCCTCAACATAATAAAGGCCATACATGACAAACCCACAGCCAACATCGTCCTCAATGGTGAAAACCTGAAAGCATTTCCACTAAGATCAGGAACAAGACAAGGTTGCCCACTCTCACCACTCTTACTCAACATAGTTTTGGAAGTTTTAGACACAGCAATCAGAGAAGAAAGGGAAATAAAGGAATCCAAATCGGAAGAGAAGAAGTAAAGCTGTCACTGTTTGCAGATGACATGATACTATACATAGAGAATCCTAAAGATGCTACCGAAAAACTACTAGAGCTAATCAATGAATTTGGTAAAGTAGCAGGATACAAAATTAATGCACAGAAATCTCTGGCATTCCTATACACTAATGATGAAAAATCTGAAAGTGAAATCAAGAAAACACTCCCATTTACCACTGCAACAAAAAAAAGAATAAAATATCTAGGAATAAACCTACCTAAGTAGACAAAAGACCTGTATGTAGAAAATTATAAGACACTGATGAAAGATATTAAAGATGATACATAGAGATGGAGAGATATACCATGTTCTTGGATTGGAAGAATCAACATATTGAAAATGACTCTATTACCCAAAGCAATCTACAGATTCAATGCGATCCCTATCAAACTACCACTGGTATTTTTCACAGAACTAGAACAAAAAATTTCACAATTTGTATGGAAACACAAAAGACCCCGAATAGCCAAAGCAATCTTGAGAACGAAAAATGGAGCTGGAGGAATCAGGCTCCCTGACTTCAGACTATAATACAAAGCTACAGTAATCAAGACAGTATGGTACTGGCACAAGAACAGAAAGATAGATCAATGGAACAGGATAGAAAGTCCAGAGATAAACCTACGCACATATGGTCACCTTATCTTTGATAAAGAATGCAGGAATGTAGAGTTGAGAAAGGACAGCCGTTCAATAAGTGGTGCTAGAAAAATTGGACATGTACATGTAAAAGTATGCAATTAGATCACTCCTTAACACCATATACAAAAATATACTCAAAATGGATTAAAGACCTAAATGTAAGGCCAGAAACTATCAAACTCTTAGAGGAAAACATAGGCAGAACACTCTATGACATAAATCACAGCAAGATCCTTTTGGACCCACCTCCTAGAGAAATGGAAATAAAAACAAAAATAAACAAATGGGACCTAATGAAACTTAAAAGCTTTTGCACAACAAAGGAAACCATAAACAAGACCAAAAGACAACCCTCAGAATGGGAGAAAATATTTGCAAATGAAGCAACTGACAAAGGATTAATCTCCAAAATTTACAAGCAGCTCATACTGCTCAATAACAAAAAACAAACAACCCAATCCGCAAATGGGCAGAAGAGCTAAATAGACATTTCTCCAAAGAAGACATGCAGATTGCCAACAAACACATGAAAGAATGCTCAACATCATTAATCATTAGAGAAATGCAAATCAAAACTACAATGAGATATCTCACACTGGTCAGAATGGCCATCATCAAAAAATGTAGAAACAATAAATGCTGGAGAGGGTGTGGAGAAAATGGAACACTCTTGCACTGTTTGTGGGAATGTAAATTGATACAGCCACTATGGAGAACAGTATGGAGGTTCCTTCAAAAACTAAAAATAGAACTTACCATACGACCCAGCAATCCCACTACTGGGCATATACCCTGAGAAAACCATAATTCAAAAGGAGTCATGTACCACAATATTCCTTGCAGCTCTATTTACAATAGCCAGGACATGGAAGCAACCTAAGTGTCCATCATCAGATGAATGGACAAAGAAGATGTGGCACATATATACAATGGAATATTATTCAGCCATAAAAGGAAACGAATTTGGGTTATTTGTAGTGAAGTGGATGGACCTAGAGTTTGACATACAGAGTGAATTCAGTGAGAAAGAGAAAAAGAAATATACTATGCTAACACATATATATGGAACCTAAGGAAAAAAAAAGAAAAAAAGGTCATGAAGAAGCTAGGGGTAAGAAGGAAATAAAGACACAGACCTACTAGAGAATGGACTTGATGATATGGGGAGCAGGAATGGTAAGCTGTGACAAAGTGAGAGAGTGGCATGGACATAAATACACTACCAAAAGTAAAATAAATTGCTAGTAGGAAGCAGCTGCATAGCACAGGAGGATCAGCTCAGTGCTTTGTGACCACCTAGAGGGGTGGGATAGGGAGGGTGGGAGGGAAGGAGACGCAAGAGGGAAGAGATATGGGAACATATGTATATGTATAACTGATTCATTTTGTTATAAAGCAGAAACTAACACACTATTGTAAAGCAATTATACTCCAATAAAGATGTTTAAAAAAGAAAAATAAGCTCTCTAGAGGGGAACAGCTATGTTAATTTTGTGTATTGTAACGTAGTTGTGGTGCCACTGAAAGTAATTTCTCAGTGAATTTTAAGGGCTCATCGAGGAGGGATACTATTTTCTAGAATCATAATATATTATCATAGTCTAATATGCACCACAGATCCCTTAATCAATCAAACAGTGTGCTTGCTCTTCTTTGAACAACTGCATGATATGTATCTAATGTTATTTGGTCAATAAAACTCCCTTATGCTAGGAGGAATAACTAAGTCATAAACTATGTTTATATGCATATTTAGAAAATAGTCTTAATTAAAATATTAGGTGTCTGATTAGGATTTTTATTCAGTGTCAAATTGATTGAAAGTATATTTTTTAAACATTTCATTATAATCTTTCTTCCACAATTTAACATGTAATTCCAAGAACTTAGAAGAACGTAGTGAATGTTTTCCCTAGTGGGTAAGCATTGTCAATTCAGAGTTTCCATAAATAGATTTCCAGAGATATCATTGTTACAGGCTGAATTATGTCCTCCCCCCAAAAAATGTGTATGTTCAAGTCCTAACCCCTAGTACCTCAGAATGTAACTGTATTTGAAGACAGATCCTTAAGGTCAAATGAAGTTGTTAAGGTGGGCCCTAAGACTATATGCCTGGTGTCTTAATAGGACACAGACTTGCACAGAGAAAAGACCATGTGAAGACAGAGAGAGAAATTGCCATCTACAAGCCAAGGAGAGAGGCGTCAGAAAAAAAAATCAAGAATTGTGAGTTTGGAAGAATTTTAGAGTGTTTTCCTGTTTGAGGTCCTCAATATCCATTCATCTTCCTAATAATATATGATTTATTTTTGCAAAATACAACTGCATCTTCCCCATTGTTATTTTCTGGTGATTAGATCCTTCCCTCCAAATTTCTCTCTGTACTTGAAAGGTGTGATCTTAACTTGGCCAACTGGACTTCTTTTCATAAACTTTGACTCTTGAGCTGAGTAAAAGTAGGGAGTAAGTGGTCCATTTATTTTTCCCTCAAGAAAACTTGGACGAGACTCTCAAACTCCACTACCAAGAAAGTGAGAGCAAGAGAAAGAGCTTCCAAATTGTGAATGCCTGAAGTCAACTGATTATTTATATCAGTAACATATCTTCTCTATTCCAATTCAGGTGGTTATAAAGGACCTTCTTCTTGAACTTTATTATGATGTTTTTAAGGTTTTGTATAGTTAGTTTAGTACAGGATGTTATTTTCGTTGGCAAAGTAGGTGGCTGATACATCCTTTATTTTCTCATAACTTAGCCCACATAGCACCTTAGTATCATTCCCATTACCAGAGACATCACAGGAGCCAAAGTAAATAGGGTGTAAGAAATCTGTGAATTTGATCTACTACGGTTAGGGCATGGCTAATCTATCCTAGAATCTAAATTGGAGCTTGAAATTATTTTCACTGTAGTCCCAGTATTATATGTAATATTACAGAATAAACTTTTCCAACCCAGACATCCTGTGATTTTATTGTACTTCAGTGTATGATGATGATACACAGTTTGGAGTTTGATCTAACAACCACACAGCATTTAATTTATATGAAAATGTATTCAGAGTCTCAAATAACCAATTTATAAATGAACTTTAGAAAAAAATTACAAATATGAAGATGTCTATATTTTATGTCTGTCCTAGAAATGGAAAATCTTTGAAGTAGCAGTCTTTCAATGACAATTTACTTATTCTGTAAAAATTTTCTGCATTAACATTTTGGAGTGAGTAACCTTTGCTAGATTAATTACTGGAAATTTCAAAAGTCATAACGTATGTGATAAATACACAGGAAGGATTTGCTTGTTTATTTTAACTCACTCTATGCTATTCAATCAACCAAAGACCATCACAAAAAAACTTTTCTTCAACCTAATAGAAAAACTTAGTGACTTAGTGGTCAACTGTAGTGATAATCCTGATGTTCATCCCCCACTGCTTGGCCGCTGCAAGTATTTAGCAATTAGTTATTTAGTCACGTAATAAAGAAGTAAACTCTGCTTTTTATAAGAGTCATTTTTCTTTCTACAGTTGTTCATATGCCCAGGCCATATGCAAAACACATGTACCTGTCTCTATATTTATAAGACAGCGTTCCAACTTCAACCAGATATTAGTATTTTCCCTTAACACTCTGGCAAGCAGTAATAATATTTTATCTGACTAAGTCTTCTTTGGTAGAATTTCTGAAATCCTAGCTGCACCCTATCCCTACTAGTTGAAGACACCCTTAGGGGTTGTCTCACATATGCAATCAAACAGTCATTACTGTCATGCTCTTCCACTTTGGAAAATCTATAGGTTCTTGCATTTCTACACCCTATTCATGCAAATGTTCTGGTAATAACTTCAGCCATTGTTATGAAACATTTTACAACAATGTGATCTAATGGGGAATGGTATAGAAGAAAAGGTTGAGTTTACTCCCACTTCAATCATGCTGCACTCTTGTATAAGTCAGAGAGAAGTGCTGTTTGTGTTCTTACTATCTTATAGAAATTATAGTGTCTTGGGAATTTTTCAAAAAGCTCTAACAATTTCTGAAGGAAAGAGGAAAATGTGAGCAAAACACATGAGCTAAAACACATATATGTTGCCAATAAGCATGTAAAATGGTACAACTTTGGAAAGTTGGTTGATAGTTTCTTACCCTATGACTAGCAATTCCACTCTGAGGTACTTACCAAAGAGAAGTGGGAGGAAAATGTGTCCACAAAAATGTTTTAAAAGAATACTCACAGAGGCCTTAATTATTATAGCCAAAACCTGGAAACAGCTCAACCTTCCATTAAAGGAGATTAGATAAACAAATTTTGAAATCTTCAGACGATACTACTCAGAAACAAAGGGAACGAATTGCAGATATAGAAAATAACATGAACAAATCTCAAAACATTATGTTGAGAAGAAGCCAGGCACAAAGGAATACAAAGTGTAAGATTTTATTTATATGAAATTTAAGAACAAGCAAAACTCATCTATAATGATATGAATCTAAACAATGAGGTGCTTTTGAAGACTGGGGATGACAAACTATGCAAAGGAATGGTTTTGGAGTGAGGGAATGTTCTGTATATTTGGGTGGTGATTATATTGTACAAATTTAAAAATCTCATTGAACTCAATACTGAAGATATGTCAGATTTATTGCATGTAAATCATGCCTCAGTAAATACACAAACACTGTGTTGTAATTCAGGTTAAACGCTCTCCAGTTCCACATACTAAAGACCATCATGAATTGCTTTTGAACCAAACTTAGCCCTTTCTGATAGGTCTTCCTTTTGATTTAATCTCCTCAATCTGTATTCAATATTATTTCTTCAATACTTTAATAATATTTATAAATTAATAATGGATACCCACAACTCATATGAGACTCTTGCTATACATTAGACTGTATTTTCCATACATAAGGACTACCATCCATCTGATACATATCAATTCAGTATAGTCAGTGGACATTGATTCTCTATTTTTAAGAAATAATTAACAGGTAATAAAGACATTAGTAATAATCATTTATAAATTAAACATTAAAAAATATCCCCTCTGCTAAGAAAGAAAGATAGTACAAAGTGTATAAATCAGACTAGTTCACAGCTCATGTTGCCATAGAGTTGGACCTCCATATTCTGCTCTAACTATATTCAAGGACGATCTGGGGATAACAACTTTGTGATTACTGCCTACCCAAGAAATGTCTTTTATTATAAATCTGTTGCAGTTTATGAATATATTATATTATAAATAAATGATAATTACTTCAGATACAAGTCAGAGTTTAAAAGTTAAATATATAATAAAAGCCATATATCTAGAAAAATTTTCATTAAAATAATTTAAATAATTTAAAATAATTACTGCAAAGATTGACATTTAGATTCTGAAAAAAAAATATTTGTAAGATCTTAGTTCACTTTCATATTTCACTAACCCAAAAAGGAAGAAAAAATATTACAAGGGTTCTCTCAATCAAAAATTTTAAAACATGTGTCCTTGTTATAGGTTGAATTGTGTTCCAAAAATTCATATATTGAAGTCCTAAACCTCAGTACTTCAGGATGTAATCTTATTTAGAAATAAGGTTTTTACAGAGATAATAAAGTTAAAATGAAGCAATCAGAGTCAACCCTAATACAGTATGACTGATGTCATTATCAAAAAGGGAAATTTGGAGATATACATGCATACAGGAAAAAGGTCATATGAACATGAAGTCAACTACTCATAAGACAAGGAGAGAGGCCTCGATCTAATCCTTACCTCACAGCCCTCAGAAGGAACCAACCCTGCCAATAGCTTGATTTCAGTTTTCTAGCCTCCAGAACTTCGGAACATTAAATTTCTGTTGCTTAAGCTACCTAGCTTTTGGTGTTTTGTTAATGGCAGCCCTAAATTCCATTTAATAATATAGTCTCTGGGCTTTCTATCCTGTTCCATTGAGTTGCATTTCTGTTTTTGTGCCAGTACCATACCATCTTGATTATTGTAGCTTTGTAGTATAGTCTGAAGTCAGGGAGCCTGATTCCTCCAGCTCCATTTTTCTTTCTCAAAATTGTTTTGGGTATTCGGGGTCTTGTGTGCTTCCATATAAATTGTGAAATTTTTTGTTCTGGTTCTGTGAAAAATGCCATTGGTAGTTTGATAAGGATTGCACTGAATCTGTAGATTACTTTGGGTAGTATAGTCATTTTCACAATGTTGATTCTTCCAATCCAAGAACGTGGTATATCTCTCCATCTGTTTGTATCATTTTTAACTTCTTTCATCAGTGTCATAGTTTTCTGCATACAGGTCTTTTGTCTACTTAGGTAGGTTTATTCCTATATATTTTATTCTTTTTGTTGCAATGGTAAATGGGAGTGTTTCCTTAATTTCTCTTTCAGACTTTTCATCATTGGTGTATAGGAATGCAGGAGATTTCTGTGTATTAATTTTGTATCCTGCTACTTTACCAAATTCATTGATTAGTTCTACTAGTTTTGGGGTAGCATCTTTAGTATTCTCTATGTATTCTCATGTCATCTCCAAACAGTGGCAGTTTTACTTCTTTTCTGATTTGGATGCCTTTTACTTCTTTATTTCTCTGACTGCTGTGGCTACAACTTCCAAAACTATGTTGAATAATAGTGGTGAGAGAGTGGGTATCCTTGTCTTGTTCCTGATTTTAGAGGAAATGGTTTCAGTTTTTCACCATTGAGAATGATGTTGGCTGTGGGTTAGTCATATATGACCTTTATTGTGTTGAGGTAAGTTCGCTGTATGCCTACTTTCTGGAGAGTTTTAACATAAATGGCTGTTGAATTTTGTTGAAAGACTTTTCTGCATCTATTGAGATTATCATATGGTTTTTATCCTTCAGTTTGTTAATATGGTGTATCACTCTGATTGATTTGCATATATTGAACCCATGCACATGTGGTCACCTCATCTTTGATAAAGGAGGCAAGACTATACAATGGAGAAAAGACAGCCCCTTCAATAAGTGGTGCTTGGAAAACTGGACAGCTACATTTAAAACAATGAAATTTGAACACTTCCTATCACCATACACAAAAATAAACTCAAAATTGATTTAAGACCTAAATATAAAGCCAGACACTATAAAACTCTTAGAGGAAAACATAGGAAGAACACTCTGACATAAATCACAGCAAGGTTGTTTTGGACCCACCTCCTAGAGAAATGGAAAAAATAAAATAAAATAAAATAAACAAATGGGACCTAATGAAACTTAAGAGCCTTTGCATAGCAAAGGAAACCATAAACAAGACAAAAAAACAACCCTCAGGATGGGAGAAAATATTTGCAAATGAAACAACTGACAAAGAATTAATCTCCAAAATATACAAGCAGCTCATGCAGCTCAATATCAAAAAACAAACAACCCAGGCCAAAAATGGGCAGAAGACCTAAATAGACATTTCTTCAAAGAAGATATACAGATTGCCAACAAACACATGAAAGGATGTTCAACATCACTAATCATTAGAGAAATGTAAATCAAAACTACAATGAGGTATCACCTCACACCAGTCTGAATGGCCATCATTAAAAAATTTACAAATTATAAATGCTGCAGAGGGTGTGGAGAAAAGAGAACCCTCTTGAACTGTTGGTGGGAATGTAAATTGATACAGCCACTATGGAGAACAGTAGGGAGGTTCCTTAAAAAACTAAAAATAGAACTACCATATGACCCAGCAATCCCACTACTGGCCATATACCCTGAGAAAACCATAATTTAAAAAGAGTCATGTGCCACAATGTTCATTGCAGCACTATTTACAATAGCCAGGATATGGAAGCAACTTAAGTGTCAATCAACAGATGAATGGATAAAGATGTGGCACAAATATACAATGGAATATTACTCGGTCATAAAAAGAAACAAAATTGAGTTATTTGTAGTGAAGTGGATGGACTTAGAGTCTGTCATACAGAGAGAATTAAGTCAAAAAGAGGAAAACAAATACCGTATGCTAACACATAGTTATGGAATCTAAAAAAAATGGTTCTGATGAACCTAGGGGCAGGACAGGAATAAAGACACAGATGTAGAGAATGGACTTGAGGACAAGGGGAGGGGGAAGTGTAAGCTGGGATGAAATAAGAGAGTAGCATTGACATATATACCCTATCAAATGTAAAAAGAGAGTAGCATTGACATATATACCCTATCAAATGTAAATAGATAGCTAGTGGGAAGCAGCTGCATCAAACGGGTAGATCAGCTTGGTTCTTTGTGACCACCTAGAGGGGTGGGATAGGGAGGGTGGGAGGGAGATGCAAGAGGGAGGAGATATGGGGATATATGTATATGTATAGCTGATTCACTTTATTATACAGCAGAAACTAACACAACACTGTAAAGCAATTTTACTCCAATAAAGATGTTAAAAAAATAATATAGTCTCATTATTTATTCTTTTGTAGCAGACTTTATCTGAAATCCACATATAAGGGGCTCTAATCCCTTGGTTAAAGTTCAATTCAAGGTATCTGTGTTAGTGTGTTAGGGCTACCATAATGACACAAACTGGGTAGCTTAAACAACAGAAATTTTTTTTCTCACTGTCTTAAAAACCAGAAGTCCAAGGCCAAGGGGTCAGCAGGTTTGGTTTTTATCCTGAGGCCTCTCTCCCTGGCTTGTAGATGGTTGCCTCCTTGCTATGTCCTTACACGGCCTTTCCTCTGTGTGCATGCATCCGGGGTGTCTCCTCTACTTCTTATAAGGACATCAGTTCTTTTAGATTGGGGGCCCACCCTTATGACCTCAGTTTAACTTTAATTACCTGCTTAAAGGCCCTAATGCCAAATATAGTCACGCTGGAGATTAATGCTTCAACATATGAATTTGGGCACACAAAATTCAATCCATAACATTAACTAAGGCAGGTTCCACTAAGAAAGTATTAATAATTACTGAAGATTATTTTTGAACCACCATTTAGTACAATTCATCTCTCACACTTTGAGATGTATTAAATTCTAGTGTTTAAATTGGAAAATAAAAAGGGAAAATATTTTAATAATATCTTATTTAGAATTCTTTTAAACAAAAACCAGATTCTAAAAATCTTAAGAAGAAAATTATCCTTACGACTTCAAAACTGTAAAACCAAAATTACAGCAAATTTTAAATCTCTGAAATTTTGTAAATACAAACTCTCATGGATAGTTGTCCGATTGGCCTCTCTAGTCCTGGAATAAACATGTTTCAGTTTGTATTTAGTTGCTTTCCTCCATTCTGAGTCTGTCACACATATCCACATACCACCAACTCTCCAATGTGTTCATGCTAGACTGAAAAAATCTGGCCAAGTGAGGGAGGCCTTGAAGGTTTCTTAACAAAGAGTCTTAATACTATTTTCCACTATGTTTAAAAACTGTCTTTTCAGTAGTCATGAGGATAGTTTTGCTTTGTTTTATTTCTTCTGTTGTTTAAACTTATAAATGGCTATAGAAAAACAAATTTTTTCTAGTATAAATGAATGATACTTCAACTCAACACAAATTTTGTCTGATATGTAAACAAATGCTACTACATATTAACATTAGAAAAGATAATTAGAAGACAGTGGTATCAAAAAGAATAATAGAATCAATGCAGGGTATGTACCGAAAAGAAAATGGTTTGAGATGTTCTGGATAATAAGACATTTAAAATGACAAAATCCAATGACTTTTTACTTCAGTGCATTCAGCATACTACCACCTTTTGTGTCACCTAGTTCACTACTTCCAAGTCCACATACCCTACAGTGTGGCCTTTAGCAACTCCTCCTACCAAGAAATATTGTGACATAGAAATGTTTTTTTTTTTTTTCCTTTTTTTTTTTTTATTAGTTTCTGCTTTATAACAAAGTGAATCAGTCATACATATACATCTGTTCCCACATCCCCTCCCTCATGCATCTCCCTCCCTCCCACCCTCCCCATCCCACCCCTCCAGGCGGTCACAAAGCACCGAGCTGATCTCCCTGTGCTCTGCGGCTGCTTCCCACTATCTATCTACCTTACATTTGGTAGTGTATTAGAAATGTTTATTGATAATATTTTCAAATTCATAATAAAAGTTATATCCCACTAATAAAACCTAGAACAAAATTGATTATTAGAGATTTATAGTAAGAAGGTGGTTCTATTTTTTTATTAAAAGAATAGTATGTTATTAGGAATAAAATTAAAAGATATATAATGCAATTTTCTATGGTTTCCCTATTCTTCAAATATTCAGGGTACAGCAATTGTTACAAGTTCTCAGTAATCACTATATTTCAGTAGTAAACATGAATGTTTCTAGATTATGATCACTCAAAAGTTTTACTGTATAAAAGATTCATACAGCTTAAATATTCAGAAAATAATTGTACATTTACAAATGATTCTGTTTTTTTCCTCTAGAAATTCAAGTGAATTGAAATACTGTAACCCAAAACAAGACAAAGAAGCAATAATCTAAGAGAGTAGTCTGCTCCAATAGATAAATTTCTCTTTCACATATTGAATCAAATTTATATTTGAAACAAAGAAGCAAAAGTTTAAAAATAAATTTGATTCAAAGGGAGATAGGCTATACTGCATGTGTGTGTGAATACCCACAAATGAGGGTAAATTATAGACATTTTCATCCTATTGATCCACATAACAGGGTGTGGTATAAACAAATAAGTTTTTTGAAATAAGTTTTAAATTGTAAAACTATCCTAGAAGTGGCAAGCTACTAGTAATAAAATCAGACACCTCTTAATGAAGTACTTTTACAAGTTAAATGGGACAGCAAGAAAGATATTTCAATTAAGGAAGGGTTTATATTGTTTTTCACTTGATTCCCTAGTACAAATAAAAAGAACTTCAGGAGGAAATACATGGATTTTGTGGAAATACTACAGGGCAGTATAATGTAGTGGTTAGAAACTCAGGGCCTGGATTTTAAAAGAGTGACTATTCTGATTTTAACATTCAGTAGCTATGTATTATTTGGCAAGTTATTTAACTCTACAAATCTCAACTTCTCAAGATAGAGCTATGAAAATCAAAGAAAAATTATTTTTAACATAATATTTGGAATATGTGTTAACTATCATTTTTTTGTTTCAATTCATCAGTCTCATCATGTCACTCCTTACTTTGAGGAGGTCCTAAGGAGCCATGTGGTGTTTGTTCCCTGTGGAAAGAAAGTCTTTTTTTTTTTAATTTTTGTTTTCTATGCATTTCTTTAAATATAACTCCACTGATTTATTTTCTCAATTACATATGTTGTCCATCTTTACAATTAAAATAATTCCAAGAAATACTAAATAAAATTTAAATACCTTTCTCCTGTTTTCTCACCAACCTTCCTGAAATAACCAGAGTTAATCTTATTGTGTTTATCAGTCCAAAATATTTTCCATAGCACACAAACACATATATTCATCTGTAGAATTAAATTTTTCCCCAAGATGTGTTTTGCAAATTTTTTTCCTATTTAAAATTATATATTATGGTAGATTTAGTATAATTTTGAATATTAAAATAAACGATTTCAATTGTAATGGTAATTCCCCAAAATTAGCTTACCACATGTTTTGAACAACTGCAGAAAAACTGATAAAAGTACTTAGCATCCTGGGAAGTAATATTGAGACAAAAAACTAGTATGGTTGATACTATTCTGACATGTTTAGTTAAAATTCATTTATGTTAATATTTAGCCAGAAATTGTTTTTCATATTAAATAGAGACTTGAGTATTATGGTGGGTAGGAAAGGACAGGTCAAAGAAATGTCTTTCAACTAGGTTTAGTTTTCTTCAAGTTTTTATAATTGGGATTAAATGCCAATAAATTCAGGTCTAAATTTTATGACCTCCTCCTGAAGTTTCAGAAACAAAACTAAACTTCATGTGTCTAAATTTAGAGTTACTTCTTTGAGTAAATTTCATATACATTATTCTTTTTCTCCTAACTGAGCTACATGTCTTGGCAATTTATCTATATTAACAATTTCTAATTTCTGATAGCCTAAAAGAATACAACATGGTTGTTTTCTTCTTTTTGTTCTAGTGATCATAGAATACACCTCATTCTTCAGTCAATGGATTTGTGGTTGGAATTAATATAAATTTTTTCCAATCGTGAGTTCCTTGAGGACAGAAGCTCAGTCAGGTATGTATTTTTCCACAGTGCCTAGTAGGCATTACTCTTAGGCAATTAAGACACTTTGAATCCTTGAATTTAAATATTGTTGATGGAAAGATAGAGAGTATTATTTAGTACGATATATATCTAAAATGATTGTATGCTCACATTTTACGTAACCAGGTGGATAAGAAAGCCAAAGTAGAGTAAGATACACCTGAGAGTGACTCATCTCTTTAAGCCTCAGTATTCCATTTTCTTCCCCTATAAAATGGGAACAATCAAAATAGCAGAAACTACTTCATAAGAGCACTGCGAGGAACATATATAAGGCAATTAGATGTTGTCCAGCACATAACATGCACCCAATAAGGTATAAAGTATAATGGCTCTAGGACTTTTCCTTGGGAAAAGAGGACAGTAAATTATTAGTTTTTGAATTCCTATTTCACACATCAAGTACAGTGATAAGTGTTTTTCTTAGGATACTCATTTTCTTCTTTATTAAATAATCAAGTCTCCATGTTGTAAATAGAAATTGAGACTCAAGTGGGTTATAGTTATTTATTAACATGTGGTTAATAATAGAGTTCAAGTCCAGATCTACTGAGACCAGAGACCTTGCTCTTTCCTCAGTATGCTGAATCTGAATACTATGACATTTAAGGCAAAGTGTATAGAAAAAGAGGAACAGGCTGTTGCACACAGGTCACTAGCTACTATTTATGAATTCATGGTGGATTTCTAGAAGGTTGTCATTATTAAACAACATTCATTTGGAGGTAAGTGGAAAAGAAAGCTTACATTTTCAGACAGTAGTTTAAATACCAAAAAATATACACTTATATACACTAGAGTGAACAAAGTACATTAACCATTGCTACTATTATCTAATAAACAGGGAATTGAAATATGATTACTTATTCTGTAATTCTGAATGTAAGGGTAAATGGTTACAGACTGGTGACGTCAGGTGTTTAGTATAGCTCCTTTGTATTTTCCTTCCTTTCCCACTTCTACTCATGATAATGACAAACATTGCTGACTTAAGTCACAGATGACAGAAAGGCACTGCTAACAAATAATGTAATATTTTCTGAGTTCTTAGCATTTTATGAAAATGCTAAATGAAACAGTGAAACCTTTTTGGTTGAGGACAATAGACAGGATATTCTCAACACCTAATTCAGTCTCTAATCTAGTATAAACCAAAAATTTCAGCTATTCATGAAAATTACTTGCAGCAATTTTAATTTTAAGACTTTTAAAATGCAGAAACCCCCGAATGAGAATCCTTTTCTACTTCAGACTTTTCAATGTTGTCATTTCATTGCATGTGGTTCCCAGGTTTTATATTTCCCTTTCAAGTTCCTAACACATTAGAGCCTTACTGCAGATTAATGGAGAAAAACATGACAAAAATACATTTTGATATCATTCTTACACTTATAGTCAGCATCTTTCTTACATGAGTTTATAGTAACACAAAAACACAACAGCAAAAGGAAAGTTTAAATTGATATTAAGCTTGATTATTTCTTTGATGGTTGTTTTTCAAAAAAAAAACTAATCCCATGTCTATTTATAAGGTTAAATTCCTTTATAGAGTGACCAAAAATACTTGCGCAGTATTATGTGAATACTTAGGAAGTTCTAGATCACAAACTATCACCTCAGAGGTTATTTTTTTGATCATACTCAGTGACCTAACACATCCCAGACTAATTCTCCTCATGTTTTCTAGATTCTACAAATGCTAGGCCTCTGGTCACTTTTCCATTGCATACCACAACTCCCAGCCAGAATCAGGGATCCTTCTTGTTATTGCTTATCTGGGAAGAATGACATTTCCTAAAGTCCATTCCAATCAAAACAAGTTTATGGTCTAATCAAGATTCATACCTGAATATGAGAAAGACTGGTATTGAGCATCTGTGGCTTGTAAAGAATGACTAGGCCTTCAAGTAGGATCTCAATGAAATAAAAGTTAGATTATAATCTGTTTCACAATATATAAATACAGACTTACTTACATTTTCCTGTTACTTTTAGCGGCCCTGTGTCTGGTGTGGGGGTGGTGGTGGATGTGTGTGTGCATGTGCGTGTGTGTGTGTGTGTGTGTGTGTAAGCCATGCATTTTTTTAAATGGTTAAAAGAGGACCACAACATCATCATTTTATCCACTTTAATTGGGAGTGCATAAAGGATAGCATTGCTGGGTCATAGAAAAGATACCCAATCAAATTTGAATTTCAGATAAACAATGAGCAATTTTTTAGCATAAGTATGTCCCAAATACAACAAAACATACTTGTACTAAAATACTATTCATTATTTACGTAAAATTCAAATTTAACTGGTAGTCTTATATTTCTTTTTGTTAAATCTGACAACCCTAATATAGGTACAAACTTCCTAGAAAACAATTGGCTAGAACTCGATTATTTTATTTAAAGGTCTCTTTTCTAAGGAAATAATACCAGAAATGCAGACAAAGGTGTATCTGTACAAAGACATCCCATTTCATGCACTGAATTTTGCATAATTTCTAGACACAGGGATAAAGCAGAGAAAAATACAATTCTCTGCCTTATACACTCTCACAGAAGACAAACATGTTTAAATATAATAAATGAATAAATAAGGAAGTATCAGTTCCATGATGAAAATAAAACCAGATAATGTGATAGAGACACTGAGGAGCTACTTTTTATTGGGCATTAAAGGAACGCCTTAGTGGAGAAGTAACATTTAGGTTGAGAAATAAAAAGTAGTAGCCAGCAATAGGAAAGGGAAACACAGGCCCAATGTAGGAAACACACATAAAGCTTATAAAACTTGACATATCATAGTAAAAGCAAGAAGAGGAAAAGTGACTGTGATGTTAGAAAAAGTAATGCTAGAAAAAGTAAATTCAAGGAGAGTTGTATGAGACAAAGTCATAGGGGTATTGAGGATCTGATTAATTTGGGATCCAAAAGCTCACAGTACTGAATTTGGATCTTGTAAGTAAATACAATAGGAAACAATGGGGGGGGGGAGCTAAACAGATAAGTGAAAAAAAAAGTCAAATTATAAAATTTGTGTTTTATAAGGATAATTCTTATAAATAAATTATAAGCAGTCAATGGGGCAAACTAGATAACCAATGAGTAGAGTTGTAGAGAGAGACTAAGGTGGTCATAGGGAGAAGAGAATTAAACACATCGAAACCATGATGAGTTCCAGGTGGCAGCATTTCCTGGCAGATTGGTCCTGAAGATTAAGAAAACAGAGGAATCAACGGTACCTGGTATTTTTTTTTGCTTAAGCAACTGGTAGATGGTGGCAACTTTACTGAGGTGTACATAACCAAAGGTGTTTGTGGACTAAGACTTTAACTTGAGCTATGTTAACTTTCAGATACTTACAAGATATTTAAGTGGAGATGTACAGTAGAAGCTGGTTATGAGTTTGGAGTTCAGATGAGAGATCAAGACTGAAGTGTTAATTAGCAGTTAGGCTTTTTCAGGTATGGCAATGGATAAGATTTTCTAGAAGATGTTATAAATAGAGAAGAAAATGGTAACAAATTTGAGTCCTAAAAACAAACTTAGAAAAGCAGCCAGCAATGGAGATGGGAGAGGAGCTGTCAGGAGAAAATCCAATAGAGTATAATACAAAAGAAACCGAGAATAATATTTATTTAGAGAAAATGGGATTGGTCGAACTAGACAGAATGAGCCTCGTGATAAGGTAATCTGAGAGCTGAGAAGGGGTCATTTAGCATTTGGTAACATAGTGGTCACTGGTGATCTGGTAAGAGTAGATTGAGTAGGGTAGTGAAGAACAGAAGTCTGGCTGAACTTGATGAAGAGTAAAATGCAGATGAGAAAGTTTTGCTACTGACAACTCATTCAAGAAGCTGTGCTATAAAAGGGAGGAAAGAAATGTGGTTATATTTTAAAAGAAGCAAGGGTTTGCTTTTTTTGTTTTTAATAGTTGGGAGAACCTAAAGAATGTTTTATTTTGATGAATATAATAGATGGGGAAGAATTGATGGTGCAGAAGAAATTTCAGGATTAATAACCTTAGAAGATGAAATAGGATGGACCTGGAGCACAGGTGGAAGGACTGCCCTTTGATAACATTAGGGTGTTTCCTTAATTGTAGCAAAGATCAGATGACAAAGGGGAGAGGATAGTGTATGGAAAGCTTGAAATAATGAAAGAAAATATTTAATACTTTGAAATATGGATTCAACTTTAAAAATCCAAGAACAGAGAAATGAACCATATAATGTAATATAATGCAGCCATTAAATAGGAATCTTTTAATGAGATAGGGAAAAAAAGCTCATGTTAATTTTAAAAAGAGGATTAATGCTGTGTATATACAGTATGATAACAAGTATGTAAGAAATATATAAGAATACCAACACTGTTGCTAAAATACTATTAGTGGTTAAATATGAGTTTTGTTATGAGCAGGCTTATTTCATATTTTATATGTTTATATAAATCAGGGAAATAATTTTAAAAGCCATTTCATAATAACAGATTAATACAACAGGAAAAGGAATTTTCAAATTCTCTATCCCACTTCACAAATTCCAGCATATAAGTAGACTAATCCTAATTTCTTTTTAGAAACGTCAAATAAGGCCAAGTAGTAAATAAATTATGCAAAATCAAGGACTGCTTTTAGAAACATTTGAGAATCTCCTAAAGAAAAACTCCACAGAAGAAAATCAACTTATATCCAGCATTTTAGAATTATATATTTAGAATGATATACATTAGTCATGATATATTTTTTACCATAAGTAGAAGAGGTGTAAGAATTCATAAATGGTGTATAAACAAGGACTGAAAGGGGACACTGTAAAGCTAAACATGTATCCAAGAAACACTTTAATCTCCACAAGGAAGACTACAGAGGAGATTTTGGGTACCAGGTTGGCAGGGGTAGGGCTCAATTTACTTCAGATTCAGTATTCTGCTATGTCAGTTGTTCTTATATCCCACAACCTAGTCTCATTCCTGGAGCTGTTAATTCACAGAAGAGAGATCTTCAGGATTTAGTGCTATTTTTAATTAAAGATCTCCTCATTGAACATGTTATTAAATATATGTTATTAAAACATCTAGCTTTCCCACCAACAGTGTAGGACCCATTATGGAGAACAGTATGGAGGTTCTTTAAAAAACTAAAAATAGAACTACCACATGATTGAGCAATCCCACTCCTGGGCATATACCCAGAGAAAACTCTAATTCGAAAAGATACATGCATCCCAATGCTTTTAGCAGCACTATTTACAATAGCCAAGGCATGGAAGCCATCTAAATGTCCATCAACAGATGAATGGATAAAGATGTGGTACGTATATACAATGGACTATTGCTCAGCCATAAAAAAGAATGAATTAATGCCATTTGCAGCAACATGGATGGACTTAGAGATTATCATACTAAGTGAAGTAAGTCAGACAGAGAAAGTCAAGTATCATATGATATTGCTTATATGTGGAACATAAAAAATGATACAAATGAACTTATTTATGAAACAGAAACAGACTCACAGACATAGAAAACAAACTTATGGTTACCGGGGTGGGGGGAAGGAGGGGAGAAGGGATTGGGAGATTGGGATTGACATAAACACACTAATATATATAAAATAGATAACTAATAAGGACCTACTGTATAACACAGGGCTCTACTCAATACTCTGTACTGACCTATATAGGAAAATAATCTAAAAACAGAGTGAATATATGTATAACTGATTCATTTTGTTGTATAGCAGAAATAACATTGTAAATCAACTATACTCCTATAAAAATTCTAAAAATATATTGCGATTTTATTCATGAAAATTATGACTTGAAAAGTTTTTAAAACTCTAGCTTTTAATTACAGTTAGAGGTTGCCTTTCTTTTCAGGATATAAGTTTGCTAGAACCTTTAACAATTTTAATATATGACATACCTTTAGTAAAGCCTTTCAAGAAAGTGTTTTGGTTTGGTTTTAAATAACAGGTAGAGATCTACCAGTGACAGTGTGATATTTTACTGGGGATTTTCTTCTTAGTTGTTCCTCTTATTAAATAGATTATAAGACCCTAAAGGATAGGAACTGTGTCTTATTCAGGCTTACATTCCCAGGATGTGGCATGGGGCCTAAAATATGTTAAATGCTCACTCTATTTGTTGGAAAATATATATATAAAAGGGAGAAAGAAAGGAGGAAGGGGAAAAGAGGACATATCCTCCAGAAACCTCATAGTCTCAAAGGGTGCTAAATATTTTTAAAACAGTGTTTCTTTCTATGGCTTCTGAAGAATCATTCTCCAAAACAGAGTTGGAATTTCATGGAGCAATCATCATCCACTGGTTGTGTTTCAAGGGATTTAAGAGACCATCGGTCTTTAAGATTGTTTACTGATCTGGAATATTTCATCAAGCACATGTTGCTTTAAAAATTAGAAATGAGGGCTTCCCTGGTGGCGCAGTGGTTGAGAGTCCACCTGCCGATGCAGGGGACACAGGTTCGTGCCCCAGTCCCAGAAGATCCCACATGCCGTGGAGCAGCTGGGCCCGTGAGCCATGGCCACTGTGCCTGTGCGTCCAGAGCATGTGCTCCGCAACAGGAGAGGCCACAACAGTGGGAGGCCCACACACCGCAAAAAAAAAAAAAAAAAAAAAAAAAAAAATTAAAAATGAAAAAATAAAACCTCTGTGCTATACTAAGGGAGATTTCTAATTGATTGAACATATCTGAATGCATTCTTAAGTCTTCATAGGAG